>NC_136131.1:2315000-4715000 GCF_965212315.1 Lampetra planeri
CACGATTGGGTTACCGTCGAAAGCTATACCGCTCTCTCTCTCCTCTCCCCTCTCTCTCTGCGTCGCTCGTTACCCACCCCCCCCCCCCTCAGGGTCGCCGTCTCCCGCTCGAAGGGCGTCCCCGCGTTCGGTCCGCAGCTGCCCCGCGACGGCTCGTTCCGCGACCCGTCCGCCTTCCGCGCCTTCCTCCTCACCAAGATCGTCAACGCGGAGAAGGCGGCGCACAAGTGCGACAAGTTCCACGCCATGGCGACGCGCGCCCGGCACGAGAGCCTTCGCGAGCTGGCCGAGAAGTCGGTGACGACGACGGCGCTGGACGCCAACACTCGCTTCGCCTTCCCGCTCAACCCGTGGCGCAAAGAGAAGCTGGTGCCCAGGCCCCGTGCCGAGCTGCTCAGCAGAGGGGCCCTGGTGTGGAACGTCCTCGCGCGAGATTTCTGCTCCTCGTCCGCCGCCGCCGACGACGCCGCCGACGACGACGACGACACCGACGACGGCAATGCCGACACCGACGTGCCGTGCTTCCTGGCACTGTCCGCCTCGAGCCTGGTGCTGGTGGAGAAGGCGTCCGGGCTGGTGGTGTTCCACCGTGCCATCGACCAAGTGCTGGGTTGGACCCCTGGCCGGCGCTCGCTCAGGATCGAGTTCGAGGAAGGGGGGTCTCTGTGCTTGACCGGCTCGCAGAAGTACTGCGATGAGATGCCGGGAATCGTTCAAAGGCTGGAGGTTTGGTGCACTCCCCTGAGGTCCCACGGCAACCAGTCCGTACAGCAAGGGTGAATGAACGATGCGGATTCGTGCGGCTACTCAGTTACTCGGTTCACCTGCTCATAACCAATTCCCCCCCCCCCCCATATTAAATCACATTTTTACATCGCATTTTAAAATACATGTTGCATATTCCACAACTATTTTTGTCGTAATAATAATCACAATTTCAAAGCTGTGCACAGTGATAACCGTACAGGGATTAAACCTTCGAAACGGTGCTTTGCGTTTGCTTTGGTAATGTGTAGAGGAGCTCTGGACAGTGAAACTCAACAGGCACAGGAGCCGAGTGTAGCTGATGAACGTCGCTCCGTTCTAGAGTTCCAAATGCAATGTCACGATCGGTACATTTCTCAACCGCCTACGATGGCTTATGCATCCTGAATGAGTGGTTAAAGTAAACGTTTGTAATTGTATTTATCAGAAAGATATTGTGCAGCCTAACCCGACAATACTGTATTTTTTTGTATAACAATATAATTTTGGGAGAATATGTATCGCCGTCTATTTAACCCATTTACGCCTCGCAATTTATAACGTCCCTATGTCAGGGGAACTCTTCTGGTGAATAAAGCAATTTTATCAAAGCGTGCACAGTAAAATTCCATTACTCCGCAAACTCCCGTACAAGAAGCGTGCATGTGCAATTGCAACATCGGTAACTTTGTAACACGTCGGCTTTCGCGACCAACGTTATGATTCACGATTGATTATTGGGTCAGATAGTCCGCACCCAATTGTTAAAGTGGCTCTCCAATAGGACGGCGTGCGTAACAATCATAAAACGGCACGTTTGTTCACGCGGCGACTTTATTTATTTGACCGTGTCGGGCGGAGGAGGGCGTACGACACACATCGGCGTGTCACTCGCGCGGCGGTCTGCCCCGACAATGTGTGTGTGCGTTGAACTTCTTTCGCATCGCTCGCAGCCAACGGCGCTCATCGGAGGTGCGGGGGAAGGGCAGCAAACTAAACGCGCAAAAAAAGATGCGAGTGCCTTGGTCAGAGGTCGCAAACGGGTTTTGATTCCTTACCCGTACCCGGCCGCACCAGGGTCGCAAATGGGTACCCGTACCCGGCGTACCCGTTCCCTACCCGTACCCGTACCCTACCCGAAATGAGTGACAAACGGTTACTCACCAGTGACTCACGGCCTACCCGTACCCGGCCGCACCAGGGTCGCAAACGGCTACCCGTACCCGTACCCGGCGGGGTACGGGTAGCCGGGTATCGGGTAGGGTACGGGTATCGGGTAGGGTACGGGTATCGGGTACCCGGTTGCGACCTCTGGCCTTGGTGTCGTTGGCTGCAGCACGGCGCAGCAGAGATGCCCGGGTGAAAGCCCACGTGGCATCGCAGACGCAGAAGGTATGAGACGTGCCCCCCCCCCCCCCCCCCGCTGGTAAAATGCAGCGATTGATTAGTAAACAGAACTTCCATGCGATCCCCACAGGAGTGGCGAAGTGAACACTAATGACACGTCTGTCATCTGGGCACGGGAGACTAATTTTTTTCATCTGTCCCACGTGCAGCTGTGGGTGGCATGAACTTAACTTTGTTCATTAAATCTTGATTTGAAGCTTTCGTGACTGCAGGAATCCATACTCTTTGGTTTTTTCGGTAAAGTCACGTGGGTAGAAAAATAAAATAAATCACGACGTTTCGGGCGCAACACAAGCGTCCGTCATTTATTTTATTTCATACCTACGTGACTTTACCGAAAGAACCAAAGAGTATCGGTTATTAAAGCTGCATCTGTTGGTACGATGCCTCCATGAATGTGTATGCGTGTATGACGCACACAGGGACGTGATTTCTGACTGACTTGTTACGCGAAGCAGTGGTAGTTTCTGCGACCCACATTCTGACCCAAACAGAAGACACCACACACGTGCTGGCAAGAGAGATATTTCTCATACAATTCGAGTTACGACGTTCCTCTGCATGGTGTTTACTACAATCAGCTTCGTCGAGGTGATTAGCCAGAAGCGTGAAGAATGTGGTGCCATCACTGTGAGCCTATCACATGCAGAGACTAGATTGGGGTTCAATCTTAATTTTTGGAGCTTTCGTGACTGCAGGAATTATTCTTTGGTTCTTTCGGTTAAGTCACGTCTAAAGAAAAAATAATGAATTAAAATAATAGCGACGTTTCGATTGCAACACAAGCAATCATCATCAGGCATGAGAGAAATAGCAACAAAAATATAACTAGAAAACTATAGACAGACATACAAGCAGACAGACATCACAAGGACACACAGAGAGAGGACACATATCGGCACAGAGAGAGGGGTCGTTTCTGTGACGGTCCCTTAAATATAGGGAGGGGGGGCGGGGACGGAGAGAGGACGGCAACGTGTTGCTGCTGCGCAAGTAAGATGACGACGTGGCACGGCACGCAAGCTTGAAAATTAGGAGAAAGACACACTAAAATTAAATAACCTCGCAAAATATCGAAATGTGATGTAATGCAACACAGAGAGTCGGTCAACACACAATTAACGCATAGCCTGGTTGATTACGTATTTCAAAGATTGCTAAGTTAGAATTTAAGTGTGAAAATTCCAAAGAGAGGACACAGGCAGAGAGAACAAATAGCCAGAGAGAGAAAAAAGATAAGCTACGGGGAAGTTTTAAGCTTATCTTTTTTCTCTCTCTGGCTATTTGTTCTCTCTGCCTGTGTCCTCTCTTTGGAATTTTCACACTTAAATTCTAACTTAGCAATCTTTGAAATACGTAATCAACCAGGCTATGCGTTGTGTGTTGACCGACTCTCTGTGTTGCATTACATCACATTTCGATATTTTGCGAGGTTATTTAACTTTAGTGTGTCTTTCTCCTAATTTTCAAGCTTGCGTGCCGTGCCACGTCGTCATCTTACTTGCGCAGCAGCAACACGTTGCCGTCCTCTCTCCGTCCCCGCCCCCCCCTCCCTATATTTAAGGGACCGTCACAGAAACGACCCCTCTCTCTGTGCCGATATGTGTCCTCTCTCTGTGTCCTTGTGATGTCTGTCTGCTTGTATGTCTGTCTATAGTTTTCTAGTTATATTTTTGTTGCTATTTCTCTTATGCCTGATGATAATTGCTTGTGTTGCAATCGAAACGTCGCTATTATTTTAATTCATTATTTTATCTTTAGACGTGACTTAACCGAAAGAACCAAAGAATAACTAGATTGGGGGTCAATATAGTCACGTTATTGACTATGGATCATTGTTCAGCTGAGAATATCTGGATTCCCTCTATGCGTTGAAATGAACATGTCACCATGCATGCGACGGACTGATGTAAGCGTAGAGACTGCAGATGGGCAAGGGGCCGTCCATAAATGACGTCACGCACCTAGGGGGGGGAGGTCAGACATTTGTGACGATGTGTGACGATGGGGGAGGGGGGTTTAGAAATGTGACGTCACATCAAAATGCGCAACTTTAAATAAATATAGACAACGTTCTACTTTATTAAACAGATTTTTTTTTAATGTTTTCTCCTACAACATCAGAGTGCAGCGCCACAATAAATACGCACTACAATGACAATAGTTTAAAGCGATTTGAAGCATGTTTTATTTTTTTGGTGGGGGCAGAGCTTTGTGACGTCATATTTGAGGGGGGAGTCTGACTTTTTGTGACGCCGTGTGACGAAGAGGGGGGTCAAAAATCGTCTAAAATCGCGTGACGTCATTTATGGACGGCCCTCAAGGCCTGCGGATCGTCTGACAGCTCGAGGTAAACGTGTGTTGATCGTGAATCCTCTCGTCTTTAACAGCCAAGAGGACTTCTCCTCTTCACAGCACAGTGCAGCATTATTCGCGAATGTTCTCCGTGATAACGAGGGCTTCGTTTCAGCCGGCTCTCTCTGGGTCAGCGACTTGAAGAATCTCTACGCAGCTGAGACACCAAAACCAGAACACATTTTACTTTGGCTGCGGCTGCGAGCAGCATGCCACCTCCTCCCCATCTACCAGCGGGCCGGAAAATATTCCGTGACAAATGAAGTCCCATCTTGATTTGAAGCTTTCGTGACTGCAGGTATCCATACTCGTTGGTTCTTTCGGTAAAGTCACGTAGGTAGAAAATAAAATAAACCACGACGTTTCGGGCGCAACACAAGCGTCCGTCATCAGGTGGGAAAGCGTGGTCTGCTGCTGAGGCAGACTGTTTTAAAAGGTGACTTTAGCAAAAGAACCAAAGAGTAATGAAGTCCCCGGCAAAACGTCGCCTTTTGGTGTTGATGTTTACCAACAAGAACAAATGCTGGGCTTTGTTCGGTGCTTTGTGGCTATTATATCATGTTGTATTATTAAACAAAAGGCCGTGCGTTGGTTGGTGTAACGTTACCCTTCACGAGCACAGAGGATGTTGCAAGTTGAAATTTTGAAATAAAAACTGGTAAAACAATTCTTACCATAGCCGTGTCAGTGTATGATACCATGATTATGCACGCGTGTACGTTGAACTTCTTTCGCACCGTACGTAGTCAACCGTGCTAATTAATCAGAGGTGCGGGGGAAGGACAAGAAACTAAACACAAACAGCAGTTTTAAAGAAACTAGTTTTCAATCTAGATGTATAAGTGCGTAACCTCCAGTGGCTTCCTAATGTCGGAAGAGCGTTCCAGACGGCCGCAGAAGCGCATCCAAAAGCGCACGATGGGGTGATCACATCTACCCTTCACGCTGCCGAACTGATGCACTCCCAGAAAGACCATTGCGGCAGATTCGTAGCGCAAGACGGACTTGCGAAGGAGACATTTGTTTGCTTCTGTTCTTATCCTCCGTGGGTCCATTTCTCCCAACATCCACGAGTTTTCCGATATTTTGGTTTGATATTTACAACGTGCTATGATGACCAACTCACGTTTGGTGCCGTTGACGTGGCCGCATTAACACGCTTCAACTAACATCGTTCTCTACCTTGCTCACTGGAAAGCTTCAAGTATGTTCGTTCTTGCCATGTCTCATGACCTTGCAAGTTCACATATTTCAGTCGACCCATTGCCTGGACAATGAAGCTTCCAAAAATGTCAAACGAAACTTTTAATGCGACTAGGTAAGGGCTCACTGAGCTATGCAACTCTTATTCAGAAGCAGCCTGGCCACAAATCATAGGGGCCCTCCATAAATGACGTCACGCGATTTTGGCCGATTTTTGACCCCCCCTCCCATTGAGAAGCAAAATGCTCCTTCATGGAATAAATAAAAGGTGACCTTAGTAAATTTAAATAATCAAATAGTTAGTAATGAAAATTAATCAAAATTAGTGTTGTTATAACATTTCTATTTAATTAAGTAGAACGTGTTGTTTATATTCATTTCAAGTTGCGCATTTTAAGGTGACGTCACATTTCTCAAACCCCCCACGTCTCCCCCTCGTCTCAAATTCCGTTACACCACTCCGGCCGTTCACGCTCACACGGATCGCCTCCTCTCTCTCGACCACGTTGCCGTACAGCCCGACCCAGACACAACCCTGTCCGCGTTGCACCGACGGCGTCGACCGAGACCGCCAACAACTGTGCGGCCGCGCAATGATCGGGCGAAGGCGGTGACGACGATGAGACGAGTCCACTTCCAGAACCGGCAGCCGGTCGCTCTCCGCTGCTTTTATTCTTCTCAGCGCGGCCTGGCTCCACCCTGGCCGCGCCTCCCTTCTGGAACCCACCAGAGGGTTCCAGGGGCCTCCCAGTGAGGCTTTCCGTGGCCCTTGCCCCAGTTCCTCCGCCCTGCCGGCACACACAGCCATGTATATGCTGGACGGCAGCGTGTGCGCTCACTGTCCACCGCAGTTGCCGCTGCTGTACAGCAGTCGGCGCTGTGTCACTACGCACACACAATGTGTACACACAATGTGTACACACAATGTGCACACACAATGTGCACACACAATGTGCACACACAATGTGCACACACAATGTGCATACAAAAATGTACAATAAAACATGTGCACACAAAATCTACAGACACAATGCACGTAAAAAATGTGCGCACATAAAGTGCATATGCAATGAAAATACGTAATGTGCATTCGTAATATACACAAAATGTGCATAAAGAATGTGCTAACACGTTGCGTATACATATAATACCTGCAAATTGTGCATGCGTAAATTTCGATTTAAAGCTTTCGTGACTGCAGGGATTAATCATGGTTCTTTCGGTAAAGTCACGTAGAAGGGAAGTAATAAAATAATAAAAATAAAACAAATAAACAATAAAATAATTTGCATATCATAGGAATTTGGCATATTCATGGGAAATGCAGTATGTGATTAGTACTACTTGTGAAATGTGTAGGAGGAGGGCGGGGGGTTTCAAAGTCATTATGCCCGTGCATTATGCAGGATTAGCAGCATCAAAGGGAGGGGATAGGAGTAGCATGACTCCTTGTAAACAGGTGTCAGTTTTGTTGCCAGATAGAAGGGTAAAAAAACAATTATTATGTAGTTTATACTTTAGTTTTTTACGTGGTTGTTTAGTTACTGCAGCTATATACTATTTATTAATGCTACCCCTATCCCCTCCCTTTGATGCTGCTAATCCTGCATGATGCACAGGCATACTATGACTTTGAAACCCCCCCGCCAACCTCCTACGCATTTCACAAGTAGTACTAATCACATACCTGCATTTCCCATAAATATGCTAAATTCCTCTTGATATGCAAATTATTTTGTCAAGGCGCCCTTCCCCCCTTCCAACCCAGCTTAAATATACGCTCCAAGCGTGGTGTTGTTTCATTCAGACGCTGTCTCCCCAACAGACCTGATCTTCACCTGAGGACGGCTGCTTGCGTTGTGGCCGAAACGTGGTGAGAATTATTTTATTATGTTTTATTTTTATTATTTTATTACTTCCCTTCCACGTGACTTTACCGAAAGAACCAAGAAGATGTGCATGCGTAATTTACATACACAATTTACATATATTCATACATACTGCACATACGCCATATATATACAGTCATACCTCGGTATACGTCGAATTTAGTATACGTCGTGTTTTGACGAGAAAAAAATGTCTTGGGATACGGCGTCTTGCTTGGGATATTTCGCGCTTGCTAGAACTTGTATGGGTCGGGATGAGTCACCGTGTCCAGTACCCGCGTACACAATACTGTTATGGCTCTAACAAGCCGTACCAGTATTGTGTGGAATGACCAGACAATGTCACAGTTCAGGAACATTCTTAGAAGAAGGCAAAAACGAACTTCAATGGACAAGTTTTTAGTAAAACTCAAACCTGATGAGCCTCAACCAGGTCCAAGTCAAGAAAAAATACAGAAAAGAGAAAGAGAAAAAAACCCAGAATTTCAGCTTCCTGAAGTTTTAATGGAAGGGGGCTAAATGGAAGGGTACTATATTCACTTAATACAGCAAATCTGGCTGTGACGGTCCCACCTGATGACGGGGACTTGTGTTGCCTCCGAAACGTCGGGATTTTTATTATTTTATTTTTTATTAATTTTAATTTATTTTTCTACCTACGTGACTTTACCGGAAAAACTAAGAGTATGAATCCTTGCAGTCACAAAAGCTTCAAATCTAGAATGGAAGGGGACTCTCCTTCCAAAAAATAACATCTCCTCCTCCTCCCCTTCCTCACCACCATCCTCGTGGGCTATCAACTCTCAGCAAAGTAAAGTGATGTTACATTTAATTTTGATTTTTATTCATTTATTTATGCATTTATTTAAATTTATGTATGTATTTTAGTAATAAGTAGTGTCTACATTATTTTATACAACCCCATTAATGTATATGCCAAATAAAATATCATTTCTTATACTCTGGAACGGATTATTTCCTTTTCCTTTATTTCTTATGGGAAAAATCCGTTTGGTATACGTCATTTTCGGTATAAGTACTACCTTCTGGAACGAATTAACGCCGTATAACCGAGGTACCACTGTGCATTACGCATGACCAGCAAGTTTCGACTCCACGTGCTCCGCTGTATCGATCCCACACTTTCGAAATCGATTTCGGACTTACACTATGGGAACCTCAGTTGCCAGTAAAAATATGATAATTGGTTTTTTACCCTTCTATCTGGTATTATGACTGCAGGTATTGCGGTCTATGCAAACATGACTCCTTGTAAAAAGGTGTCAGTTTTGTTGCCAGATAGAAGGGTAAAAAACCAATTGTCATATTTTTACTGGCAAATGAGGTTCCCATAGTGTAGATTCTTGCCCCGAGCTCTCATACTCTGATGGTGCATTGTCTTTGAGTTGTGCGCCTTTTGGCGTCATCTGGTCCAACCCATGTGAGACTAGGCTCTAAGGAAAGCTGTCTCGGGTGTGGACCAATCAACTTCAAGGACAGTGCACATTATCAGAGTTATGTTCTTTTGTTTGTATTATGACTGCAGGTATTGCGGTCTATGCAAACATGACTCCTTGTAAAAAGGTGTCAGTTTTGTTGCCAGATAGAAGGGTAAAAAACCAATTATCTGATTTCGGACTTTTTACGAATCGAATCCGGAACTATCGGAATCGAATCGCGTTCCGTAATCGTCGCGTCTGGCGGCGTCGCCCCGCGGGGGGAATCGATTCCGTCATCACCCCGGAAGTTCGACTCGGCGTGACTTTCACTCGGCGTGGGCTCCTCTTCACCGACAAACCTCCACGCGCGATCACCGATGCCGCTCCTTGCTGGCGCCAAGTCGCACGAAGACTCCTCGTACCACGCGGGCGAGCAGCAGGGGACCTCGCGGGCAAGTCCGCGGGCCGAGAGCGCCAGGTCGTCGCCCTCCCCTCGGCAGGGAGCGATCAGGCAAGTCGCAGGCTGCGCGCGGCCTACCCGCGGTGCCGTTCTCAACAACGACGTCAAAGCCGCCGCCGTTCTGCTCTGTGTAGAATACGATGCGTTTACAAGTCTTTATGACTTGTGCTATAGCCCGTAATTGATAGGAAGTAATGCGTGTGGCATTGTGGTGACCGTATGACTAAACGTAACTTAGCGTGGCTGGGTGGGATAGACAATGGCTTGTGTTGATATCTGACTCGTGTAGAGCGTGTATCGTTATACAGCAACACCTTCACTCACATGTATACGAGATGCCACAGTGCTCATGCTGTATGAAATAAATACTATTATAATGTAAACACAGCCCTTTGCTGATCCACTGCTAGATGAGTGTCCCGCACACCGTGTCGTGCATCTTCACTGGTTCACCAATACTCCACCAATACTCCACCACGAGTTGGTAGAGGCAGCAGTCGCCCAGGGCCAGGTTAAGGTATCACTCGCCTCTGATGTTAGCCGTGGCGGGAGTGGAACTCTGCCATTTGGGTTCATAGCAGAGTTGTTAAAATATGTGTTTTGTTTGCATTACCGGTAACCGTGTTGGAAGGAAAACTATTACCGGTTTACCAGGCATGGGAATGTCTGGTAACAAACACCACATGGGCGTATCGGCGGTACACCGGTGCACCATAACAGAAGTCTGAAATAAAAATGTGTATCGATAAATCTCTTTATAATTCTTTAATTGACCTTGTCGCCAAGTTTGACGCTATTCGAATGTTTATTCAGTCTACTGAGGCTAAAATAAAGGTCGATGTTGACTGTTGATTTGGGTCCGGGGCACAGGATGCTGTTGTCGGCTAAAGGCCGACCGAAAATTCGGTTTCGGCGCCGAAAGTTGGAAAATCGCCTTTTTCGGCAGACTTTCTGTTTCGGCCGAAGCCAAAAAGTTTACTTTCGGTTTCGGTCGAAAGTCAACTTGTAACTTTCGTAATCATTCATAATCAACGTTTTTGGGTTTAGATTGCGTTATTTATAAATGTGTCGTAACCCTCCACCCGACACGGCCAATCAATAAAAAGTGTCACGTTGACAAAAGACAAATAGTTCACTCCTTTAGCCCACCGGTGTGTTGAAGCGTGAAACCACAACATTTACAAGTTTTGAGTACGACGTTTCGCTGGTAATTGCATCCAGCATCATCGGGCAATTCGCCAGAATGGTCACGAAAGCCTACGTGTTAAACTTTTAACTTTCGGCCGAAACCATAAATTCAGTTTTGGTCGGCCTCTACTGTTGACCACCACCAGGTAAAGATGAGGCCCGAACTGACGATGGCGCTGCTACCCTCGAGTGAGCTGCAGATTCTCCATTAGAAGTTGCCTCAGATTCAGCAGCTGCTTTCCCATTCGAACGTGTGACACCACGAGTTGCGTCATCTTTTGTTGCCACCGTCTGCCGACCAAGTCTCGGGCAACGAGAAATCAAATCTGCCTTTGGAACACGGAGCAGCCAATCGTCACCAGGCTGGGTGCTGCTATACGGCAACAGGCTGTGTGAAGCCTCTTCGTGTTCAGCTGCTCAAACACCGCTTCGACATAACATCAACTGATTTTTACGTCTTTCGGTAAAGTCACGTCGGTATCAAATAAATCACGACGTTGCGCCCGAAACGTCGTGATTTATTTTCTACCTACGTGACTTTACCGAAAGAACCAAAGAGTATGGATTCCTGCAGTCACGAAAGCTTCAAATCAAGATTGATTTTGATGTACCATCACCATCCTGCAGGATTTTCTGACCGGGGTTGTGAATAATTGACAAAAATGTGCTTAAAGTTTTATACAGCGTACCACCACCGGTGTACCGCCAATACGTTCCAATGTATGTGTTTTAACTCGCAAACAAATGCAACTGCCTCGGTTTAATATTTCGCACGCTGTAGCCGTCCAGAGATTACCGGTCCGACTCGAACTCTCTGCTCAGCAGTTGAAACAACGGGAAAAATGTCCTCAATCGTCCCCCCCCCCCCCCCATTTTCTCTGTCCACCCCGCAGTATAAATGGGTTATACCGCGGTCGATCGGCAGGTTGCGTGTGGTGGGGTAAAGTGTGAGAAACTCTCACCTCCGAGACACTTGGTCAGCTTGGAAGAGACGATGTAATGCCCGATCCACAAATAGGAAGGAGAAATGACAGCGATAACACTCCGCTGCTCCTCACGTAGTTATATGGTTTGACCACCTGAATGTGAAATTGTAGCTGTTGCTCTGCAGCTACATCAGCCGTATGAAAGAAGAAGCATGGAAGAGGATAGCAAATATCACCAAACATGCCAAAATCGTGGCCTTAATTAAGACGCAACCTCTGGTCACCATGATAACTATTAAACTTGTTTTATTTTAGCAGGTACGGCCCACTGAGCTATTAAGCTCTTTCAGATGTGTCCTGGCAACAAATGATAGCTCAGTTCAGTGGCTTATCATGTAGAAATGTATATCAGCCAAATACTCTAAACAGTTGTCTGTATACATAATAACACAGTATTGTGCTGTTATCTCACCCACAGACCCGAGCAAATGATCCGTGGTGGGATCGCCTTGCACCGCGGATTGAGTAGAAGCCACGCCATGGGCAGGAAGAACACCGTCCCAGATCGGTGAGACTCTCTCCCGCAGCCCTCGCACTTGGTCAATGCATGAGAGCGGCCGATCGGTGGCATGGGCTGTTGGGTGTACGGTGTGTTTACGTTTTCTGTCCTTAAACGTCATTTAAAATTAATGGTGCTGTTTCCCTTATTGTTATATACTTAGAGCTGAGCGCTGTACGTTTGCGTGGTAGGGTGGACGTGACGCAATGAGTGTGTTGAAAACATCCAATTTTGTTGCTTCTTGAAATATGATCGCAAGACTCAGTTTAACTTGATATATGATCAAATGGCAAATTCTATCACAAGTGCCATTACATATAAGGCTTTTTTGTCGTTGAATTACCTTTACTGCAGCTGTTGCTTGCACACAAGGTTTAGCTATTTTACACTGGCGTATGCCCATGATAAAAAAAATACACGTGTGATTTATCCAATAATGTCCCGGAGAAGAAGGGTGGCAAACGTAACGTTATAGAATGTAGAGTGAATGTTCCAAAAACAACGTCTTATAATCCTAGGAATTTGGCATTGATGGAATTGGCTTTATCATGGCAGTAACCTTGTGAACTATACCCGTTGCCAATGAAGTTTTACAAATCTGGTCACACAAGTGATAGCGGTTAAGGCTACGTACCACATTATAAAACGCACTCCCAACTTTTATTTAAAATTACATTATATAAAGTTTGTCTTATAATCAGAAGAATACGGTATACGTGGTGTTACACGCACTGTATTTGTTCGCGATGCCACACTAATTACAACAGTCAAAGGCGGCAAAGGTTTGTCGGCTGTGACTTGTGGTTTTGGAGGCACAGCATGCCTTTCTTCCTTTTGTTTCTGTGGGTCTTAGATGTCAAAAAAAGTTAATTTTATAAGTGTTTGTTTTCATGTTACATTCGTTTGTTTTACAAAAGGACTAATTTTGACCAATTTTGTCCCATCAGGTGGGAGAATTATGTTCCTGTAGGAAAAAGGGTGAAAGGAACTCGCTTCATCTCATTTAAAGTGCCTCTGAGACAGGCAAGTGCTGGACGTTTTGAATCATGATGATTGCATTTCCACGTTTGTAATTGTATCTTGATTTTGTGTCCCAAGATTTAGCAAGCAAATTTGCCACAGACCTGCATCCAAAAAAACTAAATTATCAGTGCAATCCCCGACTGCAGGCAATTACAGAACTGGCCCAGTATAATCACACCATCACCCCCCCCCCCCTCTTTACTCCTAATTTATTAGTTCCAGTTCAGTACCCTGGGCTTGGTGGACAATTGCTGAAAATAATCTCTGCAATTTAACAAGATGGCCCTTCACAGCTTGGGCAAAACTTGTATTTTGAGAGAATGTAAAAAGACATGTCGAAAAGCTCTTAATTATATTTAGTGAACGTCTGTATTGATAAACAAAGGATCCAATTAATGTACAGTTTTTCACGTTTTTTCACAATTATAGCATTCAAATTATGTCATAATATAGGTTTTTTTGGGTTAGATTGCATAAATATAAATGTGTCATTAAACCCGCCACCACCCGACACACCCAATTAGTAAGGTTTGTTACATAAACAGAACATGCCAATTCGTTACTAGTACAGCACACCAGTGTGTTGGAGAGCAAATCCACAATATTTATAATCTGAGTACGACGTTTTGCCAGTAATTACAGCTAGCTTCATCAGGCTACAGCAGGGTTTAACGACCAGGTTATGTGAACTAACCCAAAACCTATATTATGGATGATATTGGTCGCGAAAGCCGATGTGTTAAACATTAAATTTCTTGTTAAAATTTGGAATAGATAAAATGCTGCAGAATGGAAGGACCGTATATGCTCATGAATTGGTGTGACGGTGGAGCACCATGCACTCCGGGCTCCTCCACACAACCCACACCCCAAAAGCATAATTGTTCAATGATGAGAAGGTTCCAGCTATCTGTGGAAACATTCCACCATCATTGGCTCCATCCTAACGCCGATCAAGCGCTGCAGTTGTGCTATGAGTAATGTAATGTTTAGATTATATGGTGCCGTTCATACAAATCGCTTCTCACCATCCCAGAGGGACCACGAATAAGTGGGAAGACAGCACGTTGAGGTTACATGTAGGGGTCATGCAGGGGACACGGGAATCACACCCGCGGAAAATAATGAAAGGAAGGCGCCTGGAAGAAAGATGTCCAAACGGAGATAGAGGATTGTGGAAAAAACCTAAAAGATATATATTGGCACGAAAGAAGGAAAGAGGGGGAGAGAGTAGTTAACGTTCTGTAGGGTGAAGGCTTGGTTGGGTGCTTTGGGGGAAGAGAGGCTGAAAGTCACCGACTGCCCTCCAAGTGTTTGTGTTGATGCTGACAGAACCATGAAGTTCCCTTTCCAGGATGACTCATGTAGACTCCCTTTCACGTGTAGCAAGGAACCGGAGCACTCGGAGAAAACCCACATTTGCTCTCCCGTGCAGAATGGCCAGATAATATTAGTCCTCACTTTGCTTTCCTGCCTTCTCCTGGCAAGCCTTCATACCCATGGGAAGAGAGCTTTGCAACATTTGTACGATCCACCAACCCTTGCTTTTCACGGTTATGGATTACGGGCGTGCTTGGCCATCACCGCCCAGCTAAGATGACACACGCTACACAAGGACATTTGTTTGAGTTTGAAAATGATGCTGACATTCAAACTTAACCATTAATTTACAATATATTTGTTGTGGGGGTGGGGGTTTATTTCAGAAAGGTAAAATTGGTCGATAATTTGAGTTATGATAAAAAAAATCCACTTGTCTACAACTATCTTACGTGCAGTGTCAGGTCACCGATAAGTCATACGATGATGCAAGTTTCCTGTTGCAGACCCACACATTCTATAAACAATGCTACACATTTAAAATTATTTCCTGTATGACAGTTTCCAGGAATATACCAACAGCTTTTGGGGAATCCACAACAGGAACTACGAATATTTATTTTAAAGATGTGCGCCACCACCATCTGAGTAGTGGCAGAATGCGTGCATTTTTGTGTACGGACTTGGCCGTACAGAAACTGCTGCTTGGTGAATGGGGACAGTTCTTAAGCCAAACTGCCCATTAAACAGGGGCTGCATGAATCGGGCAGAACACCCTATAAAACAGACCATTTTTCCCACCAATGAATGTATTCCTTGTCATGTCCTATAGCTATCCTCTGTGTCGTGAAAGAGAGGGATCTGAGTGGCCACGTTGCCCAGCGATATTAGGCACGGTGCTGAAATGGTGTAGCGTAGTCGTGTGCGTAATACCAGTGTTTAATTGGTGTGTAACTTTACTGTGTCATGTCAGGCCATCTTGGATCGTCTTGAAGCAGAGGTCACTCAGATGAGCCCATCGGGACTCCTAGAGAACATATCAAGGCAAAACGAAAGCCTAGGCTTGGTTATTGACCTTACAAACACCACACGCTACTATGATCCAAAGGTAAGTAGTGTGGCCTTGCTGAAGCACAGAATGTGATTGTTTCTTTCAGAAGTACTATTGTGAAAATGACAAAGGATGAATTACACAGGAGCATGAACCCATAATGATCTAATTCACCACACCGCTTTGAACCGCTCTATCCAATACATGTTTGGAGCTTGCAATGACGTTCTAGGCATATAAAATAGCCTGAAAGTTGTTCCAGTCGTATGGTCTCCCACTGAATTACAGTGTGTGGTTCTGCTATCACAATGCATTATTGAAAGTGTCAAAACAGCCTTGCGTAATGTTTCATTCAATGTTTATTTATTACATGGACGTCCCATTTAGCCGTTTCCCAGCTCATTTGCAAGGGAGGTCCGTGGTGCATCAGCACAGAACGAGTACAACAACATGAACATTATACGTAGGGAGGAACAGGCAGCAAACAGAACGCATTGGAGTTATATTGCTTAAAGAACAAAATTAACAATAAAGTGTGTAATAAGATCGAGGTAATGGAGAGCAGTTGAGCACGTGGTGATGAAGCAAACATGATATTTGGTTACTTACAATAGTTTTTTAAAAGTAAAAATTTAATTTCAAAGCTCATGACAATCTCAATGTAACACGTTGTAGAGTTGTTTGAAATGTAAGTTATATTTCAGCAGGAATCATGTGTGTGGACCAGCTTCTGTATGTGCTAATTCTTTTTTTTCTAACTTGTTAAATTGTAAAATATAACATTATGTAAATCTACTTTGTGATCACTGAAATACTGAGCTTAGCAATTTGTCTTTTTGTTGTTTAGGAACTGACAAAAGCGGGCATCAAGTATGAGAAAATATTCACAATGGGCCATGAGGTGCCGAATGACAAAACCATCGCCCATTTTAAAGAAACCATCAAGACCTTCATTGGAGATAACGCCGGAAACGGTGGGTGACGAACGCTTGCTTGCAATACGTTTTCATTGTCAGGAGGTTTCAGCATAGAAATGGAAAAGACAAGGTGGAATTGCACCATGAAATTTCATGATCGGAGAAGGAGATTGAGTTACTGCTTCCTTGAAATAATACTATTGACGAACAAATAATACTATTGACTAACAAATAATACTATTGACTAACAAATAATACTATAGACTAACAAATAATACTATTGACTAACAAATAATAATATAGACTAACAAATAATACTATTGACGAACAAATAATACTATTGACTAACAAATAATACTATTGACTAACAAATACTACTATTGACTAACAAATCATACTATAGACTAACAAATAATACTATAGACTAACAAATAATACTATAGACTAACAAATAATACTATAGACTAACAAATAATACTATTGACCAGGGGGCCCCAGGGCCGCGGACCGGTACCGGCCCGTGGCCTGTTAGAAACCGGGCCGCACAGCAGCAGGAGGTGAGAGCGGTGAGTCCGCGCGTGGGCCGCCCCCATTGTTTTATTATTCACCACTTCCATCCGTGCCTTTCTCCCGCACTGCGCACTCGTCACGGTGTTGGAAAGCCCGCAAGCTCTAACCCCTAGTAGCCAAAATGAGTAAAAAACAAACGTCGCTGGAGAGCTTCTTTAAAAAGGGGGAAAGACCCACTGATGACCCCCCCGCCCCCCCCCCCGGTCCGTGAAAAAATTGTCTTCCACGAAGCCGGTCCCTGGGGCCACAAAGGTTGGGGACCGCTGCTACAGACGAACAAAAACATCAATGGCTGCAGCTTTTGGACAGTTTTTTTCCACCACAGCCACGAGCGCAGTAAGACCATTGTGTGTGCGTCATCGTCGTCATCGTACTGCTAGTTCATTGGCATATAGTTTTTTTCCAAATCTGAAAGTGTAATGGCAGACTTCTCTCATGGAATCAACGGTAGTATGATTACAGGTGGTTTTGTTACGGTCACCGAGGACGGCTGCTAAGAGAGGCCTATTCCACGTGAAGGAAATGCAGATGGCAAAGGGGCAATGGTGAGATGCACATCATGCGAGAGAGAGAGATTGGAAAAAAAACTGATCAATACTTCTTTTTCAATGAAATCAATAGAGAGACGCAAGGAACCAGGGGGTTTAAATGCGTGTTAGTTAGCTTCATTAAGAGTTTAATGCATTGAGGCAGTGCGAGACTCGAAACGATCGTTCTCTCCATGTGATTGTGAGCTTCTCGTAGGGCACATTTCTGACAGGTGGCATTGTATGTTTCAGACAAGCTGATCGGCGTGCATTGTACTCATGGAGTGAACCGGACTGGGTACCTGGTGTGTCGGTAAGTTCAATTGCACATTTTCTGTAAGTGTCTTCTCACATGTATTTGTAAGTAATTATAAAGGATACTGGTCCTGAGTTTGTCACGTTTATGCAATTGTTTGCTTAACATCAACCTGGAAGACCGTTACATCAACGGTCTAAAATGTATTTTTCAATTATATGGCGATAGATCATAGAAGTGATGTATTTATGAGCTGGAATGCTTTACTCAAGCCCATTGGTTAGATTTCATCCGTATAATTATTGTTAGGATAATTAGTCTTTAGAGGTATAAAGGTGACCCCATTAAATAGAGCTCTGATTGGAGGAGCCATGACATGTTACTGTGGGAAAAATCCTCTCCACTGTTAATTGGAACTGGATTATTAAAGTTAATCATGAATGCCTAAGCATGATGCGGAGAGTATTGAGTTTAGTACCACAACTGTACGTTCTGTGTGTTAACAGGTATCTTATCGATTGTGAACAAATGGACCCAGACGAAGCGATACAAGGTGCGTCGGTCCACATAAACGAAGATGTTTAATTTTTTTAAGTCCACGAATAATGACAGTCGATCGTCACGCGTCGTTTGGCGAAGGACCGTTTCGTCAAACCTGTCGCCTCTTGCGACAGCACCCGCAAAAAAGACAGCTTTTGCTGCCATCCTGCACGGGTGTCTTGAGGAATTTGTTTGATCCACATCTCATGGAGGCAGCGACATTCTTTAAAGGGTCACGGTTCACTTAGAATGTCGACCGCCAACTGAAGTGAGCAATTTACTAGAGTTTGCGCATCAAGACGGGGTGACGGAATCCACAGAGTGACCGGCATCTCCTCCCTCGAACTGAGCTCACTTATATTTTTGGTTCTTTTGGTAAAGTCACTTAGAAGGGAAACAATAAAATAATAAAAATATAAAACAATATTTTTAAAAGAATAAAAATATAAAACAATATTTTTATTATTTTATTGTTTCCCTTCTACGTGACTTTACCGAAAGAACCAAGAATATGAATCCCTGCAGTCACGAAAGCTTTAAATCAAAATTTGAGCTCGCTTAATCGCTAGAAGACCGTTCGTAGATCAAATGGTGACATTTCTGACACAGTCGACCCGTCAGACGCCGAGAAGGCATCTCTGGCATTGCGTGTGGAAGGACTTCCACCGATCCAACTCATAATATAAGAATAGGTTTTACCCCTTCCTGGCATTAAAACAAATGTTAAGATGTTTAAACACCAAACAGAAACCTTTTGCAAGGAATCATGTATGCATTCAGCACATGTAAACAAACAACATGCTCTGATAGTATATCCCTTGTCTTTGAAACTGATTGGTCCACACCAGAGACAGCTTCCTTTAGAGCAGGGGTGGGGAACCTTTTTTCTGCCAAGCGCCATTTGGATATCTATAACATCATTCGCGGGCCATACACAATTATCAACTTAAAAATTTGCCTGTTATATTTGGTCAAACATTTTATTAACTCACCCCTAATGTGATGGCTGGAACTGCTTCTCTTTGGCGAGGCGTGTGATGTTAGCTGGTATTGATAATGTTGCTACTCGCAACTGCTTTTTCAGGTTTGCTCCTAGATTCATTGAATTTCTAGTCCTGCCTGCAGTTGCCTTGGCAGGGCCACACCAAATGATTCCGTGGGCCTTACATGGCCCGCGGGCCGGACGTTCCCCACCCCTGCTTTAGAGCCTAGTCTCAAACAATGTTAGACCAGAGGACGCCAAATGGAAAACAGCACATAGACTGCCACTGTCAGGGCATTGAGAGCTCGGGGTGAGCAGCTACATCATGGGACCTCCCTTGCCCGTATCAGAATATAGGAATAGGTTTTACCCTTTGTGGCAAATCATCTTGAAGCATTGTCCAGGCCTCTGCACCGTTCAACGAAACTGACGAAACACACAGCACTGGTGGACACTCGGTTTCATATTCTTAGGGTTTTTTCGGTAAAGTCACGTAGGTAAAAACATTTTAATTAATAAAAGTAAAATTAAAATAAAAATCACGACGTTTCGGAGGCAACACAAGCTTCCGTCTTTCAGGTGACTTTACCGAAAAAACCTAAGAATATGAATCCTTGCAGTCACGAAAGCTTCAAATCTAAACACTCGGTTTGGTTCCCAGACTTTTTTGGGGCCCAATGCCGTTCCGACCGTTTATGATTTCTGAGGCCAGGCCAATTCGGCGCACGACATCAGGGGTCGACTTTGTCCGTCGGCGTTCTGTGCGGATCCCAGGTAGGCAAATTCCCCCCTGGCTCTGACAGTGTTGCCCTTGATTACACTGGGTGAAAACAAAAGTCCACTGTTGTCCACGTATTACCATTGAATTGTCGGTAATTGAACGTGATACATGGACGCCCGTCCAGCAGAGTGGCGCTAAATGAAAGGAATGTGAACTTTGCCATCCCTGTAAAAATGTTTTATTGAAAGATCACAGCTAACGCTCTTCATGGGAGTGTGATTTATTTTTCCTGTGTCATAGTGTTGGTGTTGCTTGTCGCGTTTATATAACAGTTTGACGTTATATTTAACTGAATTGTCATTGCATTGAATATATATCATTTGAACCTCATTTGCCAGTAGAAAAATATGATAATTGGTTTTTTACCCTTTTATCTGGCAACCCTGATGGTGCATTGTCTTTGAGTTGTGCGCCTTTTGGCGTCATCTGGTCCAACCCATGGAGACTAGGCTCTAAGGAAAGCTGTCTCGGGTGTGGACCAATCAACTGCAAGGACAGTGCATACATTATCAGAGTTATGTTTTTTGTTTGCATTATGACTGCATGTATTGTGGTCTATGCAAACATGACTCCTCGTAAAAAAGGTGTCAGTTTTGAATATATTTTTTTCAATGATTACCAAATAGCTGTACTTGGTAATAAAAGTGTTGCGTGTGGTTGTCAGCCTTTAACAGTGCTCGAGGTCATTCGATTGAGAGGGAAAATTACCTCAAAGATTTGAAAACGAGGGATTATTCAAGGTAAGAGTTGAGTTTATCTTTCCATGTGTTTATTGCAATACGGCAGGCTCTCAAATCATCCCTCATCGGCCATCTGTGCATGCGAACATGTAGCAATCGTTTCTCACCCACCTTTGTCACATGAGGTCTTACCTCTAGATTTGAAGCTTTCGTGACTGCAAGAATTCATACTCTTTGGGGTTTTTTTCGGTAAAGTCACGTAGGTGAAAAATAAAATCAAATACATTTTTTTGTAGAAAATCAAATCAAATAATTACATTTTTTATTAGATTTTTTTTACCTACGTGACTTTACCGGAAAAAAAAACAAAGAGTATGAGAGGTCTTACCTCCTTTCCCGCGAGTGTTTTGCAATACAGTGAAGCCTTAATATTCCCAGGTTTTTTTAAGCGTTTTTTTTTGCGTATCGACGATACTTTTATCGTGATAGTTTTTTTTTTATCGTCTGGGGGTTGTACCTTGAAACATTTGCGGCCGTAGCGCGCTAACTAACGGACGAGAAAGTGGCGAGGCGCCCCCCCCCCCCCCTCTCGGCCTGCCGCTTGTCTCTGCCGCACCGTTTACACGCGGGTGCTTTCCCTCGACACATTTCTTTTAAATATCACGTACTCTGCAATGTTCACTTGCTCGTTTGATATTTGCACTTTTATAGGTAGGTTTATGTTCGTCATTATTAAAGGCGAGTTAAATAACACAGTGATATTATACGTTCATGTTTATGCCCCCTAACCCTATTTTCCTCACGAACTTGAAGTATTAATATCCGCGCCGTTCTCCAGGAACATATCCCCCGGCAATATTCATGATTTACTGTCGTGATTTCAGATCGATATTTTTTTAACATAAACCTTTCTGTACCCGCTTGACGCAACAATTACTTGAGGTGGTACTGAGCTTAGTCTAATGATTAAAGAAAGAAAGAAAGACGATGCTGTTATTAAGCTCTTGCGTTTTCTTTATTGTCGAAGGCGCTCGAGTACAACTTCGTGTCCTGCGCGGGCCTCTTCCTCCAGCGTTTGTGACCCGTCTCATAGTGGTCAAGAGAAGATGGCCTCGAGGAAGATCCTGACAAGGTTGGACCACAGAATTGACCATAGAGCAAGTGTCTACCCACGGCCTCCGAGTCGCAGATTTCACCAAATGCCACCACAAGACACACACATGGATTGGTGGTCTCAAACGCCAGCAGTGGGAGGTTATCAACAGGACTATTTTCACTATCCTGAAGGAGGATATGTGCAGCAAAATTACAGCCAGAGTTTGAATTATCAGCCATGCTGGCAAATGCAGCCACCAATACCGTTTCACCAGCAGAGGTTCCAAGCTCAAAGTTTTGACCAGCAAGATGAAAGACTGTGGTGGCAGAGGGCAGAAAATCAACAATGAGAAGATTGTGTGGAAATCAATGCCACAGTGCTTGGCTGGAATGTGATACATATTTTATTGGCCACGTTCATTAAAACTGATCACTCAGTGGGTCTGATTCTCATTTTAACAAATGATAATTTTATAAGATTTTTTGCAACAAGCATTTGCCCATGACTCCATCGTTACAAATGGACAAATCATTACAAAAAATTGTGTTTGGCCCTTTCTTCAAGGTGGGAGTTTGACTCAATATTTGGAACTGTTCTGGAGAGAATGTGGAATATTGTTAACCTTTATGTAGAAGGGTCTACCCTTGAAAATATAGTATTTAAACATTTTCACAATCGACATTTTTCATTGAGACTGTAAAAGGCGGATTATAAACGTCGTAGATTCTACTTTAGTATCGTAATGAACGATGTACCGACAGGAACGCATTACGAATGGATGATATTACTCAGTTGTCTAATAGTTTGTCTGGATTTATATAAGTCTACAAAACTATTTTTGCTACTTAAATTTGACATGGAATAATTTCAGAAAGTGGTGTACGGTTTAACGTGAAAACACTTTCGCAATTATTCTAGAACAATGTGTTGCCGCTGGAGCTGGGAAATATTCCTGCCGGAATGGCATTGGATTCCAAGGATCTCCCCCATGGCCAATTCCTGGAGTTGCCCGTTTGAAGGAATTCACGATTCGGCTAAGCCCACGATCCAATTCGAGATCGTATCCGTGAGGATTCGTATATAAACCGCATCGCAGGCAAAGGTGTTTCTGAGACTCCCAGCTCTATTCGACACCATTGTGACAAGTTTGCTTTGTCTTTTATTCTTTGAGAAGTGTTTTGGAATAGTTTTTTTTTCACTTTACACACAATGTGCATGTGCAATTTATTTTAAGAAATATTAAATTACAGCTCGTTTGTCAGATATTTGGGTTTGATCAATTCATTAAATTGGCATATTTGTTCACGTGTGGCAACTTTATATATTGGCCGTGTCGGGTGGAGGAGGGCGTATGACACGCATTCTACTTATCTGAGCTAAACATCTGATATTGATTCGCCTGGAAAGCCGGCGTTTCAAATTTACAGCCCATTTTCTGCATCTATTTTATTCTGCAAATGGCACCACAGCAGTGGTTTCTTACACCGAGTTGTGTAATATACTTTGTGAAACTATCCGTAGTGCATTTACATTGTCTTTGTTATGGTGCGACAGTGTTCGTACTTAAATGTGGGCTTCTGGCACGGTATTAACACCTGCAGGAATGGTCTGCCATTTGGTTGAGAGCTCCGTGCTTTTGGCCTTTGTTATACAGCTATGGGTTACGACTGCACCGTGTGGTTCTACTTGGACCCCCCAAAGTTGGTAACGGTGACATTTTAGTCCGTGCTCGCAACTAAAAACATGTTTGTTGGTATGATGACATAATAAACATTTTTGCTGCTTTGGATTTTTTTGTGGAGACTAAACCTTGACGTTGAAGAGTTGAACGACGGTGTGCCGCATCGGCCATGACCTTCGCAGAATGGGGCACGATACATTTAATCGTTCTCCGTGCATAATTTAAGGTTTACGATTATTTCCACGATAGTCCTCTTTTAACCAGGATCTTTGAATTCCTTTCAATAATTATTATTGATGCGAAATTGCAATGGCGTCTGTGGCCAAAGTGAAATTTTCACTTCCCCCTACCATGCCGCCAGTCACCAATTAATCGATGTAAAATATGTCGATGCGTGTACATTCAATGATAGACATTTGTGCTGAAGTGTCCCCAATGTTAGTGTCACTTGCACTTGGTGTACAACTCATTCCTTTAGAACTGCTTCTTAGAATGTAAAATAAGAATAGGTCTTACCTCTTTCTGGCAATAAAACAGATGTTAAGATGTTCAAACGCCTTTTGCAAGGAATTAAGTCTGCGCTAACCACAACTGCTTTTGGTGAGCATGAAAACAATACATGCTCTAATTACACTGGTCAACACACTTTTTCTGGCATAAGGTATTCCAACGGTTTTAATGTTATTTGGGGTGCTGATTCCAAATCTGGCATCAGTTTTTGTCTATCACATCAGGTTTTTGAGATATCAAATATTGCATTTTCAATAAAAACTGCAGAAGAAAAATATTAAATAAATGGATATCTACATAAAATGATATAATAAACACACTATCCTAAGAATACAGCACCATATTTTAACACTAAAGCAGTCACTACCTCGCAACAACTTGTAATCATAAGTGACAGAGTTAATTTCGGGTGCAATCAATGAAAATGGGGTATGCCGATAGCATAAAAATTAGATGTGATAGAGCAAATCTGAGATCAGATTTGGAATCAGCACCCTGAAATTAGTCTACAACAGCTGCAAAAGTCCAGTCCAGAAAACAATGTATTTTTTTTGTTGACCAGTGTAATATTTGCATTGTCTTAGAAACTGAATGGCCTACACCAGAGACAGCCTTCGATATGGCTTCGTCTCTGCAGAGAACTCCACAAGGCGAACAGCACGAGAGCAATGCCACGTGACAGAATTTAGAGCTCGGGGTGAGCAGCTACATCAGGGGCCGTCCATAAATGACGTTACGCGATTTTGGACGATTTGACCCCCCCCCCTCGTCACACGGCGTCACAAAAAGTCAGACCCCCCCCCTCAAATATGACGTCACAAAGCTCTGCCCCCCCCTCCCCCAAATTATAACATGCTTCAAATCGCTTTAAACTATTGTCATTGTAGTGCGTATTTAATGTGGCGCTGCACTCTGATGTGGAGAAATCATTTCTTAAAAAGTCTATTTAATTACGTATAACGTGTTGTTTATATTCATTTAAAGTTGCGCATTTTTACGTGACTGTCACTTCACAAATGTCTGACCCCCCCCATAGGTGCGTGACGTCATTTATGGACGGTCCCTCACGGGACATTCTTGTGTCTAGTTTGTCCTTCCCCCGGCACCTCCGATTAGCACGGTTGGCTACGCACGGTGCGAAAGAAGTTATACACGGACATTGTCAACATCTTCAAGTGATTCATAATTAACTTTTTTGGGTTTAGATCATGTTATTTATAAATGTGTTGTAACCCTCCACCACCCGACACGGCCAATCAGTAAAAAAGTGTCACGTTGACAGAAGACAAATAGTTCACTGCTTTAGCCCACCGGTGTGTTGAAGCGTGAAACCACAACATTTACACATTTTTTTTGTTGTGGTTTCACGCTTCAACACACCGGTGGGCTAAAGTAGTAAACTATTTGTCCTTTGTCAACGTGACACTTTTTTACTGATTGGCCGTGTCGGGTGGTGGAGGGTTACGACACATTTATAAATAACGCGATCTAAACCCAAAAACGTTTATTATGAATAATATTGGTCGCGAAAGCATGCCACGTGTTAATCTTCAAGTGAACAGTTGGTGCAGCCTTCCGGATAACCGCCTCCCCATTGCTCTCCGCGAGTCTTCTAGACGGTCCGGGCTGAGTCTTGTTGAGGTCTTGGTAGTAGTATCGGCAAGTCTCCGTAGGCTGGCATTTGGAACGCCATGGTAAAGTTGATTGAAGTTCAATATTCGTTTGCTATTTTGCAACCACGTGTAGCCTCGTTAAATAATGATGTCACACAGTTTTGCTATGAATACTATTTTTTAAAGTGAAAATCGATGGAAAATCCTTGGGATGTGTGTGTATCAAACTCATGCGAAAGAATGACGTAACTCAAGACTTTTCAAACCAACTCTGGTCTGAAGCCGACCTGAGCAGTTGTGAATGATTCCACGATTTTTACTTTAAAGGATGTGTTTCTATATATTCCTTTTGAGGCCAAAGTGTTATTGACCAACATGTTGAGTTTTTTGTTAGAACGCAGCAGCACCAAATTATTGAGAACACATACACAATGTATTCATAGAGTATCTGTTTAATTACATGGGCGTACATAGTAAACGGTTGTAGTAAAACCACATAAATCAAAAATCGATAATATACAATAGCGACACGGCCACTTCCTAGGTATCAACCCAAATGGGAACACTTTTAGCGCAATGAGGAATGCCTCCGTTATAAAGCAGAACGCCTCCGTTATAAAGCAGAACGCCTCCGTTATAAAGCAGAATGCCTCCGTTATAAATCAGAACACCTCCGTTATAAATCAGAACGCCTCCGTTATATAGCAGAATGCCTCCGTTAAAACGCAGAATGCCTCCGTTATAAATCAGTATGCCTTCGTTATAAAGCAGAATGCCTCCGTTATAAAGCGGAATGCCTCCGTTATAAAGCAGAATGCCTCCATTATAAAGCGGAATGCCTCCGTTATAAAGCAGAATGCCTCCATTATAAAGCGGAATGCCTCCGTTATAAATCAGAACGCCTCCGTTATAAAGCAGAATGCCTCCGTTATAAATCAGAATGCCTCCGTCAGTCTTTTTGAGACAGAGGCGGTGTTGTGGGTGGTTCATATTCATCCCCGGCCGTCACTCGGACGAATAAATGGATCACATCGCGAAGAATCGTTTCTATTGCTTATGGCTCTGAGCTGGCAACAAACCAAAATTCGCTCTGTTGTGGCACCGCATTTAACGTCAAAATATTCAACCTTTGAACCTTAGAAGAGGTCAGCTGCTCCGTGTGTGTGATTATCGTCACCATTGATTAGACTCAATCATAGATCACACTGCAGATGCTAGATTCATTTGGTTAGATAAAGTCTGATTTCAATCAGGAGCACATCTATACAATATTAGAGTACGTACGTCATCTCGGCAATACAAGAGCACAATTATAAAAATGCAAATTCATACTTTGAATGGACGCTCACCAGTCTTGTAATGTTTTTCTGGTCATTGGTAATCCAAATAATGGGGAAATATAATGCGGACATAAATCTCTTCGAATGACCATAGCTCCTTTTAATCAAATAGGAGGGGCCGTTTGTTTATGGGGAGGTTTACTCTCTTGGCAAATCATTATTTAGAACTTTTAGAGTTAACGCAGCCCACCGAAATGGCCGTCTCTGTAGGGCGCGCCGATGTTGGGAAGGTGGTTGTACTTGGAGCGGAAATATTTGCGACTTTCTGGCACGGGTAAGACAGGATTGTTTCCCATCAGCTGTGGTAGAGGCTGTATCTGAAATGCAAATTTACAAAAATCATGCAGAAAAACATTTATTTGTCAATGTTAAAAAAGCGTGTATTGAGGACACCTTTTCCTGTAAGATAATAAAATGTTGTTTGAAGGATCAATGACTTAAAAATGCAATTTTTTTTAAGGTGCTTTTTTGACATGGCGTGAATTCTGATTGTAAGTGCCATGTTAAAGACGCTGGACCATATTCATGGCTTGGTGGATAAGCACAAACTGGGCATTTAGGTGGGGTAGAGGCCAGGGTGTGAAGATGATTCCTGGTCAGTCGTGAGATTCGGGCTCATGGATGTTGGGCCTCGGAGGAGAGGCAAGCTTTCGTACTTACTTGAATGAAAACATCGTGTTTGATGACACCATTATTGCTCATTGCTCTGGCACAATATTGCCAATGGGTGGGGGGTGTGGGGGATGTGAGTGGAGGGGTGTCATGGTGGCAGATACTCATGGGGAAATGTAGGTAGTCATTCGTGATTAATTGCAATTATGGGAGAGGTAGCGGTCACACACACACGTACGTTGTAATGTTTTAAAATCGCTTGTATTTTGGCGTTTCACAATTCAAATAACACTCGCTGGAGCATCTTAATATTCAATCGCGACATCGACGAACATACTTTGACGTCAACCTCTTAAAACGCGTCACGTTTGCGACGTGTAGTGCCATCGAGATGGCGCGGTAGCGCATGGCGCCACACAGCACGACCGCAGTCGCTCCGATCGTGGCGTTGTTTCGTACCATTTGTTCTTGCAACCTTCTAACCCCCCTACTGGACATCTGTTACAAAAAAAGCTTCATAGCTCATCGGATTCTTCCTCCAGTGTGTATATATACGTGTGTGCACCCGATTCAAGAGCCGAATGGCTCACAGGGCTATACCTAATAAATGAACTTGAACGAATATTCAAAATTGCAAATTGTGCTCACCGCGGGCCCCCGGCGCGTGGCCCGGTCTCCCTTGTGGTTCGCTCGCTCCGCCTCGTCCCTGGCCCTGTCCGTGTCCTCACGGAAGCCGTCGAAGTACGGCTGCTCCAGCAGGCCCGCGGTCGTCAGCCGTGCCGCGGGGTCCATTTTCAGGCAGCTCTGTTGCAAGGTCAAGAAATGTTGCTTAGATCCAAATGTAGATAACAAAAAAAAGCTACGTGTTGCAGCGTTTGCTTATACGAGTAGGGGATTTTTACCCTGTCTGGCAACAAAACAGCTGTGTTAAGATGTTAAAACACCAAACTGAAACCTTTTGCAAGGAATCATGCCTGCATTAACCACATATGCTTGTGGTGAGCATGCAAACAAAAAACATGGTGGGGAGGGGCTGGGTGAGGAGGGGAGGGTGGGGAGGGGAGGGTGGGGAGGGCCTGGGTGGGGAGGAGAGGGTGGGGAGGGGCTGGGTGGGGAGGTGGGGGTTGGGAGGGGTGGGGCTGGGTGGGGAGGGGCTGGTCACCCCGTGGTGCCCTTATAAAACTCAACGTTTAACCTACTCACACCGGCTTGTGCCCGCCCTCACAGTCGGCCATATTTGCGGAATACACCACGCCGCCATTGACCCTGGCCATTGATGCATTGTCTTTGAAACTGATTGGTTTCTCTGGTCTAATACTGTTTGAGACTAGGCTCTAAAGAAAACTGTCTGGTGTAGACCAATCAGTTTCAAAGACAATGCATCATGTACTACCAGACCATGTTTTTTGTTTGCATGTTCACAAGCATATATGGTTAATGCAGACATGATTCCTTGCAAAAGGTTTCAGTTAGGTGTTTTAGCATCTCAACACAGCTGTTTTATTGCCAGAAAGGGTCAAACATATTCTTGTATTTTGATCCTGGCAAGGGAGTTCCCATGATACAGCATTTACGATTTGTTGATGTGTAATAATTCTCCGGAGACGGATTCGGAATCAGTCCTCTTTATTTTCACTTGACGGTACACTTGCTCCCACACGCTCCGTTGCTGGCAGACAACGTAGCGTCAGCGGACTCCCACCAGCTCCCACCGCGCACGTGGCACCCGGAGCCCCGTACGCGCGTGGCTCTCGCCCCCGTTCAGTTCCCAGACTCCTCCTCGATCCTTCCTCTCTCTCCCTCTTAATCCCTTCGTCACGTGGTCCTCCCAGCTAATCCTCCATGGACAATCTCGACCGTTCTCGATGGTTCCCTGTCAATCCCGGGACCACGCCTCTTACCCGGGTCCCCATTGGCTGGGGTCCCAATTGGCTGGGCCAATCACTCCTGCTGACATGCTGTGATCACGCCGGCCCCACACTCCCTATCTCAACCCTTATTGGCTACAAGCAGGACCCGCAAGCCAATCCCCCACGTGAACCCACGATAGCTGTTATTACATCACCCCCCCCCCGGTGAAAAAAATAGCCGTCTCGGCTGGGAAAGGGTGATAAACCAATTCCGAAACATATTATTAGGGCACCGAGGTGCGTTTAACGATATAAGGGTGAACCGGCGTCCCTGCGCCTACAACATATAAAAAGTCACCCATACAACAAAAAAAACGACATACATTAGGGCGCCCCTGCAGCGCAGTAACAACAGGGAATAAAACAACCGACAAAACGTTAACGAAACGGGAGAGATTTCGACCGCGTACGCGACGCGGGACCCCCTCCGCTCCCAGCGCCTGATCCCTTTGCTTCCGGATGGACAGGAGGTGGTAGGCTTGAAGAAGAAGTAGGTTGTGGATGCTTGGTCACGTCCAGGTCAGGTCTCCTTGGAGGGGGGGCGGCTGGGGCCACCTCAGCCCTCAGAACCTGTTCATCTGTAGGAGGCACAACACAGTCCCCCTTGGGATCAATGGGTGTGACAAGCGGCGTGGTCGGCTCGACGGAACCCGGCAGGTCAACTAATGGGGATGAAGGGCCGACACGCGCGTCAACATAGGGTTTGAGCCGTGAGGAGTGGACATACCACCGCCGATTTTCATACTGAACACGGATACTCTGCAAGTTCCGAACATCTATTAGTGTTACAGGCCCCCGCCACGGCCTGTGCAGTTTGGGGGATGTGCCCGCCGGTACCTGGGGGCAGTGGAGCCACGCTCGGTCCCCCACTGACCAAGACATGTGCGTATGCGATCGACGCGCATAACGTTCGTTCCTCGCCTGAGCACGGGCTGTCGCACACCGGGCAGCCTCTCGCGCCTCCGTCACTCGTTTAAGCGAGTCACGCACGTGGTCAGGCAAGGAACGGGACGGCCGTTTGCCTGGCTCACCCAATTGCACGTCGATGGGTGGAACATTTTCACGGCCATACATCAAAAAGAATGGTGAGTATCCCGTGGATGTGTGCGGAACCATGCGGTAAGCCGCTAAGACGCCTGGTATGTGCAGGTCCCAATCGGTTTGCTTTTCACTGACCGTCTGACAAAGCATAGCCGAGAGGGTGCGGTTAAATCGTTCCACCATACCATCTGTTTGTGGGTGGTAAGGAGAAGTGCGAATTTTCTTCGTACCCAACGCGTCACAAACTTCCTTAAGCAATTTGGAAGAGAAATTCCGCCCCTGATCTGTGAGCAACCTTTCAGGTGCCCCCTTGTCCATGACATACCCGTTCAAGAAAGCGTCGGTAATGGATGCTGCCGTCTGGTCGGGTAGGGGCCAGGCCATCGGCCATCGAGAAAAATATTCCACCCCGACGAGAAGGTATTTATTGCCCCTCGCCGACGGGGGAAACGGGCCCAGAATATCGAGCGCGACCAATTCGTTAATGCGGGACACCTCAATGGAACGTAACGGTGGTACATAGGGGTTACGAGGCGGCTTCCTCTTTGCACAGTCCTGGCATGAGCGAATAAAATCATTGACGTCTGTTGTCATACCGGCCCAAAAGAAATCCTTCTGCAGTGCGGCCAAAGTCTTTTGGACGCCGAGGTGCATCAATTTATCAGCGTGCAAAGCACGAAGCAGGTCGTAGCGAAGTGAAGTAGGCACGACCAAGCGTGGCCGATCAGACAACCCGTCAGTACACATTAACAATCCCGACTTGCCTCGGATCATCTGCCATTTCCAACCCGCCAATCGAGATTTTTGTTTCCCTATCAATTTCCATAGTGGAGACAGCGAGGCATCAGCCTCCTGCTCACGTAGCCAAACCGCGTGTGGTAACCGCAAGATATCATCCGTGTCCACCGACCCTTGCTGGTCGTCCTCCTTCGCTTCCGCCCCTGCCTCGTCATCCGCTATCGCCCCCATAACCGGACAAGGCGAAGCGGCCGGTGCCGCACAGCGGTGCGTGCCCGTCAGGCAAGCGCACGGAGGAAGGAGCGGCAGCCTTGAGAGCGCGTCAGCGTTCGCATGACGGGCCCCCTTTCTGTATGTAATATCAAAGGAAAATTCTTGTAACGATTCCAGCCACCTGGCCAATTGGCCTGACGGTTGATCTAATTTCAAGGAGTATTGTAAAGCCGCATGATCCGAGCGAACTAGGAATTTCCGTCCATACAGGTACGGCCGGTACAAACGGACAAAGTGAACAATTGCCAAAAGTTCCCGTCTTGTCACGCAATAGCGTGTTTCCGCAGGGGACAAAACCCGGCTGCCGTACGCCACTACTCGCTCTACCCCGTCCTTACGTTGCGACAAAACGGCCCCAATGCCGATATCACTAGCGTCCGTATCGAGGATGAACGGCTGTGAGAAATCTGGGTAATCCAGCGTTGGCGCCGTGGCGAGGTGGTCCCGAAGTGCCATAAAAGATTTTTCCTCTTCCGCTCCCCATTGAAACCTTTGATTTTTGCCAGTCAGAACATGTAATGGCTTTGCCAACGTCGCAAAATTTTTAACGAAGCGGCGATAATAGGAAGCGAAGCCAATAAACCGCCGAACATCTCCCACCGAAGTGGGTGTGGGCCACTCTCGTACGCATTTCGTTTTCAGCGGGTCAGTGGATACGCCGTCCGAACTGACGATATGACCCAAGTAGCGGACAGAGTGTTGCAGAAGGTGGCATTTTTTAGGTTTAAATTTAAGGTCAGCCGTACGCATTCTTTGAAAAACCGCCTCTAGACGTTGGAGGTGTTCTTCGAACGTGCGGCTGAAAACAATTATATCATCAAGATATATGAGGCACGTTTCCCACTGCAGTCCAGTCAGCACCAATTCCATGAGCCGCTGAAACGTCGCCGGTGCCGCATTCAAGCCCATAGGCAACCGATTAAATTCAAAGAGACCTTGCGGCGTGCGGAATGCCGTTTTTGCCTTCGACTCATCGTCGAGGGGAAGCTGCCAGAACCCCGAGGACAAGTCAAGGGTAGAAAAAAACTTAGCACCCGATAAAGCGTCCAACGAATCATCCATCCTCGGTAAGGGGTATGCATCCGCCACCGAAATTTTGTTTAACCGGCGGAAATCAACACAAAATCTTGTACCGCCATCTTTCTTCTTTACCAGAACGACGGGCGCGGCCCAGGGGCTGTTGGACGGCGAAATGATGTCCGCCGCCAACAATTCATTTACCGCTCCGCGCACGTGATCCCTTTCCGCCGGGCTCATGCGATGAGGGTGCATAGAGATGGGAGGCGTCGCACCGGTGTCAATATGGTGCGACAAAAGCGACGTGCGGCCGAGGTCCAAATCATTTTTACTGAAAACATCAGTGTACTGTATCAACAATGAACGCAGGGCGTTCCTTTGTTCGTTCGACAAGGAAGAATTTTCTCCGCACAAATCTGCAATCCAACGTTCTTGAGAGCGATCGTGTGGGGGCCTACCAGCGGGCATTCGTGCGCGCGGCGCTGCGTCGCAAGAGGCCAAGTCGGTAGTGGCGTGAGCCAACACCGACCCCTCTGGAACAATAACGCGGTCAGGTCCCCCATTTAACACCTGTATAAAAGGTGCTTGACCCGGTCGTACGATCGTTTGCGCCGCCGCTAAAGAAAATGATTTAGATGCCGAATTAGATGGGGATAGCAGCACGCCTTCTGCACCCTTCCCCATTCGAAGGGGTTTACGGTAACGCAACGGTATCAACATCTGTGCTCCCGGCGGTACTTCTACCGTAGCAGCAACAACGGCAGTGACTGCGTTACCTGTAGGCGCGCTGGCCAACAAGGAAGGCAGGAACGCCATACGACGACCCCCCGGCATTTCTAAACAGTCCTGGTCGACTCGTATTTTCAGCGGCATCCGACGCAGGAAATCAGTACCGAGTAAGCATGGAACAGCTAGCGAGCGAGAGATTAACACAGGTCCTGCGGCGGTAATATTACCGATAGCGATGCTCACATCCACCTGGCCACAGATACCCATGCTTCCCCCATTCGCGGCGACACACGCATCATTAACCCTACGTATCTGCGACGCAGGGATGGACAACAGATGGAAAATAACATCAGAAATGATGGTGGCCGACGCGCCCGTGTCCACTAAGATGCGCACATCAACGCCGTCGATGGTACCTCGTACCGTCGACGAGCCCGAAGCCGCAGCTACCACCCTGCGAGCCAATTTTTTCCACTGCGTAGCAGAGCGCGTAACTGTAGCGGGGGAAGTAAATTTTTCCCGAGGAGTGTGAGAATGAGTGCGAATGGATGGGTGATGTGACAGGACCTGCCGGGTGTCCGATGTGTGCCGACTCGCCCGAGGTTGTTGCAGCTCCGCGGCAGGTGGAGGAGATGGAGGTCCCCTCGTCGGAGGAGGCGACAGCAGAGGCCGACAGCGGCAGTCACGGGCGAAATGGCCCCGTCTGCCGCACTTGAAGCAAGCCGCCGACGTCGGCCGACGGTCGGACGACCCGGCCCTTGCACGCGGACGGCCCATGTAGTTGCCACGCTGGTAGTGCAGCCGCCGTCCCGGACTCTCGTGCTGAACAGCAGCAGCCAGCATGTCGTCGTCGCCCGAGTCGTCGGAGCAGTGGACCACTAGTCGTGGAGACCACCCCAAAGGTGGCCCGTCGATCTCCGGCTTCCCCGTCCACGCCGCCATCTGGTCCCAACGCCTGATATTAAATTTTGCGTCCAGGCAACGCGCCACCCATCGCGATGTAAGTGGTTCGTGGCCGCACACTGGCAGCGAAATCTTGAGTTCCTGAGCCAACTCCAGCATACGGGAGAGGATGAGAGGATCCAAATGGTCGGCCGTCGCGTCGGGGTAGGCAGCCATGGCCAGCGCCATCAATGCCCCCCGATAGGCCAAGGGCGATTCCTCCGATGCTCGGCGACGTAACATAAATTTTCTGGTGGCTGACATCGGTGGGTCATAGAATTCCGCCATCTCCACGAACGCGTCCCGCAGTGTCTTCTTCTTGGCCGCCGGAATGGAACGGAAGACCCCCAGAGAAACATCGTCGAGCAGTGTAGGTAGCGCTCCCAGTGCTTCCTCCTCCGTCCAATTGACGGATCTAAAAGCTGATTCAAAGCGCCATGTGAAAGCACTCCAATCACCTCCGGCGATGAATTCTTTGATTTGTGGAAGGCGATGTCCGCGGTGGCAAGCGCGCGCCGCGGGCGTCTCCGACTGGCGTTCCCGCTCTCCACCCGTATCAGACAAAATGGCGGCCGGCGGCCGCGTGGCGGTAGGCGCGCCCAAAATGGCGGCCGACGGCTCTGGCGCAGCTGCCCCACCCAAAACGACGGCGTCCTCCCGCGTAGCAGAAGGAATGGCGGACGCAGGTTCCTTCACCGGACTCCTTCTCACGGCGTCCAGTTGATCGGCAATCTGGCGGCCCGCGGCTGGTGAGGATGCCACGGCGGTCACCAGACTAAGCAGAATGGCGCGTAATGATTCGATCTGCTCCGCCATCAGCCGCCACTCGTCTTTTGTTCCTGCAGCGGTTGCATCTGCCGTCGGTCGACGCTGAGAGACGTCGAGAGGTACATCTTCAACAGGCGGCATAGGGGCTGTAGCTCCCAACAGCTCATCTTCATCCGTCTCGACTTCCTCCTCCGATAGAGGCACAGGCAGGTTCTTTTTTCTGGGGTGTTTGGACATCTTGACGATCGTCCAAACAGTCGCAGAAGTACTTCTGACACCAATGTAATAATTCTCCGGAGACGGATTCGGAATCAGTCCTCTTTATTTTCACTTGACGGTACACTTGCTCCCACACGCTCCGTTGCTGGCAGACAACGTAGCGTCAGCGGACTCCCACCAGCTCCCACCGTGCACGTGGCACCCGGAGCCCCGTACGCGCGTGGCTCTCGCCCCCGTTCAGTTCCCAGACTCCTCCTCGATCCTTCCTCTCTCTCCCTCTTAATCCCTTCGTCACGTGGTCCTCCCAGCCAATCCTCCATGGACAATCTCGACCGTTCTCGATGGTTCCCTGTCAATCCCGGGACCACGCCTCTTACCCGGGTCCCCATTGGCTGGGGTCCCAATTGGCTGGGCCAATCACTCCTGCTGACATGCCGTGATCACGCCGGCCCCACACTCCCTATCTCAACCCTTATTGGCTACAAGCAGGACCGGCAAGCCAATCCCCCACGTGAACCCACGATAGCTGTTATTACAGATGCAAGAACTTCTCGCCACGGTGGCGAGATGTTCACTCTCACCTCGCCTACAGCAGCATAACTGGTGAACCCCAGCTATGCATGCTCTGACACGTGCATTGTCCTTGTGCTGTTCGTCTTTTGTCGTTCTCTGGTCTGACACTGGTGAGACGAGGCAATGGAGAAGGCTGCCTCTGGTGTAGGCCAATCAGTTTCAAAGACAATGCAAATATTATATTATCAGAGCAAGTACGTGTGGTTAATGCAGACTTGATGTCTTACAAAAGGTTTCTATTTGCTGTTTGAACATCTGAGAATTTTTATTGTTTAATATTTATATTATTTTCCTTCTATGTGACTTTACCGAAAGAACCAAGAACATCTTCACACCTCCTGTTTTATTGCCAGAAAGGCAACAACCTATTATTAGTTTTCATACTTTTGTAGTGGTATAGCGCTGGCTGCTGGCGGAAAATGGTAACTGCGGTGTACGGCAGTACTCACGTCAGCAGGCCACGATAAACGCGAGAGGGACATCGAGGGGATACGTCACAGAGGGGCCCATCGGGGGGCCACGGGAACCCGCTCGTAGGTTCTAGAAGGGGGGCGTAGCCCAGGCAGGGCCACGCTGGGAGTATAAGAGGGGGCCCTGTGGGGCGCCTCGTGGCAACGCCCAGCCCAAACATTGCGCTAAAAGTGTTCCCAAATATAAAAAATCGTGATGAGGACTTACTGTAATGGTAAATGTAGAATGGCAATAAATGTTCCAGTTCGCTACCTTAAAACTGATTCCTTTCAATGGAGCACACCACATTACAGGCACCACATACTGCAACTATGTCCATGATCCCTTTTGCTGTCTCCTGAAAACACACACGATGTGCCGCTTACTCTTGAACCCCTTGACCTTTGGAGGGAGTAATTAATTATGGAAAACAACCCGTGCTGGCTGACCTTCATGAGGCTAAGGCTGGGTGCAGAAATCCGTGGGAATCTCTCCTCGAGAGGCTCCTGCAACGGTAAGAACAAGAACACCCGGCGTGCAATTAAGTGCGAATCAACCTGCGGCGTTCGTAACAATGTCACAGCATAGCCCAGCGCTCTCTCGCAGCTCCAAATAGTCACTTTGCACACTTCAAATAGCTGTACGTGCGTCCAGTTACATTCGTGCCATGTCCTGGTATCCGTTGACTTATTATTAACAATGATCACGTTCGACTGTGAGCGCTTCGCTTCCCGCAGAGCGTCCGCTCGCTCGGTCGCTCTCGTAGAGAGAGAACGACGACTCGGAGGCACGAGGAGGAACCACGGACGAGCGGGGAGGCAGCAGCGGCCACGCGGTGATCCGGCACCATTGGCGCAGTTTATGCGTGGGGGCCACGGTGGGGGGGGGGGGCAACGTCCACCCCAAACTGGACACATTTATTAAAGTATTTTCAGTAGTTGGCAATTAAGATAATACATCAATTATATTCACTCACGATTCCTAATGTGAGGGTTAAAGCGAACCCCTCCACACCCCCCAAAATATAGCAGTCAAACTCTGCCTATGGCCGGCACCAACAAGTGCCCAAGCTCTGCGTTCCTCTGCATATGAAGGTGTTATTTGCCAATTAATGAGTGGTCACATGTGGGAGGAGCCCCTGAAGAAAACCCAGGCGTGCGAGGGAGAAACGCTCTATCCCGTCCACAGTTTTGCTGTACCTAGCGGACCAGGGTACAGCACCTCCCTGACGGCCACGGGAAGGGAGTTTGGCAACATTTTCGCGATCAACCAACCCTCGCCTCCAGTTTGATTATAGGCGTGCGCCACCAACACTCCGAAATGGAATGTTTAAAAGAATGCTTAAAATAAATGTCCCCATGAGCAATGGTTACGAAAGTCTAACTTCAACAGCGCAGATAACCTGCAGGCCAAAAACCTCATATCTATTTTAATGGAACAGCAGCAGAGAAAATTGCAGTCGATCGCATCACAGAGAATGGCTTCGGGCGATTGCGACCCATGTTTAGTTTGTTGTCCTTCCCCCGCACCTCCAATTAGCACGGTTGGCTACGTACGGTGTGAAAGAAGTTCAACATGTATACATACATGCACAGAAACACATAGCCTGCCACAGCTCACAGTCTACATCACCACCAGTCAGACACGAGCATGAACCGGCCAGGCACAAGTCACGGACGGAGTACACATGCCATTCTCTCCGCCAGTCGTCATTCGCCTTCAAGGGTGGACTAAAGTTCAATTGAAAAGGTTATAATTTCTATCAACTTGAACATTTGTCGAGCTATGCATGGAATAAGAGCCTTGATGGCACTGTTAATGTCGGACCGATTGCGTGCGTGCGCGGAACGACGGACGTCGCGCCAGACAACGTGCGGCAATGTCCAACACGCATCGGAGAGCCACCTGGCATGCAGCACCTGCATCGGCACGACCTCATGTCCACCGCGATTAACAATTCAGCTCCTTAAATCACACGCAACAGTTAAGTAATCGCACCGTCCACAAATAACCACAAAAGAGGGCCTCACCAATTTGATGGGATCAGGAATGGAGACCCCGCTGAAAAACTGGTTCGACATGAAGACTTGCTTATGCCATGGTATGAGGTCTCCTAAACAACGGATGACATGTGTTATATATTGAACACGTAGGCTTTCGCGAAAAGTGTTATTCACGATAAAAGTTCCTTTGGGGTTAGATCACAGTTCCAATAAAATTCGCCCGATGAGGCTGGTTGCTGTAATTAATAGCGGAATGTCAGTACAGTACTGGAATTGTAAATGTCGTGGGTTTACTCTCCAACACACCGGTGTGCTGAGGTAGTAACTCACTGCCACGCTTTGTTTACGTGGCGGGTTAACGGCACGATCTATATTTACGCGATCTCATCCAAAATAACTTTTATCATGAAGACATTTTCAAACAAACTTGTGCTTCCATCATTCATATTTCATATCGCTGTATTTCGTGGGATTTAAACACAAAGAAAAGCTCTTAGGTGCAATATGTGTGTATTAAAAAAAATGTACCATGAAACATCTTATTGAGTCTCAAGACTCCTTTTCAGGGGGTCCTGTAAACCTATTGCGAGATGTCTTCAAGTTGAGGGGGGGGGGGGTCCCATTCACCGCTGAATCTCGCGGAATGCGCAAGCAGTCAGCGTTAATCTTAGAGAGGCGTAGCGCCATTGTTATTAAAGACATTGTTACTCACCGCAGAGAACTGTAGCGACACGACCACACTCTACAATAGCTGGCACGAAACTGTGCCACGCCCTGCCGCATGGCCTTGCGGGAGCCTCGATACCGATAAGGTTATTTTATTGGTTCTTACGGTAGAGTCACGTAGAAGGTAAATAATAAAATAATAAAAAATAAAACAATTAAATAAAATTCTCACGACGTTTCGGCCACAACGCAAGCAGCCGTCCTCAGGTGAAGAAACAGAGCTCTGTTTTACCGAAATGCTTTAGAGTGGACCATGAAGATAAATAAACACTTTGACGTCATTTGCGACTGGCAAAAGGTCTCATAGATTTGTGGTAATTGATATATTTACCTGTGTTTTTGACCTTCCATGCATTACTGTCGAAATAATTGAATCGTTGGATTTGTGACGCTTCACTTAGATTAGTATCATTGAACGCCGAACTGATCGCTTCTGAAAATGTTTCAGCTTCTTCCTGCTGTAAAGGCCGTTAAACCTGGCATGTATTTACGTCACACGTAACATTTACAGGGTTCAATACCACTCCTCAATTGTAAACAGCATTTAAATTCATTGTTTTTTTCGGTAAAGTCACGTATGTAGAAATAACATAAAATTTAAATAAATAACATTGTGTTGTTGGCCGACTGGTTTGCATCACGTGATGTTTCTAAGGTCTGTTGAGTTTCTCGTCTCTCATCTTCTTGTTACATTGCCGTTCTCCATGTGCTATGTGCGTGGTGTGTTCCCTCGCTATGTGTTTCACCCCATTTTCACCTGATGAGCGCTTGTGTTGCGTTCGAAACGTCGTGATTTATTTTAATTGTATTTATTTAAATTTTATTTTATTTCTACACACGTGACTTTACCGAAAAAAACAATCAGGATAATGTGTGCAGTCACGAAAGCTTCAATCCTAGAGCATTTCAATTCTCATTTGTTGTTTCATTTACACTTATCCGTTACAGTAAATAAAACGTTAAAGTCGAGCCACGGCACAGTTGTGGTGGATGCAACCCAAACTATGGAGCATCTAGCAAACCGCTGTATTCAACAGAGGAACGGAACCTCCGATTATCACAGTTGGCAACGTCTGGCGCCAAAGAAGTTCAACAAACAAAACGACACAAACTCTCTCCTGAAGCCCTCCCGCGGCTAGCAGACCCCGGCATTTAGCTGATGCACATATAACTGTGCGCAAGTCCAGAATCGCGTGTGCCCTAACATGTAAAAGCCGCGTGAATAATGCGTGACGTGGCTCATTCTTTAGGCTCCCTGATGGACGCACACGTGAAGCAGTACACCTGGCAGATTCTGCAGGCCGCAAACTACTGCCACGCGCACAGTGTAAGCACCGTCGAGCGCAACGCGTGTTGTATGCCCTCCTCCACCCGACACGGTCAACCGCAGATGAATCGCGGAACCACACACCGGCTCTCCCCGCGGCATCTTCAGAGCCGCTTGTCGCGTTTAGTCTGTTGTCCTTACCCACCGCACCTCCGATTAGCGGTGGTTACGCACGGTGCGAAAGGAGTTCAACGACATACCCTACACTATACACTCCACTACTGTACACTACACTATACACTACACTATACACTACACTATACACTACACTATACACTACATACTACACTATACACTACACTATACACTACACTATACACTACATACTACACTATACACTACACTATACACTACATACTACACTATACACTACATACTACACTATACACTACATACTACACTATACACTACATACTACACTATACACTACACACTACACTACATACTACACTATACACTACACTACACCACTATACACTACACTATACACTACACTATACACTACATACTACACTATACACTACATACTACACTACATACTACACTATACACTACACTACACCACTATACACTACACTATACACTACAATATACACTACATACTACACTATACACCAGAGGTGTGGACTCGAGTCATGTGACTTGGACTCGAGTCAGACTCGAGTCATGAATTTGATGACTTGCGACTCGACTTGGACTTGCATAACAATGACTTTGTCCCACCTATGAGATGTGGACTCGAGTCATGTGACTTGGACTCGAGTCAGACTCGAGTCATGAATTTGATGACTTGCGACTCGACTTGGACTTGCATAACAATGACTTTGTCCCACCTCTGCTATACACTACACCACTATACACTACACCACTATACACTACACCACTATACACTACATACTACACTATACACTACACCACTATACACTACACCACTATACACTACACCACTATACACTACACCACTATACACTACACAATACACTACATACTACACTATACACTACACAATACACTACACCACTATACACTACACCACTATACACACTACACCACTATACACCACACCACTATACACTACACCACTATACACTACTTCTAGATTTGAAGCTTTCGTGACTGCAAGGAATCATCTTCTTAGGTTTTTTCGGTAAAGTCACGTAGAAAGTAAAATAAAATAAAAACAAAAATCACGACGTTTCGGAGGCAACACAAGTCTCCGTCATCAAGATACAGCTAATCTGGCTGTGACGGTCCCACCTGATGACGGAGACTTGTGTTGCCTCCGAAACGTCGTGATTTTTGTTTTTATTTTACTTTCTACGTGACTTTACCGAAAAAACCTAAGAACACTATACACTACACCACTATACACTACACCACTATACCACTATACACTACACCACTATACACTACACCACTATACACCACACCACTATACACTACACCACTATACACTACACCACTATACACTACACCACTATACACTACACCACTATACACTACACCACTATACACTACACCACTATACACACTACACCACTAAACACTACACCACTATACACCACACCACTATACACTACACCACTATACACTACACCACTATACACTACACCACTATACACACTACATCACTATACACTACACCACTACACCACTACACACTACACCACTATACACTACACCACTATACACCACACCACTATACACTACACCACTATACACTACACCACTAAACACTACACCACTATACACTACACCACTATACACTACACCACTATACACACTACACCACTAAACACTACACCACTATACACCACACCACTATACACTACACCACTATACACTACACCACTATACACTACACCACTATACACACTACACCACTAAACACTACACCACTATACACCACACCACTATACACTACACCACTATACACACTACACCACTATACACTACACCACTATACACTACACCACTATGCACTACACCACTATACACTACACCACTATACACACTACACCACTATACACTACACCACTATACACTACACCACTATACACTACACCACTATACACCACACCACCACTATACACTACACCACTATACACTACACCACTATACACTACACCACTATACACCACACCACTATACACTACACCACTAAATACTACACCACTATACACTACACCACTATACACCACACCACTATACACTACACCACTATACACTACACCACTATACACTACACCACTATACACTACACCACGATACACTACACCACTATACACTACACCACTATACACTACACCACTATACACTACACCACTAAACACTACACCACTAAATACTACACCACACCACTATACACTACACCACTATACACTACACCACTATACACTACACCACTATACACTACACCACTATACACTACACCACTATACACTACACCACTATACACACTACACCACTATACACTACACCACTATACACTACACCACTATACACTACACCACTATACACCACACCACTATACACCACACCACTATACACTACACCACTATACACTACACCACTATACACTACACCACTATACACTACACCACTATACACTACACCACTATACACTACACCACTAAATACTACACCACTATACACTACACCACTATACACCACACCACTATACACTACACCACTATACACTACACCACTATACACTACACCACTATACACTACACCACTATACACTACACCACGATACACTACACCACTATACACTACACCACTATACACTACACCACTATACACTACACCACTAAACACTACACCACTAAATACTACACCACACCACTATACACTACACCACTATACACTACACCACTATACACTACACCACTATACACTACACCACTATACACTACACCACTATACACTACACCACTATACACTACACCACTATACACTACACCACTATACACTACACCACTATACACTACACCACTATACACTACACCACTAAACACTACACCACTATACACTACACCACTATACACTACACCACTATACACTACACCACTATACACTACACCACTATACACACTACACCACTATACATTACACCACTATACACTACACCACTAAACACTACACCACTATACACTACACCATACACTACACTATACACTACACTATACACTACACTATACACTTCACCACTATACACTACACCACTATTCTAGATTGACAACTCATTTCTTTAGAACTGCTTGAGGTGTTTAGTTTGTTGTCCTTCCCCCGCACTTCCTATTAGCGCGGTTACGTACGGTGCGAAAGAAGTTCCAACATGCGTACACATATATATATACCATCACCACCATCAGCACCTCATCGCCATCACCACCTTCTCATCGCCATCGCCACCTCATCATCAAGCCACTGGAGCTATGCACATTGAAATCTGCTGTGGATGATTGAAAACTCATTTTCTTCAGAGCTGCTTCTTGTTGCGTTTACTTTGCCGTCCTTCCGATGAGCGCGGTTGACTACGTGCGGCGGCGCTTGAAGAACGTCAAACGTGTCCACACATCGAGCCACGTCGCCCCGCCGCCAATTCGCGAGCCGCCGCGTGAGCGCGACGGACGCAATCACCCAGGGTCTTGGTGATGAGGTGCAGCTGGTGCAGGTCCGAGTTGCCGGGCCACAGGGCGTTTCCGCACAGCATCTCGGCGAAGACGCACCCGGCGGCCCACACGTCGACGGCCGGGCCGTACTGCGTGTCCCCGACCAGCAGCTCCGGCGCGCGGTACCAGCGCGTGGCCACGTAGTCCGTGTAGCGGTCCTCCTGGCCCGCTGGGGAAACACAGTGGGCGCACGAGCGGGGTTGGTGCGGCTGGAGGGACTCGGTCGAGGGTGCGCGCGGTGCAACGCGGCACGTTGGGAGACGCCGTTGTTTGCACGCGCGAATGTTGTGTGTGCAGTGCCGGAGTTAAAGCTAGTACGGGGCAGAGGTCGCAACCGGGTACCCGATACCCGTACCCTACCCGATATCCGGCTACCCGTACCCGTACCCGGTCGGGTACGGGTACGGGTAAGGAATCAAAACCCGTCTAAAGATAAAATAATAAATTAAATTAAATAATAGAATACGACGTTTCGATTGCAACACAAGCAATCATCATCAGGTATAATGAAATAGCGACATAAAATCTAACCAGAAAACTATAGACAGACATATTAGCAGACAGATATCACCAAGATACATAGCGAGAGCAACACAGGTAACAGAGAGGGGTGATCGTCTCTGTGTGGTGGCCTTAAATAGACAGAGGGGGGGGCGGAGGCAGAGAGAGGGAGGAGGGTTAGAGAAAAAATTAGCATATCAATGAGTGGTCAACAGACGTGGTGCTGCGAATGCGATGGCACGGCAAGCAAGCCTGAAAATCAGGAGAAGGACACACTAAAATTAAATAACCTAGTAAAATATCGAAATGTAATGTAATACAACACAGAGGGTCGGTCAACACACAATTAACGCATAGCCTGGTTGATTACGTATTTCAAAGATTGCTAAGTTAGAATTTAAGTGTGAACAATCTAAAGAGAGGACACAGGCAGAGAAAGCAAGTCGCCAGAGAGAGAGCAAAAAGATAAGCTTAAAACTTCCCCGTAGAAGTGGTTCAATCTTAATTTTAGAACTTTCGTGACTGCAGGAATTATTATTTGTTTCTTTCGGTTAAGTCACGTCTAAAGATAAAATAATAAATTAAATTAAATAATAGAATACGACAATCGAAACGTCGTATTCTATTATTTAATTTAATTTATTATTTTATCTTTAGACGTGACTTAACCGAAAGAAACAAATAATAATTCCTGCAGTCACGAAAGTTCTAAAATTAAGATTGAACCACTTCTACGGGGAAGTTTTAAGCTTATCTTTTTTCTCTCTCTCTGGCGACTTGTTTTCTCTGCCTGTGTCCTCTCTTTAGATTGTTCACACTTAAATTCTAACTTAGCAATCTTTGAAATACGTAATCAACCAGGCTATGCGTTAATTGTGTGTTGACCGACCCTCTGTGTTGTATTACATTACATTTCGATATTTTACTAGGTTATTTAATTTTAGTGTGTCCTTCTCCTGATTTTCAGGCTTGCTTGCCGTGCCATCGCATTCGCAGCACCACGTCTGTTGACCACTCATTGATATGCTAATTTTTTCTCTAACCCTCCTCCCTCTCTCTGCCTCCGCCCCCCCCTCTGTCTATTTAAGGCCACCACACAGAGACGATCACCCCTCTCTGTTACCTGTGTTGCTCTCGCTATGTATCTTGGTGATATCTGTCTGCTAATATGTCTGTCTATAGTTTTCTGGTTAGATTTTATGTCGCTATTTCATTATACCTGATGATGATTGCTTGTGTTGCAATCGAAACGTCGTATTCTATTATTTAATTTAATTTATTATTTTATCTTTAGACGTGACTTAACCGAAAGAAACAAATAATAATTCCTGCAGTCACGAAAGTTCTAAAATTAAGATTGAATCAAAACCCGTTTGCGACCTCTGGTACGGGGCCTGTGGCGTGTGTTATAAAGGGGCCCTAAATTAAAACAAAAAAGACACGCAAATATTCAAACACGAAGTTTTAACTTGCATAGTAAAGTAATTGTATTTTTTCATTTGCTATACAGCCAGTTAATACGACAAATCGCTAACCTCAAACACCCAATCGTTCATAAAAGTTTAAGGCGGTATAGTACTATAGTCATAGAGCAAGTGCAGCATCACTGAACCGGAATTGATAGCTTGAAAACATTTAGCGCGGGGGCCTTGAAAGTGCGGGGCCTGTAGCTACTACTACATATGTAGTAGCTACTTGTGCTACTGGGATAATTCGGCACTGCGTGTGTTTGTTGGTCTTCTTTCGCACCGTACGTAGTCAACCGTGCTGCATATCAGCACCATCGTCACCCCCTTCAACCTGTTTAATGTTTCGCTCGCTCAGTTGTGTCATTCGTGCTGCGTTTAATCTGCCCATTCGCGCTGCAGGCTATGAGGGTTACAGCATTTACAATTACTCACGGTGCGACTCTGTTGTTTATGTTCGCGTTTTTATTTAATTTGTTTTTGCTGTTGCCATTTTTGGTGGGGCAGGTTCACGCTTGCAAATGAGGCTCTGTCCTGGTCTCTTGGGTTCTCACAACTGGTGACACTTGAGCATTAAACGTTGGCATGGCTTCGGAAAGCATGTCAATAGGTCTATACATTTTAGTCTAGAATGACAAGGGAGGCTTTTAACCCACGCAGGCCTCTTTTAACCCACTTTCATACGTACATTTACAATGCATAAGTAATATACATACGCATTGCAAATATATAGATGTTTAGCAACTGATTATTTTGGTACATGGAGGTAACATCATCTCTCTATAAGACTACATGTTCTGCATGATCCTTGATAATAATTCAAATTTCCTTGGTTCTTTCGGTAAAGTCACGTAGAAGGGAAGTAATAAAATAATAAAAATAAAACACATCGGATTGGGAACATGTGGAAAAAATGACTGCCTCTTCAGCTGCCGCTATGTCGACTAAATGTAAGGACAACTTGATTTCCAAATTCAACCGCCTCTCAAACAAGAAACCGGACCCACACATTGAAAAGCTAGATGTTAACAAAGTCGTAATTAATCGCAGTAACAGTCCTATTTCTGAAGGTTTGAAATCCGTTTTAGCTAAAGGACTAAACTTTGCAGTCACACCTAGACACATACCAGTTAATGATATAATTGCTCGAGTAGATGTAGCTCTCAAGGGCTTGAGTCACATCGCTGCAGACGTAGCAAGATCGGAAATCTCTGTAACCCTCAAAAACGCTAAGATGCCAGCTAGCAACATCAGCAAAGATGAGCGTTTTGAATTAGCTCAATTAAAAAAGAGGGATGACATTGTCATCCTCTCAGCCGACAAAGGCAATGCCACTGTCATCATGGACAAAATAGAATACAACAACAAAATTCAAGAACTACTCACCGATGGCAGCTATACAAAAATAAAAAGAGACCCCACCAACAGCCTCGTCTCCAAAACCAACAACATCATTTCTGCTTCAACCGCATTAATTGATCAGACCAAACAGTTCTCGTTGAAACCTTCTGCAGCCAGGCCACCAAGATTGTACGGCTTGCCAAAGATACATAAAGAAGATACACCTCTTCGTCCCATTGTCTCTACTATCAACTCCCCGACTTACAAACTGGCTCGTTTTTTGTCCGAAATCCTACGGCCTTTCACTGGAAAAACCACCTCTGCAGTACTAAACTCTACTGACCTGGTATCAACAATCAAGGGGATTGCCCTGTCCCCAGACGACCTGCTTGTCAGTTTTGATGTGGTTTCCTTGTTCACCAAGGTGCCTGTGCCTGACACCATCGCAATCATTGAAGACTTGGTTCATCAAGGACTGAATGCTGGGGTACCCCCCCTGGTGAGACACTGCTTAACCAATACATACTTCACCTGGAATGGAACCTTCTACAAGCAAATTGAGGGCACCCCAATGGGCTCCCCCTTATCTCCGGTTGTAGCCAACATCTTCATGGAGAAATTTGAGACGGACGCCATCCAGACTGCCACTCTACGCCCGACCTTATGGAAGAGGTACGTAGACGACACTTTTGTCATCTGGCCACATGGCCGGCCTGCTCTAGACCAATTTCTCGACCATATCAATTCCATACACCCAGCCATCAGATTCACCATGGAAGTCGAAAATGATGGCAAGCTACCCTTTTTGGATGTCCTAATCAAAAGGAGACCTGATGGTTCAATGAGCCACTCTGTCTACAGGAAAGCCACCCACACGGATGCTTATCTAAAACCGGATTCCCACCACCATCCATCCCAGAAGAATTCCCTCATCAAGACTCTATATCATAGAGCCCAATGCATCTCCGACCATGAACACATTTCCAGTGAACTCAAACACGTACGCCAAGCTCTTAAGGCTAATGGTTACTCCGACTACACAATCCGCAAAGCCATCACTCCAACCACCAAGAAGGATCCTGTTGAGGAGCCTTTCAAGACCATCACCTTACCCTACATTGCTGGGGTCACAAAAAAGATCTCCAAAATCCTGATTAAACACAAGATCCAGGTCCGATTCAACACAGTACATAAAATCCGTGATCTGGTACCGTCTGTAAAAGATGTGGTTCCAGACATACAGTACCCTGGTGTCTACAAACTAAGTTGCCTCTGTGGTAGCAGTTACATTGGGGAAACCAAACGACATGTCTCGGACCGCATCCGTGAACATAAAGCTGACCTGAAACACTGTAGGACAAACACCTCAGCCGTGGCAGATCACTGTTACAACTCAGTGGGCTCACATGACATTGACTTCTCCAAGACAGAGGTTCTCTGCAAGCCATCTGGCTATCATGAGAGATTCGTACATGAGGCGATCCACATTTACAAACACAGAGACAATTTTAACCGAGAAGATGGATTCTGGCTTAGCAATCACTGGAAGGACGTAATAAACCATTTTGATACACATTAGGGTGGGTAGAATAATACATAGTGTTATATTAAAAATGTATAAGGTATAGGGTGGTTTATAGCAATACAGTATGTAATTTAATGTTGGTTTTGCCTATGGAAGTATATAGTACGGTATAGACGCGTGTGATATAAGAGAATAAAGTTTAGATGGAAGCATATTATATAATTTTTTACAACGTAGAATTTTTCATGTATTACTTACTGTTAGTAACTCAGCTTATTGTAGAGTATAGTAAGTTTACTGATGATGCTATGTAGTTTATACTTTAGTTTGTCATGCAGTTTATACTGTAGTTTTTTACGTGGTTGTTTAGTAACTACAGCTACATACTATTAACATTCCTTTCCTTTGTTAATGCTCCCCCACTTCCCCCCCCCCCCCCCCTTTGATGCTGCTAATCCTGCATAATGCACGGGCATAGTATTGATTTGGAACCCCCCCCGCCCACCTCCTACGCATTTTCCATATGCTGAATTCCTCTTGATATGCAAATTATTTTGTTTAGGCGCTCTTCTTCCCACCTCCCCCCCCTCTAACCCAGCTTAAATATACGCTCCAAGCTTGGGGTGTTTCATTCTTCGCCTGATGATGGCTGCTTGCGTTGTGGCCGAAACGTCGTGAGAATTGTTTTATTATGTTTTATTTTTATTATTTTATTACTTCCCTTCTACGTGACTTTACCGAAAGAACCAAGAAGATGAATCCCTGCAGTCACGAAAGCTTTAAATCGAAATAATTCAAATTGTTAGGAACACAATTTAAGAACGCAAATATGTGCTCTGCTCACAGCCAGCTCAGGGTGCCGGTGATTCCTGAATTGCTGTTACTCCGATGTTTAAGCATCTATTTCATTGCATTCAGGTTTGGTTGCCTGGATTGCTGCGATATCACCGGCGTAGCAATAGAACGTGGCGGTGGTTCTGCAGGTTGTCGATTGAGGTCGTGCAGTAACACGTGCGCCGCTCACACCGACTCCGAGCGTCTGTCAATAAAGCAGCCGTGGAAAGGAAGTTTCATCAAAACTGTCTCAAATGCTGCGCGGCGGTGCCGGTGGCTATGCACGTGGCCTGTAATCCAGCACCGTGGAGGTAGCGAGGGTTGGTGCATCGCACACGTGTTGCGAAACTCCCTTCCTGTGGGCGTTGAGGTGTTATACCCTGGCTTGCCAGGAGGAGGCAGTACAGCGAAACTCTGGATTCTACTGTTTCATCCGTACGGGATAGAGTGTTTCCCCTCGCACGCGTGGGTTTCCTCCCACGTGTAAACACTAATTAATTATAACAGCTTCATATACAGTGGACCGCAGAGCTTGGCCATCGTGTGGCTGCCTTTCAACTTGTCTGGTTATTCATCTATGAGAGAAAGTAAAGACTGTTCGGCATTTTACAAGTTGAAATGATTTCTTATTGTTAATGCGATTTGCCCAGGTGGCGTAATTGCACACCCACAAAGACACAGGTTATGCCGTGATGATGTATGTCTTCGATTCAACCTGTTCTCAGTAGAATCCTATTTATTCGTAACTGGTGTACAGCACCGTCATATAACAGCCTGCTTCATGGGAGCTGTTTCTGAAATCCGTTCAAGTGAGTTTGTCTCTCCTTGCACGAGGTCGGTGGTTGTCAGAGTGGTCCCAGGTACCACCAGGTGATGCGGACAATCATGACGATGTTCATACCTTTTGTTTCGGACGTGAATTTATATTTTACTTGTGATATTTAATTTTAAAATGAGGTTAGTTAAACTACCCTGATTAAACTACCTAACCCTGACATCTAAATGATCCCCCTCCCCCCAACCCCGCCTAACAAAACCCTTAAAGCTGTGTAAAAAAATATATTTGTATGGTTAGGTAATATTAATGATTTAGCATGACTGGTACAGAGAGATCAGTGAATGCGTTTTGTCACCAGGAGTGGGGGGCTGGGTGGTGGCTTGCGGAAATGTTCGCATCGGCTGAGTAGTCCGTGGGTGAAAAGTAGTTTGAGAAACACCGCTCTCGGACGGATACGTTACCACAGTGCTGCGCTGGCAGGGAAATGTAAAGTCAACCCCAATGCATCTTAGTTTTTGTCCGAACTGAAACGAAAGCCCGAGAAACCAGTTTCATCGCGGGTGGCAGCAACCCAGATTCAAACTGGGGCCCTCAGCGATTCTGGTTCAAGATCCTCGACTCTCTAGCCAGCAGGCGACGTCCTCCCACACGGACGTAACGGGACCGGTCACGAACCGTTGTGTTCGTCGCACTTTGTGCTTTTCTTATATTTTCTGCAAGTGAAGATGGCGTTGGCGTAAATTTAATTTCTGTAATGCGTTTAGTTTTGGCCGGGTGGGCCCTCTGGATAGTTGCAATAAGCTCACAGTTGAAAGTTTGGGGTTAATTCGGCCTATCATCCTTTTGAAGTCGTTTAAAATTAGTACCACTTTGTGGGAGGTGAAGGATGGTCACCCTGCACCCCCAGATATGTCCCTGCAGTGAAGTTAAAACATCCGGCAGCCGTGGAACCACATCCCAGGACTGTTCTTGAAAGTCTATTTAAAGTCAAATGTTCTCTCATAAAGGTTCAAACTTTTGTGTGGAGCGTCCAGGACACGTGTTGAAGTGTAAACGGTGCCGAAGTTCAACCCCACGCATGTTAAACTTCTTACGTACGGTGCGAAAGAAATCCAACATATATACGTGCGATGTTCAATATTTAGTTTTTTTTCTCATACAGGTACACATTTAGAAGTACATTTTTGAGTGTTGACTTGCATACAATTTCCAAAAACATTTCAATGCCGTTACTCTTTTTGTTGATGAACATATGGATGTTATCCGCACTTGAGATCTACTTACTCAGCAATCTGGCAAATCCAAAGTCACACAGCTTGACGACGCCGTGTTTAGTGATGAGAATGTTCTCCGGTTTCACGTCTCTGTGGATGCACTGGGGGAACAGGGGACAACATCAACCATCACCGAAAGTCATCACGAAGAATGGAAATAATAAAATAATGAAAATAAAACATAATCAAATAATTCTCACGACGTTTCGGCCACAACGCAAACAGCCGTCCTCAGGTGAAGAACAGGTCTGTCGAGAAGACAGAGTCTGAATGACCTCGACAGACCTGTTCTTCACCTGAGGACGGCTGCTTGCGTTGTGGCCGAAACGTCGTGAGAATTATTGTATAATGTTTTATTTTATTATTTTATTATTTCCATTCTACGTGACTTTTCCGAAAGAACCAAGAATATGAATCCCTGCAATCACGAAAGCTTTAAATCGAAATTTAAAGTCATCACGAAGTTACTGTACGCTGGGTCCAATAATTATTAAAGAGGCTGCGTTCTCTCTCTGTATCGCGGCTCGAGGTGTTTGCGAGGTTTGTGTGCTGAGGTGCAGCGGAGTGCGGCATTTTCTTTGACTGCTTGAGAACTCGAATCCGCTGGAACGTAGGCGACCAATCACGGATCTCCTATGATTCGTGGGGCTATCCGCGATCTTCAAGTTTCATTTATTAGGTGCTAGCTTTACTACCCGGCTTCGCCCGGGACTTGGATTAACCACGCCCGGCCGCCTTTGTCTCCCCAGTGGCGATGTTCACACACCACACCAGTTACTCGTTTGAGGCTGAGTCGACCTAGGGGAGGGCCCAGGAGCGGTTAAAATAATCGTCACCGGTGGTGGCCGTGAGCGGGAATCGAACTCGGGTCGCCGGGTTCGTCGCGCGGCTTAGCGCTAACCACTACACTACAATGCGTTACGCTTCCACGTGCGCGGGTCACGTGACAGATGTGACGTCACAGCTCACTTGCCGTGCAAAATATATCTGCATTATTGAGCCCCCCCCCCCTAAAAAAAACCCACAAAAGTGTATTTTTATCATTTGTGCATGGTGTACAGTCTGGAAAGTACCCACATGGCAAATTTCCAGTTTGTTGCATGTCGGGAAGTACGCTAAACATTTTGAACAGACACACATAATCACACATTTGCCTTTTATATATATGGAGATAGCCCTGTGAGACATGCGGCTCTTGAGTCGGGTGCAACCGCAACAAACAACATATGAACATCTTAAAGCGACGACGCGCAACAGAAACATCCTGGATAAACCAGCAAATCTTCCAGAAAAACACCGTATTACAACGCTGCGTGCAATAATCCCAGTGTGATGCAAGTCAAACAATAACAACACATAAGACAATTTAGATTAACCACAAGTTTTCGAAATCACAAAAATAAAGCTATAAAAACAATGTAACAACAGTAATTGTAGGAACTGTGATTCAAATTTAACAATAAACGATATACATAACATGTACGTATACACGGAGGGGGGGGATAGATGTTGCATTGCAGGGCGAATGTGCAGGGCCACTCCTCTGGATCACCAACACATTCGCGGACAATAAGGAAGACATTCTGCAAAGCAGGATGGGAAAATCCGCAGAAGATTGCGGATTATAATAGGAATAGAGGCGCGTATTATAGTTCCCAGTACAGCTCCTGCGGATAGTAGAAGTCGCAGAATATATGGTTGCAAATCAGAGGAGTTCTGCGTTGGAACACAATGGTACTGCCTGAATGAACTTGGGTTAACATCGCGCACCATAGCCCACAAGCCCGAACGTGCCAGTGGTGATCACAGCCTCCATGTTGCTTGAGTAAACGCATTTCCCTTTTAAGAGTGCATAACTTTCGTAACACTTGGGCGAAACGCAGCACTGTGCAAATTCGTCGTTAACTTTATTGTAGAATCTCATTCACGACAACAACAACAACAGAAAAGCTTTCCGACTATATTGCTTAAATTAAATAAGTTTGGTCTCACACATAGGGCGGGCTACTAAGAGGCCTACGTGGGGTCAAAAACTTTTTTGTTTTGGTGCTCATAGAAGTGAGGTCATCCAGGCACGGTCAGCTTGAGGTGCAGATGAGAGGCACTCCTCCCATCTGCACCTGAACCTGACCCTCCTCCAGAGGCCCTGCTGCTACTGAGCGCCGGGACAAAGACGGCGTTTAACCCACGGTGGCCTCTTTTAACCCACTTGCATACATGCATTTACAGTGCATAAGTAGTTTATGCATTGCAAATATATGCTTAGCAATTTATTATTTTAAATGCAGGTAACATCATCTGTCAATAAGACTACTGCCTCTCAGCATGTTCTGCGTAATCCTCTAAAATATTGTGTAATGGCGACAATAATTCCAATTGTTAGGAACACGATTTAAGAACGCAAATATGCGCACTGCTCACAGCCAGCTCATGGTGGAGGTGATTCCTTAATTGCTGTTACTCTGATGGTTCGGAGCAGCCTCCAAATGCGAGCGGATAATTGTTTTATTTCCAACTTTTTAACTGCTTTTTATTTTTACGAAAGAGGACACGTTTCACCGACAGATCGTAACGTATTCCTGAAATTACATTTGCGATCAGTTTAGTTTGTTTTCAATCGTGGGTTGCATCGTTAGCATATCTCGCGTACGCAGTCCCACCAAAGTGTGTGGCGTGTGTGTGTGTGCATCACGTGAACTGTTGGCAAGACCAACGATGTAATAACTCCGTGCCCTAACTTGCATCGGCAGTATTTGCACGGTTTATCGTCTCGCTTTTAACTCACGCCGTGCTCACAGCCAAGTTTACTCCGTCACGGCAGTCATCGGCAAACATCATAACTGGTCAAATGTATTTATAGCTAACCCTTCACGCCTATGCCTGGTCACTACCCGTCTTGTTTACGCCACTCAAACGGTTCACTGCAACACGACACACGGGGAGGGGGGGGTCGTATGCTGACGTTGCCATAATGAAATAGAAGAACAACGGGGAGGCACCGAAGGTAAGTTAAATAGCGGCGTAAGAAAGGTTCGGCATAAATAAATTAAATAATACACTTAACATGATACATTTACTTCCACGGGTTCCAGTATCTTTCCAAATTAAATTTCCTGTGTGAGGAGGGGAGAGGGGGGCAGGTGTTGTAAGGAGGATGGCCCTCGGTTACCGGCAACGAAGCGTAATAAATGAAAATCGTTCACCTAAAATAAAGAAAAGCGATATCCGATGACCAACGCCTCCTGGCACGATTGGCAGCTGTTGGGGGAACGAACGCCCATCCACTCCGCGTACTCTTTATGACATCGCTAAGGTAGCGAGAGTGGAAAGAGGATTACTTTCACGATGGTGGGTGGGGTGGTGGGGGGGCGGCCAGGTGCTCTCGGAATACAGATTACTAATGCATGCGGCAGCGGTGAGAAGCAAGGCGTGGCTGCTCCTGGCTCGAGAACGACGACGATGATGATGATGATTAGCAGCACGAGGAGCAGCAGCAGGAGCAGCAGCACGAGGAGGAGGAGCAGGAAGGACGCCGCACCACACAACGAGGGGGGTGCAATCACTCATTCGCCTGACAGGCCAAGGGAGGCGGGGCTGATGAAAGCTGTCGTCCGTTGTCGAAGGCTGCGAGACGACTCACGATCACGGAGTTCCGCAGTGTAACGCCGTCGCTTGCCACCCTTGGAGTTGGTTTTGGATATTCTTAGGTTTTTTCGGTAAAGTCACGTAGGTAAAAAATTAAAATTAATAAAAGTAAAATAAAATAAAAAATAAAATAAAAATCACAGATTTTTATTTTATTTTTATTTTACTTTGATTAATTTTAATTTTTTAGCTACGTGACTTTACCGAAAAAACCTAAGAATATGAATCCTTGCAGTCACGAAAGCGTCAAATCTAGAATTGTTTTTTGGAATTGAAGACTTTTCTCCGAGACATATTTCGTAATTTGTTATTTTTCATCACCGTCGTCGTCGTCGTCAGCATCGCCATTAACAGCCGTTGAGGTTCACGGCTCGAATCGAGAAATAAAAAAGCCGCCGCCGGTTAATAGTGCGCGAGTGTGTCAACCACAAAACATGCACGACGGTGGCTGAGCGAAGAGGAGGTCATTTGTGTGATGGCAAGAAGCACTTTGAGATTTCTCGCGACGCGCGTAAACCTGACGGGACCCTCCTGAGGCCATCGTGTTCACGCGTCAACCTCGTGAACGTCACAGAGAGAGCAAGAGAGAGAGAGGTGTGCGAACGTTGTAATTCGTAATACACTGTTAGGGTCAGATCGCTTCAGTAAAATGTGTGTCGCATAGCCCTCCTCCACCCGCTACGGCCAATTAATCACGTTCGTTCACGTGGCAGCTTTATTAATTGGCCGTGTCGGTTTGGAGGAGGGTAAACGACACACTGCACACGCGATCGGATCCAAACATCCATCGTGGATCATGATCTTGGCCGCGGGAGCACCACTACGCGTGTGCGATGGTACTTACGTTGTGCTTGTGGCAGTAGTTCACAGCCTGCAGAATCTGCCAGGTGTACTTCCTCACGTGTGCGTCAGGGAGCCTGCAGAAAGAGCCACGTCGCAGGTTATTCACGTCGAGGTCTGCTCGCCACGGGGAGGGCTTCGGGAGAAAGTTCGTGGAGTTTCCCCGTTCCTCCTGCTCCGTTGGAGGAGCACGAACCGCAGTGGGCTTACTGCACGGTCCACAGTTTGGGTCGCATGGCCGAATTCGCACTGCTGCTGTGGCTTTTCGCACTCAGTGATTGAAATTCCATCATGCGCAAAAAGAGCTTCGTAGCCCATCGGATTTCTCCAAGATAGACAAACAAAACTAATCCTGATCCCGAACACTGTCTTGCGAAACCAACAGATTTTAGTTTGTTTTTGTTTCTAAACAGGCCGCGTGACGCCGCGTGAGACGGTGCTTGTCACACGGCCCGGTTGGTGCAATCTGACCACGACCCTCTCTCAGAGGGGCTGGGGCTGAGGGGGGGGGTCAACAACACGAGTAGCGCGTGCTGTTAGACGACGCTCAGTGACGCACACGCTCGTGGAATATTTCCTCACCGTGACCCACGCGGCATGCAATCAAAACGGCAGCGATAGCCCCAGCAACGTCACACCGCTGATGCACATCGACCGAGTGAATCGTGGCAAGATGACGAGTAGGAAAGCAGGTGCGCTTCGTCATGGAAAAATGACACCTTTCCCCCCCACAAACATTCAACACTTTCAGAGTTGATGCCACAATTTTAATTGCCAAACGAACAAAGGAAAAATTGCCAATTAAAGAAAAATCCTAATAGAGTTTTCATGGGTTAGATCGCGTAAATATAAATGCGTTGTTAAACTCGCCACCACCTGATACAGCCAATTAGTAAGGTTTGTTACGTAAACAACACGTGCCAAGTAGTTGCTAGTTCAGCACATCCGTGTGTTGGAGAGTAAACCCACAACATTCATAATTCGAGTACGACGTTTTGCTGGTAATTGCAACCAGCTTCAATGTTGGCTGTCGCCTGATGAAGCTGGTTGTACTTAACAACGGAACGATAACACTGGTCGCGAAAGCCATCGTGTCAAACTTTCTAATAACGCTCGTTTTCCCGGAATGATCAAACGATGTAACAGAGTCGGACTTATTCCACAGGCCGGTTTGTCCAGAACTGGAGGGCATATTGAGGCTCACAGAGACCCGCACCGACGCAAACCAACGACCGACGATGCATTGCCCCGCATACACGGCAAACGTGCTCCGGCACGCACGTCTTCCGACAGAACGCTTGTAAAACAAACAACTTTGAGTTCAGCGATGACGACACCGCCGTGTCAGAGAGTTCACACGTGCCTGGTGGGCGGGCGCGTGGCCCTGCGTTGCCCGGAGTCTTCGTCGCGTCGTCCGGCAAATACCAACGCGCGGCAGAGCGACACTAGGCATCGACATTGCCCCCCGTGATGTGGAAATGAGTCAGCGCGCGTCCGCGGGGCACGGTTCGGCCTCACACTGAATGAGACGTGACCTCGGGTGCATTGACTCTTTTTGGCCGCGACTCCACCACGGGGCCCGGCTCCCAGCCCTCACGGTGGTGGCTGGTGTCCTGCTCAGACCACGCGCAACTCGGCGGTCGATCGCGTGACGTCTCGAACTTGCATCCGCTCCGTGAGCCGTGTGCTCTCGGTGTGATTCCTGGCGCTGCGTGCATTTGTCCGTGCTTCTTTGAGCAATTTACAGCCGTCCTTTGGCAGTGTCCGTGTTTCTGATATGTGTCGTGGCCAGGTCTTACGCATTGATCAACAAACGTTACTCCTTGGGGCAAATTGGTTTGCTGCTGTAATGCGTGGGAGAGAATATCAACCACCTGAGATTGTACTTGACGCACGTACGTCATTCTATAACTCCCGGCCAACAGAAAAGAATTACAGTATCCCACGGGATTTGACCGAAGAAGTGAAATATAAGACTGCAACATTTCAGAGCTCAAAGATAATTTATGAGGCAACTAAAAGTGCTGTGTCTCTCTTTGTCTCGATGTGTCCCATGTCCTTTCTCAACGATGACAGTAAGCATGGCCTTCCTTCCACTTCGCTCTGTCGATGATATTACTCAAGAACGTGTTAGTCTGTGTGCAGTGTTAGTCTATAGGCAGTGTTAGTCTATGGGCAATGTTAGTCTATGGGTAATGTAAGTCTATGGGCAATGTTAGTCTATGGGTAGTGTTAGTCTATGGGCAGTGTTAGTCTATGGGCAGTGTTAGTCTATGGGCAGTGTGAGTCTATGGGCAATGTAAGTCTATGGGCAATGTTAGTCTATGGGCAATGTTAGTCTATGGGCAGTGTTAGTCTATGGGCAATCTTAGTCTATGGGTAATGTAAGTCTATGGGTAATGTTAGTCTATGAGCAATGTTAGTCTATGGATAATGTTAGTCTATGGTTAATGTTAGTCTATGGGCAATGTTAGTCTATGGGCAGTGTTAGTCTATGGGCAATGTTAGTCTATGGGTACTGTAAGTCTATGGGCAATGTTAGTCTATGGGTAGTGTTAGTCTATGGGCAGTGTTAGTCTATGGGCAGTGTTAGTCTATGGGCAATGTTAGTCTATGGGCAATGTAAGTCTATGGGCAATGTTAGTCTATGGGCAATGTTAGTCTATGGGCAGTGTTAGTCTATGGGCAATGTTAGTCTATGGGTAATGTAAGTCTATGGGCAATGTTAGTCTATGGGCAATGTTAGTTTATGGGCAACGTTGGTCTATGGGCAATGTTAGTCTATGGGCAATGTTAGTCTATGGGCAGTGTGAGTCTATGGGCAATGTAAGTCTATGGGCAACGTTGGTCTATGGGTAATGTTAGTCTATGGGCAGTGTTAGTCTATGGGCAATGTTAGTCTATGGGCAATGTTAGTCTATGGGCAGTGTGAGTCTATGGGCAATGTAAGTCTATGGGCAACGTTGGTCTATGAGTAATGTTAGTCTATGGGCAGTGTTAGTCTATGGGCAATGTAAGTCTATGGGTAATGTAAGTCTATGGGCAATGTTAGTCTATGGGTAATGTAAGTCTATGGGTAATGTTAGTCTATGGGTAATGTAAGTCTATGGGTAATGTAAGTCTATGGGCAATGTTAGTCTATGGGTAATGTTAGTCTATGGGTAATGTTAGCCTATGGGCAATGTTAGTCTATGGGCAATGTTAGTCTATGGGTAATGTTAGTCTATGGGCAATGCTAGTCTATGGGCAATGTTAGTCTATGGGCAATGTTAGTCTATGGGCAATGTTAGTTTATGGGCAGTATTAGTCTATGGGCAATGTTAGTCTATGGGTAATGTAAGTTTATGGGCAATGTTAGTCTATGGGCAACGTTAGTCTATGGGCAATGTTAGTCTATGGGCAGTGTTAGTCTATGGGCAGTGTTAGTCTATGGGCAGTGTTAATCTATGGATAATGTTAGTCTATGGGTAATGTAAGTCTATGGGCAATGTTAGTCTATGGGCAATGTTAGTTTATGGGCAACGTTGGTCTATGGGCAATGTTAGTCTATGTGCAATGTTAGTCTATGGGCAGTGTGAGTCTATGGGCAATGTAAGTCTATGGGCAACGTTGGTCTATGGGTAATGTTATTCTATGGGCAGTGTTAGTCTATGGGCAATGTTAGTCTATGGGCAATGTTAGTCTATGGGCAGTGTGAGTCTATGGGCAATGTAATTCTATGGGCAACGTTGGTCTATGGGTAATGTTAGTCTATGGGCAGTGTTAGTCTATGGGCAATGTTAGTCTATGGGTAATGTAAGTCTATGGGTAATGTTAGTCTATGGGTAATGTAAGTCTATGGGTAATGTAAGTCTATGGGCAATGTTAGTCTATGGATAATGTTAGTCTATGGTTAATATTAGTCTATGGGCAATGTTAGTCTATGGGCAATGTTAGTCTATGGGTAATGTTAGTCTATGGGTAATGTTAGTCTATGGGCAATGTTAGTCTATGGGCAGTATTAGTCTATGGGCAATGTTAGTCTATGGGTAATGTAAGTCTATGGGCAATGTTAGTCTATGGGCAACGTTAGTCTTTCTGTATCATTTCTCAAATAAATTGGCTATCATGGCCTTCCTTACATTGAGCTCTGGCCTTGATTGCACCCACGACCTCTACGCTAAATACTCCTCCCAGTTGCATCCAAGTCATGTTGCTTATCATGTAACTCATGTTGCTGTCTTCCGTGGCTTCTTCTTGCGGTACCTAGAATTTTCCCATTCAAAACGCATTCATATTCAGTCTCTTGTTTGCCCATCACGTGTCCTAGAAATCTGAGCTCGCCTTTCTGTAATGATTAAAAAAAAGAACACTATGAGACCTCCTTTACTAGATGACGCCAAAAGGCGTACAACTCAAAAACCAATCAACTTCAAGGACAGTACATATCATTATCATTATCAGAGTTGTTTATTTTTGTTTGCATTTTGACTGCTTGTGTTGTGGTTATTGCAAACATGATGCCTTGTATAAAGGTGTCAGGTTTTGTACCAGTTGAAAGGGTAAAAACCTATTACTACTAAAAAAAAGAAGTCGAGTGCAAACCTAATTTCACGTCACGAAACAAAATAACCACTGAAGGTCACGGCTACTGTAAAACACCCGCTCGCTTCACATCGAACTCTGCAGACGAGCGTAAACTCCACGGCAACATTTCCACAGCCACCGTCACGCGTTCATCGATACACGCCAGCGTCATGGGAACTCGGGTCGTGTTACCTTGCGAATAAACCCGGTCAAGCGCCGCGATGCCCAACGTCTGTGTTACAGCGTAAAATTACGTGGCGAAGCTATTTTTATAAAACACACAAACACCCAGTCTGGCTGCCGAGCGACAATTGCTTATAAATATCGCGAACAATAGAAGGGCGGTTATAGGGCTCCCAGTTTTTCCGCTGTGGAGGCCAAAAACACGACGTGTTTCTCAGTTCCGCACGCAGCTGGTTTTCGCGACCAAAATTATCCGTAATAGAGGAGGGATTTTTCGGTTAGATGGCGTAAATATAAATGTGTCGTGAAACCCGCCACCACCAGACGAAGCCAATTCGTAAGGTTTGTCGCGTAAACAAAATTTGCCGATTTGTTACTCGCAAAGCCACAAGTTGTGACTCTGGCTATCGCCTGATGAGGCCGGTTTTAATTACCGGTGAAACATCACGGTCCTCTAATTGGGGGATCTTTGTCTTAGACAACAGACACGTGTGTGGAGGTTGCATCTTCCTCTCTGGCACATCTCATCATCCCGAGGATAGAGTCCTTGTATAATTGTTTGATAACTTTCTGTGTATGGACTGCATGTGCGTTGTATCTCTCGTCAAGGAGCATAAACCATCATGCGAACGCCGCTCATCCTTGGAGCAGCGGCATCTGGCAATTACAAAGCTTATGGGAAATCGATATTGTGATAATGATCCCATTGTGAAATGTAATATTGTTTCGTGAAACATTATATTATGTTTCACTGCGTTCGCTTCTCGCTCTCGTAGAGAGAGGACGACGACTCAGAGGGGCAAAGAGGAACCACGGACGAGCGGGGAGGCGGCAGTCTCGAGATGAGCCAGTGCCAACAATTGCCCAAGCTCTGCGGTTCTCTGCATATGAAGGTGTTATCAGCCAATTAATGAGTGTTTACACGTGAGAGGAAACCGGAGCACCCGGAGAAAACCCACACGTGCGAGGGGGAAACACTCTATCTCACGAAGACGGAACAAGGTGGGGTCCACATTTTTGGCTGGGAAGGGAGTTTTGCAACATCCTCGTTGCTGCCTCCACTGTGTCGGAGTGCTTTAAAAAGTATTTATTTTATTTTACCAGTTAAGGCCCACTAAACTATATAGCTATATTTCAGAAACGAACTGGCTCAACGAAGTGGCTGATCACGTGGAGATTTCGAGCAGCAGCCAAACTCTAAACGCGTGACGTCGATTCTAAATGTGGAGATAAAAACCGGAGGACCCGTAGAAAAATCCACGCGACCACGGAGAAAGAGAGCAACACGCAAACTCCAAATATACAGCTGGCATCAGGATCAAACCCACGACCTCCTGCATACCAGGCGACGTAGTTAAAAGTTAGTTCAAGCGGCATAACGCCCCCTGCGGCATTGACGCTAGGGCCCAGTGGTGACGGGCGACGCTCGCGAAGAACGCCTCTGGCTGGACACTCACCCACGAGGATAGCGCTCCAGCTCGCTCAGAACGGTGTTCTCGCAAAACTCAAACACCAGGTGGATCCGGCGCTTCCTCCTGAACACCTCCAGGAGGTTCACGAGGTTCGGATGCTTGAGGGTCTGCGAAATGAATGAATAACAAATCTAGAATGAATGAATAAGCAAGAGTAATGTATGTGTGTCTGTTCAACTTCTATCGCACAGTACGTGCGTAGCCAACTGTGCTAATCGGAGGAGGAGTAAACACACAAAGCAGTTATAAAGCAACGAGTTTGTTCATCTACTCATGCAGCCAGCTATGGCTGCATGAGTTTGGTGGTACATGTTGTTGACGTCGTATATTGTGAAAATTCGGTCACAGTTCCTATGATCACTGTTTCATTGCTTTTATGGCTTTATTTTGGTGATTTTAGAAAAGTTTTTTGGTTTGGCCATGTTTGTTTGTTGTAGTACAGAGTTAGACTGATGGCCTTAATCTAAGTTGTCTTGTGGTTTTTGTTGTTGTTTGACTGGCATCCCACTGGGATTTTTGCACACAGCGTTGGTGTACGGTGCTTTTTCTGCAATATTTTGCTGTCTTTTCTTGGATTTTTTGTTTGCACATAGTCACATAGTCACTTGAAGATGTTTTCTTGTTCATGTTTTTGTTTTCTGTTTGTTGCGGTTGCACCCGATTCAAGAGCCGAATGGCTCACAGGGCTCTACCTAATAAATGAACTTGAACTTGATTTAAAAGTGCATAGCTCCAGTGGCTTCTTAATGTTGAAAGAGCCTTTAAGACGGAGGCACGAGCGCATCTGAAAGCGTGCAGTGCGGTGACCGTCTGTTGTCCGATAGGCAGCCAAACCCCGCTGATGTGAGGACGACCGGAGTTCGTGTGGTGATTTATGCTCCTTGGCGAGATCAGCAAGGTATTGTGGTTCGTTTGTGGAAAATGATAGCGAGCCTATGAACAAACCATGTGCCCGATCTCATCACAACCCGCCAGGCGGCGGTGGTGGTGGCTACTCTGCTGCACGTGGCCGCCTGCAACGCAGCGCTGGGTAGGCAGCAGCAAAGGTCTGTGGATTACCGCACAGATGTCGCAAAACTCCCTTCCTGTGGGCATCGAGGTGGTGCCATGCCCTGGCTTGCCTGGTGAAGGCAGCACAGCAATCATGTGGACTCCACCTGTTCCGTCTGCATGGGATAGAGTGTTTCCCCCTCGCACGCGTGGGTTTTCTCAGGCTGCTCTGGTTTCCTCCGGCGTCTAAGCACACACTAATCGGCGGACAACTCCTTGATATATAAAGAGGACCGCAATCATTGGCGTGGATGCCTTCCTGCTTGTCTGTGGTTCCTCACGTCTCTGAGTCTGTCTGTGTGAGAATGAGTGAATACCGTGCAGCAGTGCATTACAAGTTTACATTACTAGTAGATGATCATTGTCATCGAGCTTAGAAGATAAGTAGGGGCTGAGCTCAGAATGATGACCATCATGCGCAAAAGATGGGTGCCGCGGGCAGCAGAGGGTGGTGTAAGTGAACTCTATTGTTGCTCTGCACACCTCTCACCTTCCACTGACCCGCACTGACCAGCGTGGTGAAGTATAGTCAAAATAACACATCATGGCCCTGCTAGGCGTGGGGGGAGAAGGCCTTCGACCAGCAGTGGATTAACAACACACGTGCAGGTAGGTACACAATACAGGCAGTCCTCTACTTACGATGGAGATGCGTTACGACGACCCCATCGTAAGTCGAAAATATTGTAAGTCGAAGATGGCCTAGCCTCCCCAGGAGTCTAAAAGAATAGTGATAATTTAGCAAAACAGAGCAATTTACAGTACCGTACTGTACAAACTATATGCTGTATGTATTTATTAATTACAATACTGTATTGCACAGTAAAATGTAAAGTAAAAAACAAGGTAAATTCTTAGCCTACCTATATGAACTGCAATTTATAGAAAGTTTTTTCAGGAAACAATCCTATCTGCTATAAAAAAAACTTTTAACATGCATTGAACGTATCGTATCGTGGTAACCCTAAAAAGAAATCGCTAAAGCTACGTATCGTACATGCATTGAACGTATCGTAACGTATCATATTGTACTGTACTCACCAAGATTATGTCCGTCGTCTGCATACTTGAACGATGTTAGGTTGTTGATGGCAATTTTGTCGTATCACTATCGCCATCGTAAGATCGAAATATCGTAAGTCGGACCCCATCGTAACTCGGGGACTACCTGTAGTTTAGCATGGATATGTCAACGATGGGATTTTGTTTTCAGAGATTTGCAAAAATGCATGAGGTCATGGAGTTCATGGGAAGCGACATCTTATGAGTGCTCCAGTCCGGCAGCACCTCTGTCTCTGTGTACGTTGACCTTCTTTTGCCCCCGAACGTAGCCACCCAAACTAATCATGTGTTAGTTAGCGCGGGGCAGTGCTCCTCTCTGTTGGCAGCCCTGAGCGGTGGTATTTCTACGTTTCTATAACAGGGGTTCAGTATATCCCTACATTGGCCATTGATGACTTACACTGGTCAACAACAACAAAAATTTCTGGACAGGACTTTTGAAGCTGTTTTAGACTAATTTCAGGGTGCTGATTCCAAATCTAATCTCAGATTCGCTCTATCACATCTCATTTTTATGCTATCGGCATACCCCATTTTCATTGATTTTACCCGAAATTAACTCTGTCACTTATGATTGCAAGTTGTTGCGAGTCAGTGACTGCTTTAGTGTTAAAATATGGTGCTGTATTTTTAGGATAGTGTGTTTATAATATCATTTTATGTAGATATTCACATTTATTTAATCTTTTTCTTCTGAAATTTTTATTGAAAATGCAATATTTGATATCTCAAAAACCTGATGTGATAGACAAAAACTGATGCCAGATTTGGAATCAGCACCCCAAAATTACATTAAAACCGTTGGAATACCTTATGCCAGAAAAAGTGTGTTGACCAGTGTAATCAGAGTGTTGATCATTGCAAGGCCACCACGGGCCACTAAGGACCTTTAGTGCGGCCCCCGACAATACACAAAGAGTGAAGACACCCCTCATCATCATCGTGCCGCTGTGGCGGCCCTCACACTGATGATGTCTCACCGGCGATCGTGCCCTCCCCCCTCTGAAAATGAGTGAAAAACACCGACTTATCACAAGACAGGAACTGACTTGATGTTTCATCCCCGTGGATGATGGGCTAAGTGTGAACCCATGACCAGGATTTTAAACTCACGACCTTCCGATTGTGTGATTAACCTCGGAGCATGGCTGGGCACAGCGTTAGTCGTGATTGGGTGGTGGCTGCGATGAGACACTGACAGATGAAATGTGCCCCTAGTCCAGTGCCTGGACAGCGTGTTTCTGAGTTCACCGCGTGGAGCTGAAGCTCCTGCTAAAGCTCCCAGCAACGTGGAGCGAAACGTCAGACATCGCGCCGGACAGCATTCGGTACAACACGGGGGAAAAATGTAGAGCACGGTCTAAAGAACTAAGTTGGCAGGCGATGTCTCCTTCACATATCCGTCTCTCCACATAAAAGCAAAACATCTTGCCATAACCCAATCAACCACACGGACTTCTGGAAGTGCATCAATGCCTGTCGAAACTGGTCCAAAGTTTGCTTTTTCTGAAGCAATGCTGCCGAAATTCCGCGCTCCCAGAAGGCCGTGCACAGCTGATGGATTGCATGAGGAACAGCATAACAACGAGCACTTACACCGGTGTGTTCTTCACTCATTATCGGCCACTTTCACCAATACGACATCATGAATGTGTGATGGCTGCCACACATTTGAAACCATTGGGTTTTGTGTATTAAATTAACAACTAACTTATTCTACCAGGTAAGACCCACTGAGCTATATCACTCTTTTTCATAAGCGGCCTGGCCACAAATGATAGCTCAACAAAAGTCGGGGAGAACAAGCAAATTCTAAATATACAGCAGGCGTCAAGGTTGGGATCGAACCCACGACATCCTGTATACCACGCGAAGTAGTTAACATCTCAGTCACATATTCACTTTAAGATGTTTTTTGTTCATGTTTTTGTTTTTTGTTTGTTGCGGTTGCACCCGATTCAAGAGCCAAATGGCTCACAGGGCTATACCTAATAAATGAACTTGAACTTGAAATGAACTTGAACAACGTATTGTGGGAGGCCGCATATCAGGAGGGCTTTCAATGAAGAACACAGCTGTAGTGCCACTGACCTGCGCATGATTTATCGACCTTTGAGTTACTATTTTAGGATGATTTATCAGGGCTCCCACTGCTTTGTTGCGGGCATCTCAGCGGCCTTTGTGAGGAGCATCATCTCCCTTCCCTGTGGTGAAGCAAGCAATGGCAAGTGAGCCGCTCGAGTTTCAGTGGCAGCCGTTGCTGCATTACGTGAGTTCAAGCACTTCGTGCTGTTGTGTTGTTGTTCCACTTGTTTCTCGCAGGGGGTTATTTCGTTCGCGAAGCGCATCGTCGCCTGCCACTGGTTCAAGGATTCCCCCGTGGGATTTCCCCCCCGACGAAAAATGTCAATTGTAAGAAATTATTATTATTTACTTCCATACGGAGCTACCGTAACAGTAACAAAACATACTAAACGCGTTTGTCAATAATACTGTGGCTTTAAAAATATATTATCGGTGACGTTTTTTACAATTGGCCTTTGTTAATTTAAACCATAAATGATAAGGTATTTACTCATAAAAATACACGGTTAACCATTTTTTTACATCCAGTGTGACAAAAATTCCTCGCAGCATCACAGATGTTCTCTGTGCAATCAGCAGGTGATTTTTCTCTGGAATGTCAGCCAGCAACCAGCCTCTGTAAAAATGCCGCTGTGATGAGATATTAAACACCTCACCTGGTATACAGAAGGTCGTGGGTTCGATCCCGACCCTGTGACGCCTGGATATTTGGAGTCTGCGTGTCTCTCTCCCCGTGGTGGCATGGATTTTTCACGGGGGAAAAATGAAGAGCACGGTCTAAAGAACTAAGTTGGCAGGCGATGTCTCCTTCACATATCCGTCTCTCCACATAAAAGCAAAGCATCTTGCCATAACACAATCAATCACACGGACTTCTGGAAGTGCATCAATGCCTGTCGAAACTGGTCCAAAGTTTGCTGTTTCTGAAACAATGCTGCCGAAATTCCGCGCTCCCAGAAGGCCGTGCACAGCTGATGGATTGCACGAGGAACAGCATAACAACGAGCACTTACACCGGTGTGTTCTTCACTCATTATCGGCCACTTTCACCAATACGACATCATGAATGTGTGATGGCCGCCACACATTTGAAACCATTAGGTTTTGTGTATTAAACTAACAACTAACTTTATTCTACCAGGTAAGACCCACAGAGCTATACGGCTCTTTTTCATACGCGGCCTGGCCACAAATGATAGTTCAACAAAAGTGGCTTATCAGGTGGAAATGTATAGCAGCAGTTGAATACTCGAAACACGTGTTTATTCATAGCGTGGGGGAGAACAAGCAAATTCTAAATACACAGCAGGCGTCAGGGTCGGGATCGGGATCGAACCCACGACCTCCTGCATACCACGCGAAGTAGTTAACATCTCACCACCACGGCACAACGTATTGTGGGAAGCCGCATATCAGGAGGGCTTTCAATGAAGAACACAGCTGTAGTGCCACTGACCTGCGCATGATTTATTGACCTTTGAATTACTATTTTAGGATGATTTATCAGGGTTCCCACTGCTTTGTTGTGGGCGTCTCAGCGGCCTTTGTGAGGCGCATCATCTCCCTTCCCTGTGGTGAATGAAGCAAGCAATGGCAAGTGAGCTGCTCGAGTTTCAGTGGCAGCCGTTGCTGCATTACGTGAGTTCAAGCACTGCGTGCTGTTGTGTTGTTGTTCCACTTGTTTCTCGCAGGGGGTTATTTCGTTCGCAAAGCGCATCGTCGCCTGCCACTGGTTCAAGGATTCCCCCGTGGGTTTTTCCCCCCGACGAAAAATGTCAATTGTAAGAAATTATTATAATTTACTTCCATACAGTAACAAAACATACTAAACGCGTTTGTCAATAATGCTGTGGCTTTAAAAATATATAATCGGTGACGTTTTGACATTTAAACCATAAATGTCAGGGTATTTACTCATAAAATTACACAGTTGAACGTTTTTTTACATCCAGTGTGACAAAAATTCCAAGCAGCATCACAAATGTTCTCTGTGCACACAGCAGGTGATTTTTTTCTGGAATGTCAGCCAGCAACCAGCCTCTGTAAATAATGCCGCTGTGATGAGACATTAAACACCTCACCTGGTATACAGAAGGTCGTGGGTTCGATCCCGACCCTGACGCCTGCATATTTGGAGTCTGCGTGTCTCTCTCCCCGTGGTAGTGTGGATTTTACTCTGGGTCCTCTGGTTTTTCCCTCCAGATTTAAAATTAAAATGCGTTCAGAGTATTTGGCTGCTATAAATTTCCACACGATAAGCCACTTCGTTGTGCTATCATATGTGGCCAGGTCACTTATGAAGAAGAACTACATAGCTCAGTTGGCCTGACCTGGTAAAAGAAAACATTTTAGCTTAGTTTTAATTGACCGATAACATCTTTATAAATAGAGGTCTGCATAGCTTTAGCAATTGCTGGCGCCGGCTCATCGCGTGGCTGCCGCCTTCCCGCTCGTCCTGCGGTTCCTCTTGAGTCGTCGCTTTCTCTACGACAGCGAGCGAACGCCTGCCCGGCGACGTCTGGGCAGGCGTTACACGAGTTGAAACGCGTTCCACGATCGGCACTCGCCTTCAGCATCCTGATCTCCCGTATCGCGATCTTGCGGATGACCAAATCGTCGTCCGACTCCATGAACCTCTTGACGGCGACCAGCTGCTGCGTGTCCCGTTGCCGGCACTTGAACACCACGCCGTAGGAGCCCTCTCCCACCTTGCCCAGCTTCTCGTACTTGTCCATGGCTCCGCGAATGTCTCCCCCGTCCCGCGACCTGCATCGCAGCCATCGCGATAATGAGAAGCGTCGTCACGGTCACCGCGGGGGCCAGGAACGGTCAAGGCTCAGACGGCACATAGGTGTGTGTGTGTACAGTATGTAGAACTTATTTCGTAGCGTACGGAGTCAACTGGGCTAATTTGGAGGTGCTCGGGAAATACAACAAAACTAAACACTAAAAGCAGTTCTAAAGAAATGTGTCTTGAATCGAGTGCGTAGCTCCAGTGGCTTTCTAATATCGGAATGGCATTGCAGATGGCCGCGGAAGCACATCTGAGAAGTAGATGCACGTGTAAGTTCAACACGTAGGCTGTCACGACCTTTATTATTCATAATAATAAAGGTTTTTTGGGGGGTGAGATCGCGTAAGTATAAATGTGTCGCTTACCCATCACCACCCGACACAGCCAATCAGTAAGGTTTGTCACGTAAAGAACACGTGCCAATGAGTCACTACTTCAGTGTGTTGGAGAGTAAACCCACAACATTTACATTTCGAGAACGACGTTTCTCTGGTGATTACAACAACCAGCCTCATAAGGCGGTTTGCGAGAATTCCAAAGAAGTTTGGGCCTTGAATTAAGGCGTGAAGGTGATGGCATCACGGAGAGCCTAGGGGCCGTCCATAAATGATGTCACGCACCTGGGGGGGGGGGCAGGCATTTGTGACGATGTGTGACGAGGTGGGGGGGGGGGTTGGAGAAATGTGACGTCACATCAAAATGCGCAACTTCAAATAAATATAGACAACACGTTCTACTTAATTAAACAGACTTTTTAATAAATGTTTCTCCTACAACATCAGAGTGCAGCGCCACATTAAATACGCACTACAATGACAATAGTTTAAAGCGATTTGAAGCATGTTTTATTTGCGGGGGGGAGGCAGAGTTTTGTGACGTCATATTTGAGGTAGGGTCTGACTTTTTGTGACGCCGTGTGACGAGGGAGGGGGTCAAAAATCGTCCAAAATCGCGTAATTTGATGTGACGTCGCATTTTGATGTGACGTCACATTTCTCACCCCCCCCCCCCTCGTCATACATCGTTACAAATGTCTGACCCCACCCCGCAGGTGCGTGACGTCATTTATGGACGGCCCCCTACCATCATGCGCATGCATCGAATGGAACATTCGGGGCTACCGTTCACACCGTTGATTGTGCAGACCTTGAGTTTTGAACTTCGGGTTGGTGCGTCTGTGGTGGGATTCTCCGAGACACAGTTGCGGTTGGGGCTACGTACGGTGCGAAGGAAGTTCGACGTGCATCCACGAGCGTACCCTTTAAGTCTGTGGGTCACGTGTCCCGTGCGGCTGAAGGGGACATGGGGGCAAGATGAGGAGGATCGCAATGGCCCCCGGCTTCTCTCAGTCACCGTGTCCCTTTGGCTCTGTCTCCTCTCACCACCCTCGCCCGCCCGAGGAACCTGCCTGGCCTTGTCAACAGCACCGTGCCTCTCGCAAATATCTCCGCTGCTGGAAACCGCCATCAACGGCGCTTCGGGTGGCAGGTTTGCATAGCCGTCAACCCACACGGTTTAGCCCGTAGACTTGTGCAGGGAAATTGAGTTTTCAGGTCCGTACGGCGTACACAGCCGTTTCAATACGGGCACAAAAAAACGTTAATTTGTGTCTATTTGTTTGTGTTTCTCCCTTGTAACGGGACTTTGTAGGATGAACGCTGAGATTTATAAGGGCGCGGGGTGACCAATAAGGTCTGAATTGGTCTGTGATAAGGCAGGGCACTGATAAGGGGTTGACAGCTATGGATTTGTGCCAGATAAGGAGCGCCACGTGGTTTTTAAGCGAACTCAACTTGACGTTTTGACGACTGTGAGTGCATCTCCCTCCTCCGAAAGCCTTAAAGCCATAGGCCGAGTTTGACTTATATACTTTGGGGGTGCGGGGCAGGGATTCGGGTTATCCCTCACATTACACATCGCGCCCACATATAATCTATTCATTTGTACTCTTAATTGTAAACTTCTGAAAATGAATTAATGAAGTTGTCCAGTTTGGGAGGGGCATTGCACCCCTCCCCCGGCCCGTGCCCCCCCCTTCCCCACAAGTTCCGCCCATGCTTGAAACCGTAACATTGTGACGTGTTGTGACGTGTGTAGTGACGTGTTGTAGTGACGTGTAGTAGTGACGTGAGTAGGGGGCACGCCCCTCACTCGCTCACTCGTGTCTGTGAAGGGTCGACTGAACACGGATCCACAAATGCCCCACCACGGCCTATTAATAAATAACACTGTAACACATTTTTTTTGTTCCTGGGTAGTAAGTGTTATTTCCTAATTGCGTATGCCTCAAAAGTGCAGAAAATAGCTATTTTTCCCCACAAACATTGCTTTGAAATGTACCTATTTTCAATGAGAAAACGTGGTGTGCATTTGTGTATTTCGTTCACATAAAGTCCTGGTCATAAAAGCAACGTTTGTGGAGAATAATAGCCATTTCCTATTGCTTGTGTAAGTGTATTGTTGTGACCTGCGGCGTGGTGAGTGGGTGAGTGAGAGAGTGAGGGAGTGATTGAGTGAGTGGATGGCTAAGTGACTGGGTGAAACGGTGAGTGGATGGGTGAGTGGGTGAGTGAGTTAGCGAGTGGGTTATTAAGTAATTATGTAAGTGTATTGTTGTCACCTGCGGCGTGGTGGGTGAGTGAATAAGTGAAAGGGTGAGTGAGGTGGTGAGTGCGTTAGCGGGTGGGTGGGTGAGTGATCGTGTAAGTATTTTGCTGTGACCTGCAGCGTGGTGAGTAGGTGATGGAGTGAGTGGGTGAGTGAAAGGGTGAGTGATTGAGTGGCTGAATGATTTAGTGAGTGGGTGAGTAAGTGAGCGACTGTGTACGTGTTTTGCTGTAACCTGCAATATTGTTTGTTGGTAGTGGTGGTTGTTACACAGTGTGGACCAGATGAATCAGAATCTGGTGGACCAACTCCGACCCATGCGCAGAAGAATCGATGAGTGCAGCTCACTGGGAGAGCAGTAACCACGCCAGTAGTCGCGATACGCGTCACGCTCTGGAATTTCTATTGGAAACCATCGCTGAATGTCCATATTCCATCACGTGATACACTGTCTAAAGACAAACTGATAAAGCCCACTGAGCAACGTAGCGCTTTTTCAGAAGCGACCTGGCTATGACAAATGATAGCTCAACGAAGTGGCTTATCTCGTGGACATTTATAGCAGAAGCCCCACACTCTAAACGCGTGCTTGTTGATTCTAAATGTGGAGGGGAAACCCAGAGGACCCGGAATCCACACGGCCACGGAGAGAGAGAGACACGCAAACTCCAAATATACAGCAACAGGCGTCAGTGTCAGAATCGAACCCACGACCTCCTGCACACCAGGCGAGGGAGTTAACATCTCATCACCGCAGCGCCCCCGCGTACCACGTAATAAAACACAACCTCTTGAGCATCCCTCCTCCTCTCCCTCCCACCAGCCTGTCTGTCGACTGGCCCCCAGATTGCGCGAATAAAACTGTCACGAGACCAAGGCGCCTTGATGCCTCTCTTGAGTTTGAAGTGAAACACTGATAACCACGCGGTGCGCCATCAGACGCGATACTGAAACCCGTGCCAATGCGTCAACCCACGGGGCTCAACGCTAAAGGGGACGTGGAGACTCGCCCCCACCCTGTGATACCCACACTGTGTATACGCACCCTGCTGTTAAAATACATGAAGTGTGAAAGCCGTACTGTGTATTCAAGATGTTGCATTTCCCTGTTTGGCCAATTTAAAATATATATTGCTAAGGTGGGAGACGCATGGACATCCAGACACTCCACCAGCTCGCAGGAGATAACTCAGTAAGGTGGGAGACGCATGGACATCCAGACACTCCACCAGCTCGCAGGAGATGACTCAGTAAGGTGGGAGACGCATGGACATCCAGACACTCCACCAGCTCGCAGGAGATGACTCAGTAAGGTGGGAGACGCATGGACATCCAGACACTCCACCAGCTCGCAGGAGATAACTCAGTAAGGTGGGAGACGCATGGACATCCAGACACTCCACCAGCTCGCAGGAGATGACTCAGTAAGGTGGGAGACGCATGGACATCCAGACACTCCACCAGCTCGCAGGAGATGACTCAGTAAGGTGGGAGACGCATGGACATCCAGACACTCCACCAGCTCGCAGGAGATGACTCAGTACGGTGGGAGACGCATGGACATCCAGACACACCACCAGATCGCAGGAGATGACTCAGTAAGGTGGGAGACGCATGGACATCCAGACACTCCACCAGCTCGCAGGAGATGACTCAGTACGGTGGGAGACGCATGGACATCCAGACACACCACCAGATCGCAGGAGATGACTCAGTAAGGTGGGAGACGCATGGACATCCAGACACACCACCAGCTCGCAGGAGATAACTCAGTAAGGTGGGAGACGCATGGACATCCAGACACACCACCAGATCGCAGGAGATGACTCAGTAAGGTGGGAGACGCATGGACATCCAGACACACCACCAGATCGCAGGAGATGACTCAGTAAGGTGGGAGACGCATGGACATCCAGACACACCACCAGCTCGCAGGAGATGACTCAGTAAGGTGGGAGACGCAGCAACATCCAGACACTCCACCAGCTCGCAGGAGATGACTCAGTAAGGTGGGAGACGCTGCAACATCCAGACACTCCACCAGCTCGCAGGAGATGACTCAGTAAGGTGGGAGACACTGCAACATCCAGACACTCCACCAGCTCGCAGGAGATGACTCAGTAAGGTGGGAGACGCTGCAACATCCAGACACTCCACCAGCTCGCAGGAGATAACTCAGTAAGGTGGGAGACACTGCAACATCCAGACACTCCACCAGCTCGCAGGAGATGACTCAGTAAGGTGGGAGACGCTGCAACATCCAGACACTCCACCAGCTCGCAGGAGATGACTCAGTAAGGTGGGAGACGCTGCAACATCCAGACACTCCACCAGCTCGCAGGAGATAACTCAGTAAGGTGGGAGACACTGCAACATCCAGACACTCCACCAGCTCGCAGGAGATGACTCAGTAAGGTGGGAGACGCTGCAACATCCAGACACTCCATCAGCTCGCAGGAGATGACTCAGTAAGGTGGGAGACGCTGCAACATCCAGACACTCCACCAGCTCGCAGGAGATAACTCAGTAAGGTGGGAGACACTGCAACATCCAGACACTCCACCAGCTCGCAGGAGATGACTCAGTAAGGTGGGAGACGCTGCAACATCCAGACACTCCACCAGCTCGCAGGAGATGACTCAGTAAGGTGGGAGACGCTGCAACATCCAGACACTCCACCAGCTCGCAGGAGATGACTCAGTAAGGTGGGAGACGCTGCAACATCCAGACACTCCACCAGCTCGCAGGAGATGACTCAGTAAGGTGGGAGACGCTGCAACATCCAGACACTCCACCAGCTCGCAGGAGATGACTCAGTAAGGTGGGAGACGCTGCAACATCCAGACACTCCACCAGCTCGCAGGAGATAACTCAGTAAGGTGGGAGACGCAGCAACATCCAGACACTCCACCAGCTCGCAGGAGATAACTCAGTAAGGTGGGAGACGCAGCAACATCCAGACACTCCACCAGATCGCAGGAGATAACTCAGTAAGCCATCCGCATTGGTCAGCAACCTGCTTGGCATATTGCGATTCACTCACCGCCTCTTTACTCCCTTCCCTGTAGCTTGTGTCACGATGTGGGCGCTGGCGGTGGCGAGATGTTAACTGCGTCGCCTACTATACAGGAGGTCGTGGGTTTGATCACGACCCTGAGGCATGTATATTTGGAATTTGCGTGTCTTTCTCTCTCTCCCCGTGGTCGCATGGATTTTTCTCCGGGGCCTCCGGTTTTACCCTCCACATTTAGGATCAAAATGCGTTCAGAGTATTTGACGTGATAAGCCACTTCGTTGAGCTATCATTTTCGATAGCCAGTTCGCTTCTGAAAAAGAGCTATACAGTTCAGTGGGCCATAGGTAGTCAAATGTAAAAATATATCGTAATAGCAGTGATCTCTACACTATTCCACAACCTCACGCTCTTCATACAAGAACTCACTTAACGTACAAATACTTTTGCTCAGGATCATGCACGTGAAGATGGATCAACTGTGTGAACATACGGCCACGGAACACACACCAACAACTCAATGCCCGATTCACATATGCGGAGGAGGGATCACCACCACCACCACAGTGATCCACTACTCGCGACGCAATCATCCTGCGCATTAACCACCTCAATGTAAAGTTACAGCCGTTCGTCGACATCAACATCGGCCATCCGAAGAAGACAGAGATCTATAGATTCACACTGAGACCCATAGATTGGCATACAGAACCACAGACTCACACAGAGATCCATAGATTTACACGGAAAACCCATAGACTCACATAGCGACCACAGACTCACACAGAGATCCATAGATTCACACAGAGACCCATAGACTCATGTAGCGACCACAGACTCACACAGCGATCTATAGATTCACACGGAAACTCAGACTCACATAGCGACCACAGACTCACATAGATCTATAGATTCACACAGACCCACAGACTGGCATAGAGACCCATAGACTAATACAGAGATCTATAGATTCACACAGAGACCCATAGACTGGCATACAGACTCATGGACTCACATAGAGACCCACAGACTCACACATATATCTTTATAATCACACTGAGACCCATAGATTGACATACAGACCCATGGACTCACACAGAGATCTATATATTCACACTGAAACCCATAGACTCACATAGCGACCACAGACTCACACAGATAACTAAAGATTCACACTGAGACCCATAGACTCACACAGAGATCTAAAGATCAACATCAGCCAAACGAAGAAGACGCTGTGAACCCCACAGAGAAAATACCGTAACCCCCCAGATTAATGTAAGACGCACCCCAAACTCCGCGGCCCAAGTGTCAATGATACACTTAGAGAAATCTGGTACACGCACGTTCACAACAAGCACAACGATTGGATTATAGGACGCACCTTCAAACCTTTTCTTTAAAATACAGAAGAGGGGGAGGGCAAGTGCCTCGTGTAATCCGGGGGACACGGTCACAATCCCACGTTCTGCTCACCGTGTCGGCGTGATGTTGTGTGGCGTCTCCCTTCAACCACGCTGCATCACCTCTCCGGGTGGTGATGCTCCCTGCTTCATCGGCTGCGTGGTGGGGCCGCTGTGTCAGCCCTCACTTGAGAGTCACCCCTGGCTTGAGTCGACTGTGGCTTGGATCAAACCTTGCTTGAGTCAGCCTTGGCTTGAGTCAGCCTTGGCCTGAGTCAGCCCTCAGTTGATCCACCGCTGGCTTGAGTCACCCGTGGCTTGAGTGGACCCTGTAGGCTTGTGTGTGTGTGTTTTGGCTGCTTGTCCCAAACGCTCAGCGTGCCCAGGTGACCGCGTCGATGCTACCTGCTTGGCCACCACCTGTGCGTGTGCGTGGTGTGTGCGCCTGATTGTTACTCGTGATTACTCAGGGTGGGGTGGTGAAAGAAGAGGCAGGAGGAGGTAGCGGGGAGGTGGGTGCTGGGCAAGAGAAGCATTGTGGAGAGAGGGGGGCGGGGGGTGGGTGAAGGGTTACACGAGAGGATGATGATGAGGATCATGATGAGTGGCAGCTCGCTTTTCTCAACGCTCTGGGAAACTGGCAAGCAGCTCGTGCACAGCGTTGGGCAACTATTGCCCAACGCTGTGCACGGCGTCAATCGTTATACAGAGCTGGTCTCGCACCAAATACAAAGATCTCCCGTAAAGCCTTTACAGCCTGTTGGGGCAAGTGCTGTTAGCGAGCACCTATTAAGGCCGACACGGCACACGAGGAGGTGGCTAGCCGCCTTTGTCTCCCCCCAGTGCTGTTTACACACCGCTACACCAGGTTCATCATTTAAGGCTGAGTCGACCTAGGATAGGCCCATGACCGGTTCAGGTAATCGTCACCGCTGTTAGCCGGGGTTTTGGAGCGCAGCGTAGCGCTAACCGCTGCACCACCGCTCCCCCGCACCGCACGCACACAGGCGCACATTTACACAATGATAAGACTCACCACTCACTGACTGTTAAAGCACAGAGGGTGGTGGGGGGTTGTGTTTTATAATAATCGCTAGAGCACGGTATAAGCGTTAAGCAACGATGTAATTGTTGGCGTTGTGTGTCTTGTGAACACGTGTTTAAACTTCAAGGCAACTTTACACGCAATACCGTACGCGCCTCTGGCAACAGCAAACAATTAGAACCATTGGGTGGTTTTCGGATTAACCGTCTCTCTCATTCGGCGGCGACTCTGTTGTTGTTATCGCTGTTGGCACGGCGCTATTATAAACCGCGAGCACCATCAACGCGGGCCCGTCTCTCTTGTTCCATCCCCCCCCCCCCCATTCATCCATGTGTTGTCATTCCTCCCCGCCGCCACCACGACATCCCCAACACCCACCACGACACCCCCAACACCCCCAACCCCCCCAACACCCCCAACACCCACCACGACCCCCCCCAACACCCACCACGACACCCCCAACACCCACCACGACACCCCCAACACCCCCAACCCCCCCAACACCCCCAACACCCACCACGACCCCCCCAACACCCACCACGACACCCCCAACACCCAACACGACACCCCCAACACCCACAACACCCACCACGACACCCCCAACACCCACCACGACCCCCCCAACACCCCCAACACCCCCAAACACCCACAACACCCACCACGACACCCCCAACACCCACCACGACACCCCCATCACCCACAACACCCCCAACACCCACCACGACCCCCCCAACACCCCCAACACCCACCACGACACCCCCAACACCCCCAACACCCACCACGACACCCACCACGACCCTCCCAACACCCCCAACACCCCCAACACCCACCACGACACCCCCAACACCCACCACGACACCCCCAACACCCCCGACACACCCAACACCCACCACGACACCCCAACACACCCAACACCCACCACGACACCCCCAACACCCACCACGACACCCCCAACACCCCCAACACCCACCACGACACCCCCAACACCCCCGACACACCCAACACCCACCACGACACCCCCAACACCCACCACGAGACCCCAACACCCCCAACACCCACCGCGACACCCCCAACACCCACCACAACACCCCCAACACCCCCACACCCACCACGACACCCCCAACTCGTGCCCGGCTACAGTGCCGGATTATCCCAGTAGCCAGCACCACGCCCGGCCGCCTTTGTCCCCCCAGCGGTGATGTTTTTTACACACCGCACCAGGTACTCATTTGAGGCCGAGTCAACCTAGGGGAGGCCCAGTACCCGTTGAGACAAGACGCATTTCACGACTCAATGCCCGACTTCGCAAACACGACAGAGGAGGCATCACCCCAGCCGCTCCCTCGCCCACATAATCCGGCACAAGCACCTCCATGTAACGTCAAAGCCGTCGCTCCGCGTCAACACCTGTGTATGATGAACTTCTTTAGCACCGTACGTAGCCAAACGTGCTAATCGGATGTCTTGCTGGGGAAAGACAACAAACTAAACACAACAAGCCGATTTAAAGAAGTGAGTTTGTCAATCAAGATGATGATTTTAAAGTGCGTAGCTCCAGCGGGTTCGTGATATCGGGAGGAGCGTTCCAGACGGCTGCAGAAGCGCAGCTGACAGCGCGCGAAGCAGTGACCGTCTTTGTCGTCATCATCTTAAATCATCTTTGTCGTCATCATCATCATCATCATCACCCATCTTTGTCGTCATCATCATCATCACCCATCGTGTCATCATCATCACCCATCGTGTCATCATCATCATCATCATCACCCATCTTTGTCATCATCATCAACCGTCTTTGTCGTCAACATCATCACCCATCTTGACGTCATCATCATCATCACCCATCGTTTCATCATCATCAACCGTCTTTATTATCATCATCACTCATCTTGTCATCATCATCACCCATCTTGTCGTCATCACCATCAGCCACACGATGACGAAGAAGCTCCCAGCACTTGCCCCAACTACCTGCCAAGGCTATACCGGTGGAGGAGTAGCCGGGGGGGGGGGGGGGGGTGTGGAGTCTTTGTCTTTGGTGCGACCAACGCACGGAGTGTGGCTGAGGAGGAGGAGGAGGGGGGGTGCTACGGATGCTGGGTGACTGTGTTTGTGTTGTGCAGCGCCTTTCAATGGCCTCTTGGCTCACTCGGACCGCCACGCTGTTTGCTTAGCGCCCACAAAAGTTGCACGCGCGAACAAACACGAGGGCGAGTTTATGCTCTTCTCTCAGTCGTTATGTGAAGCCCCCCCCCACCACCACCCCCCCCACCACCACCACCACCACACCACCACCACCCCCCTCTGTGACCCACACGGGTTCCCTTAGCGCCCCTGACAATGCACCACACCGACTCACTGGAGCCGACTCATGCGCAAACATTATCACGCCAAAGTCCTTTTGGGTGGATGGGAGAGAAAGAAAACATCGTGATTTCATCAATGTTGAGAATAGGTTTTCACCTTTTTTTCTGGCAACAAAACCGGTGTTAAGATGTTAAAAACCTATTCGCATATTTTGATACTGACAAAGAAGGTCCCATGATTCATCAATGTTTTTTTATAGTTTTAACTGCCCCGTAAAGAGGCATGCCGATACACGCAATTGGGTTGGTCTGTGTATTTATCTGCGGTAGTGCGTTGATATTTTGCTGCTGCTGCTGCTGATAAAGCCACGATTCGTTTCATGGAGGTGCTTGGAATTTAGTCACGGACATTTTTCGTTTGTGAAGATAATCACGATCTGTTTTAAAAATGTTGAAGCGGGAATATTTGATCAGTCTCGGACCGCCACACATCGCACTACTTTTCATACCAGTTTAAATGTCAACATTTAAGGTCGAGGTGTCAAAATCATCGAGCAGTTGAAAGGATTCCAAACCTTTTAATAAACGAGAGATAAGGACAATGAGTCGCTAACAATGAGGATTTTTCCACCTTTATTGGGAATAAACTGGATCAGCGGTCGGCAACATTACCCATAGACTAGACTCACATTGCCCATAGACTAACATTGCCCATAGACCAACATTGCCCATATATACTAACATTGCCCAACGACTCACATTGCCCATAGACTAACATTGCACATAGACCAACATTGCCCATATATACTAACATTGCCCAAAGACTCACATTGCCCATAGACTAACATTGCCCATAGACCAACATTGCCCATAGACTAACATTGCCCATATATACTAACATTGCCCATAGACTAACATTGCCCATAGACCAACATTGCCCATAGACTAACATTGCCCATATATTCTAACATTGCCCATAGACTAACATTGCCCATGGACTAACACTGCCCATAGACTAACACTTCCCACAGACTAACATTGCCCATAGACTAACACTGCCCATAGACTAATATTGCCCATAGAATAACATTGCCCATAGACTAACACTGCCCACAGACTAACACTGCCCACAGACTAACATTGCCCATAGACTAACACTGCCCACAGACTAACATTACCCATAGACTAACATTGCCCATAGACCAGGGGCGGTTTCTTCATTAGGGCGATTGGGCGACGCACCACCAATGTCATTCAACCACAGAGTCACGCTAGCCGTCACTGTGCCTCTGGATATAGTCCAATCAGCGTCATGTCACGTTCTGTGGAGTACCGCCTCTTTTTGGGCGATTTCCCTCCAGCTGAGAATCGCCCCGAGTGGTCCCATAGACTTACATTCAAAGATGTTTTTTTTCGAACGGGGGCGCTGCAATGCATTCTCTATGGCTTCCGGGAGGGCTCGCCCTAACGTGCTTACGTCATCATACGTAAGCACGTTTCATACAACAATATAATTTGTCGCCACCTAGTGGAATCTTTAATAAAATAAACTTGAGTGGATTGTATTAATAGTGAGTATAGAAACAAACAAGATGTATTGTAAGATTCACTTTATTTTTCATTAATATTAAAGAAGTGAAGTTGCCTTTACATGCTTAAGCTGTTAATTTATCCATTGCATGGGTGGACCTTATCCTTATCAATCATCCAGACATTTGCCCCCCCTGAGAGATTTTGCAGGAGCCGCCACTGCCATAGACTAACATTGCCCACAGACTAACACTGCCCATAGACTAACATTGCCCACAGACTAACATTGCCCACAGACTAACATTACCCAACGTCCACGCAACGCAGAAACGACGTCTCGAGACATTCACGAATGGGACCGAAGCGCCACGAGCGAGCGAGCGGGTTTATTCACAGACGGCGGCAAGTACGAGCGGGAGCTCCCCCCCGCCCCTCCCCCCCGCTTGCCCTCGAACGCCCATTGCCGTCAGTGGCGACGTTAACGTCGAACGAGGAATAACAGCCTCGAGACGATCCCGCAGCGTGCGGCCGCCGTGCCCTCCTCTGTCTGTTGTAGCACGGAGTTCGACTGATGGCTTTAATCAAAGTTCATCTTCTTGGTTCTTTCGGTAAAGTCACGTAGAGTGGAAATAATAAAATAATAAAAATAATAAACTAATTCTCACGACGTTATGTTTTCTTTTTATTATTTTATTATTTCCATTCTACGTGACTTTACCGAAAGAACCAAGAAGATGAACCCCTGCAGTCACGAAAGCTTTAAATCGAAATTTAATCAAAGTTGTCTTGTGGTTGTTGTTGTTGTTAGACTTGCATCCCACTGGGATGTTTGCACACAGCTTTGGTGTACGGTGCTTTTTCTGGAAGATTCAGTTGCTGTTTTTTTCCTGGATTTTTCTGTTTGTGCATAGTCACTTTAAGATGTTTTCTTGTTCATATTTATGTTTGTTGTGGTTGCACCCGATTCAAGAGCCGAATGGCTCACAGGGCTATACCTAATAAATGAGACTGAAAACTGAATGAAACTGAAACTCTTCTTTGCCTTCGCTTCTGAGCGAGCAATTGAAATCACTCGACTCGTTTGGGTCTTTCGGTAAAGTCACGTAGGTATAAAATAAACTAAGTTAAATCACGACGTATCGATCGCTTGTGTTGCGCCCGAAACGTCGTGATCTAATTTATGTTATTTTCTACCTACGTGACTTTACCGAAAGAACCAAAGAATATGGATTCCTGCAGTCACGAAAACTTTAAGTCAAAATTTTACTGAAATCACCTCCCTGGCGATGTGAAGACGCTGCTTGTTGTGACGATGTGAAGACGTTACTCTTTGTGATGATATAAAAACGATCTTTGTAATCATGTGAAGACGGTACCGGATGTGAGCCATACATTTTTGCATGAACAGGATCTGCTCACAATTGCACGCATGCCAGTGTATTGCAAGCACCATCTCTCCACGGGACCCTCTATGCTGGCATGAATGTGATGATACATTAATAGGATTCGCCCTTTCCGGCAAGCGCACAGGAGGTGTTCAGATCTTCAACCAACAACAAATACACGTGTTGTTGCAAGGCATCACGTCTGCATTAACCACACGTGCTTTGTGCTCTGATTACAATGTATGCATTGTCCTGGAAACTGACTGGCCTACGCCAAAAAGGATGAACCATATTCTTTTTTAAATGCGCGTGTAACAGTTGTTTTCGTATGTATGTTAACGTTACGTAAATTATATGGTTACGATGACGGGGGCAGAGCCAACTTTACAAACGATGACGTACAAATGCAAACGAGCTCCTCAAAACAAAATGAAGAGTAGATTTGTTTTGTAATACTCAATCATTGCCCTAAAATGTGACGAATGATCGAATCCCCAGCAGGGGGTGGATGGAGGCCTACGGGGGATTAGAGCGGTGGGTCTCACTGTGAGTCTCAGGGTGGGTCTCTCTGTGGGTCTCACTGTGAGTCTCAGGGTGGGTCTCACTGTGGGTCTCTCTGTGGGTCTCTCTGTGAATCTCACTGTGGGTCTCACGGTGGGTCTCTCTGTGGGTCTCACTGTGAGTCTCACTGTGGGTCTCAGGGTGGGTCTCTCTGTGAGTCTCACTGTGGGTCTCTCTGTGAGTCTCTCTGTGAGTCTCACTGTGGGTCTCACTGTGGGTCTCAGGGTGGGTCTCACTGTGAGTCTCAGGGTGGGTCTCACTGTGGGTCTCACTGTGAGTCTCACTGTGGGTCTCACTGTGGGTATCTCTGTGGGTCTCACTGTGGGTCTCACTGTGAGTCTCACTGTGAGTTCCAGGGTGGGTCTCACTGTGAGTCTCTCTGTGGGTCTCAGGGTAGGTCTCAGGGTGGGTCTCACTGTGGGTCTTACTGTGGGTCTCTCTGTGAGTCTCACTGTGGATCTCACGGTGGGTCTCTCTGTGGGTCTCACTGTGGGTCTCAGGGTGGGTCTCAGTGTGGGTCTCACTGTGGGTCTCAGGGTGGGTCTCACTGTGGGTCTCACTGTGGGTCTCAGGGTGGGTCTCAGGGTGGGTCTCACTGTGGGTCTCAGGGTGGGTCTCACTGTGAGTCTCACTGTGAGTCTCACTGTGGGTCTCACTGTGGGTCTCACTGTGGGTCTCTCTGTGGGTCTCACTGTGAGTCTCACTGTGGGTCTCACGGTGGGTCTCACTGTGGGTCTCTCTGTGGGTCTCACGGTGGGTCTCACTGTGGGTCTCACTGTGGGTCTCACTGTGGGTCTCTCTGTGGGTCTCACTGTGGGTCTCACTGTGGGTCTCACTGTGGGTCTCACTGTGGGTCTCTCTGTGGGTCTCACTGTGGGTCTCACTGTGGGTCTCACTGTGGGTCTCTCTGTGGGTCTCACTGTGGGTCTCACTGTGAGTCTCACTGTGGGTCTCAGGGTGGGTCTCACTGTGGGTCTCACGGTGGGTCTCTCTGTGGGTCTCACTGTGGGTCTCACTGTGGGTCTCACTGTGAGTCTCACTGTGGGTCTCAGGGTGCGTCTCAGGGTGGGTCTCACTGTGGGTCTCACAGTGGGTCTCACTGTGGGTCTCACTGTGGGTCTCACTGTGGGTCTCACTGTGGGTCTCAGGGTGGGTCTCACTGTGGGTCTCACTGTGGGTCTCACTGTGGGTCTCAGGGTGGGTCTCACTGTGGGTCTCACTGTGGGTCTCACTGTGGGTCTCTCTGTAGGTTTCACGGTGGGTCTCACTGTGGGTCTCACTGTGGGTATCTCTGTGGGTCTCACTGTGGGTCTCACTGTGAGTCTCACTGTGAGTTTCAGGGTGGGTCTCACTGTGAGTCTCTCTGTGGGTCTCAGGGTGGGTCTCAGGGTGGGTCTCACTGTGGGTCTCACTGTGGGTCTCTCTGTGAGTCTCACTGTGGGTCTCACGGTGGGTCTCTCTGTGAGTCTCACTGTGGGTCTCTCTGTGGGTCTCACTGTGGGTCTCAGGGTGGGTCTCACTGTGGGTCTCAGGGTGCGTCTCAGGGTGGGTCTCACTGTGGGTCTCACGGTGGGTCTCACAGTGGGTCTCACTGTGGGTCTCACTGTGGGTCTCACTGTGGGTCTCACTGTGGGTCTCAGGGTGGGTCTCACTGTGGGTCTCACTGTGGGTCTCACTGTGGGTCTCAGGGTGGGTCTCACTGTGGGTCTCACTGTGGGTCTCACTGTGGGTCTCTCTGTAGGTTTCACGGTGGGTCTCACTGTGGGTATCACTGTGGGTCCCCGGTACCACCAAGCGGTCCGCACCGGTCCTCCAGGTGTGCTACAAACGCAGCTTGATCCGGAAATAATGACAATGCTCAAACCTTTTGTTTCGGACATTAATATTTCACTTATATTTAATTTTAAAAAATTAAGTTAGATAAACTACCATGATTCAACTACCCCTACCCCTACGCTCTAAATGCCCCCCTCCCCACCCATAAAAATAAAACATTATAGCTGCGTTTAAACAAAAATGTTCCGGTATCATGAATCATCTCGTATTACTTGTGCAGTATTTAGAGAAGTGAATACGTTTTGTCACCAGGGGGATGGGGGGGGTCTGGGTGGTGGTCCGTGGAAATGTTTGCATCGACCAAAGTTTGAGAGCCACTGGGCTCGAGAAACGCACACGTGGCGGTTGTGAACGTCACTGCCATTGACCGTTAAGTTGATGCTACCCAGTAGCACCCGTTACACACAAAGTGCTTGCCACAAATAAGCCACAATAACTTGCCAATCTCGTCAAGGAGCATAAACCATCACCACGCGAACTCCGCTCATCCTCTCAGCAGCAGCGGCTTGTGGCTGGCCATCGAACAAAGATTGTGGCCACCGCATCGCGCGCTTCCAGATGCACTTCTGTGGCCGTATGGAACGCTCTTCCAGTATTAGGAAGTCACCGGAGCTAGGCGCTTTTAAATCTAGATTGAAAGCTAATATCATTAGAGGTGCTTTTTGTGTTTGCTGTCCTTCCCCGCAGCTCTGATTAGCACGGTTGGCTATGTACGATGCAAAAGAAGTTCAACAAGCGTACGTAGGGAGCGATGAGCATGGCGATGAAGATCGGTGAAAAAAAATACTCCTGCCGAGGACACGTCCACACATTCAACGCTCGCAAGTCTGAGACTCACCACGCAAACCGCCACCAGCTGTGCTTCTCCTATTTACCCAGAATGCCATGGCACGCCGTAGACTCCTATAGGCCCTTCTCCTCAAACGGAGCTGTAATGCGCTGTGCGTGTATTTTATAGCGAAACATCAAATCTGATGCTCAGCTTTGGCGTGGACTGTTTTTCGGATGTACCGGTTTGCCGAAATCAACATCAGTTGGCACGTGGTGTTCACGTGATATACACTTGTTTGGCTGTGTCAGGTGGAGGATATACCACACCATTTGGCTTTATACTTATGCAATAAAACCCAATTTATATTTATGAATCGTACGTGTTTAAAAATCTGCAATCAAACCCAAAGATCCTCCACGTATTCCAATCTCCTCCCAGCAATTTTTTTTTGTAAATATCTTTCTTAGAATGCTCAACAAATGTATTATTATTTTTCTCTTCCCTTAAGGAACTATTTTTTTTAAGTCCTGTGGCAAGTGAGAGATTGAAAATTTGGTTTATTCAAAAGTTGAACAGGGAGGAACTACAAAAACAGTAACATCGCCGAGAAACCTCGGCCAGCAGAAAAGTAGTGTTCTCCAAAAGGAATAAATTAATGCTCAAGAGCAGAAGCAAGTAAGTTGTGAATTTACTAAAACATCAGTAAGCAGCCTGACGAACTGCCTAATACAACGCTGCTTAGGTTTCGCAGCAAGCGACGAGTAGATTCCTTCATTCAGTAGTTTTCACCTTTCAAGATATGTGACGAGCGTTAAGACAGGAGACTGAAGCTCCTCAAATGGAGGTCATGTAAAGCCTCGCAGTAGCAAATGGACCGTGTGTGTAAACTGTAAGCATCCACTGCTATTGTTTCCGGGGAAAAAAATAAACCCGATTTGGACATTAACAAAAATAACCGAGGCCCTGTCGCACAGGCTAAAGTTACCATACATATTTTTTTGTAAAAACCAATCAGGTAGAATTTATTACAACACGTGCGATTCCACGGACGTTACTGAGAGACCACACAAACGAGTCGTCAATAAATGTATGGGAAGATGCGATATTTCACGCGGTTGCAATAATCTTCCCACGCAGCTCCGTACTTCTTGCCACACTGGTTGGCATCCCGAGCCTCGCGGTGGACCAGCAGACCCAGGAAGTAGAGTACGTAGAAGTAGGGCAGGATGTGAGAAAAGCCTGTAAGAGAAGAAAACACAAATGGGTTACGGATGCCGTTCCACAGAGCGATGCACTTAATCCATAATAGTTTTTTTTTTGGGTTAGATCGTGTAAATAAAAATGTGTCATTAAACCCGCCGCCACCACCCCACATAGCCAACTAGTAGGGTTTGTCACGTAAACAGAACGTGCCAATTCACATGCACATCGCCTTTCCCATTTGTCCCATTGGCGGTTATAGACATCCACAGTCTGCCTCAGCAGCAGAACATGCTTTCCCACCTGATGATGGACGCTTGTGTTGCGCCCGAAACGTCGTGATTTGTTTCATGTTATACCCTACGTGACTTTACCGAAAGAACCAAAAAGTATCCACGGGCGTTTAACACGTCGGCCTTTCGTGAGCCAATATCATCCAGAATAGAGCCTCATCAGGTTGGTTGTAATTACCAACGGAACTTCACGGTACTCGAATTGTGAATATTGTGGGGTGGGTTTACTCTCCAACACACAACCGGTTAGTGCTGTACTCGTAACGAATCGGCACGTTTTGTATACGTGACGAACCTTACTAATTGGCAGAGGTGGGACAAAGTCATTGTTATGCAAGTCCAAGTCGAGTCGCAAGTCATCAAATTCATGACTCGAGTCTGACTCGAGTCCAAGTCACATGACTCGAGTCCACATCTCATAGGTGGGACAAAGTCATTGTTATGCAAGTCCAAGTCGAGTCGCAAGTCATCAAATTCATGACTCGAGTCTGACTCGAGTCCAAGTCACATGACTCGAGTCCACACCTCTGCTAATTGGCTATGTCGGGTGGTGGTGGTGGCGGGTTTAACGCCACATTTATATTTACGTGACCTAACCCAAAAAATAATTAGTCACGAAAGCCTCCTGCGAGTTCAACGCTTCACTTCAGTTTGTGTCTCGTGTTTGTTCGTTTTGGTTTTGAGGCAGCGCAGCGATGGGCGCGTGATTTGGAACTATTCCTCAAGATTACGTGTTACACTAATACTGTGCATGGAAAGCAGCAAACAAAAACAGAACCAGGGCATCTGACCAAACTAGAGAGAATAAGGGCAATTTGAAGGGATGGGTTTTCAAAGCAGACTTACTGTCTTTCCGACAGACCTGTTCTTCACCTGAGGACGGCTGCTTGCGTTGTGGCCGAAACGTCGTGAGAATTATTTTATTGTTTTAATTTTATTATTTCCCTTCTACGTGACTTTACCGAAAGAACCAAGAAGATGAATCCCTGCAGTCACAAATGCTTTAAATCGAAATTTAGACTTACATTTATTTAACTGCTGATAAAGGAACTAAACGTGATTACACTTCTAATCGAACTACTTCATCTGACAGTGGTGTAGTAAACAAAAACTAAAATGTTCCTCATGGGCAACTGGCTGTGAGGAATGACAGATAATGTAAAGTAAAAACTAAGCCCATATTGATTTTAAATAATAAATTTCAACACATTACCACTAAATCCCATTTTCAATATAAGTAAGTCCTATTTAAACTAAACTATTTTTACTTTAGCAGGTAAGGCCCCACTGAGCTATGCAGCTCTTTTTCAGAAGCGACCTGGCTACAACTGACAGCTCAACGAAGTGGCTTATCGCGTGGACATGTATTGCAGCTAAATACTCTAAACGCGTGACGTTGATTCTAAATGTGGAGGGAAAAACCGTAGGACCCGGAGAAAAATCCATGCGACCACAAAGAGTGAGACACGCAAACTCCAAATATACAGCAGCAGGCGTCAGGGTCGGGATCGAATCCACGACCTCCTGCATACCAGGCGAGGTAGTCAACATCTCCTAGCCACTGTGGCGCCCAGTGATTCGCAATATTTGCTAATCAGCTGGGGGACAAGACTTCTGCAGTATGAAAGTTGACTACGAAACATCAACATTCTATTCTTGTGTGTGGCCACAACACAAGCAGCCGTCCTCAGGTGAAGAACAGGTCTGTCGGAAAGACAGCATCTGAATGCTTTAAATCGAAATTTGATAGAGGAGTTGTTAGGAAGTAAGGAGTTGTCCCTTGCTTTTTATTCGACGCGTGTGCGGCGATGGAGCAGCCATCGATCGAGGGTCGAATTCGAACCACGTTGTGTGATCGGCATCGCGCTCGCTGAAGGTGTTTGCCTTCAGGGAAGTCGTGTCCTTTACACGCAACTGCGCACAATTCTGAGTCACTTATAACTTACTTATTGCCAATTATGGACTCGGACTATTGTCCTATCATCTCATAGAGTCCCTGGCACGTAACAATATGCTACACAGCGGCAGTGGGGGTCACAAAATGCTGATTTATTACTAATAAACCCCAATGATCCGATCGAAATTAGGGATTTCGATCAGATCATTGGGGGGGGGGGGGGGGTGGCACGTGCCCCACCCCGCCAGTGGCACCCCACTATCCAGGCCCAGCTCGATCCGCTAGGGATCTGCGATCTTGTCACAGGCTCTTCTCACTTTGTTACGTGGGTCCACAACATCCCCAGGAGCCTGCGGAGGCCAAAGGGCAATCTGGGGCAATGGACGGGCACGTGCTACAAGAAGCTCAACAACTCAGTTGGACTCACTACACATACACTAGCATAGCTGTCAACCCCTTGTCAGTGCCTACCTTAGTACAGACCAACTCAGACCTTATTGGTCACCCCGTGCCCTCATAAATCTCAACGTTCATCCCATAAAGTCCCATCACAAGGGAGAAACACAACACAAATAGACAAAACTAATGTTGCCCGTATTGAAACGGCTGTACGCCATATGGACCTGACAACTCAATTGCCCTGTTCACGAATACGGCTAAACCGTGTGGGTTGACAGGTGTGTGCACGTGTTGGAGCAAGAGGAGGCTGTCACGTGGCTCTGTGGCTACGTGGGCTGACGTTCGCTCACGTAACAATGACAAACACACGCGTTTATCTTTCTTGCGTATCTGGTGCTCTAATTGTACGACAGTCACGTGTAAAAGCATTCAATAATAATAACAAACAAAAACACAATTGATAACTAAACGTCTTGTACATCTGCCCATTTTCAGAAGGCACCTTCCTAATTTTGACAAGTTTCCAGAGGGGGAGGCGGGCGCCTGGGGGGCGCCTGGGGGGAACTCGCAACGTTCACTGCGAAACAGACGGCGCACGGCGCATGGTGGCACGATTACGGTTGTTACGCACTGCAGCAGTAGTACCCAGGGCGGCCGCTGGATTCGAACCGCTGTGCCGCTGTGCCGTGTAAGTAAGCGTGGCGAGTGGTAGCGACGCTGTACGTAAGAGTGGGGGTAAATTACCGTCCGCTCTCCTATAATGCGGCAGGAGCAGCTGCACTCCTGAAGAACACCGCGTTCAGCATCCAGCAGCATTCCTACTCTCTCGACTTAGTTTCCCATCCACTCGATCGCGTTGCGGATCCAATTCGCGTCCGCGTTGTGAAAAAATAATGCGCTCCCCAATTAGATTCACCGTCGCATTACTATCCCATTCGCGTGTCATGACAAGCCGCGCTGGGGGAGAACGGTCCATGAAACAGCAGAAGTGTAAGCGGAGGGCGAAGCTACTGACCGCACGGCAGCGACCAGGACAGGGCCATGACGAGGTCTCCCAGGTAGTTGGGGTGCCTGACGAGGCCCCACCAGCCCGACACGAGCAGCCGCTTGCCACTTGCCGTGGGGATGCTCTTCAGGTCTGAAGCGCAGAAGCGAACAGAGGTGAGGTGGGGGGTGAAACGGTCGCGTTGCCACGACCCCTCGCTCAAACCAGCAACACGGCGGTGCACATCAATACTGACTGCCCCCCAGAAGTCGCAATCGGGTACCCGATACCCGTACCCTACCCGATACCCGGCTACCTGTACCCGGTCGGGTACAGGTAGCCGTTTGCGACCCTGGTGCGGCCGGGTAAGGAATCAAAACCCGTTTGCGACCTCTGCTGCCCCCCCCCCGTCCCCCCCGAGCTCGCAAGTGGAAATTCCACATTCCTAAGGATGGTGCACCAGTCTCTATTATGTGACAGCTGTTGAAACTGTCAAGGTGCATCCCTGAAATTTCCTTGTTCCTGCCGCTACTCATCAGAATTTTTACCAGACTCTTTCCTTCTGCTGGAGGAATCCGATTAGCTATAAAGCTCTTCATCACAGATGTCCAGTCGTGAAGGACCCCTCCAACTAATAAGAGCTCTGGAGAGCCCCTGCCGAAGGGCATTTGTGGCCGACAAGGATGTCTTATCCATAAGAGGTTTTCCTTTTCGGTGAGATCGGGCTTCAGGAGAGAGTTCGTGCTGTTGGCTGTTCCTCCTCCTCCTCCGTTTAAGCAGCGCAGACTACAGAGGGTTTACTAGGTGGTCCATGGTTTGGGTTGGCATGGCCACAACCGCACTGCTACTGTGGCCTGTCTTTCCTGTCCATAATAAAGGTTTTTGGGTGAGATCGCGTAAGTTGAAATGTTAGTGCGCCTTTTGGCGTCATCTGGTCGAACACCATATGAGACTAGGCTCTAAAAAAAGCTGTCTCTGGTGTGGACCAATCAGTTTGAAAAACAATGCATACATTATCAGAGTATCGTTTTTGTTTGCATTTGACTGCAAGTATTGTGGTTAATGTAAGCATGATTCCTTGCAAAAGGTGTCAGTTTTGTTGCCAGAAAAAAGGGGAAAAACCCTATTAGTTGAAATGTTTTGTAAAACGCCGCCACCACTCGACGCAGTCAATTAGTAAGGTTTGTCACGTAAACAGAACGTGCGAATTCGTGACTAGCACAGCACTAACCGGCTGTGTGTTGGAGAGTGAACCCACATGTGCAACACGCGGTGACTTAGGCAGCTGCTGGTCAATCAGAGCAGTACGCGCCATGTGGTCTGTACGTTCGCGCGTGCCAATTGGTGCGTTTCGTCGCTCAAATTCTACTTGAATCGGTTGCTGATTTTTAACTTTCAGAATTATCATGTATTTATGTTCAGTATGTTGAACTTCTTTTGCACCGTACATAGCCAACCGTGCTACTCAATAGGTGCGGGGCAAGGACTACAAACGCAACACTATAAGCAGTTTGAAAGAAATGCGTTTTCAATCTAGATGATGATTTAACAGTACATAGCTCCGAGTGGCTTCCTCGTTTCGTAAGGAAGAGCGTTCCAGACGGCCGCAGGAGCGCATCTGAAAGTGGGCGATGCAGTGGCCATTGTCTTTGTTCGATGGCCAGCCACAAGCCGCCGCTGAGAGGATGAGCGGAGTTTTCTTGATAATTTACGCTCCTTGGTGAGATCAGCGGGGTATCGTGGTTCTACTGGAATCGGTTGCTGATTTGTAACTTTCAGAATTAGCATGTATGGATGTTGAACTTCGTTCTTAACGTACGTAGTCAACCGCACTATTAGATAGGTGCGGGGGAAGGACAACAGACTAAAATTAAAAAGCAGTTCTCAAGAAATGAGTTTTCAAATCCAGCAAATCTAGAAAGAAAACAAATGTCTCTAGAGACAATCTTGATTTGACTTGCTAGTTTACCAACAACAGTCTAAGAACCGCCAGTGGGCGCTCGTGAAAAGGCTCGACCGATAAAACCGCTTACGTGAGACGGCGTGGTCGTTAGGGTTCCTCCGGAAGGCATTTTTCTGCGAGTTCGCTCCCCGGAAAATGACGTAGCCAACACCTGAAACGACCACGGCAGGTTGACAAGGAGACACAGACGTATGCGCGGCAGGCAGTGTGCTGGTATAACGCGGCGTTTGCATTCCGGTTTAGGACAGAAGAGTAAAGAAATGCGTAGTGAATGAGTCTCGAACGGAGAAGAACATGAAATGAATTGACACTGAAGATAGAAGGTTATAAGCATCGTGTGAGTCTGGCGCACAGGTGCAATGTGAGTTATCCGATTGATTCTTGTGAGCAAAGAGGTGTTTACCTCCATTACTCTTCTTTGAACTTCCTTGTGTGTAACACGGGGAACTTATTTATATATAACGTCACATCTAAAATGTCGTTTTTCTTCTCCTTGCTACTCCATTTAATGTTAAACTAACGTAATAAAAGTGTATTATTCTCTTTGTGGTATCGAAGGCCACTTTGGAGATGTTCCTAATTATCTGTGTCATCCCAGGATGTAATTTTGATTTGAATACACTATTTCCCCCTCTGTGCAATTTTTCCATTGTCATTAATTCCAACTTGCCTGGTGTTTGTGTCCTCTTAAGTGTATTCCACTACCTCCGTGTCAACTCCTAACATTAACTGCAGTTTGTGTTTCTGCTATTTTCCATCTGCTAGAGCTTCTTGTAAAAACAAGTGAATAATGAACGGGACAGATGAAACTTCACGGACAAGGGAATGCGACTGGGCCTCACTCCTTCACTTCCATCCGTCTCAGGGCTCGGCAACCAAAACAACAAGAAGAGACAATTTCTTCGAATTTGGTAAAAAAACAACCAAACATTTCGAGAGGCGCAATGCACGTAAATTTCGAGATGGTACTTAATAACGTGAAACCATATTTTATAATCACAATTTGAAGAACAGCACACGGGCGAAGATTTGTAATGCTCCATTACAAGTCATTACAAGTCATTTTTGACCTTTTAGACGTTCACCGTTTATCAAAAACAATGAGGGTTTTTTTTTGTACTTTGCAATTACAGGTGCCTGGAGCCACGAAGTGGTCCTCAAAGAGCCGCATGCAACTCCGGAGCCGTGGGTTGCCGACCCATGATCTCTGTCTGGATATTCCAATTCAATTATCGTATTTTTTGTGTTCCCAGTATACATTGCTAACAAGGTGTGCTTCTTAACAGAGGGGACGAAACGTCGTGAGAATGTATTTTATTATGTTTTATTTTTATTATTTTATTATTTCCATTCTACGTGACTTTACCGAAAGAACCAAGAAGACAGAGGGGACTTGTTCGCCTGTGGCCGCACCTACGGCATTAAAGCATCTTGCACATAACCAATGCCATGTTTCCGTGACCTACAAATCAACAGTGAAGTTCAACCTGTGGACCCCATCCCTTCCCCTTTAGGCCCCTCCCCTTCCTCTGTAGGCTCCACCCCTTCTTCACCCTCCCCCCCACCCCTTCCCACGCAAAGTAAGTGATGGTGAGGGTTGTGGAAGTGGGGCAGGGGGGGGCAGCAGTGGTAGTAGTGGGCAGGGCCAGTAGCATTAGGGGGTGCGGCAGCTTCACGACTACAGCCAGAATCACTCAGAGCAGCAGGATAATGATAGATGTCTACTCTACTCAGCAGCACCTGGTTCTTGTTGACAACAGCAACAAACCGAGAGGCAAACTGGTTGCAAATAAAGCCACGGCGACACTTACCCTTCACGACACAAATGAGAGCGGCCGAGGCGTAGCTGATGCTCTGAGGGTGGCTGACGAGGTAGTTGGCCTGCAGGCTATAGACGAACGGCACCCAGGCTAAATCTCCACACACGAGCATGAAGCCAAATCCATCGTGCACGATGTCCATCGTGGTCAGGATGCACTCCTGAGAGGTACGGACACCCGTGGTTGTTAAGCACCCCTCGCAATTCAACGACACTTGCCTTGGCTTTATTTTTATCCCGCTAAATTATAAAGAATAAAACATTGCGCAGGTTTTTAATCCGGCTGGGTGGCAACTTTGTGCGAGACTCGCCGTCTCAAAGTTCACAAATTCGAATTCCGGCTGGAACCGACTCAAGTTTAATGTCAATAAAATGAGTACCAAAAAAAAATGCAATCAACATTTAAATATTCTCACCTCATTCCATAAAGCATCCGCTACGTATATGAACTGAAATATGATGACGAGTATGAGTGGCAGTGAAGGGCCAGTGCCCTGTTGAATTTCCTTGTGTAGCATGGCCAGGTTAATGACCATCTGCAAACAGAAGAGAAGGTGGCTGCTTAAACAGAAAAGATAAACAACAGCGAGGAATCTTCTTGGTTCTTTCGGTAAAGTCACGTAGAAGGGAAATAATTAAATAATAACAATAAAACATAATAAAATAATTCTCAGACGCTGTCTCCCCGACAGACCTGGTCTTCACCTGAGGACAGCTGCTTGCGTTGTGGCCGAAACGTCGTGAGAATTATTTTATTATGTTTTATTTGTATTATTTTATTACTTCCCTTCTACGTGACTTTACCGAAAGAACCAAGAAGATGAATCCCTGCAGTCACGAAAGCTTTAAATCGAAATTTAACAGCGAGGAAGATGACCCCGTTCAGCCTGTAACAGACTGTTGGGGCACGTGCTGTTAGCGAGCAGCACCTGTGAAGACCGGCATGGCACATGAGAGGGCGTTGGCGGCCAACACCACGGCCGACCGTCTTTGTCTCCCCATTACTGATGTTTACACACCATACAAGGTACTCATTTGAAGCTGAATAGAGCTAGGGGAAGCCCACGACTAGTTCAAATAACGTATAGGCAACGTTTCAGCCAATAGCCCTTGTTCACAGCAGATGGATTATGACATTGCGGTGTTATTACAGAATGTGTTGAGTTTTATATTCTTAGGTTTTTTCGGTAAAGTCACGTAAGTAAAAAATAAAAATTAATAAAAGTAAAATAAAAATATAATAAAAATCACGACGTTTCGGAGGCAACACAAGCCTTCAGATGCGCGCTTGCAGATGCGCTTCTGCGGCCAGTCTGGAATGCTCTTCCATCCGATATTAGGAAGTCACTGGGAGCTATGCACTTGTAAATCATCATCTAGGTTGAAAACTCATTGCTTTAGAACTGATTTTTGTGTTTAGTTTATTGTCCTTCCCCCGGGGTTCCAATCAGCACGGTTGGTTACGTATGGTGCAAATGAAGGTCGACATACATACAATTCTGCAGCAGCACCATATACAGTAGCTCATTTACAGGGACAGGTGTCTTTAGGAAGTAGGCATGTTGGCCAAAACATCAGGAATATCTCAGCAACAGTAAACAAAAAGCAAGTCAACATTTTTACTTAACATGTTATTATTTTACGCAAATCACTGTTTTAACTCTGCGATTAAGACGAGAAAACACTTACCCAGCCTATCAGTCCTGGGCGAAGTTCACAGAAATATTTGAAGTCAAAACTGCCGATTCGTGGATTTAATTCGTGACCCATGAAAAAATCGTAAATAAAAAATCCTGCAAAAGAGGCGACGTGAGGTCGTGCACATTAGTCGATGAAGCCACGTGCTGAGAAACACAGAGACATTTGTAAACACAGTACAGTCATATTTGTTTGGTGCAGAATCTGATCGTCACAAAGACATCGTCTCTGTCTCTCTTCCAACACTTGCTCACAATGTTCTTTCAAACTGCGTGAAGCTACGAGGAGAACGCCTGGCCCGATCTTGTTTAGTCTTTCTGATTGGTTTTGAATACATGGGTGTGAGATGGGGTAGAGGTAAATATTCATATTTAGGGCGCCGCGGTGGTGAGATGTTAACTGCCTCGCCTGGTATACAGGAGGTCGTGCGTTCGATCCCGACGCCTGCTGTATATTTGGAGTTGGCGTGTCTCTCTCCCTGTGGTCTTGTGGATTTTTCTCAAGATCCTCCGGTTGTTCTCTCCACATTTAGAATCAACGTTGCGCATTTAGAGTATTTGGCATCGATAAATTTCCACGTGATAAGCCACTTCATTGAGCTATCATCTGTGGCCAGGTCGCTTCTGAAAAAAAAGCAATATCGCTCAGTGGGCCTTACCTGGTAAAATAAAAACAATACATAGCTTCGTTTATCATGGGACCTTATTTGCCAGTATCAAAGCATGCAAATAAGCAAAGGTTTTACCCTTTCTGGTAATGCAGACTTCATTCCTTGCAAAAGGAATCTATTTGGTGTTTGAACACCTTAACACCCGTTTCACTGCCAGAAAGGGTAAAACCTATTCTGTTTTTTCATGGCCAGCCCAGTATCAGCAATGCAATTCAATAATTTGTGAATTGCTGTGCCATGCATACGTTGCTAATGGAGAGCCTGGGGGAACACTCGAGTTATTTATGAAATGGATCTTATCTCTGAGCTAATTCCAAGAAGGGTGTGCCGAGCGCATTGTATATGCGCACAGGCTGTGGCATTTGTGAACCTCACGAATGTCACCTGCTCCAGCACGGACACTTCCCCACTTTCTGGCTTGTGCGGGGCTGAACTCAAAATCGCGGTGACAGGGGGTGACCCCGAGCCAGAATCCGAGCCAGCCATGAGGGATTGCAGAAAACCATTTTGAGCGCGTGGCTCTTTGTGAGAAGTATCTGCGACCGGGCCACCCTGAGGTCAGCCCAGTTCGAGAGATTTGCAAAACGGAGATCTCCTTTGCATCCCCCAAACTGAAGTTGAAACCATGAGCAGACTGGGGCCTTCTCGTTCGTGTCACCTGGATTGGGGGAATCTCTGCCGAGGGCAGTCGGGGGGGAGTCCGGTTCCGTTGGGGCCTTTAAGCTCCACCTAAATTAATTCCTCTTTCAGAAAGCGTTTCCTATTTTTAACTCGGCCACTTCTTACCTATCCCACTGTCCCATCGTCATTGTATTTACGACAAGCGCCTTGAGATTTCATCATGAAAGGCATCACGGTGGTGAGATGTTAACTACCTCGCCTGGTATACAGGAGGTTGTGGGTTCGATCCCGACCCTGACAATGCCTGTATAATTGGAGTTTGCGTGTTCTCTCCGTGGTCGTGTACTTTTTCTCCGGTTCCTCAAGTTTTTCTCTCCACATTTAAAATCAACGTCCGTTTAGAGCAGGGGTGGGGAACGTCTGGCCCGCGGGCCGTACAAGGCCCGCGAAATAATTTGGTGTGGCCCTGCCAAGGCAACCGCAGGCGGGACTCGAAATTCAATGAATCTAGGAGCGAACCTGGAAAAGCAGTTGCGAGTAGCGACATCATCAATACCAGCTAACATCACACGCCTCGCCAAAGATAAGCAGTTCCAGCCATCACATTAGGGGTGAGTTAATTAAAAGTTTGACCAAATATAACGGACTCATTTTTAAGTTGTTTATTTTTGTATGGCCCACGAATGATGTTATAGATATCCAAATGGCCCTTGGCAGAAAAAAGGTTCCCCACCCCTGGTTTAGAGTATATGGCTGCAATACATCTCTACATGATAAGCCACTTTGTTGAGCTATCATTTGTGGCCAGGTCACTCTGAAAAAGAGCTGCATAGCTCAGTGGGCCTTATCTGGTCAAATAAGAAAAGTTTGTATACTCTTTGGCTCTTTCGGTAAAGTCATGTAGGTAGACAAATGCTTACCCCGAGTTCTCATACTCTGATGATGCATTGTCTTTGAGTTATACGCCTTTTAGCGTCATCTGGTCCAACACCATGTGAGACTAGGCTCTAAGAAAAGCTGTCTCGGGTGTGAACCAATCAATTTCAAGGACAGTGCATACATTATCAGTTGTGTTTTTTTGTTTGCATTCCGACCTCAGGTATTGTGGTCAATGCAAACATGACTCCTTGTAAAAAGGTGTCAGTTTTGTTGCCAGATAAAAGGGTAAACAAACCAATTATCAATAGATCGCAACACAAGCAATTGACGATTGCTTGTGTTGCGATCGAAACGTCATGATCTATGAATTTTCTACCTACGTGGCTTTACCGAAAGAACCAAAGAGTATGGATTCCTGCAGTCACGAAAGCTTCAAATCAAGAACAAAAGTTTGGTTTAGTTTTTTAGCTTAAATAAACGGCAATTATTATTAAATTTGTACGTGAATAGCTGTGTGCATATCGTGTAGTTATATGCTTACCTGAATTCCCAGCAGTTGCCAGCTCTGACTCGGGCTTATTCAATGAGCGGGCGTACAGGTAAGCGCTGAGCAGTAACGAAATCAGTATGGCTGAGAATGCAAACTGCAGCAGCCGGTCATGAATGTACGAAAGGTCCAATCCGTAATACACAGCCAGGCCAAGAGTTGCCAGAGTAATGATGAAGGCTTGAAAGGCTGATGAGAGAGGACACAAAATACGTAAATGCCGACACACTCAAGTAAAAGAACGCAAGGCTGGATGCGGTGTAATAGCACGAATCTAAGACCTCGCCATTTTCAAGATTATACTCCATCATCACAGAAAATGATAGCGTAGGCGAACCTTCTTGAGGCAAATGGCTCACGCAGTTGGCTGTTCTTTAGTTTACTCCAGAGTTTACGAGAGTTTACTCGAAATAATGGCCACTGCGTGGATCGTTAGCCTCCATACCACGCATAAACAGATACAGCAGAACCCCTCTGAGCGACGGTAATTGGTCCCACGAAACCGTCGTTCAGTCATTTGGTCATTAAGCGAATTTAGGAAATACACGTTAACGGCTTAATTAATTACGTTAGCATCAAAAGTTACCCTTTTAACCCAAAAGACTTATAAAATTTTAACAATGGATATTATTATATAAAGATACTAATAGCATTATAAACACATACTATTAAAAGAAACATGGTGAATCAAGCGTTCATTGATATTTACTATACCTACAACAGCCCGTCGTTAACAAGGGAATGGTCGGTAAGGGAACACATTGAGCGCTATGGAGGCACTATATTACTATACACTACATTATACACTACACTATACACTACTATAAACTACACTATACACTACACTGTACACTACACTATAACTACATTATACACTACATTATACACTACACTAATATACACTACACTACTATACACTACACTATACACTACTATACACTACATTACATTATACACTACATTATACACTACTATACACTACACTACATTATACACTATACACTACACTATACACTACTCTACACTACACTATACACTACTATACACTACACTACTATAAACTACATTATACACTACTATACATTACACATTGGGCTACATGGAGACCCGTGGTTAAGTGATTAGTCGTCAACAGGGATGCTCGTTAAGAGGAGTTCTACTTTATAAACACAACGAGTTTTATACGAGTACTGCAAAATATATAATTACTTACCGTTTATTTTATATTTAAGCTTCTTCCCATTCTTCAGAGACAATCCTTCTGCAACCTGTGAACGATGCACGATGAACATTAAAACATTGCCATGCAATGTGCTCGCATTCTGCTCACAAGGAATGTACCCACGAAATCATTTTAGCCTCGAGGGCTGGCTTACATAAGCGGTTGCATTATAATGGAGATATATCAACACACGTGCCGTGTCCTTTCTCAGAGACATTCACGATCGTGGCCTTTTTCCCTTCCTTCTATTTAGCTCTGTCGTGAACTTTGTATCACCAGAGTCAGTAGACACTACGTACACGAGTCAGAGGATACTACTGACTCTATTGTATGTAGGGTGTGTAGGTGTGTATAGAGTCAGTAGGTAGTAGATACTACAGACTCTATTGTATGTAGGGTGTGTAGGTGTGTATAGAGTCAGTAGATACTACAGACTCTATTGTATGTAGGGTGTGTAGGTGTGTCTAGAGTCAGTAGATACTACAGACTCTATTGTATGTAGGGTGTGTAGGTGTGTCTAGAGTCAGTAGGTAGTAGATACTACAGACTCTATTGTATGTAGGGTGTGTAGGTGTGTATAGAGTCAGTAGATACTACAGACTCTATTGTATGTAGGGTGTGTAGGTGTGTATAGAGTCAGTAGATACTACAGACTCTATTGTATGTAGGGTGTGTAGGTGTGTCTAGAGTCAGTAGGTAGTAGATACTACAGACTCTATTGTATGTAGGGTGTGTAGGTGTGTATAGAGTCAGTAGATACTACAGACTCTATTGTATGTAGGGTGTGTAGGTGTGTATGGAGTCAGTAGATACTACTGACTCTATTGTATGTAGGGTGTGTAGGTGTGTCTAGAGTCAGTAGATACTACAGACTCTATTGTATGTAGGGTGTGTAGGTGTGTATAGTCAGTAGATACTACTGACTCTATTGTATGTAGGGTGTGTAGGTGTGTATAGTCAGTAGATACTACTGACTCTATTGTATGTAGGGTGTGTAGGTGTGTATAGTCAGTAGATACTACTGACTCTATTGTATGTAGGGTGTGTAGGTGTGTATAGTCAGTAGGTAGTAGATACAACTATGCCTACAAAGTAAATACATTTTATTTGGAGGGGTGGGTCAACAATTGTTGTAAACCTGTTGGATCAACTTTATACCCCCACATTTAGGGGGGGGGGGGCTCCACTTTCTCTAACTTGTTGATTCAGGCCTTCTGAAAGGCTCTCTCATAATTTAGTTGATGGACTGATGGACAAACGGAACGCCGGGATTTTACAATTTACAAGAGATCCTCCCAGTTGCAACGGGCTGCTCATATTGCTTTGGTATTTAATTTGATTGTCAAAATAACGGTGAACTTTTGTTACTTTTACATACAATTGCCCAGAATTTGATTATCATAAACAATGTTACGTGTATCACTCAAATGACACTTCTAGAAACACCACACGAGATGAATTTGTTCTCAGAAACGATGCCATCTTCTTTGTAACGCTCTTCCATACAGGCGAGAGAGAGTGTGTCGCAGTGATTCCGACAGGAAGAGATGCCGTCTGTAACCCAACTTAATCAGCTTGGAAGCAGACCACACGACACACGCACACGGCAATGCCCCGATCAAGGCACCGGCCTTAAAAAATATAAAACAGAAGTCGTAACCTTTTAAAATTGAAAGGAACGGAAGAAACATGGTTAAACGTTTGCACCTGGCACCATTCTTAGGTACCATCGGCGTTTCTAGAGCCATCGCTCCCCTGCCGCGATTGTGCCTGTGGGTTGTTGGGCAGAACAGCATTCCTTACAAACTGGTTTCTATACTGATAGGAGAAAATTGACGCAGCTTACAGAGTTGAAGGGTCAGTGCTAGCAATGTGATTTAACAATACTGCGTTAGCAACGGGAAGGAAACGGAGAGTAAAAAAAAACACGGCCTAAGACCATCGCGGTTGTGCCGTGCCGCTCCCTCTCCGATACGTTTTCAGATCGCGCCACGGGAGGCGTTCCGACGTTTCGCTCCGGCTCCTCTTTCAGCGGCGCTCGACGCAAGCTGATAACCCACTGGGGGGGTAGGAACTAAAGACGGCGCAGCGGTTTCTGCCCCCGAACGGCGCGTGAGTGTGTGGGCCCCGTCGGGCACTCACATGTCCGACGGGCAGCGTGTAGAGCAGCGCCTGGAAGAGCATCCACGCCACGCAGATGCCGAACACCTGCGCATCCCACAGCCGGCCGAGGCCGCCGGGCAGCGCGGGCACGGACAGCACGCCGCTGTCCTGGGACCCGCACAGCAGGATGAGGTACAGGGTGGTGCACGGCAGCAGCACCAGCAGCGCCACGGAGCCTGCGGGGACACGGGCAGAGGCACCGCGGGATGATGCGGCGGCGTCGACGGCGGCGGCGGCTGACGGCCAGTTGAGCGCCGGGCGCGGCGTCACGAGTTCGTGCTCTGCACGGGGTTCGGGTTTCCTGCGCTTTGTCAGTCTCGGAGACGAGTCGGTTCCACCGGCGTTTGAAATGCAACGCTCTGACCGCGTGCCCTGTGAACACGAGCTTTGTGGCTCGTCGGATTGCTCCAGTGTAAAGATGCTAATTCGGATTCAATATCCCGGTTCGATATTGGAATGGTGTGCCCAAACAGCATGGGAATCGTTGATGAGTTTTTAAGCTTTAATGTTTTCTTAATTGCACTTTTTTAAATCATCGTTTCTTAAATGTATGCAATTGGTTGTTGTGGGAGTGACGTCATCACATCTATCCCTCTGTTTAAGGAACGAAACAGGAGGATTTCTCCACAACTCTGGCTGTCGCCTGATGAAGCTGGTTGTAATTACTGGTGAAACGTCATACTCAGATTGTCAATGTTGTAAATTTGCTCTCCAACACACCAGTTAGTGCTGTACTAGTGACGAATTGGCCACGTTCTGTTTACGTGACAAACCTCGCTAATTGGCCGTGTCGGGTGGTGGCGGGTTAAACGACACAATTATATTTACGCGATCTAACCCCAAAAAAAACCTATATCGTGGATGAACATAAATGTCTCAATTTGTGCGCCAGATCCTTGCCCAATCCTGGCAAGCCGGCTCAAAGCGCTCAAGAAACCAACGTACATCCTGCCACCGGTAAAACCGAATCCATCTCATTCCGGTTATAGTGGACCTGGAACATTGAACGTTATCTTGTTGGTCTTGTTCACATTATCTAAATACTGTACTGGCCAAAAAGAAGATAACCAATATTAATGATTTGCATCCATTTGGACAAAATAACAATGCAAAGGTCAAGGGCGGCAGCGATATAAAATCGTTAAATAATCTCATAAATCACTCATAAAAACGATGTCATATAGGTTATATGATCCTTATGGCGTTACCCCGGGGTACCAAATAATACGAAATGGCCGACTCAATTAAATATTGTATTTCAGGGACACTATTTTTTCAAGAGGTGTACTTAACTCCGCGACTGGGGTACCAATCAATTTGAAATCAGTGCCACACTCAGCGATGTCGAAACGCAGCGAGGGCGATTGCGCTGAGACCCTGAACGCTCGTACGCACCGTGGTGGTGCATCGTGTACAGCCCGTCGAGATGAGTCGATTGCCGCGTCACTGACCATCAACAGACTAACAGTGACTGCATCACGGACATAGTGCGAGAGCCGGGGATCGATGGTAACCCCGGGGTACCGCCATATCCATCACCCACCCAGCAAGTGTAAATGCGGCACGTGGATTTTACAATGTATATCTAATGTGGTAGGTGTGGTAGGTCCCGTGTCGTGATTTCCTTAAAGTGTCTGGAAGCAGTGCAATAACGAATTCTGAATGTGCAGCATGACACAGCCAAGTGGCTGAGCTCAGAGTGTGTGTGTGTGTCTGTGTGCCTGTGTGTGTGTGTGCACTGGGGAGCGGTAGTGTAGCGGTTAGCGCGCTGCGCTATGAACCCGGGGACCCGAGTTCGATTCCCGCTCACGGCTAACACCGGTGACGATTATCTGAACCTGTTCTGGGCCTACGCTAGGTTTACTCAGCCTCAAATGAGTACCTGGTGCGGTGTGTGAACATCGCCACTGGGGAGACAAAGGCGGCCGGGCGTGGTGTTGGCCACCCACCCCCTTCGTGTGCCGTGCCGGCCTTCATAGGTGCTCGTTAACAGCACTTGCACCTACAGTCTGTTACAGGCTATACGGGACATCTTTGTCTTTGCACTGGGTTTGTCTCTCAACGACCGATTTCAAGATCCGACTGTGGGCCCCCCTCCATTCTCCCGACTCACTTTTACTGAAATAGCTATGGATGGTTTTAACCCCGTATAACAATAATGTGTTAGGCTATGTAACGATATGAATAATTTCAGTTGCCCCGTATATTGGGTTTAGAGGAAGAGAGTCTCACGGTGACAGTGATTAATAAATAGATGTAGAGGTAACGATAATCACAATTAAGTTATCGTGCATCTTTGCCTCCAATGCGCATGTCAGCTAGCAAAACATCCTGGTGCTGTTCAGTAGCAAACACCAGCAGTAGCGCTACCAGATTTTACGCCGTGTGTTTTTTTCGGAAAGATAATATTTTCATTTGTAACAATGTGGTTCATTGCTGGAAATTTGTGAACAATATTTCTTCACGTGTTTTTGTACTCGTTCGGGGGCTTCCTTGCGGGCACCGAAGCGTCGCATAACGCTGCCACACAAACCCCACCAGCCCACCCCCATAGTCGGGTCTATACATGGGGTCTAGACAGGGGGTCTAGGCAGGGGGTCTAGGCAGGGGATCTAGACAGGGGGTCTAGACACGGGGTCTAGACAGGGGGTCTAGACAGGGGGTCTAGACAGGGGGTCTAGACATGGGGTCTAGACATTGGGTCTAGACAGGGGGTCTAGACAGGGGGTCTAGACATGGGGTCTAGACAGGGGGTCTAGACATGGGGTCTAGACAGGGGGTCTAGACATGGGGTCTAGACATGGGGTCTAGACATGGGGTCTAGGCAGGGGGTCTAGACAGGGGGTCTAGACAGGGGGTCTAGACATGGGGTCTAGACATGGGGTCTAGGCAGGGGGTCTAGGCAGGGGGTCTAGACAGGGGGTCTAGACAGGGGGTCTAGACATGGGGTCTAGACAGGGGGTCTAGACATGGGGGTCTAGACATGGGGTCTAGACAGGGGGGTCTAGACATAGGGTCTAGGCAGGGGGTCTAGACAGGGGGTCTAGACAGGGAGTCTAGACATGGGGTCTAGGCAGGGGGTCTAGACAGGGGGTCTAGACAGGGGGTCTAGACAGGGGGTCTAGGCATGAGGCACCCATTGTCTACGTTGGTGTTAAAACCGGGGAGCGCCGGGGGTAAGCTCAGCAGGGCTCTGCACTCCAGCGGTGGTAAAGCCACAGCGTGCTCAGCGTCGAGGTGGCGGCAATGTCACCACCTGCGGCAGCGACGGCGGGGGAGAGTCGCCGAGCTCGGGAGAGTCGGGGAGAGAGCGGCAGGCCTGAAGCGGGAAGTCCACGGCGTGGTGGGTGCGTGGAGGGCGTGGTGGGTGCGTGGAGAGCGTGGTGGGTGCGTGGTGGGTGAGTGGAGAGCGTGGTGGGTGCATGGTGGGTGCGTGGAGGGCGTGGTGGGTGCGTGGTGGGTGAGTGGAGGGCGTGGTGGGTGCGTGGTGGGTGCGTGGAGGGCGTGGTGGGTGCGTGGTGGGTGAGTGGAGAGCGTGGTGGGTGCGTGGAGGGCGTGGTGGGTGCGTGGAGAGCGTGGTGGGTGCGTGGAGAGCGTGGTGGGTGCGTGGAGGGCGTGGTGGGTGCGTGGAGAGCGTGGTGGGTGCGTGGAGAGCGTGGTGGGTGCGTGGAGGGCGTGGTGGGTGCGTGGAGGGCGTGGTGGGTGCGTGGAGGGCGTGGTGGGTGCGTGGTGGGTGCGTGGAGAGCGTGGTGGGTGCGTGGTGGGTGCGTGGTGGGTGCGTGGAGGGCGCGGTGGGTGCGTGGTGGGTGCGTGGTGGGTGCGTGGAGGGCGTGGTGGGTGCGTGGAGAGCGTGGTGGGTGCGTAGAGGGCGTGGTGGGTGCGTGGAGGGCGTGGTGGGTGCGTGGAGGGCGTGGTGGGTGCGTGGTGGGTGCGTGGAGAGCGTGGTGGGTGCGTGGTGGGTGCGTGGTGGGTGCGTGGAGGGCGCGGTGGGTGCGTGGTGGGTGCGTGGTGGGTGCGTGGAGGGCGTGGTGGGTGCGTGGAGAGCGTGGTGGGTGCGTGGTGGGTGCGTGGTGGGTGCGTGGAGGGCGTGGTGGGTGCGTGGTGGGTGCGTGGTGGGTGCGTGGAGGGCGTGGTGGGTGCGTGGAGGGCGCGGTGGGTGAGTGGAGGGCGCGGTGGGTACGTGGTGGGTGCGTGGTGGGTGCGTGGAGGGCGCGGTGGGTGCGTGGAGGGCGCGGTGGGTGCGTGGAGGGCGCGGTGGGTGCGTGGAGAGCGCGGTGGGTGCGTGGAGGGCGCGGTGGGTGCGTGGAGAGCGCGGTGGGTGCGTGGAGAGCGCGGTGGGTGAGTGGAGGGCGCGGTGGGTGCGTGGAGAGCGCGGTGGGTGCGTGGAGGGCGTGGTGGGTGAGTGGAGGGCGCGGTGGGTGCGTGGAGAGCGCGGTGGGTGCGTGGTGGGTGCGTGGAGGGCGTGGTGGCTGCGTGGAGGGCGTGGTGGGTGCGTGGAGAGCGTGGTGGGTGTGTGGAGGGCGTGGTGGGTGCGTGGTGGGTGCGTGGAGAGCGTGGTGGGTGCGTGGAGAGCGTGGTGGGTGCATGGTGGGTGCGTGGTGGGTGCGTGGAGAGCGTGACGGGGGGCGGGAGGCTAGGGTAGGCCACCCTGCCTGCCGTACACCGTGGCTCCACTTGGTTGCCTGTGCGGTGCGCTTGTGCGTCTGCTGTTGTCCCGCGCGTGGGGATGTGTGCGTGACTGGTGACTGTGGGGGTGGCGGTGACTGTGGTGACTGTGGTGACTGTGGTGACTGTGTGGGCGGCGGTGTAGCGCTGAGCGCTGTGCCACGAACCCGGCGTGCCGAGTTCGATTCCCCCGCTCACGCCAACACCGGTGGTGGCGGTTATCTAAAGCAGTCCTGGCCCTCCCATAGGTCGACTCGGCCTCAAATGAGTATCTGGTGTGGTGTGTAAACATTGTCGCAGGTGCTGGCGACCCACCCCCGCGCCGCCCTTCATAGGTGCTCGTTAAAAGCGCCACCCCAAAGTGTATGAAGGCTATAAGGGGGGTCTCTGTGACGGACCTGCGTGGGGATCGTCAGTGTGCGGGGGGTTCCACGTGGTGTGCTTTCTTTCCTTTCCCGAAATTCTGCGCTTGCACCTCGCTTTCAAGCTTGCCTAGTCCCTTGTACGCACCCAGCCATTTGCTGGGCAGGGCCTGACCCTGCCGATGATTCCCAGAAGGTCAAAGCCAAAATATTATCAAACGGATAACAAAATGTTATCCACCGGATAACGTTATCCACTGGATAACGTTTGTATCTAATGGATAACGTTTTTGACGGGAAATCCAATTAGCCAATGGACTAAAAAGCGAGTTGTATTTATATGTGGAGACACAGAAACAGAGTGAGGCTTCCGTGCCCTTTCACCCATAATGCCCCACACAGCTGTCACTTACCTAGCGGGCCCCCAAACTCCAGCTCCTTCACCGCGGCCTTCCCCTGTCCCATAGTGTCCCTCTGGTGGTCCTTGTCTTTCACTTCTCTCTGCACACACACGCACATTGAAACAAGCAATACTCGTGTTATAAATTATAAAAACAATTATTCTTGGCCGATAACCGTGCGCTCGGACAGATTTCAAAAGCCAACGATTGTTTACAGATCTTAAAGTAAATCTTCTTGGTTCTTTCGGTAAAGTCACGTAGAAGGGAAATAATAAAATAATAAAAATTAAACATAATAAAATACAATTCTCACGAAGTTTCGGCCACAACGCAAGCAGCCGTGGCCGAAACGTCGTGAGAATTGTATTTTATTATGTTTTATTTTTATTATTTTATTATTTCCCTTCTACGTGACTTTACCGAAAGAACCAAGAAGATGAATCCCTGCAGTCACGAAAGCTTCAAATCGAAATTTAAAAGTAAATAATTAAACTATTTTTTTTATCATTTACTAGGCAAGGCCCACTGAGCTGTATAGATCTTTTTGAGAAGCAACTTGGCCACAAATGGAAGCTCAACTTAGTGGCTTACGACGTGGAAATCTATCGCAGCCAAATACTCTAAACGCGTGTAGATTCTCAAATGTCGAGGGAAAAGCCGGAGGACCCACGCGACCACGGGGAGCAGAAGAGAACACGCAAACTCCAAGTATGTACGCGTCGTCAGGGTCGGGATCGAACCCACCATCCTCCGGCATACCAGGCGAGGGAGATAACACCTCCTCACCACTGTGGCGCGCCAAGATCAAGCAGCCGGGCAAGATGCAATAACGATAGCGGTGGACTAACAGCGCTGAGGCCTAGAGAGCCTGGGTGACAACAGTGCAGCCACCCTCTGCCGTGCGGCCTCAAACCGTGAGAGAGAGCGCACGGAAAACCCCGCAGCACGGCCACTGCTGGGCAGTTCTCCCGACGTGGTTTCGCATTGTCGGTTGCAACTCCAGTTCAAGAAGCTCTGAGGCACACGGAGCGAGACGTCGCGACCCCGAACGAACACGCGGCTGGTGTACAGCCACGCAAACACAACGACGCAGCGTCGAACAGCGTCTACAGCCACGCAAACACAACGACGCAGCGTCGCACAGCGTCTACAGCCACGAAAACACAGCGACGCAGCGTCGAACAGCGTCTACAGCCACGCAAACACAACGACGCAGCGTCGTACGGCACAAGCGCTAACACCTACGCAGCGGTTTCTAGTGACCCTGCTGTTTGGCGCAGAAGGCCCGGGTGCAGCTGGATCTCAACACAAGCGCACGTGAACATCTGGTCAATGAAATAGATCCCTTGCTGTGTAGTGCCCACGTGAGATTGGGCATAAAGTCCCAGCTGTCAGAATGAGGCTTTTTCTAGGAACACCAAGTGCAGATGGATTGCTCTTTACGCGGCTCTCTGCAGAGGTTGACCTTAGACTTTGCTCTGACGTCGCTATCGCAGCGATCACTCTGACGCGAGCACAGTCCGCGCGCCTCCTGTCACAGCCCACGGGGCCCTGGGGCTGGGTGAAACGTCGGACATCGTGCCAGAAGAGAACGCTCTAACTCAAGTCCATGACACGCACGCACACTGCAACACTCGGCTCTAACACACGAACCGCAACACACGCTGCAGCACAAGCTCTAACACACACACTCGCACACATGTACGAACACAACAACCACAACCGCCATTCGCCACTAAATGGCGGTGACGTCACCCCGACGCTTGTGCCAAGCTAGGTGCACGTTGAGGCCACGTGAAGTGTCGAACGCCCGCTGGCAGGTCACGGGGCAAACCCAGCAGGTGTCACGGGTCGACTGAGATGACTGGCTGATGCACCACCTGTGCCCCCTACTGTGCCAACTTGCTGTGCTTTAGCCACCCGGCGCTCCGCTCGTTGTTGTGAGCGTCGCTCCTCCGCCCTCCGTTGTTGTTGGAGGGCGACTGCCTCCAACTGCCCAGTAGCGTCCTTCACGAGCCTCCTCCACAGAGGCCGATCTTGACACCGCTGGTACCAGTCATCGGCAAGTCCACTCAGCTCCACGTCCTCCTGTACCACATCACTCCATCTCTTCTCTAGCCCGTGCCGCGCCCGTTTAGCCCCCTCGATCCGGCCGAACAAAAGCTGTTTCGGCATGCGGTGGCTGGGCATGCGGGCTACATGACCCAGCCAACGCAGCCTTGCCTGCCGGAGGAGCTCACCGATGGGACTTTGCCCAGATCTTTCAAGGATTTGTGAGCTCCTCACACAATCTAGCCTGGTTAAACCCAGGATGGATCGTAGACAGGCCAGCCTAAATGTTTCTAACCGGCGAAGATGTTCCAACGCACGCGCACGAACACACACGCTGGTGCTAATACACATGTTCTAACACACAAGCACTAACACGCATGTTCTAACACAGCACACATTTTATAACACACACGCACCAACACACGCACGTTCTAACATACACGTATGTTCCAACACACAACATGCGTGTTCTAACACACAACACGCGTGTTCTAACACTAACACACAACACGCATGTTCCAACACACAACACGCATGTTCCAACACTAACACACAACACGCATGTTCTAACACACAACACGCATGTTCTAACACTAATATACAACACGCGTGTTCTAACACTAATATACAACACGCATGTTCTAACACACAACACGCGTGTTCTAACACTAACACGCATGTTCTAATACTAACACACAACACGCGTGTTCTAACACACAACACGCATGTTCTAACACTAATATACAACACGCATGTTCCAACACTAACACACAACACGCATGTTCTAACACACAACACGCATGTTCTAACACTAATATACAACACGCGTGTTCTAACACTAATATACAACACGCATGTTCTAACACACAACATACATGTTGTAACACTAACACACAACATACATGGTCTAACACTAACATACAACACGCATGTTCTAACACTAACACACAACACGCATGTTCTAACACTAACAAACAACAAGCTTGTTCTAACACTAACATACAACACGCATGTTCTAACACACAACACGCATGTTCTAACACTAACACACAACACGCGTGTTCTAACACTAACATAGAACACGCATGTTCTAACACTAACACACAACATACAACACGGGTGTTCTAACACTAACACACAACATACAACACGCGTGTTCTAACACTAACACAACATACAACACGCGTGTTCTAACACTAACACACAACATACAACACGCGTGTTCCAACACTAACACACAACACGCGTGTTCTAACACTAACACACAACACGCATGTTCTAACACACAACACGCATGTTCTAACACACAACACGCATGTTCTAACACACAGCACGCATGTTCTAACACTAATATACAACACGCGTGTTCTAACACTAATATACAACACGCATGTTCTAACACACAACACGCGTGTTCTAACACTAACACGCATGTTCTAATACTAACACACAACACGCGTGTTCTAACACTAAGACACAACACGCATGTTCTAACACACAACATACATGGTCTAACACTAACACACAACATACATGGTCTAACACTAACATATAACACGCATGTTCTAACACTAACACACAACACGCATGTTCTAACACTAACATACAACACGCATGTTCTAACACACAACACGCATGTTCTAACACTAACACACAACACGCGTGTTCTAACACTAACATACAACACGCATGTTCTAACACTAACACACAACATACAACACGCGTGTTCTAACACTAACACACAACATACAACACGCGTGTTCTAACACTAACACAACATACAACACGCGTGTTCTAACACTAACACACAACATACAACACGCGTGTTCCAACACTAACACACAACATACAACACGCGTGTTCCAACACTAACACACAACACGCGTGTTCTAACACTAACACACAACACGCATGTTCTAACACACAACACGCATGTTCTAACACACAACACGCATGTTCTAACACACAACACGCATGTTGTAGTTCTGCAGCACCTGCCACCGTTCCACACCAAGCGAGTTCGCGACACCCTCACCCGCGATTCAACGTCCACGATCCACAACGATGTCACGATTCGATTCCGTTTGTCTACGTTGCCCCGTGTCGTGCGCTCTCCGCTATCCCCCCAATCATTCGACACCTGGGACCCCCCCCCCCCCCCGCAAGAGGTTGCTGCCCACGCGCGTCAAATACCGCGCACGATCGGATGTAGCGATGCAAGTCAAAGAAGAAGATTGGAGAATCGTTTGTCGACACCTTTGAATCGAGAATCGTTGAGTCGCGGCCCCCCGGCCTCACGCGCGCCGCGCCACTGCGCGCCCATTGGCGACTCGCGCCCTCGCGACGTGACGTCACGAGTGGGTGGGGCGTGTCGCCACGATATGGCGATATGGCGATATCACCACGATATGGCCACGATATTGCCACGATATCGCTACGATATCGTAGCGATATCTATAACTTAGAATAGCTATTGTTACAATATCGAAGATCCTAGCGGTATCTTATATATCGTGGCGATATCATAAATATATGATATCACCACGATTGGGCGATATTACGATATAGCGATATTACGATATAGCGATATTACGATATAGCGATATTACGATATAGCGATATTACGATGTAACGATATTTACGATATAACGATATAGTGATATTACGATATAGTGATATTACGATATAACGATATGAAGGTATGAAGGTATTAATATGAACATCGTATCGTGATGTCGTCGAGGGACTGGGACCAGACGACCCCCGAGGTCCCGGGATGTCGCCAACTTGGATGGGGACACATTCGTGATTTGCCCTGAACTCCAACTTAATGAGTTCGTAAGTTGAAGGAGAAGCAGACGAAACACGAAATGCTGCTCTAAAGAAATTAGTTTTTAATCTTGGAGAAATTCGTTTTCAATTCACGCAGTTTTTTTAAAAACACTGAATGTGTACATTTTGTGAATTATATAAATACACATGTACACTCCCACGACGCTGCTGCTGATGATGATGCTGCTGCTGATGTATTCTGTCCGAACACTCTGTAGCGCCCACCCAACTCACTCACCCCACTCACCCCGCTCACCCCACTCACCCCGCTCACCCCGCAGCTCACCCCGCCGCTCACCCCAACCACTCACGCCGCCGCTCACCCCGCTCACCCCGCTGACCCCACTCACCCCGCTCACCCCACTCACCCCACTCACCCCACTGACCCCACACTCCCCACTCAACCCCGCTCACCCCACTCACCCTACTCACCATACTCACAACGTGCAGCAGCGTGGTCCAGATGTCTTGTGGACCCCAATAAATTTGACCCCTTTGCTTATTAATTCCTGCGTTCACTCCCACTGAGTATGCAACAAATACTACGTTGACAATAATTCAGTGGGGGTCACAAGGCATCTGGACCTCCCTGTACAGCAGTCTCATTTGGCACATATAGTGATGTAGGCGAAGTGTCACGGAATCGGTGACGAGGGTGTCCAGGAGGCACCTTCTTTATTGACACCTTCACACTTCACAGGTTCGCCCGTACACTCACCTGGGTCGTCCTGCCGAGCCTAAGCACAACCCTCACCATGCAACACTGATGGCGATGACCGAGACAGCCAACTACTGTCCGGCAGCACAATGATCTAGCGAAGGCGGCAGCGACGAAGGCGGCGAAGAATATGAACATCATATCGGTGAAGACGAGATGAGTCCATTCAGACGCTGTCTTTCCGACAGACCTGTTCTTCACCTGAGGACGGCTGCTTGCGTTGTGGCCGAAACGTCGTGATAATTGTATTTTATTATGTTTTATTTTTATTGTTGTATTATTTCCCTTCTACGTGACTTTACCGAAAGAACCAAGACGAGACAAGTCCACTCCCAGAAGCGGCAGCCCCGAGCTCCCCACTCTCCGCTGCTTTTATGCTCCCTGGCGCGGCCTGGCTCCGCCCTGGCCGCGCCTCCCTTCTCCAACCCACTAGCGGTTTCCAGGGGCCTCCAGATGGGGTCTTCCATGACCCTTGCCCCAGTTCCTCCGCCCTGCCGACACACACAGCCGTGTATCTGCTCACCAGCGTGTGCGCTGTTTGTCCACCGCAGTTGTCGCTGCTGGACAGCAGCCGGCGCTATTACACTACATGGGTATAATGCAAACGCTTCCACAATAAACGATCACCACCCGACAAAGCCAATGAAATCCAGTTGTCACGTGGGGCAAATGCGCCCAAATTCATTTGGTTCATCAGCAACATCGGAGGAGTGTTGAAAAGTCCAAGCAAAATATATTTCATTATTATTCATTTTTTACACGAAATTTCACTGGACATTACACCTCGCATTATGCACATCATTGTTTCGTTGTACAGTTTTATATTTTTTACATTCCTCTGACGGGTTTTGCTGATAAACTAACTCAATTGGCATAGTTGCCCACGTGACAACTGGATTTGATTGGCTCTGTCGGGTGGTGGAAGGTTCAAGTAAAGAGTGACCATAATTCCGACACGGTCTAACCCGAAATAAACTAATTTTGAATAACAATTCATAAAAAAACTAAAATGGGCGTGAAAGCCTCCGTATGAAACAAATGTGTTCGTTACAATAGATTTTGTTTCATTCTCAGAACTGTAGCATACGGCATTGAAGATTAAAATTGTATGTATGTACGTTGAACGTCTTTCGCACCGGACGTGCTATCATTTGTGGCTGTGTAGCCTACATGCTGCCCCTCTGGGACAATATGCTTTACACCTCCTGGGAATGATAGCTGTCGCGTACTGTGCTTAGGCGGGACACGTGTAGTGACGCAGATCGGAGACAGTATGCCTGGAGGCACTTCTTTATTAACAAGCACCATCGGGGTAACACACAACATCCTACGTGGGTGCACACCATTATTACTACGACCGCCTATTGTCGGCGGTACTACTTAGTTGGAACAGTTGGTAGCAGAGGTCGCAACCGGGTACCCGATACCCGTACCCTACCCGATACCCGGGTACCCGTACCCGGGTATCGGGTACGGGTAGCCGTTTGCGACCCTGGTACGGGTACAGGTAAGGAATCAAAACCCGTTTGCGACCTCTGGTTGGTAGGCTGTCTGACTAACAGCGCCCCGGGATGGAGAAAACAGAGACGATGACAAGGAGATGGTGAGGACGATGGACTTGAACAGCACGACGGCGATCCCACTTCCAGCAACAGCCCCGAGCTCCCACTCAGGGCCCCCTCTTATACTCCCAGCGTGGTCTCGCTCCGCCTTGGCCACGCCCCCCTTCTGGAACCATCTCGCGGGTTCCGGGGGCTCCCCGATGGGCCCCTCTGAACCTGTCCCCTCGATGTCCCCCTCTCGTGTCTATCGTGGCCTGTTGACGTGAACACCGCAGTTACCCTTTTCCGCCAGCAGCAAGCGCTATACCACTACAAATGTTACATGTGTAGTGACTAACTCGGGGTTAACACGCTTAATAGGTAGTCCGTCTATTGCCGGCGACGCTCCTCAGTCAGGACAGTTGGTAGGCCGCCTGACTGGCGGCGGCGCCCCGAGACGGTGACGAGGAGGAGGACGAGGAGGAGGACGGTGAAGACGACGAGAAGAACGGTGACGAAGACTCCAGCAGCACGACGGGGAAGACCGCTTGTGCTGCGATCGAAACGTCGTGGGTTTTTTGCTTTTATTATTTTCAATTTTTTCTTTTACATTTTTATTTAAATTTGTTATCTTTTATTTTCATTTTATTTTCTATCTACGTGACTTTACCGAAAGAACCAAGAAAAAATGTAGATGATGTGATCACACACACACACGCTGTATATACGCAATATAGATTATGTAGTGATCACACACACGCTATATACACAATATAGATGTGATCACACACACACACGCTGTATATAAAAAATATAGATTAAGTGATCACACACACACGCTGTATATAAACAATATAGATGATGTGATCACACACACGCTGTATATAAACAATATAGATTATGTGATCACACACACGCTGTATATAAACAATATAGATTATGTGATCACAAACACAACAATACTAAGGAGGCGGACTTTAGAGTAACGGATCGATACCAACTGTTTACAACAAATCGATCCAGTTCAGAATCGCGATTCCTGCGACGCGGGAAGAGGAATCGAGCAGCGAGCTCCACGCGCGCCCCGCCAGCGAGCGACGGGTCGAACGCGGGAGGAATCGATTCCAACAAACGGAATCGACGACGCTCGATTGTTCATGAGTCGAATCGCCCGAGTCCAATGGCGACCGCTCGCGAGTTGGGATAGAGGAAGAAGGCTTCACGAGTTTGCGTCTCATCGAGGAAGAAGAAGAGCGGATGACGACGAGGAGGTGGTGGTGGTGGTGACGAGGAGGTGGTGGTGGTGGAGGAGACGCGGTGCCATGGCCAAGGACCTCCCGCCCGGCAACCCGGAGCTGATCGCTGCCATCGTTGACCACCTCAAGTCTCAGGGCCTCTTCGACCAATTCCGCAGAGACTGCCTGGCGGACTTCGACACCAGGGTGCGAGTGGGGAGACACGGGGACAGAGACACACGGGGACAGAGAGTGGGGACACGGGGACAGAGACACGGGGACACGGGGAGAGAGAAACACGGGGACAGAGAGACACGGGGAGAGAGACACGGGGAGAGAGAGTGGGGAGAGAGACACGGGGACAGAGAGAGACACGGGGAGTGGGACACGGGGACAGAGACACGGGGACAGAGACACGGGGACACGGGGAGAGAGACACGGGGACAGAGACACTGGGACAGAGACACACGGGGACAGAGTGGAGACACGGGGACAGAGACACAGGGACAGAGACACACGGGGACAGAGACACACGGGGACAGAGACACACGGGGACAGACACACGGGGACAGAGACACGGGGACAGAGACACGGGGACAGAGACACGGGGACAGAGACACGGAGAGAGAGGGGAGACACGGGGACAGAGAGACACGGGGAGAGAGATACGGGGAGAGAGACACGGGGACATGGGGAGAGAGGAGAGACACGGGGAGGGAGACACGGGGACAGAGACACACGGGGACACGGGGAGAGAGGAGAGACACGGAGAGGGAGACACCGGCAGAGAGTAGGACACGGGGAGTGGGACACGGGCAGAGAGGGGAGACACAGGCAGAGAGAGTGGGGAGAGAGACACGGGGAGAGAGACACAGGGAGAGAGAGACACAGGGAGAGAGACACAGGGAGTGGGACACGGGGAGATAGACACGGGGAGTGGGGCACGGGGACAGAGAGACACGGGGACAGAGAGACACGGGGACAGAGAGACACGGGGAGTGGGACACGGGGAGAGAGACACGGGGAGAGGGGGAACACGGGGAGATACGGGGAGTGGGACACGGGGAGAGAGACACGGGGAGAGAGAGGGGGACACGGAGACACGGGGGGAGAGACACGGGGAGAGAGAGACACGGGGAGGGAGAGACACGGGGAGAGAGAGACACGGGGAGTGGGGCACGAGGGGAGAGACACGGCGAGAGAGACAAGGGGAGTGGGACAAGGGGAGTGGGACAAGGGGAGTGGGACACGGGGAGTGGGACACGGGGAGAGAGACACGGGGAGAGAGACACGAGGAGTGGGACACGGGGAGTGGGACACGGGGACAGAGAGACACCGGGACAGAGAGACATGGGGAGTGGGACACGGGGAGAGAGACACGGGGAGAGGGGGAACACGGGGAGATACGGGGAGTGGGACACGGGGAGAGGGAGACACGGGGAGAGAGAAGGGGACACGGGGAGAGAGACACGGGGAGTGGGACACGGGGAGACACGGGCAGAGAGGGGGAGACACGGGCAGAGAGGGGGAGACACGGGGGGTGAGACACTGGCAGAGGGAGAGACACGGGGAGAGAAGTGGAGACACGTGGACAGAGACACGGGCAGAAGGGAGACACGGAGAGGGACACGGGGAGGGACACGGGGAGACAGCAGAAGGCAGAGCTACATGGAGACGCTAAGGGCACAGGCATGGAACAAGCAGAGCACAGGGAGCCAGAGAGACTCACCCAGAGCCACTCACCCAGAGCCACTCACCCAGAGCCACTCACCCAGAGAGACTCACCCAGAGCCACTCACCCAGAGCCACTCACCCAGAGAGACTCACCCAGAGAGACTCACCCAGAGAGACTCACCCAGAGAGACTCACCCAGAGCCACTCACCCAGAGCCAGAGAGACCCGACTCACTCACTCACTCACTCACTCGAGTCCACCCCGGCTCAAGCTCGACCCCTGAGGCTCGTCAGAGAACTCACGTTGAGGTGACGAGACCTCGCCTGTCATTCCCCGTGGTCTACGAGTCGTCGCCTAGGTCGACTCAGCCTCAAAAGAGTCCCTGGTGCGGTGTGTAAACATCGCCACTGGAGAGACAAAGGCGGCCGGGCGTGGTGCTGGCCACCCACCCCCTCGTGTGCCGCGTGTCGGCCTTCGTAGGAGCACTTGCCCCAACAGTCTGTGCAGGTTATACGAGGGTTCTTTGTCTTGTGCTGTGTGCATGATGTGTTTATAGAAACCCCGTGTTGTGTCGCACTGCCACACTCACACCGTGTTCTGTTTTGCAGCCTGCTTACCAGAACCTCCGCGAGAGAATGGATTCGTTCGTGTCCAATCACTTGGGTCACCAGAATTGGACTCCGGAGATCAACAAAAATCAAATGAGAAACGGGCTCCGACAGACAATTCTGCAGTGAGTTTGGTGATTTCTAAAAGTTTCTTGTTTTGGCCATGTTTGTTTGTTGTAGTACGGAGTAAGACTGATGGCCTTAATCTAAGTTGTCTTGTGGTTGTTGTTGTTTGACTTGCATCCCACTGGGATTTTTGCACACAGCGGGGGTGTACGGTGTTTTTTCTGCAATATTTTGCTGTCTTTTCTTGGATTTTCTGTTTGCACTAAGTCACATTATTCACTTTAAGATATTTTCTTGTTCATGTTTTTTGTTTGTTGCGGTTGCACCCGATTCAAGAGCCGAATGGCTCGCAGGGCTATACCTAATAAATGAACTTGAACTTGAGTTTCTCTCCGACCTTGCTGGACGGCGCTGCATCTCCAGTTGCTTGAACCACTGTCACATTCACGACTGTGTGTGCACGTTATTATATTAACATAAACCCATAATATACGTTTGTTTTGCATGTTCTGTTTACGTGACAAACCTTTCTAATTGGCTGTGTCGGGTGGTGGCGGGTTTAACGACACATAATTATGCCATCTTACCCCCAAAACAACTATTATGGATGATATTGGTCGCGAAAGCCGACTACGTGTTGAACTATATATAAGTATAGCGTCACTTCGCTTTGTGTTGCTCAGTCACCCTCGTCCCGTAATGAATTCATCTTTGACAGATACCCCTCGAGGAACACTTTGGTCATGCACGGTGTGCGACGGTAGTGGTGGCACCTCGGCTAATGCCACGTGCAGGACAAGTGGCACAGTCTGCAGTGTGCGACGAGTTCTTATCGAGCTCCTTGCCTTGAGACCCGCTTAATTATTTTGTTCGGAGGTAAATGTATCCCAGCTCGAAGAGCAAACGCAGCTAATATTCTCCAGTTTACCGAAATTCATTGACTGATGCGTATGTGGTACTTTAGAAGCGGTGACCATCAAACTACACCTTGACAAAATGTTAACGCACGATTGTGTTTTTTACTTCAAACTTTCGTGACTGCAGGAATTCATATTCTTGGTTCTTTCGGGAAAGTCACGTAGGTAAAGCATAAAAATAAAATACAGTTAAAAATAAATTGAAAATAAAAGCAAAAAGCCCACGATGTTTCAACCGCTTGTGTTGCGATCGAAACGTCGTGGTTTTTTTGCTTTAATTTTTTTCAATTTATGTTTATTTTTTATCTACATGACTTTCCCGAAAGAACCAAGAACACGAGTGTGTGTTGTTTGTCTGTGTTCACGTCCTCTGGATGTAGGAGCCGGCTCGGTTTTAGAAGCCGGTCTGGCACCGCACAGCTTTTCGTGCAGAATCTGCGTTGAGAAATCATCGCTACTGCAGCAAAGAATACTTTTGACTTGCACGTTCCACAAAAAGCTGTTGAAATTGTCGTCATTAAAATGATAAATGTAAAATAGAACACTATATATATGGATGTTTAACAAATAAAATTAGAAAAAATGTACCCCCAAACTAAACTGAAATACAAAAAAAATACATCAAACTGGGAGTGGGAGAAAATATTTCACCAAATGAATTTGAAAAACAACAAAAACATTATCTGCTCACAGTATTTATCCTAAACAACTTCTGGGCATTTGTATTGTAGTTGAAATCTGTACAGTGTTTTTCCCATCTTCATCATGGTCACGCACATCTCTCCTGACCCAAAAGTGTATTTTGTCTTAAACAATTTTTAAAATCTGGTGAATAGTTCTCATTGTGTAGACTTAGGTGAGTATATATATATACCTCATATATTGAACGCTTGTGGCTTTTCAGGTCGGGTATGTTGGAGTCTGCCGTGAACCGCATCGTCCATCAAGTGGTCAACCCAAAGATCAGCACGTTCTTTCGGCCGCAGATCGAAAACGTGGTGCACGAGTATCTTGGCGTGAACGAGGAGGGAGAGGTGGTGGCGGCAGGAGCAGCGGCAGGAGCGGCTCCCCCGCCTCCTCCGCTCCCTCCTATGGACACCGACTCCCAGGATCCACACGCTCCACCGGCGATGGAAGCCGAGGCGGCGGCAGCAGCAGCAGACACTGACGTGGCCTCAACGGAGGAGGCTGCATATCCGCAGTAGTGCAGGCGAAGCTTCGCCACTTTTTTCTGCCTGTCAAGAGCTTGTTTTCATCGCAAGTGTTTGGTTGTCTTTGAGAGACGTCATTATGAACGAAGCATCTCATGTTGTCGTGCTTTTTTCAGAGGTCTATATTTGGTTTTATTCGGTTGTGTTTTTTTTTTCCTCTGTAAACATTTACAAAGTCACGTTTAAGAAACAATATTCTTAAGCGTGTTTGGATTTTTTTTTACTGTGGCGATGTTTTATAATTGTCATATTGAAAAAATGTGTCCGTGGCTCTCATCAACCAGTCCACGAAATGGGCAAAACTAATTTAATGATGTTTAATGTAAATTAGATTGTTTGTAGTGTCTGATCAGCTGGCTTATAGTTAATGTGTACTTACTTGAGCTGTTAGGATTTCAAACCCCAAATTATATTTTTTCAGTGAAAAAGTTCAGTTGCCTATCCTATTCCCACTCAAATTCTTCCCAGTAATGAACCGAGTAAAATGTCAAACTGAATTTGTATGTTCACGCTGTGTACTTTGAATCCATCTCACAACACAAAACCCAAATATGTCCTCTCGCCCAAGGGGCTTTCAGACTGGTTTAAAATAATGTATTTAGAAGGCAAAAGAGTCACATGTCTGGGTCTCATAAGCAGTCAGGCTCATGAAACACTGCCAGATTATCGGATGTTATTGGCAGGAGTACTGCATGTTTGGCACACATCTAATTAAAAACCTTGTATTAAGCATTATGGGTAAATAAACAAGTCGACTTCCATCTGTTCACACTGTTATTTTACAACAGTCTCTGGTCCAAGGCTAATATTATCCAGCGGCATTTGTTTAAGAAAGCAAATTTGGCGAGTTTAGATTGTCTGGGCCTCATCAGGGTTTGTAAATGCTTCTGGATTGGAAGATGTCTCGCAGTGGCAAAGCTGGTCCAGTGTTCTGTTTAAGACTGCTGGAAAGCAGACCACGTGGGTGAAACTGCTGTAGCACGAAAATAATTTCTTCTAGAAAAAGGCAATGTTTGGTAATTTATAACCTTTATTTAAACACGGATGTCGTTGCAAATGTACATATGCACATTTCACATGTCTGTGGCTTCAGTACTATTCTATACACGAGTAGTTGATGAAACTGAACTCATAATTGACAAACACTTCAGCAAAATATTTGTTAATATGTAAATGCACTATTGACCATTTGAAAATGTATGTATTTGGAAAATAGCAATGCTTAACACAATAAATAAAGCATTTTTTAATCACAGAATAAGAACGTTGGACACTTCCATGACGATATGGAGCAAAATACATGCATCTTTCATGGATACTTGGCGAGATAAATGCATAATAATAGTGCAGGCCCTTAAACTAAGCTCATGGGCCCCAGAGTGATGAAGTGGGAACTCCACGCTATTGTTTCCAGAGGCAGACTTTGCAGCAGTGAACATCGTTAACTGCTGATGAGTCCCAATGGGAACGAAGCCAGTCCAGATGTCACTGCTGGTTTATGGTGACCTCATACGAATACACTTAGTTTTTTCGGTAAAGTCACGTAGGTAAAAAATTACCCAATACGAAGACCGCAGTGCATTTCTTAAGGGAACTGTTGATGGTTTTCTCTTTCACATTGCAGAGGCTGTTTTTTTACACACTTGTCATTTGAAACCTGTGGTCTTCCAGCCTGCCCTATGAAACGGTGACGGTTTTTTGTCGTAATTTAAAGATTTGACTGGATCAATCGTGCAGAACTTGCAGGTGAAAGGAACTTAAAAGTTCAAAACTGGTAAATCCATTTTCGAAAATTGTTGGTTATACACGGTTACAACTCGTAAGCAAAAGATCATTTTCACAGATGCTGGGAAACAGGAATGTACATTTACGTTCTAATATGCAATGGTTGATTGTGACAATTAGTTACCTTTGCTTAACTACAACACACACACTCATGTCCACATAGTTTATGCATGCACCACCTACAAAATGATTACGACGTTAAATACGCCGTTTATACATTATTAGTCCACAACGAATTAATTATCAGGGTAAAACAGCTGAAATTAAATATTACTTGAGTTTATTTTCCCATCCCGTAAATGAACGCTCCATTTTTATTACAATAAAAAACCTCAACTCCCACAAAGATACGTTTGTTAACACGTAGGCTTTCGCAGCCAATATCCATAATACAGGTGTTTTGGATTAGATCGCGTAAATACAAATGTGTCGTTACTCTCCAACACACCGGTGTGCTGTACTAGTAACGAATTGGCTACGTTCTGTTTACGTGACAACCCTTACTAGTTGGCTGTGTCGGATGGTGGCGGGCTTAACGATCTAACCCAAAAAAACCTCTTATGAATGATACGTTTACTCAACGCTGAAATTCAACGAAAGCTCAAACTCGACGAAAGAGCGGCAGGATGATGACGCAGTGGTGACACTGGTGTCTCAGAGGAAGAAGCTCCCTGGGTTCGACTCCCAACTCGGACGCCTTGTGGAGTGTCTATGTTCTCCCCCTGTTCTGCGTGGGTTTTCTCCAGGCTTTCTCACCGGGTTCTCCGGTTTACTTCCATAGGTTTAAAAACAACATACAAACATCCCAATGCTGAAAAAATTACCTGCCAATTAAACGAGAATTACACCTGGCAGCATTGCCCCTCGCTGCAACAACCTGGCAGCAGCCACCTCGAAAATAATTGAGACTCGATGTGGCTTTCCAAGGTAAACAAACATAATAAAACAATGATAGCGACTAACATTCTAACAATGTACTCTTGAAAGCAAAGCTTGAGTGGTATGATCTGAATCGCAATACTGCAATGCAACTGGCCAGTAATGTCACCTGCATTGTCCAGAATACTGACACCACCACAAAGTTAATATTTTTATTTAAAGCTTTTCGTGACTGCATGGATTCATATTCTTGGTTCTTTCGGTAAAGTCACGTAGAAGGGAAATAATAAAATAAAACAAAACAAAGATTGTCACGACGTTTCGACCACAACGCAAGCAGCTGTCCTCAGGTGAAGAATAGGGTTGTGACTTTACCGAAAGAACCAAGAATATTAATATTTTTACTTGCATAGACTTAACAGTTTTTGCTCATGTCGCAGTTACGCTCATCTTACACTTAGCTACATTACTGAAGAGGATAAATAAGTTCAGGAAATACTTGGTTGTAAAATAGTTTAGTAAAAAAACATTTAACTAAAGGAGCTAATTACAGCTTAATTAAAATTATACATTTATGAACTTTTCCTTCACATTGCAATGTTCTCTGTTTCGATATACAGCGTACATCGTAACATTTCACCCCAACCACACGAAGAAGAGAGTTACGCGACAGAGTTTGCATCGTTACCACAAAGACATGCTGTGCTTGTGGTGCCAATATGGCACGTTGCAATTGCTCTACCTTGGATGAGCAAACACGAATCCGGGCAGTGGGGAGATGGTGACCTTCAGGCTCCGTTCAGTGCGGAATCACGAATGGCGCCATCAACCCGGCGACTCGACATCAATCGGCGATCATTGCAGAACAACAACTCAAGCGACCGTAAGCGGCCCTCCCCACGCACTTTCAGATGGGTCCTGGAATGAGGATCCTCCGACGCAACATTGAGCAACTTTCCTGGACAAAGCACCCGGAACAGACCCGTGGGACACAAAAACGACGACTCAACGCCCGAATCACAAATATGAAGGAGGTAGCAATCACGGCGAGACCCGATCCACTGCTCCCGACGAAATTACTTGGCTCAACCACCGCAAAGTAAAATGATAGCACATTTTTAAAACGTTAAATGAAATGTGACACGCTCATTGAAAGAAAACGTGAAAACGCGTTTGAGATTTTAACACCGTTGCATGTCCTCGTGTTAACCTTCTCGTGAGCCATTGCGCGCGCCTCGGAAATTCAGTGGGGGCGTTGGAGACATCCGTTCGGCTTCCGCACGAGGCGGCGAGAGCTGGACGTGACCTCGTGAGTACAATGCGAGATGCAAGAAGAAGTCACAAACATTTAAACGATCCAATTCGTTTGTTGGCCAATGTTTACCTTTGTCCAATTTTGGTGAAACTGAGCCAAGGTCGAACCCAGGGAGTCGGCAACCAAAATAACAAGAAGGGGACATTTTTTTCGAATTCGGTAAAAAAACGGAGATATTTCAAGAGCCGCAATGCACCATGGTGAGTACGAGACGGCGGTGGTCCTCAATAGACCACGTCACCAAGCGGTCCCGAAAGATCCGCGTGCAGCTCCAGAGCCGCAGGTTTTTGTCGACCCCTGGTCTGGCCAATGCGATGTTCGTTGGCGATGTGCTTCATCATCATCATCATTTCCCATCATCATCGCCACCCAAAACCATCACCACCCATTATCATCACTCATCATCGACCTGGGCGAGGTTTGGGGAGGGAGAGGGGGGGACAATGCCCCCCCCCCCCCCCAAAAAAAACTGGACACCGTTATTAATTTATTTGTAATAGTTTACAATTAAGAAAAAAATAATGATATGCACCTGCGATTCCTAATGTGAGGGACAAAGCGAACCTCTGCATCCCCACCCAACTAGACTCCGCCGGTGCGGATGGATGACCACTGTGGTGTCGATGGTGCAGCGGTGCTGTGGCTCTTGGGCTTGGGATCTGGTGGTGGTCACGAGGATATCGGGTAGAGGAGCCGGGTGCTCCCTCGCACGGCCTGCTGGTTCCCGATGAGCGTGAGCGGCATCAGCTCGTAGTGCTCGATCATCTCCGGCACGCTGTTGAATTTCTAGGGAAGGGATGAAAGGAAGGGGTAAGAAAAACGTTTAAAGTGCGGTACGTTTAGAAAAGCAACGCGTTTTGCATCCTCGTGTTGTGTAGATGTACACAGCGCCTTATTCCAAGGCGCTTTACAACATTTGTAATATTGTACATTTCATTGAAATTAAGATTGGGCTCATTAAAAGTGGTGGTGTGGTGATGGTGACAGGAGAACAGGTGGGAGAGGTGAAGGAGGGGCTGGGGTAGTGATAGGGGCTGGGGTAGTGATAGGGGCTGGGGTAGTGATGGGGGTTGGAGTAGTGATAGGGGTTTTAACATCTTAACACAACTGTTTTGTTGCCAGAAAAAAGGGGAAAACCTGCTCTCAGTTGATAGTTGAGTTTCATTTTTAAAAACATGTCTGGAGCCTGGACACCCACGACACGCACAGCGACCACAACGAAGCACCAGGTCGTTACGTGTCCATGAGACACAAACGCCGCGTTACCTCCTCGCCCGCCTTCTCCATGCCGAGGGCGAACTTCTGCTCGGCCTCCACGTAGCGGATCTGGATGTTGAACACGGTCCTTTTGAAGTACACCACCAGCGTGTACGGCTGGTTCTGCTGATGCCCGGAGCTCCTCCGCACCATGAACGCTCCGTCCTGCAAGAGGCCCAGCCGCAGGCCGGCACGTAAGCAGCATGTGTCTCAAGTTCAAGTTCATTTATTTGGTATCGCCCTGTGAGCCATTTGGCTCTTGAATCGGGTGCAACCGCAACAAACAAAAACATGAACAAGAAAATATCTTAAAGTGACGATGTGACTGTTGTGGGCGGCACAACTTGGCACCAGGGACTATGGGGGCTGGAAGGGCCCCATTTCATTCCTTGCACCAGGGCCCATGCCAACCACACTCGTACACCACTGACAGTAAACCTACACCAATTGATATGAAAAGACCATTGATTTCTTCTGAATTGATGTCACCAAGGCCCACTGAGCCATAGAGCTCTTTATCAGAAGCGACCTGACCACAACGAAGTGGCTTATCTCTAAACGCGTGACGTTGATTCTAAATGTGGTGGGAAAACCCGAAGGACCCGGAGAAAAGTCCATGCGACCACCGGGAGAGAGACACGCAAACTCCAAATAATACTGCAGGCGTCACGGTCGAGATCGAACCCACGACCTCCTGTATACCAGGCGAGTTAGTTAATATCTCGCCACCGTGGTAGCATGAACAGTGAGCGTCGCTTTGTTATGATAGAAGCGAATGCAGGGAGAGGGTTACTCTGGCAGGACGGCACACAGCACGCGGCTGTATTAGTCGGGACAGGAGCTCGAGAGCTCGGTGAGCAGACTGGAGTCAGAAGCGGTGAAGGAGGCCGCAGGTAAAACCCGTCGGGGAGGCCGAGGTTCCCATTTGGACGAAACGGCCGAAACACACACACGTCGCCTTTCCAATTTGCCCCATCCAGCGTTCAACACGTTGGCCTTTCGTGAGCCAATATCATCCAGAATGGAGCCTCATCAGGCCGGTTGTAAGGACCGGGCGAGACGTCACGGCACTCGAATTGTGAATGTTGTGGTGGGTTTACTCTCCAACACACAACTGGTGTGTTGTACTCGTAACGAATCGGCACATTGTGTTTACATGACAAACCTTACTAATTGGCTGTGTCGAGTGGTAGCGGGTTTAACGACACATTTATATTTACGCGATCTAACCCAAAAAAACCCCCTCTATTATGGATCCACAGGTGTTTAATAAAAAAAACTAAAATCACATGAAAAGAAAATGATGGTCAAGGTGAGAATCTTACCAAGGATGTTGCCTAAACCAATTCTAACACTTATCTGTAAATGACAGATACCCGTCAGGCATACAATTGCGGCAGGCATGGCTTTATGCCGACACACCCTACATACAATAGAGTCAGCAGTATCGACTGAATCTATAGCAGTATCTACTAACTCTATAGTATTTAATTTTGACCTTTCTTCATGGAAAGTAAAGCTAAGAAAGAAATCAATGCAGCAACTAATATACATTTTTATTCACGTGTGCCTGGATCTTTAGACTAACGCAGAAGGTCGAGCGGCTATGAACATTCATTTACGCAAGTTCGCTTTCGATTTTACGTATCTTTATAGAAAGTGAAGGCAAAAAATAATTCTACGCCACATCGCAGTGCGTTTGGTGGCTGTATTTATTTCTTCGGCACGTCAAGCAAGAGGTAAATCTACTTTACGCTTCCGTCCTAGGACGTGCTAACAAGCTAGTATATAGAGAGCCATTCGAGTGATAATAAATAGCGAAAAATGCTCGTGCACCAACACATACCAAGTTTGATGCTCTTAAAATGTCTTCGGCTTTCCGGCGATCGAACCTGCTGGCATACCAGATCTTTGAGTAGATTTCCTGTCAAAAGAACATTTTGATGAGTGCATCGACTTTGGAAATATTTGTCAAGAAAAATAAATACTAATAGGGGTTTTCCCCTTTTTTCTGGCAACAAAACTCACACCTTTTGCAAGGAATCATGTTTACATTAACCACAATACTTGCAGTCAAATGCAAACAAAAAACAATACTCTGATAATTTATGCATTGTCCTTGAAACTGATTGGTCCACACCAGAGATAGCTTTCTTTAGAGCCTAGATGACAAATGAGGTCCCATGATGTAGCTGCTCACCCCGAGCTCTCATTACTCTGATAATGCGTTGTCTTTGAACTGTGCGCCTTTTGGCGTCATCTGGTCGAACACCATATGAGACTAGGCTCTAAAGAAAGCTGTCTCTGGTGTGGACCAATCAGTTTCAAGGACAATGCATAAATTATCAGAGTATTGTTTTTTGTTTGCATTTGACTGCAAGTACTGTGGTCAATGTAAACATGATTCCTTCCAAAAGGTGTCAGTTTTGTTGCCAGAAAAAAAAGGGGAAAAACCATATTAGTATATTTTGGTACTGGCAAAGGAGGTCCCATGATGTAAGAAAAATAAATGTTCGTGAGAAACCCGTTTCGGAAGTATCATAATAATAATAAAATAATAATACATAAAATTTTGATTTGAAGTTTTCGTGACTGCAGGGATCCATACTCTCTGGATCTTTCGGTAAAGTCACGTAGGTAGAAAATAAAACAAATCACGACGTTTCGGGCGCAACACAAGCGTCCGTCATCAGGTGGGACAACCACAGCAGAAACAATTGCTGAAGTGGGCAAAAGAGCTGCTGTGACAAGGGATTATATAGCTGAGGAAGGGGGGAGGAGCCAAGGGGAGTGTGGGGGCGGGGCGTAGGTCAGAGGAGAGTGGCACGCCCCGCCCCCACACTCCCCTTGGCTCCTCCCCCTTCCTCAGTTATATAATCCCTTGTCACAATAAGCTATTTTGCCTACTGCAGCAATTGTTTCTTGCTGTGGTTGTCCCACTTGATGATGGACGCTTGTGTTGCGCCCGAAACGTCGTGATTTTACTTATTTTATTTTATACCTACGTGACTTTACCGAAAGAACCAAAGAGTAATTATACGTTACTCGAGGCTTTGTAAAAATCATACATAAATAACAAAGTTAACGGATCATGATTTACATTCGTTTTGTAAGGCGCCTTCCACTAATGTCTCAAATAAATAAAAGAAATAACGAAACTAGCATCTGAACAAGGGGGAGGAAACAAGAATAAGTCTAGAAATATAGTCTAGAAGTATAGTATAGAAGCTAATACAAAGATATGCATTGGGGTGATAACAAAGTCTATGCTGTCTACATAATTTGGCCGGATGAAGGTTGCAATCGCAGAGGAAGGCTGGCATTTTCCGTGCTCTTTCAGACGAAGAATAGCGTCAGACAAGACGTGTGGAGCGCTCATTAGAAAGTCTGCACGTGGCTTCGCTGCGATAACGTCACCTGATAGTAAAACCGCACACTGCGGGAAGGCTTTTAATTCACATTGCATTTCATTTTGGGCCCAAAAAATATATAACATGACCCAAGACGACGCTTATCGCTGTATGGGGTTTCTTACTGGTTATATAATACTGGTAGGAACCACCTGGTTCCACCAGCCCACAGGGGATTATTGTGTCCGTCCGTCCGTCGTGCATCCAAAAATGGGCGGGGTGGGGCTGGGTGGAGAGGGGAGGGTGGGGAGGGGCTGGGTGGGGAGGGGAGGGTGGGGAGGGGCTCGGTGAGGGGTGGGAGAGGTGGGGCTGGGTGGAGAGGGGCTGGTCACCCCGTGGTGCCCTTATAAAACTCAACGTTTAACCTACTCACGCCGGCTTGTGCCCGCCCTCACAGTCCGCCATATTTGCGGAATATACCACGCCGCCGTTGACCCTGGCCATTGACCCAGCAACCCAACGTTCCTACCAGCTCCCTCCGCAAGAATGTGTTTATAAAAACACACAAGTGTTGCAGTACGGCTGCTAAAGGGGGCGACTAAAGCTGTATTTACAGAACGACCCGTTCCATCCGCACCGACGTGCGGGGAAGAACTTTGCGGATGACTCGTGAGTTGCGCGCACAAATTGATCCCCCACTTATCCGTGACAAAACACGGACAAATGCGGATAATTGGATGGGCTTTGCCGCTCACAGAAATTTGGAAGTCAAAACAGCGGCTTGAAAAGCTCCCTCTGCTGGTTGAGCGGACACCTTGGAAGGGGTGGGAGTTGCCTCTCTCACTTTGCCCCATCAAATGCAACCTGCTGATTAATTACCTGCGGCGTTTCCCCAATTATACTGCTAGGTGAACGGAATCCCGTTCACATGTTCATTATATTTTGACCATCGTCAATGAATAATAATAATGCAAAACTCCTTGTCATCCACGCAAAATCACAAAAATTAGGAAGTCAAAACAGCGGCTTGAAAAGCTCCCTCTGCTGGTTGAGGGGACACCTTGGAAGGGGTGGGAGTTGCCTCTCACTTTGCCCCACCAAATGCAACCTGCTGATTGATTACCTGCGGCGTTTCCCCAATTATACTGCTGGGTGAACGGAATCCCGTTCACATGTTCATTATATGTTGACCATCGTCAATGAAAAATACTAATTCAAATGTAAAATGCGCATTCCATCGTAGGATCCCGATGCGCAATGCATGAAAATCAGAAAACAAAAACAGAACCAGGGCAACCGACCAAACTAAAGAGGGAAGGCCACTTTAAAGTGATGGGGCTTTTAAAGTAGAATTAAATATATCTACCGACTCTGATTGCCTGATTTCAAGTGGCAAGGCGTTCCATAGCTTTGGTACCACGCTAACAAAAGCACCGATCACCAAAAGAGCGCAACCGAGACCCTGGGAGTGCTGAGAAGTTGGAGATAGGAAGATCTTAAGGACCATGCTGGAATAAAAAGATGTATTAGTTCCTGCAAGTAATTTGAATAAATCATAAGATTTGAATTGAAGCCTTGAGACTATTGCAAACGAGTTGGTGTGCATTGAATTTGTGTAAATCAACTCACCGTATCAGACGGAGGCCTGCAAAGTTGACTTTCGTGGCTCTGATATGGATATCGTAAATCTAAAGAAAAGATAAAAACAGGATTGAATCACAATTATTGGAGCAATATATAAATCTGTAATTACATGCACTATAATGCGAACATGTGGGCCAGTTTCGTAATACTAACATTAATAATATAATAATTGACAGGCCCTTAGGCAATCCACTGCTCGATCAAGGTCTCCCCGCGCTGTGTGTCTGCCCATACTTCACCACGCTGGTAAGCGTGCGTTGGTGATAGGGGTGGGAATCAAACTCAGGTCGCCGCGTTCGTCGCCAAGCGTGCTCCCCGACGCGCCACTGCTCCAGCCCCTGATATAGCACGACTCGAATGAGTCGAGCCTGCGCTGGTGATAAGGTGCGTGACTCAGGGAGCAGTGGCAGATTGCTTTACACACTGCACCGCGGAGCTGAGAAAAACTCGCAACCGCTGCCCATGCGTGCAAGAGATAAGAGATAAGTGGTATCTTAACCTGGCCCGAGACCTCTCCTAGGTTAACTCGGTGTAAAATCAACGCGTGCTGCGGAGTGTGTTGACACGAGCGCTGGGCAGGCAGGTCACGTGCACCCATCACGTACCATGCGTGAGATCTGACCGAGTTTGTGCAGCGCTTGCCGAACTGAATTGGCTTCCGGTTGCCGAACGAATTCGTTGTAAAGGCCACGCTCATTGCACGCTAAGCGCTTGATCTCGTCAAGCAGCATAAACCATCATCAGGCAAACTCCGTGTCATCCTCACAGCAGCAGCAGCAGCTTTCGGTTGATCATCGAACGAAGACGCTTTCAGATGCGCTTCTTCAGCCGTCTGGAACGCTCTTGCTTCTGATATGAGGAAGCCACTGGAGCGATGCACTTTTAAATCATTTAAATTGACAAACTAATTTTTTTAGGACTGCTTTTTGTGTTTAGTTTGTTGTCTTTCCACCGCACCTCCGATTAGCACGGTTTGCTACATATGGTGTGAAAGAAGTTCAACGTACATATATAAATGTATACGGTGACCCAAGCAGTGGTAAATACTAGAAACTGTTGTAATATCTTATTCGATTCCAGTGTGGTATGGGCCATGTGTAATAACGCAGCTGTTCACATTAAACAACTTCAGAAATAAATCAATTTTACAGCAATCATCTCTGCACCGAAAACAATACAAATTGCACATTCTCATCACACACGTACACACACACAGCACACGTTAAACTGTGCACACGGGCAGAAGCTAATTTAAAAATATTCGGGTTGGGATTTGATTCCACGTTGGTTGCTTTAACAATTAAATATAAAGACCTGGTCACGACTATGTTATGGATGTTATTATTATGAATTCTCAGAGACCAAAGTCTTGCTGAAAAGGTGCATTTATGTTGGTGTTCATCTTCCGCTTACAGCCCTGAACCAATGGTGGAAATTTAACACATTCCTATGGTAGGGACAAGTCTCTCTAATCGTCTAATGGAAGACTGGTGTTAACCTTCCCTACAAAGTGGTACATGTTTTATCGACCCCGAAGGGATGATGGGCCGAGTCAAACCCCATAACCAGGATTTGAACTCACAACCTTCCAATTGAGACCTCACGTCTACTACTGCATTTGTTTGTGCTGGTGGAAGGTGATGTTCAATGACAAAGGAGTCGAGTTATTCGGAGTAGTTCTGCGAGCTTCATTAGCAGCACATTGTTGGCGGAAACCTTTTAATACTGGCGGTATGTGCACGTGTACATCAACGCATGTCCATAGCCCAGTCTGCTTTTGAACTGTGTCTGAGCTAGCCTTGCAAATGAAATACAGTAGACTCTCGATTATCCGCATGCGGTTAACCGATTTGCGGATTAACCATGCACCTGAGATTTTGACATACATTACTAACTCATGTATTTTCCCATAAGCCCAAAATAATGATCTAAGAACATTGTTATTCTTGGAAATCAGTCACATGCTTAAACCGAACACATATGCTGCACCGGTTAATCAGAAAATCACGTGATCGCCTCTACAGCGCAGTAGTTGCATATCTGTAGACACACAGTGGGCGGAGTTTTATTGATGTTGATTGGCGTGGCTCTGCTGTCATCCACTTCGTGGGCAGAGTCTTCTGTGCGAAAGCAGGAGAGTTGCTTTCACTAAGCACGCACATCATCGGTTGGTCGATCGTTAGTATTCGTTCTAAATCGAAAGAGTAACAATCGAAATCGTCAGTTTTGTAGCTGAATTTCTCGTGATTTATTTGATCATTTATTGACGAAACTGTGCGATCGCAGAGAAACTTAAACGTAATTTACACCTACATTAGTGGTTTTTGACATAGAGATCCGCGGAAAATTATTTTATTTTTGGATTATCTGTAATTTAGAATTATCCGCCAGTTGTCCTTCCCGTAATTAGCGCGGATAATCAAAAGTCGACTGTACATGAAAAGGTTCTGCAGGCTGCCGATTAGACTAAAATATGAAACACAAGGAGGGGCTTTGTTTCACCTTTCTCAGGTGATCCAGTCGAGTCTTCTGATTTCTACAAAAAAAAAACACAGAGGAGTTAGCAATTTATAATGGTAGGTTTTTACCCTTTTAACTGGTACAAAACTGACACCTTTATTCAAGGCATCATGTTTGCAATGACCACAACACAAGTAGTCAATAAAGCAAACAAAAAGAAGCAACTCTGATAAGGATAATAATATGCACTGTCCTTGAAGTTGATTGGCCCACACCCGAGACGGCTTTCTTTAGAGCCTAGTCCCCATTGGTGTAGGGCCAGATGACACCAGAAGGCGTATAACTCAAAAACAGTGCAATATCAGAGTATTGAGAGAGATCTCATAGTGTGAGTTAGCAATTCTTTAACACGCAGGCTTTCGCGACCAATATCATGCACGTCCTACTCAGGTTGTATATGTTGTGGCTTGGCTCTCCAACACACCGGTGTGCTGCACTAGTGACGAATTGCCACGTTCTGTTTACGTGACAACCCTTACTAGTTGGCTGTGTCGGGTGGCGGCGGGTTTAACGACACATTTATATTTACGCCATCTAACCCAAAATCAACTATATTATGGATGAGCAATTCTTGTTCAGTTTCCTGACAGATACACACTGGCAATGTTTTGCTATCGTGTGCAAAACAGTAAAAACAACACATGGACATGTAATCACTGCGGTGTGCGACTGTGGTTGTGCAGAAGGATAGACCAATGGACGTACAACGCCTCAGGGCCCGAATCACCAATACAATACAGGAGGCGCCGTCACGGCGACAATTCACCACCCAGCTACTGCCGACGCAATCATCCGCCTCTACCACCTCAACGTACAATCATAGCTGCTGCTCTACAGCAAACATCGGCCGCACGAAGAAGAAAATCGATGGGGTTTTTTTAACTAACATTAATTTACGTTACGCAATTAACATCTTCATAAAATAACCACAATGATTATTTGCCATTTTGTCAACCTACCGTTAGATGAAGGGCCCGCTTAAACGCCGCGCCAAGGCACGGGAATTTGTTTGACCATACTTCACCGCACCCATCCGTCAGGCCCGAGGACGATTCAGGGATATCGCTCGCCACTGATGTTAGTCGTGGTCAGGGAATCGAACTCAGGCGTGGACTGTGCCGCTCCACTCACCCCAAAGGGTTCGTATACAAAAAGAAAAGCGTTGATGATGGAGCGAGCTCATGTAACAATTATCTGCTGTACGTTTTACCGCATCAATAAATAAAAAAATCTAATTGCCTAGGGTAGACCGTGTGTTAAGCTGGTGAACTACGGGGTTATGTAAATGTGCGCTGTTGCTGTCGCCCCGAGAGCATTGACGAGCTGGTTGTACTTGCTTTTGTTTTATTTTCTACCTACGTGACATTACCGAAAGAACCAAAGAGTATGGACTCCTGCAGTCACGAAAGCTTCAAATCAAGATTGCTCCATCGATGTCAAAACATCGATGTCTGCCACAGGTGGTTCGCGTCCTTGTGCACAGCGCATCAATGGCGCATAACAGTTAACACATTCCAAATCTTGTGAAGAGTCATTGTATTCTGGATCGAGTTATTGGCCTTCTTTCTGTCGCCGTTGTAGCGACATTTACAAACAAATCTGCTTTGGTGTCCTATGAAAAGCTTTGTGGGAATTGCATGGGAGAGAAAATGAATCAGAACTCCTCACCCTCCCATATATAAAAAAATAAATGAGCAACCCCCACAGACCGCTTTGTTATTTCTAGATTTGAAGCTTTCGTGACTGCAAGGATTCATACTCTTTGGTTTTTTCGGTAAAGTCAAGTAGGTAAAACAATTAATAAAATAAAATGAATGAAAACAACTAAATTTAGTTATTATATTGATTGTTTTACCTACGTGACTTTACCGAAAAAACCAAAGAATACGCTTTGTTATTTTTAAGCTAAATGTGTTATCTTTTAAATTTCGATTTAAAGCTTTCGTGACTGCAGGGATTCATCTTCTTGGTTCTTTCGGTAAAGTCACGTAGACGCTGTCTTCTCGACAGACCTGTTCTCCACCTGAGGATGGCTGCTTGCGTTGTGGCAGAAACGTCGTGAGAATTATTTTATTATGTTTTATTTTAATTATTTTATTATTTCCATTCTACGTGACTTTACCGAAAGAACCAAGAAGATGTGTTATCTTTTTTTTACCTATTCTAAGTATTGGGACATTCACGTAAATCAATTTTTTTTATAAAGCGCTCCGAAGATGCATTTGTTGATGAGACATGCGCTAAGTGAATGAGCACCGGGACGTTCTTTCGCAGCGCCTACCTGCGTCAGCATCGAAAACGTCTGATTGCTCAGGAAGGACGGTGATGGCAGTGGAGACCTGCGGCGGAACACGTGACACACAATGTGACATTAGTCAGAGAAGGAATAATCTACCCAGCTAGATTTGAAGTCTTCGTGACTGCAGGGATCCATACTCTTTGGTTCTTTCGGTAAAGTCACGGAGGTATAAAATAAAATAAATGAAATCACGACGTTTCGATTGCAACACAAGCAATCACCACCACAGCAATAAAAAACCTTTTCTTGCTGTGGTTTCCCACCTGATGATGATTGCTTGTGTTGCAATCGAAACGTCGTGATTTTATTTATTTTATTTTATCCCTACGTGACTTTACCGAAAGAACCAAAGAGTATCAACCCATCATTTTAAAGAGCGGCGCTGTGCGGCGACATTTATAATGATCAAGGACATACAGTGTACACAATCGGATGCCTTCACTAGGAAAGTCAGACTAATTCCAATTCTTCCTTCCTTGAAGTTACAGAAATTCTTCACATTTTAACATGATAATTGTTTTTTACCCTTTTATCTGGCAACAAAACTGACACCTTTTTTTTACAAGGAGTCATGTTTGCATAGACCACAATACCTGAAAAAAGGTGTCAGTTTTGTTGCCAGATAAAAGGGTAAAAAAACAATTATCATATTTTTCTACTGGCAAATGAGGTTCCAATGTGTGTAAATTTTTACATGACACACGCTTACTTTGAGCAGAATGATATACGATTTAATGAGTGCTTAAACAACACGCATTCACAACCGTCCTTTTTTAAGATACCAGTTTTATGAAGAATAAATTGGTGACCTCGTAACCTCGTAACATGTCACGTGACTCGAGGAATGATTTAGCCTCTTGCTGTTTAAATTCCATGGAAACAGCTCAAAATAATTAAATGCATTGATCAGCCCACGTGAAGAAATCGTAACATGGTCAACGTTTACACATTTCGGCGTGTATTCGATGCGAATCATTATCTCACGCGCGTAATTAAAACTCATGCAACGCGATGTCACTGCTTATAAACGGATTTGATATAAGCAAGCCTGACCACTCTGCTAATGAGGCAGTGTATGTTGATGCCGGTCCAGAGTTTTTTTTTATTCGAATCATTGCTTTATATCGAATCGGAATCATCTAAAATCACCGACTGGACACCTGTGAAACTGAGCTTTACAGCTCATCGTATTCCTCCAGCATAAACAAATATTCTGATTGCCGATGGTAGTATCAACTCGCAGAAGGCCATGCTTGCGGCTGATTGGTTGTGTCAGCAATACTTTGATTGTGTACATGCGGAGGCGGGTGTATGAAGGAGACGCTGTCTGCTTATTTATTTTTTTACTTCACAGACTGGGTGAGATTAATGCCTAGCTAAGCAGCCAAAACGCAATCGGGCCTTGTCGATTTGCCCTTTGGTTTGTGATGGAGACATTACCAGTCCATTGGTGTTGGTGTGCGGCTCCATTGGTGTTGGTCCATTGGTGTTGTTCCAACATCAATGGAGACTAGGCTCTAAGAAAAGCTGTATTGGGTGTGGACCAATCAACTTCAAGGACAGTGCATATCATTATCAGAGTTGTTTCTTTTTTTGTTTGCATTTTGACTGCTTGTGTTGTGGTTATTGCAAACATGATCCCTTGTATAAAGGTGTCAGTTTTTGTACCAGATTAAAGTGTAAAAACCTATTACTATGATTTGTTTACCTTTCCTATACTTAGCACTCCTATCGTGTTTTTGTATTGTTGTAACGTTCTGACCTGCCCTACTGGACATAGGTGAAATGTAGATTCATAGCACATGGGATTCCTTCTGTATAAATAAATACTCTGATGATTCTGATCAAACATATCGGAGAGCTGCCACTGTTACTATTATATTTTGCGCATGGCGGCAGCAATGTGTTCACAAGCGAAATGCCAGTGTGGGGATCTGGCTCGGCACGGAGAGAGGGCTTCAGGAGTTAGTGGAGTTTTGATCCTCCTCCTCCGTTGCAGGAAGTGGGCGACGGTAGCCTTCTCATAGCCCACGTGTCGCGAGTTTCTACGCTACATTCAACACAACCAACACTGCCGATGGATATCATTAATTTGAATCCAGATACGATCAACACTTGGTGGCTGACATTCGTACGTATATTTTATTATGTTTTATTTTCATTATTTTATTATTTCCCTTCTACGTGACTTTACCGAAATAACCAAGAAGATGAATCCCTGCAGTCACGAAAGCTTTAAATCGAAAAATTCGTACGTTTGTTATTTATTTGCTGACATTCCACTAGTGTTTGTAGGTTAATTTTGTGAGAAAGATTAAGTTTACATGGACGCTGCTACTGCTGCGATTAGTTGCTGTAAAAATGCACGCAGAAATTAAGATTATTTAAAAACGAATGGCGTTGAATTTATAATGCAGTAGCAATACAATTCGATTTCTTTGGCAAATCCTTCACTGATGGAGCGCAGGCTACCGTGGTTTACTCTGTGGCGCGTAGTTGGGTTGCATGGTCAGTCGCCCAGTGCCGGATTATCCTCGTAGCACAAGTAGCTACATATGCTACGGGCCCCGCACTTTCAAGGCACCCGCGCTAAACGCTTTCAAGCTATAAATTCCGGCTCAGTGATTCTGCACTTGCTCTATACCGCCTTCAACTTTTATGAACAACTGGGTGTTTAAGGTTAGCGATTGTCGTATTAACTGGCTGTATAGCAAATGAAAAAATAGAATTACTTTACTGGCTGTATAGCAAATGAAAAAATAGAATTACTTTACTATGCAAGTTAAACATTGATGTTTTAATATTTATGTTTTTTTTTATTTAGGGCCCCTTTATAACATATGCTACAGGCCCCGCACTAGCTTAATCCGGCACTGCAGTCGCCCTGTCATGGCTTGTCTTTAGTATCCAAATAATGAAGGAGATGTGTGCATCGGCCTGTTGGTGTTCTGATGAGGTTGGTGGTTAATACCACAGCCATGTCCTCGAGAGGGATGCACGTCAAAGCCAGGGGGTACGATGTGGGGGCCCTTCTTGTGGCCACAGATATCACCTTAAGCACGAGTCGTATCCGGCATCTCGGCGAAACGGACTTCGTTCATTATTGTGACTCGCAAACTCTTCTCTCGCCCACCAGTAATTAAACATGCGCAGGATTAGTATTTTGGCGTTAGTCTTAAGGGTGCGTGTTGCTCGCTTGTAAGACCCCCATGGACATCTTTGGCCATGGGGGCCTTACAGGCGTTGTTATTTTTGTATAGGATTCTAATTTGTAAATACTGTACTCCCCACCACCCCCCCCCCCCCTCTGCCCCCCATAAAAAACTACTGCAGAAAATCGGTCTAAATATCAACATTATTTTATTTCCTGTTTATGGGCTAATTTTCACCAAAGGCTGAGTGGGTCACGCTGCTGATTTCGCAGTTGCACGAATTCTGGCTGTGGGTTCAGTCGCTTATTCTTATCTCTGCTTTTCATACTCGCAGGAGGGCCACGCGTTGGCCGTGCAAACGTCTCGGCGCTCTCGCGGCTCGGGGAACACCGGCCCACAAAAACCCCCACGATGTTAATGCCCCCAAAAACAATTCCTCAATTTGTACAAAAATACAAACCGTAGAGTCCAAAGTTAAGTTTTTCTTGGGTTAGATCGCCTACATATAAATGTGTCGTTAAAACCGCCACTGCCCGACACAGCCAATTAGTCAGGATGGTCACGTAAACAAAACGTGCCAATTAGTTGCTAGTACAGCACTAACCGGTGTGTTGAAGAGTAAACCCACAACATTTACAATTTGAGTACTGTCACGTTTCGCTGGTGATTACAACAACCAGCCTCATCAGGCGATTAGCCAGAATTGCAAAGAAGTCATCCTGTTTCGGTATTAAATAGATAATAATGGTCACGAAAGCCTACGTGTGAAACCTTTGTCAATATGCCCAAACCAATATCAGCACATGAAATGACACATTCCTATGACAGGGGTGAGTATATCCACATAACTGTCACTGTTGATTTCATTTAATCCCAGAGTGAAGGGGGATCTAAATCACCCTCAAAGGGATTTGAATTCCCAACCTCTGATCGGCACGTTACTGTGATGGTGGCCAAAAACCTCGACGAAAAATGTCAATGATGTTTAGCGTGTGAATTGTTTTAACTTTCCAGCGTCTCTTCCCTTGCATCCACACAACGGGAGTTTTGCGATGGCTGCATGGTTTGCTGCGATGCCCTTCACGAGTTCTTACTGCTGTCACTTAGAGGGGCGCTGCAGCGATGTAATGGTTAGCGCACTGGGCTTGCAATCCAGAAGCCGCCGGGTTCAATCACCGAGCGTGGCTGTCCAGCCAGCGGTAGAAATGCGGTAACACCACCGTAGTATCCGCACCTCCGATTCGCAAGGCTAGCCATGTACGGTGCGAAATGAGTTCGACATACTTACATACGACCAAATGTTGCCAAATTTTAAAAAAGGACACCGCGAATTACTTGATTGGGATTACACCGCAGCAGCGGCATTCATCGCACCCCGACTAGCAGACTAATGCCAGGTGGTGCAAGCCAGGTGGTGCAAGCCAGGTGGTGCAAGCCAGGTGGTGCCGAGTCACCTTGTGCCCGCACAGGGACAGCTGCCATCGGGGGGGTGGGGGGGGGGGGCCCCTTACGAATATGCCGACATGATGCGACGTGACGATGGTAAAGCGTCTTCTTGGTTCTTTCGGTAAAGTCACGTAGAAGGGAAATAATAAAATATAAAAGATATATACTTTTTTTATTTTATTATTTCCCTTCTACGTGACTTTATCAAAAGAACCAAGAAGATGAATCCCTGCAGTCACGAAAGCTTTAAATCGAGATGGTAAAGCGCTCTGAGACGCGCGCCGCGAAGATGCCCGAGGGGCGGCCGCGTCGAGCACAAGTCGTCGTTGTCGGAACTGACCTGGGGTGGGCGGCGGTGGGCAGGGAGAGCGAGGGCCTGTACGGCAGCGTGGGGTACGACGACGACGCCGACGGCGGGGTCACCGCCTCGGACGACCCTTCGCGGCTCGACAGCAGCGGCCTCGGCGACAGCGGCACCATCGGCCTGGCGTGCACGTCCAGCTTCTCCAGGCGCCGCACCGCGTCCGATCTGAGCGCGCAGGGGTAAAAGAACAAGTCCGGCACCGTGATTACTCGACGGGATGCCAAGGCTAGCGAGGGTGGCAGCTGCTACCAGTAATTTGAATATGAACGGTGGTGGTGCGCGGTATGAAAAAAAAGCTTTATATTTTTCCACACCGCGATTTGCAACCCCGGGGGAGAAAATCTTGCGGGGTGGTGGTGGTGCATCAAAATCAGCTCTCGTGATGTCGAAGCAGTCGGAAGATGAATGTTTATTCGAGCGGCTGAACACAAAGAAGCTTCACGGTCTGTTGCAAAGCGACCAGCGTGGTGAAGTAGGCATCGGCTTATTCACGTTTGAGAGTCTTTGTTGTGTAGAATGGTTGACTGAGTGCGATTTCAGCCGCACCACCTCTACATAACAAAAGGCCCAGTCCCATTTACACGCACCTTTACATCATCCGCACCTAGTTTACACAACAAAGGCTCATTCCTAACAGCGTGCTTCAGCCGCACCGAACCTCACAAAAATAATATTCAGGGCCTACCTTGGCTCCTCCCACCCTCAACCAGTATATATACAAGGACTGTTTTCTTGGAATTTCTCTCACTTGATACAGCTATCGTGCTGTGACGGTTCCACCTGAAGATGGAAGCTTGTGTTGCCTCCGAAACGTCGTGATTTTTATTTTATTTTTATTTTACTTTTTATTAATTTTAATTTTTACCTACGTGACTTTACCGAAAAACCTAAGAATATGAATCCTTGCAGTCACGAAAGCTTCAAATCTAGAATTCCGATAAAGGTGGAGAAAATAAACGTTCTGCTGTCTCAATGCGGAGCTCTAAGGGCATGCAGGACCGGTGACCGTATGGATGCGTAACTCGCCGTGGCCACGCGTTACGTGTTCTGCGATGCCTACCTGCTCACTGGAGCCAGCGGAACAGGAGGAGACCTCTTCTGGAAATGGAAGAAAAAAATGTAAATCCGGTTAGAGTGAAAAAGGTGCAGCTCTGCAATTCCCTGCTCGTCTCGCACCTCCGATTAGCACGGTTGGCTACGTACGGTGTGAAAGAAGTGTAACATACATACATAGACTCGCACAGAGACCCATAGACTCACAGAGAGACCCATAGACTCACCACGCAGAGATGCATAGTATAATTTAGTATTAGATCATCGTGTAGGTACATTGTGTTAAATAACAACCAATTAATAACCGCCATTCGCCACTTAGGTGACGTCACCATGGTGCCTGTGCCAGGCCAGGTGAACTTTGAGGCCACGTGAAGTGTCGGAAGGCTCAATGACAGGAGGTCACGGGACAGACCCAGGTGCCATGGGTTGGCTGACTGAGATGACTGGCAGATGCACCACCAGCTGTTACCCCCTACCCTGCCAAAATGCAGCAAATAACTACCACCACCAACCGCATAAACGCTACCACCGAGTACAAAACCACCATCATCGCCACCACCACCACCACCACCAGTTCCACATTGGCATTATACCGACGTGATGGTCTAATAAACGAATCATATTGTTCGTGAAAGCCGACGTATAAAATTAGTACTGTACATACATACGTTGGATTACAGCCCTATACTCTTGCTAATCCTGCTCCCTTGCCAACTGCCAGGTGCTTTAGAACCCCGAGATAAGAGAAACTCACCAGCTCACACTCGGCGCCTCGGTCTACAATGAAGAGAAAAAAAATCAACAAACAGACCACAAAGGTGCATTAACAATCAATGAGCATGCATTTCCAAACAAATTCAATCTCATGCCAATTCGTCGGTTCAATTTCCAGGTGCGATGATGAAGTCTTTATGCTATAAAATCATCATAATTTCTTAAATGGAAGCGGCTTATGAAATAGGAATTCGATACCGAATGAAGTACAGCACAGTATGACGGGATTGATATTGAATAAATGTCTGTAAAGATGGAGGAGGTTGTGAACGATAGCTGGATAACATAATTCCAAGTGCAGTGTTGTATGCTAACAACGCCGTGCATCTAACTGATCCGGTGTCGTATCCTATTAATGCCGCATCTGTTAATGTAACCGATCGCCCCCGACGCCCCGACTCGGATTCGCCCACCGACAGCCACCAACCTCTTCTTGGTTCTTTCGGTAAAGTCACGTAGAAGGGAAATAATAAAATAATAAAAACAAAACAAAAAGAACAGGTCTGTCGGGGAGACAGACCTGGTCTTCACCTGAGGACGGCTGCTTGCGTTGTGGCCGAAACGTCGTGAGAATTATTTTATTATGTTTTATTTGTATTATTTTATTATTTCCCTTCTACGTGACTTTACCGAAAGAACCAAGAAGATGAATCCCTGCAGTCACGAAAGAAGCTTTAAATCGAAAGCCACCAACCTGTGAAGCTGTCGGCATCTTCAAGGTGCACGTTGTTCTGGCGACGGAGTGGGGAGCTGGGCGGCTTGCCATGAGGGTGGTGGAGATGCGGTCTGCCGCCGCTGCCACCGCCGGGTGACAACTGCTCGTGGAACCCGGCCGGCCGGCTCGGGGGAAACGGCGCCGGCTTCTGGGGCGGCCGACCGCTGAAGGGGCGAACCGCCGCCATGGGCGGGATGCTCGCGGATTTCTGCCGCTGGTGCTGCTGGCCCGGCGTCAAGGGGCTGGGGGATTTCGGTGGCGGCGGCTGCGTGGACGCCCTCCGCCCCAGGTGGGGAGGGCGATGGGCGCGAGCCCCCTGATGGTGCTGCGGCTGCGGCTGCCCGTTGTGTTGCAACGACATTTGGCCGAAGTTGTGGATCGCCGGCGGAATGGGGTTAGATGGAGGTCTCTTCACGTGCCGAGCGAGGCATTCTTTCTCTGAAAAGGCAACGCGCAGACGCACGCTGTGTGTGATGGGCGTCGAGACGGCGTTACGCCAGGTCTCTAGTGTTAACGGGACAATGCCACCCGGGTTGGCAATCGTAATGAAAACGAGACTCAAAGCAGCCGTTGTCTCGCCATTCAGGGGCCGGTGAGTCTGCGCACCGCTGTTGGAAATCAAAGAAAATAAACTCTGAGCAATACTTACCTGCTCGTTATGAAGACTCGAAACTGCATACACCGCTTGCGTCCCCGTGCCTGACCTGCTACCCTTGCACCCTCCCCCCTACCCTCTTCTGGGCTTCCGTGCCCCATGAACACATTTACCTGCCGGCCATGCCACTGTGGACTGGGGAGTGATTGCTGTGCCTGTCGTGCTTACGATGATCATATACAAGTTTTGCTTTGTGGCCTTTGTGGGACATAACCATCTTAGGGAAAAAGGAAAAGCATTGCTGCGATTGATGGATGCTATTGCAGCTGCTTTTGCAGCAATGCTTTTGTGTCACCTCGATATAATCTGCGCCGACACCTTCACATCGATCAGTCAAACGTCAGATGTTTACTGACAGAGGTTTGGAGACCCCGGCTCCGCTCACCATACAAAGTGTTCGTCGCGGTAATTTTTACCACAACCGGCTTTCGCGACCAATGTTACGATTTAAGATTGACGTTTTGGGCCAGGTCGTGCAATTGAACCGTGTTTTGTACGCCAACTCCCCTCCACAATTCTGTCACCTGCTTGATGATGCTGGCTGCTACAGCTACCAGCGAAATGTCACGCACTCCGTTGTTTTTTACGTGCCTCTCCAACAACAACACGGGTGGCATTGAAGCGGTGATAAATTGGCTACGTTTATTCACGCGACAACTTCACAAGTTGGCTGTGCCTGAGAGGAGGTGGGTTTACGACACGCGTTATTACTTACGTGATCTGACGCATAAAATCACTTGTGTTCGTCGGTGGTGTTCTGTTTACGAAGAGGTTGTAGGACCAGTGAAAGTAAAGCCTGTCTAAAATGTAATTGCTTCAGAATATCAGTTTATGATTTTAGCATCATCATTTCTTTTTTATTCACGACCTAGGTGTGGGACAATAATGAATGGTAAGGGTACGGTATAAAGTGTGGGTAGTGACCGCACCTAAAAGTCATGTTTTTTTACATTATATAACTTTGTCCATAAAATACATGATTACAATAATTTTCTCAGCAAAACGCAAGGGGATAATTTAAGTAATTCCCATTTTTCTTTGCAATTTATTCGGATTGATTTAAAAATAATCTAAATGTGTGGTGGCCATTTTGCATGTGTACAGCCCTTTGCCCCTCTCCCCATCCCCTCCACTGCCACCACCGCCAACACCCGCCGACGCCACACGTACGCATCTGTATAATCAGCGCGTAGTATTTAACCTAAGGACATTTTTAAATAAAAGTTTAAAGGACCCGCAAAATCTACCGTGTTTTTGCAGCCATTTGCACCGTTTAAAATGTAGAATCTGTTCAAATTCACCAATTCCACGATCCACCCGTTTGTGACCTTACGTGGTATTAAAGAAACCATAGCCCCCCCCCCCTCGCCCCTTACCTGCTGCGTGTGCTCCTGGGTGCTGGGCTCGTGCACCCACGTGGGCGAGCACGGAGTGAGGCCGTGCCGGGTAGGTTGCCGGGCAGTGAGGCCCCGACAGTGAGCGGGAGTTCTTGTTGCAGTTGCTCTGAGTTTTGGAGAATGGAGGTGCAGAGTTCCCCCTCCTGGGCCCGGCCTTCTGCTCCTTCGACAAAGCTGTCGATTGGGGAGGGGGGGCGTCGTTGGTCACACCTCGTTTGCTTTCGGGTTCCGCAAGGAGATCAGTCTCATTCACCTACTAATCACGCGGTTACTTGAAGCGAGGCCGCATCACGACCTGGCCACGTTTCTGTTGCAAGACCCAGATCGTTAGTATTACGTGGCCTAACCCCGCAAACATCCATTCTGAATGATAATTACGGGCGTGAAATCCGACAGTTTTAACTCACAGCACGTCCGTTTGGGGCCACCCCCAACGAAAAGACAATTGCGTACGTAACAGTCGCGATAACGTTCATCTCGTAGCACGCCACCGCGCGATATTCGCTCCTCGCTCTCGTAGAGAGGGAACGACTCAAAGGCGCGAGGAGGAACGACAGACGAGCGGGAGGGCAGCAGCCACGCGATGAGCCGGCGCCAACAATCGCCCGTGCTTCGCAGTCCTCTATGTATTAAGATGTTACTGGCCAATTAAAAAGTGTTTACATGTGGGAGGTAAACCTGAGCACCTGGAGAAAAACTCATGCGCGCTAGGGGTATAACACTCCATGCAATACAGATGGAACAAGTGAAATCCACATTTTTGCTGTTTCCGCCTTCTCCTAGCAATTAAACCGGGGTATGGATCCACCTCGACGCCAACGGGACGGGAGTTTCACGAGATCTCTGCGTGACCCACCAACCCTCGCCGCCTCCACAGTGCTGGGCTACAGGCCACGTGCGTGCCACTGCCGCCCAGACAAAGCCAGATGCTCCGTGGAGCATCGTGCTCCCCGTTCAGTGTCCGCTGGTCTGTAGGCTGCACAGTGCACAATCAAAACCTAAAACTATAAACTAATATGTTGATTTGAAGCTTTCGTGACTGCAGGAATCCATACTCTTTGGTTCTTTCGCTAAAGTCACGTAGGTAGAAAAATTAAATAAAACCACGACGTTTCGGGTGCAACACAAGGTAAACCTTTAAAACCGTCTGCATCAGCAGCAGGCCATGCTTTCCCACCCGATGGCGGACGCTTGTGTTGCGCTCGAAACGTCGTGATTTATTTTAGTTTATTTTTATACCTACGTGACTTTACCGAAAGAACCAAAGAGTATATATACACTAATAAACACAGGCCTGAATGCCAGACATTGAAAACCGATTGCTTTTTGTGTTTAGTTTATTTGCCCTTTAGCCGCACCTCCAATTAGCATAGTTGACTACAAAAGAAGCTAAACACACACACGCGCTGGCGTCACTCTGATTTGATAGCATGCATCGCGTCGAGGTGTCATGCTCTGGCTTGCTGGGAGAATGTAGCACAGCAAAAAATGTTTACTTCACCTAATCCACCTGCAGGGGATACAGTGTTTCCCCCTCGCAAGCATGTGTTTCCTCCGGATGCTCCAGTTTCCTCTCAAATGTCAACCATTCATGAATTGCTCAATGACAACTTAACATACAGAGGACGGCAGAGCCTGGGCAATTACTGGGAGCGCCGACTCACCGCCTGTTGTTCCTCGTTGCGATTCTATCCTATTGCTAAGTTGCCTTCTATCCAGAGTGGCATCTGAGACCTTTGATTTTGATTCGCTGCTGCCATGTCTAATGCTCTGCGCCTCTCCTCTCTCTCTCTCTACGAGAGTGAGTGAATACTGTGCGGGGGCGTTACAAGTTGACATTATTATTATTATTATGATCTACACTTTGCAATTTTCCCTTCGGGTAACACTTGCACATTCCTACTTCAATCGTGTGGTCCCGAAGTAGGCACATCAATTGCGTTTGTTCACGTGCGCCATTTTTGTTCAATAAGTTGGGTGGGTGTTTTTGTTATTGTTGTTGCATAGTGCCGTCGTTACAACTGAACGATGAAGCATCGAGCCCCGCTGTGTTGCCACTCACGTGCAACCGAAGTCCGGTCATCGGATTTGGTTGGGCTGTCTGCGATAGGCGTCACGTAATCTCCCTGTAAAACACAGCCACAGAGCATGTTAGGCTGAGCCACTGGAACACGTCATTTAAATTACACAGCATCGCATGGCTTTGCCTCACCAATCTCGTCAAGGAGCATAAACCATCATCGCGCAAACTCCGGTAATCCTCGCAGCAGCAGTGGCTTTTGGCTGGCCATCGAACAAAGACGGTCACTGCATCGCGCGCTTTCAGATGCACTTCTGTGGCCGTCTGGAACGCTCTTCCTGCGGATTATAGGAAGCTTCTGGAGCTGTGCACTTTTAATCTAAATTGAAAACGAATTTCTTTAGAACTGTCTTTTGTGTTTAGTTTGTTGTCCTTCCCCTTGCGAAAAATTAAAATATAACTTACTCTCAAAATAATAATCGCAGAGGTTTTAGTTTTTTTAAACTTTACAGCAAACATTAAGAGCCACCAAGGAAGGAAAACGATATCTTGTTAACAAACCCAAATAATAAATTAAATTAAGAAATCCACAAGACCATACAAAGCCAACGCTTCCAGTAGCTGGACATCGCCCACAACGGGGCTGAAGGAGTCACGTTTTTATATTTCCTTACGACAAATAAGCGTGGCCACAGGCTTCCAAGTGTCGACCTGCAGAGTACGGCTACTCTCCTGCAACGCAATGCCTTGGGCAATGCGACTGTTCATCGCAAATGCCACAAATCGTGAGGCATCCGTCGCAACAAGAGGCACAACTGTCACAGCCTGCGGGCTTTGTTGAAACGAGACAACGACCCCTGTAGCAAAAAAGGAACGCCTGCTAAACTGCAAAAAAGACAAAGTATGAGAGTGCGACCCTTAACGATAGAAGAATGTGTAAGCTGCGATTAAAATCCACGGAGTATACGGCCACGGGAGAAAAAAACTTACGTCGCTTTCTTGATCCTTGGAGTGCAAATTGAGGCGAAACGACTCGGCCAGGGGAGCGGAGGGTACGGGTCTCTGCTGCACGATGAACGAGCGGCGTTCATCTGAGGAAGAGCGGTCAACAAGGGGGAGAGGTGGACAACGTTGACTCTGGCAGCGCTGCTCCACCTCGTCCGTTCCACGGCACTCGCTCTGGAGCTGGCTCCCAACTTCGGCGGCGCGCTGTTGTCCCGAACACGCGGGTACGACCGAGGGAGTTGAGAGGGCAGAAGATGGCTGACGGTCAATGCCTCCCCACAACATGTAAGTCATGGAGGGTTCATCTTTTTGGTTCTTTCGGTAAAGTCACGTAGAAGGGAAATAATAAAATAATAAAAATAAAACATAATAAAATACAATTCTCACGACGTTTCGGCCACAACGCAAGCAGCCGTCCTCAGGTGAAGAACAGGTCTGTCGGAAAGACAGAGTCATTCATTCTGACGCTGTCTTTCCGACATACCTGTTCTTTACCTGAGGACGGCTGCTTGGGTTGTGGCCGAAACGTCGTGAGAATTGTATTTTATTATGACCACTGCTCGCTTCCCACGGAGTGAAACTAATTTTAGTAATGCCACCGAAGGAAGGATGATGGGCTGAGTCACCCAGAGCTGGAATTCAACTTTCCACCGTGAGTCAAAAGCTCTGCTGAATCATGCGATCCTTTAAGATTCACTGACATCCTCATGAGCAACATCAGAGCATATTCAACTATGAGCTCATACCCTGGTCAACCGAAGAGTGTTAAGAACACAGGTAACGGTGGGGCCCTGCAAATACTCGCCACTGCTGGCAGCAAAAGGGCCTCCACTTGACAGGGAGCACTGGAGAGCCAATCTAGAGGGTATTTGGCCTACTCTTCCAATGCCGGCCAGTCAACCTGGGTCGAGGTGGGAACACTCACACGTTTACCCCCATCGCACACGTGGACAGAGGTGGGCGGTGGGGGGGGAGGGGCATTTGATAAACTCGCCGCCCCCCCCCCCCCCGTTGTTTCAACCACCACGCAGTTGAAACAATGGGCGCAAGATGGAATCGACCCCGTGACCTCTGGATTGCAAGTCCAGTGGCGGCGACACACAATTACACTATTACACAACTTAACACATATCCAGTGCAACACGATATGTCACATGTGTGAGTGCGACGCCGCAGAGTATCCGCTCGTTCTCAGAGAGAGCGAGAGAACGACTCAGAGGCACGAGGAGCGACCACAGACAAAGAGGGGAAGGCAGCAGCCACACGATGAGCCGGAGCCAACAATTGCCCAAGCTCTGAGGTCCTCTATATATTAAGGCTTTCCCGTTCCGAGACATCTGCAAGTTACAGGGTGGGTGTTGTCCCGTTCACCGCCGAATCTCAGAACGCGTGAGCAGCTCAGCCTTCATTTTATTTCAAGAGGCGTAGCAGCGCCGTTGTTTTTAGAGACATTGTTACTCACCGCCGAGAAGCGTAGCGGCACGACCGCACTGCTGGCGCCAAGCTGAGCCGCGCGCCCTCCCGAATGGCCTTGTGGCAGGATCGGTACCGATAAAGGTATTTTATTTTATATTCTTAGGTTTTTTCGGTAAAGTCACGTATGTAAACAATTAAAATTAAAATTAATAAAAGTAAAATTAAAAAAATCACGACGTTTCGGAGGCTTGTGTTGCCTCTGATTTTTTATTTTATTTTTATTTTACTTTTAATGTTTTACCTACGTGACTTTACCGAAAAAAACCTAAGAATATGAATCCTTGCAGTCACGAAAGCTTCAAATCTATTTTATTTTAGCTTTTCCTTCCGGTTTCGTTTCGATGATGTAACCCGTACGTCATCGGAACGGATTCAGAATTAAAAACCGACGACGTACACGCACGTCATCGGAAGGGGAAAGGGCTAACGGCGTTGTCGGCCGACGCATGAGCACCGTACCGGCGTAGAGGCCGTCATCGCAGGTGCGGGCCGGCACCACGGAGGGGCTGTTGTTGTCGGGGCTCTTGGGTGGCGGCTCGTAGTCCGGAGGGTCCTCCTCGTCGGGCTTGTCGTAGTCGTGGTCGTCGGGCTCCGGAGAGGCCCCGGGCAGCACGTAGTCATCGTCCGTGTCGCCCTGCGCACGCGCAGACGGCGGGATGGCTGACGAGTCTCGCCACGGCTCTCTCCTCCCCTCTCTCCCACGTGGGTTTCTGGGCGGTGCTGCACGTCGTCCGGCACGATGTCCGACGTTTCGCTCCGCAATTGCGGGGAGCAGGTTCAAGAGCCGAGATGTGAGGAGGAGCTCCCGGGCATCGTGCGGGACGACGGGCTCTTGTTCAGAAGCGACCTGGCCACAAATGATAGCTCAGCAAAGTAGCTTACCATGTGGAAATTTACAGGAGATTCTAAATGTGGAAGGAAAAACCGGAAGACCAAGACAAAAATCCAGGAGACCACGTGCAGAGAGACACGCAAACCCCAAATATGCAGCAGGCATCAGGGGTCGAGATCGAACCCACGACCTCCTGCATACCAGGAGAGGGGGTTAACATCTCACCACAGCACAACGGTGAGAGCGGCGACCACGTGGCGGCCACCCACTCGATGTTCTCGGTCAAAGCGAGTGATCGTCGGAGCTGGCCGCGTGAATTGTGCTGAGACACGAGGCACCGAAGGTGAAACGCTGATTTCCATTCATACTAAGCCATTTGCGGAGCCTAAACTGCTGTAATGAATAATTGCCATAACACACAGCGTTATAATTTCATTTCACGACTCGATGACACTTTACAAATCTTCAAATCTCGACTAAGAAATGTCTCTCTCTCTTTAGTTATTTTCAAAATGTCTTTCTCACTTCTTCTTTCCTTAGTTGATGCTCCACTATTTTCCGCCTTTCCATGCACAGCGCCCTGAGAACGATTGTTTGTTTTCTTGAACGGAGGCAGGGGGGCGGGGGGTCCCAGAACCCCAGAACACAGTTCGGATATTGCTTGCGACCGATGCTAGCCATGGCCAGGAATTGAAATCGGGTGGCTGGATTCATGACTGCAGTACGCTTAAATTACGGCTCACCCAAAACGTGTCATCTACGGCGGGCGGCTCAATGGAAGTCACATAATTCGGTGCAATTTTTGTTCACTTGTATGTGAAGGTGTGTGAAGGTGTTAAACGAGCAATTTACCGTCCACACACGATAATGAAAGCGTCACATTTGTTAGGAGTGTTTGTTGCGGTAGCTATTTGTTGATCGCTGGCTGTTGTTGTTGTGTTCGTGCCCATACGTTTGGGTTTTCTTCGGGCGGATCGTCGTAGTCTTGATCGTCCTCCTCCTCTGCCTCGGGCTGTCCCGCGTCCGTGCTGTACCCAAACTCCTTTGCTGGCTTCTGGGAGCTTTGAGGGCGTCCGAATGGCGTATGCGGCTGCTGAATGAGTACATGAATACATACGAGAGTAAAGATGTCACATCGAAGGGGTTTGTGCCATTCTCAAATAAACATTTATGTCCAACGAGCAATAGGAGCTTCAACACCAGTGGCTCCTCAATTTGTGGTCTGCGATCACTGGTGGCCAACGAGGCCGAGGGAAGATGGCCTCTGGGATAGCTGCAGTTATTTCCACAATACACCAACATTTGTTGTTAATGCTTGGTCCCCAACCGAAAGATAGTTGAGGGTGGACAGCAGTGGTTGGGACCAAATATTTCCCAGCAGTATTTGTTTCAAGTTTTAACAAAGCAAATATATATGTTTTAATAAATCTGTTCTGGATTCACCTTCTCCGAGTATCATCAGCAGGAACGTGGCCTGTTCAAGAAACCCTGCCGCTCTGTCTGGTCTTCACAGAAGAGAACCCGAACACGAAAACCGTGAGTCTCAGAAGAGATTTTTTGATCGGGTAAAACGCCGACGCGCGTCGTCGTAATCGTCGTCATCCCTCCTCCATCCCGACGCGACCGATTAATGCAGTTTGTCACGTCAACAAATGTGGCCAATTTTCGTTCGCTGCTTAAGTGCACCGGGCATGTGCTGCTGTTGTAGAGCGTTCCAGAGCGCATTTAACTACGCGGCACCATGGGGCGCCGGTGAGTGCGGTGCAGAGGAAACGCAGAATCATCAGCCTCTGGCTCGGTAGATTTGCGGGGGTGTCGAAGAAATAAATAAATAAGCTTGGGCAGGAAACGGGTTTCTTTCATTTTGCCGATAAAACGAACCCAAATTTAAATATTACTTTAACTTATATTTCGCGATCCAGCCTAAAGTTTAGGACAAATGTAAAGTACGCACAGTTATACGACCTTGTGGGTCAGTGCTCCCAAACTTTAGCTTTTTTTAAATTAAAATATCTCAGCCGGATACATCCCCTTGAAATGGGAACGTCTCACTTGCAAAGGTGTTGTTATCAAAGTGGTGCGTGCACAGCGCACAAATTACCGACGCGGTATACACACACACACACACAAGGTATTACCCACAATGCAACAAACTATCTGAAGCCATAACAGCCTTTATGTTGTGTTAGATCGCGTAAATATAAATGTGTAGTTAAACCCGCCAACACCGACACATCCAATTAGTAAGGTTTGTCACGTGAATAGAACATTCCAATTCGTTACTAGTGTAATAAGAGAGCACCATCTCCTGTATTATTGTGGGGGGTATATCACCTTATACAGTCTGTGTTATCTATAGTGGGCATTACATCGAGGTAAAAGGTGATGGGGCGAATCCACCAGGGAAGCCTCTGGAACGTTCCCGACGGTTCCAGGAGGGGCGTGGCCAGAGGAGGGGCGGGGCTAGGGGCGGGGCTTAGCCTCCGGGGAGCGAATATAAGCCGGGGGCACAGCAACGAGCGGGGTCGGTGTGTGAAGATCAAGAGGAGCTCCCCGTTGCTACTACTGCCCCGCCAACTCAACCTGCCACGTGGCGGATCCACCTCCAGCCAATCAGCTGCTCCCTAGCGCGCCGTGAGCCGGCGGCGTGTTGGTGAGCGGGTGAGCGCCACGTGGCACGGGGCAGCGCAGCCACCCAAGTGGGTGGGCATCCGCGGAGAGAGAGAGAACGAGTCTGTACAACTTCAAGTCTTTTACCGTGTTGGAGCCACTCATTACACCAGTTCAACACACCGGTGTGCTGTTTTAGTAATGGATCGGCACGTTCTGTTTACATGACAAACCTTACTAATTGGCTGTGTCGGGTGATGGTGGATTTAACGACATTTATATTTACGCGATCTATCCCCAAAAAAACCCTTATTATGGATTATATAGGTCGCGAAAGCCTCCTACGTGTTAAATTACCTCAAATCAGCCACAGCCACAAATAGGATGTCACATCATAGTCGTCGTAAATTGCCATCAAGACGCTTTTTGTTTTCGTTTGCAAAAGCAATGGGAATACCTTGACTAAAATCAGGGACATTTGCAGAATATTAAATCTGCACGTAGCCATAAATTGAAAGCACTGGAGAGAGAATCGACTTGGACGAAATGTACACATGGCATTTCAGTATGTGCACCGAAACGTTCACACATTTAAACTGATTTTTTTAATATATAAACAAACTAAAAATCGTCGCAATTATTTAATACCTTTTTGTTTTTGCAAGAAAGATTTGCCAAGACCACTCACTCACAGTGAAGCTGCAAGGTGACGCGTTCTCGGAGCTCGACGTGAGGGCCGAGTTTACAAACTCGTGGACGACGAGGGGAATGAGACCACTCCGAGAATGCGGACAGATCAGGGGACTTGACTTCAGGTGGCGTTCGTTCGTTCATCACGCACCGTCGACAAATGACCTTTGTCGCCAAGTGCGTGACCTCTTGCGGTGACAGCGTTCGCACGCTCTTGGCTGCCGTACACCGGCGTCTCGAGTGATTTGTTGATTAGTTTGAGCCACGGATCACGGGGTGGGGGGGGGGCAGGTGACCACGGTGGGGGGGGCAACCCGTTCCTTTGAGGGGGGTCGCAGTCTCTCGCGCCGAACGTCGGACCGCCAAACGAAGTTCCGCGATTTTGCTGCTGGAGTGTGCGCAGTTGCAGATCAAATCGAGTGTCTATTTCCGTGACTTCTGTAGCCGGGGGCGAATGACGCCGTGTGAATTAATCCGCATGTCTATCAGTCGTCAGCAGCAGCAGCTGTCGACTGATAACGATGGGTGTGCGTAACGATGTAGACGTTGCGGTCCTTCGCCACATTCTTGCCAAGAGGTCACGCGTCGTGAGAAAGACACTGAGCTTGGCAGGTGAGGTTATAACTCACTCTGGTCAAGGTGGTAAGAGTGGCTCGCACGAGATTTACCCATATTATGCCGCTTATTTGGTGATGCTGCAATGGCACAGTTAACAATAACAACTCAACACACTCGTCGACAATACTGTGGCTTTAAAATATATATGAAATCGGCAACGTTGGGCAATGACCCCTCTGACGGAAGGTCTTCCGCTAGACGGAGCCCCAGACAGCCCCTCTGGAGGGTATTTAGGCCTAACCTTCCACACTGGCCAAACATCTTGGAAGCGGTGGGGGTATCCACACTTTGCCGCACCGCACGCGGCCTGCCGATCGTATAACGGCGGTGGGCCGACAAAGGTGAGAGAATTCACGAAAACTTGGCCGTTGTTTCAACTGGGGCACCCAGTGAGATCACACTGGGTGACCTCTGAGCTGCAAGTCACAGCGTCCTGACCACGACACCACACGGCAGCATCCCCATCAATGCATTGCGAGTTGTGAAATGTTTGACCAATGGGTTATATTATTCTGTAGGCCCAGCAGTATGGATTCTAATTGACTTTAAAGCATTGTCATTACAACCACTGTGCAGGTTCTGCTTACAATCGCGTCCTCATCTGTTGGCTGCTCATAGTCTTGGCCATCGTCCTCCTCGTCACACCGTCGCTCCGCTCCTCTTGCGTTGTGCGTGGACTCCGTCGCCGCTGCCCTGTGGAGGCTCTGGGGGTTCTTCACCCGGTGTGCTTGCAGCTGCGAAATGAGAAGAGCAAACATTGCTTTCTTAATTCCGTGCAACTCGGGGTCATTTTGTTCGTAACATTTTCGTAAAATGTTTTAATGGAAGATTACTTGCGCTACTCGCTTTCAACAATTGTGTAAGAGCCCCTACTGGACATCTGTGAAAAACAGCTTCATAGCTCATCGGCTTCCTCCAGTGTAAACGATTATAATTCTGGTATAAATGAGCACGTGATACATATATATCCCTTATTGAAACTTTATTTCTATTAAAATGTCAATGAACACAAGTTCTTAAAACGTATCGTACGATAGTATTTTGATGACAAACTAACATGACCCAAATAAAATGAAGCAATTAAACAAGTATAGCCCGTAAAAACAAAGTTTTTCACTATAAATCCTTTATATGCGTGGCGGCTAGAGTCCTCTCGTCCTCTGGCTTGAGATGGCTGCCACCTATGGGTCAGATGATTGCATTGCACCATTAAGCAATTGGTAATTAAATATAATATTTTTGTCCTAAAAAGTGCAAAATTTTGGGAAAATTTTTTCACGAACATTCATTGTCACGCACAAAGAGTCTGTGTGGAAAATGTCAGCTCGATTGGATCATGGTAAGTGGGTTAAAAAACGACCGAAAGATTTGCACGATCGTAAGCAAGCAAGCGAACTTAATATAAAGGATTTTAAAAAAGTTACCTTCATATTCACTTGCGCGGAATTGCCACGGTAAGCGTAAATCTTTTTTTATGGTTGTTGTCATCTTCGGTGCATGTGAACTACATTCAGGCCCTTTCAGTTCATGGGAACGGTACTCACATTCAGGTCCTCATCAGTCAGTACTATCAGTTCATGTGAACGGTTCTTACACCCAGGTCCTTGTCGATTCATGTGAACGGTACTCACCTCCAGTTCCTCATCGATGGGTATTTCATAATCTTCATCATCTTCTCCTTCCTCCTGCTGAGCCCACGAGGCCTCCGGGCTCTGTGGGGTGTCCTGGCGCTGCCTCGGGACGCTTGCTTGATGCTGATTGTCTGGCTCCTGTGGTTTGTAGGCAGGAAACAACACGAATTAGCAAGAACGAAAATGATCATCTATAAATAAATATTAGCACTTTGAAAAAAAAAATACATACGAAATTGAAAGGACCTTTGTACTTTGTATACACCTTTGGTTGTACTTTGTATAGAATATAGAAGTACAACATTCGTGATATGCCGCATCTCTGGGTTGTGTTCGCAACTCGCTGCACGAATTCTGCTCGCTATCAGACGGTTTTGCTACTGCATTATGCTTATCATTTTAATGCCATTTCTTTTCAGTAATCTACATTTCTGTGTGGATTTTTACAGCAATTCATCGCAGCAGCAGCAGCAGCAGCGGCGTCCATGTAATATTAAGCTTTCCACAAAATGAACATACGACACTGTCGGAATGTCAGCAAATAAATAAATAACAAACGTACGAATACCAGTGAACAAGTGTTGATCGTATCTGGATTCAAATTAATGATATGCATCGGCAGTGTTGGTTGTGTTGAATGTTGCGTAGAAACTCGCGACACGTGGGCTATGAGAAGGCTACCGTCGCCCACTTCCTGCAACGGAGGAGGAGGATCAAACTCCACAAACTCCTGAAGCCCTCTCTCCGTGCCGAGCCAGATCCCCACACTGGCATTTAGCTTGTGAACACATTGCCATGCTCAGGAACGTATCCCACGATGTACGTATGTATGTTGAACTTCGTCTAGCACCAAACGTAGCCAATCGTGCTAATCGGAGGTGCAGTAGAAGGACAACAAACGAAGCACAAAACTCAGTTCTAAGGAAATTAGTTTTCAACTAAGATGTTATTGCAACAATTGTGTGATTACAATAGAAAAAACATGGAATACACGAAGTAGGATTTGCATGTAAAGAACCTGCTAATTCACATGAGACACGTCTCGTTGAGACATTTCGCTGTTACCTCTGGATCTTCGTAATTGTGTTCATCGTCGTCGTCGTCCTCCTCCTCCTTGCCTTGCTTTCCATATTCCTCATCGTTGTTGTCCTGAACGAATGAAATGAATGAATTGAAGGACGTCCCGAAAAATGTGGGAAAATCGTGGCACATCAACGACGATAAAATAGCCTTGACCGAATCGGAAATAACTTTTACTTTCCAGAGGATGACGATGGAAAATTTGGATTTTAATTAAATTTTACATGTTTTAACTTTCTCTCTTCACATTTCCGACACACGGTGCATTCGAACAAGAAACGTGCGGTCTTGCAAAGTGGCCAGGAGAGTGGCAGAACCAGGAAATGGGCTCAGTCCATTTTTTTGATTCACTGAACTAAGTCTGCTCATTGAATGTCTCATCGCGTGGAGCTTATCCCTGACCGTGCGTGCCCTCCTCCCGTGCGCCAAAAGCACGGCAATTAAAATGCGTCCAAGCATCTCGGCAGAGGGACCCTCCAGATACAAAAGAGTATTGAAACCGAATCATTCCGTGAGTAAGTACAGCGAGGGAAACAAGTATTTTATCCCCTGCTGATTTTGTACGTTTGCTCACTGACAAATGATCAGTCTATAATTTTAATGGTAGGTTTATTTGAACAGTGAGAGACAGAATAACAACAACAAAATCCAGAAAAACGCACGTCAAAAATGTTATAAATTGATTTGCATTTTAATGAGGGAAATAAGTATTTGACCCCTCTGCAAAACATGACTTAGTACTTGGTGGCAAAACCCTTGTTGGCAATCACAGAGGTCAGACGTTTCTTGTAGTTGGCCACCAGGTTTGCACACATCTCAGGAGGGATTTTTTCCCACTCCTCTTTGCAGATCTTCTCCAAGTCATTAAGGTTGCGAGGCTGATGTTTGGCAACTCGAACCTTCAGCTCCCTCCACAGATTTTCTATGGGATTAAGGTCTGGAGACTGGCTAGGCCACTCCAGGATCTTAATGTGCTTCTTCTTGAGCCACTCCTTTGTTGCCTTGGCCGTGTGTTTTGGGTCATTGTCATGCTGGAATACCCATCCACGACCCATTTTCAATGCCCTGGCTGAGGGAAGGAGGTTCTCACCCAAGATTTGACGGTACATGGCCCCATCCATCGTCCCTTTGATGCGGTGATGTTGTCCTGTCCCCTTAACAGAATAACACCCCCAAAGCATAATGTTTCCACCTCCATGTTTGACGGTGGGGATGGTGTTCTTGGGGTCATAGGCAGCATTCCTCCTCCTCCAAACACGGCGAGTTGAGTTGATGCCAAAGAGCTCCATTTTGGTCTCATCTGACCACAACACTTTCACCCAGTTGTCCTCTGAATCATTCAGATGTTCATTGGCAAACTTCAGACGGGCATGTATATGTGCTTTCTTGAGCAGGGGGACCTTGCGGGCGCTGCAGGATTTCAGTCCTTCACGGCGTAGTGTGTTGCCAACTGTTTTCTTGGTGACTATGGTCCCAGCTGCCTTGAGATCATTGACAAGATCCTCCCGTGTAGTTCTGGGCTGATTCCTCACCGTTCTCATGATCATTGCAACTCCACGAGGTGAGATCTTGCATGGAGCCCCAGGCCGAGGGAGATTGACAGTTCTTTTGTGTTTCTTCCATTTGCGAATAATTGCACCAACTGTTGTCACCTTCTCACCAAGCTGCTTGGCAATGGTCTTGTTGCCCATTCCAGCCTTGTGTAGGTCTACAATCTTGTCCCTGACATCCTTGGAGAGTTCTTTGGTCTTGGCCATGGTGGAGAGTTTGGAATCTGATTGATTGGTTTCTTCTGTGAACAGGTGTCTTTTATACAGGTAACAAGCTGAGATTAGGAGCACTCCCTTTAAGAGTGTGCTCCTAATCTCAGCTCGTTACCTGTATAAAAGACACCTGGGAGCCAGACATCTTTCTGATTGAGAGGGGGTCAAATACTTATTTCCCGCATAAAAATGCAAATCAATTTATAAAAAATTTTACATGCGTTTTTCTGGATTTTTTGTTGTTATTCTGTCTCTCACTGTTCAAATAAACCTACTATTAAAATTATAGACTGATCATTTCTTTGTCAGTGGGCAAACGTACAAAATCAGCAGGGGATCAAATACTTTTTTCCCTCACTGTAAATGACATGAGCATTCACTAGTCTCTTAAGTCCACGCAAACCGACCGACCGTATGTGGAGAGAATGCTTAACTGTTCAATTGGCAACTACTTCAATTGCCTGGGCTCGTAAAGTATCCCACGATGTACGAACTTCTTTAGCACCATACGGAGCCAATCGTGCTACTCGGAGGTGCGGTGGAAAGACAAGAAACTAAGCACAAAACTCAGTTCTAAAGAAATTAGTTTTAAACTAAGATGTTATTGCAACAATTGTGTTATTACAATAGAAAAAGACATGGAATACACTAAGTAGGATTTGTATGTAAAGAACCGGCTAATTCACATGAGACACGTCTCGTTGAGACATTTTGCTGTTACCTCTGGATCTTCGTAATTGTGTTCATCGTCGTCGTCCTCCTCCTCCTTGCTTTGCTTTCCATATTCCTCATCGCTGTTGTCCTGAACGAATGGAACGAATGAAATGAATGGGTTGAAGGACGTCCCGCCTCATGTGGGAAAATCGTGGCACATGAACGATAAAATAGCCCGGAACGACTGGAATAACTTTTTACTTTACAGAGGATGACGATGGAAAATTTGGATCTTCATTTCATTCTACATGTTTTCACTTTCTTTCTTCACATTCACGACACACGGTACATCCGAACAATAAACGTGCAGTCCTGCGTCACAGCTCGCGGGTGTCCCCGTCGTTGGGATTTTTACAGGGGTTGGTTGAAATTTTTTCAAAATGAACGCGGGGTGGGGAGCGAGGGGGGGGCGAGGAAAGGGGAAGGGGGGGAGGTCGGATTGTGAGGGCGCAGTGAAGCTCGCCACGGCGTTCCCTCGCGAGCGTCGCGTGAGACCGCCTGCGGCGCACGTGCGTAAGTGTCGTTGCACGTAAGTGCCGTTCGAGCGCTCATCGGATAACGAGACGATTTTGTTCGAGAACGCCAAGAACGTGATGAGTCGCAACCCACTCTCAGATCACATCTGCCACTCCGACTGACTTATGAGACCACATTTCTTACATCGATACTTTAGGACACTTTAGGACACTTCACTGCCTTGGTAAGGATACATCACAACTTTGGTGAGGTCACATCACACGGTTTCATAATCGTCAAGTTTGCTTTTCTCGATTGATCGTCCTTCATAAGGTGAATCTCATAACTCTGGCCTCGTCTCTGAATGTTACATTATGGGAGAGGCACAATATATTGGCTAGCCATTGAACAAAGACGGTGGCTGCATATCGCGCTTTCAGATGCGCTTCTCGCAGCCGTCTGGAACGCTCTTCCTTCCGATATTAGAAAGCCACTGGAGCTATGCACTTTTAAATCATCATCTAGGTTGACAAACTCATTTCCTTACAACTGGTTTTTGTGTTTAGTTTGTTGTCCTTCCCCTGCACCTCCGATTAGCATGGTCGGCTACGTACGGTGCGAAAGAAGTTCAACATAATACACATTATTTAACTCAGTAATGTTAACCTATGTTGATCGAGAGCAAGTCTAGAACTTGATATATAACCAATTTGTGAGATATATCTTTTATTGCTTACAACGCATTCGTTGGGTCAACATCAAAGCACAGACAACGTCACGCATATGGGAACAATTGGACGTCTTAACGTCGCACGACAGAAGGGCTGGCACGTTTATCATTCGCAGCTCGGAAATGTTATCAGGAAAAATTGCCACATTGCCTTGAGGTTGGCTCAACGAATTAAAAATAACCCCCCGCCTTTCCTTGGTATCAGATCTTTGTCCCGAGGCTGCGCATGTTTGAGTCGCAGCTCCTTTGTGAAGCCCTCCCAGTCCTTGTTAACGCATTTAAACATTTTTTTCGTTCCATTTATTTATTATTTTACCAGGTATGGCCCACTGAGCAATGTGGCTCTTTTTCAGAAGCGACAATGGCAATAAACGATCGTTCAACAAAGTGGCTTATCACGTGAATATTTCAAGCAGCCAAATACTCGAAACGCGTGACGTTAATTCTAAACGCAGGGGAAAAACCCGGAGGACCCGAAGAAAAATCCACGCGACCACGGGGAGAGAGAGAGACATGCAAATTCCAAATACACAGGCGTTAGGGTCGGGATCAAAAGCACGACCTCCTGTATACCAGGCAAGGTAGTTAACATCTCGCCACCGTGGCGGCCCTGCCGCTGATACGTTAGCACTGGTGCACAAGCACGGTGTAACGCAAACACTCGACACGCGCGTCAACAACACTGTGGTCTTGGTAGATAGGAAAATAAATCGATAATATTTGCGACATTTCGGGGCAAAGGCCCTTCTGCATAGTATTGTCTTAACTCGTGGAGCTCACCGTAGAGCCGTTAGCACGCACGGTAACACATCTCCTACCGGCGGTTTAAACACGATGCCGAAGGATGAATACACAGCTCTTTGTCAATCGACGACTACCACATGACCAAGATTGTCTCTCGCCATACTTCGCCACGATTGTGAGCGTTGATTGTTGGAGGCACCGGGACCGGTTCAGATGCAACTCGCCACCGATGCGAGCAGTGGCGGGGTACCAGACTCGTGTCCGGCACGTTTATAACGCAATGCGCTAACTGCTGCGGCCACCGCTGCCATCCACGATGAAACCAATAAAACTCCAGGACGTAATCTCCCGGTGGCAAAATTTGAATATATTAGTCCGTGGATTTTCTGCCTTTGACCAACGACCCAACTTACAGTGTACATGTGCCAAACCTCAGCTCTGCAACATTTGGGCGCCACTGTGGCGAGACGTTAACTACCTTGCCTGGTATGCAGGAGGCCGTGGGTTCGATTCCGACCATAATGCCTGCTGTATATTTGGAGTCTGCATATTCTCCTTGTGGTCGCGCAGATTTTTCTCCTGGTCCTCCGGTTTTTCCCTCCACATTTAGAAACGTGCATTGAAGAATATTTGGCTGCTGCTATGAATTTCAACATGGAAGCCACTTGGCTGAGCTATTATCTGTGGCCAAGTCACTCGTGAAAAACAGCTATATAGCTCAGTGGGCCTTACCTGATCAAATCAATCTTAATTTTAGAACTTTCGTGACTGCAGGAATTATTATTTGTTTCTTTCGGTTAAGTCACGTCTAAAGATAAAATAATAAATTAAATTAAATAATAGAATACGACGTTTCGATTGCAACACAAGCAATCATCATCAGGTATAATGAAATAGCGACATAAAATCTAACCAGAAAACTATAGACAGACATATTAGCAGACAGATATCACCAAGATACATAGCGAGAGCAACACAGGTAACAGAGAGGGGTGATCGTCTCTGTGTGGTGGCCTTAAATAGACAGAGGGGGGGCGGAGGCAGAGAGAGGGAGGAGGGTTAGAGAAAAAATTAGCATATCAATGAGTGGTCAACAGACGTGGTGCTGCGAATGCGATGGCACGGCAAGCAAGCCTGAAAATCAGGAGAAGGACACACTAAAATTAAATAACCTAGTAAAATATCGAAATGTAATGTAATACAACACAGAGGGTCGGTCAACACACAATTAACGCATAGCCTGGTTGATTACGTATTTCAAAGATTGCTAAGTTAGAATTTAAGTGTGAACAATCTAAAGAGAGGACACAGGCAGAGAAAACAAGTCGCCAGAGAGAGAGAAAAAAGATAAGCTTAAAACTTCCCCGTAGAAGTGGTTCAATCTTAATTTTACTTTTAAATTAGAAGTGGATTGAACCACTTCTACGGGGAAGTTTTAAGCTTATCTTTTTTCTCTCTCTCTGGCGACTTGTTTTCTCTGCCTGTGTCCTCTCTTTAGATTGTTCACACTTAAATTCTAACTTAGCAATCTTTGAAATACGTAATCAACCAGGCTATGCGTTAATTGTGTGTTGACCGACCCTCTGTGTTGTATTACATTACATTTTGATCAAATCAAGTTTTAGTCTACATCACTCAGTGCGTCACGACCTGATAACTCCTAGAATTACCCGTATAAACGGTCATCAGAGATCCACAAACAACGGGGATATTCACAGATCCCATTGGCCCTCTACGGCTTAACAAGATTCACACAAATGAGGAGTTTGCTGGGCCGTATATCTTATAACGGACACCTCACTTACCCACAAATGTTGTTAGCAGGCAGCTACAAAGGTCTGCACGGTGCACGAGTGGGTGGGTGGTCAGAATCACGCCCGGCCACCTTTGTCTCACTACTAGAAATGTCTAAACACTGCACCAGGTACTTATTTGAGGTTGAGTAGACCTAGAGGAGGCCCAGGACAGGTTCAGATAATCGTCACCGGTATTTGCCTTGAGCGGCAATTGAACTTGGTGTCGCCGGGTTCGTAGCGCAGCGCCGCGGGCCAATGGACCACCGCTCACTCACCTACTCGCCCATACACCGACGCCTTGAGCCACTCACCCTCCAACACCCCACCTCCCCCCCCCCTCTGCTCACTCACACTTCACCGTTAAAAATAAAATTTCCTCTCCAAAACTCGAGCACCCCAATTGTTGTGGATCAGGTGGGGTCGTTGTGGCCGCTCCACCACAGTGCTTCTCCCCGTTGCGGTGCGGCGCACACCAACCAGCGGTGGACTGCAGTGCCGTGGAAATTTGTTCGCGGAACTCTTGCAAAGACCACTCAGAGGTTCGTCATTTTATTTTTCTGAACCGCGTGGTGGCCCGCTAACATTTGTTTTTGTATTGAGGCTTCACCGTGGGTCTGCCGGGCCCAGAGAGGTTGCGTACCACGGCCCTAACCCGATAAGCGTTCAGATCAACGCCTCGCGTTGAGAGTATTCGCTTGCTGCTTAGACACTTCCACGTGATGAGCCACTTGGTTGAGCTGTCATGTGTGATGGTCGGGCGCTTCTGAAAAAGAGCTACATGGCACCAGTGGGCCTTACCTGGTCAAATAAAAACAATCAAATTTTGATTTAAAGCTTTCGTGACTGCGTGGATTAATATTCTTGGTTCTTTCGGTAAAGTCACCTAGAAGGGAAAAAACAAATATATATATATAAAACAATAAAATCCTCACGACGTTTCGACGGCAACACAAGCAATCATCAAGAACATTTTCTTGCTGTTTTTCACACCTGATGATGATTGCTTGTGTTGCAGTCGAAACGTCGTGAGAATTGTATTGTTTTATATTTTTATTATTTTATTGTTTCCCTTCTACGTGACTTTACCGAAATAACCAAGAATATAAAAACAATCAAATTAGTTGAGTTCCAGCAAGCGCCACCATACTCTGTGTTTTGTAGAGAGCAGCGGTGGTGGGAGTGATGATGATGATGATAATTATCATCATTATAATACTCGTATAATACAACACACAGCAGAACGCCGCCACAATTTGTACTTACAAATTCTTCGTCAGGCCACTCTCCATTCACATCGTCTGCCTTCTGCGAGTCTGTGAAGTGATACGCACAGCAATTACTGCGCTTTAAACAATCACATTTTGTACGAGTTGCTGTATATATTGCAATATCACGTGACATTAGCTGCAAAATAAATCGTGAAATTGCTCTTATCCGTGCCTCCTTACTCTCCCTAGGTCAGGGGGTCGGCAACCAACATAACAAGAAGAGCCATTTTTGTCGAATTCGCAAACAAATATAAAATCTTCATGGTTCTTTCGGTAAAGTCACGTAGAAGGGAAATAATAAAATAATAGAAATAAAACATAATAAAATAAATAATATATTATGGTTTATTATTTTTTTACATAATAAAATAATTATTTTATCGTGGTTATTTTTATTATTTTATTATTTCCCTTCTACTATATCGGCCACAACGCAAGCAGCCGTCCTCAGGTGAAGAACAGGTCTGTCGGAAAGACAGCGTCTGAATGAAACACCACCAAGCTTGGCAGCGTATATTATTATGTTTTATTTTTATTATTTTATTATTTCCCTTCTACGTGACTTTACCGAAAGAACCAAGCAGATGAATCCCTGCAGTCACGAAAGCTTTAAATCGAAATATAAAATCCCTCAATATGTTCAAGAGGCGCAATGCAGTGTGGTGAACACGAGACGGTGCATTGCAAACAACGGTCACGAAGCAGCCCTTAAAGAGCCTTGTGCGGCCCTGGGACCGCAGGTTGCTGACCCCTGCCCTAGTAGCTCAAGAGCCAGCAAAGTCATTGAAGGTGTAGAGGAGTAGAAGAGAGTAGTGGCGTCACGTGCGCTGTCCGGTGCGATGACGTCACGGGACGTGGGGTCACGCGCGCTGGACGGCGCACATGACGACACAGCTCCTCGAGTATAAAGGGGGGAGCCCGTGACGTGAAGTCAAGGGTCGGAGTAGGTTGGAACGGGGGGAGCCAGGGGCAAGAGGATATGACTAGGGGATATAGCACAGCGTCAGGGCTGGACGTGGCTGTGGTCCTCGGTCGGCCGTGTTGGCTGGTCCCACGGCCGGCGCAGAGGAGACGGCACGGGGCAGCCGGCTGTGTCGGGACTCAGTGGGACCTAGCACGGGACCCCTGACCTCTGGGAAGTGGTTCACCCCCCGCCCCCGCACGTGTGTTGTGTAGCCCTTAATAAACTTACGTCTCTGAGTGAGTCGTCGCTAACCCCTCTACAAAGGTATCAACAAGATCTCCCAGGGGCACACTTCAAAGACAATCGGTGGCAGCTGTAACACTTAACTGGTCTGCATTGCGTCTCTCTGTTTGCCAAAGGCGCATTTTGTGTTTCAAGTTAATTTTGTTCGACCAGGGGTGACAACTCGAGTATGGGTCTCATTTGCAAAAGCGACCCTGGGCCACCAATAGTCCATAATAAAAACAAGAAAAAGAGATGACAGAAACGTCAAAAACATACAACTTTGTTGATTGTATTTGCTGCTGAACTGCTGCACGTATTTGCCGTGAAGCAAGCATGTTGCCTGAAACGTTGCCGATAATATATATTTTTCTTTTAAGGCCACGGTGTTCTTGACGAGTGTGATTTGTTTCGGTTTAAAGCTTTCGTGACTGCATAGATTCATATTCTTGGTTCTTTCGGTAAAGTCACGTAGAAGGGAAATAATAAAATAAAAATTAAACAAAATTCTCACGACGTTTCGGCCACAACGCAAGCAGCCGTCCTTAGGTGAAGAACAGGGCTGTCGGAACGACAGCGTCCTAACATTAGGACGAGTGTGATTTGTGTTTGCGAACCACTGCTTACGGCAGCAGCTGGATTACTGCATCGTTTGTTTAAAGCAGAATGCAATACTTACACAATCTCTGCACTCAGTCTAGACACACTGCGGGAAATTAACCAATATACATGAGCCGTTTCATCACTGAAATAAAGCGCTGCGATATTGAAGTCCATTGACCAATGGAATCAAAGTTATTTGACGACATGTCATGATTTGGGCTCACAAATCACTTCAAGAAATTAAAATTTCGTCGCATTTTTTTTTACACGTTGTCGTCTGTACGCATTTTATTCCGGTCGCCTAAATGTACAATTTACGTAACAATTTACACAGATCGTTAATAAAATAAATGTTTTATTTAGCAGGAAAGGCCCACTGAGCTACATAGCTAATTTGCAGCAGCAACCTGGCTATCACGAACGATAGCTCAACGAAGTGGCTTATCATCACGTGGGAATACATAGCAGCCAAATACTCTGAAGGCGTGGTGATGTTGATTCTAAACGTGGAGGGAAAATGATTGATTCTCACACGCTATCTCGACGCGTATCGTGAGAGTCAACATGAATTCTGTTAGAGGAACTGTGGCTCAATTCGTCGTCGTCACGAGCCCAGCATTCGAGGCCATGAGCCCTCTCCAGAAAATAGCAACATTGTGTGCGTAGTGAGCACGTGGTGGGCGCCATCTCAACAGGGGAGCCGCAGCATAACCCAGGGGTGCCAATTCGGCGTGTCAGTAGACACCCATGGCCCACCTACGCTCGCCAACAATTGCTAGAACTAGGAGGGGATGAGCGCGGACATCGATGGCCTTTTGATTTAAAGCGTTCGTGACTGCAGGGATTAATCTTCTTGGTTCTTTCGGTAAAGTCACGTAGAAGGGAAATAATAAAATAATAAAAATAAAACAATAATATACGCTGCCAAGCTTGGTGGTGTTCATTCAGACGCTGTCTTTCCGACAGACCTGTTCTTCACCTGAGGACGGCTGCTTGCGTTGTGGCCGAAACGTCGTGAGAATTGTATTTTATTATGTTTTATTTTTATTATTTTATTATTTCCCTTCTACGTGACTTTACCGAAAGAACCAAGAAGATCGATGCCCTTTTTCACCACGTTTCCATCTGGCATATCCCCCCGCAGCACGTAGGAATCGTTTTATTCATTTACTAGGAAAACCAAAGTTTACGCGAGTTTGTAGTCCACCGTGGCCAACCGTGAAAGTTGAAGGGCCTTTAATTGTGCAAGTTGGTGAACGTAGGTGGAAGTTTTTACACCACTGGAACCTCATTTGCCAATACAAAATATGATCATTGTTTTTTTACCCTTCTATCTGGCAACAAAATTGACGCCTTTTTTACAAGGAGTCATGTTTGCATAGACCACAATACCTGCAGCCATAATGCAAACAGAAAACATAACTCTGATAATATATGCACTGTCCTTGAAGTTGATAGTGCGCCTTTTGGCGTCATCTGGTCCAACCCATGTGAGACTAGGCTCTAAGGAAAGCTGTCTCGGGTGTGGACCAATCAACTTCAAGGACAGTGCATATATTATCATAGTTATGTTTTTTTGTTTGCATTATGGCTGCAGGTATTGTGGTCTATGCAAACATGACTCTTGTAAAAAAGGTGTCAGTTTTGTTGCCAGATAGAAGGGTAAAAAACAATTATCGTAGGTGGAAGTTCTTGCAATGTACCACATCGTGTAGCAGGCCGCAACATCGGTGCGCTGCGCCCTCAGCCACCTCACGATGTCAGTGCATCCCACAGCACAGGCCTGGAGGCTCCACAAAGAGTTGCTCTAGAGCAGGGGTCGACTCCAGAGCTGCGCACGGCTCTTCGAGGACTGCTGCTTCGTGACCTTAGTTATGTCAGGACCACCGTCTCGTATTCACGTGCATTGCGGCTCTTGAAATATTGAGGGGGGGTTTTTACCGAAAAACAAAAAAAATTTCACTTATTGTTATTTTGGTTGCAGACCCCCTGCCTCAGTAGAGCCACAGTCAAGTTCAAGTTCATTTATTAGGTAGAGCCCTGTGAGCCATTCGGTTCTTGAATCGGGTGCAACCGTAACAAACAAAAAACAAAAACATGAACAAGAAAACATCTTAAAGTGACTATGTGACTATGCGCAAACAGAAAATCCAAGAAAAGACGGCGAAATATTGCAGAAAAAGCACCGTACACCAACACTGTGTGCAAAAATCCCAGTGGGATGCAAGTCAAACAACAAGAACCACAAGACAACTTAGATTAAGGCCATCAGTCTAACTCTGTACTACAACAAACAATCACACGAGACGACCTCACCCCGGTGCCAAATAGCAATTGTTTAAAACTGCAACATTTCCCCCCGCATGTGAGTGACTTAATAAACCACACTCACCCATGGGCGTCGGACCGCTGGTAAGCTGGCGGGAAGGCTGCACCGCAGATTGGCCTCTGCCAAATCTGTGGGAATCAAGAAGCGAGGTTATCTGCAGCAGGCACTTGGCAAGCGGAGCTGATGAAAAATAACGGAGAGAGTGTGGAGATTAATTTAACGACGGCGTTTTGGCGACCGTAGCCAAGGGGGACTTTGTTGAACGATGATGTAACCTCCTTTCGGTGATATTTTTGTAGACATTTCACGCGGCGAATGCGGCTACAAACCATGGAACTGGCGTGCGATATTTATCCTCCTGCAAAGCATTTGTCACCAGTTGGCAAATGTGCCACGCGATGATGGCGAAACGCACACAATGATCACAGAGAGAGGAAAAGAGGAGCACAACTCCGCAGAGGTGGCAGGACGCCCTCGCGCAGCCAACAAAGCGACCTTTATATACAAGAATTAAGCTGTAACTTGGTGACCAATACAATTGTCACCCTCAATGGCGAAGGTATTTACAAATGTATGGAATAGCTGCATTGATTGAACCTGAACCTGGCGAATGGTGGAACAACGAATGTATACGTCGTTACTCCAACTACTGTTGCTAATGTCGAGGCCCGGATGGACATCGTCTCGGGTGATATCTATGGGACCTTTTTTTCGCCAGTATTAAAGTATGAAAAGTAAGAAGAGGTTTTACCCTTTTTTGCATTAAAACAGGAGGTATTAAGACGTTTAAACACCAAGTAGAAACCTTTTGCAACGAAACAACTTTGCATTAACGACACGTACTTGTGGTGAACATGCAAACAAACATGCTCTGATAATAATAATAAATATGATAATTGTTTTTTTACCCTTTAATCTGGCAACAAAACTGACACCTTTTTTTACAAGGAGTCATGTTTGCATTGACCACAATACCTTCAGTCGGAATGCAAACAAAAAACACAACTCTGATAATGTATGCACTGTCCTTAAAGTTGATTGGTCCACACCCGAGACAGCTTTCCTTAGAGCCTAGTCTCACATGGTGTTGGACCAGATGACGCCAAAAGGTGCACAACTCAAAGACAATGCACCATCAGGGTATGAGAGCTCGGGGTAAGCATTTACACCATTGGAACCTCATTTGCCAGTAGCTGATTGTCCTACACCAGAGACATCCTTCTATAAGGCGAACAGTAACAATGCATCAAGGCATTCATAGCTCATGGTGATCAGCGATATTCATTCATAGGATACCTTGTTTTGTACCGTCCCCATCCCTTCATTCCCTTGCGTTCTCTGCCGGATAATATTCACGTGAAGTTAGCGAGTGGCGGGGGAGCCGATACCCAGGGGCTTTGCCACCTACGAGTGGCAGCACAATTCCCCAGCGCGGTTCCCCAGCACTTTTGGTGATTGGGCTTTTGCTAGCGTGGCACCCAAGCTATGGAATGCCTTGCCACTTGAAATCCCAGCCTTGCCACTTGAAATCAGGCAATCGGAGACAGTAGATATATTTTTAAGTCTGCTTTGAAAACCCATTTCTTTAATTTGGTCGGTTGCCCTGGTTCTGTTTTTGTTTCCTGCTTACCATGCATTGTGCTTTGGGTACCTAGGATGGAATGCGCACTCTACATTTTAATTATTGTTACTATTCATATTCCTCAGTACTATGCCTCAGCGGCGACACTTTCTTAAGTCGAGGATATGGCCCCAACTTTGGTAAGTCGAGGATATGGCCCCAAGGAAGGGAAATTAGTAAGAGAGTCGTTTGAACGTAAACGATCGCTTTACACGACCGCCATAACTCCACTGAGCACACGCGAAAAAAAACCCGAGGGGAATCCACGCAACGCACGTCAAATTAATCATAGCGTCGTTGTACAGAATATAAATTCGAATAAATAAATGCGAGGACAGTACGAGTCTCCACATATTCACATATTCCTTGTCCGTAAGATCGTCAGTTCACCTGCATCGATTCATGCAAAGCCTGACTGCGGATAAGAAAATGAATGTCGGTAACCGGTGCAGAGTTTGCTTGTCTTGAAACAACGCGAATGAAATGATGCACTGCCTGAAGAAAGGCCACTCGGCTGATGGGTTGTGGAAGAAATACGTTTGTCCGTTTTAAGTGGGAAGGCAATGATTATGCAGGCATGTTATCATCTTATTTATCACGTGACATGTGGATAAGCTGGCAAATCAGGGAGCGACCGGGAGGTGAACATACATTAGTAGCAATGATGCCATAGAATACGAAAACTAAGTTTCAGAAAAGCATTGATAAACTACACATTTTACAATAAAACTCATTTACACTGTGAAATAAACTCAATTACATTGTGACATTAACACATTTCTTTAGAACTGCTTGTTGTTGTTGTGTTTTTGTATTCCCCTCCACGTTTTTAGCACGGGTAAAATACAACTCAAGATTGCAAATGTCGTGGTTAAACTCATTCATAGCGCACGCATGGATCGCGTGCATCGCGTGCACGCTGTAACGCGTACACACATGCATCGTGTACACGCTGTAACGACTAATGATTGGCAGCCATTCGTTAATTCACTGCTTGTTATTAGAGCCCTCCGACCCACGCACACACATACCGTGTTGGTCATGAGGGGGGTTGTTTGACCATACTTCACTGCACTGGGTCAGTGTGGATTGAGTTAAAGCTGGCGTAACACTGAGTTCAGTTATTCTTATTATCACTCACGGCCGATGTCAGCCGTGGGACAGGAATGGAACTTGTGCCACCAGGTTAATCTTGCAGTGCACTAACCGCTTTATATATATGGATATTGTCTCGGTCTGGGAAATCATATTGATGAGTGCTTTATGTATGTGTAATACATCGTGAGATACATACCTGTCAACCCATTATCAGAGCCTACCTTATTACAGACCAATTAACACCTTATTGTTCACCCCGTGCCCTTTTAAATCTCAACGTTCATCCTACAAAATCCCATCACAAGGGAGAAACACAAACAAATAGACAAAAAAATATTTTGCCCGTATTGTGAAACGGCTGTATGCCGTATGGACCTGAAATCTCAATTTCCTATACAAGAATACTGATAAACCGTATGGGTTGACAAGTATGGAGATATGTGTGTGTGAACATGGCTCCTACATGCATAACGAACGTACACTTTATATGCGCTCGTCACAGTACGGTCAGGAGCAAAAGTATACAGACCGTAAATTGTAAATAATACTCCAAATATCACCGTCAAGGAAATGTTCTGTCGATGCACTGCATTGCTTTATTCACTTGACAAGTGTGGCAATCAGCGATTCCACAGACGCTCACAAATGTTCACGCTAGTGAAGTGAATTGAAGGGAAATGTTGGGGGGTTATTTCGTTGCGTAGAACGTGCGTACTTGGAGGGACAGATATGGGAAGGGAGTTGCAAAGCTATTGTCCGATTATTTTTTTCAGCTACTTCTACTCTCGAAAGCGACGCTAATAATTATTTTGTGTTCTGTATGAAGTTTTGCATGGAACACTTTGGCCCTCCTTATTCAAGAAAGATGATCCTTGCCTCTAAAAACTGGGCCGTTCCACCGGCATTAGTTCAAGCAAGGCTGACGCTGCTGGTCAAGCACCGAATGTCAAAACTGGTCCAAAGAGTTTTTGCTCTTGTTGAACCAATGCAGCTGAAATTGTGCACTACCAGAAGGCCGTGGCAGATGGAATGTGTACAAAACAATGTTTTTTTGTAATGTGGAAGGCCATTTTAGCTCAAGGGAACTCAGAGCTCACGCTGGTGAAATGCTTGGGAGAATGGAGTTAAGAGAACTCTGTGGAAGACCAATGGTAGCTCGGTGTGTCTCCAGACAGGTACCGCTTGGAGCGGTTGTGTATTTGTGTTGGTGGTAACGGGGAATTGTGCAGCGGCGAGCGGTGATGAATCTCGCCATTTGCGTTTGTCATCTTCTCTCCAAACTCATCTCGCTTGCTTGACGGTGATGGGCTGTAATTATGACCACCCTTGGAAGTTTAGGCTTGAACCTCGGGAGACAATTGGGAAATGTTATTTTCCACATCGGAGGGGGTTTTTTTCTCCCTAGACTCTTCGTTTCTTGCTAAAATGACCATCATTCTTATCATTCTTGTTATCATTATTCAATAATTCCCCTTTGTCTTCCCCATGCAATGATACCTCATTACTTTTCCCACCCCCCAGCTGTGACCAGGCCTAGGGCCTATCCCAACTCCTCCTTAACACTCCCTCCTGTTCTACTGTCACTAAAGCTAAATCACCACTTTTAATAATACCAATTCCTCCTCGCAACCCCTTATCATCTTGTTTTCAATTTTTATAATTGCTGCAAAAGCACCTCGGAGAAAGCGGTTATATAAATGTTGATAAAATTTTCTATATACTAGCAAATAACGCTGAACAAGCGTGGAGCGATACACCAGGGCTAGTAGGCACTTCTGTTTCGTAGGCCTTCAGTGATAACTCTCTGCAAGTTGTTACTGCTGCCCCTACGCTTGTTTCACGCGTACTTCGCCCAGCCGCGCACTTATTCCCTTGCACTACTCTCCATTGAGAAATGAGGCGTCATTGCAAAATTTGCAATGAACAAACATCTCGAAAAGTTAATCTCGTGTGTTAATTCCTCTCTCACCTTACGAGAAAAAAAACCCGATTGACATGAATCTGCCTCTTTGTCGACACACTGTGCTTAGACTTGCGATATAAATATTACTCAAGAAGATATCTTGATATTTTTTTTTAAATCATACAAACAAAACATGGTCAACGCCTTTTTTTCGTAGTCCCTTTAGTTTTCGTAGGCCCTAGGCACCGTGCCTACTGTGTCCTATTGGATATGGCCCTGCGATAGACCCTCAAAATGAGGGAGCTGACGGGGGTGTCTGGGCTCGCTGCTCTACCACGGGAGCAGTATTCTTAAACCGGAGGCCGGAAAATGACAATGTATTCACATCCTCTGGTTTTCTTTCTTAATCGAGGTTCCACCTCTAATTTTTCAACGAGAGAGCTAGCCTGCTATAGAATTAGCTATCATACTATATAGCTAGCTTGATCCATAATAGAGTTGTTTTGGGTTAGATCGCGTAAATATATCAATGTGTCGTTAAAGCCGCTACTACCTGATACAGCCAGTCAGTAAGGTTTATCACGTAAACAGAACATGCCCACAAACAAACACCTGTATGAGGATAATGGTCGTGAAAGCCACTGATACATCTGAACGGCCACTGCTACATCTGCGCCTCTACATAAGGAACGAAACAGGTGAAGTTCTCCACAAATCTGGCTATCGCCTGATGAAGCTGGTTGTAATTACTGGCGAAACGTCGTACTCAGATTGTAAATGTTGTGGCTTGGCTCTCCAACACACCGGTTAGTGCTGTACTAGTGACGAATTGGCCACGTTCTGTTTACGTGACAACCCTTACTAGTTGGCTGTGTCGGGTGGTGGCGGGTTTAACGACACATTTATATATTTACGCGATCTAACCCAAAAAACCTCTATTACGGATTATATTGGACGCGAAAGCCTCCGTGTTAAGCTAGCCTAATTTAGGATTAGACATACTATATAGCTAGTCTGCTGTAGTATTAGTTATACTATATAGCTAGCCTGCTATAGGATTAGCTGCCATACTAAATAGCTAGCCTACTGTGGGATTAGCTATCATACTAAATAGCTATCCTGCTGTAGTATTAGTTATACTAAATAGCTAGCCTGCTGTGGGATTAGCTGCCATACTAAATAGCTAGCCTGCTGTAGTATTAGCCATACTAAATAGCTAGCCTGCTGTGGGATTAGCTATCATACTAAATAGCTAGCCTGCTATACAGTAGACAGTTTGCTATAGGATTAGTGAGTCTAGTCCTGAAAGACCCTGCCCCACGATTCGCCTGCTCTACACGTGGTACCGTTTCGCGCAAAGACGAAAGGATGTTACACAACGCGACCAGGTGGCGTTTGAGTCGGCTGTGTTGCACTCCCAGTGCCTATGACGGCCATGAGTTAGTGCAGTGGACACGACATTAACGGGGATATCAATTGGTTTGGAGATTCTCCTCCGGTGAGCTTACACAACGATAATACTGTATTCATAATCAACGTTTTTGGGTTAGATCGCGTTATTTATAAATGTGTCGTAACCCTCCACCACTCGACACGGCCAATCAGTCAAAAAAGTGTCACGTTGACAAAAGACAAAATAGTTTACTACTTTAGCCCACCGGTGTGTTGAAGAGTGAATCCACAACATTTACAAAAAATGTTTTAAGCCTACGTGTTAAACTGATAATACTTTCACGATACCTCGCCGGCAGCTACAACAAAAAAACCGCGCTGTTATTATATTTAATTAACCGGTTAACCATTACGATGCAGTATTGTGCATACAAAGATCCCCGTGTAGCCTTGAACAGACTGTAGGGGCAAGTGCTGTTTGCGAGGAGCACCTATGAAGGCCGGCACGGCACACGAGTGGGTGGGTGGCCAGCACCACGCCCGGCCGCCTTTGTCTCCCCAGTGGCGATGTTTACTACACACCGCACCAGTTACCCATTTGAGGCTGAGTAGACCTAGGGGAGACCCGGGTCCGGTTGAAATCTTAGTCAATGTTATTGGTCGTGAGCGAGAATCGAATCATAGTACGATAACTGATAGTGTAGCAAGCTAGAAAAAGCATTGCAATATTAACATACGCACAGGAACGGGTCATACATTTAATTTTGTTATCAGAATGCATTTGATTTCTTCTCTATTCGTTACGTTCATCTCCTGAACATCTGTGAAAGAGAGCGTTAGAGCTCATCGGATTCCTCCAGTAATAAATGCATATTCTGAAGTGCAGTTGGCTGCTTTTTAGTCGTGAACTCATGTCAATGACAGTATCAAAATATGTAATTGTCACTGGAGGAATCCGATGAGCTATAAAGCTCTTTTTTCACAGATGTCCAGTAGTGGCCCCGAGTCCTAGGGTCTATAAATTACAATTCCCATTCACAGGTTGTAGTTGTTGTTGTTACACTGTATACGCACGTTAAGGAGCCTGGTGTATGATTTAACGACAGGCACGCTGCGAATACGCAGGCAGAATGGTTCTCGAACCTGTGCATTGTTCTCTAATCCACGTGTCCCCTTGTTGCAATGTCATTTTAATAGCAAGCATCTCTGTGTGTTGTTCAGATTTTATTCCAATATCCCTACACTCCATACATCACAGCTTATCTCTCTCTCTTTGCGAGCGTTGTCCTTTCTCAACGTCTTCAATCGTGTCCTTCCTTGCACTTAGCTCTGTTCATGATATTATTCAAGAACTTTGAATTCGATACTCCCAGTTGCATCCAATTGTTCAAAGTGAACTTAATTCACCGTCTTCCCCGACTCTCTGTATCGATCATTTCCCCAGGTAACACGCACCGATTAAAATCATAATATTACGCTTTTCATGATCAAGCTCACTTTTCCCAAGCACTCCAATCTACTCTCATCTGCCTCGTTATTTCATCAATGTGATCTCCACAAGTCAGCCGGAGTGGCAAATGGCAGCCTTCACACGGCCCGCTCTGTTAAGACAGAAATCCCGACCGATGCCATCATGGACCTGGCGACCGAACATCGATCAACGATCTCCCGGTATCCAGATTGACAAGAGCTCAAGTCCCCCTACACCGACTGTCCTTCCGGCACGGATCGCCGCTGCTGTGTTTTCCAGTTGTGTCCTGAACGTGAACGTGGGCTCTCTCGTTCCTAAAATGACATTTATCTTGGGTCCAACTTGACAGGCATATTCGTGAAGCCCTTCTGACGGGTGCCCTCTAGTTCAGGGGTCGCCAAACCTTCGGCTCTTTAGGGGACTGCTTCCTCGTGACGTCCATTGATCCTCTTGAAATATTGAGGTTTCTGTTTTTAGTTTTACCGAACTCGAAAAAAGAATGTCCCTTCTTCCCGGTTATTTTGGTTTGCCGACCTCCCCACTGATCTAGCTCATCCACAGTTGAACGTTAAAATGACTGTCGTCGGCCAAAAAAACATCCAAGATGATCCACACGCTCTCTCTATCCCCCCGTTCACATTCGGCCGTGCCTTTGCTTCGCAAATCCAGAGAGTATCCACGAACGCCTCTGGGAATAGCTTCGGTGAATGCGCATCGCCTCGTGCGGACGCCGCTTCTCGGCATCAAAATCTGAATATTTATTTATCCTGTAGGAATCAGATGAGCTATAAAGATTTTATTTCACAGACGTCCAGTGGGGGGCACGGGGGCAGAAAGTCCCAACAAAAAACGCGATAAACGAAAGGAGTGCAAAGCATAGGAGAGGTAAGCAAGTCACTAAAATAAGTAAATACAAATGAATAGGTAAAGCATAATAAGCACAAATTTCAGTACAATTTATTCCTGCCGATTTAATTTGGAATTCAGTTCAACCTTCATGTAAACTCTGTATCTGTTATTTTTTTATAAACTAGAATTTAGGCTGTCTATGACTGCCTTAGTCTTGCTCCTACGGAGGGCTTCGCCTCGCCCGTCGAACTCCACTGATGTCCCCTTCTTCCCCCACCACCCCTGTGATCACTGTTACATTGCTTATGGCTTTATTTTGGTGATTTCGAAAAGTTTTGTGGTTTGGCCATGTTTGTTTGTTGTAATACGGAGTTAGAATGATGGCTTTAATATAAGTTGTCTTGTGGTTGTTGTTGTTGTTGTTTGACTTGCATCCCACTGGGATTGTTGCACACAGCATTGGTGTACGGTGCTTTTTTTCTGGAAGACTTTGCAGTTTTTTTCCTGGATTTTCTGTTTGCGCATAGTCACTTTAAGATGTTTTCTTGTTCATATTTTTTATTTTTGGTTTGTTGAGGTTGCACCCAATTCAAGAGCCGAATGGCTCACAGGGCTATACAAAATAAATGAAACTGAAAAAAACAATGTGTGCAGAAACTACTGACTATTGTATGTAGGGTGTGTAGGCATATATACCTACACACCCTACATACTACTATAGAGTCAGTACATACTACTGACTCTACTAGTAGATACCACTGACTCTACTACTGACTCTACTACAATGGATACTCTATCTACTTAGGTATATATGCCTACAAAATAAATATATTTTCTTTGGGGTTGGGGATGGTCAACCATTTTTGTAAACCTGCTGGATCAACTGTTTACCCCCACATCTGGGGGGGGAGGACGGGGGTTACACTTTCTATAACTTTTTGATTCAGGCCTTCTGAAAGGCTCTTATAATTTAGTTGATGAACAAACAGAACGCCGGGCTTTCATCATCAATGGTTCACATTTACTTATTTTAGACCTCACACCATCTAGACTGGTACCCGTCACATAAAACATTTCAAAATCATGACACATAAAACATTTTAATTGTCAACATTTTAAATGTACTTAATATATACATAGGCCATACTTCACAATGTATGGCTAATAACCATTATTTATTCCGTTATTATATTTAACGTGTAACACATTAATTGGTGATGCTGCTGTCAGCACAGTGGTGAAACAAGCAGAGACAATAAAAACTAAACATTTGTTAATAAAAAATGTTGTGCTATTTTAGAAGGGCCATAGCCTGAAACGTTGCCAATGACGCAATAAGACTTGTTCTCAATAATAACGGCCACTGTACTGGAGACGAATGGTGCAGCTGTAGTGTAAAGAGACATTACGTTTTATTTCATCAAACAGCAGACAAAGAGAGCGTACCATTTTTTTTTAAAGGCAATTATTATCAGGAACAAATATCTGTAAATTACAACTCCCACATCATGCAATTGCCTTAAACAAACAAGCCAGCGAGCCGCCAGGTCATTCCACAATGTTTCCAGTGCCTTTTTGTGGCTTGTTTGGGTTTCCTGGAAAGCGGGCAGACTGGTTTCAATTGTAGTTTTTGACCAAGATGTTTTTGCCTTGCCATTACACTGCATTGCCTTTGTTTTCTTTGTTATTGTAACTTTCTGAAGCGTCCCCAACTGGACGTCTGTGAAAAAAAAGAGCTTTGTAGCTGTTCGGATTTCTTCAGGATAAAATTAAGATTCTGATTCTGACACGGAGCTGAAGAAGCAGTGCAGGTTACACGGTGACGTGTTTGCGCCACACTGCATCGTGGCAAAACGTGCATCGCACTGCAAATCGTGGGCAGTAATTTAAATGCACAGCAGCCTTATCGGCGCCTTAACGTTTAACACCTTATGACCATAACCTTTAACAACGATGACAACGCTAACCTTTAACGCCTTACAAATGTGGGGTCTTACGTCATGAGTCGACAAATTGAATGGAACCTCCATTGTAAGTTAACAAGATGTTTCTATAATAATTAAAAAGGTAAATGATGCTGCACAACTGTTTACTCATACAAAACACAATCACTGGTAAATGTCAGCGATGGAAATACATCCCAGTGGTCCTATTGTTTCAGGTATAGGTCCAATTTCAGCAGAATGTGTATTTAAACGGAAGCAAATTTCCCTTATTGCACAGCAAGAAATTCAATGCGAGTATTAGCGAACACCTTTGGCCAAATTATGCACGTGTCTGCATTTATTCAAGGAAAAAAAATCTCCACGGATATATTGCCTTTCTACCCAGTTTTGCATGCTGGTATATACAGTATTATTAAGTCCGTGCCAAACAGATTCAGTTTTGCTGAAGGGGCAAAGAGCATGATACGTGATTATGTTGCGGAATTGTCCACAATATGACTGCAGAGACGGTGACCAAACGAAGTACGAACTAGATTTGAAGCTTTCGTGACTGCAAGGATTCATATTCTTAGGTTTTTTCGGTAAAGTCACGTAGGTAAAAAATAAAAATAAATAAAAGTAAAATAAAAAATAAAATTAAAATCACGACGTTTCGGAGGCAACACAAGCTTCCGTCTTCAGGTGGAACCGTCACAGCACGATTGCTGTATCAAGTAACTTGATACAGCAATCGTGCTGTGACGTCGTGATTTTAATTTTATTTTAATTTTACTTTTATTAATTTTAATTTTTTCCTACGTGACTTTACCGGAAAAAAACCCTAAGAATACGAAGTACGAACTCTCACGTGAAGCCCTCTCGTCATGGCCAGCAAGCACTGACATTGACATTTAGCTACTGAACATATTGCCTGCCATACGCAAGAACGCAGTAGCAACCTGGGAGACTGGGAGCTTAACAGTCGCGTTAAGCCCTTCGCAGCAATACATCTGTGTGGGTGACGATCAGTGTCAATCTCGTCGCCGTCGTAGTCTCAGTCCCGAGGCCGTGCAGATAAATCGAGTTGGTCATTGGGTCGATGGCGTTGGACCTCCCTCGTGAGCCATGGTGGCTTGTCAGCCTTGCGGAGGACACTTACTTGTTTGGAAACATCTTTTGCAGGTCTCTCCGCTTTTCCACTTTTCAGGGCCAGAGCAAAACTTCTGCGTTTGCTATAACAATACAAAAATAAGTACGCAGTTAGACGTCATAATCAGCTATCAACAACGTTAACAGCAGCAGAAGCTATGTACTTTTCAACTATTAAACTAAGCTATATTTATTTTACCAGGTTAGGCCCACTGAGCTATATGGATATTTTTCAGAGGCAACCTGGCCACAAATGACAGGTCAATGAAGTTGGCTTATCATATGGAAATGTATTGCAGCCCAATACTCTAAACGCACATTGATTCTAAATGTGGAGGGATAAATCGGAGGATCCAGGGGAAAATCCACGCTACCACGGGGAGAATACGTAAGCTCCAAATATACAGCAGGCGTCAGGGATCAGGGATCGAACCCAAGACCTCCGGTATACCAGGCGAGGTAGTTAACATTAGTATTATTAGATTGGTGTGTTCGTGCCACTGTGGATTGCACTGCAGTGTTAACGAAACCATCAATAACCTGGTTTGGAAAGCTAGTGATATTTTCATGATAATCATTATGGGAATCAAGGTTATTGCTGCTGGTTATTGCTCCGGGTCCTCCCTCCACATTTATAATCAATGTGCGATTAGAGTATTTGGCTGCTATAAATTTCCATGCGACAAGCCACTCCATTGAGCTATCACTTGTGGCCAGGTCGCTTCTAGAATAGAGCTACATAGCCCAGTGGGGCCTTACCTGGTAAAATAAAAAAAAACATAGTTCATAGTTTAGTTGAATGATGCTGCTGTGATGCTGCTGCTGCATTGGAAGTGGTGCCCAAGCACAATTAATGACACATTCCTCGACAACACGGTGGCCTTGAATAGAGAACAAACACGTTGAGGGCCATTGTCACAAACATCACTGAGGGTAATCATCATGTTTTTATTATGCGTCCATATTCAAATTTGAAGGCAGTGTTGTTGGTTGACGAGTGTGTGTTGAGGGTTGTTTTTTTGTTGTTGTGTGTTCGCTATAAGCTGTAATTAAGTCGTTAAGAAAAGTGCAACAGTAATAAGATCCATTGTGGTAATTATACGTCGAAGGAAGACAATCGTGCCAATGGGGTAGATTTCGACGCCGTGCAATACTGTGCGTTTCTCGCCTCTCGCGACGGCCCCGAATGAGCCAAGCGGAATGTGCCGCTGATTTATTTCCCCGCGAAGTAACGCGCTAACACCAATAACGAATGCCAGAAAAAACACAATCGTCAATGACGCTGTTGTGTTTTTTGTAAAAAATTATATAATCGGCTACTTTTTGGCCAATGGGCCTTCTTCACAGCACACGAAACCCAATAAAAGAATGAGATAATCGCCCTTTGAAATAGACTTTTTTTTCAACCCCGCAAAATATTTAATTGTTCCTGACCGGGCGGAAGAAAAAATAAATGTTGAACTTGTATTGAAATCTGCGAGCGTTATAAATGTGTTCAATTACGCCGTGAACAATTACACAAACTATGTTGGTGATGCTGCTGCTGCTGCTGCATTTTGCCGATTCGTTGGCAGCCGCTGCGCCATCGACAGACAACAGAAGCAACTCACCACGCGTGTCAATAATACCCGTGTGGCCTTCATAGCAAATATATATACACAGTAAAATTGGCGACGTTTCGGGCAACGGGCCTTCTCCGTAGCACATAAATAGAGGGGGTTGGAGACTGCGCAAAACGGCAAAATAAATCGAAATGTGTAAATGTCAGCATTTAACGATAGCTCAACACCCAGAATGCATCAATGAAACCACCCACATTAAATGTATACAATGTTTGGATTTACAATAGAGTTTACGTGTGTGTATGTACAAGGATTAAACATAAATAATACATATTTTTTGTCGTGCTTGTAACTGAACCCCGTATATTCACATCAAAATTAAGCAGTGAATGAGGATGTAATATTCAAATAATGGACAGTAACTTCGTCTGCCCGCGACGAGAAGGCCTACCACTCAATTTTAATACGCTGCCGCAGAGATGATGTGCCCAAAATGTGTCTACTTGGTGTATGAACATCTTAACACCAGTTGTATTCGCCAGAAAGGGTAACACCTATTCTTAGACTCCCAACACCTATTCTTATTTTTCATATTTTGATACTGGCAAAAAAATGTCCCATGATATCATGTTCCCAGTCAATCTTAACTGAGGCTTTTATTTACGTAAAATGTGCTCGCAGCCATGGGCCTAAAGCCATATTAAATTGTCTATACCTTAAACGTCACAATGAGCAACCATGTTCAATCCACCGCTGGATGAACGCCTTCCCCCCCCAAGCCGTCGCCACATCTCAAGCCGACGATCCAGCGACGTAAACGATCCAACCGAAGCCCTCCTGCGTGCGAGCTGACCACCGCGTTTGTCTCATCTGCGAGGTCGACTGACTCATCTGCGAGGTCGACTGTCTCTCAAGAACGGTCCCCACCTCCCCCTGCCACTCCTTTTGGCTGCCACTCCGTCGCCAGCCTCGTCCACTGGGGCCATCGCTACATGCAAGCGACGTGCACACAGCGTTGGTGTACGTTGCTTTTTCTGCAATATTTTGATGTCTTTTCTTGGATTTTCTGTTTGCACTCAGTCACATATTCACTTTAAGATGTTTTCTTGTTCATGTTTTTGTTTTTTTGTTTGTTGCGGTTGCACCCGATTCAAGAGCCGAATGGCTCACAGGGCTTTACCTAATAAATGAAACTTGAAACTTGACGTGTCCCTGCCAAATTACCGCTTACAAATTCTCAAGTCGACGTGATGTCCGTAGCGTGCCTTCTGTTCCTCGATGCCCGTCTTACCCTGCCTTGCGGTGCAATTCCAATATTGCTCATCATTTCCACGTGCTCCTTTGCAATGCTTAGTATTTGTTCCATTTCACTTTGTCGATAGCAGATGATGTAAACTAATTTAAAAGGTCTTAATCTTGATTTGAAGCTTTCGTGACTTCAGGAATCCATACTCTTTGGTTCTTTCGGTAAAGTCACCTCGCATCTACGTGACTTTACCGAAAGAACCAAAGAGTATGACAAGGTCTTGTTTATGTATGTACGTTGAACTTCTTTTGCACCGTACGTACCCAACCGTGCTAATAATCGGAGGTGCGCTGGAAGGACAACAAACTAAACACAAAAAGCGGTGCTGGAGAAATTAGTTTACAATTTATAGATGAGTTTTACAGTTGAGCCGCATTGGTGCGTTGCTTTTCACACAAGAATGAGTAGGTTTGGTTTTCCAAAATCAGACCAGCCTGTTCATAGTTTTGATTCGATAACTCCCTGAAATATGTTTTAAATTGATCAGCAAACTATTTATCCATTCTTAACGTACTTATGCCAATACAATAATTAGACAATTGTGCTTCGAAATGCATTTCAAGCCAAGATGAGTTTTTTTTGGCTTGAATTTATATGCAGTCCAAATATCCAACCTTGTTTTCAAGTTCTCTAATCATTTTTTGTTGTTCATCATAATTACGACTGCATGTCATAAGTTTGTAATTGGTTCATGTGTTCTGCAATATAATGTTACTGCCTTCATTTCTGGAGTGTAACATATGTAAGTATCTTCCAATGTTGGTTAAGTTAATGCCAAGGCTTTCACGACCAATATTTAGGACTCATAATTAGTTTATTTTGGGTTAGATTCCGTCCGTTTGTCAATTTTAACTAAAACCCTCCACCAACTGACAGACCCAATCAAAGCAAGGGGAGCACGTGGCCAAATATACCAATTCACATGATACATGATACCTGCATGATCTCGCCCAAGGGAAACCAAGCATGAATCCTCTAATGTCACTGTGAATAACTTTGGCAAACGTGTACCTCATCCTTCCCCGACTCCCATTCTAAAATTAATGTCGGTTCCTTTTTAATACAATCCTCAACATGCATACAAAAACATGCTCTGGTAATATACGGATGTCTGTATCACACTGTTTGTAGTCAATGTTCTAATTCGGATCTCCCTTCCGAATCAGCTGGGCAGCTGGCTAAATGGGCCTTTCCGTGTATTCAAATAAACATTGGGTTGATTGAATTCGAAGTAGAGCACACGGATACAGGCACACATCCCTCGCAGGTTACGTGCGTTTTGCGTGGCAATTTTCAAAGCCCTACCACGCGTGTCCATACTCGGCACATTCGTAAATAACTCCCGTGTGGCCTTAAAGGGAAACATACACAGTAGGCGATCTTGATTTGAAGCTTTCGTGACTGCAGGAATCCATACTCTTTGGTTCTATCGGTAAAGTCACGTGGGTGGAAAAATAATAGATCACGACGTTTCGATCGCAACACAAGCAATCGTCATCATGTGGGACAACCACAGCAAGTTTTCTTGTCCCACCTGATAACGATTGCTTGTGTTGAGATCGAAAAGTCGTGATCTATTATTTTACCGAAAGAACCAAAGAATACAGTAGGCGATGTTTCGGGCAATGGCCCTTCTTTATAGAACGTCTATCCAAAACGTTGCCTATTATATATTTTGCCAAACTAATCACGGTGCTTGAAACCAGCGATTATCAATCATTACCATGCTCAGATCGTCCTTGATGTACGCTATTGGTCTCCGCATCTTTAAAGCTCAATCGTTAAGCAACAAAAAAACAATGACAAAAGTGAATTACCTTATTGGTCTTGCCGTGGACAGATGTCACGCCGTCCACGTGACATAAACCGTAGGAGGCTTCAGACAATGTGCGTGGATCACCGGTAAGTTGATTTTTTTTTGTTGCACGGACTGCGTCGACTAAAAAAGAGTGCTTGCGTGGCGTGCTGTGCTCTGCCAATGGTAATCTGTCTCGGTGACCGATGAACAATGTTCACAGCACCGATAAACCCCAAGAGCCGCTAGCCGCCACGTGGTTAACGGGAGCCCACCCCCCAAAAAACCGGGCGCTCGCACTCTTATCAAGCCGCTGCAAGCAGGAAAAGGAGGCAATCACCAATCACAACCGCACCGCTGCTGATCTTTCGCCATCTCTCTGCCTCAACTCACTGTGTCGCTTAATTGTGCACGCAACAGGCTGCTTAAAAATATATATACAAATCCACTGCTGGATGAGCCCCCCCCCCCCGCTGCGGTGACGAGATATTAACAACCTCGTCTGGTATGCAGGAGGTCGTGGGTTCGATTTCGACCCCGGCGCCTGCTGCTGTATGTATGGAGTTTGCGTGTCTCGCCCCGTGGTCGCGTAGGATAATTTTTTTTACCGGGTAGAATCAACACACGCGTTTAGAGTATTTGGCTGCTATAAATGTCCACATGACGATAAGCCACTTCGTTGGGCTATCATTTGTGGCCAGGTCGCTTCTGAAAAATAGCTACAAAGCTCAGTGGAGGCTTATCTGGTAAAAAAATAAAAAATAGTTTTAAAATACGCACTTCTGGTCGTGGAGGTTATTTGACATACACATTCAAAATGTTATAATAGTGATTAGTTAATTATTGTAGTGATAACAGCTTAGAGTCGGTGGCGTAGTAACTACATTTTCAGCTCAGGGGGTGCTGATAATTAATGTTGTCAAGTGGGACCCCAATAATTGGATTTGTCTCGCACGGTCGCACCTCGGCTATTACATATCGCGGCTCCTCTCGCCTAATCAGTAAGCGTTCTCATAAAAAAAATAACTGCTGTTGTTGTTCTTTTACACTGTTGTTGAAACCACATCCCGTGGTGGTTGTCAAGGGGGAGCTCCAAGTGGTCGCTTTGGTCACCGGTAGGGTGGCAAGGCACCCACTGCCTGCCTCACGTTCGTTGACGCCGCTGCTGTTTGCAGCCTTTGAGTGCAACGTCTTGTGGATTGTTTGACCATACTTCACCACTCTGACCAGCGCGTGGCCGGTGAAGGCAAAGGAAGCATCCTCACCGGAGGATACTACGGTACAACAATGGAATTCTGCTGTATTGTCTGTCCTCTGCCGACCTGCCGACAAAGTTGCATCACTGTTTATGCGTCCCACAAACAAAACTTTTTTTTTTACCAGGTTAGTTTCACTGAGCTAAACAAACAGCTTTATTTCGGAAGCGAATTGGCCACAAATTATAGCTCAACGAAGTGGCTTATCGTGTGGGCATGTATAGCAGCCAAATACTCTAAACGCGTGTGTTGATTCTAAATGTGGAGGGAAACCCCCAGAGGACCCGGAGAAAAATCTACGCGACCACGGGGAGAGAGACACGCAAACTCTAAATATACAGCAGCAGGCGTCGGGGTCGAACCCACGACCTCCTGCACACCAGGCGAGGTAATTCACGTGTCGACACCGTGGCAAGACGTTAACTACCTCGGCAGGTTTCGATTTAAAGCTTTCGTGACTGCAGGGATTCATCTTCTTGGTTCTTTCGGTAAAGTCACGTCGAAGGAAAGTAATACAATAATAAAAATAAAACAATAAAATAATTCTCACGACGTTTCGGCCACAACGCAAGAACAGGTCTGTCAACTCTGTCTACTTGACAGACCTGTTCTCCACCTGAAGACGGCTGCTTGCGTTGTGGCCGAAACGTCGTGAGAATTATTTTATTATGTTTTATTTTTATTATTGTATTATTTTCCTTCTACGTGACTTTACCGAAAGAACCAAGAAGATACCTCGCCAGGGTGAAGGCAACAGCGTTCCCACTCACCACGAGACTCAACGTAACCATTGCGAACGTGCGTGGCCTTTTGGTTGTAACCACTGCTGGCGCTGTGATTTGTTATGCTTGCAAGTGGTCATAGCGATTCGTAGCTGACCAATGTACAGGGTGATCCAATTAGAGATACTCCACTAAAATATGAGGGCTGAACCTACAGACCAAACGTTTTATTTGAAGACATCTGACACGGTCTTCCACCAATCTCAACACGCGTAATAATTATTTGAACACTCTCCACTGTAACGATATGGAGCCATCTCTTCTTTCACAAGATTGTATCACCGGCTGGGAATTATAAAGTAAGAGGTTCATTGTGGCCATGCATAAAACATCGATTATCGGCGTGTTGTGGACCTGATTTTAAAAAAAATAACTGGTTTATTTTACGTACTATCAAGAAGAGCCATTGCCTGAACCGTCGCCGATTATATATTTTTTATTTTAAAGCCACAGCGTTATTAACGAATGTGCAGCACTGCCAACGCAAGGAGCAGCAGCTACACCAAATGATTAGTTGAATATCGATGGTACAGTCTAGGTTTCCATAGGCCACTGTCATCCTGGTCCTGGCTGAAAGCCTTTCCCCCACGCCGTGTCGGTGATGAAGGTTGAGTTTTGCTTTTAATTGACCATACTTCACCACGTTCGGTCAGTGCGCGAGTTGGTTGATAGGGGGTGCCACTGAACCGTCGAAACATCTCTCGACACTGATATGAGCTGTGGCACCGAAATCGAACTCGGGTGGTCGGGTTCATAGTTCAGCTTAAAATCATCAACTATTGATCACGTTTCTTTTAGATCTTGCAACGCTGAGACGCGGTCTGAACTTTGCAGAGCAATGTCTTCAATTCATTGTGGTATGGGGCCGTCCATAAACGACGTTACACGATTTTGGACGATTTTTGACCCCCCCCCCCCCTTTGTCATACGGCGTCACAAAAAGTCAAACCCCCCTCAAATATGACGTCACAAAGCTCTGCCCCCCCCCAAAATAAAACATGCTTCAAATCGCTTAAAACTATTGTCATTGTAGTGCGTATTTAATGTGGCGCTGCACTCTGATGTTGTAGGAGAAAACATGTATTAAAAAGTCTATTTAATTAAGTCGAACGTGTTGTCTATATTTATTTAAAGTTTCTCATTTTGATGTGACGTCACATTTCTCCACCCCCCCCCCCCCTAGGTGCGTGACGTCATTTATGGACAGCCCCCTATGGACACCAATAAACATTGGTGTTGTATATGGATATCGGGTCGTGGTGTTCGCGGAACGACACACATCAAGGATGACAATCTTGTTTTACTGCGCGGATGTGCATCAACACTGTTCTGTAACACAGATAATAAAATGCGTTGTCAGAATAGAATGTTTGTGTCGGGGTTCTCCAGCCCCCACGTGTGTACGTGTTGTGGCGGAGTAACGACATTATCAGCTCGGGGTGCGCGGACATTCATTCAGGTGGGGCCCCAATATTTGATTTGTCTCGCACGGTCGCAATCAGGCTATTGTACAGTGTGCTTCAAAACATGTGAACACTTATATGGCACTATCGTTTTTAATGGGAAAATAACGGATATTACACTGTAACATGATAACAAATGTGTGTTAATAGCTTTCAAACCATTGTCAACGCGTGCCTGGAATTTTCTCCAGGTGGTCTCCAGTGCCCGGATGCACATTTCTTGTGGTTTTGTTGCAAATTCTCAGAAGTGTTTTATATTTTTTGAAGCACCCTGTATGTCGCGGCTCCGCTTGCCCTAATCGCATCATCATTACGCCGTCGATCTCGAACATTTCACGCTGTAAGGAGCACTCCGTCTTCGCAAAATGCAGCCACTCCAGCTCCGTGCGAGTACCTCTTCGAAATATTACGTTATTGCTCTAATCAAATTAAAATGAAACGTGGAACATAAATGAAAGCATTTTCGTAAAAAATACATTTAAACCTCGTTTTAAATCAGTTTTTTTTTACACTTGTTGAAAAAATATCCCATGGTGGTTGTCAACGGAGCTCTAATTCGTAGCTTTGGCCACTAGGGGGAGCGAGAGGGTCAAGGCCCCCCCCCCCCTGCCTGACCCGCGCTTGTTGCGTTCCTGTTGCTGCTCCACGTTGTACCGCACGCACACGGTGGAGTCGCAGCAAAGTGCAGGAGGTGCCAGATGAAGGGCAGCCAATGCTTCTTGCTCGCCTGGTAGCAGAGGTCGCAAACGGGTTTTGATTCCTTACCCGTACCTGTACCCGGCCGCACCAGGGTCGCAAACGGGTACCCGTACCCATACCCGGCCGGGTACGGGTAGCCGGGTATCGAGTAGGGTACGGGTATCGGGTACCCGGTTGCGACCTCTGCCTGGTAGACAGAGAAACACGCTCCACCTGGCTTTGAGGTCCCTCCTCCTCCTCAAGGCCACCCGTGGTTGTAACCCGTGCCCCCATCAGGACATCAACAACAGGACGATGCGTGCGTCTCCTTCTTGAATGGAAAATTCAAGACGCAGGGCGGTGGAGTGCAATTGTGGCTATGCCACCCAAACTGTGAACCGTATTGTAGAGACACAAAGGAACACAGATAAACTCATAGATACAGAGATCCATACAGATACATTGAGGCTCATAGATATACAGAGACCCATAGAGATACATAGAAACTCATAGATATACAGATACCCATAGAGAAACATGGAGATTCATAGATATGTAGTGTAGCACAAGTCGGAGACGAGGTAGTTGCAGGAGGCACCTTCTTTATTTAGATCTACACACAGCTTCCAACTTCAACAGGTTCGCCCTCATGCACTCCCGAGTCGTCTAGCCGAGCCTCGACACGACCCGAACCGTGTTACACTGACGGTGTCGACCGAGACAGCCAACAATTACCCAGGCCGCGCAATGATCTATGAAGACAGCAGCGACGAAGGCGGCAAAGACAAGGCGAGTCCACTCCCAGAACTGGCAGCCCTTAGCTCTCGCTCTCCTCTGCTTTTATTCTACTCGGCGCGGCCTGGCTCTTCCCTGGCCGCGCCTCCCTTCTAGAACCCACCAGAGAGTTCCAGGGGCCTCCCGATGAAGTCTTCCGTGACCCTTGCCCCAGTTCATCCGCCCTGCCGGCACACACACCGTGTTAATGCTGGACGGCAGCGTGTGCACTGTCCACCGCAGTTGCCGCTGCTGGACAGCAGTCGGCGCTGTGTCACTACAGATATACAGTTATCTATAGAGATACATAAAGACTCATAGATATAGAGAGATACATAGAGACGCATGGATATACAGACCCATAGATATACATAGATATACATTGAGACGCATGGATATACAACAACAACCGCCATTCACAACTAAGTGGCGGTGACATCACCACGGTGCTTGTGCCAGGCGATGTGCACGTGAAGGCCACGTGAAGTGTCGAACGCCCGCTGGCAGGAGGTCAAGAGACAAACCCAGTTGCCATGGGTTGCCTGACTGAGATTACTGGCTGATGCACCACCTATGCCCCCTACTGTGCCAACTTGCTGTGCTTTAGCCACCCGGCCCTCCGCTCATTGTTGTGAGCATTGCTTTTCTGCCCTTCATTGTTGCTGGAGAGCAACTGCCTCCAACTGTCCAGTAGCATCATTTACGAGCCTCCTCCAAAGAGGTCGATCTTGACACCGCTCGTACCAGTCGCCGGCAAGTCCACTCAGCTCCATATCCTCCTGTACCACATCACTAAATTTCTTATCTAGCCCATTCCGCATCCGTTTATCCCCCTCTATCCAACCGAACAAAATCTGTATAGTCATGCGGTGGCTGGGCATGCGGGCGACATTACCTAGCCAATGCAACCTTGTCTGCCGGAGGAGCTCACCGATGGGACTTCGTCCAGATCTTTCAAGGATTTGTGAGCTCCTCACACAATCCAGCCTGGTTGAACCCATGATGGATCGTAGGCAGGCCAGCCTAAATGTTTCTAACCGGCGAAGATGTTCCATAATGGGGGTATACGTTTTGCAAGCATTGAGAAGGGAGGGAATGACCGTGGCCGAGAAGACCTGAAACTTCGTGCGGAGCGACAAACCAGGTAGCTTCCACACAGCGTTACACAGCCGATGAAAAGATAATGCTGCTCGGTTGATTCGGAGTGAGACCTCTGCTGTCAAACCGGAGCCAGTCATGAGCACACTGCCCAGGTATGGAAAACTCTCCACTCTCTCCACAACTGCCCCATCACCAATTGGGAGTTGTGGTAGTGGAGTGTTGATGGCACAACATACCCAGGCAGGTGCTTAATTTTTGTGGGGCTGACAGTAAGATCCCATCTCTTAGTGGCATGCTCCAGGTTCAGCAGCAGCGCCTCCAACTCCTCCTCTGAGTGAGCAGCAATCACCAGATCATCGGCATACATACATGGTTGACCAATAGGGAGCCATCCCTTGACCGCATTCGGGAATCGATTAGCAGGTTGAAATTCCTCCGGTACAGCCATCAAATGTTTCACGAACTACGTGGTCAAAATAAATGTTAAATAAGGATTGTGAGCAGAGAGTCAGGGACTCCGAAAGCATGAAGAACAAACCAGAGCCTAGGCCTACTGATGGTATCATAGGCCTTGACCAGGCCAATGAAGCAGAGGTGTAGGTCCTGTTGGAATTCCATAGACCTCTGCTGCAGCAGATGGACAGAAAATATGGCATTTGTGCAGGACCGCCCAGGCCTGAAACCACATTTGGGCTCCGCAAGCCTCTCCTCAGCGTGCCTGGCAAGACAATGTTGACTAATCCTGGCCACAACCTTTCCTGACACACTGTGTGGTCCCTCTTCTTAACGAGGGGGACCACCAGGGCATCTTTACAATCCTGCGGAACCCGTCCAGTGGTCCAGACTATTATGATGTCATATAGGACAGTTTGCGCACAAACACCACCCTCCCTCAGCATTTCGCTTGGGAGATCATCTCTGCCTGGTGCTTTTCCTGGTCTAAGACTCTAGATCGACTTCTGTACTTCCTCAACAGATGGTACTTCAGCCAGCCACTCACATAGACCCATAAAGATACATAGCGACTCATAGATATACAGAAACCCAGAGATGCATATAGGCTAATATAAATGCATCAAAGACAAGCCACAGTGCGATTGTGGCCATGCAAGCCAAGCTATGGACCACGTAGTAAACCCACTGTAGTCTGTGATCTTTCAATGGAGGAGGAACAGCGAAACGACACGAACACTCTCCTGAACCCCTCTTGTCGTGGCCAGCAAGCTCTGACATTGGTATTCATCTACTGACCATATTGCCTGCCGTACACAAGAATAGAGTAGAAACCTGGGAGACTGGGAGCTTAACAGTCGCGTTAAGACCTTCACAGCAATACATCTGTGTGGGTGACGATCAGTGTCAATCTAGTCGCTGTCGTAGTCTCAGTCTTGAGGCCGTGCAGATAAACCGAGTTGGCCATGTGAGTGTTGGTTGTTGGGTTGTCTGAATCATAAAAAAATTACGGCCTTCGCCCAGGAAAGTCACGAAAGGAATTGCATACGAACGACGCTTTCACGCAAGCACCCGATGCTCCGTTTTGAAGTTTTAAAATGAATCATCTTTGAATTGTATTATGTTTTAAATTAGATAATTGTATTTCTTCATTAAAAGCTTAGATAATTTTACATCTGGAAGACTTAATTGAAAAGGACATTTCGTGTGAATTTTCTCTGGTCGTTAAGTAGATGGCCTTGCTGGGGGTTCGGTTCGATGTGGACTTTCACCTGTTTGGGATTGCGGGATCGAGATAAGGCGACACAGAGCTGCTGGCCGTGCGAGAAGACCGCCATCTGCAGATCGATTCCAACGTAATCGAACGTCTGTCCCTGCGCCTCCGTCGTTCATGCAGGGGGTGCGTAGGTTTGCAGCGCCCCCTGCATGAAAATGATGGAAAGTACAGCGTTCATCACAGATAGATAAAGTTATGCGCTCATATAAGAGTATACGAAGTTTCCGCATAACGATCTTTGGATGTATGTTGAACTTCTTTCGCACCGTACGTAGCCAACCGTGCTAATTGGAGGTGTATTACCGTTACATGAATGGTGCTATACCATTATATTAATTTAATGAAAATAATGTGAAACAATAAATCTACGTAATGAAATGAACGCATAGATAATACAATTATCTATCTACAGTACTATGTAAATTAGCATCAAGTTACAATAACACACGGGTTCCTTGAGAGGTGCGCATGGCTTTTGGTCACAGGACGTTTGTTTACATTCATCTCGGCCAATCAGCGCGCAGCGACGCACCACGCTGCCGAGGTGTGGCGTTTGGTGGGCAGTGTCACGTGGACACGGGCTGGAGAAGCGATGGAGCTGATGCGGTACGGGAGGATGTGGGGCTGAGTCAAGGGTGGCACAGTCGGGTTTTTTACAATCGGGTTTAATTGTCTTTTTATATTAAACCCGATCATCTGAGATTGGGAGAAATCCGGTTTAATTGGTTCTCATTGCAGAACCGCACTTCTCAACGATGGGCTTCATCCATTCCAAGCTAAGGAACTCACTGGCGCCCACGATTGTGGAGAAGCTCGTGTTCATCAAGACCAACCTGCCCACCGCATTCTACGACTACCCCGTGCCCGACGGCCCCCCGAGTACGATAGCAGCACCGACGAGGAAGCAGCCTAAGCCTTGGATCAGAGTTTCGTATTCATTAAACCAGGTTTTAATTCCCCGAAATCGGGTTTAATTGTATTAAAGAAAAAACCCGATGCCTGCCGCTGGAAAAATCGGGGTTTTTCCACCCATGGGCTGAGTGGACTTGCCGACGACTGGCACCAGCGGTGTCAAGATCGGCCTCTGTGGAGGAGGCTCGTGAAGGACGCTGCTACTGGGCAGTTGGAGGCAGTCGCCCTCCAGCAACAGCAATGGAGGGCAGAGGAGCGACGCTCACAACAACGAGCGGAGCGCCGGGGCGGATAAAATGCAGCAAGTTGGCACAGTGGGGGGTACAGCTGATGCATCTACCGGTCATTTCAGTCAGCCAACCCATGGCACCTGGGTCTGTCCCGAGACCTCCTGTCAGCGAGCCTTCGACACCCCACGTGGTCTCAAAGTGCACCAAGCCTGGCACATGCACCGTGGTGACGTCACCGTCACTTAGTGGCAGTTTTTTATTTTAATATTGTACAGTATAAAATGTATTATTTTCAATATAAATTGTATTTATCCACAATAGATAAAGACCAAACCTCTTATGGATAATATTGGTCGCGAAAGCCTGCGTGTTAAAATACATTGTCTTTGTTTACAATGTGAATGGTAAGTTGTGACGCGTTTATAGTATGCAATGGCAAATTCCGAAGGCTGGGAACGCATCCTCATCGTTCCAATATTATACGTTATTCAATATACGAAGCTTCGATGTGGGAACGAAGCTCCAGGAACGCATCTGCTTCGTATATCGAGGAATTCCTATATGCGGTGATGCTGCTTTTGCTCTGGCAGTGGGGCACAGGGACAAGAAACAAAATAAAAACTCAACACATTCGTCAATAAGTGTGTGGCCTTAAACTAAAAAGTATATAATTAGCAACGTTTCGGGCAATCACCCTTATTAATATGACTTAAATATACAGGCCTGGGTGATGAGAGTTAGATACCGTACTTTACACCGTGGGGACAGTGTTGGTGAATCATGTGTCTGTTGAACCTAATCTCAACGCCGATCTGTTCAGCGAAGGGCCTGATCACAACCTCCCCACTTTAGAACAAGACACAAAACAGTTGTTTTGAAGATCATTTGTCATCCCTCCTCCATCATCCCGCCACCATCCCTCTACCCCCCCATCTATCACCCCCCCCCTATCACCCCCCCCATCACTCCAGCATCATCCCTGCATCGATTCTTCATCCCTCATTCAGCCACTGGAATCCCCCACCCTCCATCCCTCACCCCCACCCTCCATCCCTCACCCCCACCCTCCATCCCTCACCCCCCACCCTCCATCCCTCACCCCCCACCCTCCATCCTCACCCCCACCCTCCATCCCTCGCCCCCCAACCTCCATCCCTCACCCCCACCCTCCATCCCTCGCCCCCCACCCTCCATCCCTCGCCCCCCACCCTCCATCCCTCACCCCCCACCCTCCATCCCTCACCCCCCACCCTCCATCCTCACCCCCACCCTCCATCCCTCGCCCCCCACCCTCCATCCCTCACCCCCACCCTCCATCCCTCGCCCCCCACCCTCCATCCCTCGCCCCCCACCCTCCATCCCTCACCCCCCACCCTCCATCCCTCACCTCCCACCCTCCATCCCTCACCCCCCACCCTCTATCCTCACCCCCACCCTCCATCCCTCGCCCCCCACCCTCCATCCCTCGCCACCTACCCTCCATCCCTCACCCCCCACCCTCCATCCTCACCCCCACCCTCCATCCCTCGCCCCCCACCCTCTATCCTCACCCCCACCCTCCATCCCTCGCCCCCCACCCTCCATCCCTCGCCCCCCACCCTCCATCCCTCACCCCCCACCCTCCACCCCTCACCCACCCCTCCTGCACCTCTCCTCCATCACCCCCCACTCCTCCCTCCCTCCCCACCCCCCCTTCACACGGGGGTGGGGGTCACTGCATCGACCACCCCATTGGCTCCTCCCCGTCACCCCCTCCCCGCACTTCCTGCAGGGACGCGACGTTTCGGCTCCGCTCCGCGTCCTCTGAACCCACAGCGCTCCTTAGCAGTAGCAGTGTAAAGTCATCACAACAACAACCACAACAACCGCTACAACAACAACAACCACCACAACAACAACCACAACCACCCAGCGACAGCCGATCGCCATGGAAGCGGCGCCGAACACCTCGGGGAACCAGAGAGGCGACCTGAAGCAGCTCCTCCAGGAAGGTGAAACACGTGGGGGCGAGGTGCAGCTGAGACGTGGGGACACGGGGTCGCGGTGCCGGGTGGACTGCCCGGCCACACCACGGGGATTTTGCCCCCCACCACTTTCCCCAATGCTCTCAGCCGAAGGCGATTAGGGAGAAGGGATGAGATGTGACCACCATGCATGGCTCCTATACACAGGCCAACCACACTTCAATAGGGATAAACACAAAGACGGTTGTCGCCTTCAAGCTGATTGTTAGCGAGCACCTATTAAGGGCGTCACTTCACGTGACGGGGCAGTGTGGCCAGTACCACGCGCAGCCGCCTTTGTCTCCCCAGCTCTGATGTTTACGCACCGCGCGAGGTACTTGCTCATTTAAGGCCGAGTCGATCTAGGGGAGGCTCAGGGACCGGTTCGGATAATTCGCTGCCACTGTTATTATTGGCTGTGAGCGGTGAACGAACTCGGGTGATTTTGGCCGTTTTCGCAGCGGAGTTGCGCTAACCGCTGCGCCACCGCTCCCCACCTAACGCACACGAATGGCAGTAGTAGGGTACAGAGAGAAGATTGAAGGATGAACAATGATGTCACCCACTGGGGCCGCCTTGATCAACTCCACCACTGATGAGGACCAGACGCTTGAGTGGCGTTGCCGGTCCAGAGTTCTCAACCTTGTGCTGAAGCACTCCTGCTGAAATGATGCACTGCGAGTCGGCCGAGGTGCTGATGGGATGTGTAAAGACTTGTCTGCCTTGCTACTTATATATTCTTCACAACGTCACGTTTCCACCGTTCTCCAAATGTGCTTTCGGGGTTGTTCCCCGCGTGTTGTTCGGCACGATTGTCCGACGTTTCGCGACAATGCGGCCGGGAGCCAGTGTGAGTGTTTGTGTGTGAGGACGGCGAAGAAGGATTTTGTAAGCCGCTGTTGTCCCACAGGGTCCCAGGTTGTTGAGGAACTCGGGGCAAGGGTCACCAACACCTCCGTGCCTTGTTGGACTCTGTGACCTCCTGAGTGAGCGTCTTCCATCTCGGCTTCTAGTAGTTGTTTCCGGACAGCTCTGGTTGTTGGTGGTCTCTGCTCTCTGTGTTGGTTGTTTAGGCTCCGTCATCTCCATCAAGTTTGCGGTGAAATCTTCCCGTAACGCTGTTCGTGCAGAGTTTCAGGGACTGTCCCTGATCTTTGTCGCCAGTTCTGATGAACTCTTCCAAGGAGTTGTCATGTTTATCGTTGCCACCATGACCTATAGCTTTTCCAATATACCCTCCTGATACACCCGTAGTAGATGTTAGACATTTTTTTTTATGATTTATCGAAGTTTGTTCTTAGGGTTTGGCTCCAGGTTCTTCAATGGGTTTCGGTTATTTTTTCGTAGTAGCCACATACCTGTCAACCCATACGGTTTACCCGTATTCTTGTACAGAAAAATATAGGTTGTTTTAAGGTCCATACGGCGTTCAGCTGTTTCAATACGGGCAAAACTTTTTTTGTCTATTTGTTTGTGTTTCTCCCTTGTGATGGGACTTTGTAGGACCAATAAGGTCTGAATTGGTCTGTAAATAAGGTAGGGCACTTATAAGGGATTGACATGTACGTGGGTGTGTGCATCATGTCAAGCAAGGAGCAGCATCAGCATGCAAGATTACAGACAATAGCATGATAAGTAGCATTGTTGATGCCAATTATCAAAATTAATACATAAATGGGTTTTTGTTCGGTAACATATTTTTGTCTATTTGTGTGCGTTTCTCCCTTGTGATGGGACTGTGTAGGATGAACGTTGAGATGTATAAGGGCACGGGGTGCCCAGTAAGGTCTGGAGTGGTGTGTAATAGAATAGGCATTGATAAGGGGTTGACTCGGGTATAAGTCGTGCAGGTTGTTCCTTCTGAGAGTTATAATAACGCGCCCGTGGTTTCGAGGTTGTAATCGGTGTCGGTAATCCGCTGTATTGTGACTGCGGGCTCTGTGTGTTGTTGGATCTTTGGAAAATTCCCAATTAATGTTTTTGTTGTCGGTAAAAAAAAATTGTCCGCAGTAACTAGCAGTGGCCAAATCTTGACTTAGAGCTTTTGTGACTGCGAGAATTCATATTTTTGGGGTCGTCATCAGGATGACGATCGCTTGTGTTGTGATCGAAACGTCGTAGTTTTTTATTTTTTTATTTGAACCTATCTACGTGACTTTACCGAAAGACCCAAAGAAAAGCAGTGGCCAGTTTAACACGTAGGCTTTCGCGACCAATATCCATAATAGAGGTGTTTTTGGGTTAGATCGTGTAAATATATAAATGTGTCGTTAAACCCGCCACCACCCGACACAGCCAACTAGTAAGGGTTGTCACGTAAACAGAACGTGGCCAATTCGTCACTAGTACAGCACTAACCGGTGTGTTGGAGAGCCAAGCCACAACATTTACAATCTGAGTACGACGTTTCGCCAGTAATTACAACCAGCTTCATCAGGCGACAGCCAGATTTGTGGAGAACTCCACCTGTTTCGTTCCTTATGTAGAGGCGCAGATGTAGCAGTGGCTGTTCGTTCTTGCCTTTTGTAGACGAAGCACAATTCAGGGTTATGAGGCCCCTCTTTCCATCGAGCTCGGTGAATTGTTCCCAGCTGTTTAGGGATTGTACATGATGGGGAAACGTGTCTCTCATGCCTGAAGGTGGTGGTGGTGACGAAGGTGGGCAAAGCCACGTGTAGGTTGGTGGGTTGGCAGCGACAAGGGTGTGAACCGTTTGTTTTGTAATGTTACCATCCACGTGCTGTCATCAACGTGCGCCCCTCGCAAGGTGACGATGTGCGCCTTTTGGCGTCGTCTGGTCCAACACCATGTGAGACTCGGCTCTAAGGAAAGCTGTCTCGGGTGTGGACCAATCAACTTCAAGGACAGTGCATACATTATCAAAGTTGTGTTTTTTGTTTGCATTATGACTGCAGGTATTGTGGTCTATGCAAACATGACTCCTTGTAAAATAGGTGTCAGTTTTGTTGCCAGATAGAAGGGTAAAAAAACCAATTATCATATTTTTTACTGGCAAATGAGGTTCCAATGGTTGAAATGCTTACCCCGAGCTCATACTCTGATGGTGCATTGTCTTTGAGTTGTGCGCCTTTTGGCGTCATCTGGTCCAACACCATGTGAGACTAGGCTCTAAGGAAAGCTGTCTCGGGTGTGGACCAATCAACTTCAAGGACAGTGCATACATTATCAGAGTTATGTTTTTTGTTTGCATTATGACTGCAGGTATTGTGGTCTATGCAAACATGACTCCTTGTAAAAAAGGTGTCAGGGTTGTTGCCAGATAAAAAGGGTAAAAAACCAATTATGATGTCCGTGTTGTTTCCCCGCGTGGTCTCTGGCCATGGAAGTCGCATTTAGGTGTTGACAGAGTCCTTAAAATGTTTTGTTGGTCCACTCTGAGACCTCATCTGATCGAAGTATGGCTCTTAAATTGGCCTATTTTGGCATTCTGCTCTGCTGATCGTATCTGGATTCAAATTCACGTAGCCTATTTTGCCCGGATAATGGTATTAGGTGTGTTTAAGGTAGCACTAAAATATATAACAAATGGGCCGCTAAAAAGGCTACTACTATATTTACGCGATCTAACCTAAAAAACCTGTATTATGGATGGTATTGGTCGCGAAAGCCTATATGTTAAACAAGGCTTCTACTTTTTCCCATTTGTGGTTAATCATTGTCTATTGATATATGTTGAAACATTCCAGAGTTTTACTTGTCTGAATACATGCTGATGAAAGCGTGCACTTGCCACCAAAAGGCCATGCGGCTGACGGGTTGTGTGGGAAAAATACTCTCAGACAATATATGTGGAGAGACGGATATGTGAAGGAGACCTCGTTCATTTGCGTTGGTGAGCACACGCCTGTTGCACACGTAACAGCGGGATCCTCAAGATTCGATGCACTCCTGTTCTCGCTGCGCCTCGTGGACCCGGTCAGAGTCCACGCGCCAACAAACTGCAGCAACTCCATAAATCGGCTGACCAATTATTTTTTTCTCCCCACTGTTGGCGAAAGGACCTCGAGAGAGAGCCCCTAGATTCGATGATATATTTTTTTTTAAACTATAATCTGTTTTGTATTTGACCAAGGCTCACGGAGCTATGATATAGCTCGTTTTTCAGAAGTGACCTGGCCACAAATGATAGCTCAACGAAGTGGCTTGTCATCACGTGGAAATTTACTGGTAGAAACCCACTGGTTCCACCAGCCCACAGGGGATTATTGTGTCCGTTCGTCGTGCAGGGAGGGGCTGGGTGGGGAGGGAGGGGCTGGGTGGGGAGGGGCTGGGTGGGGAGGGTGGGGCTGGGTGGGGCTGGGTGGGGAGGGGCTGGTCACCCCGTGGTGCCCTTATAAAACTCAACGTTTAACCTACTCACGCCGGCTTGTGCCCGCCCTCACAGTCGGGCATATTTGCGGAATACACCACGCCGCCGTTGATCCTGGCCATTGACCGAGCAACCCAACGTTCCTACCAGCTCCCTCCGCAGGAATGTGTTATGGCAGTCAAATACTCCTAAACGCACATTGATTCTAAACTTGGGGGGAAAAACCGGAGGACCCAGAGAAAAATCCACACTCCAAATATACAGAAGGCGTCAAGGTCGGGATTGGAACCCACGACGACCTCCTGCATACCAGGCGAGGTAGTTAACATTTTGCCATCGGGGTACCATTTAGTCGGACGTCTTTGAAGAGGTGGGCATTACCCGCACGATAGGCCACCATACCGAACTGCTGATCGACTAACCGGTGTACTAATTTTGTACCGCTGTATGTTGCTGAGTGGACAGAGGTGGTGGAGTGAGAGAGGTGATTTATCCATTTCTAAAACTAGAATTGGAGACCCCCCTGAATTCCATTTCCGGTGTGTGAACCATTGCATCCCAGAAAAACAATCCGCTTCCACTCACAATTGTAAATGTTTTGGATTTGCTTTCCAACACACCGTTACTAGTACACTGTGCAGTACTAATAACGAATTGGCATACTCTGTTTACGTGACAAACTTTACTAATTGGCTGTGTCGGTGGTGGCGGATTTAACGACAACCAAAAAAACCTATATTATGGATGATTTTGGTTCGCTTAAGCCTACGACGTGTTAAATTGACTAGCAAGGCTTGTCGCCAATCGTGCTCATCGGAGGTGCGGGGGAAGAACAACAAACCGAACACACAGAGCAGTTCTCAAGAAATGAGTTTGTCAACCTAGACGATTTAAAAGTGCATCGCTCCAGTGGCCTGCGAATATCAGAAGGAAGAACATTCCAGACGGCCGCAGAATCGTATCTAAACGCGCGTGATGCGGTGACCGTCTTTGAAATCATGGTCAATAACTAATTGGTGCATAAAAAGTATGGCATTTGTATTTTCATTTAATTTAGAGGAATTTCAGCTCAGAGGATTTAAGTTACATTGTTTTGTTTTAATATATCAGTTGATTTACACGTGGGGAAATCGTCTCTGAAAAGCATGGGGTGCTGACAATCAACTCTCATTATTCAACTGGCTCATCTGCATGACTGTCCTGATGTCGTCATGGCACCTATTTAAGGACCCGAATCGGGAAGTTATTTCACGCTGGAACTGAGTTTTATAATTGGGCGAAATCATCAGCAAAACGAGGAATAATTATCGTCCACAATTTGGCTTTCTTTTCAACAATCCTCTGGTTTTGCTCATAAACCAACTTAATTGGGGGCATACTTGCCCACGTGACAACTTTATTCATTTGCCTGTCAGGTGATGGAGGGTTATAGTATTAAAACAAATTTACATTTGTTTTAATACTATAAAAACATTTACATTATGCCTCCGTGACGATATAACCCAAACACAAATAATTCCGAAACACTGAGAAACACTCTAACGGAGGAGAAAATCAAAAGACGATTGGAAGGCAATAGCTCGCCCTGCCCAGGCCCACAACACTTAATATTACAAGAGACGTCAACCTACGCCGCCGGACACCGCCCGATGATAACCGTGGCCAACATCTCGCACGTAAAACGCGTTTTGAAGCTGCGTAGCGCACGCGAGTATAAACCAGCAAGGAAAAACGCATTCTCGGTGGAGGGCTGATGGCATTGCGGCGAGGGAGAGCGTCGGCACGACGATGCGGGCAGGTGGGCATCAAGGAAACGGTGCCCCATGGGCTTCTTCCTGTGCGTGACTGTGATGTGACGATCGTCTTCCTCATACACACGGGAAATTACGCGCACGACAACTTCTCCCATGCCTATGGGATGGTCCCTTGTTATGCCGGTATCAAGATGATGGAAATTTTTAAAGCTTCAACTCCTTTCCGGCATTAAAACAGGTTTTAAGCGTTTAGATGTAAAAAAAAATATACCAAATGGACACGCCTATTGCAAGGCATCAAAGTCTGAAATAATTATCACACGTGCTTGTGGTTAAACGTGCAAAGCAAACATGCTCTAATAATTTAACACGTAGGCTTTCACGACCAATATTCATCATAAAGGTTTTTGGGTTAGCTCGCGTAAGTATAAATGTATCGTTCCCCTCCACCACCCGACACAGCCAGGAAGGTTTGTCACGTAAACAACGCGCCAATTAGTTTACTACTCCAGCCCACCCGTGTGTTGTGGATTTGTAAATGTTGTGGATTTGCTCTCCAACACAAAGGTGGGCTGAAGTGATGAACCTTGCTGGCTGTGTCGGGTGGTGGAGGGGTACGACACATTTATTCTTACACGATCTAGCCCATAAAACTTTACTTAGAATGCTCTGATAATAATATATGCATTGTCTTTGGAACTTATTGGCCTACAACAGAGACAGTTTCCTTCATGGCCTTGTCCTCACCCACGTTAGACCAGAGAACAATGGAAAAAGTACGAACATCACAAAGACATTGCAAATATAAAAGCGTTCAAAGCTCGAGTTGAGCAGTTATATCCATGGGACTCTTTTTGCCGGTATCAAGCTGATGAAAAAATAATTAGCTTCGTCCTTTCCGGCATCATCATGCTGATACCAAACATGAATAAATCTGCGTTTTTTTCTTTCTTCAATTGGAATATCTGCTGTCAGACCAATGCATTCCAGCAGCATTTGCAGGAAGCGTGGAAAACTCTTGACTGGTTTCGACCCTGTGGTTCTCATCAGTAGCCAGAGTCAGGCTCATTGAAACGGTCTCGTGCAATCACACATGCCGGTGAACCAGGTTATCCCCCGGAGAATTTCGGAAAAGAAAACAAAACCTGCTGCGTGTAACGTCACGCAGGGTTTCTATGTCAGAGGCCATAATCCTTGTCTCTGAGATCGGGTGTTAGCATTTCCTTCCCAGAAGAACTGCTTTACATAATATCACTTGGTATGTACACGTGATCTGCACAGGATTTTCCAAAATCCAAACTTTTCTCATGACTCGGCTTACTCCCCCGCAAATCTTGATCGAAAACTCATTTTTCCAGCACCGCTTTTTGGGCGTTTATTTTGTTGTCCTCCCCCGCACCTCCGATTAGCACGTAAGGTACGAAAGAAGTTCAACATACGTACGTACATACGTGATGTGTCACGATCCCGGATTGCGAATCCTGCCGCGTTCAGGAATCAGGTCCACCGACCTGTCTTTGCCATTGTGGTGAAAAGTAATCGCCTCGAATTAGACTATAAACTATTAAATATATTTTTTATTTTTTTGACCAGTTAGGGCCCCGACTGATCTATAGAGCTAGTTTTCAGAAGCGACCTGGCCAACACAAATGATAGCTCAACAAAGTGGCTTGGCATCACGTGGAAATTTACAACAGCCGAATACTCCAAACGCGTGTTTGTTGGTTCTAAATGTGGAGGGGAAAAAACGGAGGACCCGAAGAAAAATCCACGAGACCACGGGGAGAGAGACAACACGCAAACTCCAAATATTCAGGCGTCAGGGTCGGGATCGAACCCACAAACTGCTGTATACTGGGCGAGGTAGTTAACATCTCGCCATTCCATGTCACGTGAACTAATTTCAACTATGGTACACAACTGAAAAACAATTCTTACACACGCGATCGATTCTTACAGACGCATGTCCTGTGAGTGTTAAAAATTCGATTTTAATCATAGCCATTCCTTTTTTTTGTCAAATGTAGCCACGTGTTCTCTGCCATCTTAACTGAGAAGCACGCGTAACATTGTCACGGTGGACATAGACACATTACTGCAAATTGTGTCGAAGTCAAAATCGTCAGACTCGACTAATCTTTGGTGATAGTTATGTGGGCTTAAGCATTGCTCTTTTTATTGCACAATATTTACATTGTGAAGTAATGAAGTATTTATGTAAGAGCAACTGCAAACAGTGAGGAAACGCTTACTTTTACCACTGCACTTTGTTCGCTATTTGGAGGGAATTACGTAACAAAGAAAGTGTTTGGGGTGTTCGTACATCGCACAAGGAAACTGATGTTTTGTGAAGGGTACAGAAACGCCGATTTGTTATTTTATAAATGCAGGAATGTAACAAAGCAAATGTCTTTGGGTCCACAGTACGGTATCCCTGCTGCAGCTTGTACGGCCATAATCTGCTTATTTCTTTTTACTAATTATAACTGCAACCGGTGTAGATAACGGCATTTGCGTACCTATAAATAAATCAACACGGGCAGTCCTCGGTTTACGCTCTTTCGTGGCAAGCCATTTTTGATTAACGCGCGCTTTGTATGCAGACCTCTTACTGGTAGGAACCTCCTGGTTACACCAGCCCACAGGGGATTATTGTGTCCGTCCGTCTGTCGTGCAGGGAGGGGCTGGGTGGGGAGGGGCTGGGTGGGGAGGGGCTGGCTGGGGAGGGTGGGGAGAGGCTGGGTGGGGAGGGGAGGGTGGGGAGGGGCTGGGTGGGGAGGGTGGGGCTGGGTGGGAAGGGGAGGGTGGGGAGGGGCTGGCTGGGGAGGGTGGGGAGGGGCTGGGTTGGGAGGGTGGGGTGGGGCTGGATGGGGAGGGGCTGGTCACCCCGTAGTGCCCTTATAAAACTCAACGTTTAACCTACTCACGCCGGCGTGTGCCCGCCCTCACAGTCGGCCATATTTGCGGAATACTGTACACCACGCCGCCGTTGACCCTGACCGTTGACCAAGCAACCCAACGTTCCTACCAGCTCCCTCCGCAGGAATGTGTTTGACGTACGCGAGGCCATTTTCGGAATAACACCATCCAGCAATGCGACGTATGCCACCCCCCTAGCCTGGCACCGCAACCCAATGGCGTTGCCAGCAGCCAGTGCGTTAGGATAACACAAGTGTGCTCCACCGTGCAGCATCTCGCCGCGCGTGTACAGCGGCACTCTTCCCTTTGTCCCTTCCGTCTGCCTCCTCTTCCTCGTCTCCATCCATCCTCTACACAACGCAAACTCCGGCGTAGATACAAGAAAGTAATAATGTATTTCTTTATTTTATAGGAACTACATTAGAGCTTACGTGATTTTTTTTTATTTGAAGCGGTATATTGTCTGTACATATATTGTATTCATGTCGGCTCGTATAATATAGGCGATTATGTCTGCGAGTGTGAGTGAAATCCCCTAACCCCCTCCGTCACCGTTATTTCTTATGGGAAAATTGCTTTGGACATACGCGATTTTGAGATACCCACGCTTTTCCAGGAACGCATCTAAGCCGTCCTGATTAATATGGCCGTCCTGATCAATATTGCGGGTGTATTAAAAATATATTTCTCCATCTGCTTCAGAGTAGACGTTAAATATACTGTGACATCGTTCACGGTCCATTGGAAAAACGACACGGCGAATTACTCAAATTTCGATTAAACGCCACAACATCACCCAGGCAGACGGATGCAGAGAGACAGCTGCCACTGGGGGGGCCCTAGGCTAGACCACGCAGCAGCGACACCGCACCCACCTGCTATGAATCTGTGAAACGTATAAAAACAGCGCCTTCCTTCACGATGGCCCCGCACTATAAGAATGATGGCACTCATAGGAAATGCATTAAACTATTAACTATAATTGATAGCTTGCACACCACTCCCTGCCCACACCGCCACGCACATTATCTCCCCTCATTTTCCCTCTCCCCTCCCTGGCCTGCCACTCCCTCCTTCCCCCTCTGGCTTCCAATGTGTAATCTTCTCTCCACCGCTCTCCCCACCCGCTCCAACCCCCTCCGCCGTGCATTGTAACGTGGTCATCATGCATGCCTCACGAGCCACTGTTCGGGGTCTTTGTGCGCGTTGGAAGGTGCGCGTTGCGTGAGCGCGCTGCTGCTCGCGTGCGCATCTCACGCACACGCACGAACACCCCCTTTAGATGAGTAGCTGGCGCCTTGTGTCATAAACAATAGCACTGGGGAGACAAAGGCGGCCGGGCGTGGCGTTGGTCACGGACCAACCCTTTCGCGTGCCGTGCCGTGCCGGGCCTTAATAGCTGCTGCTGCTCCTGTTTTTAGCTGAACAGCACTTGCCTTAACAGTCTGTTAAAGGCTACGCGGGGGATCTTTGTCTTCTGTGTGTACATTTCATTTCTCTTTAGGTTGAAACCCCCCCTGGGCTGCCGGTGGTGGTGGTGGGAGTCCGTCTGGAAGAGCGTGCACCCCCCCCCCCACGCCCAAGTTACCCCCCCCCCACCCCCAAGTTACCCCCCACGCCCAAGTTACCCCCCCCCCACCCCAAGTTACCCCCCACGCCCAAGTTACCCCCCCCCACCCCAAGTTACCCACCCCCAAGTTACCCTCCCCCACCCCCAAGTTACCCCCCACGCCCAAGTTACCCCCCCCCACCCCAAGTTACCCACCCCCAAGTTACCCCCCACGCCCAAGTTACCCCCCCACCCCAAGTTACCCACCCCCAAGTTACCCTCCCCCACCCCCAAGTTACCCCCCACGCCCAAGTTACCCCCCCCACCCCAAGTTACCCCCCCACCCCAAGTTACCCCACCAAGCCCCCCCCACGCCCCCCTCCACACACCACGCCCCCCCCCCACCACGCTCCCCCCTCCCCACCACGCTCCCCCCCCCCACCACGCTCCCCCCCCCCACCACGCTCCCCCCTCCCCACCACGCTCCCCCCCCCACCACGCCCCCTCCCCACGCCCCCCCCCACGCTCCCCCCTCCCCACCACGCCCCCCCACCACGCTCCCCCCCCCCCACGCTCCCCCCCCCCCACGCTCCCCCCTCCCCACACTCCCCCCTCCCCACACCACGTTATCCCACGATCCCCCAAATCTCACACTGACCCCGCCCCGCTCCACCAGGCCCCGCCCTCCCCCCGCGTGTGCCCAGCTCGTGCTGGCGGCACCCCGCAACATCTCAACCCCCCATTCCGCGGAAGGCGGCGGTGCTGCTACTCCTGCTGCTGCTGTGGTGCTGTTGGTGCTGCTGCTGCTGCTGTGGTGCTGCTGCTGTGGTGTTGCGGTGTTGCTGCTGCTGTGGTGCTGTGCTGTTACTGCTGCTGCTGTGGTGTTGCGGTGTTGCTGCTGCTACTGCTGCGGTGCTGCTGCCTGGTAAAGATGAACGGCATCGTGTCCGCCGTGCGTGTGCCCACAGCTGCCCAGGAATACAACGTCCTGCACGCCGAGAATGACAAGGCCAATGCCAAGGTGAGGAGCTTCCCCAGAGCCGTGCCCGCTGCATTTCTCCTCCCCCTGCCAGCGGGTCGCCGGCTGTGTGTCTGTGGTGGGTGCGGAGTGACGATGGGTACGTGTGTGTGTGTACGTGTGTGTATGTGTGTGTGTACGTGTGTGTGTACCTGTGTGTGTGTACGTGTGTGTGCGTGTGTGTTCCTGTGTGTGCGTGTTCGTGTGTTCCTGTGTGTGTGTGTGCGTGTTCCTGTGTGTGTGCGTGTGTGTGTACCTGTGTTCCTGTGTGTGTGCGTGTGTGTGTGTTCCTGTGTTGTGGTGTGTTCGTGTGGGGAGCGATGGAGTAGTGGTTAGCGCGTTGCGCTATGAACCTGACGACCCGGGTTCGATTCCCGCTCACGGCCAACACCAAGTGACGATTATCTGAACCGGTCCTAGGCCCACCCCTACCTAGGTCGACCTGGTGCGGTGTGTAAACATCGCCACTCGGGAGACAAAGGCGGCCGGGCGTGGTGCTGGCCACCCACCACCTCTGCCAGTCTTCATAGCACTTGCCCCTACAGTCTGTTAAGGCTACACGGGGGGTCTTTGTGTGTTCGTGTGGTGAGGAGCGGTGGTGGAGCGGTTAGCGCGCTGCGCTACGTTCCCGACACAGACCCGAATCGATTCCCGCTCACGACCAATAACATTGACGGATATTTCTACCGATCCCGGGCCTCCCCTAGGTCGACTTGGCCTCAAATGGGTACCTGGTGCGGTGTATAAACATCGCCACGAGGGAGACAAAGGCGGCCGGGTGTGGTCGTAGGCAATCTCTACATGTGCTGTGCCACCCTTCAAAGACGGTTCGGGGGGTGCTTTTCGTCTTTGGAGGGGTGTTACCGTTGGAAGAAAATGCGGCTTTAATATGCGGTCTGCATACGGTGTAGAAAGCCTTTGTTTGTCCCTTGTGTCGTAAAAAATGCCATTTATGTTGTATGTAAGGTGTGAAATTCCGCCTGGATCTCTAGCACTGTTTAACGTGTAGGAGGATTTCGCGGCCAATGTCATCCATAATATCGGGTTTTTTGGGGGTTAGATCGCGTAAATATATCAATGTGTCGTTAAACCCCCCACCACCCGACACGGCCAACTAGTAAGGGTTGTCACGTTAACAGAATGTGCCAATTCGTCATTAGTACAGCACACCGGTGTGTTGGAGAGCAAATATACAACATTTACAATCTGAGTACGACGTTTCGCCAGTAATTACAACCGGCATCATCAGGCGGCAGCCAGATTTGTGGAGAAATCCTCCTCCTGTGTCGTACCTTTAATAGAGGGATAGATAAAAAAAAAACCTGTATTATGGATCTAATGCACTGTTGGTACCATGCAAGTCCTGTCACGCTCAGTGCTTTTGTGTTCATAGTTTGTGCCCGCTCTTCTGCATGACACTCGGTTAAAAATATATATATATAAATCTACACTTAATACAGGGAGTACTTGCTGGGCCCAAAGTACCGTAATGCGAATATTTTTTAGTGAACAGAGATTTGTATTTTATTGTTCCAATTGCCGATTGAATCCCCGCGGAATAGCTGGCATTGGCCAAATAAGAATTTGAAATCCCGGTGTGTTTCTTGTCATTTAATATCGGCCGTTTCCATACCTTATTAACATACATTATTGATTGCACGTTGCAAAAAATCTATCGTTTTGCGAATGGCAATCTCGTTTAGTGATTTACTAGTTGTCATCCTTACCTCACCTATCACAAGGGGCATTGACAATTATCGGGGTGGCGCTGTTATTAAACGTGCAGCTATTGTTCTAATATCGAGTCGTGTTGTTAAGGGAATTTCCGACTACTGCAAGGATGTGCGAAACTTCTCTCAGATAGTGACAAACTAATTTAAAAAAAAATTATTTTATTTTACCAAGTAAGGCCCACTGAGCTATGTAGCTATTTTTTAGAAGCGACCTGGCCACAAATTGTAGCTCAACCAGGTGGCTTATCGCGTGGAAATTTAGAACGGGCAAATACTCTAAACGCGTGACGTTGATTCTAAATGTGGAGGGAAAAACCGGAGGACCCGGAGAAAAATTAATGCGACCATGGGGTTAAAACACACAAACTCCAGATATACAGCAGACGTCAGGGTCGGGATTGAACCCATGACCTCCTGTATACCAGGCGAGGTAGTTAACATCTCGCCACCGGAGGGTAGTGGTTATGCTATTGCTTGTCCAGCTTTGAGTGGTAATGTAGTGTCATCATGGCACAGAGGTGAGGAATTGGGCAATGTCGGCTTGAGGTGGCTTACAACAAATAAACCAAAAAAGCTTTTATGGAAATATAACGTTTACTTAGACCACAGCAAGCGTGGCATATTGGAATCGTTCTTCACGAGATGACTGGTCATTTTTGCCGAAAAACTGTGGTCACGTCTTGAACCAAATCACTTTTCGCCTCGCACCTGAGCCAAGCCAGCCCTATCCGGCAGCCCATTTATACTGTATATGCACGTACGTTAAACATCTTTCGCACCGTCCATAACCAACCGGTGCTAACCGTGCTGGTCACGAGGTGAAATCGTCATTTGTTGTACTTGTGAAATTGTACAAGTAATGTGTGTGTGTGTGTATATATATTTCAATTTAAAGCTTTCGTGACTGCAGGGATTCATCTTCTTGGTTCTTTCGGTAAAGTCACGTAGAAGGAAAATAATAAAATTATAATAAAACATTATTAAATAATTCTCACGACGTTTCGGCCACAACGCAAGCAGCCGTCTTCAGGTGGAGAACAGGTCTTTCGAGAAGGCAGACTCCGACAGACCTGTTCTCCACCTGAAGACGGCTGCTTGCGTTGTGGCCGAAACGTCGTGAGAATTGTATTTTATTATGTTTTATTTGTATTATTTTATTATTTTCCTTCTACGTGACTTTACCGAAAGAACCAAGAAGATGTGTGTATACTTAAAAATCACCTTGGAGAAACCCCGTCATGTGGAACCGTCTCGTCTGCAAGAGGATCCTAGCCGTCGATTGGCGTGCGCACGACGTAACAACGCGTTCCACAGACGCACGGCTGGTTGAACGACAACACGCTTTGGATCTTTTTGGGTTAGATCGTGTAAATATTATTTACCTTAAATATTTACGCGATCTAACCCAAAAAACCTGTATTATGGATGATATTGGTCGCGAAAGCCTACGTGTTCAACACAGAATTCGATTTGCTTTTGACGCTATTTTAACAATCATTTTACATTCTGCATATTCTCCTCAGTTTGAAAATAATTATTATGTATATCAGTGTCAAATGAAGACCTCGGGGATTACCCTTCAAGCAATTGCAATCATAATAATTTAATAATGGAACCATTTAAAACGCGCACATTTTCACGAAAGTCAAGAAGACAATTCCCAGCAGTGACTCTGGAGGCTCAGCGGAGCCGGGGTTCCTCCTCCTCATGCGCCCACGAAAACGGACGACCCCGGCTTTCACAACCGCCTCTTAGAAGTGGTGGTGGATTTGATGCTGCTACTGCTGCTGCTGTGTATGTTGTGGGGAGCAGTAGTGTAGCGGTTAGCGCCACGCTGCGCTACGTACCTGACGACCCGGTTTCGATTTCCGCTCACGACCAACACCAGTGATGATTATCTCAACCGGTCCTGGGCCCACCCCTAGGTCGACTCGGCCTAAATTGAGTACCTGGTGCGATGTGTAAACATCGCCACTGGGGAGACAAAGGCGGCCGGGCGTGGTGCCGGCCACCCGCCCTCACGTCGTGTGCCGTTGCCGGCCTTCGTCGGCGCTCGCTAACGGCACTTTCCCCAGCAGCCTGTTACAGGCAACACGGGGGACCTTTTGTTGTAGCGGCGATGCGATTCCACAACGATCGGAGCAGCCCCACGGAGACACGGCGCTATGCCAGGCTTGGTTCAGGGGGAGATGGTCAGGGAGTCGAGGGATGAGGTCCTGAGTAGGGGTCCGCCGTTTTTGAGGTCCCGTTCTCATGAGACAATCGGCCAGGTTGATTTGCAGATGGCCATTGGGTGTCCGAATGGGAAAGGGTTTGTATCTAAATTGTCCCATTCTCTGTAACAATTTGAAACTACAACAATAATATCAGCAACGTTTTGCCCTTTGTCGTACAACTGCCTCAAGAAGGCATCTTCATCCCAAGCATCTTCTTTTGCTTGCTTATCCTAAGGTTGTCATTTGAATTATTCTTGGTTCTTTCGGTAAAGTTACGTAGAAGGGAAATAATAAAAATTTAACAATAAAATTCTCACGACATTTCGATTGCTTGTGTAGCCAACAATGCTGATCGTAAGTGCGGGGGAAGGACAACAAACTTAACACAAAAAGCATTTCTAAAGAAATTAGTTGTCAATCTAGATGATTCTAAAATGTGTAATATCGGAAGGCAGAGCGTGATGTGGTGGACCATCTGCGAGGACGACCGGAGTTCGCGTGATGATGGTTCATGCCATCTTTACTAGCATCTTGCGGCATCAAATTATGTTCTGCACTGAAACAAAGGAAAAAAAGAATACTTTTCCCCATGTTTTCAAATTGTGGTATTCTTGCAGAACGGCGCATATATCAGCGTGTGTTCTAGAACGGCTTGCGGAAGGGGAGATATTAGAGAACTGCTGCCGAGAACCCCCTTTCAAATGACCGGCATATTCTCTGTTGATCTCTCTTCGGAATGTTAAATCGTTGAGCATTGTGAAACCATTTCGTGTAGCGTGCGGTGTAACGCGAGCCATGCAAATCAGCTGATGCGCAGTGTGTCTAGTTCAATTCGTCCGGGTTGTGGCACAGTAACTACTCGAGTAAAACGCAACACTCGAATGCATAGTTTTCTGGACATTGTATTTTGACTTGAGAGATTAGATCTCATTTATTTTTAGAATGGTCTCTCTCTCTCTTTCTCTCTACTTGAGCCGTGCCCTTTCTCAAAGACGTCGTGTGGTCACGGCCTGGCCTACTCTCGATTCAGCGCTGTCCCCCGATGTTTACTCAAGAAATGTGCACGGGATACTGCCAGTTGCAGTCACTTATTTCAAATGTGCTGATGTAACTAAATTCGCTGTCTTCCCCAGGCTTTTTGTACCTATTAATTATCCTGGTTAAAGCACGTTTACAATATCCAGTCTCTTGTTTTCTCATTACAGGTCCGATAAATCTAACTTGCCTTTCCATAAGTATTGTTATTAATATTATTTGGGTACCCACTATCGGTAATAATACTAAACTCGTTTTTTTTGCGGAATTTTCACAAGGCCTCAAAATGCTTTAAATAAAGCATGAGTTACGGTGAAAGTCTGTAAGTTTTAAGATGCGATTTTAAAAAGTGTAACGGACTTAGATTGCCATTTGGATCAAGGAAGGGTTATTCCACAATCGTGGAGCCTCGCTGGAAAAAACTTCGTCTCCCCCTTAAGAACAACAAAGTCTGACCTTTGGAATTATCGTGAGTTTAGACCAGACTCAGCAGATCCAAGTTTTTTGCAGTGGAATATAAAATGTAAGTAGATCGGTGGCATATTTTAAGGAGCAAACTCATTCAAGGCCTTCAAAGTGGTGAGAAGAAGACTCTTGAAGTCGATTCTGTACTTTACAGGGAGCCAGTGCAGGGAGGAAAGAACGGGCACACGATTTAGAGCTGGTTAAAACCGAGGCAGCTGAGGTTTGAATGTATTGTAGTCTATTTAAAACAATTTTAGACACACCAGCATTGCAGTTACCCAAACTTGAGGAAATAGAGGCATGCGCCAGCGTGGGTTCTCAGTCGAGATATTTTGCCTAAGTGGAAAAACTAGATTTTTCTAATACGTGGGTCTAGGATAAGACTCAAGTTTCTGACCTCAGAGGAAGACCGAATCATAGTCCCCTTTATGGCCATACCAAAACCATCCAATGTTTACGCACTTAATGTGGAGATCCCAGCAACATAATTTATCTCTTATCACAATAACATTTAAGAAAGTTTAGTTTCGGTCATATATTTACATTACTCGTCTTGTCTGTCCAAGCTTACATGTGTTTTTTTCACCATTTCCTTTCAGTCATGCTCAATTGACTTTTTAAAAAAATGTAGAAATGAAATTCCATTGTGAAATCGTTTTTCTTAGAAAAGCAATTATATATCTGGTAATCGGGGCTGCCTGCCTCTGCAAAGTGAAGGTGCATATCGGAGAACCATCTACATTTTTTGTTCATGAATATCAGCAGAACTGTATTGTGTCGCTAAATATACATAACGATTTTTTTTTTTCATAATAGAGGTTTTTGGGGTTAGATGGCGTGAATATAAAAATGTGTCGTTAAAACCCGCCACCACCCGACACAGCCAACTAGTAAGGGTTGTCACGTAAACAGAACGTGGCCAATTCGTCACTCGTACAGCACACCGGTGTGTTGGAGAGCCAAGCTACAACATTTACAATCTGAGTACGACGTTTCGCCAGTGATTACAACCAGCTTCATCAGGCGCCAGCCAGATTTGTGGAGAAGTCTACCTGTGTCGTTCCTTATATAGAGGCGTAGATGTGTTGACCACGCTTCTGCGCTCTTGCAACAATGTGGTGGGGGGGGATTACTGAGGCAACGTACATGATGCATGTGCATTACGCGAGCCCCTTGAACTTGTCCTTCCCGTCTATTGTGTTGATTAAAATATTCCTACCAAATCCTACTGAAGAACGCTGCCCTTTGTAGGCATCTATTTAAATAATGTATTATTTGATTATTCGCTTCCACGCAGCTCTAAGACGGTAGCTATCCGAACGAATCTATAGAAAATTTAAAGAAATAAAAAAAACTTTAACCGTTTGGATAGCTACCCTCTTAGTGCTGCGTAGAAGCGAATCATCAAATAATACATGATTTAAATGCATGACTACAAAGGGCAGTATACTTCAATAGAGAAGTTACATTTTTTTGAAAAAAATAATAATGGGCAATCTTCTTGGTTCTTTCGGTAAAGTCACGTAGAAGGGAAGTAATAAAATAATGAAAATAAAACATAATAAAATTATGTTTTATTATGTTTTTTATTACTTCCCTTCTACGTGACTCTACCGAAAGAACCAAGAAGATGAATCCCTGCAGTCACGAAAGCTTTAAATCAAGATTTAATAATGGGCAAATTTACCGATCCTTTCAGTTTGGGGAGTTTAGAATTGGTGTATGAATAGAGGCTTATGGGTGCTCATGCGACCTGGATTAGCACGAGGCAAGGTATTTATTTTATAAAGGAATAATACTGTTTTGTATGGACTCGTGAGGTGCGCATCGACGTGGCTTGTGGTATCAAACGGGGAAAATCCGTTTGGTGGACAGAAAGTGGCATGAGCTAGTTCTAGAACAGAGTTCGGTGGGAGAGCAGTTTCATCAGGACGATGCGGACGATGCTGCCGAGAAGCAGAAAAATGCTGCTTGACGACGTGGAGGGTGAGGGTGGAGGCATACAGTGTCGTGAAGACGATCGCTCAAGATCGGGGAGTTTGAGGCCAAGACCGGCCCCTGATCGAGGCGCTGGTATCTTTTGCACGTTTAACTTTTTTCGCACCGTACGTAGCCAACCGTGCTGATTGGAGTTTGAGGCCAAGAACTGCCCCTTGGCAGAGCCCTTAAGAAGAAGGCAGATCACAGTCGTTACCGTTCAGGATTCAACGTGACGAACATTTGACACGTTGTGAAAGGTGGAATATTTGAGAATGCATACGCGGTTTTTTTCTTACACGTGATTTGAACGCCACTGCAAATGTCCGTGTGTGGATTATTGTGATGATTAAACCAAAACGGTGTAGGATTAAACGATTGACTGATAGCACGAATCTCACTCGAGGGAGCAGGGAGAGACGAATGGACCCTTTGTGTGGAAATTGTCTCTGCAGTGATGATTAGTGCACTGACCCACTCAGCCCACTCAGCAATTAGTAGTGTGCCCGAACTGCTCGCCCTGTAAGGTAGCAAGCATTGCTTGCAATGCAGTGCCACTGTGGGAGTCGTTCCACTGCACACTTTCGACCCGGTGTAAATTATTAATTAGGTGGTTGAGGATGGATGGACATAATTTGCTAAGCGATCTAAACATAGCTGCCTAATGCGGCCACGTGGATGATTAGGGGTGGTGCAATGGGGGTGGGGGGGCAAAACAAGTCAACTTTTTGCATGAAATTAATTAATAAAAAAATATTAATTCGAGAACATGAAAAATTCGGATATCACTGGTGTTTAGCCCTGGCCAGGAATCGAACTTAGTTCCATGGGATCATAGCGAAGCATGGTCCACGAACCACCACCACCATTCTTCACTTTTTATCTACTGTACATAATGTGCGCCTTAATAAAAATTAAATTAATTTCTGTACACTTTGTGAAGGTGTGTGACGGTGTACTTATATTGCAATAAGGTCACAGATCAAATGTAAACACTCACGTAGTTCTGTCACTAGTCACAGATTGCTGATCAAGTGCATACTCTCTGCATGAGTCTATTATTCTTCTATATTTCACGTGAGTATGTTGATCTCTTAAGAGCGTGGAATAAAAATGTGCCACGAAGGAGTGCCATTGCCCAAAATGTCGCCCATTCTATGTTTATTTTTAAGGCCACAGTATTGTTGGTGAGCGTGTTGATTAAGTATGCCTGTCTGCATGCTTGAGTCTAGTTCACGCTGAAGCACTTTTTATATCGGGATGCTCCAAAAGTAATTCCTCTTCCCCCCCCATAACCTTTTCACGAAATCTTACAAAACGTTAAGGCATTCATCCGTGAAAATGTCATAAACATTTGGCGTTGTTTCGGTGGCATCTGCCAACATTGAACCAGGGGCCGGCGTTATTCACCATGAAACGATTCATCGTTGTCGTCGCATCTGTGGAGCTACAGCCGCCCCTGTATAGGGGCAGCAGGAGTCATCTTCTTAAACATGTTGCCTCCACAAAGTCCCATCTTCTGCAAAAGGGTCGAACAGTTGGAACGTGAGGATGCCAAATCGGGGCTGACACAGTGGATGGGGCAGTACAATTCACCCGAACTGTAAAATGAGACCTGATGTTCAGCCGGGCACTGGTGGCTGTGGTGCCGCGGTGGCGAGATCTTAACTCCCTCGCCTGGTATGCAGCAGGTCGTGGGTTCGATCCTGACCCTGACGCCTGCTGCATATTTGGAGTTTGCGCGTTCTCCCCGTGGATTTTTCCTCTTGAGAGTATTTGGCTGCTATTAATTTCCACGTGATAAGCCACTTCATTGAGATATCATTTGTGGCCAGGTCGCTTCTGAAAAAGAGCTGTATAGCTGTAACATGGGGCCTGTAACCTGTGGAGGCAATGAGGGTTGGTGGATCACCACACAAACAACCTGTGGGCTTCGAGGTCGCAATCTCCTTGCGTGCCAGGGCATGGTAGCAGTACGGCGAGTGGCTTCATTTTCATCTGTACGAGGGTTCGTGGAGATGTTGAATCGGCGGTGTGCTTGTGTGTGTGGGTGTGTGTGGCCTCAAGATGCACATAGCCTGGCACAAGCGTCGTGGTGACTTAGTGGCGAATAGCGATTGTTGTTGGTGGGGGTGCCTTTGTCTATTGTGTGGGGAGCGGTGGCGTAGCAGTTAGCGCTGCGCTGCGCTACGGACCTGGTCACCTGGATTCGATTCCCGCTCACGACCAACACCGGTGACGATTATTTGAGCCGGTCCTGGGCCTCCCCTAGGTCGACTCAGCCTCAAGTTAGTACCTGGCGCGGTGTGTAGACATCGTCACTGGGGAGACGAAGGCGGCCAGGCGTGGTGCTGGCCACCCACCCCCTTGTGTGCCGTGCCGGCCTTCATAGGTGCTCGCTAACAGCACTTGCCCCAACAGTCTGTTAAAGCTATATGGGGGGGTCTTTTGTGTGTGGGTGTGTCGCGTGCAGTGTGCGCTGCTGGCCCAGGAGCGCGACGCGGCCATGCAAGAACTCATGAAGCTCCAACAAGGTGAGCGCACAGATGACCACAGGCAATCACCACACACAGGCAATGACCACGCACAGGCAATGACCACGCACAGACAATGACCACGCACAGGCAATCACCACATGCACATCACCCATGGCGATGGGTCTCCGCGGCGAGGAGTTGCCGTGGCGAGGGGTTGCCGTGGCGAGGGGTTGCCGTAGCGAGGGGTTGCCGTGGCGAGAGGTTCCCTGCCATATTTAGCACAATTGACATTCCTCATGCCATTTAATGGGAGCTCACATCGCTGTTCCTGGTGATGAAGATCTCCGGCGAACAATCTCAGTTCTACATCATTAGACCTATATATAATAATATTATTATATTTTGGTCCTGGCAAAGGAGGTCTAATGATGTAGATGCTTACCCCGAGCCCTCATTACTTTGATAGTGCATTGTCTTTGAGCTGTGGACGCCTTTTGGCGTCCTCTGGTCTAGCACCAATTGAGACGAGGCTCAAAAGAAAGCCGTCTCTGGTGTGGACCAATCAGCTTCAAGGACAATGCATATATTATCAGAGTGTTTTTGTTTGCATTTTGACCACAAGTATTGTGGTTAATGCAAGACATGATTCCTTGTAAAAATGTTTCAGTTTTGTTGCCAGACAAAAGGGGGAAACCCTATTGTTATAATCTCAGCTCTGCACGCACTACTAACCGCTCGGTGGGCGATGACAACCTTCAACATGGCCGGCGGGGCCAAGTGTTCTGCTTTTATGATAGACTCAACTCGGTCAATTTTCCTCTCAGTTTTTATTTCAAGGCCTCACCCCACCTTAGCTCGCTTCCCTCGTCTGGTTTCATGTCCCCTCCCGCTCGCAATCTCTCCTCACCTTTCCCCACCCCCTTTCCTTGGGCACAATCACCGTCTCTGCTCCTTTTCCCTACTCGCCCCCTTGCTCCGGAACAAAACTTCCCTATCCACGTGAAGCAAGTAGCACCCTCCCCCCGTCTCATTTCCACTCGTTCCTTCATGACCCCCACCTCTTCTCTCTCGCCCATCCTTCGCTCCATCCCAAGGCACCCACCGTAATTCCGGTACCCACTAACCACCCTCCCCATACCCAATCCCGATTCACTGCATCACCTTTATCTACCCTCATTGTACCACTCATAACCCTTGCAAAGCGCCTTGGATAAAAGCGCTATATAAATATAAGATAAGATATTTAACACATACGAGTTTACTTCATCAGGGGCTGCTGTGCCCCACCGTTAGTTAATATATCATTGTTAATTTATTAGCTTCCCCATCATCGCTGTATTTTAACAACTGCAAGTACCGCTTTGCTCTAACCCAGGGGTGGGGAACGTCCGGCCCGCGGGCCGTATGAGGCCCGGGAAATCATTTGGTCTGGCCCTGCCAAGGCAACCGCAGTCAGGACTCGAAATTCAATAAATCTTGGAGCAAACCTGGAAAAGCAGTTGCGAGTAACAACATCATCAACACCAGCTAACATCACACGCTTCGCCAAAGAGAAGCAGTTCCAGCCATCACATTAGGGGTGAGTTGATTAAATGTTTGACCAAATATAACGGCACATTTTTAAGTTGATGATTTTGTATGGCCCGCGAATGATGTTATAAATATCCAAATGGCCCTTGGCAGAAAAAAGGTTCCCCACCCCTGCTCTAACCCATGCATGTGGCGCGTGCGTCAGTGTCCCACTTGGTGCTGGAGGAAGTGAATGCCATGCAGACGCAGCTGGAAGTGCAGAAGTCGTGCAGGCAGCGTGCAGAGAGCTTCGCGACAACGGTACGAGCCTCACTCTGGTGACACGTGTGCACACCTAGCAACGCACGTGTGTGTAAGCACCTAGCAACGCACGTGTGTGTGCGCACCTAGCAACACACACGCACACGTGCCTAGCAACGTGTGCCCCTAGCAACACACGCATGTGAGCACATGGCCGTGCTCGAACCAGTGTTGGGCCTTCGACACTTGGTCCTGGGTCTGAAGGCCATCATCTCCCGGACCTTGGCCCTGGGGGAGTGTGGCCTTGACCTGAGGTTTGGCTTTGAGGCACCGGTCAAATCACCGGCCTACACCTCAAAAGACCCCCAAAACTTGGCCTTTTTGCGGCTTTTAATCTTGACATTGGACTTCAGAATCAAAGTATCTATTCATACAGAAGGAATCCTATGAGCTATAAAGCTCTTTTTCACTATGTCCAGTAGGAACCGGTCAGAACGTTACAACACCAAACAATGTGCAGTTTTGCTGTTCCTCCTTTTCCATTGAAGGAGCACAGACTACCGTGGCTTTACTACACGGCCCATAGTTTGGGTTGCGGGGCCACAGACGCACTACTGCTGTGGCTCGTGTTCTTTAATTGTCCATTTATGATTCGAGATGGGCACATCGGGCCTGTTGATGTCTTGCTGCGGGTTGATGGTTCCACTGGTGTCTTCGAGGAGGAATGATTCATCGGTTCAGATTGCAGTCCCTAAACTTTTTTTGTTTTTAGCGAGCACTCAAAACTAACAGTCCACCCAAACAAAAAAGAAACGTATTCTTAGGTTTTTTCGGTAAAGTCACGTAGGTAAAAAATTAAAATTAATAAAAGTAAAATAAAAATAAAATAGACGGAAGCTTGTGTTGCCTCCGAAACGTCGTGATTTTTATTTATTTATTTTACTTTTATTAATTGTAATTTTTTACCTATGTGACTTTACCGAAAAAACCTAAGAATATGAATCCTTGCAGTCACGAAAGCTTCAAATTTAGAAAAAAGAAAAATAAATAAACGCCCCCACGCTCTGACGACCTATAGCAGCCAAGTCACACCGCGGCTGTCCCCCCGAACAGCTGAACAAGGAGAACAAGAAACTGAAGCGGATGAGCATGGCCATCATGGCCAAGGTGGGCATCCACGAGTTTCCAGATGACCTGCTGGATGAAGTCTCCAAGGAGCTGGAGCCGTCCAGTGAAGGCGCATCGGCGTCGGCTGCGGCGGCGTCTTCCACCGCCGCCGCCACCGTCCCCGCCGCGGAAGCCCCAGCGCCCGCCGACGCAGAGCTCCTCCTCCAGCAGCAGCAGCAGCAGGCGGTGAAAGGTGAGCTTGGTTCGTGCACGGCTGCAACGCGACCCTGGAGACGATCGCACGGCGACGGGGGTTCGGTCCCCACTCATCACTTTCGGGGTGATCAATGTCACATGACTTCCGCTATGAAAGTGGCTTTGAAATGTCGGTACGGTTCGCTTTGAGGCTGGTCAGTAGTCGTCGTGGTGCCGCAATGGCGATATGTTAACAGCCTCGCCTGGTAACCAAGAGGACGTGGGTTTGATCCCAACCCTGACGCCTGCTGCTGTATATTGGAGTTTGCATGTTTCTCTCACCGTGGTCGCGTGGATTTTTCTCCGGGTCCTCCAGTGTTTCCCTCCACATTTCTAATCAACACCACGCGTTTCGAGTATTCGGCTACTGCTATAAATTGCCACGTGATAAGCCACTTGGTTGAGCTATAATTTGTGATAGCCAGGTCGCGTCTGATAAAGAGGGCCTTACCTGATAGAATAAAAATAGTTCAGAAGCTTACTTTAGTTTAGTCACATGTTCACAACTGGTAAATGTTGTTGTTGCTATGACCGTCTTCTCTGGATTAAACGATGCACTTTTTTGCATTTGAATCTCGGGTGCAATCCTCGGGTGATTTGGTCCTAGGTGTTTCGATCTTCCGAGGAAACAATGGGCAGCGCTTAAGTGGGATCCGCACACAAACCACGGAAGATGCCTCATGCACAAGTGGGAAAATCAAAGTCTCTGTCTTCCTGTGTCCGACTGTGGGCTACGAACTCTAAACCCTTGTAACTCGTAACTTCGCACTGCCCCAAATATACATTTTAAGGTGGTGGGTGGGTGTCGCGTACCTATGTATGTTGAACTGTGTTCACACCGCACGAGCCAACTGTGCTAATCGGAGGTGCGGATGAGTGGGAGGGTGGGTGTATCTGTACTTCATCAACTCTCAGACAAAGCAATCGTTTGATTTAATCACTCACAACTGACTCCATCATTGGTCCTCTTCATAGCCTATGGATGCTTTTATATTTTTTTTCCGCCAAAAGAAGTTGCCAAGGTGTCTGGCCCCCTCCCGACATATGAGCGGCTGTGGATTTCGCAGACCTGGAGATGCGCGTGACGGAGCTCACAGAGGAGCGGACCCGGCTGACGGAGGAGCTGAAGGCTGCGGAGAAGGAAAAGACGCAACTGGGGGAGGTCATCTTTCACCAGGAGCAGACCTTTACCAATTACAATCAAGGTGAGAGAGCGAAGAGCCACGGGCCTTCGCCCTCCCGTGTCGGATTGGACACCCTCTCTGAGCGGCGCTTCACAATCCAGCCTCCGTGTTACGTTTAAACTGCTCCATTTTCTACGCCGAACCGTCGTGGTGGGTTTGTAGTTTGTAGTTTGTATCAAGCAGTCGGTTTGTTGTTGCACGGCACGTCACCAAGGTCTCCAATGCGTATCTTGACACACATTTGATTTGTCACCATAGGCTATTTATATTTTTGGGCGATGCCTCTGTTTTTATGTCAGCGATTTTAGCGTGTTGGTGTGTATCTGCAATGCCAGTCTGTTTGTGTGTGAGCGATGTCAGTGTGTGTGTGTGTGTTAGCAATCTCAGTGTGTTTATATGTGTGTGTGTGTATGTTAGCAATCTCAGTGTGTTGATGTGTGTGTGTGCGATCGATGTTAGTGTGTGTGTGTCAGCGATGCCCGTGTGTTGGTGTGTGTGTCAGCGATGCCAGTGTGTTGATGTTTGTGTGTGTGATCGATGTCAGGGTGTTGATGTTTGTGTGTGTGTGTGATCTATGTCAGTGTGTTTGTGTGTGTCAGCGATGCCAGTGTGTTGATGTTTGTGTGTGTGATCGATGTCAGGGTGTTGATGTGTGTGTGTGTGATCGATGTCAGTGGGTTGATGTGTGTGTGATCTATGTCAGTGTGTTTGTGTGTGCGATCGATGTTGGTGTGCGTCTGTGCGTCAACGATGCCAGTGTGTTGATGTGTGTGTGTGTGTGATCGATGTCAGTGTGTGTGTGTCAGCGAAACGTGTGTGTGTCTGCGAAACGTGGACCCCCCCTCATGAAACATCTTCGCTGGTTAGAAACATTTAGGCTGGCCTGCCTACAATCCATCCTGGGTTTAACCAGGCTGGATTGTGTGAGGAGTTCACAAATCCTTGAAAAATCTGGACAAGTCCCATCGGTGAGCTCCTCCGGCAGGCAAGGCTGCGTTGACTGGGTCATGTAACCCACATGCCCAGCCACCGCATGCCTAAACAGCTTTTGTTCGGCCGGATAGAGGGGGTTAAACGAGCGCGGCACAGGCTAGAGAAGAGATGGAGTGATGTGGTACAGGAGGATGTGGAGCTGAGTGGACTTGCCGATGACTGGTACCAGCGGTGTCAAGATCGGCCTCTGTGGACGAGGCTCGTGAAGGACGCTACTGGGCAGTTGGAGGCAGTCGCCCTCCAGCAACAACGGAGGGCAGAGGAGCGACGCTCACAACAACGAGCGGAGCGCCGAGTGGCTAAAGCACAGCAAGTTGGCACAGTAGGGGGCACAGGTGGTGCATCAGCCAGTCATCTCAGTCAGTCGACCCATGGCACCTGGGTCTGCCCCGTGACCTGCCAGCGGGCGTTCGACACTTCACGTGGCCTCAACGTGCACATAGCTTGGCACAAGCGTCGTGGTGACGTCACCGCCACTTAGTGGCGAATGGCGGTTGTTGTTGTCAGCAATGCCAGTGTGTTGATGTGTGTGTGTGATCGATGTCAGTGTGTTTGTGTATGTGTGTGATCGATGTCGGTGTGTTTGTGTGTGTCAGCGATGCCAATGTGTTGATGTGTGTGTCGACAGTTTCTGTTCTGGCGTTGGAGGAATTTGCGGAAGTGCAGAAACAGCTGGAGCTTGAGAAAGAACTGAGACAGAAGGCAGAGGAGTACGCACACAAGGTATCCACTTGCCTCTCTTTCTCACTTCTCTTCCTCTCGTAGCGTCCCGTTTTCTGCAGCCGTGCGTGGTATGGGTTTCTCAGAAGTCTGCGCGGTGTACGTGGGTTCCAGCACCTGTTCACACCAGCACGCGCGTGTACATGAACGTGCCTGCAGCAGAAATGGAGACACATACATAGCAGTTCCCTCGGCGCGCGTGCGTGTGGACTCGTGTGTATGTAAATACATCGATGGGATGGAGCGGTGGTGGTGCACTTGTTGACGTCGCTGCGCTACGAACCCGGCGAAATGAGTTGGAATCCTGGCCATGGCTGAGATCAGCAGAGAAAACTTGACCTGGTCCTAGGCCTCCCCTAGGTCGACTCAGCCTTTATGGATGACCCGGTGCGGTGTATTAACATCGGCACTGGGGAAGACAAAAGCGGCCGGGTGTGGTGCTGGCCACCTAACCCCCTCTTGCGTCGTGATGGCCTTCATACGTGCTCGCTAACATCACTTGCTCTAATAGACTGTATGCGGCGTGGGGGGGGGGTCTTTATCTTAATTGAGTTTTCTTTATCTTCGCATGGCTGATGTAGGTGTAGAGCACAAACTGTAATTGTACATTGAAAGTGGTCGAGCCGGATGATTGCGATAGGAATGACGGAGTGGTGAATCATCGCGGTGTGATGATGCCTCCTCCTCCGTAACTGTGAATTGGGCACTGAGTCGTCGTTATACGTTCCACGGTCTGTTCTGGGTGACCACAGTCGCACACTGCCGGAGAGTTTTTAATTTTCCATCTGCGCATAAAGTGTCCACATCTGCTGCTATGGTTTGTGCAGTGGGATGCGGTTTAGGGTTGTGGCTCTTGAACTTCGTGGAAGATCGAAGCCAGCGATCTCCTGCCTAACGATGCTGCATCAGCATCACCGGTGGTGTTGTTGGGGAGCGATACGGGCACATTTAGACGTTTCGCTTGTAGCTACAACAACCAGCATCATCATCATCATCGGGCAATTACCAGAAATATAAAAACGTCCTCCAGTCCCGGGCCCTAAAAGGGTCATCACTACGGACGGTGATCAGGGGGTGGGATGTGGTCAGCGCCACAAGGTGTCTGTCAGCCGGGTGGTGGAGGCTATGCACGTGATCTGTAGTAATCCAGCACTGGAGGCAGCAGCAGCGAGGGTTGGTGGGTCGCACAAACTTGAGTTTAACACGTAGTGGGCTTTCGCAACCAATATTTTCAGTCATAAAGGTTTTTTGGGTTAGATTGCTTAAATCTAAACTCGTAACTAATTGGCACGCTCTGTTAACGTGACAAACCTTACTCATCGGCTGTGTCGGGTGGTGGCGGGTTTAGCGACACATTTATATTCACGCGATCTAATCCCCAAAAAAAACCTCTTATGGTCGCACAAATGTTGTGAAACTCCCTTCGCTTGGCTCGCCAGCAGAAGGCAGTAGAGCAAAGGGCAGGATAATATATTCTGAATGGGATAGAGTTGGGGTTTTTTTTTCTTCTCCAGGTGCTCCCATTTCCTGCCATGTGTATATAAACGCTCATTAATTGGCTGAAAACATCTTAATATTTCGAAGCTTGGGCAATTGTTGGTAGTGCCGGCTCACCGACTGACTGCTACTGCTGCCTTCCAGCTTGTCTGTGATTCCTCACCGATTGTGAGATGCAGTCTGCGTAAACAACATCGCTGTACATATATATAGGGGCGCTACGGTGGCGGGAAGTTGTCTGCCATGCCTGGTGTAGAGGAGGGTTGTGGGTTCCGACCGTGACGCCTGCTGTATATTTGAAGTTTGCGTGTTCGGTCACCTAGTGGTGGCGTCGTTTATTTTTCCCGGGTCCTCCGGTTTTTCCGTCCACATTTCAAAAAATCAACGTACGCTGGGACTGTTTGGCTGCTGTAAATTTGCACGTGATAAACCACTTCGTTGCGATATCGTTCGTGGCCAAGTCACTTCTGAAAAAGAGCTACATAGTTCAGTGGGCCTCACATGGTAAAATAAAAAAAATAGTTCATCGTTTAATAATTTCAATAGATCAAACGACACGTTACCATTACGGACGTTGTCCGTGTTACCGCAGAATCTGTACGGTCGGTCGCTTACGGCGTGCGGAGATCTCCGGCGTACTCGCCCTCCCACCGCCCTCCCTCACGTTTGTGCGTGACCCCCCCCTCCCCCCCCCCTCGCGCAGATGCTGGTGGAGCAGAAGAAGCTACAGCGACAGAGCCAGATTCTGCTGCAGAGTCACGTGGCCGAGCGGCAGCTGATGGAGGCGCTGGAGGAGAACGCGGCGCTCACCAGCCAGCTGGAGGCAGAGCGGCGCCAGCACCAGCTGCAGGTGGCGCTCGCTCCTGGGCTCGGCTGTTTGTCTCACCCCCCGCCCCCCGCCCCCCACCCCCCACCCCCCCCCCACTCCCCACCCCCCCCCCCCCACTCCCCACAGGGGGGGGGCTCGAGCACCCCCGTTGTCTGTGGTGCAGCACAAACACACAAACAAAAGACGAAGATCCCCCGTGTAGCTTAACAGACTGTTGGGACAAGTGCTGTTAGCGAGTACCGATGAAGGCCGGAACGGCAGACGAGGGGGGGTGGGTAGCCAGCACCACGCCCGGCCGCCTTTGTCTACCCAGTGGCGATGTTTACACATTGCACCAGGTACTCATTTGAGGCTGAGTAGACCTAGGGGAGGCCCATGACCGGTTGGGATAAATATAATCGTTACTCGTATTGGCCGTGAGCGGGAATCGAACTCGGGTCTCCAAGTTCGTAGCGCAGCGTCGCGCTAACCGGCGACACACCGCTCCCCACGCACACGCACCCGTCGCTCAGGCTTGTTCCCTTGCGCTGCAGGTGAAGGAGCTGCAGGAGAAGTTGGAAAGCCTGGAGCTGCGCAAGGAGCTGGAGTCTCTGCAGCGGCGGCTGGAGCTGGCCGAGGAGGACATGAGGGAGAAGGACGCGCGCACGGAGCGGGCGGAGGCGTCCGCCCGAGACCTCAAGCACGAGGGTGCGGTGGCCACCGCGCTCACCACGCTCACCACGCTCACCACGCTCCTCGGCCACGCTGCCGTCGTGCAAGGGGGGTGGGGGGGGGTGGCGGCGCTTCGAAGGCAGAGTTTATGACGGTGACGGTTAAAGGCGCAGCGCCTACGATCGCTCGCTCGCTCACGCCACTGCTGGACGAAGGGAGCTCCACTGGAGGGAGCTCTACAGAGCCCCTCTGAGGGGGAGGGTGTTTGGCCACCCGCCCCCACGTCGTTGCCGTTGCCAGCCTTCGTCGGCGCTCGCTAACGGCGCTTGCCCCAGCAGCCTGTTACAGGCAACATGGGGGACCTTCGTTGTAGCGGCGATGCTATTCCACAACGATCGGAGCAGCCCCACGGAGACGCGGCGCTGTGCCAGGCTTGGTTCAGGGGGAGATGGTCAGGGAGTCGAGGGATGAGGTTCTGAGTAGGGGTCCGGCGGTTTTTTGAGGCTCCGTGCTCTTGAGGCGATCGGCCAGATTGGTGTGCAGATGGCTATTGGGTGACCGAATGGGAAAGGGTTCTTATCTAAATTGTTACATTCTCTGTAACAATAAAAAAAATAACAACAACGTATAGCCCTTTGTCGTACAACTGCCGGATGAAGGCATCTTCATTCCAAGTCTTGGGGGGGATTTGTTTGACTACACTTGACCATGCTCGCTACTGCAGGTTGTAAATCGGTACTTGAGTTTTGTCAGCAAAAACTTTTTAGCATCTTGTTTTGTTTCCTTACTCTAAGGTTGTCATTTGAAGCTGTGGAATAATATAAACCACTGCCTTAATCGAGGATGTTGCTTTCGTGTGGGTTAGTATTAAATACCGTGCAACACCTAAAGGGGCAGCCCTGCAATTGCTTGCTAACTCCACCGCTGGTGGAAGGGCCTCTACTACCTGGAGCTGCAGAGAGCCCTCGAGAGGGTATTTTAGCCTACTCTTTGTACATTTTCGCACCGTACGTAGCCAACCGTGCGAATCGGAGGTGCGCGGGAAGGACAACAAAATGAGAGCCCCTCTAGAAGGGGGTGTTTGGCCTACTCTTCCACGCTCATCAGACGTCGTGGAAGTGTGTTTGGTAGTCGGCACGCTTTTACCTGTCAGTCGGTGTGCGAAGCGGCAGGACACATCGCTGCCTTTGAGAGGAAGGGTTCGTGTATCCAGGCAAACCTGTACCTAAGATGAAGTGGCTGCCTAGTGTAGTGACGTCGTCCGTGTCTATTGGCTCAAACGACTGCGTGCAAAAACACGCGGTCAGCATCGCCTCTTCCAATGCTCAGCTTGGCTTTCCCCCGGTTCTATGGGATTACTGAACTGACAGGCATGGATATAACACATTAATCAACAGGTAGGCTAGCACAATTGTAATAACAACAACTTAATGATGAAATGTATTGCAATGTTTAGCCCTTGTTAGAGAGAGGCTCTCCCACACTGTGTTGGTTCTGGGGTGGTTTGACCATACTTCACTAACCTGGTCAATTAGGTTTGGTGAATGGTGGCAAGGTGCCCAGTGCCTGTTAAGTTATCACCGAACACGAATGGATCATGGCCATGGCGAGGAATCCAAATCGGTTCGCCAGGTTCATAGTGCAACGTGCGTTCCACTGTGCCACCACAAGTTGTAATGCGAGAAATAATACAAATTGCAGCTGAAGCGATAGCAAATGTCAACAGTCGTCGTTAAATATGATGAGTTGCCTCCGACTATGTGCTCCAAGTGGCATCTACATGAATTGACAACAATTCAACACAAATCAATTGGTGGACGAGCATTCACATGTGCAGCCCCCATTGTCCGGAACAATCTCCCGCTACACATCACACAAATCAAATCAATTAACCAATTCTAATCTGAACTCAAGGCCGATTTTATCTGTCCTAGCATACGCTGGAAAATATGCATTTACATGATTGTCCAATTTGTCTCGTAACTTTTTGGCCACTCCACTATCCCTCCAGTGAAGGTTCTCCAAAATCTTGCGAAATGTTGGGATTTTTGTGGTCTGGGGTATGGAGACCGAATGGATGTATTTATTTTAATTTATTTTCTCTGCGATTATTTTTTTTATTGTTGTGTGCTTATTTTTTTCTCCCGTTATTTATGTATAATTTTTTTTTTTATTTGCTAAGTAGTGGGGTTTGGTTTTTGTATTATCTGTGTACGGAAACTGGATAATTGATGTGCAGCATTGTGGGATGCAATTGCATGAATGACGCTGTGTAAAATTAAACAATTATTACATTAGCTGCAAATGAACGCTAATGGTTGGCCTGTGGCCTCCTTCTGTTGAGGGCCTCGCCCCTTTCTATCTAGGCCCCGCCTTTTTCTGTCGAAGCCCCGCCCAATAGAACACAGGGTTTGGGATGGTTTGGGTAGTGGTTGTGGATGGTGGGAGGGTGGGGAGTGTGGACACAGCAGGGGCAGTGGTGGGCTGGGGACTGCAGGCGTTGGGGCAACTTCACAACGAGGACCACTACAATCCCTCTTAGAGCAGCAAGATAATAAATAATCGATTACATTCCTGGTCGTGAACAGTCACCGAATTGTCAGGCGCAAAGTCAATTAAGGGGACTTAAGTGATATACGTTCATCTTTAAGGTTAAAGAAACACCCGTTACTTTGAAATCTTAAGTTTGGGCAGCGACATGACCGCGCGATTGGCAGAACGTTTGCCGCTTATTGCAGAGGCACGTGGTTCGAGTCCCACGGCCGCCCTGGTTAATACTGCGGGCTTGTATTAACCCTAAAGATCCCTTGACCTTTTTGTTTTTTTTAAAGTAGGCCACGTGCGTTGGTGCCATGGTTTTGTCAAAACTGTTTTAAATGACTCGCGAATTCCTCAGCTGTGAAGGCGTTTCGTGCATTGTTGTTGTGCCCTCTACTGTGAAACTTGGCAGGACCCTCCTGAGAAAATAATCTTCAGACTCAGTGAGGCTATCCTGGGTAAAGTAAATTTTATGATATGGAAATTATACCGACATTATTAAGCTCAACGTTGCAAGTGTAAAACCCATATTTCATACGGAGGCTTTCGCGACCAACAAATGTTATCAGGCGGACGCCAGTTGCCTGATTACTGGCACCTGCCTGATATTGCTGGTTGCAACTACCAGCGAAACGTCACTCCGCAATTGTTAAACGTGTGTGTGGATCGCTGCCCCAGCATTAACGGTGGCGCTGCTGGAGAGTTAATACATTGGCCACGTTTATTCACGTGTCAACGACTTTGTTAATTGGCCGTGCCGCGTGGAGGAGGGTGTCTGACGACGACGACGCAGACTCATTTTCTACTCGTGCAACCTGACCCCCAGAGAAGCCAACGACGGAGGCTGTCGTGATCGCGTACGTTTAACCTGCGCCCGTCGCCCCCTTCCGTCGTCCGTCCCCGCAGTGGATGAGCTTCACAAGCGCCTGAAGAAAGCCACCGAGCCCCCGACCCCGCCGCCGCTCCCACCCATGCCCGCTCTGCCCCCCGCGAACCCCCTACGGTGAGGCGGAGAGCGTGGCGGGGTCCCTCGCGGCACGATGTCCGCACGTTTGCTGGTGGACGAACTGTTCTTATCCCAAGATGCGTTAAACAACGGAATACCCCCCCTCACCCCCCCCCCCCCCGGTCTCTCCATTTACTTTCGGTGATGTCCGTTTTTATTCGTTCCCGCCGCACCTCCGATTAGCACGGTTGGCTACGTACGGTGCGAAAGAAGATCAATATACCCACATACGTACATACCTCACTAGTTAAGTAGTTCGAGGTGATTGCACTCGGCATGGTCTCGTGACGATAAATAAATGAGGCTTTGTTAAACAACTCTGGGAACGACAACTCGGGGAACTACAACTACAAACACCACCTCGGAGTAAGCATGTAGGGAAAGATACGGTTATGGTTACTGAAAGGTAGTGATTCTTGCTGTTCCCCAGGTTGTTTAAGACAGCTTCATTCTTCGGGCATTGCGTCGTTATGCGGTCTGCTCTGGATGACCCACCACTACTGGAGAGTTTTACATTTGTGCATCAGGATATCTGCATCTGCTGCCATGGTTTGTGCGGATGCGGTTTGGGGTAGACCGTGAGCATTGTGGAGGCTCAAAAGCTCATGGTTCACACTAAACCGCATCCGCATGTGTGGCAGGGGCGTGCGGTCAGGGGAGGCAGGGGGAGGCAGAGCCTCGCCTGTTCTACTCCAATGAAAATAGCTGTTACTAAAAGTAAAAAAAAAGAATAATAAAATAACGTAAATATTAAGATTTTCCCACTGATCTGTGTTATAAATGTCATTTCTGTACGATTCCAATCATTTTCATAGTAAAAATCGCCAAATTTGCGGCGCTCCGCTGCAAATACAGGAAGAGCCGAGAGGTGAGGCAGCGACGAGCTCAGCCTCCCCTCTGATTGCGCAACCCCTCAGTAACTGGATGGAGCGCGGGCAATAAGCGCGTGCCTGTTACTATCTCAGTGTCACCAATGTAATGTTTGTAGACCCCTTCGTTTCATGTCCTCGCCTTCCATACTCCAGGTAACTTATTTCACATATGTGTGTAAAGATATTTAGGCTCGCTGGTCTCGTCATGAAACTGCAATGAAAAATCACCAGGGGAGGCAGCTATCACAGCTGCCTCACTGAGGGGGACGTGTCTAACACGCTCTCCCTCAGTGAGGCCACGCCCCCCTCAGTGAGGACACGCCCCCTCAGTAAGGACACGCCCCCCTCAGCGTGTGACTGGCTCTGACACGAGCCAGTGCCTCCCCAGCCATTCACCTCGCCGCACGTCACTGATGCGCGGATATTTATAGTCACGAGACCATCCTGGGTGTAATCGCCTCAAACTGCTTAATGAGTGAGGTGCTTTGGAGGGAAGAAAAATTAGACGACACGTTTAACAACTTACTCCACCTGTTTACCTGGGAAGTCTCGCTCAGTTCCATAGCTCTTTTTGTCAGGAGGCTCTTGCCAAATTTACAACTGCAATGCGGCAGTGGAATGGTCTGCATTTAAATGTTTATTCCGTAACGTTTGAGCCAGCGTTTGCATCGTGAAACCGGAATTTGTTGACAATTTCATGCATCGTGAAACCGGAATTTGTTGACAATTTCATGAGAGCCCACCGAGTTGTAGCAATGATCGGCAACAGCCGAAGAATCAGTTCTGCCGTGTTTCAGATCTGACTTGTGATCGCGGACACGATCAGAAACATGACGTTTCGTTTCTCCAATGTAGCAATCACCACAAATGCAACTCAATTTGTAGACTCCAGGATACTGTAAGTCAGGAACGACATCCTTCACAGATGGAATCAGATCACGGATTTTATGCACTGTACTGAATCGGACTTGGATCTTATGTTTGTTTAGAATTTTGGAGATCTTTTTGGTCACGCCAGCTATGTATGGTAACGTGATAGTTTTGGTCGGAGTTTCATGTGGCTGTTTCTGTGTGGTGGGAGAGACAGCTTGGCGGATAGTACGGTCAGAGTATCCGTTCATCCTGAGGGCCCGATGTACATGTCTTAATTGTCTTTTCCGAGACGAAGGTTCCCTGTAAACCTCCCGGCTACCATCAAAGGTTTGTACACGAAGCCATACAAATATACAAACACAGACATAATTTCAACCGTGATGATGGGTACAAACTTAGTAATCATTGGAAAGATGTTATCAACCACGCAAAAAAGACTTAATTATACTTTTTTGGACCATCTTATCTGACAGGCACTATTTTACTTTACTTTACCGAGTGTTAACATCCCCAGTGTTTAACAGTACTCTCTTCATTGGTATAAACATGGGCATTTTCGTTCTTTTTCTATCATGTGTATCAGGCCTCCCCTCCCCCTCTCTGTCCAATGCGTTGGCGTGTGCAGCAGAAACCGCGTCCAAACCGTCGTCCATCCTTTTGGCCCCGCCCCCCTCCCGATGCGTTGTACGTTGGCACTCCGTGCCGTCTTTGAGCCCCGCCCCCCTCCCTCCCGATACGTTCCATTCATTGGCTACCACATTCTGATGAGCTCCCCCCCCCTCTCCTCCCCCTCTCAACTTGCTTTTAAGGGATTACATCTTGAATCATTGCCTCACTTGATGCAGCTGATCCGGCTGTGACGATCCCACCTGATGACGGAGACTTGTGTTGCCTCCGAAACGTCGTGATTTTGTTATTTTATTTTTATTAATTTTGATGTTTTACCTACGTGACTTTACCGAAAAAACCTAAGAATATGATTCCTTGCAGTCACGAAAGCTTCAAATCTAGAAGTAATGAGTTTGGCCGCACTTTCACGATGCTATCTGCTGCGCTTTACGCGTCGGCAGCTTTCGATGGAAGCAGTCGGTGTCGCGTGGGGTGGGCGGCGTGCGCCGCTCCCCTTTGCCGTTCTCCATTTCAAAACTTCCCTCCTCCACGTTCCGTCGTTGACACGAATCGTTGTCGCAGGACGCTCATCGCGCTGCTGAAGAAGAAAGACGCCGGCCTGCCTTCAAAGGGGGACGTACCCGAGGGCTCGGCCACAAACGGTACGGCCGGCTCGCGCACTTGCACAGCGACGTGAGCTGCTCGAGTTTCTCTCGGCTGGAGAAATGTCGCGCTCATCGATTACAGTTTGTTGCTTTGTTCCGTGTGGGTGATGCACGGGCATCTGTAGGCGATCGTGGTTTGTGCCATTTGCTGACGCAGCCGAGGCTGTAAGGCTGTGCGGCCGTGCAATGACCGTCGCCTCATGAGGCAGGGATGGAAATGTGTCCCCGATGAATGTTATGGGCGGGTGCACACGGCAGCAAGCCTCTGTCAAGGAAAAACCCTTGGTGATCTTCAGCCAGTCGACCATTAACTGCCCTTTTTGTGTACTAGCATACCGGGATGAGCGTTGAATTATGAAATTAAATTTTGGGGAGCGCTTTGCAAAAGACCGTACGTCTGTGATAGAGAATTCAAAGCTTTCACAAAAAACGAGCAGCTTTTCACAATTATCCTTTAATTCGACATCTGATGTTATTTAATGCCACTTCCCTGTACTATGGAATCATTTGCATGTTCCTAAAAACCGAAAAAGTGTTGGGCGTGCGTCGCGATCCAAATTTGTGAAACGTGACATGCGTACCTGGAACCTATGTAGTTATAAACTAAAGCTAAACTTTTAATAAAGGTAAGGCCCACAGAGCTATGTAGCTCTTTTTCAGAAGCGACCTGGCCACAAATGACAGCTCAATGAAGTGGCTCGTCACGTGGAAAGTTATAGCAGCCAAATACTCTAAACGCACGATGACTCTAAATGCGGAGGGAAAACCCAGAGGACCCAGATAAAAAAAACCACGTTGAGAGAGACACGCACACTCCAAATATACAGCAGCAGGCGTCAGGGGTTGGGATCTAACCCACGACCTGTATTTCAGGCGAGGGAGTGACCATCTCACCACCACGGCGCCCCACGTAGTTGGGTAAAACCACAGAGCAAGGTCACCCCATGTTGGCAGACTATAGCTGTCTGTGAAACACGGCTAGCGCCTTCGCTCTAGCCTTGCGCTGTCGTCAAAGCGTCAGAATCTTTGCTCCAACGCGCATTGAGGCGGTGCTCATCTCTTATTTGTTGCTCTCGGCCAGTGGGGGAAATTCCACATTTCTATGGCAGTGGCAAGTCTTTTTGCGTAGGACAAACCACTGTAGGCTTCTCCACACAAGGTGTTGCTCATTTTATCAACCCCAAGAGGCATGATGGGCTGAGTCAATCCCTAACCAGGAGCTGAATTCGTAACATTCACACTGCGGGCCGCTCACCACTCTAACTCGGGGCCCGATACCTTGGCCGGATTTGCGCCGTTATAGGAATGACGCGAATACAGTTGGCACAGTTGGCCACGTATGGTGTGAAAGAAGTTCAACATGATACATACATTTCGATTTAAAGCTTTCGTGACTGCAGGGATTCATCTTCTTGGTTCTTTCGGTAAAGTCACGTAGAAGGGAAATAATAAAAGAATAAAAATAAAACATAATAAAATAATTCTCACAACGTTTCGGCCACAAAGCAAGCAGCCGTCCTCAGGTCACAACGCAAGCAGCCGTCCTCAGGTGAAGACCAGGTCTGTCTCCCGGACAGACCTGTTCTTCACCTGAGGATGGCTGCTTGCATTGTGGCCGAAACGTCGTGAGAATTATTTTATTATGTTTTATTTTTATTATTTTATTATTTCCCTTCTACGTGACTTTACCGAAAGAACCAAGAAGATGATACATACGTACGGAGCTGCGACTCACGCTTGGCCTGCGTCCGTGCAGGCAAGCCGGAGTGCCTGGAGGAGGTGCGCAAGAAGGCGGTGGACGAGATGATGGAGCGAATCCGGAGGGGCGTGCCCCTCAAGCCTGTCGGCGGGACCCTGGTGCCTCTCTCGCCCACACGCACGGAAACCCGCACGCACGGAAACCCGCACGCACGGAAACCCGCACGCACGGAAACCCGCACGCACGGAAACCCGCACGCACGGAAACCCGCACGCACGGAAACCCGCACGCACGGAAACCCGCAAGCACGGAAACCCGCACGCACGGAAACCCGCACGCACGGAAACCCGCACGCACGGAAACCCGCACGCACGGAAACCCGCACGCACGGAAACCCGCACGCACGGAAACCCGCACGCACGGAAACCCACACGCACGGAAACCCGCACGCACGGAAACCCGCACGCACGGAAACCCGCACGCACGGAAACCCGCACGCACAGAAACCCGCACGCACGGAAACCCGCACGCACGGAAACCCACACGCACGGAAACCCACACGCACGGAAACCTGCACGCACGGAAACTCACACGCACGGAAACCCGCACGCACGGAAACCCGCACGCACGGAAACCCGCACGCACGGAAACCCACATCGTGCACCCTGGTGCCTCTCAGCCACACACACAGAAAGCCACAACAGGTGTCCAGAGATGCTCGCATAATTGTTTTTATTGTAGGTGATTTACTTTTATGTTTTATATTCTTACATTATGTAATTTTATTTTTCATACGTATTTATTCGTTTCGTTTTTACAACCACGAAAATCCACGACTAGCTGTCCCTCGGCACAACGGCTACCACATGAAAGGGGGGGGGGGGTGGAAAGACGAGAATGAGGGGAGTGATGGGGGCCCCGCTGCCTCCAACCAAGTGGGAAACCTCACGTGGGGGGGGGGGGGGGGGAGAGAAAGATTTAAATGGGGAGGGAATAACGGGGGTTGGGGGGGGTGGGGATATAACCAACATGGTAAGCGAAGACCCGAGGGTGGAGGGGAAGGGGGAGCAGAGGGAAAGAAAAGGGGAAGATGGGGTAACCAAGAAAAACCCTAAAAATCAGATAACATACGTGCTCTGTCTAATGAGCTCTTAACACCGGCCTTCCACCGTTCCGAATTCAGCTCCTGCCTGACCTCTTGAGGGGCGAACGCTTCCACACTTAACCCTTTCCCGTTTTCAAGACAACTGCAAGTTGCAGGGTGGGGGTCCTGTTCACCGCTGAATCTCGGAACGCGCGAGGGGCTCGGCGTTTATTATAATTTAGAGAGGCGCAGCGCCGTTCTTTTTAAAGACATTGTTACTCACCGCAGAGAACTGTAGCGACACGACCGCATTCTACGATAGCTGGCGCCAAACTGTGCCACACTCCCCCCCGTATGGCCTTGTGGGAGCCTCGGTACCGATAAAGTAATTTTATTCTAGTTTTTCTTCCGATTCCATTCCGATGACGTACTTGTACGTCATCGTAACGGGAAAGGTTTAATCTTATGCCACCACGTGGCACCAGAATAAGACGATGGACATTGACGGAAAATTAGCCTTCCAAATGGAGTCTCTAAGGCTATAAGCTGTCTACTGATTGTTCACAGCAATATCAATGGGTACACCAAATGTGAGTCAATTGGCAGCTCACGTGTGGTGGGGTAAATAGTGGGTAATCCCGCTTTTTCCAAGACATCCGACAGACGGGGAAGAGTAGGCCAAATACCCTCTGGATGTTTTCACAAGTTTATCTCATGGAGGGCCCTTCTGCGAGCAGTGGCGTGAGCAAGCAAAATGCAGGGCTGCACTTTTGCCTTTTTTTTACACTTTTGAAAATGTTAAAAAATGTAATTTCTTCCCAGCGTGGAATGGTCGTGAGCCCCGCCGTGCCGCGTGTTTTGCTCGTCGCAGGCTCGAGTGAAGGTGCAGCCGAAGGTGGAGAGCTGCGACAAACCGAACAGTGCCATCGTGGAACTCAAAGGGATCCTGGTGAGTATCTATGGTGCTTTTCTGCCAGTATCAAAAATGATATAGCTGCTTGACCCGAGCATTGTCTTTGTACCGTTCACCTTTTGGCGTTCTCTGGTCTACTAACACTGGTGACACTAGGCCATAAAAGAAATGTTGTCTCTGGTGTCGGCCAATCAGTTTGAAAGACAACGCATATGTCATCAGAGTATACTCTTTGGTTCTTTCGGTAAAGTCACGTAGGTAAAAATGAAATAAAATAAATCACGACGTTTCGATCGCAACACAAGCGACCGCAGCAGTTGACGAGATAAATCAGCGGTTGTGATTTCAATCAGCAGTTGTCCTGTTGGATCGGTACCGCCTGATGACGCTTCCGCCTGATGAAACGTGATTTTTTTTTTTTACCTACGTGACTTTACCGAAAGAACCAAAGAGTATGGATTCCTGCAGTCACGAAAGCTGTTATCAGAGTATGTTTGTTTGCATGTTTTGCCACAAGTACCTGTCAACCCACACGGTTAACCCGTATTCTTGTACAGGGAAATTAAGTTTTCACGTCCATACGGCGTACAACCATTTCAGTACGGGCAACTTTTTTTAAATCTGTTTGTGTTTCTCCCTTGTGATGGGATTTTGTAGGATGCACTTTGAGATTTATAAGGGCAAGGGGTGACCAATAAGGTTTGAATTTGTCTGTAATAATAAGGGGGTTGACAGGTAGGTGAATTAGTCTCTAATAAGGTAGGGCACTGATAAGGGGTTGACAGGTAGGTGCATTTGTCTGTAATAAGGTAGGGCACTGATAAGAGGTTGACAGGTAGGTGAATTTGTCTGTAACAAGGTAGGATACTGATAAGGGGTTGACAGGTAGGTGAATTTGTCTGTAATAAGGTAGGACACTGATAAGGGGTTGACAGGTAGGTGAATTTGTCTGTAATAAGGTAGGACACTGATAAGGGGTTGACAGGTAAGTGAATTTGTCTGTAACAAGGTAGGACACTGATAAGGGGTTGACAGGTAAGTGAATTTGTCTGTAACAAGGTAGGACACTGATAAGGGGTTGACAGGTAAGTGAATTTGTCTGTAACAAGGTAGGACACTGATAAGGGGTTGACAGGTAGGTGAATTTGTCTGTAATAAGGTAGGCCACTGATAAGGGGTTGACAGGTAAGTGAATTTGTCTGTAACAAGGTAGGACACTGATAAGGGGTTGACAGGTTTGTGAATGTGTGTGTAATAAGGAAGGGCACTGATAAGGGTTTGACCGGTAAGTGAATTTGTCTGTAACAAGGTAGGACACTGATAAGGGGTTGACCGGTCTGTAACAAGGTAGGACACTGATAAGGGGTTGACAGGTTTGTGTTTTATTGCCAGAAAGGGTAAAACCGATGCTGGCCAGTGTGGGCCGCTTCACCCCCTCCACAAACCCTTCGCTCGTGGCTGCATTCCGAGCTCAGCAACTGCATGGAGCTCACCAGGGGGTGCGCATTGGGCAGCTTTGTATGGCTTCTGAGTAAATAAAATAATAATAGAAAATGACAGCCCTTTGTCAATGCAATGACTCACCGTGCTCAGTGGTATGGGTTCTGCAAATGCCGTGTTTTCATATCAAATGGCTTTTTTCCAAGCCATATAATACATCAATGCAGTGTAACTAAGCACTTGTTTACGAATTAATAGCCAAGTGCCCGTACTTCAAGACAATATACATAATGTGAGTCCGTAACAGAGGTGTTTTTTGGGTTAGATCGCTTAAAAATGAATGTGTCGTTAAACCCGCCACCGCCCAACACAGCCACTTAGTAAGGTTTGTCACGCAAACGAAACGTGCCACTTATTTACTGTCCAACGCACGACCGGTGTGCTGAGCTAGTAACGAATTACGTGACAAACCTCACTAATTGGCCATGTCGGGTGGTGGCGGGTTTAACAGCACATTTACTTTCACGCGATCTAACCTCCCTAAAAAAAAAACACCTTATGGATAATATTTGGTCGCGAAAGCCCGCGACCACCACCACCACTACATGCTAAACAGACGCGGGAGTTTTGCGATCCACAGAACGTGATGAAGAAGTCGTCGAACGTGGACAAGACGCAGTCCACCACGGCGCTGAGCGAAGCGGGCGAGACGGAGTTGGAGCGGATCCTGCGGCGCAGGAAGGAGACCACGGACGACCTGCTCGTCGACGGTAACGGTGCGCCGCACGCTGCGCACGCAAGCCCTCGCCGCACAAAAGATCTGACGGCAACTTAATGATATGCACTGTCTTTGAAGTTGATTGGTCCACACCCGAAACAGCTTTTCTTAGAGCCTAGTCTCCATTGGTGTTGGACCAGATGACGCCAAAAAGCGTACAACTCAAAAACAGCGCACTATCAGAGTATTGAGAGCTCGGGGTAAGCATTTACACTATGAGACATCTCCTTTACCATTGGAAAAATATAGTAATAGGTTTTTACCCTTTCAACTGGTACAAAACTGACACCAATACTCTGATAGTGCGCTGTTTTTGAGTTGTACGCCTTTAGGCGTCTTCTGGTCCAACACCAATGGAGACTAGGCTCTAAGAAAAGCTGTCTCAGGTGTGGACCAATCAACTTCAAGGACAGTGCATATCATTATCAGAGTTGTTTCTTTTTGTTTGCATTTTGACTGCTTGTGTTGTGGTTATTGCAAACATGATGCCTTGTATAAAGGTGTCAGTTTTGTACCAGTTTACAGGGTAAAAACCTACTACTACATTTGACAAATGCTCTGGGGGGGCGGGGGGTGGTGGTAGGGAAACGTTAATTCCCCGTGAGGGTGGTGATGGTGGTGGTGGCGTTCTGGGGAGACCTTTATCCTACCGGGAATGGCCGATGGCCATGACGGCAAGACTTAATTGGGATGCAGCAGTCGCACTGAGCTTGGCGTCGCTGCTGCGTGCCACCCAAGGTGGATTCTCGGCCACGGCTAACGGAGTGGCGAGTCATTCCTGCGGTGGTTGTGGGCGCACCACCCACTTCAGTATCCGAATATTTATTTGCACTGGAGGAATCTGATGAGCCTCAAAGCTCTTTTTCACAGATGTCCACTTCGCCAACGCACGCTGACCAGGATGTTTCTGTTGCGCGTCGTCGCTTGTTAAGATGTTCTCTGTTCATATTTTGTTTGTTGCGGTTACACCCGACTCAAGAGCCGCATGGCTCACAGGGCTATGCCTAATAAATGAAAACTTTAAAACTTGAAACTTGCACCAGCGTGGTGAAATATGGTCAAACAACCCCCACGACCGACGTGGCAGTAAGTTGAAAAAAAATATCGATGAAATAACTGATCATTTTATGCAGTCGTATCCAAAATAATTTTTGTGCTACAGTTAAATGTGGAAACTCATTTGGGTCTCATGACATATATATCAGTATCGTGAACAGGCATTTTAGGCCAGTGTATTTTATGTTGTTGAATTTTTTTCACTGCTTGCCTCGGCGATCCAAATCACCCGTTGAGAAAACTCGATGGAGCAGCGATAATTGAAAGAATTGTCCACACAGCCCGCACCGCCTCCCCTCCTCCTCCGCACCGTTCGATGATTCCGACGATCTCGTTCGATCCATTCATACGCAGTCGTGAGAAGTGGTGTCGTTTTGTTATCGTGGGAGTGTTAGTAGGGATGTTGACGGTGTGGGGCAGACCATCATCCGGCAGTGGGTAGACAATTGGATGATGATGGTGATGTCCACGACTCGGCATACCAACCACACTTGCGCAGCAAACTGACTATTTTCCACTGTTTTGTCCGTGGCTAGGCAGCACTCAGACGGTGTCCCCACGGGTTACATCTTGATTCCAGTAACCTGCAAACGCTTTGTGGATAAGACCACCTCGCCCAGAAGCAACGGCAAATCGATCCTATTGTCCGCAAACAGCCCCCCGCCCCTTTCCCGAATCGCCGTCGATTCGAGAGTTTCACTGCATCATCAAAATCGTCGAATGTCGTCTGTCCGTCTGCCACCGCTTTTCAAAATCACGTTCGCGTGTTTTTATTTTGTTTTGGTTTTCTCTCCTGCAAAATTGTGTTTGTTTGTTTATGCTGGTAATTGCTCTCATGCTAAAAAGCGCAATTCGATTATTTTATTATTTTCTCCACGACACATTTACCCGGCCTTCCCCCTTCCATGCTTAAAACCAAGCATATTGTGTGTTTGCAGATGGCGGAAATGGGAACATGAAATATTCCCAGTCTCTGCCGTCCGTGGTTAAGAAGCCATCTGAGCAAGAAAAGAAAAATCAAGTCGGCTAAAGACCTCACTTGGCGTCAACATAATCATCAAAGAGGGTACAAAGGAGCCAAAGTGCGTGTGTGTGTCACATTGCACACGTTAAACATCGACACAGTAAAAGCTTGGATTGCGAATAACTTGGTCTGCGAGTGTTTTGCAAGACGAGCAAACATTTTAAGTAAATATTAATTTGATTAACGAGCGAAGTCTTGCAATACGAGTAGTACGTGTATACGCTTTGTCTGCCGAGCGTCACGTGATCACAACTGATACACGAGTGCTTTGATATACGAAGTGCTTTGGATTACAAACACGTTTCCGGAACGAATTATGCTCGCAATCCAAGCTTTTTCTGTACATTGCTCAACCTTCCAGAGCCATACAACAACAGCCATGAGTTGAAGCTGAACTCTGAGAAATAGCTCGGCCAGAAACTCGAGGCCCACGATCAAAAATAGGCTCCAGCCTGTCTTCAAGTTAAATGCTATTTAAAATAGGATATTAAGGCACGGTCAAGCCACGTTTTAAAAGGCAGGCAATGCATTTTAATGTATTAAATCACTTGTCATTGCATACCCTGCAATTCCTTCTCTTGGCCGATAACTGGAGATGAGAATGTGACATTTGGAATTACACATTGCTGAACGGCCGCCAGTAACTCTGGACGTCCCTACAATCCGCCAGAGAGGGGTTAGCAAAGTGGAAGAGGGGGACATCAAGTGAATAGGAGGGCAGGAGGGTGGTGGTGGTGGCGGCGGCATGTGTAGGGATGACTTGCACTGGCTGCTGCACAGCTGAGATGCACGTGATCATGTGTGGTGTGTGTGTAAGTGGCGAGTGCTGTAGTGGCGACGGTAATTTGTGCCCGATGGTGTTTAGGTGTTGGCGTCAAGTGGCGAATATGTCAGTGGTGAGTTCCAGTCGTTAAGACGCGAGTCGTGGTAACATTGAGTGCCAGGGATTGGTGTAGTCGTGAGTTCTGAACGTTGACTAGCGTGACTGGTCAGTGTGAATAATTAACTTGAAAAAAATTGCGAGTATATTTTACAAACAATCTGAATATTTGAAATAATCTGAATACATCAAGGAAGTATCAAATGTTTTTATATCTTATTTCAAAGTCTAAACTTAGAATGTTGGCATTTTATCTCCCCTAATAGAGGTTTTTTTGGGTTAGATCGCGTACATATAAATGTGCCGTTAAACCCGCCACCACCCGACACAGCAAATTAGCTTTGAACTAGTAACAAATTGGCATTGTTTACGTGACAAACCTTACTAATTGGCTATGTCGGGTGGCGGCGGGTTTAACGACACATTTATTTTAAAAAACGTATGGATAATATTGGTTGCAAAAGCCTCCTACGGGTTAAACATTCATTTCCCCTTTCTGTATTCTGACACTACCCCTTGAGCAAAGCAGACAAATTCTTACCTTTATTAATGGTGATGGTGCTGGTTCCAACAACAACAACGTAACACATATCTCATCAATGGGGCTATGGTTCAGGAGTAACACTTGCGCCTCACGGCAGAGGTCGCAACCGGGTACCCGATACCCATACCCTACCCGATAACCGGCTACCCGTACCCGGCCGGGTACGGGTACGGGTACCCGTTTGCGACTCTGGTGCGGCCGGGTACGGGTACGGGTAGACCGTGAGTCACTGGTGAGTAACTGTTTGTCACTCATTTCCCAACGTCTTGTCTCTTCTCACAATTCAAGTTCCTAGAATCAACCCACCCGCGCCTGCAACATGGCTTCATCCCAGAGGTCGCAATCGGGTACCCGATACCCGTACCCTACCCGTACCCGGCCGGGTACGGGTAGGGTACGGGTACGGCCGGTTACGGGTACGGGTACCCGTTTGTGACCCTCGTGCGGCCGGGTACGGGTAAGGAATCAAAACCCGTTTGCGACCTCTGCCTCACGGAGAGAAGAGCCTCGGTTCAATTCTGCAACTCGCACGCTGTGACACAATCATGTAAGATGACTAATTATGAACGTGTCATGCAAACATGTGGGGGAAATCTCGCCATTGGCAAACAATGGCGGGAAATTAACGGCAAATTTACGCATGCCAATCATCGTATCCATTACAAATAATCACAACGCTTGGAATGCATGCTCGAAGCTATGCTGGAACCCAGCCTAGAACTGCTTTGCACATCCAAACCCGTGCTCGAAACCCATATCTACACACCAGCTCCAACCCACCCTCAAGCTCGAACCTGTGGACAAACCCACGCTCCAACACATGCCCCAACACATGCTTGAACCCACGAACCCATTCTCGAAGCCAAATGCATACCTTTGAACCGTGTAGTTAATTGGGAACAGTTTATTGCCATTCACACTGCGTATGGAGTAGAGTCTAAAGTGAGACTTGGGACTATATATGGAGATGACTCCCCCTTCATGGAACCATCTCTACTGCTTCATGTCGTTAGGGGCCATCCATTTAGTGCGTACGCATGGAGGGGGGAGGGGGGTTAACCCGAATGCGTACGCTTGCGTATGGGGGGTCTACTGATAATAATAATTTGTCTACATTGGCCTTCAAATGAGTTAGATAGTCCGGCGGTGGACTATCTGTTTGCTTAAACACATCAATATTATTCATCCTTGATCGTTTCTGCGTGGATTAAATATCGGCCGTTCTATAGGAATCGGGGGGGGGGGGGGGGGTGCGTCAAGCGTACATACGCAGGTGGGGGGGGGGGGTGTAAAAAGTACGCGTGCGTACAGGGAGGGGGGGGGGCGGGTCAAGTTTTGACATATTTTTGCGTACGTACTAAATGGATAGCCCCTTATGCCAATCCAACCTTATTACCTCAGTGGGTCTTGAACTGACACCGAATTATTGAACTTGTTTGGCCAATCCGTGCCCTCCCGCTCGCAACCCACCATTCCAGTGAGCGCGAGCGGAGCAGCCAATCATGAGAGTCGATGCTCGAGTTTGAACGTGCCGGCCTGACAGCTACCCAATAGGATATGACCGTACCCGTTGCAACATTGGGGCTGCCAGTTTGTGCTGTATGCGGTGTTGGATATAATGAATTAAACCAGGCTCGCCTGTCAGCGACCCTTTAAACTTATAAAGCACATTTCATTCATTGTTGAACTGTATTTAAAGAGGAAAAAATAAGGTAATATTTATGAGGGCATATAGCCACGTATAATATAAACAATCATTCTTAATCATGAAGTGGTTTCCAAACAAACACAAAAAACGTTTAAATGCTAAAGGAACAATTTCTGAGGATACACAACATTTATGCAAGCCGTTACGATATATCCGTGATGATATATCTGTACATGGCCGGTTCTCCTTCAGCCTATGCATTAAACGTATTGCAAATTGCATGTGCCTATATACAATGACTTTTTTCACGTATAATCGTGTAAAATGTTTGTCAGCCTTGTCTAATACCTTGGCCAGGATATAGAGCATTTGTTGAGACCCGAGGTGCAGCATTGTATAAGCGTGAGGTCACAGGTTCAAATGGTGGTGAGGGTCGACTTAGAAGTTTATCCCTCCTGGGTAAATAAAAGGATTAACATCTCGAAATTGTTGTCAGTCTGACCGAATACCTTGGCCAGGATTTCGAGCATTTGTTGAGACCCGAGGTGTTAGCATTGGATAACCGTGAGGTCACAGGTTCAAATGGTGGCGAGGTTGACTCAGAATTATATCAATGCTGGGCATATAAACACCTGTACACGGCGTTCCCCTGGCAAGAAAGCAGTGTGCGAACAATATCCCAAAGATGCACCAGCACTCCGTGAAGCGGCCGAAAGGTGAAAGCATCACTCCTCGGGATAATCTCAAGTGTTTAACCGTAGCACGCGATGGCACAGACTTCCAAGGGTTAGAGCGTGGGTTGGAGTTTTAGCAGCTTGGGTTTGTGCACGGTGCACGGGTTCAAGCATGGGTATGACCCCAATTGCAATTGCCTCGATGGCTCTTTTTAGACTCAATCCTTGCTCCATAAACTCCTCGTACAGAGATTGAGTACTTTTGTTTAGCTCGGTTTTCAGAGGTGGCCACCTTCCACGTTCGAAGTCTATCGTCGTCATGAAGTTTAAGTCTACACGTTTGTGTTTGACAGCTGGTGGTGCCCTGACCCTGGGGGGGAGAGGATGGGTGGGTGGGGGGGGATCCCTTTTTAAATCCTTTATATTAAGTTCGCTTGCTTGCTTAGGACCGTGCAAATCTTTCGGTCGTTTTTTAACCCACTTCCCGTGATCCAATCGAGCTGACATTTTCCACACAGACTCGTTGTGCTTGACAATTAATGTTCGTGAAATTTTTTTCCCAAAATGTTACACTTTTTAGGACAAAAATATTATATTTAATTACCAATTGCTTAATGGTGCAATGCAATCATCTGACCCATAGGTGGCAGCCATCTCAAGCCAGAGGACGAGAGGACTCTAGCCACCACGCATATAAAGGATTTATAGTGAAAAACTTAGTTTTTACTGGTTATACTTATTACTTGTGCCCCAGCCACTCGTAAGCCAGTGATGAGGAACACAACTCTCCCGGCACTGAGTAAAATAAAGAGGCTGAACCTCATCCCACCCCACCCTTGTCTTAGGGGATGGGGAGCGGTGACCGACTCCGAAACCAACTTCTCCTAAAGCCCCGTTTTTATTCATCTGGCGGTTACCGCCACGCGCCAAGCCTGGAGTCACAATGACAGAGCTTGACCGAGGCAGAGGGAAACACAAAAAGTAAGATATCGGGGGGGGGGACGGGAAGCAACCCCTTGTGTGGGACAGCCGCCGAAAGTACCGCTTTCCCAAAAAGCCCCTTCTGTGAAAGCGTGTCGGAGCCTTATAGTGCTTGGGAACACGTGAACACGTGTGCGGAGGAGCTCCAAACTGCCGCTCGGCAAATGTTGTACTCGTGGGATACCCCTCCCTCCTGGCGCGAAAGAAGGCCCGTGGCTTTTGTGGCACGGAACGGACGGTGGACAAGGGACTGTCTCTTCGAGGGGGGAGTGCTCATCGGGGATAATGCACCGTGCGATCAGCGAATCCGTTTGGTACACTGCTCGAAGATGCTCCGTCTTATCTTGGGGGTTGCTTTGCACCGACTCGCCGACTTGGGGACCGTGAACCCGTTAGCCGGCTTGGCCCGCTCACTGTGAATCGTCTCGACCACGCGTTGGTCAAGGGGCAGCTCGGCGGAGGCTGATGGCTCAAAAGACGAAAAGGGGGAAGGATTCCTGCTGTTGCCCTTCTTCACTTGCCCTTTGCCGGTACAACTACGAGATGCGGGGCGACCAGCTTCCAGACCGCGATGATCCTTTTGCGCAGGGGCTTAAGTTCCCCAGTGGGGGGGGGGGGGGGGGGGAAGCACTCTCCAACAACGGAGGTGGACAAAGGGAGGAGGAGGATTCGCCCCCTCCGCCATTGGAAGCTCCGCCATGCCTCCTGAGCTTCCTGGCTGACCCATCCTGGGTAGATGAGGCTCGAGAGCTCACCTGAGGATCGTGGCCGTCTCCAAAGAGGAAGCAACTTCAGCCTTGTCAGAAGTGCAGCGACCTCAGACGGATACGAAGGGCTCTTGAGCCCCGTAACCTCCCCTCCAGAGCACCACAAAGTCCCCTTCACCAGGAACTGGTCCCACGTGCGACCACTGATACAACGTCCGCTTCAAGCGCAGCTGTATCCAACGGCGCACGGTCCTGTTACAGTCTCTTCCCGGGACGCATCTCTTCGGGGAGCAGCTCCGAACACAGCACGGACTTGTAGAGCGCTCGCTGTACAGCTGGGATGTTGGATGTCCGCTCACCGCCGCGTCTCCCTCTCTCCGTCCCGGTTGTGTTTCCCCCCCATCGTCTCCTCGTCCTCTTGCTCGTGCACCCCCCTTTTTGTACTCGATAACCCCCCCCCCTAGCCAGCTCCAAGCCTCCTACCCTTCCCTGCTGTTGCCATTGTTTGGAAACCGGCAATAATTGTGTCGAGCTCACTCTCACCCCGGCACCACCACCCCCGATCTATCTTCAGTCGCTTGGATTCACGACTGCTAACCACATTGGTCGCTACAGAAGGAAGGGGGAGGGGGGTCGAATTGGTTGCGCACTTAGGGGCCATGATTGAGGTCAAAATGCGTGCACAATAAACAATAATGGAAGGTCAAGAAAACGCCGAATAATGCGTAGCAATACGACAACGTCCACACACGAAAACGGTCAGATGCGGGCGATTTGAAATTACAAGCGCCGATCGCCGTGCTAATCCGCGGTTACAAAAAAAACTCCATACCCACGGGGTTAGAAGATTGGTATGCTGAAGGAAAACCGTGGGTACGTAAGTACCGCAGATGCAAAAAACGCGGTTGTTGAGGGATATCTGTATATTCAGATTTTTTTCAAAATGAACTTGCAGGTTAACTGCACTTCCAGGCTGGGTGGACTGTTCAGCTCGATGCTGTTGCTGTTGTTGCTCCGGGTGTTGGATGAGCTGGAAGATTTTTTTTTTGCTCGCCCGCTCTGTGCAGTGAACCGCCTCGAGAGCTTTTCTTCGCCAGGGCTGAGTAGTGCCGCACTCCTCCCCCCCAACTCGTCGTTCTCACGGATCAAGACTATCCTGGCAAGATCCCGTTTTGAAATAAACTGGTTGCCCTCAGTCCGCACGTCAAAGGATGGCGCGCCAACGAGTCGAGTGAAGATCTTCTCGCTCCATCTCAGATAGCTTCCCCCCCCACCACCATCACCACCACCACCTTCTCCACCAACTCGCACAGGGAAGGAGTTGTGCTGTACTCTTTGTTTTTTTTCGGTAAAGTCACGTAGGTAAAACAACACAAGCCTCCGTCTTCAACTTGATATGGTAATTTTGCTGTGACGGTGCCACCTGAAGACGGAAGCTTGTGTTGCCTCCGAAACGTCGTGATTAAATTTTTTTTTACCTACGTGACTTTACCGAAAAAAAAAACAAAGAGTATGGACCGTTGCAGTCACGAAAACTTCAAATCTAGAATGAGTTGTGCTGTCCCCCACAACTGTGAGTTGGGTGAAATTGTACCCACTGGCATTGGCCATCGCCGAGCGAGGCGCAACGAGTCACTGCGTGCGGTGCGGGGGCAGCTCCCCACTGGGTGGGGTGGGAGAGCGCCACGATCCGAGATATTTTCCTTCGTCAGTGCATACCGTGTCAAACCCATACGGGTTTACTCCGTGTTCTTGTACAGGGAAATGTCGTTTTCAGTTCCATATGGCGTACAGCCGTTTCAAAACAATACGTCTATTTGTTTGTGTTTCTCCCTCGTGATGGGACTTTGTAGGATGAACGTTGAGATTTTTAAGGGGCAGAGTGACCAATAAGGTCTGAATTGGTCTGTTATCACGTCGGGCACTGACAAGGGGTTAACAGGTTTGTCAGTGGTGATTTTTGTTTTTATTTTATTTTATTTTCATTAATTTTGATGTTTTACCTACGTGACTTTACCGAAAAAACCTAAGAATATGATTCCTTGCAGTCACGAAAGCTTCAAATCTAGAATTGTCAGTGGTTCTCAATCCTCTTGTTTTGGCTACTTTACCCCTCGTTTCAACCGAGTAATCCCCCCCCCCCCCTGCCTAACCCAACATGGTTCTGTATTGTTCCAGGTTACCATATGGATTTTAATGTTATCGTAGGTGTTTTATATTGGCAGATTCATACGACATGATTATTCACCAATGGTTCTCACGGATGATTTAATTTCACACATTTATAAACCACCTCGAGTACCCGCTGGGACATTGCCAGGGGTCTACGTACCCCCCCCTCCACCACCCCCCCCCGTTGAGAACCACTGCTCAACGTGATAGAGCATAATATGAACGCACGTTCATTCATTCATTGTTAACATCTCATAACATACGTCTCATCAGTGGGTACAGTAATAGTCACGACTCAAATCAAACACCTTGCCCCATCTCTCTCTGTTTGCCTCTTCCATGTAACGTGAAGTCATGGAATTGGAATATGTGAGGAATTAACTTGTTTGCTTTCAGGCCATACCTTGATGAGCGAGCCTTAAGCCCAAATGCCTAGCTACGTTTGCACTGCTAATTCAGTTAAGAAACTTTAAACAGTGGTGACATCGGCAATTAAAAGCAAAATAGACTTTAAATAACAATGCTGTTATTCGAGGTGCCTATGAGCTGGGTTTTTTCAGCATTGTGTGCTGTTGATGCTGTATGTCTGATCCTTACAACGATCAGTGATATATTTGGTAATATAATTTTATTCGAATGCCAAAATATTGATTTTCAAATCGACGGCGATTAAGTTTTAAACGCTTAGCATGTTTAACTGTTTAACGACAGACTTAATGATTCGTTCCTCAGGTCAGCCTGTCTCTGACAGGTTGACATGATTTAGAACATCATCATATCTTGATTAGATTAATTGAGTTCTAAGCTACGGATTATTATTTTCTGAATTGTTCTGTGCTTAGTGATGTTTGTGCGTTTTCAGGTGATGGACAAATGCATTGAGTGTGCTGCATGTGGTGCTGTGAGGTCGTGGTTTAGCTTTAGGCTGTTGGTGTCGTGTTTGAGGCCAAACTACTGTCATGTGCAGACAATGTGCGTACTATGCCCTATCAACAACAACAACAAACCTACACACGCCGTGTACCTTAAACTTCGTTGTTTTGCTATTTTTTTAGTTTTTGTGTTTTCAAATACAGTATGTCGTCAACAATTGCTGTGATATTGTAGGTACTGCAGTTAACAATCTGCTAGTTTTTTGTAAACAGTATGCATAAACTGAACTCAGTTTGTAATTGTATGAGAGAATCTTTTTTTAAAAATTATCATGACTGAATCGGTTTTTTTAAATGGTAAATTATATCAAAGTGAATGGAATATGTACAAGATTTAAGCTATTGGTGTTTCTGAATGTTTGAAGAAAAGATTAAATAAACATGAATTGCTTGTCATGAAGTGCAATAGTTTAATGTTGTTTTTGTTATTTATTTTGGTGTTGCATGATACCAGTTGGTCTAATTGAACTCACGTGGTTATAGTTTAATCGTGAAATGTCTTTATAGATTCTACACACACATCACTGTTATAAACAACAAATAACCAGCTGGTTCATTGAAGGATAACCCCTGCAGCCACTATACAATCTGCATAATACCGTGGTAAGAATAACTATTTCAACTTGTAACGTGCAGAGTATTCCCCAACTCTCGAATGGAGAGAATGACTCGGAGTCATGCTTTCATCATCGCCACCCCGCGCCTCCGATGAGCGCAGTTGGCTACGTAGCGGTGCAAAAGAAGTCCAACATTCGTGCATCACAGCCATGGTCGTTCCACTGCTGGATGACGGCCTCACCGAGCCGCCGCCACCCCTCGAGGTCTCCGCGATGCAACGATCCGGCCAGCACCTCCGCACGAGCCGATCCCATTGCTCCACCCCTGTGGTGGACATCCTCGCCATTGAACCACCGTGGACTTTGAGAGGACGCGCTTTGAGAAAGCGGGTCGGTCGGCAACGCCAAAAACATCCATTAGCGTCGTGCGGAGAATGTAAATGACATTTACTTCTTTACTTTCATGCGTATTTTGGTTATGCGGAAGGACGTATACATGGAGACATTTAATCTGCAACGTTTGCTTCATTGATTGAAGGAGTCACGTTAGAGTAGCGTTACAAAGTGACATTCTTGCGTGTGGCGAGTATCACATCCACGACGCCGGAATTGTTCCGTTATAGCCGGCGTCGTTGATAGCGCCAGAGTGGAGATTTTTCTTCAACACTCCAGCTTCGTGTGGGACATACATCACCAATGTGACTGGCACATAATGTGCAAGCTTTGTCCTTGGGGAAAGTGCTGGAATACAGCACGAGATTAATCCCTAGCACAGGACCGACCTGCCTGGAGAAGAAAAGTACAGGACGGTGCAGTCCTCTGTGAGAGTAGGAGAAGCTCCTGTGCTATCTTGAAGAGGCAGCAGCGCAAATCTACCAAGGAAGGACGTGTGGCTGCACCTCAGAGCTCTACATCCTCCCTGACCTGTCCAGTGTGCCACAGAGAATTCCGGGCTCGGATTGGCGTCTTCAGCCACCTGCGCACTCATCAAAACCCAACAAAATGACAAACGTGCCATGGTCATCATCAACTTTGATGGACGAACAAGAAGAAGAAGAAGAATCGTAAGACACTCCGCTTTAAACTTTCTTCCGAGCTCTATGGATTATTGAGGAAGCCTTTAAAGGAAGCGCATCGTAATCATCCGGTGAGTGAATGCCTCACCCGAGCGAGCCCCCAGCACACACACCTGATCTTAATGAAACTTAGCACGTAGATTTACCATTGGACGCATGCGTTACAACCCCACTTTCCAAAGATCCACGCGAATAATATGGCAGTAGAAGCTGTGCAAAGGTAAAAGGCAGTTCCTCGTTCTGTGAAATGTACACAGTCTCTCAACAGCACGTGTTGACAAGGAATGGAGTCGTCTTGTTACCCAGGAACGTGGTCCCGGGTAACGGTGCTGCGAGGTGGCGCAGAGCGGTGGTTGATGTCCGCTCATCGGAGAGGACACCACGCCTGTTAACTACCTCGCCTGGGTTCGATCGCAAACCGCCCCGACGCGTGTATATTTGGAGTTTGCGTGTCTCCTCGTGGACACGTGGATTTTTTTCCTGGTGCGTCGGTGTTTGTCTCCAAATTTTTGAATGAACGTGCGTTTAAGAGTATTTTGCTGCTGTAAATTTCTACATGCTAAACCACTTTACTGGGCTAACATTTGTGGCCATGTCGATTATGAAAAAGGCCTGCATAGCTCAGTGAGGCCTTACCCAGCAAGTAAAAATAAGTTTAGTTTATAGAGGATCACAGGTGACTGCTAAATGCAAAGTTAAAGATAAAATTTGATCGAATTGTACATTGTCTGTGTTGTTGTTATCCCCATTGGTTTGAGAAGTTTATTATTCCATAGATTGTTTTTAAATCTCGCATTCAGAGCTTATGCAATAGACAGGCAGTCGTGTGAATTAGTCGCGGGACATAACCACGGCGCTTGTGCCAGGCTAGGTGTACCTTGAGGTTTTGTGAGATGTGGAAGGCTTGCTGCTGGCGGGAGGTCATGTGACAGACCCAAGTGCCGTGGGTTGACTGCCAGATGACTGGCAGATGCACCACCGGTGCTCCCCACTGCCACCTCGCTGCGTGTTATCCGTGCGCCGCTCCGCTCGTTCTGAGCGTCCTTCCTCAGCCCTTCTTTGTTGCTGGAGGGCGACTGCCTCCAAATGCCGAGTAGCCTCCTTCACAAACCTCCTAAAAATATAACCCACGCCGACACAGAAGAGACACAAAAAAATCGGCGTGAAAAACAGCACGCCAATTACCACGCCACCACAAACAGCACGAATTAGCCTATTAGCGTGCAGTCTGACCTGCTTGGAAGGCACTCATGGTATTAAAATTAAACGCATACCAAGTAGTATACTGATGGGCGTGCTGTTATTACAGAACGCCCATTAGTACGTGTAAAATACGTTCAATGTACAATGTGTACATTCGGCTGTTGGTGAAAAGGTTTGTCGGAGGGATCCCCTTTATTTCGTGGTCAGATTTTTTTTTTATATTGAGTAACTCGTGTAGATTACACACCAATTTGGAACAATCGTAGAGCGAGCAGGTGCATCATCCTATGCCAGAGAAACAACCAGTTCTAAGTATTATAACACATTTCGTCTGGTAGAGTAAAGAGACATTCTCATGTCCACGTGGCTCATCTGTTGAGCCGCAGATAGTAGCAGCAGCAGGGCCTGGAGAGTTGGGCTCTCATCTGAACCTCAACCTGACCGTGGCTGATGACATCACTTCTGTCAGCACCAGGGCAAAAAACACGTTCCTTCGGAGTGGGCAGGTAGGAACTTGGTTGGACAGCGCATTCGTGCACGACAGAAAGCTCGCGGTCACGTGACGCACTTCAACCAATCCGGGAGCGTACTACATGTTTGGGAGGGGCTATGCACGACAGACAAATAATCCCTGGTGGGCAGTGTGGAACTGTTGTTCCTACCTGGACAAGGCATTTTTACTCCACGTCGCTCTGAGCCCACCCTACTTCTGAGATCCCTTCAAGTGACCTGTTTTTTTTTTATCTGCGCACTATGGAAGGCACTCCAAACAACATTTCGGACAATGGGGTTTGCTGCAGTCATAGGGTGAGCAGGGCGAGGGCCGAGGTTTATTGGCAGGGATGACGCGAGACCACAGACTGCCTTCGTTGCCTTTGTCCACTTTTGATTAGCACGGTTGGTTACGTACGGTGCGAGAGAAGTTCAACATACATGTCGGACCTGTTTGATTTACGGAATACAGTTTTAGCACCTAAACGGACACACACACTTCTCAGATATTCAACTTGCGAAGGTTAAATGGAAATAACTGCTACCACAAATTCTCCATATGGGCCGATGATATGTCGATTAACTCTTAGTACTTGCCTGGTATTCAAAGTCTATTGCTCAACACGAGCATCGTTGGCTAGAAAGTTGCCCTGATGCTGACGCCTTCGTTGCAGCTGTTCCACCCCGGTTGTAAGTATTGGCACGATTTGTACCGTTGTCACCCTGTTACGACTTCTTTCTGCAATACATTTCGCTCGTCTTTACACGCGGCGGACACGAAAAATCGCTGCTGCTTCTTCCGATGTGCAGTTGTGCAAGGGCAGCCGTCGTCTTCGATCACATGATACATCTGCCATACACCAGCAAAGTCTGGAGAGAACTAAATAGTCTGTTCTCCGATAACGCGTGTTGTTTTCACAACGCCAATTGGATATAATGCGATGATGAATGTAGGAGGGATCACATTTTTGTTATAACGCGGATGCGAATTGTACATAATGTGATCGAGTGAACTTAGCGACGTCGCGCGAGGAGGAATCAGCGGTTGTGCGGCTGCCTCGGCGTAGCATCGCACAAGGCAGTGGGATGCTGCTGGATGCTTCTAGATGCTACCCACGTGCCTCAGTCTACGTTCAGCCTGCGTACGCATCTCACCGTGTTATCGCGGACTGTGCTTTACCCTATATTGCATATTATTGATAATAACGCGATTTTTCCGTAACCTCGTGTTCTTCAGGGACGTGACAACCGCTGCATTATAGGAGAAGAGACTGTACTTGAGTCGCACCCCACTCATTGTACTTTCATTTGCTTACCAATATCTTACCAATATAGGTTACTTGATCATTGAGCCTGTGTATTGGAGGACTCTGAGGTTATCACCGAGCACCAAGGCACCAGTACGCAATTTTCACGCCAAGTGTGTTTCGGATGAAGCTGCCTGGGTATAACACAGTCTGGTAGTTTGTTGAAGAAAATTGTAAAATTGGTAACCGTTGGTTTTTGCTCGTAAGTGGCAAAATTGCGACTTCAAGTGACAATATTAAATGCACCCACACACTTTAAATTCTAATAAACAAGCAGCAAGCTGACAATGAAGTACAGCATCAATGTGGTAACAATATCATATTCGGGTCATATGAAGAATATTCCTGTCAACAAAGTTTATTTTTCCTGAGGTTCATGTTAAGGTATTTTAAGGACAAGATAGCAAATGTGACTTCCATCAGTGAAGCGACGCAAGGTGAAAGCGAACATTAAAATTGCAGTTGTGACCAACACCCAACCTGCCATTTGATATCCTCCCGATTAGATGCACGGGCCACACCTATGAAATTGGCCCAATTATGCAGCAGTTTGCACTACCCAACCGTGAAAAGATTATATTGTGCACAAAACAAAATCTCGCATCACTTTGCTGTCCGGACAGAAGAAGAATAGAAAAAAAACCGCCAATATATATTTTTTTTACTCTACAAAGTGACCGTACCGAGAATAATTCGACTCGTGTAATCGAATTATCTAAACCAATAAAGCTAGGTTGTGTATCGTAAAATTCGCTTTCCGAACAGTCACGAGTGTGTCAAAACACCCCAACGTAAATAAATCCCAGGTGAGATTTACAACAACAGCAACATCGTCGGCTAGCCAAGCGGTTCGATCCGCGCCAAAAAGAAAAATCTGCGACTGCGTAGAAGCCAGGAGGAGGAGGAGCAGGAAAGAGGAGCAGGGAAGGAAGGAAGGAGGCATGAGGAGCCAGACGCGCCTCCTCTGCATGCTGTGCCTCACGCTCGCCTTCTTCGTCGTGGAGGTGGTGGTGAGCCGCGTGAGCGAGTCGCTCGCCATGCTCTCCGACTCGCTGCACATGCTCTCGGACGTGATCGCCCTCGGCGTGGCGCTGCTCGCCGTGCGCCTGGCCGGCCGCACGCGTCCCACGCGCCGCAACTCGTTTGGCTGGGCGCGCGCCGAGGTGGCGGGGGCCCTCGTCAACTCGGTCTTCCTCGTGGCGCTCTGCGTCACCATCGTCCTGGAGGCCCTCGGACGGTTCGCGGCGCCGCGGACCGTCGAGCGGCCCCTGCTCGTGGTCGTCGTCGGCGCCGTGGGCCTCCTCGTCAACCTGGTGGGGCTGTGCCTCTTCCAGGGCCACGGGCACAGCCACGGGGAGGCCGCTGCGGAGGGCGGCCCCCGCTCCGTGCGTGGCGGTGCGTAAGAACGGTAACGCCGTGGCCAGCAGCAGCAGCGGTGCCCGCACGCAGAGACAGAATGGCTATTATAGAGGGTGCTTCGAAAATATGCTAACACTTACATGGGACTATCGTTTTTAATGGAAAAAGAATGGATGACACTCTGTAACATGATAACAAATGTAATGTTAATAGCTTCAAAAAGTCAAAGGGTATCCACTTGTTGCTATCATTGTCAACGCATGCCTGGAATCTTCTCCAGGTGGTCTCCAGAGCCCAGAGGCACATTTCTCGTGGTATTGTTGCAAATTATCTGAAGTGTTAAAAAAATTTTGAAGTACCCTGTATGAGAAGAATTGGCTTATTTATTTTATATAAATTAGCAGCTTGTTTCAATTGGCTCACTGAGTTTAAGATCATTACTGTCCGTGGGGTAAATGGTTAGCGAAGCTGGATTTAACAATCCACAGGTCTGCCGATTTGATTTCCCAGCGCGGAATTTTAAATACCGCAAAATGGGAATATTTCGTAAGCAGTCGCTCAGGTCCCAAACCAGCAGTACTGTTCTACATTTGGTAACCCTACAGTCGAGCGTCTGGTCGCGTGTGATGGGACAAAGTGTGGGTTACTCGGACTTCTTACAAGTTGTCTGAACAGCGTGGAAGAGTAGGTGAAGTTCCCCTGGAGATTTGTCTCTTGAGAGGCTCCCTCGAGTTGAAGCCGTCTTGAAGTCGTTTTGCCTTGAGTTGGTCATTTCAAGGCTACCCCTTAATCTTTGGCAGCAGATTGTTGTATGATTATAGAACCGATGATTTTTGGAATTTACTGTAGAATTATTCAGTGTAAAAAACGTGCGTGCTTCTGATCCTGAATCATGGTCGATCTCTCAGTCAATCCAAATATTTATTCTAGATTTGAAGCTGCCCACTTCAGCAATTGTTTCTTGCTGTGGTTGTCCCACCTGATGACGGACGCTTGTGTTGCGCCCGAAACGTCGTGATTTATTATTTTATTTCTATTATAATTTCTATCATTGTATTATTTATTTTTATTATTTATTTTTATTTTTACCTACGTGACTTTACCCAAAAAAACTAAGAGTATTAATCCAAATATTAACAAACGGTAATATAAAAGAACACCTCCAAATCACTGACAATGCTGCAGCCTTATGGAAGTTAAGAAATGGCCACAAGAAAACAGACTATATGAACACAACGCATTAGTAATTTGACACGTAGGTTTTCCCGACCAATACGACTCATAATTGAGTTTTGGTTCAGATCGCGTGAGTAAGCCAAACTATGTTTTATTTTATCAGGCAAGGCCCACTGAGCTATACAGCTCTTTTTCAGAAGCGACCTGGCCACAAGTGATAGCCCAATGAAGTGGCTTGTCACGTAGAAATGTATAGCAGCCAAATAGTCGATCAACGCATGTCTCTAAATGTAGAGGGTAAAACCGGGGGACCTGGAGAAAAATCCACGCGACCACAGGGAGAACATGAAAACTCCAAATATACAGCAGCAGGCGTCAGGGTTGATATCGAACCCATGACCTCCTGCATACCAGGCGAGGTAGTTAACATCTCGCCACCGTGGCTCCCACAATTGGGTACGACATGTCACTGGTAGTTACAAGCAGCATTCGTCAGGCAATTGCCAGAACTGTGAGAATGCACGACAGTCTTCACACGTGCTGTGGAAAACCTTGTCGGATATTCACGTTAAAATCCGGTACAATCCTATTTCAATCATGTTGTTATTTGCCGAGAACAAATCCGGTGTACTGGCACCGTAACTGCAACTGTCAACACACATACACAGTGACGTTACATATCACGGTACCTTTTTTGCCAGTATCAAAGTGTAGGGGTGTTAGAGAGAGAGCCCGTTATGCATGGCAGCCTATGGTAAACAAACACAGTAGGCGGGGCTACATGTGTGCACGAGCAGGTGCCCTCTGCGACGTCCGCGCCAGACACCCTGGGGGGTCGATTCGGTCATTATGATCCCCCGGGGCCCCACCCCTCAGGGAGGGGTTGGGTATAAAAGGGGAATGTATCGAAGGGCTCGGGAGTGTTGTGTTAGCTAAGAAGAGAAGACGGAAGACGTCCTAGATAGAGCCCTGGTCTCCCCCTGGCACGCCGTCCTTATCAGGACCGCGCAGGCTCGAGCCAGTGGCGTGGTACCAGAGCCAGAGCCAGTGCTGGTCTGGACTCTGGGTACCGGGCCCGACTGACCAGTGTCGGGCCAAGATAGCCTCCCCTAGCCCATTAGAGGAGGACTCAGAGGCAGGCTAGGGTTAGCCTAGAGGTGTGTCCTCAGATAGACGGGTGAGGGGGCCGATACCCCCTCAGTGTGTATGTCACAACGTGTGGTGTTAAATAAACAAGTGTGCCTCCAACTCCGGTGTGAATGAGTCATAAGCGTTACTACATCTGGCGTCAGAAGTGAAACAAAGTACGAACATGGATACACGCCGGACGACTCGAGTCGGGGTACCAGAGGCAGAAGACACCACTGCAGTCGGAGGGCCCGAGACGGCTGAAGATGCCATCGACCAGCCGGGGCTGGGCGCATCCACGCCACAGCAGCTGGAGGAAGGGGAGCCGTCGATGGAGGGGCTGAGGGAGGCGCACGCGAAGCTGACCGAGCTGCTGTACGCCGCAGCCGCCATGCTCGACACCATCACGCAGCTGGGGGCTGCGGGACCGCCACGGGGCAACGGCAGCCGACGATCACAGCGCCTTCCCGCCATTTCCACGGAGCAACATTTTGAAACTCCCGCCATCGCCGCAGCTGCTGTTGAGGGCGTGGCCGCTCTAAGCATCGCGTCCAACGGCGGGAGTACAGTACCTGCCGCGTCACCACCAACGGGCGGAACGTCACCACGGGTGCGACCGGCGATGCCATCGCTGGTTCGTGCCGACGCTGACTTGAGTGAGGCGGACGAGGGAGTGCGTTCTTCCTCTGCAGCCGCTGCCTTACATCAGCGGCTACCTCCACTCAAGGAATTTGTGGGCGAGGATGGCGACTGGGGCGGCTTCCAGCGGCGCTTCCTCGCTCACCAGGAGATGGCACAGTGGACAGACGCCGAGGCTCTCCGCGCGCTGCCAGCACTTCTCGACAGCGACGCCCTCGCCACTCTAACATCGGCTTCGAAGGAGAGGCGCTCCACGCTGCGGAAGGCGATGCAGGTGCTGTCGGCGGTATATGGTCCACCATCGGACTGTCGCCAACTCTTTTACGATCGCCAGCGGGGGACGAAGGAGTCGCCCCTGGCGTACCGCACAAGCCTCCTGGCACTGGCGAAGGAGGCCTTTCCACGAATGGATGACGAGGGTGTCGACGCCATGGTGACAGAGAAGATACTTTTGCTGGCGGACGACTTAGACATCGTCATTGTCGCACAGGACGATGCAGAGATGTGCTCCCTCCAAGCGGCCCGTCTTCTCCACGCAAACCTGTCCTCTCAACGACGGAAGGCCAGCAAGGCGGCGAGCGGGCGTGCCGTCGCTGCAGCCACCCTCCCGGCGGAAGAGGTTTGCGCCATCGACCATCAACGGCAGCATGGAGCGGGAGTACGGGAGGACCGGGCCGGTTCAAGCCGTCTACAACATCCACCGTCGTCACCAGCGCTTCCACGCTGTTACAACTGCGGCATCCGGGGCCACGTCGCCTCGGGGTGCCGCTCTCCTGGGCAGCGCAGGACGACACCTCAACGGGACGCCGGCCCTCGTCACAAGCTCCACCATCATAATCCGGCGAGTCGCGGCACCCCTCATGCTTGGCCCACGCACACGCCCGTCACACACTCAAACACCGCAGCGAAGGGAGGGCCAATATCGCGTACCATGGCACCAACACGCACCGCTCTGGGTACTCAGATTGAACCCAGCCAGTGGTCCGTGTTGGCCCATCGGGTTGTAGCCGCGTCGTCAGGGTCGTCGGCCGTTGTGGGCCACATCGATGGGGTCGAGGTGCGCATCCTGGTCGATACAGGAGCATCGGCGACCATTATTTCGGAGTTGATTTATAACATTCTCCCTGCCCAAAGCCGTCCTTTGATGCCTGTTAACGTGCCATTCTTTGCTGCTAACGGGGGTTCACTTGGCATCATCGGACAAATTCGTGCCCAAATTTGTGTCGGGGATATTAAATTGTCTGGGCCGATTTTTGTTTCCTCCTCGCTGGCGGTTCCGTGCCTGCTGGGGACGGACTTCCTGGCCAAAATGCCGATTAGGATATTAATCGACCAGGGATGCATTGAGCTCCCATCGGGCCGACGCATGGCGTTTCTGCCATCCCCCGCTACGAGCCGGACGGCGTTCGCGACGGTGCCGGCGTTCGTAGATAGAACGGTGCGCGTTCCTCCGGGGGCGCAAATGTTGATTCCTTTGAAACTTCGGCGGCCCTTCGCTAAGGGCATTGGGGCTCAAGGGGTTCTGTTGGGACCGTCTAGGGCCGGGGTCAGTGGACCTGATTTACTCCCGGCCCAGACCATAGTGAGAGGGGAAGGAGAACCCTTCATCGCGGTCCTCAATGTGGGCTCGCAGACGGTGGTGGTCCCACAGGGGACCGTGCTTGCTCACGCAACGCCGGTGCCCTGTGAGGAACCCGTCGCGAGTCATGTCGGCGCTGTCCCTGCACCGCGACCACATTCGGACAGCGATGAAGGGTGGCTCGAGGCGCTTTGTGCGGGATCGACGGACCTGTCAAATTTAGAGCGTCAACGTCTTAAGACACTACTAAGGGAATTTTCCGACGTTTTCAGTCGGGATAAATACGATTTGGGCTGCACTAATCTGCTGCGTCACCATATTGATACGGGTGACAGCGCGCCAATACGCCAGAATCCTTTTCGGTTGAGTCCCGCCGAAAAGGACCATGTCAAATCGGCTGTTGATGACATGCTAGCCGCCGACATCATTTCTCCCTCCAACAGCCCTTGGGGAGCGCCGATCGTCCTGGTTAAGAAGCAGGACGGTTCGTTGCGGTTTTGCGTTGACTTTCGGCGCCTTAACAAAATTACGGTTGCCGACGCATACCCGCTCCCACGGATGGACGAATCGCTTGACGCCTTGGCGGGAGCGCGATTCTTCTCCACATTGGACTTACTTTCGGGATTCTGGCAGCTTCCTCTGGACGATGATTCAAAGCCTAAAACTGCTTTCCGTACTCCGCACGGCCTGTTTCAATTCAACCGGTTGCCGATGGGCTTACACTCAGCGCCGGCAACTTTCCAGCGGTTGATGGAATTGGTTTTGGCTGGATTGCAATGGGAGTCGTGCCTGATTTATTTGGATGACGTTATTGTCTTTGGCAAAACTTTTGATGAACATCTCCAGAGGTTGCGGGCGGTTTTCCTAAAGATGCGGGCTGCTAATTTGAAATTTAAGCCCCAAAAATGCCATTTGTTACGCGAGTCGGTGCGTTATTTGGGGCACATCGTGGGACGCTCAGGTATTTCTACCGATCCCGCCAAAACGCAGTGTGTAAGCTCCTGGCCGACTCCCACCTCAGTGGGAGAGGTTAGGAGTTTTATTGGGTTTGCGTCGTATTATAGACGCTTCGTCGCTAATTTTGCGACTATAGCAAAACCCCTACACGCTTTAACATCAAAAGGGGTTCGGTTCTGCTGGGGTCAGGAGGAGGAAGCTGCTTTTTGCTCCCTTCGGGACGCTTTGGTAAACGCTCCTCCCCTGATTTACCCTGATTTTTCAAAACCATTCTTGCTCGACACCGATGCGAGCAACACGGGTATTGGGGGCGTGCTCTCCCAGGTGGTTGACGGCGTGGAACGTGTGGTTGCGTACGGCAGTCGGGTGTTGTCTCCAGCGGAGCAACGATATTGTGTCACCCGTAGGGAACTGTTGGCAATTGTCCATTTCATCCAACAGTATCGCCCATATCTGTACGGTCGGCATTTCACCGTCCGCACAGATCATGCGGCACTGCAGTACGCCCTGAGGGTTCAACAGCCATCGGGACAATTGTCCCGATGGTTGGAGGTCCTCCAGGATTACGATTTCCAAACCACATACCGTAAGGGCGTTCGCCACACCAACGCGGACGCTCTGTCGCGCTTGCCAACCACCTCCGAGTGTGCATGCCTCCTGGGGTCTGGACGTTGCAGACCTCCAGGGGACACATCGGTTCCTGTCTTGGCGGCCGCCAACGACGACGATACAGTAGTTACTAATTCGATCGAACAACAGGGCAAAGATTCCCTGTTGGGGTTGCCCGTCATTGACTGGGGGCGCCTCCAGATGGAGGATGTGTCCCTCCTCGGGTGGCGACGTCGCGTTGGCGGTGCGGGGGGGGGAAAAAGAGGTGGTTCCGACGCATGGGAAATGTGCCAAGGCCTGCTGATGCATTGGGACGGGAAGTCGCGTCTACATCGGCTGGTGGTCCCTACTGGGTTGCGGGGCAGGGTGGTATGGGCCGCTCATGAGCGCCTCCTACACCTGGGGACCCAAAAGACTCTCGCCTTGCTGCAACTTGATTTTTATTGGCCTGGCATGACGAGGGATGTTGGGGATTTGTTGGGATCATGCCCTCGATGTGCACAACGCAAACCGCCGGCACGGGAGTCTAACCCGCCCTTGCAATCGATCAAAGTGTCCAGGATAAACGAGCTGGTCGCTCTGGACATTTTGGGACCATTCCCCGCCACCCCCAGGGGGAATAGATATTTGTTGACTGGTGTCGAGTATTTTACACGCTGGCCTATGGCCTGGCCTCTGGCCAACCAATCGGCAGCAGCCATCGTGGAGGCCTTTGTTCAGGGTTATGTCCTGGACAAAGGTGCTCCGGAGAGGCTGCTGACCGACCAGGGCAGAAATTTTTCCGGTAAACTACTCAGACAAGTCTGTGATCTCCTGGGCACAAAGAAAATTCGGACCTCCCCATATCACCCACAAACTGACGGGATGGTCGAACGGTTGCATCGCACCATCACGTCCATGTTATCACAACAAGTTTCGGACTCGCAAACGGATTGGGACCTACAAATTCAGGGGGTCTTGGCGGCGTACCGGATGGCACCCCATGCAGCTACGGGGTTTTCTCCCTTTTACCTCATGTACGGCCGAGAACCAGACCCGCCTGTTCGTGCCCAGTTGCAGATCCCCGTGCCGCAGGGAAAAACTAATCTGGCTGACCACGTTAAATTTAATCTGGACAAATTGACCGAGGCACGGGATGCTGCAATGCAAAACTCTGACCTCCGTCAGAAGGCGAATGAGCGCCTCAGATTGAGTCGAGCGCACATGCTGCAGTGGAAGCCGGGGGACAAGGCATGGCTGCACTGCCCCCAGGTGCCACTGGCAACCTCCTCTAAACTGGTGCGGCCGTGGCGGGGCCCTGTGGAAGTGGTGGAGGTGTTACGACCGCAGTGCGTGCGCATCAAGTGGGGGAAGCGGCGATGGTTCGTGCACCCCTCTAGGTTAAAACCCTTCTCTGCGGTACACAATCACACTTCACACGCGCGTGGCCAAGCATGTGGGGGGTCGGCCGACTCGCTGGGTCCGTCTCCGTCGCTCTCACCTAATGCCTTGCCGGCTGTGCCACCTTCAGGTGCATCAGGAGTGACGGGCTCACGCCCAATCACCCCTCCTGCGGATACCGAGGGTCACGCGGAGTCGGATGAATGCTCACCCCAAGACGGCAAAGTGCCACCTGATGGTCCGCCACGCGCGGTTACCCCGTGTGAGGGGCCCGCTGCAAGGACGCGCGCTAAAATGCGCAAACTGTTGTGAGGCCGGAAAATGTGTACATAGCTGTTGTGTTCATTGGATGTTGTGTGGGTGGTGTGTTCCCCACTCCTCGGATGTACATATGTTGGCTTCACCGTGTGTTGTGTGTGCGTGGTGGGTTCCCTGCTGATTGTATATAGGCTGTTTTTTTTTACGGAATTCGTATTTATTCGGGGGGGGTGCGACGGGTTGTTTTCTCATCTTGCTGTTGCGTTCTTGTTCTGGTTCCTGTTATTGTTCAAAAATAGTGAGGCACACGCGCGGTCAGGGGGTGAAGGCACCTTTATTGTCAAATTTTTGTATGTTGGCAGCCGGGACGGCTGCATGCTATGCGGGGGGGAGTGATGTAGGGGTGTTAGAGAGAGAGCCCGTTATGCATGGCAGCCTATGGTAAACAAACACAGTAGGCGGGGCTACATGTGTGCACGAGCAGGTGCCCTCTGCGACGTCCGCGCCAGACACCCTGGGGGGTCGATTCGGTCATTATGATCCCCCGGGGCCCCACCCCTCAGGGAGGGGTTGGGTATAAAAGGGGAATGTATCGAAGGGCTCGGGAGTGTTGTGTTAGCTAAGAAGAGAAGACGGAAGACGTCCTAGATAGAGCCCTGGTCTCCCCCTGGCACGCCGTCCTTATCAGGACCGCGCAGGCTCGAGCCAGTGGCGTGGTACCAGAGCCAGAGCCAGTGCTGGTCTGGACTCTGGGTACCGGGCCCGACTGACCAGTGTCGGGCCAAGATAGCCTCCCCTAGCCCATTAGAGGAGGACTCAGAGGCAGGCTAGGGTTAGCCTAGAGGTGTGTCCTCAGATAGACGGGTGAGGGGGCCGATACCCCCTCAGTGTGTATGTCACAACGTGTGGTGTTAAATAAACAAGTGTGCCTCCAACTCCGGTGTGAATGAGTCATAAGCGTTACTACAAAAGTATGAAAAATAAGAACAGCTTTTACCCTTTCTGGCAATAAAACAGGTGCTAAGATGTTCAAACTCCAAATAGATCCCTTTTGCAAAGAATCAAGTCTGCATTAACCACACAGGGTACTTGTGACGAACGTGAAAACAAACTTTGGTTATATTTGCATTGTCTTTGAAACTGTTTGGCCTACACGAGAGGCATCAGCCTTCTTTATGGCCGTGTCTCACCAGTGGCAGACCAGAGAACAACGCCAGAAGGCGAACAGCACACGGACAATGCCACACGCATCAGAGCATTTATAGGTCGGCGTGAGCGGCTGTGTCATGGCATTGCAGGTGACCACGTGTTATTCGGTGACGCTGCTGCATTGGCAGTTGTCCACGAGCACATTTAACGAACAACAACAAATAACCGCAACACACTCCTCAACAACACTGCCTTATAAGAAAACAAATATAGTTGGTAACGTGGTCCTTAGGTGCACATACGTTTTTTTTCTGTTAAGACAGTTTTTTGTTAATTTTTGACAGGTAATCACGCGAATTAGCCGAAAATGTACACATTTTCCCATATTTAATTGCTTTATTTCAGCATAAAATCCGCCACTTTAAAAAATTACAATCCTCTCAGAGGCAGTATTATTACTTTTAAGAGAACACGTGATGACATACGCACAATAATGTATCTCACGTAACTATAATTAAAAGTGAAACGTGACATTTTAATTGGATGAGTGATATTTTTTACATTTACCATATCACTTTGAAATGTTACATAATACATATATTTAAAATGTGCACGTCAAATGTGTCATATATTTGAAGAAAACATGAGGCACAGGCTGCCTGACGGCACGAATTGAAACCACAATGCCGCCGTGTTAGCGCGTGCTGTGCTATGAACTATATTTCAGCTATATTTTTCACCTGATGACGATTGCTTGTGTTTTTATATCTACGTGGCTTTACCGAAAGACCCAAAGAATCTGTGCTATGAACTTCAGCGAACCGATTTCTCTTCCCGCCCATGGCCCAACATCGGTGATGAATACCCGAGCCGCTTCGAGGGGCCTCGCCTCCATCGACTCGGCCTGAAACGCGAGTGCCCCATGTGGTGCGCAATCGGCAATTGGGAGACTAAGGTGGCCGGGCGTGGGTGCTGGCTGGCCCACTTGCGCGCGCGCAGTCGTCTGCCTTCCGTAGGTGTCCAACAACGGCGCCTTGCCCCAACAGTCTGTGTGTAGGCCAGGGAGTCGGCAACCGAAACCGAGACGGTTTTTTTTGTACGAATTCGGTAAAAAAAAACAACTCGATATTTCAAGAGCCTGCGATGATGAATATGAGACGGCACTGGTCCTTGGTAAAGGACGTCACGAGGAAGCGGTGCTCGGAGAGCCGCCGCGTGCGGATCCGGAGCCGCCAGGGTTGCATTTGGTTCTAGATTTGAAGCTTTCGTGACTGCAAGTATTCATATTCTTAGGTTTTTTCGGTAAAGTCACGTAGGTATAAAATTAAAATTAATAAAAAATAAAAAATAAAATAAAAAATCACGTTTCGGAGGCAACATAAGCTTCCGTCTTCAGGTGGAACCGTCACAGCACGCTTGCTGTATCAAGTAAATGAGAGATTCCAAGAGATACTACCCCGTATATATACTGGTTGAGGGGGGGGGGATGGGCCAGGAACGGCCCACTTTTTATTATTATGGTAAGGTGTGGCTTGAGACTACGGCTAGTCTATTTCATTTGGTGTTCAAGCTTCGGCAGGCATTGATGTCCTTATGCAATTTGTGCTGATATACTTTATTTACTTACATTTTTATTTCGCAACTCGCTTAACTCTGCACTCCTATCGGTGTTTGTATCGTTTGTTGTTGCAACTTTCTAGCCGCCACCCCCTACTGGACATCTGTGAATCAGAGCGTTGTAGCTCATCGGAGTCTTCCAGTCTAAATAAAGATTCCGATTCTGTCAAAGGTTTACCGACCCCCCTGGTGGTGTAGGCTATACAAGGGGGTCCTTTGTGCACATCTCAGGGCAATGCACCAGGTGCCCGCCCCAGCTCCTCTCGGATGAGAGCGCCAGTCGAGCCGCAGTGCGGGGTGCCACCAGAGCAGCGATGCACCACTCAGGAGACTGCCCCTGGGTGGGGAGCCAAAGGGACATTCAGTGGTGGAGGGCCCACCCCAGCCACCCCAGCCACCCCCAGCGCCAGCCCTGGCACGCAGGGGCCATTCAGAATAAACTCCGCATGAGCCGCAGGAATGCGGTAAGAACATGGCGCAGTGCGTGGTGAACCCACAAATTGGGCATTACCTCTGCTGGCAAGAGTCCTGACACACGCACACATGCATGCATATGCGTATGCATGCATACATCCGTTATGCAGTGTAACCTTGAGTTTACCTGGCAATGAAAGACTGTGTCAGTGTGCCGCTGCTTTCATTGGTGCTGAAGGGCCTTTAAAGAAAAATAACTCTGACATTTAAACAACGCCACATAGAGTATGCACCATAATTGTAATGCCCTTGTCAGTTTTTATTGGGTTTTCACCGTCAGTTGACTCATTTCTAACCCTGGCTCCCGCACACACCCCTGGAATCAAGAACGCAGCCATCACCTGGTAAGGGTCGTGGGCTGGCGACAGCGTGGGCGTGGTTGTTTGTTGGATTGCTTGGGAAGGTTCAAAGGTCGTGTTCTAGCATTCAAGAGAAACGCGTGGCCAGTTGTTCAGTTGTGGCGGACCAGGACAGAGAGGCTTTTATGAAACACAGCAACGCAGGAATGATGCCCATCAATGGCGGAGCCAGGATTTTCAGGTAGGAGGGGCAACCCCTCCAGCAATTAAAAATGATAGTTCTTAGTAAGGACTTGTCCCTTGCTTTTTATTCCAAGCGTGTGCGGCGATGGCGCAGCCATCGATCGAGGGTCGAATTCGAACCGCGTTGTGTTATCGCCATCGCGCTCGCTGAAGGTGTTTGCCTTCAGGGAAGTCGTGTACTGTGTACGCAACTGCGAACAATTATGTAAGTCACTTATAACTGCTTTGCCGTTACTTATTGCCAATTATGGACTCAGACTATAGTCCTATCATCTCATAGAGTCCCTGGTACGTAATAATAAGCTACACAGTGGCATGCAACAAACATGAAATTTGGCATGTGGGTAGCTTCCCGACTGTCCACAATGCAAAAAGTAGAAAATTTTACTTTTTTATTATGGGGGGGGGGCGCAATAATGGATATATTTTGCACGGCAAGTGAGCAGTGACGTCACATCTGTGATGTCACCCGCATGCGGCAACGTCACGCAGTGTGCCTGCTGACGTCACGCATCCCCCTCACCCTCCGCGTAGGCCGTGTATTAATCCAAGACAATAATCCCAGGCGAAGCCGGGTAGTAAAGCTAGTTACTAATAAACCCCAATGATCCGATCGAAATTAGGGATTTCGATCGGATCATTGGGGGGGCATATGCCCCCCCCCTGGCTCCGCCAGTGATGCCCGTGCTGCCATTGTTGGCAGACTGAACTCGTTATCCAGAGCTCGTCAGTTTGTCTTCCTCGGCGTGGCAGTGGAAATAATGGTGCAATTGTTTCTTAAATCTCCTGCATCTATAATAGAGGGTTTTTTGGGTTAGGTCGCATAAATATAAATGTGTCATTAAACCCGCCACCACCCGACAGCCAATTCGTAAGGTTTGTCACGTAAACAGAACATGGCAATTCGTTACTAGTACAGCACACCGGTTGTGTGTTGGAGAGTAAATCCACAACATTTACAATTTGAGTAACGACGTTTCGCCAGTAATGACAACTAGCTTCATCAGGCTTCAGCCAGATTGGTGGAGAAATCCTCATTTCGTTCTTGAATAGAGGGATAAATGTGATGATGTCACTTGTGAGCTCCTCGGGTGCGACGGCCTGCTGCATCTGTCGACACAGCAGTGTAAATGGGTTCACTACAGTTAGTCGATCGGCAGGTTAAAGTGTGAGTACACTCACCGCTTCCAGTACCCTCTCTATGGGGGGCTCTATAGCGGTTGCCTCAAGTGGAGACCCTTCAGCCAGAAGTAGAACAAAGTGAGCAAGCGCAGGCCTGCACCTTTGCCTGTTACGGCAACGACTGCGGTGGATACGTGCCACGCTGCATGGTGCAGCAGTGTCAGAGTAAGCGTCTGCATGTCGCCCAGGCCCAGGTGCGGGAACGGATGGCGACCACGCGGGACCACCGTCTGTTGAGATGGAGGACCTTGCCAGGATCCGGCCGTCGTGCGGCTCAGGAGGGTGCGCGGCAGCGGAGGCGATGGAGGAGGAGGCGATGGAGGAGGAGGAAGAGGCGGTGGAGGCGACGGGCTCGCAGATGAACATGCACGGCGTGTTCCTGCACGTGCTCGGCGACGCGCTGGGCTCCGTGGCGGTGGTGGTCAACGCCCTCGTCTACTCCCACTTCGAGGGCTCGTGCGTGTCGGAGGAGGCTCGCGATGACTGCGAGGGGCCCGCGCGCCGCCGCCGCCACCACCGCCGCTGCTGGGTCCACTACCTGGACCCGAGCCTGTGCCTGCTGATCGTGGCCATCCTCCTGAGCACGGCGGTGCCGCTGCTGCGCGACTCGGCGCTCATACTCATGCAGGCGGCGCCGGGGCACGTGGACCTGCGGCGGTTGCGCGAGGGCCTGGCGCGTCTCGACGGCGTCGTCGCCGTGGAGGACATGCGCGTGTGGCAGCTGGCGGGCAGCCGCCTGGTGGGCACGGCCCGCGTGGCCTGCGCGGAGCCCGCCGACGGCCGCAGCGTCGTCCGCGGGGTCCGTAGGTACTTCCGTCAGGCCGGCATCGGACACGCGACCGTTCAGACGGAGTTTGTCGGCCACGACCACCCGCTGGCTGTGGCCCGCCGATGCAGTTAGAGACACGAGCTGTTTGTGTTTGGTCCCAAGCGTGGGGGGGGAGGGGGTGGTGAGGAAGAATGCTCAAGCGCCACCTCTATAACTACTTAATTTAAAGCCTAATTCTCAAAGTTGAACAATTGCAACGCTCATTAATTGGCCGACGATAAACTAAACTCTAAACTGAGGTGAGTTTTCACATGTGGAAATGTACAACAGTGGTCAAATGCTCTAAACCCATGTTTCTAAATGTTGAGGGGAAAACGAGAGGACCCAGAGAAAATTCCACATGACCGCAGGGAGAGAGACGTGCAAACTCCAATTATACAGCCATCAGGGTCACGATCGACCCCACGACCTCCTGCCTATCAGGCGAGGGAGTTAACATCTCGCCACTTAATATATAGGGGATCGCAGAGCTTGCGCAATTGTTGACGCCGGCTCAACGCTTGGCCGCTGCCTTCCCACTCGTCAGCGGCCTGTCATCCTCGTGCCTCTGAGTAATTCGGTCTCAGAGTCGAGTGAAAGAATACTGCATAGCGGCGGGTTTACAAGTTGACATTTGTCTATAACTACAGCAGCCTTCTCCAGATTGCAATGCACTTTCGCTTCCCCCCCCCGCTGTAATGTAACACAAAGGTGTGGGGTGCATCTTGCTTTCTGGAGTGTCTTATGATCAGGAGAATATGGCATGTGAAATGAGTATAGTATCAATTGCAAACATGATGCCTTGAATAAAGGTGTCAGTTTTGTACCAGTTAAAAGGGTAAAAACCTACCATTATATAGTATCAATGTTAAGCACGATGATTCATAAATATGAAGCAACGTCATTTTTGCTCCAGTTTTATCTTGACTTAAAGCTTTCGTGACTGCAGGAATTCATCTTCTCTGGGTCTTTCGGTAAAGTCACGTAGATAGGTTCAAAGAAAATAACAAAAAACTACGACGTTTCGATCACAACACAAGCGGTCGTCATCAGGAAAAGGGGTTTAGCTTCTAAAGGAAAACTGTTTATAAAAGTTTAAATGGGCGTACCCCAAATGTCAGCAGCATGGGCGGGGCAGCTAATGTTAATGTAAGTGGTGGCCAATTAAAGGGGTGCCAGGTCAAAATTAGCATGTTAATGTAAGATCGGTGAGTGGCCTCCACGGCGAGCGAGCTGAGGTGGCTATGTTAATGTGAGAGATTAGCATGTTAATGTGAGAGATTAGCATGTTAATGAGATCGCATAGCCACCGCCACGTCGAGGTACGGCGCGCGAAGGTAACTGTGTTGGTGTGAGAAATGTAACCTGTTAATGTCAAATCGGAGAGCCGAAAATATCAACTAACAGGTTGGGAACATCACAGCCAGTTATGACTTAAACTGGTTGATAACGTCCTTCCAATGATTGCTAAGTTTGTACCCATCTTCTCGGTTGAAATTGTGTCTGTGTCTGTTTTTATGGATGACTTCATGAACGAATCTTTGTTGATAGCCATTGGGTTTGCAAAGTACCTTCGTCTTAGAGAAAGCAATATCGTGTGAGCTCACCACATTAAAACATTGATCAGCCACGGCCGAGGTATTGGTCCTACCGTGTTTCAGATCTGCCTTGTGTTCACGAACACGGTCCGAGACATGTAATTTAATTTCCCCAATGTAACTACTGCCGCAGACACAGCTTAGTATGTAAAATTCGTGATCTGATGCCATCTGTGAAGGATGTGATCCCTGACATACAATACCCCGGCGTCTACAAACTAAGCACTCAAGTATAAAAACAAAGTGGCATCGTAGAACACGGAGTTACTATCGTTTATACGTTATTTGAAAAATTGTGGGTAAATAAATGCACATATGGCAATTGGAAGGTGATTAATGCGTTATAAATTTTACAAAATAGAGTCCATTATTAATTTTTTTCAATTTCATGTTGTTTAACGTTTTCAGTGTAAATGCTTAAAACGCACAAAATGTCTGCACTGCAGCTTCCGATTTAGCATTACGTTTTGGCGTGGCCATTTTTTATTAATGTTTTGGTAAACATTACTATAATGGTTGATTCAGAAGGAAAAAATGTATGCATGTATGATTAGTACTGTATTATTTGCCTTACGTGCAGTCCTTGGATTACAAACCTAATTCGTTCCTGAGACCCGTTCGTAAGTAAAATGGTTTGTAAGTCGCAACACTTGCTGTAATGTACTGTATTTAAATGCGATATGGTCATCGTTACGATTAAGTGTTATGGTTCAACAAAAATGTTGTACATTTGCATGTAACACTATAAAAAACGTATCGTAAATAAACATAAAATAAAGTAACATGAATAGATACTTTTATTTTCACTTGTCTTGAATCATGATGCGAGCTTGTAGTCGGAAAGGGGGCAATACGTTGCCAAAATTGCACACACACACGACACACACACACAAATACACACACACGGGAGCACGCACACACACAAAGACACACAACAACAACCACCATTCGCCACTAAGTGGCGGTGACATCACCACGACGCTTGTGCCAGGCTATGTGCACCTTGAGGCCACGTGAAGTGTCGAACACCCGCTGCCAGGAGGTCACGGGGCAGACCCAGGTGCCACAGGTCGACTGACTGAGATGAAATTTCAATTTAAAGCTTTCGTGACTGCGGGGATTCATCTTCTTGGTTCTTTCTACGTGACTTTACGAAAGAACCAAGAAGATGACTGAGATGACTGAGATGACTGGCTGATGTACCACCTGTACTCCCTACTGTGCCAACTTGCTGTGCTTTAGCCAACCCGGCACTCCGCTCGTTGTTGTGAGCGTCGATTTTCCGCCCTCTGTTGTTGTTGGAGGGCGACTTCCTCCAACTGCCCAGTAGCGTCCTTCACGAGCCTCCTCCACAGAGGCCGATCTTGACACCGCTGGTACCAGTCATCGGCAAGTCCACTCAGCTCCACATCCTCCTGTACCACATCACTCCATCTCTTCTCTAGCCCGTGCTGCGCCCGTTTAGCCCCCTCGATCCGGCCGAACAAAGCTGTTTGGGCATGCAGTGATTGGGCATGCGGGCTACATGGCCCAGCCAACCCAGCCTTGCCTGCCGGAGGAGCTCACCGATGGGAATTTGTCCAGATCTTTCGAGGATTTGTGAGCTCCTCACACAATCCAGCCTGGTTAAGCCCAGCCTGAAAGTTTATAACCGGCGCAGATGTCCATTAGAGGGGTCCACGTTTCACAAGCGTAGAGAAGGGAGGGCATGACTGTGGTAGAGATGACCCAGAGCTTCGTGTGGAGCTACAAACCAGGTAGCTTCCACCAACATTGCACAGCCGATGAAAAGATAATGCCGCCCGACTGATTCAGAGCGAGACCTCTGCCGTCAAACCGGAGCTCCCCACACTCACGCTTCCACATACAAAGAGAAGATCCCCCGTATAGCCTTAAAAGACTGTAGGGGCAAGTACTGTTAGCGAGCGCTTGTGAAGGTCAGAATGGTACACGAGGGGGTGGTTGGCCAGCACCACGCCCGACCGCCTTTGTCTTCCCAGTGGCGATGTTTACACACCGCACCAGGTACTCATTTGAGGCCGAGTCGACCTAGGGGAGACCCAGGACCGGTTCAGATAATCGTCACTTTTGTTGTAGGCCGTGAGTGGGAATCGATCCCGGGTCGCTGGGTTCATAGCGCAGCGCGCGAACCGCTACACTACCGCTCCCCACGCACTCACACGTCACACACATGTGCGCGCACAAACACGCAAACACTCACTCTCAGCGCAAAGCCAACTCATTTACATCTCGCCAAGAATCGTTCCTTTGAACAAATTAGTTCCACAGTTCAGTTTGCATTTTAAGTCAATGTATTTTTAAATATATTTCATGGAAGCCGGATCGTAAGTACATGCGTTCGTAAGTCAGGTGTTCGTAAGTGGATGACTGCCTGTATTCATTTATTAATTTAATTACAGGCAGACCTCGTTTAGCGTGACCTTGAGGAACTCTGATTAGTTATAGCGCTCTTTGTCCTGGTGAAACTTTTTTAGGGGAAAATAAATAAATACGTAGCGCTGACGAACGAGGCCAAGGAAACGTAGCCGCCCCCATCATTCGCTCAGCCAACGAGAGCCACGTACACCGAGCCAACCAAAATCCACCTCCCCACCATTCAATTGTCACGATTCGTGGTTTACCCAAGTGAAAACTCACGAGACCAGGATAGAGTCTCGGGCTCCACTTAAAAGAATCCCCATCACAGAATTGTGGACTGAGGACATCACGTAGACCCAGATTGGGAGTGCATGAGCTCAACCGTCGTCTCTTACTGCTGCCTTGTATGAGTACAGTATTGAAATTATTAACTTACATTTTATAGTGGAGACTTATACATGACACAGCATGTGATACTGTATTGTAACAGAGCGAGTAACGCTGAAACTAACATTGCTCCCAGTACCATGAACCCGTTGATGCAGTAAAATTATTTTTTTATACAATAACCGATCTTATAATAATAATAGGGTTTTCCCCCTTTTTTCTGGCAGCAAAACTGAAACCTTTTTACAAGGGTTCATGTCTGTGTAGTGGTGGTATTGACGTGCGCCGACTGTGACAGTGATGGATCACGGGGCGGCGCGGGGTGCGGGGTTGGGCACGCGTTGTGGGCGTGGTGTGGACGCGCGCGCCGGGAGTGACAGATGACGGGGCGGCGCGGCGTGAGTGGTGAGGCACGATGAGATGTGGGAAAAGAGGATCGTAGCCAGCGCCCGGCGATTGGTCGAATAAGTGGGTGCTCGCAGCGACGTCCGCAGGTGGGGTATAAAGGGGGACGCGCGAGAGCACTCGGGGAGAGTTACCCAGTTGAAGACCCGAAGACGGAGCTGAAGACCTAGTGCCACGAGACCCCTAGTCCCGCCGTCCTTGTGGGGACCGGGGCCCTGTGTGGCTCGGAGGCGAGGCTGTGGGACCCGGGGTCCGACGCCCCCGTGGGTCGGGCTGGGGACCCACAGTCGAGACGGATACCCCGGGCAGGGAGTGTCCCGAGTAGCTCAGGGGCGTTAGTCGCCGAGTAGCTAAGTGGATGTTGGTCATCCGAGTAGCTCAGTGGCGTTAGTCGCCGAGTAGCTAAGTGGGTGTTTGTCACCCGAGATACTAAGTGGATGTTGGTCATCCGAGTAGCTCAGTGGGCGTTAGTCGCCAAGTAGCTAAGTGAGTGTTTGTCACCCGAGATACTAAGTGGGTGTTTGTCACCCGAGATACAAAGTAGGTGTTAGTCACCTGTGAACGAGTTTGATAAAATAAAGAGTGTGTTACCCGTGAAGTCGTCTCCCGCCGAGTTACTACATTACATCTGCATTAACCACAATACCTGCAGTCAAATGCAAACAAAAACACACTATGATATATATGCATTGTACTTGAAACTGATTGTGGACCAAACTGATTGTGGACCAATCAGTTTCAAGGACAATGCATATATTATCATAGTGTGTTTTTTGTTTGCATTTGACTGCAGGTATTGTGGTTAATGCACACATGAATCCTTGTAAAAAGGTTTCAGTTTTGTTGCCAGAAAAAAGGGGAAAACCCCTATTATTATATTTTGGTACTGGCAAAGGAGGTCCAATGAAATAACCCATCTTGTACGAACAGTTTTAGCTTTTTTTTATTGTATGTAACCATGCTGATAATCATTGCAATAAATGACGAAGTCATTAAAAGTATTGATTTGAAGGTTTCGTGACTGCAGGAATCAATACTCTTTGGTTCTTTCAGTAACGTCACGTAGGTAGAAAAATCCAATAAATCACGACGTTTCGATCGCAACACAAGTGGTCGTCCTCAGGCGTAAAAAAATATATAATCCAGCAGTGGAACTGCTGAACCAGCGAGAGAGCTGTTACAATCAGTCTATATATGTGGCGATGGGCAAGCAAGCGGGGTCTGAGCTGGAAAGGAATTCCATACCCGGACGCAAGCACGTCAGTTGTGTTAATGGGGGAGATTTAGGGAGAGAGGGATAAGGGAGGGAGATTAGCATGAAATGAACTTCCGTCGCCGCATAAGAGTATCATGCCCGCATATGCGCACAACAGCAGTGTTAATGGGAGATTAGCACCATGAGAGATTAGCACCATGCAAAACAATCGTGCGACACAGCTGGCGAATGGAGCCGGCGAGGAAATCACCCCCAAGTGAGGAGCTCGAATCTGGCTCCAATTCCAAGTGGCTCACGTGGCGGAGCCTAAACAGACTGAAGAGAGTGAGTTTCGGCAAGATGCAACTCCCTCGTGAAATCACGAGCTTCTACACAACAACCGACCAATGTGTGCTTGTCAGGAAACGCAAACCACGTGGATCGTCTCCTGAGATGCCCTGCAGCAACTACGATGCTGGCTCCTCAAGACGTGGCACTGCCAACAGCAGACGCGGTGGGCCTGTGTGGAAAGACCCGTACAGGTTTGGCAGGAGACACGGCGTGGAAGAGCGTGCAATGTGCAATGATCACATTGCACTTGAATGCAATCTGGCCCCATGTACAAAGGTGGGGCATGTTATCTCTTCGGCTATTTGATCATGCACGCATATGAATCCACTTGACTTTGATACGATAACAAATTTTTTATTTAAAGCTTTCGTGACTGCAGGGATTCATATTCTTGATTCTTTCGGTAACGTCACGTAGAAGGGAAACAATAAAATAATAAACAATAAAATAATAAAATTAATGTATTGTTTCCCTTCTACGTGACTTTACCGAAAGAACCAAGAATACGATAACTGAAGGCAAGAGCACATACTTTACAATCTTCCTACTTGCTAAAAAAAAAATGCTTTTCGTGTGCGACGACACACTCACCGAACCGGTTGGAGAAGCGCTTTGCGTGATAATACCTCTTTAGAGCTTCAGCTGGTGATGAAGCTCACTAGCCAATTGGTAAGTAAACATTTCCTCCCCCCCCCTTGCCATATGATAAATTGCCACGATTTCGGTTGTGATTTGTCTGAAGAATAAACGAGCCCTGTTTGGGAGAGAGGGATTGCCGCTGTGTTGGATTTAGAACCTCTTGTGGCTGCGAAGTTTAAATAAGCGAACCACCACACGTACAATAAAATGATCCATTCTCACGCTCATTGAACGCACGTATTGTGAGCATAACCAGCATTTCGTGCCTCCTAGCCAATGTACGTACAGTGCTTGTAACATTTCACATGTAAGTGGAACATCTGTTTCAATTAAACTAACTTCGCAGATGTATTGACAATGATGACAAGACATTGATGAAAATGCAAATTTATTCCGGTGCAAGTCAGAGTTACAAAGACAGTCGATACACAGCTGGTCATTTCCCCTTGGTGTCATTTTAATTTCCATTAAAATTAACCTTTTCTTTAACCAGCTGTCAATTAATGGAACAAACTTTTAAAATACGAGTTATGAACGGTGATTTTTACTTGATGAGGCTCGTCCAACACCATGGGAATGTCGAATTTTCACAATTGTCTCAGTGCCACCAATGCAGATGAATGAGCATAGCTCATTGTGAGCTCAATGTGTTGAACTTCTTTCGCATCGTACGTAGCCAACCGTGCTAATTGGAGGTGTGGGGAATAGTGACTGGGCTGAGACCATAAACTCACCCAGGAGGTTTTGGGTTCGATCCAGAGCCCGAAGCCTGTATATTTGGAGTCTCTCTCTTTCCGTGGTCGCATGGATTTTTCTCTGGGTCCTCCAGTTTTTTCGTCCACGTTTAGAAACGTGCGTCTAGTCTTGCGATACATTTCCACGTGATAAGCCACTTCGTTGAGCTATCATTTGTGGCCTGGACGCTTCTAAAAAAAAATCTGTATAGCTCAGTGAGCCTGACCTGGTAAAATGAAAATAGTTTACAGTTTCGCTTCACTTGAAACCCAGTGTAATCACATGCAGTTGAAATCTGGATTTGAACCCAGATCCCAATGGTGACAGCCAAATGAGAATCCCTCTCTCTCCCCAGCCACCTAATCTTATTTACACTTTTCATTGGAATGTATGATGAAAAATATTTTGTAAGTGCTTCAAAAGTTTGGATGTGCAGAACATAAATCTATTGTGGAGTATTTTTTTCTCGGAGAGAGACCTGCGACCATAGAATGGTCAATCACCCAATTCCGTTGTGCCAGAGAGTTTATAATCTTGGCATTAAGGCACTGATAAGGCTCGCGATTGTCTAAATATAGCAAACAATGTAACATCCTCTTCATGGAAGATGGCATTCTTTGATGATATTCTGCATGTCTGGTGGAGGTGGGATGTTAATTTACACGCCTCGTTTGATACTTATATGAGTAAAATGTACTCTCAACAGGTTGAATGCAATATTGTATTGAAGTCATGAGTTATTTTGATAAATGGCCGACAATCTTTAATGATAGCCTATGGGGGAGATGCATAAACTGGAGCCTTGCACTATTTTACTGCAATGTTGCAATGAACTACCGTACAAAAACGTGGTCTTCAAATAAAATAAAAACTGCTAAAATGATGTAAGAACAGAAAAACCTGACAGAGATTTAGCAATGAAAATATTTTTAAAACCTTGCACTCAAAATAAACGAAAACCACATACTGTGGAACACCTTATGAACGCACCTAAACAGACCCCAAGGGTCACGTGACCTCTCCTTAACCGCACGTGCGTGATCGTTTTTTTCGCATGCAAACTCGACCTTTGCAGAGTAATAATTGTTCTGTGCCAGTAAAACCCTTTTCAACTGGCTCGTGTACACAGCCTCTATTCTGCTGTCAATTCACGCAGGCTTCTGTTTGTCGACAAAAGGTTGTTGTTTTTATCCCGTAAGTGATCAAAACAACTGAAGCTTACAGCAAACGATTGCGAATGTTAATACAGCATGTACTATTTTGGGAATTAACTAACTTTCATCTGAAAATGTTCAAAACATTATTTCACAGATGTGTGGCCTTTTCTTCGGCCAGCCCAGCATCCTTCGCCATAGTATAGAAGATGCCCCTCTTCTTCAGGAGAGCAGCCGGCGAATCAAACTCGGCGAGACATCCGCCGTCGAGCACCATGACTCTGAAAGCGACACAAAGAGTGAAATAATTACAATGTTTATGTTTCGTCAAAAACGAGCCCCGCAAATTCCCCCCTGGCCATGCCCACATCAGCACCTGTGCCAGTAACAAATGGCCACCGGTCCTTCCCAGCCAGTCGACAATCTCGAGGGTTGTTAGTGCCTTGTGTGAATTGCCAGCAAAAGTGGCCATTAGCCATGCGTTCTTGCGAAAAGAGCGGCTGGAAATGGTGTCTACCTGCAAAGGTGGGAATAGCATCCAATTTAAGCCAATTCTAGATTTGAAGCTTTCGTGACTGCAAGGATTCATACTCTTAGGTTTTTTCGGTAAAGTCACGTAGGTAAGAATAAATAATAAAAATAATAGAAATAATACTTGATACAGTAAATCTAGCTGTGACGGTCCCACCCACCTGATGACGGAGACTTGTGTTGCCTCCGAAACGTCGTGATTTATCACTTTATTTCTATTATTATTTCTATTATTTTTATTATTTATTCTTACCTACGTAACTTTACCAAAAAAACCTAAGAGTACAATTTAAGCCAATTGCCAATCCACTGCTGGATGAAGGCCTCCCCAATATTTAAACATCAGCAAAAGGTTTGGTATCAAAGGGGAAAACCGTGCCAAAAGCAAGCTGCAGTGAGGAAGAAGTTGTAATGCATTATTTTTCAAAACATTACACGATTGACAATATGTAGGCATTCTCAGACTGTCATGTATCATGTACAGTACTGTACACGTAGGCCTCTGTGAGAAAGCATTACATGAAGAGGACATTGAGATGGAGATCAAATGCACATGATACTGTGATTACACAGGCTGCCAGGCCAATCAGTGACTGAGCCTGTAATACAACACGAAGATTTTATTAAATAACAAAAATATAGAACAGCTGCCTACGCAGCATATTTCTACCTGCAATTAACTCTCATGCGGTGTTTTAATTATCAAATTGCACACGTTATGATTAAGATTGCGACCTTAACTAGGCCAAACTTGGGTAGTTGTGCAAACTGACGACTGCCTAGGTTGTAGGAATTAAGCAACCTGGACAAACATTGTTATTATGACATGTGTTGAGTTTTCTTCTTTTTTAAAATCTTAATACTGCCAAAAAGGTTCCATACATAAGACAATGTCTGGTCTGGGTTTTGCCCCCTGAGTAATAGCATTACCCAGGAATATTAGCCAGCTAATGCCGCCCCCTTGATCCGACGATCGTCCCCCGTCCCTTGCTCGGCATGCAAGGGCATCTCCCGCTCCCGAGGGCCCATGTTCTGGCGAGACCCAAGAGGTCGCGACCCCAAAGGCGGTGCTGTGCACGACGGGGTGCCGGCTGCACGTGGGCTCACCGCGTGTAGTCGATGACGGTGTTGAGGCGGTGCGCGATGGTGAGCACGGTGCGGTTCTGGCACTCGCGCCGGATCGTCGCTTGGATGAGGTCGTCCGTCTCCAGGTCCACGGCCGCCGTGGCCTCGTCCAGGATGAGGATGCGGCTCTTGCGGAGCAGCGCGCGCGCCAGGCACACGAGCTGCCTCTGCCCAACGCTGCGGGAGAGCGCACAGGGGAAGTAGCAACGGCGTGTCCGCCCATCACCCAACGGAGGTGCAATCCCTACCGCAGTGTACGCTCGACAACACGAGGAGGGATGTACATTCGTCGAATCGATGCCAGCGCACTGATACACCGGTGTAGCAAACGCGGTTACTTGATGCACAAATGCAAATTTAAAAAAACGCTGCAGCAGTGTGCGGCGACTGGTCACGCAGAACAGACAAAGGCACATTTGACAACTCGACGCTTCATTCCTATATAAGGAGGTATCAAAGCGATTTGCTCTGCGACTCCTGGTGCTATTAACTAGCTCATTAACCGCCTCAATGTAATATTACAATTGTTGCTCTACATCGACATCAGCCATATGAAGATTGATACTATCATCCAACACGATTGCGTATGTTTTGCCGATTGCATTGGTTGAACAGCCCTTCCCTTGCCATGATAAAATGTGGTTTAGGTTTCCACTGAAAGCCTGTCTGTTTAGATTTCAAGACATCTCCCTCTGTCATGCTTATTGACATACAATATACTCTACGCATTGCCCTATACATGAAATGGTTACATGTACACACCGAATGAATTTTCTCTTTCGCGAGATTCCAAAAAAGCACCAAAAAAAACCTACCTGAGATTCTCCCCTCCCTCAGAGATGGGGTGATCAAGGCCTGCTTCCAAGGACCGCACGTGAGCCTTCAGGTGTGCCATCTCCAGAGCGCTCCACAGCTCCTCGTCACTGTGGTGCCCAAAGGGGTCCAGGTTCATGCGCAGAGGCCCTGAAAAGAGCACGGGGTCCTGGGTGGGGTCGGGTCAGAAAGAGAAGGAAGAAGACGCGGTTTGGTGAGAATAACAAAAGATGTCATCAACCAAGCCAAACTCTAGCTGCCTTATAATTGTACAGCCATAGTAGTTTTTTTAGCTTTTCACACACTGCTTGCCTGCAACCCACCGGCGTGCATAACTAAAGGCGGCGTAATCCTTGCTCGCTTATCTACTTACGTCATCTACATCACAAGGCCTCGGCTACAACTCCAGGTGTAGCCGCAGTGGCAGCACTGGTCGTGACCTCACCAGCTTATACCCCCCCACCCCCACGGCGCACCCTGGCTCCTCCCCCCTCCCCTTAACCAGTATATAAGGCCGTGTCTCTTAGAGCTCTCTTCACTTGATACAGTCATTTTGCTGTGACGGGTCCACCTGAAGACGGAGGCTTGTGTTGCCTCCGAAACGTCGTGATTTTATTTATTTGTTTTCTTCTTTTAACCTACGTGACTTTACTGGAAATAAACAAAGAGTAACAAAATAACAATTTGTGCATGTCTACCTCGCCTGCTATGCAGGAGGCCGTGGGTTCGATGCTGACCCTGATACCTGCTGCTCTATATTTGGAGGTTTTATCTTCTCCCTGTCGTCACGTGGATTTTTCTCCGAGTCCACTGGTTTTTCCCTCCACGTTTATAAACATGCTTTTAGATTATTGGGCTGCTATACGTTTCCACTTCATCGGGCTATGATTTGTGGCCAGGTCGTTGGTGAAAAAGAGCTACATAGCTCAGTGGGACTTACCTGGTAAAATAAAAATAGTTTAGTTTAGTAAACAAGAGAGCCATTTCAGGGGGCTATTTGGCCTACTCTTCCACACTGGTCCAAAGTCTTGCAAATCGTTGGATTTCGCCCCCCCCCCCCCCACTTTACCGCACCACACGTGATCTGATGGTCCACCAACTCTGGTGTACCCATTTGTATTATGTGGTGGACATGGGGATTTAAGAAAATTGCCCGTGTGTGTGTGTGCTGTGGGGAGCGATAGTGTAATGGTCAGTATTGTGGTTCGTGCGTTTATCTACGAACCTAGCGACCTGAGTTTGATTCCCGTTCATGACCAACAACGTTCACAAAGGATATCTGAAGCAGTCCTGGGCCTCACCTTGGTATATGCAGTCTGAAATAAGTACTTGGTGCAATGTGGCCAGGCATGGTGCTGGCCACCCACCGACTCGTGTGCCGTGCTTGCCTTCAAAGGTGCTCTTGCTCACAGCACTTGCCCAAACGGTCTGTTAAGAGGCTACACCGGGGGGATCTTTGTCTTATTTTGACTCTGTCAATGTGTGTGTGTGTGTTGTGCTGACCAGGGGCACAAGATTTTGTGGGTGTAATCTAAAGATCTTGATTTGAAGCTTTCGTGACTGCAGGAATCCATCCTCTTTGGTTCTTTCGGTAAAGTCACGTAGGTAGAAAAAATAATAATAGATCACGACGTTTCCTACGACAGCAGTCCTCCTGCTGTGTTTGTTTCACACCTGATGACGGTTGCTTGTGTTGCGATCGAAACGTCGTGATCTATTATTTTTTCTACCTACGTGACTGACGGGCGTTCCGGGCGCGTGGCTCTGACGTGGAGCGCAGGTGACGCAGACCGTCAACTGACTCGTGCGGCAGACGTGCGAGCTGGAGACCAACGTGGTGGTGGAGCGAGTGAACCAAAAAGTAAGTAATCTAAAGATGTTGGGCGATGTCCTGACAACCCACGGCTGTCAAGTGTCCGCGCTCCCCCCCCTGTCGATCACCTGCGGGATGATGGTGAGCTTGGAGCGCAGGTCGTGCAGGCCGATGGGGGCGATGTCGATGCCGTCGATGCGGATAGAGCCGCCGGCCGCCTCCATCATGCGGAAGAGGCAGCTGGTGAGAGACGACTTCCCCGCGCCCGTGCGCCCCACGATTCCCACCTGTGATACGCAGCGCACGCCGGCACGTCGACGCGTTAACCCAGGCCACCCAGGCAAGGCGAGCCCAACACCAGAGGTCGCAAACGGGTTTTGATTCCTTACCTGTACCCATACCCAGCCGCACCAGGGTCGCAAACGGATACCCGTACCCGGCTGGGTACGGGTAGCCGGGTATCGGATAGGGTACGGGTATCGGGTACCCGGTTGCGACCTCTGCCCAACACCCTGGCTTCCCGTGCTGTCAAAAAATCTCCCCCCCCCGCCACCCATCCGCCGCGATGCTGCAACCCTTTGGGAAGTCCCTCGAATCAAGGAAAACTGTCGCCTTCCCATTCACCAGGACCTCAATAACGTCCCTCGTCATCGCTTGAAGTCGCATAAGCCCTTCTGGACCCATGTGCTCAACCCCCATTAAGCTTGGAAAGCTGAATGGAGTTCAAAAGAACTCACAAACACCTTGTGAAAGACCCAATGCAGAAGATCCATTGGATTTGATCGTCCAAGAAGCTCATGGTCCACCCTAAATCGTATCCACTGCACAAACCATGGCAGATGCGAATATCTGATGCACACATGGAAAAATAAACTCTCCAGTGTGCGACTGTGGTCATTCAGAACAGACCGTACAACATATAACGACGCACTGCCCGATCCACAAATATACGAAGGAGACATCACAGCGATAACACTCCACTGCTCCTGACGCAGTTGTCTGGCTTAACCACCTCAATGTGAAATTGTAGTTGCTGCTCTGCATCTACATCAGCCATATGAAAGATCCTCGCAAGAGAGGCAACATCGTTTCACGTATCTCAATGAGTTTATTTAATCTATTGGATAGATAAAGGGTACCACCAATTCTTCTTTTGTACGGTGTTTGAAAAAAGCAGCAGGGTACAATTGTATATTTTATTTTATAAGATATTCCACTGCATCTGGGATGGTAGCTGAGTGGAGGCTGCTTGTTATCTGTGGTATGCCCAATATGCCACCAGGATATGTGTGGTGTATTGGGCAGTCACCTGCGCTATGCTTTGATTGATTGAAGATTGATTGACATTGCGCACCGTGCGCGTGCCGTACGTGGCTCAATGCACGTGGCATGGGACAAAAAGAGCAAAGAAAATTTAAAGGAAACATTCAAAGTCAGATGAACCTTCACAGAGTGAAGTGCTCCAGCTTTGAGCGTGTGTGAGTGTCAGCTGTCAATAGTCTTGGTCAACCCGTAACGCCTGGGTCTGTCCCATGATCTCCTGTCAGCAAGCTTTCCACACTTCACGTGGCTTCAAAGTGCACGGAGCCTGGTACAAGGGCCGTGGTGGCATCACTGCCACTTAGTGGCAAATCATAGTTGGTTGCTGTTATGTGAGATGAGTGTGTTTCGGCGGTTGTGGAGAGATTGGAGAAGTTTCCATACTAGGCAGTGTGCTTATGACCAGTTTCGGTTTGCCAGCAGATGTCTCACTCCGATTCAGGTGAGCAGTATTATATTTCCATCAGGTGTGTAACTCTGTAGGAAAGCTGCTTGGCCTGTCGCTCAATACGAAGCTCCAGGTGTTCATGGCCACAATCATGCCCTTCCTTCACTATGCTTCCAAAAATTGGTCCCACTGAAGGAACATCTGCACTGGTTTGAAACATTCACGCTGGCCTGCCTACGATCCATCCTGGGTTTAACCAGGCTAGTTTGTATGAGGAGCTCAAAGATCTTTGACAGATCTGGACACTTCCATTAGTGATCTCCTCCAGCAGGCAAGGCTGTGTTGGCTGAATCCTGTAGCCCACATGCCTCAGCAGCTTTTGTTTGGCCAGGCAGAAGGGGATGAACGGGCGTGGCATGGGCGAGAAAAGAGGATGTGGCTCTGGGTGAAATTGCCAATGACTTGCACCAGCAATGTTAAGTTTGGCCTCTATGGAGGAGGCTCATGAAGGACGCTACTGGGCAGTTTGAGGAAGTCGCCCTCCAACAACAACAGAGGGATGAGGAGCCACAATCACAACAACGAGTGGATCACCGGGCGGCTAGAATGCAGCAAATTGGCAGAGTGGGGGTACAGGTGGTGCATCTGTCAGCCATCACAATCACGGTGGGGTGGGGGGGGACAGACAAAGGTGGCCGGGTGTAATGCTGACCACTCACCCCCTCGCGTACCATGCCGGCCTTTGTAGGTGTATCGCTAACGGCACTTGCCACAACAGTCTGTTAAGGCTACACGGGGGGGGGGGGGGGGGGGGGGGTGGTGCGTGGATCTTTGTCTTTGTTTCCATCTTTGTGTGCAGGGCACCTTCTCCCCAGGCTGGATGCTGAAGCTGATACCCTTGAGCACGAGCTCCAGCTCGGGGCGGTAGCGCGTGCTGTAGTCCACGAACTCCACCTGCCCGCGGTCCGGCCACTCGCTCGGGGGCCGTGTCTCCGTCTCCCACGCCGCCTGCGCGCTCACGGCACAACAGCGGTTGAGGAGAGACCGGCGCAGGCTTCACGACGTCTAGTGGTTGAACTGCATTGTGGCCAATTAAAAATACAAATTGCCTTCCTTCACATCTGCCCTCAAGCTGGTCCTCAATGCTCACGAAAAGTTATTCTCCACGAAAAGTTATTCTCCAAACCTGTCTCGCCACACCATGCATATTGGGGATGTTGACAACCTTCAATATCTAGACGTTGACCTGGACTCAAAACTGTGTTCCAATACCCACGTTGACCACGTGACACAACGAGATAAAAACCAATATTGGATTCCGATACAGGAACAAGCGTTGCATTCCACATCGACTCCCCGTCTGAATATTGTTAAAGCCACCACTCTGCTCATATTTGATTATTACAACACCATCTACAGCCTAGCTTCTGAATCCACCTTGAAAAGTCTAATTCCACTGAACCACTCCGCTCTCCGCTTTGCCCTCTGACGCCCCCTCTCTAGAGCTCATCGTGGTAACCTGTAGCTCAACTCAATTCTGTCCCGCACTGAATATCCGCAAAGACCACCACTGGGATGTCTTCACCCTAAAGGTCCTCATCCTAAAGGTTAAACAAATCCGCCAATGACCTAAAGGGCAACTTTCTTCCTCCCGTAGCCTCAGAATCACCTCCTTATTCCGACTAAAAATTCCATTTGCTACAACGTTGTTAAAAAAAAGAATTTTTCCGCGTTGTTGCTCCACATTGCTCTAATCCTCTTGCTGCTCAGCTACTGCTCGCTTCCCTCACTTCACTCCCCCTCTTCACTTGCCTTCTCTCATCTAGATGTGTACAGCGCCTTCATCCAAGGCGCTGTACAGCAATTACAAAAATGGTACACGTGATGAAGGTGCTTCGGTCGAAGGTAACCTAATATTAGCTTGCGTTCAATTTCCATTACCAATCACAGTAAGTCGCATAATCTGACCGCCCTGACAAATTAGCCACCCACACCTAGTGCAGTGTTTGTGCACAGTGTGGGACTGTCATTTTCCATTAATGTTCACTTCTCTGACCTTTTCACATCTCCACCTGTACCCCGGTCCACGGCGAGTCGCATTTGCATCGCCGGACTGTGTGCGCACGTCCATGCTGCGTGCGTGTGTGAATAGCGGGGAGCGGCAGTGTAGCAGTTTGCGCGATTACGCTACGAACCCGGCGACCCGAGTTCGATTCCCACTCACGACAAACAACAGTGATGATTATCTGAGCCGATCATGGGCCTCCCCGAGGTCGACTCAGCCTCAAATGCCCCAACAGTCTGTTCAGGCGATAACGTGGGATCTTTGTCTTTGTGTGGATAAGTGAGCGGCTGCACCGCCCTGCTGCAGGAGCCGCCCTCACCTCGCGGTCGATCTCCGTGTACTCGCTCACTCGCTCCACCGCCACCACGTTGGTCTCCAGCTCGCACGTCTGCCGCACGAGCCAGTTGAGAGTCTGCGTCACCTGCGCTCCACATCAGAGGCACGCGCCCGGAACGCCCGTCACAAAAATGTCGTCTTGTCAGGATCCCCCCCCCCCCCGTGATATTTGCGCCTTTAGCGATTGAAATTATTATTCACGTAAGTAAAATGTGTGTCGTACACCCTCCTCCACCCGACACGGCCAATTGATGAAATTGTCACGTGACAAACAAGAGTCTGAGCTTGAAAATTCACAGCCAGGGAGCAAGCTCATGGGTGCCTTGTTCTATTCTTGCCTCTGGCAGCGATACGTTCAGCAGCTAAATGTCAATGTTGAGGTCTGCTCGCCACAGCGAGAGTACTTCAGATAATTTTTGTAGTTTTACCACTCCTCCACTGAAGGAGCGCAGACTACAGTAGTTTGCTATATGGTCCATAGTTTGTATTGCATGGCCACAATCAAACTGTGACTAGGCGGGTGGCTGGTGATGTAATCAGACACAGGCCCAATGAGAACGAGAGCTGGACAAAAGCGAGTTCATCGATCCCACTCTATGAGGCACACACTGATATTTAATTCACCTGGGGTGAGAGGACCCGATACATCGTACGTACCACGAGGCCCGTTAAACCTGTTTGTCCCCAGAGCATCGGCACAATAACCCTTCGCTGCCCACAGTAGAAGCTCCGATCACACTCCCTCACGTTGCAAACACCAAGCACTCTGTTAAACCGCTGCTGCAAAACCTCTCGCGCCGAGGGCTGCTTCCTTCCGTGCCTGCAGCTCACCGGCTCGTCTGCAGAGGTCATAAGTTCTGCGCCTCGCGGCATGGGAAAGGTACGAAGTGTCCGGCAGCGGGAAGATAAAGACTCGGGGTGTCTTTAATGAGCCAAGCGGCGGCGGGGGGGGGGGGGTGTTGCTCACGTTGAGGGCGTAGGAGATTGACAGGCCCACAACACCGCCGGCTGTTGTCCCCCGCGCCAGGACAGCGAAGAGCGCGGCGAAGAAGACGACCAGGTTTCCCGTGAACTCGAGGCGGATAGCCAGCCACCTGCAGCACACGACGAGGCGTTGAGTCATGTGATCACAGCGTATGGAATACGAATTCAATGACTTCAACATGAAGCACGCTGCACTCTCATTGATAAGAGAACGACTCGTCGGCACGAGGAACTGCTGATGAGCAGGAACTCATCCCCTTAGAACTGCTTTTTGTGTTTAGTTTGTTGTCCTTCCCCGCATCTCCAATTAGCACGGTTGCCTGCATACAATGCGAAAGAAGTTCAACATACATACAAGGCAGCCATACGGCGATTCGGCGGCAACAATAATATCCCAAGCTCTGCGATCCCCTATAAACTAAGGTGTTATTTGGCCAATTAATGAGTGTTCACATGTGGCACGAAACCAGAGCAACCAAACAAACCCCACGCGTGCGAGGGGGGAAACACTCCATCCCATGCAGATGGAACAAGCGGACTCCACATTTTTGCTGTACCACCTCGTGGCGAGCCGGCGCGTGGCACCTCCTCGACACCCATGGGAAAGGAGTTTCGCAAAATGTGCGCGATCCACCAACCCTCACCTCCACAGTGCTGGATTATAGACCACGTGCATAGCCACCACCACACGCTATAACAAGACAATGCTTTTGCTGGCGTTCAGCAAGAGCCGCCAGGGCACGTGACAAGACATTCCTCCTGAACGTCGGTGAAAAAGAGCTTGATGGCTCATCGGATTTTTTCAGGATAAAAAATTCTGAAAGATTATCATTCTGACATTTCACTTTTCTGCTCCCTGTGGATAAATACCCGCCATCGAAAGTGTATAGTAAAAATATTAATGCATTGCTCATAGTGTAAACTGTATCGTGCGCCTACCTCTCTCCTCCCATTGTGCTCTACCACTCTTCCCATCCCCATCTGTTCCAGAAACCACGCCTTCTCTGCAATTCCGATTCCATGCACCTGTCGAAGTCTTTATTCAAACTCTTTGTCTATTCTGCTAATTATTGCCCCCCCCCCTCCAATCTAATGTCATCTAAGCTACCCACAATGCACTACAGCCTATCTTTTTCAACATCGCAATTCTCTGTTGCGTCACCATTTACAGTGAGGGAAAAAAGTATTTGATACTTATTTCCCTCATTAAAATGCAAATGAATTTATAACATATTTGACATGCGTTTTTCTGGATTTGTTGTTATTCTGTCTCTCACTGTTCAAATAAACCTACCATTAAAATTATAGACTGATCATTTTTTTGTCAGTGGGCAAACGTACAAAATCAGCAGGGGATCAAATACTTTTTTCCCTCACTGTACACCCCCCCCCCAATCCTGTTGAGCAACTTGGGATGTTTCTGTCTTGAGACACTTTCATACATTAACACTGTTTTTTTTGTTTCGATATGTTGTATATATCAAAAACTGATTTTGAACCCAATTTAGATATTTGGAAAGACTAAAAACCTCATGAGAGTAATCGTTAATTTACCTCACCTCCACATAAGATCATTTTGTAACAATGTGCACATCTCTAATTCATCACTTTGGAGGCAGGAGTCATGCGCTTGAGATCCACTTGCAGGCGTGGTGAGGTTCCCCCTCAGTAGGCAGCGTAGCAGGTAAGCCGCTGATTTGCAATATCTCTCTACGGATCAGTCAACTTTCCTCTCATCGGCATTATTTTTTTCTCCAGTTTCTTCCCGTCGGCAAATGTGCTCGACAGGTCACTCCGCGGGCGGCACGTGTAGAACTCGTGACCAAAGGCAACGCAGGACCCAAGGAAGACGGGCCAGGCCACTCACCGATTGGACACGATCCAGGGGAAGACGCACACTTGGTTGACGTCCACGATCTTGACGTTGTGCGCGAGGAAGCGAGGAAGATGCCTGTAGGCCCGGATCACGCTCAGGCCCTGCACCGTCTCCCCGAAGTGAGAGTAGATGGGCGAGCGCGTCACCGAGTCCAGGCGACGGAGCTGGCGCGACGTGCTCACGTAAAAGCGCTGCCGGTGGAGGAGGAGGGGAGAGTTTCATTTTCAGTTAGAGACAGTTCAAGTTCAAGTTCATTTATTTGGTATAGCCCTGTGAGCCATTCGGCTCTTGAATCGGGTGCAACCGCAACAACAACAAAAAACATGATGAACAAGAAAACATCTTAAAGTGACTATGCGCAAACAGAAAAATCACGTGCCGAGGTGGAACGGCACGTGTCACAACAACAACCGCCATTCGCCACTAAGTGGCGGTGACGTCACCACGACGCTTGTGCCAGGCCATGTGCACGTTGAAGGGGGGCCGCACGGAGGGGACACGCGGCAGGCAAAAGCCTTTAGATTTCGAGCACGCACGCACACACACACGCACGTACTCGCGTGTTGAAACTCTCCCAACGCTGAGCATTTATTCAATGAAAGCATTGACGTAGAGTGTTACCTCATTATGCGCGAGCGACACGTTCCAGTGATGCTCGTGAAAACCAAATTTCGCGGGTAATGATATTGGCCGATGAAAAGCTATCTTTTTTCATGAATTGCCTTATTTAATTACGTAAATAAACTTTATCTCTCATCACTTTAAATTTCATCACTGTATCTCTCGTAACTTTATATCTCATCGCTTTATATCTCGTAATTTTATCTCGCATCACTTCATATCTCATCACTTTATCTCATTACTTTATCCATGCAGTCGTGTAGAGTTCCAGAGGCGAATCGTGGATAGCCAAAACCGCAGATAGCAAGTCCGTGAATAACGAGGGAAGACTGCACTGCTGTACCGGTGTTAGTATGGTACGAAGCTTCCTCGGAACTCGTCGATAAGTCACAAGCGCGAGCATAACCACCGCCAAGGGTGGCAGACAGTAGCCCACTTCTCGGGTGTTTTCGTGTCACCTTAAACACGACTAATATCCTCATCTGCAGTCTGTTCTTTAGGGAACACATTTCTATAACGCGGATGCGAATTGGATATAACGCTATCGCGTGAACTTAGTGACGTCGCGCGAGGAGGAATAAGCGGTTGTACGGCTGCCTCGGCGTAGCATCGCACAAGGAAGTGGGATGCTGCTGGATGCTTCTAGATGCTACCCACGCGCCTCAGTTTTTGTTCAGTCTGCGTACGCATCTCACCGTGTTATCGTGGACTGTGCTCTTCGCTACATTATTTATTATAACGTGACTTTATCATAATGCGGCGTTCTTCAGGAACCAAACTACCACCGCGTTATAGGAGAACAGACTGCATAGGCGAAATGGACGTCGTTGATCTGAATACAGATGTGATCATAGAATAAAACCACAGATCACAGAATAGAACCATCCCCCGACTCCTCCCGTTGCAGAGCGCGTTGACGCCGCGCTCACTCGCTCGCTCGCCGCGCTGTGCCGCTCCCCGCACCGACGGGAACGTGTCAAGCGAGTCGGCACCTGCACGAAGAAGTAGAAGATGGCGATGGGCACGATGACGGCGGCGAAGAGGGGCGTCGCGATGCAGATGACGAGGACGGTGCTGAGGACGCCGAACGCGCACGAGATCCACGAGCGGAACGACATGGGCAAGGTGTCGTCGATCGTGTTGATGTCCTGTTTGGGGAGTCACGAGAAAAGGTGAAGGAAAAAGGCAAAGGTGCAGCCCTGCTTGCCAGCAGAGTTATCATCTCGCCGCGAGATGTTAACTCCTTCGTTTGGTATGCAGGAGGTCGTGGGTTCGATCACGACCCTGACGCCTGCTGCTGTATATTCGGAGTTTGCATGTCTCTCTCCCCGTGGTCGTGTGTTTTCCCCTCCACATTTAGAATCAACGTGTGTTTAGAGTATTTGATTGCTGTAAATTTCCACACGATGATAAGCCACTTCGTTGAGCTGTAGTTGCGGCCAGGTCGCTTCTGAAAAAGAGCTGCATAGCTCAGTGGGCGTTACCTGGTAAAATAAAAAAGTCTAGAGGAAGGGGCCTCCAAGAGGGTTATCTGGATGAGTTGTCCACGCAATGCCAGACGTCTTTACCCCACAACACGCAACCTGCGGATCAACTAACTGTGGTGTACTTACTGTTGTTAATGCTGTTGTGGAGAAAGAAGCAACTGGGGTGGTGGGATTTGAGAAGCTTGCACTACTCCTGTTTCAACTGCCGTGCCGGGAGGTGGAATTGAACCGGCGATTCCCTGATTATTAGTCCGGTGTGCCAACCGTTACACCAGGGCAGCGTACCCTAGCGCTCGAGCGTCTCCAGCAAATTGTCCAGCCTACGATGCCACTCACGTGTCTCCGTACAAACACCATGAGGGCAAGTCCGGTGCGCTAGCCCACGACAAACATCACGGCAACATCCTCACCGGGGAAGTGAGATGAGCGGATCTTGCGGAAGGTGAACGAACGTAAGGAGAGTCTTTATATCTCATCACTTTATCTCCCATCACTTTATCTCTCATCACACCCTGACTCTATAGACGTCGGCTGGTTTATTTGGCATCGTGGAGAGCACATGGGACAGTATCGGAATATTTTATTCACGCCGGAGGAATCTGATGAGCAGTGAAGCTCTATTTTCCCAGAGATGTCCAGCAAGGGGCGGGTAAGGATGATGGCGGCGAGCACCTTGGCGAAGCGGTTGACGATGCGGCCGATGGGAGTGGTGTCGTAGAACGCCATGGGGGCGTGCAGCATGTTGCCCAGCAGGTCGCGGTGGAGCACTCGTGAAGCCTCGATCGTGCCCTTGGCAGTGATGAACGCGGCCAGGAAGACGAAGAGGCCTTGGGAGGCAAATGGCGAGTTGGCGGGGGATTTGTTTGTTATGTTGGGAAAAAAGAATACAAATAACAGCAGCAGCCCGTTCCGTTTGGATGTCGTGCGTTATAATGTGAAGCCCTGCAACAATCAATCAATCCACGTATCTGCTGGTCTCCCCGAGCTTTGTAGGTCATCAGGGTTGTTTGGCCATACTTCACCACACAGGAGTCACTGTCGGTGCGTGAAGGGGTTGGCCCCAGACATGCCTCATATATCACTCACCGGCTGGTGTTTGCCGTGGCCAGGAATTGAACTCGGGAAAGTGTGCATTTCATCGAACGCAATGCGGGATAGCCGCACTGCCTGGGGCGAGGAATGGAGATGCGTGGATGTGCCCAACAACGACCTCATCAGTGATCCGTCGACCTCCCAAGGGGTATTGGGCCGCTTCCGAACATCGATGGGGCATCTTACGACTACTACTACACGACAGCCCCACTGTGTGAATGCGAGGAGTAGCAGACGATGGCGCCCTATCGTCTCCGGCTGTGAGGTGCGTCAGGGCATGCCAGGCGTGACTGGTTGCTGCCCTGCACGTGCTGGAGGAGGAGGCTGTCACGTGCCTCTATTTATTGATTTGTATTGTGTGTGTGGTGCTCTAACTGTGTAAAATAATTCGGTGAACACATTTAACGCAATAATTATCCATTGCTAAGTTTTGCGGCCTGGCATGGAAAAGCAATGACAAAGCTTGATAACAACGCGTATAATTTTTTTACGTATTTACATTGAAGTTGAATGCATTTCCAAGGCTTTCAATCTCTGCTCGACATCACTCAATCTCCCTCGCTGTTCAAGCCACTCACTCGTAGCACACCGCTTCAGTGTCACTTGGAATTCGCTTTCCCTCGCAGATTATTGTTTCAAAACCAAAATTAAAAGTAGCCCCAGGTCGTCAAGTCGGGTGTGGAATGTGAATTCCAAGATTTATCTGCATTATTTTGTGATTTCCCCCCCAGGATTTTATGCATTTTGTCGATATTATCCTCATTCGAGTTGCACGATATTATTGATACTAAATATAAAATGCATGTAAGTGTCAAGAATTATCAAAAAGGTGAATATTCCGTGTTATTGAACACATGCTTCCACAGTGGCATGTCTTTCAAATTTTGGTGTGAGGGAGCAAATCTGTCCTGTTTAGTTAAAGTATTCAAAGCAAGAATAATAAACGTATGAACATGAATAAAATCACAATAATAATAACAATGATTTCACCTTGTAACGCACGCAGTATTCGCTTGCTCTCGAAGAAAAGAGAGAACAACTCAGAGGCGCACGGAAGAACCACAGACGAGCGGGAAGGCAGCAGTCACATGGTAAGCCAGCACCTGCAATTGCCCAAGCTCTATGGTCCTCTATATATGAAGGTGTTATCGGCCAATTAATCAGTTTACATGCGGGAAGAAACCGAAGCACCCGGGGAAACCCACGCATTCGAGGGGGAACACTCTATCCCATTCAGACGGAAACAAGGTGGAGTCCACATCTTTGGTAACTGCCTTCTCCTGGAGAGCCAGGGTTACGGCACCTCGACAACGACGAGAAGGAAGATTGGCAACGCTCGTGCACATTCACCAACCATCACCGCTGCCTCCCGCAGTGCTGGGTGACAGGCCACGTGTAGCAAAGCCACTACCGGTTGCCCAGCCGATACTTCTCGGACGCTCCTTCCTTCATCCGTTGATAAAGCCACGGATACATTTTGCCAAAAATTACAAGTCTCAGAGGATGCGTGGCGCACACCCCTGGCGTTAGCGGCGATGCTACGATGCTCGCTCGGGTTTAAAGCCTTTACCTTGAGCCACCCCCAGCGCTCCGTAGACGCCCAGGCGCATATCGTTGCCGTAGGTGACGTTGGGGTAGCTGGCCGCATCGAAGGTCCAGTCGCTGAGCCAGAAGTTCTGGCCGATGACGGCCGCGTTCTGCAGGAGGTTTCCCATGAAGATGAGGAACGATAAGAAGAGGCCTGTGGAGCGCATGTACTGCATGTACACGGACCACTTGACCTGCACGCCAACACGGGGACACACACACACCACATGTATGTACTGCATGTACACGGACCACATGACCTGCACGCCAACATGGGAACACACGAGGTGTTCCCCGAGTAAACAAGATAAATAATAATGTACACTATGAGACCTCCTTTACCAGTGGCAAAATATAGTAATTTGTTTTTACCCTTTCAACTGGTACAAAACTGACACCTTTATACAAGGCATCATATTTGCAATAACCACAAGACAAGCAGTCAAAATGCAAACAAAAAGAAACAACTCTGATAATGATAATGAAATGCACTGTCCTTGAAGTTGATTGGTCCACACCCGAGACAGCTTTTCTTAGAGCCTAGTCTCCATTGGTGTTGGACCAGATGACGCCAAAAGGCGTACAACTCAAAAACAGCGCACTATCAGAGTATTGAGAGCTCGGGGTAAGCATTTATACTATGAGACCTCCTTTACCAGTGGCAAAATATAGCAATATGTTTTTACCCTTTCAACTGGTACAAAACTGACACCTTTATACAAGGCATTACAATAATAATGTAAACAGATTATTTGTACAATCGGGGGGTGGGGGGGGGCACCGGTAGGGAGTTCCACAACCGGGGGCCACCACAATATGCTCTCGATCAGCCCAAGAACGCAGCCGAGATCGAGGAATACATAGAAGGGCACCGTCGGCAGATCTTACAAGCCATGATGAAGGGGGCACGAGATTGAATTGGCTCCTGAATGTAAAGTACAAGCTCATCCTCGTAAGGCGAACGTACATTTCCAGTCTCCACGCCTTCCTTTTCGATCAGCTTCTGCGCTTTATCATCCTGCTCCTTCCCAAGCAGTGCTGTCTCTCCGCTCGTCGAGTTCCTCGCAGAGTGTTTCTTGTGGCTCCGTCTAGATTCACGTCAGAAAAACACAATGCAAAGGAACAACGATAATAAGGCAAACACATTCTACATAAACACGTTAAGATGCAGGTGCACGGTGTGCAAAAGCTCTCGGATCTAAGCTGATGTCAGTTATAATCATTTACACCCGTTCATCAAGCCACTACTGGATGAAGACCTCCCTTAAATTTCGATTTAAAGCTTTCGTGACTGCAGGGATTCATCTTCTTGGTTCTTTCGGTAAAGTCACGTAGAATGGAAATAATAAAATAATAAAACTAAAACATAATAAAAAAATTCTCACGACGTTTCGGCCACAACGCAAGCAGCCGTCCTCAGGTGGAGAGCAGGTCTGTCGAGTAGACAGAGTCTTCAGACTCTGTCTACGCGTTGTGGCCGAAACGTCGTGAGAATTATTTTATTATGTTTATTTTTATTATTTTATTATTTCCATTCTACGTGACTTTACCGAAAGAACCAAGAAGAAGACCTCCCCTTTCCGCGTGTTGGTCATGGGAGTTGTTTGACCATACTTCACCGCGCTGGTTAATTGGACAGCCACGGACCGGTTAAGATAGAACTATCACGTGAACCACAGCGGGAGGAATGAACTCAGGAGTGCCGAGTTCTGAAGTGCAATGCGCTACCCCACAGGACTACGCCATTCCACCCAAAATTATTTTACAACCTCGGTGGAAATTAAATGTGGAAAACAAGCCTCGGAAAATACTGAAGAGTATTTGCGAAATGTCAGTACATGCTGGATATGGTCACAGAGGTACCCCGCACCTCCGCTAAACACGGTTGGCTACGTACGGTGCGGAAGAAGTTCAACATTCATACCGACCGTAGCGATACAATTTGCATTTACATCTCAGGGTGCTTCACAATAGGAAGGTGCTCAAAAAGCCATTGCACAATAAATCCAGCTCAAATTAAAATAACTCAAACAAATTACATTTTATCATTTATTAAAACAATTGTATGCCAGAAGCTTTACTGGAAACCACTTGGAATAGAGTTCCAGATGGAAGGAGCATCGCTCAGACTCAAGACTTTATTATTTCAGCTGGAAATGACCTGTTGAGCTAAACAGCTATAAAATAGTGGCGATGCTCGTAATAAAATAGTGGCAATGTTCATAATAAAATCGTGGGAATGCTCGTAATAGAATAGTGGCAATACTCGTAATAAAAGTGGTGGTGTTCGTAATGAAATAGTGGCGGCGCCTACCAAGGAGCGACCGCATCGAATGGGAGAGAGAAAGAAAGTGATGAGCTATAGTGATGAGAGAGAACGTGATGCGAGAAAATTATGAAATAAAGTGATGAGAATGTGATGAGAGATAAAGTGATGAGAGATAAAAAGTTGCGAGAGGGGAGGGGTCCGTCACCTTTTGCTGCTGGTGCTGACCCGCAGGCGCATGCTGCGCTCTCGCCGGAAGGTGCTGCTCACACTGTCCTCATACGCGTCGTCGCCCTGGGGCTCCGGGTCCGGCTCGTCCGCGATGTCCACCGTTGTCGTGATCACTGAGATGAGAGGGAGCGGGAGGGGGGCGGACGGGGTAGACCAGTTTGTTCTTCACTCATTTTCAGAAGGGGTGGGGCGGCGGAGAGGGGGGCACTTTCACTGATAGGACATCATGAGTGTCAGGGGCCGCCACATTTTAAACCATTGGGGGATTGGCAGCATGATGATGATGGGGGGGGGCAGTGGGTGTTTTCAATATTTGTGTTTTGTCACGGGGGGGGGGGGGCGCACGACAGAGGCCGCACTAAAGGCCTTGCAATGAAGAACCACTGGGGTAGGTCAATAACATGAGGACATTGGGGTTATACGAGGGTCCAGAGTTACACCCTAAATCAATTAAGTAAGAAAGAGAAGGCAGTGGGAAGCAGCTGGGAAAAAGAAAGCAGGGAATAGGCTGAGGAGTTTGAGGAGAGATTTGGTGGAAGATAGCTAGGAGAGAGGAGAGCGAGAGGCAGAGGGGCCAGGGGGGCAGGGATTGGTGGGAAGGAGGAGACGGAGGAGTTTAGAAAAACCTTCTGGAAGGTTCCAGAAAGATCTGTCGAGAAGGAATGCAAAGGGCGTATAACGTGTGCCTGGCACTCTTGAAGAGAGTGAGGGATTTAAAATAAAGCCCTGACTCCCTTTGAAATGGAATAAAAGCTGACAAGTGCAAAAAGAAGCGTGGAGTTGCACATCCACGTGTAGTGACTGTGATTGTCACTGTGTGGTGCCGGGCTTACGAAGCCACAGCGGATAATGTGTTGGCGTTATGTGTAGCCTGCTTACTGGGCATAGTACCAGTCCTAGCGGGGCTTGGGTGAGCGCTGGTCAGCGCAGAGGCACCACATACAGTGTGCGGTGCGGGCTCCCGGTGAGGGAGCGAGACAGAGTGTCAGCCAGACACGGTTATGTTGGGGCATGATACGCTGGTTGACCTGCCGACACGTGACCGGATGATATTGGAGAGGGGCCACCGGTGGACGGGGGCCGCTGGGCGGTCACGTGGTATAAAGGAGCTCTCGGGAGCCTTCGGGAAAGAGCTCGAGAGGTCTGGAAGGTGGGCGGGCGAGAGGCGGAGCCAGCCCCAGCCCAGGCCGATATAACGGGGGCCCCATGAAGGGCTCGGGGTTCTTCGTGTTGCTGGTGATGAAGATCCACGTCGGGTTGAAGAAGCCTCTAGCCACGCGGTCCGGGACCCAGCTCGTGGTCTAGGCCAGGATAGCGAATCGTGTCTAGTTCTGCCGTAGCGTGGGTTAGATGAGCATTCAACACCCAAGTGTAGGTTGTGTTGTGTTATGTTGAGTTACTAAATAAATAGTGTTGCTCCCAAGACAACGTCTGTGACTCAGTTGGACTCACTACACATGCATGGGAATTCAGGTGTGGGCATATATGTTGAACTTCTTTCACACCGTATGTAGCTAGCCATGCTAATCGGAGGTGCGGGGGAAGTACAACAAACTAAACACAATAAACAGTTCTGAAGAAATTAGTTTTCAAACTAGATGATGTAAAAGTGCACAGCTCCAGTGGCTTCCTAATATCGGAAGGGCGTTCCAGGCGGCCAGAGAAGCGTGTCTGAAAGTGACCATCCGCATCGTTAGAGACAGTTCAAGTTCAAGTTCATTTATTAGGTATAGCCCTGTGAGCCATTCGGCTCTTGAATCGGGTGCAACCGCAACAAACAAAACACTAAAGCATGAACAAGAAAACATCTTAAAGTGACTATGTGACTATGTGCAAACAGAAAATCCAAGAAAATACAGCAAAATATTTCAGAAAAAGCACCGTACACCAACACTGTGTGCAAAAATCCCAGTGGGATGCAAGTCAAACAACAACAACCACAAGACAACTTAGATTAAGGCCATCAGTCTAACTCTGTACTACAACAAACAAACATGGCCAAACCAGAAAACTTTTCGAAAATCACCAAAATAAAGACATGAAAGCAATGAAACAGTGAGAGACAGAGAGGAATGCACGGATCAGAGAACGTACGCAAGTAGGTGCATCGTCGTATGGATTGCCGCTGAAAGAAAGAAGGCAAGTTTTGGGTGAGGACACATCCCGAGAACAGGTGATGGCCGGCGGTTGAGACTTAGGATGCGACTGCAGCCAAAAAAGGAGGGAACACAAGAGACTCGCCACTGTGGAGATGGAGCGATGAAAAACAGCTCAGGTGCGGGGACTATGGAGAGATGGTGACAGCTTTGGGGAGACCTTCATCCAGCAGTGAATTGATTAGATGAAGATTGCAGGGCATTGCACACTTTATCAACAAAATATCAAGGACGTTAAGGTCGAATGTGATATAGGAGCCAAATACTCTAAACACGTGATGTTGATTCTAAATGTGGAGGGAAAAACCCGGAGAATAATCCACGCTGCAACAATGAGAGAGAGAGAGACGTGAAAACTCCAAAATATACAAGCATCGGGTTTGGGATCGAACCCACGACCTCATGTATACCTAGCGAGGTTGTTAACATCTCGTCACAATGTTGAAAAGACAAACAATGCCATACCTGTAAACCCTTACGGTTTACCCGTATTATTGTACAGGGAAATTTAGTTTGCAGGTCCATACGGCGTACAGCCTTTTCAATACGGGCAAAAAATTATAATTTGGTCTATTTGTGTTTCTCCTATGTGATGGGACTTTATAGGATGAACGTTGATATTTATATGGGCACGAGGTGACCAATACGGTCTAAATTGGTCATGAATAAGGTAGGCACTGATAAGTGGTTGACAGGAATGCGAAAAAACTACCAAAAAACATGCTTTTACTCACCGCTGTCCAGGTCGGTGGCGTTTTTCTTGTCCCCGTCCTTCTCCTGGGAGTCGTAAATGCGCAGGAATTCGGCGAAAGCTTCGCCATTTATGACAAGTTGCTTGTAGGTGCCCATTTCGGAGACCCGGCCGGCCTGCAGCACCACGATCTGATCCACCATGGACAAGAAGCTCACCGAGTGGGTGACCAGCAGGCGCGTCTGCGGGAAGAGGCGGGCGCGGAGCGGCGGGTGGCAACCGCCGACTTTAGTCGCAAAGCGCACAGCAGCCACTTGAAGCTTACCGTGATTTTTTCTTGTCATCCCAGAGTAATGAGATGCTCAGATTGTCGCGTTCGCACTTGCAAAGAGAGTAAGGCGCACCGTAAACCTGTGCCCGGTCCTAATGAAGTTAGACAAATCTGGTCACACAAGAAAAAACAATGATCCCCCCCCCCGTGTAGTCTTGTACAGACTGTTGGGAGCAAGTGCCTCTCTTAAGGCCGGCACGGCACACGAGTGGGTGGGTGGCCGCCTCCCCACATATACACAAAGATTCCCTTTACACACGAACAACAAAGACAATGATCCCCTGTGTAGCCTTAACATACCGTTGGGGCAAATGCAGTTAGCGAGCACCTATGAAGGCCGGCACGGCACACGAGGGGGTGGGCGGCCAGCACCACGGCCTGGCCAGTTTACTCTCCCCAGCAGTGATGTTTACACACCGCACTAGGTACTCATTTGATGCTGAGTCGACCTAGGGGAGGACAAGGACCGGTTCAGATAATCGTCACCGGTCTCGGCCGTGAGCGGGAATCGAACCTGCATCCTCACACGAACACACACACACAACAACCGGCCCAGAAGACGCACCCCCAACTTTTCTCCTTAAAATACGGGAGGCCAGGGGTGGATGGGTGGGTGGGGAAGAGCGTCTTTACGATCCCTGAAAGCGCAGCTCGCCACGGCCGCCCTCCCAGAGAGAGAGAGAGAGAGCGCTCCCCCACCTTGTCCTTGAGAATCCCGGTGGGCCCGATGACGTGCGTGAAGATGTGCTTCCCCACGTGCGCGTCCACGGCGGACAGCGGGTCGTCCAGCAGGAAGACGTCGGCGTCGCTGTAGACGGCGCGCGCCAGCGACACGCGCTGCTTCTGCCCCCCGGACAGGTTGATCCCCTGCGGGAGCCGTGGAGCAGAGGCGTTGGTCAGTTCCTTTTCATCGCTTTTGAAATGACGGCGAGACGGACGCAAGAGACGGCAGTGACCGTCAGTCGGGTAACGTCCGACGCCGTTGGTTTCTCAACGTGTGTGGGGTCGCGCAAGCGGTTGGGAGAGCTCTAGTTGGCTATAGCGTTGATGAATTGGGCTGCCACAGTGCCGAGATGTTAACTACCTCGCATGGTATACAGGAGGGCGTGGGTTCAATCCCAACCCTGGTGCCTGCTGTATATTTGGAGTTTACATGTTCTCCCTGTGGTCGTGTGGATTTCTCTCCCGGTCTTCCGGTTTTTCCCTCTACATGTAGAATCAAAATGCGTTTAGAGTATTTGGCTGCTGTCAATTTCCATGCGATAAGCCACTTCGTGGAGCTATCATTCGTGGCCAGGTTGCTTCTGAAAAAGAGCTATATAGCTCAGTTGGCCTTACCTGGTAAAATTAAACATTGTTTAGTTCACATAATAGTTGTACCTATGACTGCTGGTCGTGCTTAATGCCCTATTTGTTACTTGTCAATGCAGTTGATCATGTGAGTCCTGAAAAGGATGCACCACCAGATATAATTGTTGGGTTATGGGGAAACTAGTAGCAGCAGATGGAACGTTTATGCCTCTGATGATAATAATATTAAAAGCCGAGATGCCAGGACTAGTTGAATTAGGCCATTAGAGTTTCATGTCGGAGTCTCATGCTTCCGAAATACGCCAAAGCATCTTCAGTCACACATGCAGATACAGAAACCGAGAAAACTAACAGGCACAATCACAGAATAAGAATTTTTGTTGTTCGGCGGATCGGCGATGACAACCGTGAGCATCGTTTGGTCGCTCCGAGCCACTGTGAATGTGGCCAAGAAACTGTGAGGCAGTGAGCGAGGGAGCGGGTGAATGAGCAAACGAGTGGGCGAACGAGTGGGCGAGCAAGTGAGTGAGTGAATGAGCAAGTGAGTGAGTGAATGAGCGAGTGAATGAGCGAGTGAGTGGGTGAGTGAATGAGTGAGCAAATGAGCAAACGAGTGAGCGAGCAAGTGAGTGAGTGAATGAGCAAATGAGCGAACGAGTGAGCGATAAAGTGAGTGAGTGAATGAGCGAGTGAATGAGCAAACGAGTGGGTGAGTGAATGAGCGAGCGAATGAGCGAACGAGTGGGCGAGCAAGTGAGTGAGTGAATGAGCGAATGAGCGAACGAGTGGGCGAACAAGTGAGTGAGTGAATGAGCGAGTGAATGAGTGGGCGAGAAAGTGAGAAGTGAGTGAGCGAGCGGGCGGGCGAGTGAGCGCGCAAGTGAGCAAGCGAGTGTCTCACCTTCTCCCCGATCTCCGTCTGGTCCCCGGCCGGCAGAGCCTTCAGGTCGGCACTGAGGGCACAGGCGTCGATGACTCGCGCGTAGCGCTCCGGCTCGAGCGGCAAGCCGAACAGCACGTTCTGCTGCAGCGTGCAGTTCTGGATCCATGCCTGCTGCGGCACGTACGCCACCGAGCCCTGCAACAACGACACCCCCCCGTGTAGCCTTTGACGGACTTTTGGGCAAAGTGCTGCTAGCGAGTAGCACCTGTGAAGGGCGGCCACCCGCCACACGAGGTGAGTGGGTAGCCAGCATCACGGCTGCTGCCTTTGACTCACCAGTGCTGATGTTTACACACCGCACCAGGTACTGATTTAAGGGTGAGTCGACCTAGAGGAGGCCCAGGACAAATTCAGATATTCGTCACCGATCTTGTCCTTGAGTGGGAATCGAACTTGGGTTACCTAGGTTTGTAGCGCACTGCACTAACCACTGTGCCAACACTCCCATACACAAGCGTACAGTATCTGCATTTTAATGTGTGAATCAAGATACAAAGAGAACGCGTGCATGATGAATTTACATCTGTTGCCTTATCTGGATCATTAAAATTAAGACTTTGTCCTCCTGAACCAGCTCAAGAACTTCCTAAATCGACCTTATCTCTCTCCTCACTTCTCATTTTACCGTACACACATATTAATTTCTGCTTATTTCAACTTCACCCTCGTAACGATGCGTAACACTGCCACAGCACGTATAGATTCGAAGCAAATCGTTGTAAAGTCACCCAGTGCCGCTCACACGGCACGGCGTCCTGTCGACGCGGTGCGCCCGTGCCGGTCGACCGCACCTTCATTGCGACGGTGCCCTGCAGCTTTTCCATCTCTCCGAGCGTGGCTGCAATGAGCGAAGACTTTCCCGCGCCCACCTGTCCCACCACGGCGACGAGGCTGCCCACCGGCACCTCCACCGACACGCTGCCCATTCCACAGCACACACGGAGAGCACAACATCTCGAGATTACACTCAGCACTTGTGGTGCTGGTGCACAAGCACAAAGATCAGGAATTGATTTGGCACACCATCCCCTTCTGGGTCAATAAAGTAAGGTACCACTTTAAGGGGACGTCATCAGGGGTTATCCTATGGGGCTCTGGAGAGACTGCTCCCCATCATGGAATTGTGGTGGCCTCAAGGGGGCCACGACGGTGCAGAGACAGTGGCGTGTGTGGGGTGGTACTGTAGGCGTGGAGCACGGGTGTCGCCGTGAAGGGGGTCGCACCAGGACGTGACCGGGAGGTGAACCCGAGGGGACACGTGACCGGACAAGAGGGGGCAGGGGGGTCCCAGTCGGGGGTGAGAGGATCACGTGATGGAGATCAAGAGTCCCCACGAGGGTTCTGGAAAGGAAGGGTGGCCAGGGGTGGAGCCAGCCAGGCCAGGGGAGATATAAGCGGGGTCCCGGGAGGGAAGGCCCGGGGTATGAAGTCGCCATCCTCGATCCTCGGTCTCCACGTGTGGACCAGGCAGCCCATTGGCTGTACGGGTCCGGTGATACAATAGCCCGCAAGTATTAGAGTAGTTAGCCGTGGTGGTCACCACCCTATGTTACAATCCTGTTTAGGAGTTACCCGTTGTGTTAAATAAAGGTGTTGCCTCCAAGTACAAGTCTGTGTATAATTTGCGCACTGCAGAATTATGGAATGTGTAACAGAGCCGTGGTGAAAATAAATATAATAGGCTTTACTCTTTCTGGCAATCAAACACCCGTGTTAGACAAGAGAACACCAAAAGGCGAACAGTACAAAGACAATACAAGTATCAAAGCACTGATAGATCGGGTTGAGCAGTTATATCTATGATAATTGGTTTTTTACCCTTTCATCTGGCAACAAAACTGACACCTTTTTTACAAGGAGTCATGTTTGCATTGACCACAATACCTGCAGTCGGAATGCAAACAAAAAACATAACTCTGATAATGTATGCACTGTCCTTGAAATTGATTGGTCCACACCCGAGACAGCTTTCTTTAGAGCCTAGTCTCTCATGGTGTTGGACCAGATGACGCCAAAACATGACTCCTTGTAAAAAAGGTGTCAGTTTTATTGCCAGAAAAAAGGGTAAACAACCAATTATCATATTTTGCTACTGGCAAATGAGGTTCCAATGGTATAAATGCTTACCCCGAGCTCTCATACTCTGATGGTGCATTGTCTTTGAGTTGTGCGCCTTTTGGCGTCATCTGGTCCAACACCATGAGAGACTAGGCTCTAAAGAAAGCTGTCTCGGGTGTGGACAAATCAATTTCAAGGACAGTGCATATCATTATCAGAGCTATGTTTTTTGTTTGCATTCCAACTGCAGGTATTGTGGTCAATGCAAAATATGACTCCTTGTAAAAAAAAGGTGTCAGTTTTGTTGCAAGATAAAAGGGTAAAAAAAAATTTAATCATATTTTGCTACTGGCAAATGAGGTTCCAATGGTGTAAATCAGTTATATCTATTGAACCTTTTTGCCAAAACATAAGAAGAGGCTTTACTCTTCCTGGAAATAAAACAGGAGGTGTTAAGATGCTCAAACAACCAATAGATACCTATTGCAAAGCATCAAGTCTGCATTAGCCACACATACCTGTGGCAAAACATGCAAACAAACATGTTCTGATAATATTTGCATTGTCTTTGAAACTGAATGGCCCACACCAGAGACAGCCTTCTTTATGGCCTAGTCTCGCCAGTGTTAGACCAGAGAACGCTAAAAGGCGAACAGGACAAAGGCAATGCAAGTTGAGCAGTTATATCTATTGGACCTTTTTTGCCAGGAAAAAAAATAAGAAAAGAGAAGAATAGGCTTAACCCTTCCTGGAAATAAAACAAGAGTTGGGTTAAGATATTCCAAACACCAAAGAGATACCTATTGCGATAGAGTCACTCGTGAAGATGAACGCTGTCCAATGCCCCCTTGTACAAAGGGACACTACAACCTGGGTTCACACTTTGGTAAACGGTGGGAGTTGTGGCCACAGGCGGTGAGTGCCCTGCGCTCAACAGCTCCCAACGACGAGACTTCAAATGTAAGATTGGGCGACATCCAAACCGGTCCTGGAACCTCAACTTTATCGAGCACACTCGAGCAGAATGATGAGGCACTGCGTGGTGAAACTGGTCCAGAGTGTTGCTTTGTCTTGAAGCAATGCAGCTGAAATAATGCACTCAGCAGGTCCACGTGGGGCTAATGGGTTGTGCAAAATTACTTTTCTTTATAATAAAACACAACGCAAGCAGCCGTCCTCAGGTGATAAACAGGTCTGTCGAGACTCTGTCTTCTCGACAGACCTGTTCTTAATAAAATAATGATAATTATTTTATTATGTTTTATTTTATTATTATTTTATTATTTCCATTCTATGTGACTTTACCGAAAGAACCAAGAAGAGACATGAATTGTCTGCTTAATTATTTTGTAATGTATATTGTCCAAAAGGACAACTCATGATTATTTTAGAATGATTAAGTATGGTCAAACAATGCAGCAGTGGACTGACAATTAGCTGTGGATTATTTTGATTTCAGACACGCAAATCCACTTGCTACAGCCAGTGAAGAGTGTACAAGCGTAATCAGCAAGCAGCGCGTGAGAATTACCAAACTTACTCATTCAGGGTCGCTTCTTCTCCCTTGTCCCAGGTAAATGAGGCATTTTCTATCAGAATGGCAGACTCTGTGGACACACGTAACCGTAACATACTAAACAATGCAATATTTATTCAATTTTTTTTCAATTTTTAAAAAATGTTTTTCTTTGAAAGATAATACTTCTCCAACCCAGCACACTGAAGTATTGTACGTATGCCAACTTTGCTAATCGGAGGGGTGGGGGAAGCACAACAGACCAAACACAAAAAAATTGTTCTAAAGAAATGCGTTGTCATTCGAGATGATTTCATAGTGCATAGCTCCAGTGGCTTTCTAATATTGCCAAACACTCCCAGGAATTGCCAGTTTCGTTGTCGTGGCCCACAACTTCGCGACAGTGGCTCAACTCTTGGGTTTAAGTACCTAGCAGATGAGATTTTTAAAAAAACTCCCAAGAAGCGTTTGGTGAACATCCCAATGGACTTTCCTGAAAAATAACTCTTGCGACTCGGTTTCAAGCTTAATTCCTGTCGTACGTGAGAACTATTATATTTTCGGCTAGCCGTCAGCAACTGGCACTAAGCGTGGTGAAGTATGGTCAAATGACCACCCATGTCCAACAACGTGGGGAGGCCTTAATCCAGCAGTGGATTGACCAAGGGCTGTGTAATTATTTTGTACTACTTTTACCGTATAAACTCAGCGTGTGTCGCGCGTTTTGACACTTGCTGCACAGATGTGTGGTTCAAGCCCAGCAGCCACCCCTAATTAATACTGTTAGTTTATTGACCATAAATACTCTGCACCACCTACATCAAAGTGAACATTAAAGATCCTGTGGCATGAGTCAACAAAGAGCAGGCCATGTCTGCCGGTGTAATGGTCCAAACGTAATCAATTACAAATTACTAACAAAATCCCCATAGAGGCAACATTGGCCAATACTGGTAGACTAATGGTAGACTAATTCCAACTTGCAGGCCAGTGCTGCATGGACCATGTGTCGCACAGAGACAGCTGCCACCAGGGGGGTCCCCGAGGTTAGATTGCAGCAAGACATTGAAACTATTGAAATACAATGTAATGTAAGACGATTTGAGTTGGCGAGGAATTTAAGCAAGCACCGTATAAATGTAACTAATTACATCCTTACCCAAGAGCCTTGGTGATTTGCCCGTTAGTGACGGAGCCATTATCACATTATAACCAGAATCAGAAAAAACGGTTCTAGATGTGAAGCTTTCGTGACTGCAAGGATTCATACTCTTAGGTTTTTTCGGTAAAATCACGTAGGTAAAAATAAATAATAAAATAAAAATAATAGAAATAATAGAAATAAGATTATAAATCACGACACCGGGTAAAAACAACAACATGTGCACCTATTGTTTTCTTTTAGCCCCGCCCCCCAACACGTTCCATTCATTGGCTACCACATTCAGATAAGTCCCTCCCCCCTCCTCCCCCCTTAACTTGTATTTAAGAGCTTGTATCTTGGAATTTTGGGGGATCTTTGTCTTTTTCTTGTCTTTTATGTAGGTGTCGGGTCCTGTGTATCCTCATCTTTGCGTGCACATTGTCTGCGGAACGCCCATCCGTGTGCTCCGATTGTAAACAAGCCAACAAGTTCTCCGTTGCTGGTGGTCCGCGTGTGTGCGTGTGTCCCACACCTTCTCGTGTGCACCACTGCCCCCAGTCACTGTCAGCCTCCCAAGTTGGGTGTTCAGAGGGTGGAGTTGGCAGAGGCCCCAACTCACTCAGATTGCTGTCGTAGGTAACGGCCGATGTGTCCAGTTCATCGTTGCTCAGGAACTTCTTCACACGTTTGGTTGACACGCTCGCCTGCACGGTTGTGAGACAGAATTGGGATTATTGTTGTTGTTGTTGTTTTTAACACAATGCACCAAAATAGAGTTTTTTTTATACCCATCATCACCCAACACGGCCAATTAGTATGGTTTGTCACGTAAACACAATGTGCCAACTAGTTACGAGTTCAGGACACCGGTTGTGTGTTGGAGAGTAAACCCACAAAATGTACATTTCGAGGACTGCACTGCGTTTCACGAGTAATTACAACCAGCCTCATCAGGTAACAGCCAGAATTGTGGAGAAATCCTCCTGTTTCAGTCTTAAATAGACGGAGGATAAATGTGATGTCATCACTTGTGAGCCAATCAGATGCGAGGACCAGAGGGTGAGGTTAATGTAGTCATATAAATTACAATGGATATCCATTATTGATTGGGTTATTCACAGTTAATCAACCACAACAAACCTCTATCAATGAAAATATTTGTCACGAAAGACGAAGCATTAAACAATGTACCAACGTGAGAACATCGATGTTGAGAATAGCTTTGACTATCAGCGATGAGCTGAAAGTGTGATTATCTTCACCGATCATTGTGCAATAGTTAGAGCAAGAAGGGTTAATTGAATAAAGTGGAAACTGGGAGGAGGGGAGGGTGGCAGGTGTAGCACACAGCAGTGGAGAGATTGGCTGGTGAGAAAGGAGGAGAGTCGATTTAGACAGCGATGAAATATTCCGCTGCACGGGAAAAAAGAAGGCCTCACGAAAACGTTGGTGGAGCGCGCCTTTCTGGAAATTTATGGAACCTTTTTTTGCCAGTATCAAAGTATGAAAAAGAAGAATAGTTTTAGCTTTTGTTACCCTTTCTGACTTTATTCCTTTCAAAATGTATCTATGTGGTGTTTGAACATCTTATGGGCCGTCCATAAATGACGTCACGTGATTTTGGACAATTTTTGACCCCCCCCCCCCTCGTCACACGGCGTCACAAAAAGTCAGACCCCCTCAAATATGAGGTCACAAAGCTCTGCCCCCCCCCAAAATAAAACATTCTTCAAATCGCTTTAAACTATTGTCATTGTAGTGTGTATTTAATGTGGCGCTGCACTCTGATGTTGTAGAAGAAAACATTTATTATAAAGTCTATTTAATTAAGTGGAACGTGTTGTCTATATTTAATTAAAGTTGCGCATTTTGATGTGGCGTCACATTTATCATCCCCCCCCCCCCTCGTCACACATCGTCACAAATGTCTGACCACCCCCCCCCCCCTAGGTGCGTGACGTCATTTATGGACGGCCCCTTAACGCCTATTTTATTTCCAATCAGGGTAAACCTATTTTTCTTTTTCTGGCGATTTTTTTTAACGGGAAAATATGGAAACGTGAGAAGAAACATTAAAAAGGAAATTTGACCAATTTTGTAACTTACATCAGCAGTGAAACAATGATGCACGTTTCTTAAATCCCCCCCAACTCGTCCACCCACAAGTATGAATGGGTACAACCACTATTGTTCGAGCAGCAGGTCGTGCGTGGTGCGGTAAAGTGTCGCCACCTCTTCCAAGACGTCTGGCCGGTGTAGACAAGTCGGCCAAATACTCGGGAGAAAGGCCCTTTCGAGCTACCTCTCATGGAGGCCTCTCTTGCTAGCGGTGATGTGAGCAAGCAATTTTAGGGCTGCACCTTTACCTGTTTTAATAACGATTCGTATACCTGGAGCAGGCTCGCGAAGGACGTTATTGGGCAGTTGGAGGGCAGTCACCCTCCAAAGAACAAAGGAGGGCAGAGGAGCGATGCTCACAACAATGAGCGGAGAACCGGGCAGATACAACGCAGCGAGTTGGCACAGTGGAGAGCACAGCCGGTGCATCTGCCAGTCATCTCATCCAGTCAACCCCACGACAGCTGAGTCTGTTCCGTGACCTCCTGTAACACTTCACGTGGCGTCAAGGTGCAACTAGCGTGGCACAAGTGCCGTGGTGACATCACCGCCACTTAGTGGCCAGCGGCGGTTGTTGTTGTTGTTGTTATTTACCTGCACGATGTAAGAGATGAGCATGGGCAGCATGACAAGGGGGAAGCGCAGTACGTTGAACAGGGAGATGGAGGTGAAGACCTTCTGGGCGTCCAGGACGTTGTCCTTGCTCACGGCCACGAACACACCGAAGCTGGCCAGCGACACCTGCATGTGCCAGCGTAGTGGGAGAGCATTGACGGTGTCAGCTTTGTTGCCAGATAGAAGGGTAAAAAAAACAATTATCATATTTTTTAGTGGCAAATGAGGTTCCAATGGTGTAAATGCTTACCCCGAGCTCTCATACTCTGATGGTGCATTGTCCTTGAGTTGTGCGCCTTTTGGCGTCATCTGGTCCAACACCATGTGAGACTAGGCTCTGAGGAAAGCTGTCTCGGGTGTGGACCAATCAACTTCAAGGACAGTGCATATATTATCAGAGTTATGTTTTTTGTTTGCATTATGGCTGCAGGTATTGTGGTCTATGCAAACATGACTCCTTGCAAAAAAGGTGTCAGTTTTGTTGCCAGATAGAAGGGTAAAAAAAAACAATTATTGACGGAGTTGTCGTGAGGAGAGAGGGTGGCCACGGGTCTCTGGATTTTGTTCGAGGTTTAGAATAACGAACACGAGTCTTGAGTGGGCTTTCACGGCCAATGTCATATATAATGCACTTTTGTTTGGGGTTAGATCGCGTTAATATATAAAGGAATGAAACAGGAGGATTTCTCCACAAATATGGCTGCCGCCTCATGCTAGTTGTAATCAATGGCGAAACGTCGTACTCAGAATGTAAATGTTGTGGCTTTGCTCTCCAACACACCGGTTAGTGCTGTACTAGTAACGAATTGGCACGTTCTGTTTACTTGGCACACCTTACTCATTGGCTCTATCGGGTGGTGGTGGGTTTAACGACACATTTTTTATATTTACGCGATCTAACCCAAAAAAACTGTATTACGGACGAGTCTTGAGATAACGAGTAGAACAATTAAGGGCTACAGTCCCACTGTTATGGATGGCGCTGCCGCCACTGTGGCGGTGTGACGGTTGGCCCTTTGGGACTCGAGATCTCCCAGTTGAAACAATCGGCAAGTTTCTTAAAATCGCCCTTTTGGCTTTTTGTGCACCCCAGACGGTGTAGACCGGTGCCCCGCCGTGAGCCGATCTGCAGGTCGCGTACGATGGGGTAGAGTGTGGTGTATGTCCCCCCTCTTCCAAGAGGTTCTGGCCAGCGTGGAAGAGGAGGATAAAATAAAATACCCTCTAGAGGGGCTCTACAGAGCTCCCTCTCGTGCAGTGGGTCTTAATCTTTACTGCAGCCTTGCACCCCTTTGGTTCTCAATCGGTAAACATTTTTTTAATGTTAATAAATACATAGGTTTGGTGAAACAAAGTATTTGTACTTATGTGCCGTGTTTAATTTGTGTTTTCGATTATTTACCTTCTAAAAATATCTGGACATGTCTCGCACCCCCAGAAAGGGCATCTCGCATCCCCAGGGGGTACAGCGTGCACCCCAGGTTAAGAACCACTGCTCTAGTGGATGTCCCTTTTACCAGCAGCAGCGCGAGCAAGCGACTGCAGGGATATGGCTATGGTTATGGCTATAAGGGTAAAAGCTATGATTACGGGTCTAGCATTACAACTACAAGTGTAGGGTTAACCCTAGAAGTAAATGGTCACGACTGCAGGTGGGATACGACTACGGCGTTAAGGCTGCACGCGCTGTGGGGATATTGCCGCAGGTCAAGGGTTAACAGCTGGGAAGGGGAGAACTCACGAAGAAGGGCGTACAGGTGTACGAGAAGATCGACACGGCGTTCAGGTAGGAGAAGCTGCGCATCACTTTCAGTTCCCTGTTGCGGATGTCGCCAATCTTCTGCTCAAACGACGTCTCCCACGCGAAGTACTTTAGGATCTGAGATGGGACGCACAAGCACCATGTCGGCGACGCGAGCGGCGGTAACGTCGTGCGCGGCGGATGGGTGCACGTGGTGGCTTCGCAGACCGATCTCTTCAGTCCGTCGAGTCTAAATTTCGATTTAAAGCTTTCGTGACTGCAGGGATTCATCTTCTTGGTTCTTTCGGTAAAGTCACGTAGAAGGGAAATAATAAAATAATAAAAATAAAACATAATAAAATACAATTCTCACGACGTTTCGGCCACAACGCAAGCACGGCTGCTTGCGTTGTGGCCAAAACGTCGTGAGAATTGTATTTTATTATGTTTTATTTTTATTATTTTATTATTTCCCTTCTACGTGACTTTACCGAAAGAACCAAGAAGATCCGTCGAGTCTCTCTGTTTAAATCCACGCGTCTCAAGACATGCCTGCACTTGAACGCCTTTTCTTGGTACCCACCTTGATTCCGTTCAAGATCTCGTTCATAAGTTTAATGCGCTTGTCTTTTTCGTTCATGTTTTTCACCTGAAACAGAAACAACAATAAAAAAAAATTAATAAATAGTTCACCGTTTCAACAAATAGCAACTACTGAGATAGCAACTGGTGTTCGACTGCGGAGACACTCGGCCCAATTTCATGACGTGGTTTTTTTGGCCATCGTTCAGCAACCGTTTGGTTGCTGAATGACGGCCATTTGTGAGGAACAGCCACACCATACACACGCACACATGTGCAGTGCGTAGAGTAGAACCTCTCATTACGACCACCCCTGTTTTCGACGAGCCTCCATAGAGCCCAATGTGCAATGTATAGTAGTGTAGTGTATAGTAGTGTAGTGTATAGTGTAGTGTATAGTGTAGTGTATAGTGTAGTGTATAGTGTAGTGTATAGTAGTGTAGTGTATAGTAGTGTATAGTGTATAGTAGTGTATAGTGTATAGTAGTGTAGTGTATAGTAGTCTAGTGTATAGTGTAGTGTATAGTGTAGTGTATAGTAGTGTAGTGTATAGTGTAGTGTATAGTAATGTAGTGCCTCCATAGAGCCCAATGTGTTTGCTTACCGAACATTCCTCTGTACAGTAAATATTAATTAATGCATTTATCAACCATGTTTCTTTTAACATGATGTGTGTATAATGTTGTTAGTATCGTAATATAGTCATATCCATTGTATAAACATCATAAAGTACGTTTGTTTGGGCGTTAAACTGATCGTTACGGAACGTCGACTGCTCAGCCGCCGGTGCGTCCCGGACCTGTAGGGCGCGTGAGCGCGTAGCGAGCACGGCGTTGAACGGAATGAGCAGCACCATGACCGCGAAGCCGGCCATGACGGAGGGGCCAAGCTCGATCCACAGGAACACGAGCGAGATGACGATCTGCAGCGGCGCCGACCACAGCAGGTGCATGAACGAGGCCACGTCCATGAAGCGCTGCGCGTCGGCCGACATCAGGTTGACGGTCTCGCCGATCGTGGAGTCCTTGCGCGCCGCGTTGGACATGATGAGGGACTGCGCAAGCGGCAGACGAGCGGCAGAGACCAAGGCGATCGTTGTTAGTGGCGCACACGCACAGACACGCGCGCACGTTCAAGTTCAAGTTCATTTATTAGGTATAGCCCTGTGAGCCATTCGGATCTTGAAACAGGTGCAACCGCAACAATCAAAAAACAAAAACATGAACAAAAAACATCTTAAAGTTAATATTTGACTATGTGCAAACAGAAAATCCAAGAAAAGACTGCAAAATATTGCAGAAAAAAACACCGTACACCAACGCTGTGTGCAAAAATCCCAGTGGGATGCAAGTCAAACAACAACAACAACCACAAGACAACTTAGATTAAGGCCATCAGTCTAACTCTGTACTACAACAAACAAATGTGGCTAAACCAATACACTTTTCGAAATCACCAAAATAAAGCCATGAAACCAATGAAACAGTGATCATAGGAACTGTGACGGAATTTTCACAATAAATGGCATAAACAACATGTACTACCAAAACCCTGCAGCCATAGCTGCTGGCTGCATGCATGAGTCACTCCACAACAGTAGGAGCATCAATCGGAGTATTATAATATTTCAATGCAACTTTATCACCTCGACCTACTCAACTTGGTCAAATGCATCCGAGGGTGGAAGTGAAACTATTCAAACTAAAATTTGTATTTTTTATTTTACCAAGTAAGGCCCACTGAGCTATATAGCTCTTATTCAGAATTGACCTGGCCACTAATGATTGCGCAACGAAGTGGCTTATCACGTGGAGATTTAGAGCAGCCAAATACTCCAAATGCACGTTTCTAAGTGTGGAGTGAAAACCCGGAGGATACGGAGAAAAATCCACGCGACCACGGGGAGAGAAACATACAAACTCCAAATATGAAGGCGTCAGGCTCGGGATCGAACCCACGACCACCCGTACACCAGGCGAGGCAGTTAAAATCTCGCCATCGTGGCTCCCATTGGCCGGAACGAACCGGAACGCCGTGGTGGAAGTGAAAATCTGAACCTGACTGCGTTCCCGAAGGAAACAATAACAAGTGTCGTTGTGGCGGAGTAGTCCATATATCTATATATGTAAATCGCAAGTGTATGTCAGTCACCCTCTGGATCTTCAAAACGATACCTGGGAGAACATACATACAATTGCGTAACAATTCTGCGAATATGCATAGCAAATATAAAAAAAATAGCTTTTTTAATGCACCGCTGAAACAGGCAAAAAATGTTTAATGTAGAAGTCAATAATATCGGACCTTTCCTGCCAGTATCAAAGTATAATAATTGGTTTTACCACTGTGGAACTATGCACTGTTAAATCTAGAAAGAAAACGAATTTCTTTAGAACTGCTTTTGTGTATTTAGTTTGTTGTCCTTCCTCCGCACGTGCGACCAGCACAGTTGGCTACGTACGGTGCGAAAGAAGTTCAACATACATACAAATGTAATGCGAGCATAAACAGGGTGGTTACTGGCCCCTGCGCCAATCACACAGAGCGTGTGGGAGGAGCCACTGCTCAACTCGGCTCCAATGGGAGACGAGGTGAACGGGGGGTGGAGACGGGGGCAGTACGGGAAGGAGGAGTTAGGGTCACGTGATGGGAAGGATATAGGGAGAGAGCCGGAAGAGATCGGGAGTTGGAACGGAGCGAGAATAGGGGAATCCACGCTGGGCAGTGGGGGAGATGGCGCCATCTGCCACGTGGTGGTGCGTGGGGTAGATGGGCTAGCAGAGTGTGAGGGCTAGCAGGGTGTGCGGGGCACACGTGGCTAGTGAGTGACTAGCAGAGTGTGCGGGGCACACGTGGTTAGTGAGTGACTAGCCGAGTGTGCGGGGCACACGTGGCTAGTGAGTGACTAGCAGAGTGTGTGGGGCACACAGAGCGAGCGGTGTGGCTGGCGGCGTGTGCGGGGCACACGGAGAGAGCGGAGCGGCCACACGGAGCGTGCGCGGGGCGCGCGCGGAGTCTGCGCAGGTCCGGCCGAGGACCAGCGGGGTGCGATACGAAGAACCTAAATAAACGACACAGCGGAGACCAAGAAAGCCTGACAGAGTCGTTTATTACACAAACACAGACATGTACATAAATGACGCGTGAAACGAAACTGGAGCGCGTGCAGCACCTTTTTGTAGACGGCGCCGATGACGGCGGTGCGCACCCGCATCCCGAACAGGAAGCAGCGCTGGAAGTACTGCTGCAGCAGCAGCGACTGCACGAGTGCCGTGACGAACAGCAGGATGGCGTAGAAGTATCCTTTCCACTCCATCACGTTCTGGTCCTCCGTGAACCCGATCAGCAACCTGCAACGTCGAGCACAGCACAGCCAAGGCAGTCAACGGAGATGCCCTTTTCTCTCGCAGTTCACAAGCGTTCAAAAATAATGTCGTCTATCATTGATAGTAATAAAAATGCCTTGTATGTGTGTATGTTGAACTTATTTCGTGCCGTTCGTAGCCAACCATGCTAATCGGAGGTGCGGATTAAATGCAAACCAGCGAATTAGAAAAACACTTAATTGCATTGCGCAATTCGGCAATTGTCAGTTTTGTTCTTTCATGAAGACTAAACGAATATTTGCAATCACGTGCAACAATGCAATCACACTCTGTGGGTTGACAACCTGCGTTGTGCATCTAAGATCTGGACACAGTTGTTACTTCCCACGATCAGAATGGGCAGCTCAGCTCAGTCTGAGCGCACGTGTTTCATTTATTACTCTTGGCATTTCTATACATGTGGCAAACCGGTATTAACCATTTGTTGTAGCTTTTTTTCATTTCCTGCTTTTCCGAAGAGCACGGTTGGCTACGCACGGTGTGAAAGAAGTTCAATGTACGCCAGAGGTCGCAAACGAGTTTTGATTCTTTACCCGTACCCGTACCCGACCGCACCAGGGTCGCAAACGGCTACCCGTACCCGCACCCGGCCGGGTACGGGTAGCCAGTTATCGGGTAGGGTACGGGTATCGGGTACCCGGTTGCGACCTCTGATGTACGCACACACGCACGTACTAACAATGCGCAATCACCGATGCAAAACGACTCCTCACGGAAGCCGACGTACTTGAGGATCTGCGGGCTCACGAAGGTCAGCAGGTCGTAGATGAGCTTAAAGATTCCCGACTCGAGCAGGACCCAGCCGTACGTGAAGAACAGGGCGCGCAGGAGGGACGGGTCCAACTTTCCTCGCTTGTCGCTCTTCTTTTTCTTCTTGTCGCTCTTCTTCTTGTCGCCGTCCTTTTGGATAGGCTCCTGTGGCAGCATTCAGGGCACATCCGATGAGTACGGTTAGCCACGTGCGGTGCGAAAGAAGTTCAACATACAGTCTGTTCTCCTATAACGTGGTAGTAGTTGCATTCCTGAAGAACACAGCGTAATGGAAAAATCGCGTTATGATACATTTTATTGGATATAGAGGAGTAAAGCACAGTCTGCGATAACACGTGAGATGCGTAACGCAGGCTGAACAAATACAGAGACGCGTGGGTAGCGTCTAGAAGCATCCAGCAGCATCCCGCCTTGTGTGATGCTACGCCGAGGCAGCCGTACAACCGCTTATTCCTCCTCGCGCAATGTAGTTCTGGTCACTCCATCGCGTTCTATCCAATTAGCATCCGCGTTATAAAAAATGTGTTCCCTCATACATTAATTGCGTTAAATTCATTTCACATCCGCATTATAAAAGATGTCTTCCCTCATACGTCCATTGGGTTATATCCAATTCCCATCCACGTTATAGAAAATATGTTCACTCATATATTCATCGCGTTATATTCAATTCATATCTGCATTACAAAAATGTGTTCCCTCATACGTTTATCACGTTATATCCAATTGACATCTGCATTATAAAAAATGTGTTCCCTCATAAATTCATCGTGTTATAGCCAATTCACATCCACATTATAAAAATGTGTTCCCTCATATGTTTATCGCGTTATATCCAATTGACATCCGGGTTATGAAAATGTGTTCCCTCATTAATTTGTAGTGGTATAGTGCTGGCTGCTGGCGTAAAAGGGTAACTGCAGTGTACGGCAGTACTCGCGTCAGCAGGCCACGATAGACACGAGAGGGGACATCTAAAGGGGATAGGTCATAGAGGAGCCCATCGGGAACCCGCGAGATGGTTCCAGAAGGGGGGCGTGGCCAAGGCGGAGCCACGCTGGGAGTATAAGAGGGGACCCTGAGCGGGAGCTCGGGGCTTTTGCTGGAAGTGGAATCCCCGTCGTGCTGCTCAAGATCATCGTGTGTGTTACCCCGATGGTGATTGGTAAATAAAAGTGCCTCCAGTTATTTCTGTCTCCGATCTGAGTCACTACACATTCATCGCGTTATATCCAATTCGCGTCATGAAAATAACATGCAGCGTTTTAGGAGAACGCACTGTACAAACGTACATCCTCGACAGGAGGAGCAGCACCAAAGCTACAAGTTGGTGGTCCTCTTGACAACCACCACGAGATATGGTTTTAACAGTAGTGTAAAAAGGACTATAAAAATGTAAATGCGATTTCAAATTATTTTATTTTAAATTTAATTAGAGCAGGGACGTAATACAGGTAGGAACAACAGTGCCACACTGCCCACCAGGGATTATTTGTCTGTCGTGCATAGCCCCTCCCAAACATGTAGTACGCTCCCGGATTGGTTGAAGTGCGTCATGTGACCGCGAGCTTTCTGTCGTGCACGAATGCGCTGTCCAACCAAGTTCCTACCTGCCCACTCTAAAGGAACGTGTTTTTGAAAAGAGGTACTGCTATTAGAGCTGTCGTGGCTGAATTTTGCGAAGCCGGAGTGCCCCGACAGCGATAAATGCTCAAGACCGTGAGCGTAACGACGATGACGTGATTCGGGCAAGAGCAGCCGCGATATATAATCGCCTATGTGCAACCGTTCGAGACAAATCAAATATTGGGGGGGGGGGGGGGTCCCCAATAATGTTGTTACTACGCCACTGCCCTGCGGGGTCATCGACGGATGGCCCCGCTGGTTATCGACGAAGCTTGCGACGCACGCGCCTCCTGCTCAAGTCCCCTCCTCACCATGGCCAGCGCCTCGGTGCTCTTGCCCATGCCGTTGGCGGCGAGGGAGGGCGAAGCGGCGAGCTCCCGCTGCTGTTTCTTCCGTGCCCGCTCCAGCTCCAGCTCCCAGTTGCGGTCGAAGTCGGAGAATATCCGCTCGGCTGTGTCCTCCTCGTTGAGCCCCCAGAGGTCTTCCACCTCCAGCGGCTTCTTGTACCCACGGTACACCATGCTAGGCCACAGGTGGACTCGGTTACACAAAACAAAGGGTAAAGGTGCAGCCCTGCAATATCCCGCTCGCACCGCTGCTGGCGGAAAGGGCTTCCACTTCGAAGGAGCTCTTGAGGGCATGTTGGTCTACTCCACGCGGCGGGCCAGATGTCTTTGAAGAGGTGGGAGTTACCCACACTTTACCCCACCACACGCGACCTGCCGATCGACTAACTGCAGTGAACCCATTTAAACTGCTGAGGATTCCGGACCGAGACGGGAGGATTCTTAAAAGCTTGCCCACTATATTCTTGGTTCTTTCGGTAAAGTCAAGTAGAAGGGAAATAATAAAATAATATAAATATAAAACAAAACAAAATTCTCATGACGTTTCGAATGCAACACAAGCAATCATCATCAGGTGTGAAATCCACGGTAAGAGATTTTAATTAAATTTTTTCAAATGTGACCACGGGGAGATAATTCAAACTCCAAATGTACAGGCGTCAGGGTCGGGGTGGAATCCACGGCCTCCTGCGTACCGGGCGAGATAGTTAACATCTCACCACTGCGTCGCCCCAGGTGTTATCGCCATTTAACGAGTTCTTACATGTGGGAGGAAACCGGAGCAGCACCCAGATAAAATGCAATCAGGCGAGGGGGCAACACACTATCCCATACAGACGTAGCAACTAATCGCCACGTTTTGTTTACGTGACAAACCTTACTAATCGATCGTGTTGGGTGGTGGCGGGTTCAGTAACACATTTATATTTACGAGATCTAACCCGAAAAAAACTTATTATGGATATTGGTCGCGAAAGCATATTACGTCTTAAACCGTCTACTGTGTCTTGTATGGTGCTTTGAGGTCTTTGATGAACAAAATTCTTATTTTTAGCATTGTTCCCTCAATGTCCCCCATCAATTTCTGAGGAAGAGGTGCAGAGGCCGGGTGAGCATTGCGATGAGCGCACAACCAATTGCTCACCTGTCAAACCAGGTGAACGTGATCTGGTTAAGGAAAGAGGCGTTTTCTTCTGGACTCGGTTTCTGCAAGGTACAATCAATCGCTTTGATTGACATTTAAGGCATTCACTTTTGTTTTCATTAAATAACATCAACTATTAATGCGACGTGACTTTAGAAACAACATTAGGGCAGTGATTTATACAAATATCGTTAACAATTCTGTGCAAATTTCACAATGCTTGGAATTATAATCTATGCTGAATGCACGTTCCATCAGACGGTTGCCCTCTTTTTCGCTCAAGGATGTCTCATCAACACCGATGGAATGAACCGTGGGGATCTTCGTAACACTCGCGAGAGTGACTCACCATGCCAGAATCGTCGATCGCTCCGTGGTCCTTGGGCAGGTCAGCGAAACCAGACATCACGAGACAGCTGAGCTGCAGTCCGAACGAGATGTAGAAGAGGCTCAAGCGAGCTACGTCCCCGTGCTGGGGAGACGATGGTAAACATGCTCATGTCAATAATAATAACATACAAATAATAATAAACATGCTCATATCAACAATAACGATGATAATGATTCGTTTTGGTAGAATGCCCGTATGCTTTACACCATAACTCGCGTCGGCATCTCACATTTGAAAGGCCACCCGCATTGGTAGCGGTCCATGTGCGGCAGAAGGTTGACTCAGCACGTGGCCTTTTGGCGTTCTCTGGTCTGACACTGGTGAGACTAGGCCCTAAAGAAGGTTGTTTATGTGGTAGACCAATCAGTTTCAAAGACAGTACAAATGTTATCAGCGCATGCTTGATTGCATGTTCACCACAAGTACGTGTGGTTAATGCAGACTGGATTCCTTGCAAAAGGTTTTTATTTGGTGTTTGAACATCTTAACAATTGTTTTATTGCCAGGAAGGGTAAAACCAATTCTTATTTTTTCATACTGGACATTAGTTTCCCAAGCTGAGAAATGTTCACACAATTGCGCGTGGACAACCAACGCTCACATCAGGCCTCTACTGAGGTCACCACTCGCGTGACGGACAATTCGGGCTTGATTCACATGTCTTTTAAACGTTTTAAATATTTGACCTGGATTAATCCCTTGAGATGGAACATCTCGTGTGCAGGGGTGTCCAGGGTGTCAAGTGACGCGCAAACACACACAAATAGCAAGCACGTAATGTTGTGTATACAACCTTTATGAATCTACAACATGCGCAGTGGACATTAATTCGGTGTCGAATATATTTACAGAGTGGTTTCCAGAGAAGGATCAAGACAGCCAGGGCTGTCAGTACGAATGAACATCACACATTGACAACGGTAATGATGATGATGATGATGACGATGTAATGAACCACGACAGCTTGATTACTGGGTAATGAATGCGTTTGACATTGAGCCACTGTGTCATGTCACTGGGTTCGTTGCAATCTCATCAGAGAAACAGACCCGCCAAATTAGCAAAAAGAACATTGTCACAACATCCATGTTCTCATAGAAAACATAAAAAAAAATAATAGGTAAAATGTTTTCAGAAATGCAAAAAAAAGAATTCAATATATTTTGCTTTACTTGTTCAAGTTACCAGTTAAAGTCAAACAAAAAGTATCCCAGCTCACCTTCAACAACCTCCCTAGGCGCATGCACTGTGATGTGTGTTTTTCTACAGTTGTAACTCTCCAACAATGTATTAGTCTCGCAGCACTGGCTTCCAGTTTTGCACAGGATTGAATTCCTATTGCTAACCAACAAAGCTCTGAACCACCTTGCCCCAGCCTACATCGGAGACATGCTGCACCCATGAGTTCCCTCAAGGCCTCATGCAGATCTCCTCTGCGTTCCCAGGGCACAGAGGCGTTGGTCGATGTGGCCCACAGACTCTGGAAATCTCTTCCACGAGATCTCACGATTTCCCCGAGCCCGTGCACATTTTGCATGGCCCGTGTTACATTGTATTCGTGCAGTGCCCTTTGTTCAACCTTCAATGTATTGAGCAAATGAGTTTGTGGTATTTAATTTCATTAATATACCAATTCTTAGTTTTAGTTTCCTGAGTCAGCGTCATGCTGAGTGTGTGTTGTGTCTTGTACGGTGCTTTGAGATCTTCGATGACAGGTGCTTTACACGTTGTATAACACTGGTCAACACTTTTTCTGGCATAAGATATTCCAACGGATTTAAGGTAATTGTGGGGTGCTGATTCCAAATCTGGCATCAGTTTTTGTCTATCACATCAGGTTTTTGAGATATCAAATATTGCATTTTCAATAAAAACGGCAGAAGAAAAATAATAAATAAATAAATGTGGATATCTACATACAATTATGTTATAAACACACTATCCTAAAAATACAGCACCATATTTTAACACGAAAGCATTCACTGACTCGCAACAACTTGCAATCATAAGTGACAGAGTTAATTTCAGGTAAAATCAATGAAAATGGGGTATGCCGATAGCATAAAAATGAGATGTGATAGAGCAAATCTGAGATCAGATTTGGAATCAGCACCCTGAAATTAGTCTAAAACAGCTGCAAAAGTCCAGGCCAGAAAAAAATACATTTTTTGTTGTTGACCAGTGATTATTATAATTATGAGTCAACTTGTTGTACGCGATTTTGGGTTTTGTTTTTATGAATCTTGAGCCCAGCTCTGTGAATAGTAATCAATGTTCATTCATTCATCACGCGCGTGACCCCTTGCTGTGACAGCGTTCTCATCAACCGCTCTTGGCTGCCGTACACTGGCGTCTCCAGTGATTTGTTTGGACCACGGATCACGGGGAAGAGGGGGGGGTGGCGGAGGGGGGTGACCACGGGGAGTGGCGCTGTTCCATTGAGGGGGGGGGGGTCGCAGTCCTCACTCCGAACGTCGACCGCCAAACCGAAGTGAGAGCGCAATTTGCTGCAGGAGTTTGCGCATCAAGACGGGGCGAGGACGTACACAACGATCGCTAGGAGACCGGTCGCAGATGCTACGGTGACATAATAATTACAACAGAAAAATAATCATCATAGTTGATCAGTTACACTTTAAAAGAGAATTACATACTTGTCAACCTCTGATCAGTGCCTACCTTATTACAGACCAATTCAAAACGTATTCGTCGCCCCGTGCCCTTATAAACCTCAACGTTCATCCTACAAAGTGCCATCGCAAGGGAGAAACACAACAACCATTGAAACGTCTGTGCGCCGTATGGACCTGAAAACTCAATTTCCCTGTACAAGAACACGGGGTGAACCGTACGGGTTGACGGCTATGCGATTGACACGTGGACGGCGCCTAGTCCTCAACGCGTTGGACAGCTCCTTTTATTCGCCGCGATGTCGACTGTAAAGGCGCTAGAGGCCAACCGAAATTCGGTTTCGGCGCCGAAAGTTGGCAAATGGCCTCTTCGGTAACTTCGGTTATATACCTTTCTGTAGTTAAACTTTCGGTTTCGGCTGAAAGTATAGTTAAACTTTTGGTTTCGGCTTCGGTTTCGGCTGAAAGTATAGTTAAACTTTCGGTTTCGGCCGAAAGTGTAGTTAAACTTTCGGTTTCAGCTTCGGTTTCGGCCAAAAGTAATCTTTTTAACTTTCGGTCTGGTTTTGGTTTCGGCCGAAACCAGAAATTCAGTTTCGGTCGGCCTCTAAAAGACGCGGAGACCGCGACGCTCGCTGACGAAGACGACGACGGCACCGCCGCTACTCACGCCGTCGATCGCTTTGCGGATGAGCGTCTGGAAGGGAAGGATCTCGCACAGCACGGAGAAGAGCCAGAAGAGGAAGAGCACGCCGGACGTCTTCAACCCGGCTCGCCGTCCGCTCTCGTTGATCAGCAACACCAGCAGCTGTGGATACAAAGACAACGATACCACAACCACCCCCACATTGCCGCCGCACCTCCGATTAGCACGGTTGGCGATGTACGGTGCGAAAGAAGTTCAACGTACACAAGCACAACCTCGACAGACTGTTGCGGCAAGTGCTGTTCGCGAGCACGGTTGAAGTCCCCCTCTCCCACCCCGCCGTGTGTGCAGGGGACTCGCTAAACCCTCGATCAGTGGGTCACTGCAGCCTGCAACCCCTTTGGTTCTCAGAAAGGGACATCTGGCACCCCCAGGGGGTGGGTGCACCCCAGGTTAAGGACCACTGCCTTAAATTTCGATTTAAAACTTTCGTGACTGCAGGGATTCATCTTCTTGGTTCTTTCGGTAATGTCACGTAGAAGGGAAGTAATAAAATAATAAAAATAAAACATAATAAAATAAAATAATTCTCACGACGTCTCGGCTACAACGCAAGCAGCCGTCTGCTTGCGTTGTAGCCGAAACGTCGTGAGAATTATTAAATAGCACCCCAGCTTCACAAAGCCCTCCAAGAGACAGAGTTTTGGGGCAAGTGCTGTGAGCGAGTAGCACCTATGAAGGCCGGCACGGTACAAGCTATACATCCCTTGCGGCCGAATGCGTCACCTGTTGTTTGACAACTAACCCACGGTATCCTGATAGGATTTAAGACCCGGTGAAAAAAAAAGGTGAGATTGAAAGGCACGTTGCTTAAAGGAACAGGGTTCCCAGTTTCAAATACATTTACAATCAGATCCTCCCGTTTAGATATAAATATATAATTGAAACTCATAATGCACACAGTATTTGCTCATTCTCAATGCAATGAGCCAGCGCCAACAATTTCTCAAGCTCTGCAGTCCTCTATTTATGAAGGTCTTATCAGCTAATAAATTAGTGTTGACATGTGGGAGGAAACCGGAGCACCCGGGGTAAACCCACGCGTGCGAGGGGGAAACACTCTATCCCATACAGATGGAACGGGCAGAGTCCAACATTTTGCCGTAACGCATTCTCCTGGCAAATCAGCCATGGTAGGCCCCCTCCTCAACGCCCACAGGAAGGGAGTTTCACAACATTTGTGCGGTCCACCAACACTCGCTGCTGCCTCCATGGTGCTGGATTGCTGACAGCCACGTGCAGAATAGCCACCACCGCCCCTGGCGATTCCCACGATGGAAGTAGCCAATAGTAGCTTGGCAGGATGTGATCATAGCAAATCTTAAATATTCACATCGAGACCCATGTTTGAGACTGCTGACGAAAGGTGATTTAGTATCGCAAGCCCTTGGCCTTGGGATTCACTAGGGCGGGGAGGGACGGGGGCGAATGCTTCGTATCGCGACATCCTTACCCATGTGGCAATATACAACGAGGGGTTGACATAGAGGACGACGGGGTTGGTGGCCGCGGCTGTCGATCCGGAGTCTTCAGCGATCGTGACAGCCAACCTGGCCACTGCCGTGGCCAACAGCAGCGCTGTGAACGCCTGCTCGCGCCACGCACGAAAGACAGAGAACACAAAGGTCACCACCTCCCGTCGCAGCCTCGACCAGAAACCTCGGGGCAGGCGCTCCTGGAAAGCAGCCGTGAAGACCGGCACGGCACACGAGGGAGCGGAGTGGCCACCTCCCCACGCCCGGCTGCCTTTGTCTCCCCACAATTATTGATGTTTACACACAGCACCAGGTTTTCATTTAAGGCTGAGTCAACGATAGGGGAGGCCCAAGACCGGTTAAAAGTATTCGCCACTGCCGTCGGTCGGGAGCGGTAATCAAACTCGGGTGTCTGAGTTCGCAATGCGGTGTGCTCACCACGACATCGCCGACTACACGCACGCAAAAGACAAAGATCCCCCGTATAGCATAACCAGACTGTTGGGGCAAGTGCTGTTAGCGAGTAGCGCCTACGAAGGCCGGCACGGCACACGTGGGGGTGGGTGGCCAATACCACGCCCGACCGCTTTTGTCTCCCTGCCGGCGATGTTTACACGCCTCAACAGGTACTCATTTGAGGCTGAGTTGACCGAGGGGAGGCCCATGACCGCTTCAGATAATCGTCACTGGCATTGGCCGTGAGAGGGAATCGAACTCGACTCGTTGCGTTCATAGCGCAGCGCGCTAACCGCTGTGCCACCGCTCGCCACCACCGCCACAAGTTTAGACATTTTGGAAACAATTGGTGAAAACTTAATAAAAAACGATCGCTAACAGATGGCATTTGTATTTTTTTTATTTAATTGTATTTGATACAATTATTGTACCGTAACCATGTCACCTTGTGTTTAAATTATGAAATATAATTGCCTGATTGGTTTTGGTTTTATTTTATTTCATTCACGAAATTACGAAGGTGGCCCCACTGCTAAATAAACGACGCCATGTGGGGCCATGATTAGCCAGGTCGAGGTCATCGTGGGTTGGAGATAACTGGAAATGAGTCAGCACTAAAATGGTTACTGAATACATTTGCTCTCCATGATGGGTCAACCTGATATAATGTGCCGGCTTTCACGACCAATATGATTACGATTTATTTTCGGTTCAATCGTCGTTTTGTGTATAATGTCAGTTTTCTTTTTTACTAAAACCCTCCACAATCCTCTCGAGCTGATCAAATCATATTGTCACGTGGGGTAAACATGGCAATTTACTTGGATTTTACAGCACAACCGGCAGAATGTTAAAAGCGAGCAAATACTTTTGACAATATCGCTCAGCATTCCTCCAGCTGCGCTGACAAACCAAATGAATTGGCGTATTTGGCTACGTGACAACTCGATTTAATCGGCTCTGTCAGATGGTCGAGGGTTATAGTTCAACAATTCACATAGTACCTACATGACGATCAAATCCAAAATAAACTAAGTATCAACCAATTGCTAATCCGGATTGAGCAATCAGACCTGTGCAATCGCTGCGTCGAATCACACCAACTCCGAATTGGGTTCAAAGCACAATGTGATGGGATCTCAATTGATCCGAACAGCGCATCCCTCATGAAGTACATTACACGAAATTATTAACTAATAACGTCGCTGTGAACAGCATAGCCATTAAAGTTATTGTTTGTAAACATTTTGGCCAACATATGCACGTATGTATGTTGAACTTTTTTCGCACCGTTCGTAGCGAACCGTGCTAATCAGAGGTGCGGGGGAAGGACAACAACCCCTGACATCACCATCCTTTTCGACACAAAACAACACAACCCCGTGTTTTGTGCCTGTTGGCACTCATAAGTAAGCCATACGCCATTACGCAATTGTAGGTTGCTCAACACAAACATCACGGGGGGACCTATTTAACATGGATGCAATCCTTCATGCATTCGTGGGGCAGCTGGTCGATCAGCGCAAGCGAGCAGCTGGGCCCGTAGACTCTTGCATGAATGAACTGTGAAGGTTCTCGCATTATGGATATATATTCTGCGTGCGCACATTGTCTACTGCCATTGCACGGCGCCTTGTGCGAGGCGCAATATCGAATGATATATAACGACGGCGAGGACCAGAGATTGAGAAAGAAAAACAACTAGGGCGGATTGATAAATCTGGCTCAGCAAATGTATGTTTCTGTTCTCCCATTGTGTATGGCAGCATGTTAGGAGCCAAAATGGCAGTGTCGAGGTCAGCTAGACACAAGAGGGCTTCAAAAGAGAGTTTGCAGAGCATTGCTCTTCCTCCGTTGAAGGAGCGCAGTCTACACGCGGTTTACGATATGGTCCGTAGTTTGGTTGCACGCCCACAATCGCACTGTGGCCCGTGTCTTTAATTTTCCATTCATGAAGGAGATGCACGCAGCTGCCTGTTGATGTTCTGATGTGGTTAAAACTATAAACTAATTTGTATTTTACCAGGTAAGGCACACTGAGCTATATAGCTCTTGATTTAAAGCTTTCGTGACTGCAGGGATTCATATTATTGGTTCTTTCGGTAAAGTCACGTAGAAGGGAAATAATAGTTGTATTATTATTTTATTATTTCCCTTCTACGTAACTTTACCGAAAGAACTAAGAATATGTAGCTCTTATTCAGAATCGACCTGGCTACATGTAATGATAGCGCAACGAAGTAGCTTATTAGCATGTAGAAATGTATAGCAGCCAAATACTCGAAGCACATGATTATCAATGTGGAGGGAAAAATCGGAGGACCTGGAAAAAAATCCACGCGACCACGGGGAGAACATGCAAACTCCAAATATACAGGTGTCAGGGTGGGGGTCGAACCCACGACCTCCTGCATGCCAGGCGGGTTTTCCCTCCATATTTAGAAACGTGCGTTTAGAGGATTTGACTGCTATTAACTTCCACATGATAAGCCACTTTGTTGGGCTATCATTTTTGGCAAGGTCGCTTCTGAAAAAGAGCTATATAGTTCAGTGGACCTTATTTGGTTAGATAAAAAAAATTGTTTAGTATAGTACGTGTCTTTGCACCACCTGGAACACAGGTAATGCGGTCATCTGAGCGAAACGGAGAGTCGTAAATTTTAATCCAGTTTGTTCTCCTATAACGCGGTAGTTGCGTTCCTGAAGAACATCGCGCTATGGGAAAATCACGTTATAATAAACAATATATTATTGGGTAAAAGCACAGTCTGCGATAACACATAATATTTGTATGCTGGCCAAACAAAGACTGAGGCACGTGCATAGCATCTTAGAGCATCCAGCAGCATCCCGCCTTGTGCGATGCTATGCCGAGGCATCCGCACAACCACTTATTCCTACTCGCACAACGTAGCTCCGTTCACTCGCTCGCGTTATATCCAATTTGCATGCTCGTTATAACAAAAATGCGTTCCCTGATACGTTCATCATCGCGTGATATCCCATTCGCGTTGTGAAAACACGCGGCGTGATAACAGAACGGACCGAACGATCGAGCGAACGCCCGCTTGGCCCACCTGCTTGGCAGCGTACTTTCCCGAAACGGGCAAACGTTTGGACGGGTGCCGGAAGAGGTGGCTCAACAGGAAGGGGGCGCAGATCCACAGGAACCCCAGCGGCACCCAGACGAGCACCGTCTGCTCGAAGCACACCGGCAGGTCGGGCTGCGACCGCTCCAGGTAAGAGTCGTTCTGCGAAAGCATTGGTGAAATAAAATAAAAACTTAATCATACAATATACAGGGGTAGACCATGATCGTGACTAAAGATGATGCGCTTTATAACATCTGGTACTGACGCAGAACGCCTATAACAAAGAGTGGTGGCTCTCAACCGGCGGAGGGTGGGTAAACAGACCTCTGGGGGGTTATTGGCAAAGTCCCAGGGGTACGCGAGGTGATTTATGAATGTGTGATATTATATCATACGTGAGCATCATTGGTGAATAATAATTTCGTATAAATCTGCCAAGATAAAATAACTACGATACAATATGGCAATCTAAAACAATATAAAAGACATTTCTAAACTCATTGATCTTAAAAAATGCGGTTTCCAAGAGTAACCAGCGAGCTCAAACAATTTACATCACGCATACAGAGCGTCCGTTGTTGTTTGTTTGTATTCGCTTGCAGTTACCAGCCAGTTAGGACATATCTCACAAAATGGACAATTGGTTAAAATATTGATGGTCATTATTCATACATCTGTAGTGACACAGCGCCGACTGCTGTCCAACAGTAGCAACTGCAGAGGACAGTTAGCGCACACGCTGCCGTCCAGCATATACACGGCTGTGTGCCGGCAGGGCGGAGGAACTGGGGCAAGGGTCACGGAAGACCTCATCGGGAGGCCCCTGGAACCCGCTAGTGGGTTCTAGAAGGGAGGCGCGTCCAGGGCGGAGCCAGGCCGCGCCGAGAAGAATAAAAGCAGTGGAGAGCGAGAGCTCCAGGCTGCCGGTTCTCGTCGTCGCTGCCGCCTTCGCCCGATAATTGTGCGGCTGGACAGTTGTTGGCTGTCTGGGTCGACGCCGTCGGTGCAACGTGGTCAGGGTTGTGTCTTGGCCGGGCTGTACGGCAACGTGATCGTGAGAGAGGAGGCTGGAGTTGGTGTAACGGAAATAAAGATTATGTAGATGCTCACCCCGAGCCCTCATTACTTTGATAGTGGCATTGTCTTTGAGCCTTTTGGCGTCCTCTGGTCGAGCACCAATTGGGTCGAGGCTCAAAAGAAAGCCGTCCCTTGGTGTGGACCAATCAGTTTCAAGGACAATGCATATATTATCATCGTGTGTGTTTTTGTTTGCATCTGACTGCAGGTATTGTGGTTAATGCAGTGACATGAATCCTCGTAAAAAAAGGTTTAAGTTTTGTTGCCAGAAAAAAGGGGAAAACCCCTATTGTTATATTTTGGTACTGGCAAAGGAGGGCTAATGATGATGAGATAAGTCAGATGTGTTTGTCGTGTAGAAGTATCTCTGCGAGTGACGGAGGCTCTCGAACCATTTTGGTCAAAGACAACAAAAAATTGCTCTTCTTCTTTTAAAGGTTGCCGACAGTAACAGTTATCTATATTTCACAGTAATCCTGCAATGCGGAAAGACACCACAGGGGTCGCGATACCCACAGATTGCAATACTCACCCTCGCCACAAGCAGGCAGCAGTCAAGAGGTCACGGTTTCAAATCGAACCTCCGTTATGTTTTCACTTAATAAACCATTATTTGTTTTACTTCCTAATTTTTTGCAGTGTTTATCAGCCTGACAATATTCCATGTAAAACTGATAAAAGTATTAACACTTGATGTGTTATTGTACATTACAAATATATTTTACTGCATCAACGGCTCCATGTGACTGGGAGCAATGTTAGTTTCAGCGTTATTCGCTCTGCCAAAGCTTTTATGCAACACAGACACGTTACAACACAGTATCACATGCTGTGTCATGTGTAGGTCTCCACTATGAAATGTAAGTTAATATTTTTAATATAACAAGAATCCTGTGCTGTGATAAGACACCCCAGGGCTCACGATTAGCACAGAATGCAATACTCAAACCTCGCCAAAAGCGATCGGCAGTCACGAGGTCTGTGGGTTAAAATCCAACCTCCGTTAGCATTTTTTTGGTAATTTGCTACAATGTTTATCAGCACGATAACAGCATGACAACATTGCATTAGATATGCTGACAGTGTGTACACGAGGTGTGTCTTTGTTTAGCAAGTGCCCAATGCATCGAGGGCAGGGGTCGGCAACCCGCAGGCTCCCGAGTGGCACGCGGCTCTTAAAGGAACTGCTTCGTGACCGTTGTTCATTATGGACTCACCGCCGTCTCGTATTCACCGTGTGTGGAGGCTCTTGAAATATTGAGGTTTTAAATTTCGATTTAAAGCTTTCGTGACTGCAGGGATTCATCTTCTTGGTTCTTTCGGTAAAGTCACTTAGAATGGAAATAATAAAATAATAAAAATAACCATAATAAAATAATTCTCACGACGTTTCGGCCACAACGCAAGCAGCCGTCGTCAGGTGTCTTCTCGACAGACCTGTTCTCCACCTGAGGATGGCTGCTTACGTTGTGGCCGAAACGTCGCGAGAATGATTTAATCATGTTTTATTTGTATTCTTTTATTATTTCCATCCTATTGAGGTTTTGTTTTTGTTGTTGGCCGAATTCGAAAAAGAACGGCCCTCCTCGATATGCCAATATTTCAAGAGCAGCACAATGGCCGCTGGCTGATACGAGGCGGCGGTGGTCCTTAATAAATAACGTCACGAGAAAGCGGTCCCTCAAAGAGGACGCAAGCCGCAGGTTTGCCGACCACCCACTTGGTCTTCCAGCTGCTGTCTCCTGCGGGCTCTTACTGTTTCACGTGGGCAGCTTGTGTTTCACAAAGTCAACGTGGCTTACGCCCATGCGTGATCCAAAAAGACCTGCCGCCACCGCACATTACCAATTGTGGGGCGCTCACTTCTTCAATGCCAGCGTCTATCGCCACCTGTTCTGTAATTCATTACCCACAAGGGCGATGACAATGGAGAACTCGTGAAAATTGGTATTGTTAATTCTACACTCAGGATATGATGTGTGTGTGTTGATAAAAGGCCGGATTGCTGCCAATACTTATCAGATGATTTGTCAATTTTGTAACAGAAAATCTTGGATTTCTACCAACTTATGAATGAGGCTCTTCATTTTTTTATTGTCTATATTGCCTGCACCTTAAGTTCATAATTGTTTAACCAAGTAAAAACTCAAAAGACCAGTTTAGTTTCATTTGCAAGAGTGACCCTGGGACATTTGTCTGCTTAGGAAGAGAGCGATCATTGCTATGCAGGTGATCCTGATTGGGTAATTTGTGAGTAAATTTGGACCCTGACACTTAGTCTTGGTAATCATTAAACTGCAGCTTGTGCAGTATTGTTTCTCCTAACTTGTCAACATAAAGGCCATCGTATAATATTGTTGGTGTTGTTGCTATTCTTGTTAAAAGACTGAGTGATTATGATTACACATCCTTTTTGTAGAAAATTGCTGTTGGAAGTAACAGCGGTCACACATCATGGTGAATGAGTAATTTTCAGGATTGTCTATTTGCCACTGGCAGACGTTCAAATGAGACTTTATCCATTAAAATGGTGTGTCATGATATTTTATAGATAAATAACCTGTCTATTAACATGGCAATACACAATCGGCTACGGCTGTCAGCTGTTGAGCTGCATTTTGAGATCAGACGTTGCGGACTCCCAAAAACCAATGTGGGTTCCTACACATATAAATGGTGATCAAGGTGGAAATATTGAGTGTTTGCCGGTAGTCCAGGCAATACGAGCAACTTCATGATGACAACCAAAGCGTCTGTTGAAAATTGGAAGAAAATTAAATTACGCCCAATATTTAAAATCTAACTTTATCCACAAACAAGGGCATTGGCCCCACCATGTAACAAATCTCTGCATGCAGCCTTCTGCTGTCTCTATATTGAGGGCAATTTTGTCTTTGCACAAATATTCTTTCTGGTTGCAAGAGTTTTCAATTAATTTTGGTAGACTTGATTATGTTGTACAACCTGTAAACAAGCGTTTTTCTTTAAATAAATATTCCACAATCAGAACGTTTTTCCAGTAGATTATATTGAAAAAAATGTCTTCTATGGGTGCTAAGCACCCTTGTAATGCAATGTACAGTATTGATCTAAAACATTACTTTGTTAGCACCCTTACTGAATTCTAATAACATTGACTATATAGAAAACCACTGCAGTCTACGCTCCTTCAACGGAGAAACGGCAAAACGACACGAACTTCCTACGAAAGCCCTCTCGTGGCTAGCAGACCTCAAAACTTTGCTATTTAGCTCCTGAACATATTGCTAAACGCAAAAATAAAAGTAGTAATATTATCATCGGTACTTACCCAAAACTCTGAGCCACAGTACGAGTCGAGGACACCAGACATCTTTGTAATTCTTCAAGTTTCAAGCTATAGTACAAAATAAATAAATAACGCCTGCACACACACAAGCGCACAAACACAAGGACACATTAGATCAGTCATGATTGCCGTCTGGATGAAATAAAACATTGTTTAACGTCTCACATCATAAAATAAAAAAATGTAGACTGTAAAGATCATTGACTCAAATTGCTAGTCCTGACACTATAAGAACAAGAGCTATACTGTCATATTATTTGGGCCGTCCGGTAAAAGTTACGTCAAAATATAACAAAAAAACTACGATGTGTTGCGATCGAAACGTCGTAATTTTTTGTTATATTTTTTGACCATATCTTCGTGACTTTACCGAAAGACCCAAAGAATATGCTTGACCATACTTTACCACGATGGTCATTGTTGGTTAGTATTTAATTATAAATATCAAATGTCATTCAGCCTATGCAACTAAAATTCATTCTTGGTGTGATTATTGTGGCTGTGATTGAAGATGTCATAGCTTTTCACCCATTCATATTTCATTGTAACTACCCATTGCTATGGTGATAGAGTAATAATAACGCGCTGACACACGTTTGTGCTTGACCTGTAACCAACGTTGTCGCCGTTCACACCTAACGTGACAATAGTGCAACACATGCGTCAATCTTGACTTAAAACTTTCGTGACTGCAGGAATTCATAGTCCTGGTTCTTTCAGTAAAGTCACGTGGATAGACAATAAAAATAAGACCACTTGTGTTGCGATCGAAACGTCGTGGTTTTTTATTTTATTTTTATTTGCTATCTACGTGACTTTACCGAAAGAACCAAGAGATACATGCGGCAATCGTTTTGTGAGTGTTTGTGCGGCTATATTTTCCTTGATCTCTTTTGACTACATCTATACTACTACTACACACACAAAGATGTGCACTGCGTGTACACATTCCCTGGACCTTATCCATACCACCAAACGCAAAATAATAATGTAAAAATAAACAATTCACGCGCATAATTCATGAATCAAATGCATTTGTTAGATAGAGAACTTGGAGGCGCAGAGGCAGAGGTCAAAGTCCCTCAAATGCCAGGTTGAAGAGGTGAGAGGCTGAACCAGGTGAACGCCTGAACCAGGTGAGAGCCTGGACCAGGTAAGAGTCTGAACAGGTGAGAGCCTGAACCAGGTGATAGCCTGAACTAGGTGAGAGCCTCAATCAGATGAGAGCCTGCACCAGGTGAGATCTTGAGCAGGTGAAACAGGTGAGATCCTGGACAGGTGAGTGCCTGAACCAGGTGAGAGCCTTGAGCTGCTGCTTGACGCTGGTTGGTGCTTGACTGCTGCTGCTGCGCATGTGTGCAGCGGGAGAGAGCGGCAGATGATCGGTGCAGCTACGGAGAAGCGCCGCTCGGCCAGGACGGCGCTGGATCTGTGCACGATGAGCGGCCTGTTTTAGACGTGCTGCGTACGACGTGGCGCTTTGCCGTGGTCGGTTGAGTGAGAAGGGTGGAGATGTCTGGCAGGAGACACTGAAAGAAAGCTCTGTGGTACCGGATAGCTGTTTTGTACCCCTATCCGTGATTTTATGGGGAGCCAATACTAAGTTTGTAGCTCAGCCATGGAAGCCGTCTGGCCCTGCCTAATGCCGAGGGCAGCACAAGACAGGCTACTTTGGATCTGCCGTACTTTGGAGCCACTGTAGTTAGGTGGGTTTTTTTATTCCCAAGTAAGGATGATGATGAAGATGATGATGCAATAATCAAGGCGAGTGTCTGCAATGCTACAAGTCAGAACATTTGCTGTGAACATTGGGCGGATGTGCCACGAGGCCTTGAGAATTGGGGAATGCGTGACTTCATTGTACGCGTGTCGACACGTCTTTGGCACCGCACGTCGTGAACCGTGCTAATCGGAGGTGCGGGGAGGTGGGGGGAGGAAAAATCGAAGGTGCGGGATGTTGTTGTCCAGTGAGAATGTGAGTCCGAAGGTCATACCAAAGATTTTCAGAAGATTTGAAAGACTGACAGTGGAACCTGTGATGGGAATATTCTGAGGGTGAAACAAGAGGTGATTTTAATGCGTAGGCTTTCGCGACCAATGTTATTCAATTATTTTTTTTTGTAAATGTTGTGGTTTCACGCTTCAACACACCGGTGGGCTAAAGTAGTGAACTATTTGTCTTTTGTCAACGTGACACTTTTTTGCTGATTGGCCGTGTCGGGTGGTGGAGGGTTACGACACATTTATAAATAACGCGATCTAACCCAAAAACGTTGATTATGAAGAGGTGATTTAACCAAAACCTTGTGCTGTAAGGCTGAGGTACAATCAGTTAAGATCGACAGGGCATGATCGGAGGTTAGAGTTGAGCTATGACTATCGATGAGGCGACCAAGTGGGGAGATGTGGACGACAAAAAATAAAAGGGCCCAGGACTGATTCTCTGAGGGGGACACCTGCAGTGGATATGACGACTGAGTGTTGAGGGCCTGCCAACCTTGACGGAGGACATTTTGTCAGAGTGATGCAAATTGAGCCAATGGAGAGCTGAGGCAACGATAGAGAAATAGGTCGGATTCTAGGAAATTCGAATAAAATATTGTGGCTTGACCGTGTCAACAGGCGGCAAATGTGTCGAGCAACGGTGGAAGAAGCAGAGGCGATAGGGGCGAGGATGTCGTCAACGATCTTGACTAGCGCAGCCTCGGTAGAGTCGAGCTGGGCGGTAGACAGACTGAAGGGGTCGGAGAGATCGGGGTGTGATGTGATGCGATTCGTGATTCTGGCATTCGTGGAGTTTGGAGATGTTGATACGTTTGGTACGTTGGTGTCAACCATCGCTGGTGTCAACCTCCTTTTGTTCCTCTCTGAAAACATAACCCCTTCCCAGGGCCGGATTAAGATTGTGTAGGCCCCTGGGCTACAGGTACTGTGAGGCCCCCAGTAATATTTTCAAAAGGAAAACAAAGTTAAAGAAAAAGTATTCTTACAAGGCTAACAACAAATAAAATTCAGCATTCACAAATGAAATAATCTCTGGAGGTTCTCCAGCTGGCGGAGTTCCCTGGGCTGCAGCCCCGAAAGCCCCGTGCCTTAATCCGGCCCTGCCTCTTCCCCATTGCCCATGTCTACCTCTCCCTCGCCCCTCCACTCCATCCCGTCCCCTTCCCACGCCCCCGCCCTTTCGTCACCCCATATGAACATCTCGCCACGGTGGAGAGATGTTAACTACCTCGCCGGTCGACAGAAGGTCGTGGGTTTCGATCACGATGCCGGTATATGTAGAGGTTTCATATTCTCCCCGTGGTCGCGTGGATTTTTCTCCGGGTCCTCCGAATCAACGTGCGTTTAGAGTGTTTGGCTGCTATAAATTTCCACGTGATAAGCCACTTCGTTGAGCTATCATTTGTGGCCAGGTCGCTTCTGAAAAAGAGCTACATAGCTCAGTTGGGCCTTACCTGGTAAAATAAACAAAAAATAGTTGATCGTTTTTACTTGTATATGCCCTCACTTATGGTCACTCATTCCTCGGCCCTTTCACACCCTTGACATCTATATCACTTAATTGTGCAATGCGCCTTGAGCTTAGGGGCTTGATAAATAAATAAAGATAAGATAACAGGTCAGTAATGTTCTTAGTATTTAAGGGTCAGAGCCAGGTTTCTTGACTCGAGGTGCCACTTGTATTACTGTAAGTGGCAGAGGGAAAAGACCAAAAATAGGAAGAGACATTAGCAGTATGGGACCCCATTATTGTTAATTTTTGAACTCAATCCTTGAAGGCCATGGCTGGTAGGTGAACGACCAAAGAGGTTTTTGTTGTGGAGTTTTCTATTAGATTGAGAACATCTTGGGGTGTCGCAAGGGAGGAGGAGAGTATCGAATGGGGAGCGAAAGAAAGAATGTCGAGGGGTTGATCACGACAAGCCGAGAGAGATATCCTCATGGCGGAGGCCATGCTGGTAAATGTCTCGTATAAAAAAAAAGATGGAATTAATGAGCGAGCAGTCGGCTAGGTGATCGCACCAAATCGTTAGAAGTTTGTGATGGAGAAGGGCATCATGTGTGGGCCAGAAGTGATGCAGGTGGTTAGCAAGAGTGTATTGTTAACACATCGGCACGTTTTGCTTTCGTGACAAACCTTAAGAATTGGCTGTGTCGGGTGGTGGCGGGTTTAACGAGACGTTTATATTCATAATATAGGTTTTCGGGTCAGATCGCGTTATTTATAAATGTGTCGTAACCCTCCACCACCCGACACGGCCAAACAGTAAAAAATGTGTCACGTTTTCAAAGGACGAATTAATTGACTTCTTTAGCCCACCGGTGTGCTGAAGAGAGCATCAACAGCATTTTAAAATTTGAGTACGGCGTGTCGCTGGTAATTACTATGAGCTTCATCGGGCAAGAATGGTGAAGCTCTCCTGTTGCTTCTGGTATTAAGCTTCACCATTCTTGCCCGATGAAGCTGATTGTAATTATCAGCGAAACGTCGTACTCAAATTTTTAAATGCTGTTGATTCTCTCTTCAGCACACCGGTGGGCTAAAGAAGTCAATTAATTTGTCCTTTGAAAACGTGACACATTTTTACTGTTTGGCCGTGTTGCGTGGTGAAGGGTTACGACACATTTATAAATAACGCGATCTGACCCAAAAACCTATATTATGAATAATATTGGTCGCGAAAGTCTACGTGTTAAATTGAGACGTTTATCTGTACGCGATCTAACCCCAAAAAAACTCTATTATGGATGAAGAGTGTATGCGTTCGTTTATGTATCAATGAGTTTGTTGGCGGCTTTAAAGGTGAGACGATACGTAATGTGGTCAGTTTCAAGTCCGGAGCACAACTAAATGGTTTCCAGTCAGCATCTGCTCCACTTTGACTCAACAGCTGCTGCCAATGACATGTCTAAGGTTGAGGTCGACTTAGTCGGCACAGATTGTGCCATCAGATGCGGCGAAGCAAAGGAGGAGGTTTCGTTTGCTTCTTCGATGCGGTAAAGTTGAAATAACTGGACGTGTGGCCATTTTGTCATTTCGACCACCAACTTAAACAGTTGAAACAAAAGTGGCCATCCCAACAGGCTGTGGTGTAACTGAGACACAAAAGCAGACCGGATTCGTTTTCATTAGGAGCCATCAGTACACTACATTATTATTCACTGCTGCCATTCGCCTCTAAGAGCCCCACATATGTAGAGGACTCACCGTTATGCTATGGGGACCCATTAGCTTGCCCAAAAACAACAATAATTCACATTTGGACTTTAATTGACCTTGTCGACAAGTTTTACACCATTCTAAGGTTTATTCAGTCTACTGAGACTTGATAATAAAAAAGGTCAACATTGACCGTTGATTTGGTTCCGTTGAATCCAGGAGCCGTCTGACCAAGTCTCGGTCACGAGGAGTCAAATCTGCCTTTGGAACACGGAGTGGCCAATCGTCACCAGGCTGGGTGCTGCTATACGGCAACGGACTGTGAAGCTTCGTGTTCAGCCGCTCGTGATGTTCGTCTTCCGACTGCATCGACGTCACGAGAACTGATTTTGACGCACCAGCAGCAGCAACGGTGTACCGCCAATACGTTCATATGCATGTTTCCGTTATGATGGTTTTTCTTGTAATGCTTGTTTTCTCATGACTGCAGTTCTTCTTCAGTCCCCTTGCACTCAGACCTAAATGACGCCTCAGCTATGATACTCTCCAACTTGCGTCCCACGGACAGCCATGCACACGGTTGTTTTGAGTCGCATATTTAGCGTTGATTTATACTTCATTTAGAAGTTGTAGCCCAATTTTGAAGCTTTGATATCAACATTCCATTCTACTTTTTTTTAAGTAACACAACTGCAGTAATCCACACCATTGTTAAATAACACTTCATCGAATGGCTAAACAACACCATGTCACCATACCCTCCCATTTTGAGTTCTACCTACCTTGCAAGAATTTTACTTGAATACCCATCTCATTCACGGATGACATGTCACAATGTTTTGCGCAGTGGCAAATGTTAGACGTGCCCACTAATGGTGAATAAAGTCGCTAATATTCGTGAATACAAACATTACATCCACTTTATAAAATATAAATATATTTCAGTAGGACCCCTGTATATAGCACAATCCTCGATGTAGCGGGGTGAAGGGGGTTACAGAAACTCCGCAGACAGAAGTCCCAAACGCTTTGCTCCTGAGTTCAGTGCCGGATTAAGCTAAGTGCGGGGCCTGTAACATATGTTATAAAGGGGCCCTAAATAAATAAAAAACAGATAAATATTAAAAACATACATTTTTAACTTGCATAGTAAAGTAATTGTATTTTTTAATTTGCTATACAGCCAGATAATACGACAAATCGCTAACCTTAAACACCCAGTGGTCCATACAAGTTGAAGGCGGTATAGTACTATAGTAATAGAGCAAGTGCAGAATCACTGAACCGGAATTGATAGCTTGAAAGCATTTAGCGCGGGGCCCCAGTAGCAAAAGTAGCATATGCAGCTACTTTTGCTACTGGGATAATCCGGCACTGCCTGAGTTGAGACGAAGGCGTTGGGGGGAGATTGGGCTCGCTGCTGCCCCAACGGGTGGGGAAAGGGGGGACAATAAAAACTTAAGAAAGAAACCGGAGGGAGCAGGGGCGTGGGGGGGACATTGAAAAATATTTCTACTGTCATCGATCACCAAAACAGCTTGACGGAAATGGTCAGTTTCATGGCTCTGCCACCTGGTGGTAAAAGTCGCCAATATTCGCGAAAACAAACATTACATTCACGTAAAAAAATATTGTTTTTATGGTATTTCAGTAGGAGCCCGGTACGGATCACAATCCGCGACGGAGGGAGGGGATTACAGAAACCCGGCGGACAGAAGTCCCACACAACGTGCTCCTGAGTTCCGAGGAAGGGGTGGATGGGCGACGGGGGGGGGGGAGATTTGGGACAGCGAGCGGGGTGTTTGTACTTTTAGATGGGGAAGGGGGAAGGTGAGGGGGGGAATACTTTAAAAAGTGGAGGAAGACGGGGTGGGTGGGAAAACATTAAAACATATTTCTACCAGCACCGATGGCCAAAGCAGCTTGACAGAAACATTCAGTTTTATGACTGTCACCTAGTGACTGTAAAGTTGTATGGCTGTTTAACCGCGTGCTTGGCAATGTTATCACTAAGTCCAGAGTACAAAATCACTTTGGGCTTCGTGGAAACAAACGAAAAGATGTCAAATACGAATGCCGCTTTGGAATCTCTGTGCGTGTGTGGGTGTGGGTAAAAAGGGTTACAAGCATGCGGTGATTTGATAGTGCACTGTAATTGCCAAAGAAAGGCATTGTAATATTCATGTTTATTACGGGCTACATTTCTATAGGGTTACGGCAATACAGCATTAACTCCTCTTTACTGTGGTAATGTGGGGGGGGGGTCCCATACATTGGATCCTATAATCCGCAAGGTTTTTCTGCGTTTTGACTCCTCTTGTACGCCGCCGAGTAAACAACGCGTCACTTGCGAGAGTGCTGGCAAGCCAGAGCGTTGATTTTCCCTTGGTTTCTGCAGGCCACCACTTATTTAGAAGGTCACCTCTTATCTCACCTGAATACTATTCATCTGAGAGCACTGAATGAATGCCTCTCCTTCACTTAAAATAAACGTATCTCTTTGTAGATCCACGCGTGGTGTCCTTTCGGAGCACAGGTGTGTTTACGTAAGGCATTTGATTTCTCCATTAAAATACACAGCAAGGACAAAAAAACACGCACATGCACACAGTAAAATAAAAACACGTTTTAGATTAACTCCACGACATTTATCTACCCCCCTCTTGTAAGTTTCAGGAATTTCAAACATTTGAAAGTCCCTTTGACTTGCAAAGTCCATTTGATCAGTTTCTTTAGAGCAGCGGCTCCCAACCTTGTTTCGCCGACTGCCACGTGCTACGAAATATTTTAATTTGAACATTTCCTTTGTGAGGATATAAACACATTTCTGCGGAGGGAGCTGGTAGGAACGTTGGGTTGATCGGTCAATGGCCAGGGTCAACGGCGACGTGGTGTATTCCGCAAATATGGCCGACTGTGAGGGCGGGCACAAGCCGTCGTGAGTAGGTTAAACGTTGAGTTTTATAAGGGCACCACGGGGTGACCAGCTCCTCCCCACCCAGCCCCACCCCTCCCACTCCCCCACCCAGCCCCACCCTCCCCACCCAGCCCCACCCTCCCCACCCTCCCCTCTCCATCCAGCCCCACCCCTTCCATTTTTGGATGCACGACGGACGGACACAATAATCCCCTGTGGGCTGGTGTAACCAGGAGGTTCCTACCAGTATAATGTTCTTCTTCTTTTCCGCTACTCCCCTGTAGAAGGGCCACCGCGCTGCTCTAGACCTCTGTGACTCTAATGAAACGATAACTTCTAAAGTTGATTATGGGTAACCCACTGTGAGAGGGTTACCCATAATGCAATTCGCGAGCAACAGTTTATAATTTTACTTTTAATATAATTGGGCTTATTCAGTAATCCATATGATTATTGAAGGGGTTGTCTCTTCCTCAATATCTGTTATTCATCAGGAAATAAATTAAACTGTAATTCTAATCATGGCCCATGGTGTATAGAGCAGTCTCCATCTCTTATCCACCCTATCTTTCTGCTATAAATAAGGGCCATTTTTCAAAACGTTGCTTAGTCTGTATGTTTTAATAACGTCACGCGGTTATTCAGTTTATTGTTTTTTCACGGGTTGGTTGAGTTGTTTCATTGCGTGTTTGCACCACTGCCAATGCTAAACTAAAACGTAAACTTTTTTTTATTTTACCAGGTAAGGCCCACTGAGTTAACTATCTCCTTTTCAGAAGTGACCTGACAAGAAATTATAGCTCAACAAAGTGGCTTATCGTGTAGAAATGTATTGCAGCCATATACTCTAAACGCGTGTTTCTTAATGTGGAGGGAAAAATTGGAGGACCCGGAGAAAAATACACGTGACCACGGAAAGAACATTCAAACTTCAAATGTACAGGTGTCAGGGTCGGGGTGGAATCCACGGCCTCCTGCATACCGGGCGAGGTAGTTAACATCTCACCACCGCGTCGCCCCAGGTGTCATCGGCCATTTAACGAGTTCTTACATGTGGGAGGAAACCGGAGCAGCACCCGGAGAAAATGCACTCAAGCGAGGGGGCAACACGCTATCCCATACAGACGTAGTAACTAATCGCCACGTTTTGTTTACGTGACAAACCTTACTAATTGGCTTTTTTCAGAAGCGACCTGGTAACGAGGCCACTTGTCACGTGGAAATGTTTCGCAGCCAAATACTCTAAACGCATGTTTAATACATGTGGAGGGAAACCCCGGAGAAAAATCCATCCGACCAAGGGGAGAGCATGCAAACTCCAAATATAAAGGTGTCAGGGTCGGGATCGTGCCCATGACCTCCTGCCAGAGGTCGCAACCGGGTACCCGGTACGGGTACCCGTTTGCGACCCTGGTGCGGCCGGGTACGGGTACGGGTAGGCCGTGCTTCTCTTGTGAGTAACCGTTTGTCACTCATTTCGGGTAGGGTACGGGTAGGGAACGGGTACCCGTACCCGGCCGGGTACGGGTAAGGGTACCCATTTGCGACCCTGGTGCGGCCGGGTACGGGTAAGGAATCAAAACCCGTTTGCGACCTCTGCCTCCTGCAGACCAGGCGAGGTAGCTAACATCTCGCCACCGCGGCGCACCTTGCAGTATCACCAAACAATGCGTGTCGTTTAGAATTATTAGAATGTAGTATCAATGCCCAGGGCACATCGGGCCAAACTAAGACACCCATAAGACTTTACTGAAAAAACCAAAGAGTATGGATTCCTGCAGTCACGAAAGCTTCAAATCAAGATTCTTAAGGTTCATTACCAATGGCTGAGGCTTTGGAGGTTCTGGAGTGGGTTATGTGGGTTGTCATGATATGGAGATACAATTCTACGATATTTAAACTTTGCAAGCCCACTGGATATCAATAAAGATTCGTTCATGAAGCCATCCATATATATAGACACATACACAATTTCAACCGAGAAGATGGGTACAAACTGAGCAATCATCGGAATGACGTTATTAACCAGTTTAAGTCATAACTGGCTGTGATGTTCCCATCCTACCACCTTCCGATGTTAGTTGTGCTTTACGCCAATTTCACAGGCTTCACACCAACACAGCCACTTCGCGCGCCGACTACCCCTCGGTTGCGGCTCTGCGATTTTCAATTAACATGCTCATCTCTCATTAACATGCAAATTTTCACCTGGCAGCCCTTTGATTGGTGGACAACCAACCACGGGTTGGCTGCCCACCACTTGCATGAACATTGGCTGCTGACATTTGGGCTACGACAATTGCAAACCCTTTGGAAGCCAACCCCCCTTTTCCTAAAGACGACCGATTGTGTTGCGATCGAAACGTCGTAGTTTTTTGTTATTTTCTTTGAACCTATCTACGTGACTTTACCGAAAGACCCAAATAATATAATTCTACGATATTTCGCAATTTGAGGTCCACCATAATTGCAGAGTCAGATGAGCAATAATATTATTTTATAATGATCATCCTGGCACGTTCTAATATGTTTAAAAATTGTATTTTCTGACAAATTATGGTATTAATGAAATAACCAAAGCACAGTAAATTAAGTTGCAAACAAACAGCAAAATAATGTACTCTTTTTCCGTGGTAACTGACTGCAGTGCGTGTTCTGAGAGTTCATCAATTGAACCTCATAGCGGGACCCCAGCATAAACATTATACATTTTAATGTAAACAAAAACTTAGCTTTTTTCACCATTGGATTTGAAAGATGGTGGCAAGTGTTGTCATGTTAAACTATGCCTTTAAAACTGAAAACTACTTACCTGCAGTACCTCTATTTAAATACACTATCGAAAAAATTATTTACACTCCTCTGTCAATTATTGTGTTTCTCAGTTGTGGCTTTGTGAACACACTTTGTAAACGGTACATAAAATAGTTCGCGTTTTCAATGCGCTGTTCATATTGTAACACGCGTTTATACCAATGTTACTCTCCTCTTATCCGCATTGATACGAGTGGTATGTAGGGACGATGGTTTAACGAAAATAACCTATCTGCACAGATGAATACGGACAAGAGAAGTATTATCAAACAGGAGGAATTAGGTGCAACGCATCTCATCTGTTAAATATCTGCAGGTAATAGGATTGCCATCGATTGATCCTGGCTGCAGACATTGGTAGGTCACAAATAATAGTCACAAATAATGATGAAGATAAGAGAGCAGTTTCACTGTGTTATGACAACAGAATGATCCGTGCCAGGTGGGTCGCGGCGTTTATGTGCGCGGTGGGACGGAGTCGCCAAAAACGCATTAATTAATTACGATTTTGACTTCCGTTTATTCGGGACCCCGGGTCTCACCATGAAGTTCATTTTCGGACGTTAATTATTTACTTGTCATTTACCACCTCATCAACAGCTGCGTGCATGCCAAGATTTGGAGATGACAAAAATTGCGATGACGACAATAATCACGGCAGGCTCGCGCTGAGAGAGCGAAACGCAGTTGAAGGGTGTGTTCCCACGAGCTTAATTTTACTGGAAGTGCAGCGAAGCACAACCAAAAACAATGCTATTAAAATAGCCTGCGAAATACAATTACAAAATTACGGGAAACGAATATTGCGATAATCATATTCTTGGTTCTTTCGGTAAAGTCACGTAGAAGGGAAATAATAAAATAAAATAAATATACAACTATTAATTTATATTCTTTGTTATTTTATTATTTCCCTTCTACGTGACTTTACCGAAAGAACCAATAATATGAATCCCTGCAGTCACGAAAGCTTTAAATAAAAATTGCGATAATCGTTAACCAGTTTTGTAAAATGGACTACGGTATATTGTACCGTCAAACAGTCTGTCGTGACAAATGGACAACTCGAAAATGGTGAAAACAATGTTTTCATGAAAAGTTTAGGACACCAGGTCAAATACATATTTCAACTTGCCATGTATTGAATTAAAAAACTGGAAATAATATACTTGAAAATATGTTAAAAGGCTGGCTGCAAAAACTCTTTCACAACATAACCGCTAGAGTAACTTGCACACTAATAATTAACATAACGTGTAACAGAGTGCACACATTCAGAAAGGTACGAGTCCTGACAAAATATGTACAAAGACCCACCGTATAGCATTAACAGACTGTAGGAGCAAGTGCTGTTAGCGAGCACCTATTAAGGTCGGCACGGCACACGAGAGGGTGGGTGGCCAACACCACGCCCGGCCGCCTTTGTCTCCCGAGTGGCGATGTTTACACGTCGCACCAGGTATTCAGTTGAGGCTGAGTCGACCTAGGGGAGGCCCAATATCGTTTCAGATAATCGTCACCGGTGTTGGCCGTGAGCAGGAATAGAACCCGGGTCGCCAGGTTCGTAGCGCAGCGCGCTAACCGCTACACCACCGCTATACACACGCACATTCATACATACCGTGAATATAGGCTTCGGTAAAGATGCACAAAGTCGTTTCTTGATGTAACGTGATTATCTCCAGCGAACAATCTAAAATCGTCGGAAACGTCGAGTCCCGTTAAGGTACAAACTCGAATGTTCAACAACGCGCACTGAGTCTGAGCTTTATGCAGACTGACTGGTTATCAGGTTTAACTTTGAACTTAAACGCCGTGACTCATGGGACAAGGTTAAAAAGAAATGCGCAGAAGCTTCCTCACGTTTGTTAGCGAGCTCATCCACATTTCCCTTAAAATATTTGCGACACTTGCCACGCAAAAAAATGAATCACTGCTGATTTGTTAACGTTGATGTATTCAGATGCTGTTGTGCTTGTTATGATGTTAATGGTATTGCCGGTGATGGTTTTGACTATGCTCGTGAGGTAAGAATAGGAAATAGGAGGGTCTCATGTGAGTTGTTGAATGGTTACATGAGATGAACTTTGCTCTGTTTTGTAAGAGTGATAGTATATGAACGCGTCAAGTCATGCTGAGTCATGTGATAGATGTATGGTTAACTACCTCGCCTGGTATACAGAAGGTCGTGGGTTAGATCCCGACCCTGACGCCTTCTTTATATTCCGAGTTTGCGTGTCTCTCTCCCCGTGGTCGCGTGGATTTTTCTCCGGATCATCCGGTTTTTCCATCCACATTTATAATAATCAACGTGCGTTCAGAGTATTTGGCTGCTATAAATTCCCACGTGATGAGCCAACTTCGTTGCGCTATCATTTGTGGCCAGGTCGCTTCTGAAAAAAGAGCTACATAGCTCAGTGGGGCCTTACCTGGGAAAAATAGAAAAAGTTGTCAAGTTGTATAGTTTTTAGTATACACAGTGCTGAGAGGCATAGAAGACAGCAGCTCCTCCCCATGCAGCTCCTGATGATGTGGCAGTTTTTAAAAGATGAAGAGCCTCTGCATTGTACTGAAACAGCCCACCCTGTTGATGGGTCATGGACACATTGCTCACCTGCACCTCCGATTAGCACGGTCGGCTACGTACTGTGCGAAAGAAGTTCAACATACACACATATCCGCACTTGCCCGAATCACATGTTAATTCAACGAAGCAACTACTGAAGCTATCCACACCTCTGGAAGATCCCAGCAAACATAGAACGTTGGGCCAAAGTTGGTCCGACGGTTCCAGCCACATGTTTATTGGTCTGCTGTCACGTGATACACACAATAATGGCACAGATCAAAACTTTAGGGGTCGTCCATAAATGACGTCACGCACCTAGACATTTGTGACAAGGGGGAGGGGGGGGTTGAGAAATGTGACGTCACGTAAAAATGCGCAACTTGAAATAAATATAGACAACACGTTCTACTTAATTAAATAGACTTTTAATGAAATGTTTTCTCCTACAACATCAGAGTGCAGCGCCACATTAAATACGCACTACAATGACAATAGTTTAAAGCGATTTTGGGGGGGGGGGGGGCAGAGCTTTGTGACGTCATATTTGAGGGGGGGGTCTGACTTTTTGTGACGCCGTGTGACGAGGGGGGGGGGCGTCAAAAATCGTCTAAAATCGTGTGACGTCATTTATGGACAGCCCCTTATTTCAGCCAGAACCTTGATGAATGGCGATAGCTTGGAGAGGCCTTCATCCAGCAGTCGATTTTTCATGTCTGATGACGATGAATATTTAGCAATGTTTTTGTTCTCGGACAGGGACTGTTATGGAGCACTTACTATGGACAGCATGGAAATGAGGGTCTGGTGGAGCCAATATTCCTGGCCTATTCCTATCTGGCAGTGGGTTTTTGAACAACTATACCAGGTATTTGTTTTATGATGAATCAGCCGAGCTGAGGTCCAAGCCAAGTGCAGATAAAACGTTATGCGAGTGTGCCATGACGACAGAATTATCTCCATCATCATGACGACAATTCCCACACGCAAAGCACCCCACTAACAGTCGTCGCAATTCACCACCACCACCACCACGGGACCCGTGGTGCCACCCATGCCAGTAAACAAGAAAACGTTGGCCCAATGTTGATTGACTTTGACTCAACGTTGCCACGTTTACTGGGATCTTGCTTTGTGCCTAACGAGGTGCATTTGGAGGGCACGTGGATCGTCGAGTTTACATGAGCACTTGCTCACACACAATTAGGGCACGAGCTCTAAACTGGCACGGAGACACCTCCCTGTACTCCCTTCCACCCCTAACCCCACCCCATCCCACTCCCGTCACTCCCATTAGCATCACACACACACACACGAGGGACGCAAATAGTGTACGCAAAACCCAGCCAAATTGGCAGAAATTTTGCGCAAATAAGTCCACAAATCTGCAACAAAACCACCCCCCCCCCCGGGTCTCCTCTGGATGAACAATTAGTGTGAAAGGCTTTGCCAGTTATTGGCATCGTTGGCGACCCCCAAATGGTGTCACGCGTTCACATTCCGCAGAACCTTGACAGGCCCTGGAGTGGTGACGGCCCAACGGCATGAGGTCACACAGACCACATTTATGTGTGATGGATTATCGGACCGGGGTGGCTATCTTCGGCGTTTCCGACACAGCCAACTTACTATGCGCTACCCCCAGTTAACAAGTCGAGAAGCTCGAGATTCGACTTCATGTTCTCATTTATAAGTCATGAATCAGCCTTTAACTATAAACTGAACAAATTAATTTCATTTGACAAGGTAAGGCCCACTGAGCTATACAGATCTTTTTCAGAAGCGACCTGGCCACAAATGATAGCTCAACGAAGTGGCTTATCGCGTGGACATTAAAATCAGCCAAATACTCTAAACGCACGTTGATTATAAATGTGGATGGAAAACCCGCGACCATGGGGAGATAGAACACACAAACTCGAAATATACAATAGACGTCAGGGTCGGGATCGAAACCCACGACCTCCTGTATACCCAGCGAGGCAGTTAACATCTCGCCACCGTGGCCCAACAGAAGAAGCGGCAGAGAAACAGTGTCTGGGCAAGCAGGTTACACGCGCAAGCCCTTTGCTGCCTCCCCAGCCACGTCGTGGCTCAAATCGGTTGCGACACGTAAACTTTTCCTGACACCTACTGCCCCACACCCACCTCCTTCATGAACACCCACAATTATATTCTACTCTTTGCGCATGGCAATATGCTCAGCAGCGAAATGCCAATGTTGAGGTCTGCCTAGCCACAGGAGGGCTTCAGGAGGGAGTTTCGTGTAGTTTCGCTTTTCTTACATTGAAATAGCACAAGCGACAGCGGTTTACCAAATGGTCCATAGTTTGTGTTGCGTGGCCACACTGTTACTGTGGCTCGTCTTTACTTTTCCAATTATGAAGGAGATGTTGCGCATTGGCCTGTTGATGCTCGGATGCGGTTGATGATACACTGGTAACTTAGAGGAATGTCTATGCACTGAAACTAAACTCTAAACTATTTTCAGTCTACCAGGTTAGGCCCACTCAGCTGCATAGCTCTTTTTCAGAAGCGAACTGGCCACAAATGGTAGCTCAACAAAGTGGGCTTATGATGTGGAAATTTATAGCAGACAAATAGTCTAAACGCGCGATGATTCTAAATGTGGAGGGAAAACCCGGAGGACCCGGAGAAAGAAATCCACGCGGCCAAGGGGGAAAAAAACTAAAACTCAAAATATACAGGTGTCAGGGTCGAACCCACAACCTCCTGCATGCCAGGCGAGATAGTTAACATCTCGCCACCACTCGACGCCGCTTTCATCAAGCTCCGTTGCAGGCGTCATCTCATGCAGTTTATTTGGCCAATTTGAAACCATTGGGTTTTACGCGACATTGGACAGGCCTCTGATGTTCCACAACCACTCGAAGAAGACGGCAGCCAAAGTCGGGTCGAAGAACAAACAACCTTCTCAGCAAACTGGGGCAGCTCATCCTGCACGGCGTGCTAGGCTCACAAATACTTGGCACAGCAGCTGCTACCGCCCTCTGCTATTCAACCGCTGAGTATCGCGGCGCAAGCACCGGTGCGGTGTCGGTCGTTGCACACGAAGCTGGTTGAGGTCCAACTGCATTCAACCGCGCACACCGTCACGGGTCCTATACGCTGCGAGCCACCCCACCACCTTGGCTGCTGGCGCTGAGCAATATCGCTCCCCCACCACCACCACCCTCGCTTTCGTCGTGGGGACGGGCAACGGCCAATACAGCGAGTCCCCATCTGCAGCTGGACACGGGCGACCCTCAACGAGCAGCGTTTTCAGCCGCACCACCTCTACATAACAAAAGGCTCAGTCCCATTTACACACACCTTTACATCAGCCGCACCTAGTTTACACAACAAAGGCTCATTCCTAACAGCGTGCTTCAGCCGCACCGAACCTCACAAAAATAATATTCAGGGCCCACCTTGGCTCCTCCCACCCTCAACCAGTATATATACAAGGACTGTTTTCTTGGAATTTCTCTTATTTGATACAGTTATCGTGCTGTGACGGTTCCACCTAAAGACGGAAGCTTGTGTTGCCTCCGAAACGTTGTGATTTTTATTTTATTTTACTTTTATTAATTTGATTTTTTTTTTATCTACGTGACTTTACCGAAAAACGTAAGAATATGAATCCTGCAGTCACTAAAGCTTCAAATCTAGGACCCTCAACGAGCCCGCTCGTCATCGGGAAGGCTCGGCGTGACGAACGGTCCCACCCGACGCAGTGAGAACCGCTTCCTCGTCGCCCGTCCCATCGGTTCGTCTTCCCCGGCTTCGAGTGACCGCGCGGGTTGCGCGCCTTGTTCAACAGGTTCCATACCGTTCTAGATTTGAAGCTTTCGTGACTGCAAGGATTCATATTCTTAGGTTTTTTCGGTAAAGTCACGTAGGTAAAAAATTCAAATTAATAAAAATAAAATAAAAATCACGACGTTTCGGAGGCAACACAAGCCTCCGTCTTCAGGTGGAACCGTCACAGCACGATTGCTGTATCAAGTAAGGGGCCGTCCATAAATGATTGATTCCCTCAGGTGTATTGAATGAGGGATGATCTTCTATCCACACCAGCATGTGTAGATGTGGACTTCCACGATTCTGGAACTCGATTCGCAATCCTTCAATCGACCACCAAGCACTTCATGATTATTTCTCAAGAATTTCATAAGTGCGTTCAATCGAATCATGTAGTGTCGAGTGACTATGACAGGATACTGTTTGATCAATATATGGCATATACGTGGCATATACGTTGAGTTCATTTGGATCTTCATCGGGTCTTCCATCAGCTATTAAGAGTGCCTTACGCATATCAAGCCAATTAAAATCATTCCAACTGAATGTCACGAAGTATATTGGTGGTCCTATTGAACGTATTTGTCCGATCAATTCATTCAGCGCTGTTTGCCAAGATGCAGCTGATCCTTGAATGTTCTTAAGGTAGAGGTGAAGATCTTCTACTCTACCATCTTGTCATTGAACCTTCTTTCCACAAGCTGAGATGTTAGATTGGATGCGACAATACTCGAACATTGATAATGCGTAGAAGAGGTAGTCGTTTCATTGAAATCGTGTATCACTACCCATCATTCTGAATTGGAAGTAGTCCAATGCAGTGATTCTCACAGGTCTTACTTCATTGAGTCCATTGATTCCTTTTGGGAAGAGGTAGAACCATGCAAACTCTTCAGCTTTCAATTCATGTGCTTCATTCACAATGTTGTTGGTTGTTTTACGCCTTATTTCGTGAGTATTATCAAAGACTTCGTGTTCATCCTCCACATTTGGCTGATCACAATCGGTCGAAGCCATGAATGATGTTTGTACAGGCATCGATTCAACTTGTGCTGCCATATTTTCTTGCATTGGCTCTCGCAGATGTGGTGATAAATCTTCTTCTCACATTCCTGGATCGACGATGTCATTTTTCGGATGACCATCAATGAAGTTGATGGTGAATTGAACATTTCTTGATCCTGTTGATTGTCTGCAGATTCGTTCAAGTTCTTCAATTGTGTCACACTCAATTATGCATGCTCTGCCATTGCCTGCCGGTGCACCTTTCTGACCACATGAATGTGAATCAGTGAAGTAGTATTTGTCATCGTAATGCATAATTCCTAGTTATTTTAATCTTGTTATTAGTACGCCAGCCTGATGATTTGTGAACAATTCATTTAATGCATTGCCCAAAGTCATTCCTTGTGAATCGCCTTCATTGACTGAGTCTTGTAGACTTCCAACTAGTAATGTTTGCTCATCATAGGCTATTGAGATTGAGTTGTTGAACATAATGAAGTCATTTCTTATGACATCGAAATGTTTGACTTCCAGATATCCATTTTCTGTCATTGGATATCCTACATTCTCAAGTTTGGCCAATCGATTGGTTTCATACATTTAACCACCCGCAATCAAGTTCACGTTCAACGTGTTTGTGGTCCATATGCTTGGTGGCAGTAGAGCAGCTCTTAGAATATTTGCCAACACCATTGCACAACATTGAACACCTGCATTGCCCCATGTAAACACATCTTCATTTGCTTGATGCCATGCAGCGCGAACAATTCTACATTTTCCATTGATTGGCATGTATGCATTTGCATGTTCTTGCGGCTGATTTTGCTCCACTGATTGTTGCGCAGGAATAGCAACTGAATGTACATCAGTGATGTTTGCTTCTTCATTGATTGTTACATCCCGATAAAGTGGCTTGTTTCGAATTAGCCAGTTGAGTGAATTGTAAACTCGTTCACGATTTATAGAGAATTCACGTGTGATGTTGAGATTCTCAAGATGTTCTGTGATGACAACCATTCCAATATTATCCATTGCTTGTCGAAGTGTGTCACTAACTTCAAAGATGTCCATAGCAAAGAGCACTACCTATCCACGGAAGCCATATTGACCGAAGACTCCACTGAATTTGATAATCTCCACAAATGGTATCACTTTTGATAATAGACGTTGTTCTGGCCAAGGGTGGCACAGTCGGGTTTTTTACAATCGGGTTTAATTGTCTTTTTATATTAAACCCGATTATCTGAGATTGGGAGAAATCCGGTTTAATGGGTTCTAATTGCAGAACCGCACTTCTCAACGATGACCTTCATCCATTCCAAACTAAGGAACTTCACTGGCGCCCACGATTGTGGAGAAGCTCGTGTTCATCAAGACCAACCTGCCCGCCGCATTCTACGACTACCCCGTGCCCGATGGCCCCGAGTACGATAGCAGCACCGACGAGGAAGCAGCCTAAGCCTTGGATCAGAGTTTCGTATTCATCAAACCAGGTTTTAATTCCCCGAAATCGGGTTTAATTGTATGAAAGAAAAAACCCGATGCCTGCCGCTGGAAAAATCTATTTTTTCCACCCATGGTTCTGGCTGTGTTAAGACTCGAATGACATCTGGAATTTCACCAGGATCCAAATGATTCCAGCGAGCCTTTGGCGGTGCAGCTCTTTTGTTACTGGTGATGTGTGTCTTGCAACGTGAACTCACTTGCAATGTTTGCTTTAATGACAATTCGGTTGGTAGATAGTGCAATGCATTTTCATTACGTCGTACTCTGTAAATCTGATTTGGAAAGCAACGTTTGGTGCAGACTTCACAGATTTGATCGCAGAATGTATTGATTGCATTGTCAAATGTTGTCATGTCAGCATTGAGTGCTTGAAGACGTTGCGATTGATATTCACGATTTCGCTTTAATATGACATCACGTGCTTCAGGTGTTTCTGCAACTCTTACTTGTGACATGTGTTCACGCACAGATTGCAATCGAGCATCACGAGCTTCTGGTGTTTCTTGATTTATTGATTGTACGTGATGTTCACGGTCTCGTTGCAATAGGACGTTCGTGCTGCTGGTGTTTCTCCATCTCTTGATTGTGAGTGGTGTTCACGATCTCGTTGCAATCGAGCATCACGAGCTTCTGGTGTTTCATCATTCAAACAATCACGTCGTTTCTCAAGTCTGGAACGCTTTTCTTGGTACTTTTGCGGAGCCTTTTCTAACCGTTGCTTTCGTTGCGTTGCAGTTTCTGTTCGATTTCCGTTCCCGTGATCCGTTGTTTGTTTAGCATTTGTCGTTACCGTAGTTCCTTGATTTTTGTTTGATTTGTTGTTTTCCATTTTTGTTCCCACGAGTATAGGACAAATAACGGTCCGCCCCCCAAGATGTCCTTGTAGAGAAGTAGGCTCTTATACAACGTGGTGTGCCCGGTGACCCGAGGCTGCTACGTTAGCGACATGGCATTTTTTACTACCCCCCATGCCATTCAGTCCTCGGCACATACTCACCGTGACGTTGGGTAGTGTACGTTAGCGACATGATACTGGTAGGAACGAAGTGAACCAGCCTACAATAGATTATATCGTCCGTCCGTCCGATGTCCGATTAGGTGTAGCAACATCGCCCCCTACTGCGAACACTTGGCAGGACCCTACAAAAACCTTTAGACTCAGTGAGGCTTTCCTGGCTAAACAAGTGTAACATTCCCTTATAATTCCCTGAGATAGTTTTTAATTAAAACATTTAAATTCAAAATTAACTCACAGCGGCCTAAAGCCTACAGCTAGGCCTAAAGCCTAGAACTAGGCCTCAAACTCTTCCTTCGTATCGTACCCCCGCCATTTCATTTTATTATAGCCATTCATTTGTTCGTTCCTACCAGCCCACCCCGCAGGGACCTGTTATTTTTAACCATCCTCATGCCATTCAGTCCTCGGCACGTACTCATCTTGACGTGGGGTGAACGAGTGGCTGGCAATTTTTGATAAGTTGGGGCTTGAACTCATGACCTGAGAGATGAATTTTTTAAGTATAAAACTCAAATTTCCAAACCTCAACCAACTTATTAACCACAACCAACTCACTCTTAAATATGGTACAGTTGAAACCTCTATATAAGGTACAAAAAAAATCATACCCGAGAATTGCATTTTTGACTTTTAGATCGAAAGGCCAACACTCAACCGATTTGTCCACCACAACCAACTTATTTTTACAATTTTAACGGATAAAATATCTACATAAATGTTACAAGTTCACTTTAAATGGGGTTAATGCAAAACTGACGTCACCGACCCTATCCATGCATTGTCCCATTCGACGCACTACATCATAATAAACTTTTGTAAAGACACCGAAGCATTTCATTTGACTCTTTACCTTAAAAATGGAAAAATACAAAAAAATAGTAAAAGAAAAATGTTCCGGGCGAGTTTCGAACTCTCGACTCCTACGTTGGTATTAAAAAAATTGTCACAAAACCTGTTCGCAAACCACTCGTCCAATAAGGCTTCCATACAAAATATGAATTGCTTTAAACGAGTCAAATAATTGATTAATTGATGCCAATTTTGATAAGGTGTAATAAACGACTGCCACGACGACTCTTGACTGGTGTCTTTAATTCAACAGAATGTCTGCACAGCTCCGCGCTCTCTCCCTCTCTCTGGGTAGTTCCCTGGCTTCCCCCGCTGCCTTGACGATCCGCTTCCATCCGCGGCACGCCTCTCTCTTTCTCTCTCCGTTCACGCCACTTACTGGCGGCGTGCTCGGACATCTCGCCACCGACTATAATAACAGTATAAAAAGTTCAGAGATTCAACACCCTGCAATCCCTTGCTCCCGCTTCTGCTGCTAGATTCCTCCACTAGAGGGAGACCCCCAGAGAGGCCCTTCTTAGTTTCAGTTTCCAGTTTATTTGGTATCGCCCTGTGAGCCATTCGGCTCTTGAATCGGGTGCAACCGCAACAAAACAAAAAACATGAACAAGAAAACATCTTAAAGTGACTATGCGCAAACAGAAAAATCCAGGAAAAAACTGCAAAGTCTTCCAGAAAAAGCACCGTACACCAACGCTGTGTGCAAAAATCCCAGTGGGGTGCAAGTCAAACCACAACAACCACAAGACAACTTAGATTACTGAGCTGGGGTGTTTGGCAGCCTTTGACAGAAAGAGGAGAAGAGCCGTTTTTGTCTTTGACCAACAATAGTTCGAGAGCCGCATCACACGCAGGGCCACTTGTACACAAACACAGCGGCAGGTATACGGCAGATGAAAAACTAATTCTGACTGAGATGAACATAATAGGTGATGGAATCAAATGCGCCGGTTTACATTTGTTTTCCCGGCACCCTTAGTTATTTCCTAACAGTACAGTTTGACTGTTGTACATGTTGTCGTCACCACCAAAAACATTCCATAGGGGCCGTCCATAAATGACGTCACGAGATTTTGGACGACTTTTGACCACCCCCCTTCGTCACACGGCGTCACAAAAAGCCAAATATGACGTCACAAAGCTCTGCCCCCCTCCCAAAAAATAAACCATGCTTCAAATCGCTTTAAACTATTGCCATTGTAGTGCGTATTTAATGTGGCGCTGCACTCTGATGTTGCAGTAAAAAACATTTATAAAAAAGTACATTTAATTCAGTAGAACGTGTTGTCTATATTTATTTAAAGTTGCGCATTTTGATGTGACATCACATTTCTCAACCCCCCCCCCCTCGTCACACATCGTCACAAATGTCTGACCCCCCCCCCCAGGTGCGTGACGTCATTTATGGACGGCCCCATAGTGCCCCCTATTCCCTGCTATTATTGAATCGACTGTCTTTACGTGTAATTGTGTCGAAGATGTTAGTTTGGTTTTTAAACGGCTGCCCGCGAGGGGGCAGCCAAAGAGCGATCGCGTGCTTGCTCCAGAACGGCAGGTTTGCGACCGCTGCTCTCGAATTTTTGGCCTACTCTTCCATGCCGGCCAGACCAGTGCCGGATTATTATCCTCGTAGCAAAAGTTGCTACACATGCTACGGGCCCCCCGCGCTAAACGCTTTCAAGATATCAATTCCGGTTAAAGTGATTCTGCACTTGCCCTATTACTATAGTACTATGCCGCCTTCAACTTTTATGAACGACTGGGTGTTTAATGTTAGCGATTTTTCGTATTATCTGTCTGTATAGCAAATAAAAAAATAACCTTCCTATAAAAGTTACAAATGTTTGTGTTTTAATATTTACATGTTTTTTTTTTAGAGCCCCTTTATAACAGATGCTACAGGCCCCGCACTGGCTTTATGCGGCACTGGGCCAGACGCCTTGTAAAAGGTGAGTACCCACACTTTACCCCCATTAATTACTGCTGGGTGGACAGAGGTGGTGGGAGGCAGAAAAGATTTAAGAGACTTTCCACCCATTGTTTTAACTGCCGCGCCGGGAAAACGAACCGGCGACCTTATAAACGACAATTTTGAAGATTTTATTTTTCCCCCCAGCAAAAGGTATTTGCTTCAGGTAACAATATTAACTGACGGTTTACATCACTGCAGCGGACAGAGTTTTATGAGCAACGTAAGGCAAATGCTTGTAGAACATCTTCTACAACACGCATGTGAGTATGTACGTTGAACTTCTTTCGCACTGTTACGAAGCCAACCGTGCTAATCGGAGGTGAGAAACATATATTTAGTTAAACAATTATCATAAATAGTTTATAGCATAGGCGCATACAAAACCGTGCTTTCTCCCGACTAACAACATGTAAATTTATATCATGGAACCTTTTTGTCATGTAAGATGTAATATAAGAATAGGTTTTACCCTTCATGGCAATAAAACAGGTGTTAATATATTCTTGGTTCTTTCGGTAAAGTCACGTAGAAGGGAGATAATAAAATAAAACAATAAAAAATTCTCACGACGTTTCGAATGCAACACAAGCTATCGTCATCAGGTGTGAAATCCACAGCAAGATGATGATTGCTTGTGTTGCAGTCGAAACGTCGTGATAATTTGTATAGTTTTATATTTGTATTATTTTATTATTTCCCTTCTACGTGACTTTACCGAAACAACCAATAATATGAATCCCTGCAGTCACGAAAGCTTTAAATCAGGTGTTAAGATGTTAAGAAACACCAAGTATAAACCTTTTGCAAGGAATCAAGCGTGCGTTAACCACACGTACTTGTGCTGAACATGCAAACAAACGTCCTCTGATCGTACTCTCTGGTTCTTTCGGTGAAGTCACGTAGGGTATAAAATAAAATAAATAACGACGTTTCGGGCGCAACACAAGCGTCCGTCATCAGGTGGGAAAGCATGGCCTACTGCATCAGCAGAAAGAACCAAAGAGTATGGATTCCTGCAGTCACGAAAGCTTCAAATCAAGATTGATACTCTGATAATAATATACGGATTGCCTTTGAAACTGATTTGCCTACAACAGACACATTTTTTCTTGATGGCCTCGTCTCACCACCAGTGTCAGACCAGAGGACGCCAAAATGCGAACGGTAAGCTTGGTAAGCGAGCAAGAGGTTGGTGCATATTGCTGCTGTAGTTTATATCAAACCCAATGTAAAATAACGAACCTACCTTGCCATAAGCGCTGGTGGGACTGCGTTAACCAAAGCTTACTCAGTCCCCCTCTCGGAATTTATCACACGAGGAAACACATGGGCACCGTCAGATTATGCAAAAGTAAAATCCCTCCGATTTGAGGAAGTGGGTTTTGGTAAAAAAAAAAATTGGGGTTGGCAGTCTCTTTTCCGAAAGCAGCAAGGAGGCTCTCACATTTTGTGAACAATAACAACTTGTCCATTATAGAGGGGTTTTTGGGTGGTCAGATCGCGTAAATATAAATGTGTCGTTAAACCCGCCACCGCCCAACACAGCCAATTAGTAAGGTTTGTCACGTTATCAGACCGTGCCAATTCGTTACTAGTACAGCAACACTGGTTGTGTGTTGGAGAGTGACAGCCAATATCTGGCTCTCGCCTGATGAGGCTGGTTGTTGCAATTGCCGGCAAAACGTCACAGTACTCGAATTGTAAATGTTGTCGTGGGTTCAGTCTCCAACACACAACCGGTGTGCTGAACTACTAACTAATTGGCACGTTCTGTTTACGTGACAACCCATACTAATTGGCTGTGTTGGTGGTGGTGGCGGATTAAACGACATATTTATATTTACGCGATCTCGCCCAGAAAAACCTCTATTATGGATGACATTGGTCGCAAAAGCCTCCTCCTACTACTGCTACTGCCAGGTGTGAAACTGAATAACAAACTCGAATGCTTCCATTGCTTTTCGTTCTGCTCCAAAAACATATCTCTGATCTTGAATTTAAAATGAATTTTGGCAGCGTTTGGGGGTGGGGCACTTTTTGGTATATTAATTGCGAGTGAGGTTCCAAAAGTAACATAAGACAATCCTGATTTATGTTAGTATGTTTAAAAGTAAAAATCTAATGCAATACTTTTGTCCAGTTCTGGTGCTAAAGGCGGAGCAAACTAAGCAAAATGCTTAGGGAGACAAAGCAGCTCAAGGGGCCTCTAAAAATGTATCAAATAATCTAAAGATGCACCAAACATCGGCTCGAATTCAGATCATAATAAACTTAAAAAGCCAATAATCGATATTCTTTTGTCATGCTTGTATGCTGCCATTTTTTTTTATTGTATCTTCTGTAACTTCTGTGTGGTGCCCTCTGATGTTTCTCTTCACATAATTGCCCTCCTTTTCCAGATTTATCTGTATTCCGTCTGTTTTTAACATGAATTTGTATAGTGCGTTTGAAAATTAATAATGAACAATTTTTTGGGTGCAGAAGTTCCTTATTTCTCGAACTAGTCTGAAGAAATTAGTCAAACCGCATTGCTCAAGGAGTGTCTATAAATGTATGTTCACAAATGAGTGTAAACTTTACAATCAGAATATTTATTTCTACTGGAGGAATCCGATGAGCTATAAAACTCTTTTTCAGAGATGTCCAGTCAGGCGGGTAAGAACGTTTCACCAACAGTACAAAACACGATAGTAGCGCAAAGTACAAGAAAGGTAAACAAATTACCCACACACATACAGACACAACACTAAACCATCCTCATCCTACCAGGCAAAGCCCACCGAGGTATGAACTTATACTGGTAGGAACCTCCTGGTTACACCAGCCCACAGGGGATTATTGTGTCCGTCCCTCGTACATCCAAAAATGGGAGGGGTGGGGCTGGGTGGAGAGGGGAGGATGGGGAGGGGCTGGGTGGGGAGGGTGGGGAGGGGCTGGGTGGGGAGGGGAGGGTGGGGAAGGGCTGGGTGGGGAGGGGCTGGGTGGGGAGGGTGGGGCTTTAAATCAAGAAGGGTGGAGCCAACACTGCACGCTCTGATGAGTTAGGGCACGGGTGCAAGAGAAATTGGCTGGGACGTTCAAAGGGGAAAGTCGAGTGAGTGACGGGGGAGGCGGGGTTAGATCAGGAGAGGAGAAAGAGGTGAGGATTGGCGGAGACGGAGTGTGAGGTTAAAAGAGGGAGCTGAAGGCGGAGCTCGGGGAATTGTGGGAGGAAGCGAGCGACGTGAAACGAAGACTGACCTCGTGGGCAAAGGGAGGCACAGCAGAGGCTTCTTTCACTCGTGTAAGGATCAAGTGAGGACATCTGGAAGTAGCGGCTGCCAAACTCTGATAGATAGTACCACCAATCGAAAACGATACATCCACATAGATAACAGACTGTGTATTAAAACAACATCAAAACCTGAAGTATGTATAAAACGTTGTTGTATCAGTTGTGGTGGAAAAAAACTGCTGTAAACTGGAAAAGGACGTTACATATTTACCTCCTCCAGAGAACCTTTTAGTATTTTGGGGGTGTTTTAATGGGGGCGTGAACTGGCTTGACAGACGTCGGATATCTGCTGACATTTTGGTTAATTTCAGTAGGAGGCCTGGTTCGACGATTCGCTTTGTCCTGTATTTGTTTTTGTTGTTGTTACGACAATCATGAATGAATTTCGAGTTTCACACAAATAAGTTGATGCAGAATTGAATCAAAAGTGTCAATGCCCTCTCCGAAATCTGGGGACAGTCTCTTCTGAGCCGAAAATCACCGAGATGTCTTCTCCTGAACGCCAGCTGATCTCTCCGTTATATGGCACTTCTCTGCTCCCTTTCCTATGTGGCAAACATTATTTTTCCAGTAAAAATGGGTCTCTAATAATTACTGGAATTTCAGAACAGACCAGGACAGTGCCCTTTAACATCACTACTCCCAGCAAAATAAACTGCAGCTATTTGTTGTTATTGTTGTTTTTAAACAAATGGTCTTGTTTTGTTATAAACGCTAAAAAGGGATTGTTTTTCAGGCCTTGCAGACTCTCATTCACTTAATTAATACGTGTAAATACGTCTGTCAAATAGGCAAGCATTGCCGACCCGCAGCTGCAGCCGTTGAAAACAATCAGAAAAACTAAAACTCAAAAGTTACCAAGAAACCAAAACAATCTGAATGAAGTTTCAACTAACCAGAGGCGTAGTTAGGATATTTTGCGCCCGGGGACGAACTATAAAATTGGCGCCCCCCCCCCCCCCCCCCCCGTTTAATCACATTTTCCTATTACATCGAATAAGGAATAACAATTTAAATTTTAATGAAACATTGTATTTAAAGAAGCAAATTTATAGAAATTATATTACATGGCTCACTCAGTCACTGTCGTAGACTGGTTGACATAGTCTACAAAAGATAAATTTTTCTTGATTTCACTGTCGCAAATTGGTCAATCACGTAATCAAAATCTGTTTTTTCCAATGTTTCTCTTTCAACGCTAAGAAGAGCAAGATCGCTGAGACGATCTTGTCCCATTGAAGCACGCAAATACGACAAAATAAGTTTCAATTTGCTGAACGACCGCTCACAGCTTGCAATTGAAACTGCTATTGTTAATAAAATTTGCAGTGAAATTCGCAAATTCGGAAATGTCGTCTCCATAAAACACAATAAAACTAAGAAGATCCAAAGAAGTTTCTGGTAGAACTTCATTCCGGTTACTGAGCAGCATTGTGCAATCTCCAATTTCTGTGAAAAGTTCGTGGCCATTGATGTCGGTGTCATAGAAATTTCCAAAATCTGCAATTTCGGCGAATTGCATCGACATCTGTGTCGGATAGAAGAGTTTTGACGTCCAGCAGAAATCCATATTTTGTGTTCAGGTCTTTTAGTCGTAAAAACCGTGTTGACATCTCCTGTTGAAGTCGATAAAGTACGCTCTTCATAACGCGCACAATTTCTTCTTCTGCTGAAAGTCCTGCATCTCTTGCCAGTTTTCATGGCATCTTCTTCTGTCCACATCTGTAGTATTCTTGAATGAGACAGAGACGTCGTAGAGGCCACACGCTTTTATTCCAATAACACTAGTCCTCCGGACTCACTGGGGGGAACAGCCCAACCACACAACCTAGGGAGGTACAGCCTCCGGCTCTATTCTCATTACTCTCCTTCCCTAGCCTACAGCTACTCAATTACTCTCCTTCCCTAGCCTACAGCTACTCAGCCCACTCACTCCCAGCGGGGCGGCATCCTCGAGGCTTGGGGTCCAGGATCTCCGGCCGCACCTCCTTCAGCTTCTCCTGAGATGGACCCCCTCCGCTCTCTGGGAGCCGTCTTATATATCCCCTCTCTCTGAGGGGCGGGGGTGTCTCGGGGCCTTGGCTCTCGCCAGCCCCCTCCCCTCAGAGCGGTTCCAACCACCTCTCGTCCCTGCCGGTCCGGACCGGACCAGACCGGTACGTACCTCTCCCCTAGCTTGTGTGACCTGTGTGACCTGTGTCAACCTTGGTGTCAACCTTGACCACCACACATCTATCCCCCAGGCTGTGCATCTTGTTTTGGCGTTTTCTACAGCAACTTGGCTCAAATCATCACGAAGCTTGACAAATTCATGCTCCAAAGATTCAAGATCAGTTGCTGCTTCTTTGAAGTTCATAGTAGGATCCTGTTGTATCTATGCCCCATTTTCCAAAAATTCCTGTAAGCGCTTCTGAACACGATACATTTTTCCAAGAATGACATTCTAGAAATGTAATAAAATTATGAAGTTAAAATTTAATACGCATGCCTGTAACTGTTTTGCATCGCTTCTGGTTTCAGGCGTCTAGTTACATCCTCCGATAATTTGTCTAGCAGCCCTACTAGTTCATCCAGTCCTTCATAGATAGCTTTAACAGCTTCTGATCATGCACTCCAGCATGTTTCAGTCTCCCGCTTTACTGTGATGGGCACAGCTTTTTTTAACTCTTCCCAACGAATTGTTGAACGAGAGAAAAACAAATATATACTTTCAACTGTTCCAAAAAATGTGACGAAATGTGGATCCTGTTTGGCTGAGTGTACTCCTGCTAAGTTTAAGCTGTGGTTGTCACAGTTGACAAACAATGCTCTGTGATTTTTGTCACATATTCGTTGTTGAAGGCCGGATATATGCCCAGTCATCACAGCAGCATTGTCATAACATTGTGCCCGACAGTCGGCTAGAGGTATATTGTCAGATTTCAGTCTTTCGACGATGACTCTTTCTAGGCTTGCTGCATCTTCTGCATGTATATCGATATAACCTAAAAAAAAATATTTGATAGTTACTTTTTTAGTTTGAAAATCCACATCCACAAATCTTATGACCTGAGAAAGCTGTTCCCGATGTCCTAGATCAGGAGTTGAGTCAAGTAAGATACTGTAGTACTTGTTTTTCCTGATATCACTCAACAATTGGTTCTTTACAGTCGACGCAAGTATGTGGATAAATTCATTCTGGATTTCCGGTGACAAATAAGAAACTGATCCCGGATTTTCTCCTGCGTGCTGTACGTGTTTTGCTAACAATGGGTCATACTGCGCAACGAGTTTGATCAGCGCGATTATTTTTCCAACATTTTTATCCTCATCCGCATTCAAATTTTCCTCATGGCCACGTAGTGCCTAATTTTGTGAAACCAGAAACTTAATACAGGTGAGTATTCTTTGCAATATATCTCGCCAACGTTGTCTTTCCAAATGAATCTGAGCTTGAACCACTGCGTCAATTCCAGTACCATCAATTATCCTTCGTTCGGCTTCCTTCCATGCAGTGAAAGCTGTGCGGTGGCTAGGATTGTTTTCATGAGAATTTAGTTTTTCTGGCTTTCTCCACTTGTTGAAACCGTTTGTTAACTCAAACGAAGCTCGTGAGTTTGAACTCAATGATGTAAATAATAGACAACAAAAACAGTAAGCAGCTTTATTGATTGGTGAATATAATAGCCACGAACGATTCACTTCCTCTCCGTTCGCTAGTCGGCGTTTAAACCATGATGATGTAATTGAACGTGCGTGGGCTGCTCCGGCTGCTGCAGCCGCCTGGAGCGTGGTGTCACTAATAAGAACTAAAAATAGGCCGTCGTAGTTTCTGCCACCAAAAAACAGGCCAGTAACTAAGGCTGAAAGACTGCGCCTGTCTGTTGTTTGGGACGTTCTTCCATGTAAGTTCTTAATAGGCGCGTGTACCAAAATGTAATTACATGAAATGTAGGCTGTGTGTAGCGGCATATATAAACTTTTAGGTTGAGGTGTAGATTTGTGCAGTAGTTTCAGGCTGCCGCGCCCGCCGCAATAAGTTATAATGTCACGTTGTAAGCCTCATTTTGGCGCCCCTTTACCTTGGCGCCCGGGGACATATGTACCCCCCTGCCCCCCCCTAGCTACGCCTCTGCAACTAACGGGGGGGTCAACACCTTTGCATCTCACCGCCGTACGTAGAAGCTTTTCATCGCTGCTCCCCAATTCGTTGCACAGAAGAAGAAAACGATCGTGAATCGAGCGGCCGTGCTTTTTTTGTTAAATCGGCCACCCTTTTACTGCCCGATCTACAACGACATTAAGGTCGGCAGGCCAACATTGTTCTGGCTGCAAATGCCTCACGATGTATATTGTCTACTGCAGTGCGTGAACTTGGCAGTAGGTGAAACTTCTCTTACTTTTGCCAGAACCCCTCCTAATTTGCTGGTCATGGCTAGAGCCCCATCGGCACACACACCAATGAAACAAATTTACAACTGTAGTCCCTTATTTGTTATGATGTTATCCAGTTTTTAACCTCTTCTGCCGTGATATGATGCCACGCACCTAAGGGGGGGGGGGGGGTCAGACATTTGTGACGATGTGTGACGATGGGGGGGAGGGGGTTGAGAAATGTGACGTCACGTAAAAATGCGCAACTTTAAATAAATGTAGACAACACGTTCTACTTAATTAAATTTACTTTTTAATAAATGTTTTCTCCTACAACAGAATGCAGCGCCACATTAAATACGCACTACAATGACAATAGTTTAAAGCGATTTGAAGCATGTGTTTTTTTGGAGGGGGGGGGGGCAGAGCTTTGTGACGTTATATTTGAGGGGGGGGGGGGTCTGACTTTTTGTGACGCCGTGTGACGAACGGGGGGGGGGGGGTCCAAAATCACGTGACGTCATTTATGGACGGCCCCCTTTTCTTTCGGTGCACTTTCTTTCTGCAGAGAAGTCAGCCACCTTTCCCATTGTGGAATTCTCTGTACGCCATTGCACACTGCAGGAGCTTAAAACATAACGCTAATGGCCCTCACGCGTTACCTGTTCGTTGGTCTCCATGGAGTGTAACCCCATCTGTGTTGTCTGTCTCTGTGTGTGGGCTGTGTTTTGTCTTAGTCTGCCTCCCTGATCGTCTCCGTTGCGTGTACGGTATAACCAACAAGAGTAAATATTTAGCTTAAAAATTAAGGCGGGAAATCAACAAATTTTCAACTATAAAACACATTGCTTAGCAGCGTGTCGGAAGCATACTCTCTGGGACCAGTGGTTCTCAACCTTTCTTGGTTACCCCATGTTGAATTTAGTGTCAACCGAGTAAAACCCCCTTGCCTTGCCCGAGTGGTTCTGGGAAATAAATGTACGAATGCATGAACATCGATATATCTAACCAATGGTCAATTTTGTGAGGCGTCGTTACTGCAAGCGAATGAAAACAAAATTCAACGGACGCTCTGCGTGCGTCACGTAATTCAATCGCGCTCGCTGGGTACGGTACTCTTGGGGGCCGTCCATAAATGACGTCACGCGATTTTTGACGATTTTTTGACCCCCCCCCCCCCATCGTCACAAAAAGTCAGACCCCCCTCAAATATGACGTCACAAAACTCTGCCACCCCCCCCCCTAAACAAAATAAAGTGCTTCAAATCGCTTTAAACTATTGTCATTGTAGTGCGTATTTAATGTGGCGCTGCACTCTGATGTTGTAGGAGAAAACATTTATTAAAAAGTCTATTTAATTAAGTAGAACGTGTTGTCTATATTTATTTAAAATTGCGCATTTTGATGTGACGTCACATTTCTCACCCCCCCCCCCTCGTCACAAATGTCTGACCCCCCCCAGGTGCGAGATGTCATTTATGGACGGCCCCTTGCGAAGCCATGCAGTTTACGATCAGTGAGTTTAGAAATGCCTTTTATATCGTTCGAGATTTTAAATGTTATCGTAGTTATTTTACATTGGCAAATTCAAACAATTTTGCCAGGTATGACATAAAATGACCTCATGGACCCCCCTGGGACATTGCCACAGCAGAGCCCCCGGGTGAGAACCACTGCTCCTGGACCATACCATTTGGTGAAGGCCCCCAACGGGGTCTGCAAGTGTGAGCCGTGACAATTGGGTGTCAGAAGTGGGATTGATCCCAACGCAACTGGGGGGTGGGGGAGCAATGAGCCGTGCAAAAATTAGGGGCAGTTTTTTTGTTTTACGGGACAAGGGATCCCAACCGTGTCAGCCCTTCTCTAGGAATGTCACCCTGGCCTACCAAGAATGTCACCCTGGCCTACCAAGAATGAATGGAAGGACTATGGCGAAGGCCCGGGAACAGCTGTTTGCTGCATGCGCATGGAACAGCGTCCAATTCAAACACATTCCTGCGGAGGGAGCTGGTAGGAACGTTGGGTTGCTCGGTCAATGGCCAGGGTCAACGGCAGCGTGGTGTATTCCGCAAATATGGCCGACTGTGAGGGCGGGCACAAGCCGGCGTGAGTAGGTGAAACGTTGAGTTTTATAAGGGCACCACGGGGTGACCCCCCCCCACCCAGCCCCACCCCTCCCACCCAGCCCCTCCCTGCACGACGGACAAAATAATCCCCTGTGGGCTGGTGTAACCAGGAGGTTTCTAACAGTATCAACATTTTATCTGCACCCATGCAGGGAAATTGGGCGGAGTTGGTTCACCAACTTGAGAAACGTTTTGGCCCAGATCTGTGTATGTGTGTTCCCTGTGTTTGTGTGTTCCCCTGTGTTTCTGTCTCCATGTGTCTCTGACTCCGTGTGTCTGTATCTCCCCGTATCTCTAACTCCCTGTCTCCTTGTGTCCCTGGGTATCTCCCCGTGTCTGTCTCCCTGTGTCTCGGACTCCCTGTGTGTCTGAGTCTCCGTCTCTGACTCCGTCTCCCTGTATCTCTCTGTGTGCCTGCAGCGTCGGGTGCGTGGATGCGAATATATTTAGAAATTGTGAATATCCAATTGCCGACTCAGGGTTGCCAAGTCAAGAGCTCGACTCCATGCTTATTTGAGCAGAGCGACATCTTTGATCACGCAGATATATGCGACCAGAGCGAATTACATCTGTTCGGACTGGGTCTACTGGTGACAATATTAGAGCTCATCAAGTTGTGATTACCATTTGTCGAAAGTTGGTTCTTTTAAAGTCGGATAGTTAACAAAGTGCACAGGCTCTGATGAAGTCTGAAACGTAAACATGGCAGTGGTTTGTTTTTTCAGAAAATAACTCAAACATCACAGGGAAACCCGTTCAAAGCCATGCTCCTGTGGAAAGCATGCACGGTTAAACACATACACGATCTTCATGGGGAAAAGTCAAAGACGAGTTTTGTTTGGGTTGGAATAATTTGCCTGATCGTTCGTGAATCGTATGCAGTCGGAGCACTGAGAAATAAACTCAAACCCCACTGAGCATCTTGGATACTGGAGACACCAGCATTTTTATTTAACCAAGTTAGTGCATGTAATTCATAAAAGTAAATAGAACTGCACTTAAGAGCGAGCAATTCAATCAATGTCCCTGCCAACGGCATTCGCACAATTCATTTAGGTTAAAACATCTTACATGTAATGTCAAAAATGCTTACATTAGTTATATATATTATGTATTACTGTGCACTTTTCAATATGTTAATTCTACATATTAATTCAAGTATGATGCACATTCCTTCTTCATCAGATGTTTGAAAGGAGAAAAAAAGGCAAGATGTGAGATCCAATATTCATTCTAGATTTGAAGTTTTTGTGACTGAAAGGATCCATACTCTTTGGTTTTTTTCGGTAAAGTCACGTAGGTGAAAAATAAAACAAATAAATTAAATCACGACGTTTCGGAAGCAACACAAGCAACCGTCATCAGGTGTTGACTGCTCCAGCAGAGACGGCTCAGTGATTTTGCTGGAACAGTCAACACCTGATGACGGTTGCTTGTGTTGCTTCCAAAACGTCGTGATTTAATTTATTTGTTTTATTTTTTACCTACGTGACTTTACTGAAAAAACCAGAGTATCCAATATTCACTTTTAGGTATCATACATTCCGTAATTACGATAATTCACCGTTTTCAATCCACAGCTGAATGAACACCTCCACACACGATACAGCCAGAATTAATGTAATTCTTACCCATTTAAATTACCCCAGAAAAACCTCCTTTAGCTATCAAGACCAATTTTTTTACAGAAAAGTCCCAACTATAGGATAATTCCTTATATAGTGAGAATAAAATGAAGTTCCAGACAAATGAGAGAACACCTCACGTAGATTTGTGCTTACAGGGACTCCTCTACTTACAACATTCGACTTGCGCACTTTCAGAGATACGAACAACCCTGGTCCGTATGTCCAATTGGCTGTTCGAACCAAGAGTCGTAAGTTCAACCTCCGCGCAATAGATGGCGGTGGTGGCATCTACATCTGCAGAACCAGTGGCATCTACATCTAAAGAATATTATACAACTTAACATGTTTGGAATCGACAGGAGTAAAGTTTGACATACGAACATATCTCTGGAATCGAACTCATTGGTAAATGGAGGAGTCCCTGTATGCTGAACTTCTTTCGCATCAAACATAGCCAACCATGCTAATCGGAGGTGCGGAGGCAGACCAACAAAAAACAGTCGTACTTGTCATATAAACTCTGGCCACATGGCCAAGCGTGGTGCTGCTAACGCTCAAACCACAACAACGAGCACGCCCCAACACAGACCACTTTTCCCTTGATCCACGGACATCCCATCTGACTGACCGTGGCTTCTCATGGGCCGGGTAGGAAAGGTGCGTACGTGGAGTCGTGTCGCAATAACAGCAATACCGCACTACGCCTAAAAATACCACGTTCCCCATCGCTTCCTCTTCACGAGTAGGTGGGCAGTAAACCCAATCGCTCTTGCCTCCCCTCACCCCGTGGGCAGCTGGCCTAGTGGTTGTCTTCCTATCGCCCGTGCATTGCAATTGGCTCATGTTCAATAGAAAAAAAAAGACCAAAACCCCAGTAATACCACACTGTGCGATGACACACGGGCCTCGCGGGAACGGGCCGTGGCAATGCTCACCTCATCACTACCGATGGTGAGGATTGAGGTGAGCCCGTGGCGATCGTTAAATTGTCACGAATACTCAAAGCTACGTTTCGTTGGGTGGCCCCAGGCGACGCGACACGGCGACACAAACACGGCTCGCGAATCATTTCAAATTATCTGCGGGCCACCCCTCGTTATCTAGTGTGAACCCAGTTCACCCACTTAATCGTAGCTTGCCACACTCCTATTATTTTCTTTTCTACGGTGCGTGTTCTCTCTCTGTCCTCATATTTATTATCCTCATATCGGCTTCATGACTTCTTCCACTCGCTCAGCAGTAGGTCCACAGCGTTCGCCAGGTCGTCCACCACGCCATCGGCCTTCACGCTGGGATGATGCTCATCCGAAGGCCTGCACGGACACGCGTGAAAAACAAATGTAACTCACAGCAACGATATACAGTCACATCTCCTTCACAGGCCAACCAATGGTGAATTTCACTCCACGGATACAAATTCACCAGGGGGGAGGGGGGGGGGCTCGTCTTACTGACCCTGGAGACTCATTCCAGCAGTAATCACTTCAGCTGCCTTGGACTTGTGATGTAAGAATTATTTTTTTTAAGTTTGTGCCTTTTGGGATAATATGTACGGGTGCCCCCCATTAGCAGGACTGTCACGTGACACTCAGTATTGCACACGAGTGCTGCCAAGTATGGCACAGCTCCGGAACGTTGGCTGCCGCAGCTGCAAAGTATTTAATCCACAAATGAAATTGTGCTCGAGTGTTCCACTGCAGATTCATCCATCAAATTTTGCAGTGCCCAAAAGGGCTTAATTAAATACAAATGAGCCATTATAATCACATTTTAAATCAGGTAACATTGTGTTCTACCAACTGAAAGAAAAATCTATTCAAATGAGTCATGCACACATTAGCAGAGAAGCAATTTTAGTTTGATAACATCCATTGCAGTGAAGCAAGAAAACCATGGGCCCAGAGGGCCATTGGTCACCTAAGCATTACCATCCATTAAATCCAAGGAAAAGTACACATCAGTCAGTCACGACCTTTAGGATATTACTGAATGAAGACTGCTGGAACTCCCCGAAGCAGTAAGCTATTTTTTAAATCTCTCACATCCTTCAGTTACTTACATGAACTTTCCCGTGCGGACCTGCAGAGCGGAGATGCCACACAGCTGAGCGCCTCCGACATCATTCACAATGTCATCGCCAATCATCAGCACCTGCACCAGAGCACGCAGGAATGCAATACTCAAAGCCCGCATAGGCGCGCACAGCATCCGAATAACTGGGCGCCATTGCCATCGGAGCATTTCGGTTTTGTGATTGATCGCGTAAGTAAAACGTGTGTTTCGTACACCCTCCTCCACTCGACAAAGCCAATTAGTAAAGCTGTCGCGTGAACAAACGTGTCAATGTATTACTGCTTCAGCACCACAGCGATCCGCATACGTTAAAAAAACTGGGCACGAACGTTTCGCCGGTAGTCACAACCAGCATCATCAGGCAGCTGGAGGGCGTACGACACGCATTTTACCTCCACGATCTGCCCCGAAAATCAATTGTGAATCGTAATATTGGTCGCGAAAGCCTAAGTGCTAAGGAACCGATTTCCTTACCTGGCTGGGAGTGAGTCCCATGTCATTCACAGCTGCCATGAAGAAGGCTTTTGAGGGCTTTCCAACCACCTCCGCCTCTACGTCACACGCGTACTAGAAGACAGGATGCACACCACGCACACACAGACGCACCACGTGAACACACGTGGCCACAGCACGCATGCCTCCACGTTCAGATCCCATAAATATAAATGTGTCGTTAAACCTGCCAGCACTCGACACAGCCAATTAGTAATGTTTGTCACGTAAACAGAACGTGCCAATTAGTTACTTTTTCAGCACACCGGTGTGTTGGAGAGTAAACCCACAACATTTACAATTTCACTATGACGTTTCGCCGGTAATTACAGCCAGCATCATCAGGCGGACAGTAAGAGTTGTGAAGAAATCCTCCTGTTTCGGTCTTAAATAGAGGGATAGATGTGATGTCATCACTGTGAGCCAATCAGATGTGAAGCCCAGAGGAGGCGGGGGGTCAATGTAGTCATATCAATTACAATGGATCTCTATTATTAGTTGGATTATTCACAGTTAATCAACACACACACTGGCAGAGCCAGTGGGGGGTGGGGTGGCACATGCCCCCCCAATGATCTGATCGAAGTCCCTAATTTCGATCGGATCATTGGGGTTTATTAGTAATAAATCGGCATTTTGCGACCCCCACTGCCACTGTGTAGCAAATTATTATTACGTGCCAGGGACTCTGAGATGGTAAAACAATAGTCTGAGTCCATAATTGGCAATAAGTAACGGCAAAGCAGTTATAAGTGACTCATAGAAATGTGCGCAGTTGCGCATACAGTACACGACTTCCCTGAAGGCAGCGAGCGCGATGCCGATCACACACGGTTCGAATTCGACCCTCGATCGATGGCTGCGCCATCGCCGCACACGCGTCGAATAAAAAGCAAGGGACAAGTCCTTAGTAACAACTTCTATCATTTTGAATTGCTGGATGGGTTGCCCCCCCTACCTGAAAATCCTGGCTCCGCCATTGAACAAACACAACGTACATTATATATGTACATTACTGACCCTTGGGCCCAAAAACAGTCTCAAAGGTGGGCCTCTGCCGTTTTTGGCCCTAAAAAATAGTTTCAAAAATGGGCCTCTCACAGTTAATCACCATCGATGTATGGTGATCTGTACAGGCAAGCAATGTCTAAGAATTCAACGGAGGACATTCCAAACACCAACTTTAACTTCTTAACGCTCATCGAATGTACATAGTATGTCATGGGTTGATTAGTCTTTTGAGAATCATACATTTGTTTGTTTTAATCTAAACCAGCACTGCCCACGCATTTGCGTAGGATGCACGGACGGGGTCGGCAGGGGGTGCCTAAGATCTGCAGGAACCGTCTCACCACTGTGAGATGTGGGTGACTTCATCCGCCTTTGTGTTTGGGGGCAGTGAAGGGTTATACGGCTTTGATCTCGGAGGCAAGGCCGCACACCAGTCTTCGATTGAGCGACTGAAGTAGTTTGTGCTGAAGATGTTTACAGTACAAGTGATAACCACAAGCCAGTTTGCTCAAAGCAAAATTTATCGCGATTCATTGCCTAACCATTTCATACCCAACTCCCACCCCTACTCCTGTGCACGCGACCTTCTTCTCCATCAAGTGTCCTCACTGTACCTTCCCCATGCTCTTTCTCACTTCCCTTTCTGCCCTTATCGCAGTCGACCCTCAATACCTCCCCTATGCAAAAACAAGTCAAAATAAATAAAATCTTGTTCTTCATAATAGCCCAGTGCACACGTTCACCACAAATGTGAGGTGCTGTCACATTTGGACGCTGTATTAGTGATATAAACTTTGCCGATGAAATCAATTGCCGTCTTGTGTCCGTCCACTCCTGCATGTCGGTCACGGAGGTTGTTTGACCATACTTCACCATGCTAGTCAGTGTGGGTCGGTGAAGGACAGAACTCAGGACAGGTTCAGATTTCACTCGCATTGGATGTTCGTCGTAGCTGGAGATCGAACTCATGTTGTTACTGGGTTCGCGCCGCGGTCCACTAACCCCTGCGCCACCGCTCCACCCCTAATAAAGATACAGAGCTTGATCTTTTATAATAATTCCCATTTTCTGACGACATCCTTCATCCGTCACGCAGCAAGTCTACGATCGACTGAAATCCTCTGGTTTGCCGTGATGTAATCCAACCCAGTGCAAACAAATCGAAATCCAATTCTACTTTCATCACAAAAATAGAGTTTTGGATATTCTTGGTTCTTTCGGTAAAGTCACACAGATAGACACTAAAATTAAAAATAAATGAAAATTAGCGTTTTTTGCTTTAATTTTTATTTACTTTTAATTTATTTTTATTTTCTATCTACGTGACTTTACCGACAGAACCAATAATATGAATTCCTGCAGTCACGAAAGTTTTAAGTAAAAATTTAGAGTTTTGGACTTTTACCAATATGTCATTTCGTCGCAGCCTATACAACGTATTTATACTGGTAGGAACCTCCTGGTTACACCAACCCACAGGGGATTATTGTGTCCGTCCGTCCTGCATCCAAAAATGGGAGGGGTGGGGCTGGGTGGAGAGGGGAGGGTGGGGAGGGGCTGGGTGGGGAGGGTGGGGAGGGGCTGGGTGGGGAGGGGCTGGGTGGGGAGGGTGGGGCTGGATGGGGGGGTGTGAGGGGTGTTGCTGGGTGGGGAGGGGCTGGTCACCCCGTGGTGCCCTTATACAACTCAACGTTTAACCTACTCACGACGGCTTGTGCCCGCCCTCACAGTCGGCCATATTTGCGGAATACACCATGCCGCCGTTGACCATGGCCATTGACCGAGCAACCCAACGTTCCTACCAACTCCCTCCACAGGAATGTTATTTGCAATAAGCAAAAAAACTCACCTCTAATGCTTTCATGTAAGCCCCAACATCCAACTTGAGCCCATCGGTCTCCTTGTAGTATCTCCTGTGGTTTAATTACAAGGCACACAATATCTCCATTTAATATTACATAACAGCATTTCCCTTTGTTTATGACTGCAATATCAGTTGGGATTGTTGTTGCCGCCACTATTACGTTTAAATATGAATCACAATTTGAGTTCATGTTACACGGATAATCCCGTTCAGCCAGTTTTCTGGCTATTTAACAATGGATATCCGTGGTTGCGCGAGCACAGTAACAACAAAAGACAAACACATCAATAATACGACGAGCAAATACAGGGTCCTTAAGCAGTATTACACGACAAACTAGGCCTTAACGTCGGTTGTGGACGCACAATGTTGTGCACGACATATATAGCATGAAGAAATACAATGAAAGGCAATAATATAAAAACATTTGACTTGCAGTATCGGTAAATCCAATCAAACTACAGGAAAAGTCAATGAATAAAAATCAATTGTCAAGCTGGATTTAAAAGTACTGACAGACTCCCGATTCCTGAACTGCCAAAGGAATCGCAAACTATGATAAACTGGTGGAACGAAGGAGTAGCAACGCTGCACTAACAAAACAGTGGCATTTACGGCGAGCAAGACAGGGTCTCTGCGTCGCAAATAATAATGGCAAGCCAGTGTGTGTTGATGACATGAAACTATTCCCTTTCACTCCCTCGTGTGTAACTTAGGGTGCAGCACAGGGGCGGGAAAACGTTCCGTGTCACTGGGCGAGCAGCGGATGTACTTCTATTATTCTGTTCCATGACTAAGTGGCGTACCAAGCCCAGGATTCCAATTTTTGTTTCTTAAACTCAAACGAATGCCAACAAGCAGTGTGCCAACTGGCTTCACTCGTCGATGTACATCAGGTTACTGCGTTGCGAACCGACAATATAATTAACAATTTTTATGAAGCGTGACACGCAGAGATGATAAAAAAGCATAAAGGATAACCTTTGATGCGATTTTCAAGAGTTTACTGCTGCGAGCCAGTCATCATCCAAAATTCTGAATTTTAAAATCGCCAACTGCTTAAAACAAAACGTGTAAAATAGGCTCTTTCCCTGATAAAAGTACCCCTAACTTAACCGATTCAAAAAGACCAGAGGCATTTCATCAATGCATTAATTGACAAGTGCACGAGAATGTGAAGCGGTTAAGGATTGATAAAAAAAAAACGTACTTGCATGGCCACTGCTGCATGTACGTTTGTGATCGGGAGCACAGTTAAAATGGCAGGTGAACATAGCTCCAGATCTCACATCAGCTCAAGATATAGAAACCTCATTTGCTGCAGATGTCCCCATGGCCTTAGTTTACCTTAATTCGTTTTTGTTGTCTTTAACTGGCTGCAAACTCAAAGAGACCAGGATATAGTGTGCCGTTTGCAAAAGTGACCTGGAATAACCCGAATGACAAATCAATCAAACGTAGTAATACCTCGAGGAAAATAAAACTAAATCGAAGCAGAACAGCAACTGCGTTTCAGGGGATGAAACAATAAAAAAAGAATGCAACAAATACACATCAATACTACATCAAATCAACTGTCGAGTATTATAGTTTAGCTCTGTCAAATTACGTTCAAGACACGGCCGTGCGGTAGTGCGATTGCCACTTCTTGTAGACAGAGGTTCGCAGTTCATGCCCCCCAGCTGCCCTGGGTAATACTGCAGCCACACACAAATGAACACGCCACCCGCATCAGAGTGGGCATTCAAGATCCTGTGACGTCGTCAAATCGAGCAGGCCATGCGTGCCGGAGTCAGGGTGCCAATTTTGGACAAATTTGAAAAATGTATCGAGGTCAACATCACCCACCCCCTCTTGAGAGACCAATGCCACTTGCAGGCTGGCCGCTGCGCCACTGTGTTCCGCAGGCTAAAACATAGAAATAACTGCAGCTGGACATTGGAGTGATTGAGATCAGATTAGCACGGTTGGCTACATACAGTGCGAAATAAGTCCAACCTACATACACACATACAGGGCACACTTTGACATGCTGCGGTATTTAAGCGTCCTTTCAAATTAACGTATTGGCGGTACACCGGTGGCGCGCAGTATATAGATTTAAAAAAATTCCCCAATAATAATTTATTCGTAACCCCGCTCAGAAAATCTTGCAGGGTGCGTCAAAATCAGTTCTCGTGACGTCGATTCAGACGGAAGACGAACATCACGAGCGACTGAACACGAAGCTTCACAGTCCGTTGCCGTATAGCAGCACCCAGCCTGGTGACGATTGGCTGCTCCGTGTTCCAAAGGCAGATTTGACTTCTCGTGCCCGAGACTTGGTCGGACGGTTCCTGGATTCAATGGAACCAAATCAACGGTCAATGTTGACCTTTTTTAAATCAAATCTCAGTAGGCTGAATAAACGGCTGAATAAACGTCTGAATCGCGTCAAACTTGGTGACAGGGTCAATTCAAGATTGATAAAAACAAATGTGCTTATTCAAATTTAAATTTTCGACTGCTTTATGAGGACCGGTGTGTCATGCTGCGCCGGGTATACCGCCAATACGTCCAAATACAAATTCCACCCTTTTGAAAAATTATAATTTCACCCGAGTAAACAAAAGTTATGGAAAGCCTCGCAGACAGTTTGAGGAGAGCATTGCCTGGAGAGGCAATCGTGTGCAACACTGACCCCCTGCCCAGGGAGAGCAGCACGGGCGTTTCGAGGCCTATGAGGACGCGGAACGCCTCGTTGAGGCGGTCGTACGTGAAGAACTCGGCCGCATCGCCCAGCACCACACAGTTCGGATTGCTCACGTCCAGGCCGTCAAACTCCGGCAACACGTCTGCGAGCACATTCGGAGGGGGAGACCCGAACGCCACTTTTTTTACTTCACGCGCCAAAGTCTTTTTATGGACCCGACATGAGATAGCAGAGGGGATCTTGACTGTAAGATCGGCAGTGGGCGTCACGGTGGTGAGATGTTAACTGCCCCACTGGGTATACAGGAGATCGTGGGTTTGATCCCGACCCTGACGCTTGTATATTTGGAGTTTTCCTGTTCTCCTCGTGGTCGCGTGGATGATTTTTCTCCATATTTAGAAACATGCGTTCAGAGTATTGGGCTGCTACAAATTTAAACGGGATAAGCCACTTTGTTGAGCAATCATTTGTGGCTTGGTCGCTTTTGAAAAAGAGCAACATAGCCCAGTGGGCCTTACTTGGTAAAATAAAAATAGCTACAGTTCACCAGCATCGATTCAGGCAAGTCTGGCTCTGCTGTTGAAACCAATCCAAAGTTTGCACATCTTGAAATCAATGCTGCTGGAATTATGCACTCCCAGAAGGCTGTGCGGCTGATGGGGTTGTGTTAGAAATACTTTTCTTTACGTGGAGAGATGGATATGTGAAGGAGGCAGAGGTGGGACAAAGTCATTGTTATGCAAGTCCAAGTCGAGTCGCAAGTCATCAAATTCATGACTCGAGTCTGACTCGAGTCCAAGTCACATGACTCGAGTCCACATCTCATAGGTGGGACAAAGTCATTGTTATGCAAGTCCAAGTCGAGTCGCAAGTCATCAAATTCATGACTCGAGTCTGACTCGAGTCCAAGTCACATGACTCGAGTCCACACCTCTGGAAGGAGGCATTCATCATCTCTTTGTTTATTGCTACTTATATTCTCCACAGCAGCGCGAATTATTATATGTAATGGCAGTACTGAAACTCTTGCAATAAAATTAAAATAAACTTAACAGTTTTACCTAAAACCAAGCTCTCAACAATGTTGGTTCAAGCCTCTGACAAAGGCCTCAATACCCTGGACCATCCAGTCACCTCTATTAATAATAACTCAGTTTACCAAGTGTCAACATTGCACAAAATAAAAAAATATATATATAATTATGATTATTAACTGAAATAATACAGGTAGGAACAATAGGTTCCACACTGCTCACAGGGATTATGTGTCTGTCTCTGTCGTGCATATCCGGAATTCCGCCCACCCATGCACCTCCCCACCGAACACCGAGCTACGCCGCGAAACATGCCCACTCACCCATGCACCCCCCCCCCTGAACGCCGTGCTGTCCAACCAAGTTCCTACCTGCCCACTCCGAAGGATCGTGTTAATTCTCAACGTGAATGTGTGTTCACCTTTATAGTCAATCGAGTTTTGATGACACAAAAACATGCACCGTGTGTGCAAACAGCGCTCTCAGCCTTAAACAGGAAACCACTAGTGCAGAAGAACTGCATCGTAGTCAATTTGTCTTCGCTCACCATCAATAAGTTGAGAATATGTAATCAACCGACAGGCAGCAATGAAAACAAAGATACAACTGTAGGCCGGTTTCGTTCTTCGTGGGGCACATCAGTACAGTAATCGATGGTCACCACTTCTTGTTTTCACGTCATTAAAACATTAAATAAGCCACATTTACCTCATATATGAACATCCGTAAGTATGGCTCAATCATTAATTGGTATATTACAACTACACTAAAAAACAGTTTCCGCTCGTGTATCTAAAATTGAGCTTTGAAGTCAAAGTTGCTTTGAAGTCAAGGCTGCTTTGAACCATCATTTAAATAATGCAATGCTACGATGTGAGTGTAAGGGAATCTCCCGTCAACTTTTGTTGACAAGCCGAGTATATCCCACCATCATCAGTGTACCCAGAATGTCACATTGCTATGGTCCAGACTTAATGTATTCTCAGAATTATAAGATGGACTTTTTGTCCATGAGATGTTAAAGAAAAGGTTGGGGGTGCATCTTGTAATCTGACAAGTGCACGTGTCTTCGTCTTTGTGGCCAGATCTGTTTAACTTTATTGGTTCTTTCGGTAAAGTCACGTAGAAGGGAAATTTTAAAATAAAAAAAATAAAACATACTATTGTGTTTTATTATAAAAAGAAAACATAATCTTACGTTTAAAATAAAACATAATATGTTTGACTTATTTTATTATTTCCCTTCTATAAAAATGTATTTCCCTTCTTTAAAAATAAAACGTAATATTATGTTTTATTTTTATTATTTCCCTTCTACGTGACGTTACCGAAAGAACCAAGAATATGAATCGCTGCAGTCACGAAAGCTTTAAATCGAGATCTGTTTTAACTTTATTTACACTGGGTAACAAAGTTCCGTTCATCATATAATGTGGAGAATACGGTAAAATTTCAGCCAATCCGTTCCACTCACTAATAAACGAGAGCATTGGTTGTCAAAATGTTTTGGACTGATCACCTCTTAAATCCATTTGAATAATCTCACGGTCCTCATGAAGCAACAATTTAAAAACTGGTCATCAAAAGGCATTATTTCACACTATAAAGTGCAGTTTACAACTTTTAATATCCACGGTATCACTCTGGCTTCTGTATGTATATGCTATGATGAAGGGGCACTGCTCAAAACGTAGTCTCTTATTTTCGTTATCTCTTAAGGCTGCAATCACCCTCCCGGACTAGTTTCCGCTCCTTTTCTCTACTCGCCCCCTTGCACCAAAACAAACTTCTCCTCTACATGAAGCAAGCAGCACACTCCCCCCGTCTCGTTTCCGCTCCTCCTTCAAGACCCTCACCTCTTCTCCCTCGCCCATCCTTCGCTCCATCCCTAGGCACCCACCATAATTCCGGTACCCTCTAAACCTCCCTCCCCATACCCCATCCCGATTCACCGCATCACCTTCAGCTACCCTCATCGCGTTGGATAAAGGCACTACATAAATATAACATAGGATCGTAATTGAGGAATGTGTTGAGATATGTTTTCTTCTTTCCATCACAGTGATTAGCGTTGCTGTCGCATGGAAGACTTATCACTGAATGAAGAGGGACAGGCAGGAGGGAGGAGCTAGCATCCATATCCGGCAGAAATTATCAATGCTTACGGCAACATAGTTCGAGGAATGATAATGGCTTCTGATTGGACCAAACCTGTACTATGCACAGCAGAATTATTCTACGGGTACCGCAAACGTCTACACAACTCCAAATAAATATCTACTTGCTCCTGCACAGTAGTACTGATAATAAATCTGTGAACAAGTGGAAGTCACTCCACTGCTGCTCTTTAAAATTGAAATGGATTTCTTCTTGCTGATCATAGTTAAAGCCTTCCCTTTTTAAATCCTTTATATTAAGTTTGCGTGCTTGCTTGCTTGCGTGCTTGCTTGCTTAGGACCGTGCAAATCTTTCGGTCGTTGTTTAACCCACTTCCCGTGATCCAATCGAGCTGACATTTTCCACACAGACTCGTTGTGCCAGACAATTATTGTTCGTGAAAAAAAATTCCCAAAATTTTACACTTTTTAGGCAAAAAAATTTATTTTACATATATTCAAATAGAACGCATTCATGGCTTTGGCTGAACGTCAGAGTGTAAGAGCCCAGAGCGTAACCCCTCCACAGGCCGTTGCGGAGTAGCGCAGTTGGTAGCGCCCTCGCTTCCCATGCCAAAGGTCGCGGGATCGATCCCCGCGTCCTCCACAGGCGAATATATTTTTAAATCCTTTATATTAAGTTCGCTGCCACGCATATAAAGGATTTATAGCGAAAAACTTTGTTTTTACGGGTTATACTTATTACTGTGTACCCTATCCTGTTGTATTCCATGTGATGTCTCTTTTTTGACAAGCTATGGCTCTTTGTATGAATGTATGTTGAACTTCTTGCATAGCCAACCGTGCTAATTGGAGATGCTTAGCTTATTGAAATTCATACACGTGTTGCATAACCAATTTAAAATATGTTCGTCACAAGGTTTATATTGAAAAAGCAAGACAACGGGTACAACTCATGGCATGGCAAACACGCAATTACACTGCCGAGTTGTGAAATGACAACTACATTAGTAGCAGGTACATTCCCTGCTTCTCATATAGCAACACGTTCCACGGCGTGTGAAACACATAGGTCTGCAGCTATATTCTGTTCACCATTAAGAGCCTGCTCTTCCCACGTACAGAATGCAGGCCGTGTGTGACAGTTACAAATTCAAAACAATATTCACAGATCACCTAAATTGGGTAAAACATCACAGCAACATTTCCACCCTCCCACCTACTGGCAGGTTACACCCATCTCGCAAACATAATTCCGTCATACTCTTTGGATCTTTCGTTAAAGTCACGTAGGTACAAAATAAAATATACCCACGTGACTTTACCGAAAGCACCAAAGAGTATGGATGCCTGCAGTCACGAAAGCCTCAAATCAATAATTACTTCATTTGGTCGTAGACACTGGTGCGATGGGGATGGTTATTTATTATATGTATGCTTTTGGCTGATTTGTTTACCTTTCTTGTACTTTGCACTCCTATCGTGTTTTGTACTGTTTGTTGTTTTGCCGTTCCTACCCCGTGCCCAGTGGCGTAGCTAGGATATTTTGCGCCCGGGGACGAACTATAAAATTGGCGCCCCCCCCCCGTTTAATCACATACCAAAATGTAATTACGTGACATGTAGGCTGTGTGTGGCGGGATATATAAACTTTTAGGTTGAGGTGTAGATTTGTGCAGTAGTTTCAGGCTGCCGCGCCCGCCGCAATAAGTTATAATGTAACGTTGTAAGCCTAATTTTGGCGCCCCTTTACCTTGGCGCCCGGGGACACGTGTACCCCCCTACCCCCCCTCCCCCTAGCTACGCCTCTGCCCATGCCCCTACTGGACGTCCGTGAAAAATAGCTTTAGAGCTCATCGGATTCCTCCGGTATAAATAAATATTCTGATTCTGCATCACAACATCCACAGGCCGATGCGCACATCTCCTTTATAAATGACAATTGAAAGACAGGCCACAGTCGTGTGATTGTGGCCATTCAACCCAAACTACGGACCTTACATTAAACCACTGCAATCTATTCTCCTTCAATGGAAGAATATAATAACTACAAGAGAACTCTCGATTTAAAGCGTTCGTGACTGCAGGGATTCATATTCTTGGTTCTTTCGGTAAAGTCACGTAGAAGGGATTTTATCATTATTTCCCTTCTACGTCACTTTGCCGAAAGAACCAAGCATACAAGACCTCTCTTTTAAAGCCCTCTCGTGGCAGGCCAGACCTCGGCATTGGCATTCATCTACCGATGATATTGCCGCAATACGCGCAAATATAACAGAATGCCATCATTACAGCCTGCTGCTGGAAGGAACAATGCCGCAATGCATCACCAAAAATCACAATTTACCCTCATCACACACTGCGCAGTAGGAATCGGGGAATTTATCCACCGCGGTTCCAGCCGGGCCCAAACCTGAACGCAACGCGCAAACACTTTTTTTGGGACTTTGCGATGGACGTGAGCTGTGACCCACGTGAACCACGCGGGCCCCCCACCCTCCCACTCCCCGTACCACGATGCAGCAGCAGGTGCGGACGCAGGCCCCTCTGCTGGAGCAACTGGCGGGCGGCGGGAGCGGGCGCCACGATCTCGCCGGCGTCCACGGCGAAGCCCAGGCGTTGCAGCTTGAGCGCCAGCCCCTCCCGCGTCGCCTGCGTCTCGTTGGTGCAGAAGCGCAGCTTCAAACCCGACTGCTTAATCCTGTGAGACAGCCGAGCCGCCGGGGGGAGGGGGGGGTCTTGGTAAGCCAGCCAGGCCACATTATGCACTTGTGCGTGATATTTAACAAGGTTTTCATCTCAAGAGATACAACACAATCGTGGGGTTTTTTTTTTACACTATATTCAACTATTCGATTTTATTTTACCAGGTAAGGCCCACTGAGCTATACAGCTCTTTTTCAGAAGCGGACTGGCCACAAATGAAAGCTCAATGAAGTGGCTTATCACGTGTAAATTTATAGCAGCCAAATATTTTAAATGCATGTTTCTAAATGTTGAGGGAAATACTGGATCTGCAGAAAAACCCAAGCGACCACAGGCAGAACATGCAAACTCCAAATATACAGCAGGCGTCAGGGTCGGGATCAAACCCATGACCTCCTGCATGCCAGGCGAGGGAGTTAACATCTCAACACCATGATGATAATAGGCAAATGCTAATTTTAAGATGAGCACGATATACTGCACACAAAAATGTACCCGAACCCAGTTGTTGGTTCAACTAAGTCTTTACATATTGTAATGCGGGCGTAAACGACCTTCCGGATGTGACGTCATGGGGGGAGGAGTTACGTCACGTGGGGAAGAGGGTTCAAGTCTAAAAGGGGAGAAACCGGAAGAGGAAGGGGAGTTGTCGGGGACTGGGATAGAGAAAGGCCACGTAGGGCGGAGGGTGAGAGAGTGGCGAGATCGCCACATACATAGAGAAAGGTTGGGCACCGTCGGCCAGCGGTGACCGACCCCGGGGAAGCGGGAGCAGCGAGGAGGCTGCAGAGAGCAGCCGGGGGTCTGCAAGGGAAGATCGGCAGCGGGAATCTGCACGAAGGGTTCAGCAGCGGGACTGCTACGAGATAGAAGGAGGCTACGAGAGCGACAGCAGCCTTGGGCTGCCAAGCGGAGAGTCTCAAGGGGAGAGCCGTGTGGGAAAAGTATACGAACCCAAATAAAGGACACGGAGACAGATACAAGCGGTCGAGTCCTTTATTACACTGGTGTCTGAAGTGTAACGGCATGGCAAAACAACTAAGAAAAAAGAATATTCCGTCGCCAGCATCTGCTTCATCATCCGACAACGACGACCTTCCTCCAGCGGGGGACCTGACTACGATGGAGGAGGAGATCCGTGCTGGAACGAGCGCAGAGCCGGGGGTCCAAGATGTCGCCGCGTCGGCGGACCCGTCTGCACCAAATGCCGCGGATTTACGATGGGGACAGATGGCGGAGCAGCTTGAGACACTGAAAAACGTACTGGCGCAGTTGTGTGAGCTCGTCACGCCGAGGACGGCGTCGGGGAGAGCCGATGGTGGTCCGCAGGTCGCCGCTCTGCCTTCGCTGTCGACGCTATCGGCCACGCGGCACGAAGACGCCATCTTGGGCGTGGCAGGCGAAGAAAGGCGGGAAGCCGCCATTTTGCGCTCTCCGTGGCGAGAGGCCGCCATCTTGACCACGCCACGATGCGACGCCATGTTGAACATGCCACCAGATGATTCATCGGCTGAAGACGGCGCGCCAAGGAGTCGCAGTCGGCATCTTACAACTGTTAAAGAATTCTCCATCGGGGGCGATTGGAGTGCTTTTGCCTGCAGATTTTTGGCGGCGGTACGCTCTGCAAGGTGGACTGACGCTGAGGCATTGGAAGTTCTGCCGACTCTTCTCGATGACGAGTCGGTCAGATTCTTTCGCTCTATAAAGGCCGCGAAGAAGAAAACATTGAGAGGAGTGTTCGACGAAATGGCAGATGCTTACGAGCCGCCGGATGATGCTCATCGCCGGTTTGTTCAACGACAGCGAGCACCCGAGGAGTCGCCGGTGGCATATAGGGGTGCGGTACTGGAGCTGGCTATGGCCGCATACCCGGAGACGGAGCCTGACCTGCTGGAACCTCTCATCTTGGGTAAGATGCTCGAGCTGTCCCGGGATCTGGGCATTCCTATGCCGGTGTGTGGCCATGAAAAGCTGACATCCCGGGCTGCGGCTAAATGTCTGGGTGCCCAGTTTAACGTGCGCCGGTGGAAACAAGTCACGGCGTGGACGGGGGGGCCCATCGTCGCAGGAGGAGCCGTGGGTTGGGATCCCACAAAGGCGGTGTATGTGCCTGACGAGAGGGGCCCGCAGGAGCTGTCAGCCGCCTCTGCTCCGTGGCCGGTCCGCAGTGGGCCGGGGCCGCAGGCTGCGCCGCCGACGCGGCCGCGTCGGGACGGGGTGCCCGCGGCGCGGCGCAACGACGTCGACTGCTTCCGCTGCGGGCGTAAGGGCCATTACGCCAGGGACTGCTGGGCCCGCGTCCCAGGTCCGCCCCAGCAGGAGGCCTCGACAGCGGACGCACCACGGAAGGATCCTCCAGCACAGGCAAGTCGGTGCGCACCAGACACCCGGCAAGGCTTGACACCTCACTCATCACCGTTGTCATGCGATCCGGGTGTTGTTAATAATGGGAGGCCATTGACTGGGCCATGTCGCTCGGTAACGCAGTGGCGTAAGTTGGCTCGGCGGGTTGTCGCGGCCGCTACCGGTTCGTCCACTGTACCTGGGTCAATACAAGGGGTGGACGTACGTATTTTGGTGGATTCCGGAGCGTCCGCGACCATTATATCAGATGTAATATTCCATCTGTTGAACATCCCACCAGAGGCCGTGAGTCCGGCTTACGCTTCCTGCGTCGCTGCAAACGGGGGTAGCATGGGCATTGTGGGCCAGGTGGACGCTAAAATATCTATCGGGGGAGTGTCGGCCTCGGGAATCGTGTTAATTTCGAGGTCCCTTGCGGTTCCTTGTTTGTTGGGAACTGATTTTCTGGCCAAGATGCCCATTCTAATTAGAATTAATGAAAACTGCATTGAATTACCGGAGGGGCGTAAAATTACATTTCTGCCGTCGCCCTGGGGGCGACCTGCTCCTGTCGCCCAGGTGCAGGCGCTGTCCGAAGTATCTGTTGATATTCCACCAGGCTCACAGATGCTCATTCCCTTGCGATATCGGAAGCCTGTGCCTGGTCGTCAAGGAGCTATTGGGGTTTTGTTGTCGCCGTCCGCCACCATCACGGGCGGATCGGCGCTCGTTGGGGCGCAAACTATTGTCCGGCCGGACCAGCAGCCATTTTTGCAGGTGCTTAACGCAAGTACCGAAAGTGTGTGTGTACCGGCTGGTACGGTTGTGGCACATGCCACTACTGCGTTTACGGCTCATGATTATCTGGCCAGCCAGGTTATGGTTGGTGGTGTTTCAGGCCCTGAGGCTGCAGATAATCGCTGGATTGCCGAATTGTGTGGGGAGAATTCTGCCCTTTCCGGGGAACAACGTTGTGCGATTCGTAAATTATTATTGAGTTATTCTGATGTGTTTAGCTCCGACGATTTGGACTTGGGACGCACCTCGTTGCTTTACCATCATATTGACACAGGGGACGATGCCCCTATTCGGTTAAACTCGCATCGGATGAGTCCGGCTGAGTGAGAGCACGTTGGAGGGGCAGTGGATGACATGTTGGCTGCGGACATAATATCTCCATCTAACAGCCCATGGGGCGCGCCTGTTGTTTTGGTTAAGAAGGACGGCAAATTGCGATTTTGTGTAGATTTCCGCAAATTAAATAAAGTGTCGGTGGCAGATGCGTACCCCCTGCCGCGTATGGACGACTCTCTCGATGCCTTGTCGGGGGCAAAGTTCTTTTCAACGCTGGATCTCTCTTCGGGCTTCTGGCAGCTTCCCCTTGACGAGTCCTCGCGGGAGAAGACTGCTTTCCATACGCCGCAGGGGTTATTCCAATTTAACTGTCTTCCGATGGGGTTGAATGCGGCCCCTGCCACTTTTCAAAGGTTGATGGAGTTGGTATTAACGGGGTTGCAGTGGGAGACATGTCTGATATATTTAGACGATATTATCGTCTTCAGCCGCACATTTGACGAGCATTTACTGCGGTTGGAGGCTGTGTTCACCAGGATGCGTTCCGCTAATTTGAAATTTAAGCCTAAGAAATGTCACCTACTGCAACACTCCGTGCGTTACTTGGGGCACATCGTTAGTGCGGACGGGGTGGCCACGGATCCGGAAAAAACAGTGTGCGTCCGTGACTGGCCAACCCCGGCCACGGTGGGGGATGTGCGTCGGTTTTTGGGGTTTGCCTCATATTATCGGAGGTTTGTTCCGAATTTTGCGACGATCGCGAGGCCCTTGCACCTCCTTACGGGTAAAGGACGCAAATTTGCTTGGGGACCGCCAGAAGAGGCGGCATTTCTGGGCCTGCGCGATCTATTGGCTACGGCGCCGACGTTGGATTATCCAGATTTTGAACATCCTTTCATTCTGGATACGGACGCGAGCGACACGGGCATTGGGGCGGTGTTGTCTCAGTCCAAAGGTGGTGTGGAACGCGTGGTGGCGTACGGTAGCCGGGTTTTGTCTCCCGCGGAAACCCGCTACTGCGTCACTCGCAGGGAACTGTTGGCTATTGTTTTTTTTCTCCGCCAATTTCGACCGTATCTGTATGGTCGTTCGTTTATTGTACGCACGGATCATGCGGCCTTGCAGTATGCTCTTAAGATGGACCAGCCATCCGGCCAGCTGGCGCGGTGGTTGGACACGCTGCAAGAATTTTCCTTCCAAATTCACCATCGGAAGGGGGTGCGTCACGCCAATGCGGACGCGCTTTCCAGGTTGCCACAGCGATCCCCTTGCGCATGCGCGTCTGGAACGCACAGATGTGGCCCGATTCAGCACCCCCCTCAGCCTGTCGCGCTGGCGGTCGAAGTGCCTGAAGCTCCGAATGAGCCGGGGCCGGCTGATGGGGGACCGGCTGATGGGATTTTGCATCTCCCGAGGTCTGTGTGGATTCGGGAACAAATGTTGGACAATTCATTGGTGACGTTACGTAAGCGGCCTGTGAAGGAGGGTGGGGGACCGGGTACGGGGGGTGTGCCGGAAACCGCTCTCCGTGATGGTCTGCTGATGTGGAGGGAAGGGATACAGGAACGCTGGCGTCTGGTTGTACCGGCATCTTTGCGGTACAAATTGATTAGGACTCTGCATTGCGACACGCTTTTACATCTGGGGGTGCAGAAGACCCTATTGACGCTGCAGCGAGATTACTATTGGTACGGCATGACGACAGACGTCGTCGGTCACGTACGCGCATGTCCCGATTGTGCCCGCCGGAAGCCACCTAAACATCCATATGTGCCGCCGATACAGTCTATTCAGGTGTCTCGAGTTAATGAATTGGTGGCGTTAGATATTTTGGGACCCTTTCCGCCATCCGCTAAAGGAAATAAATACTTGCTAGTTGGCGTGGAGTACCTCTCCCGCTGGCCGATGGCCTGGCCCTTGCCCGACCAGTCAGCGGCGTCCATTACAGACGCCTTTCTATTTGGGTACGTTATGGACAAGGGGACGCCGGAGAGGCTCCTCACGGATCAGGGCCAAAATTTTTCTTCTAAATTGCTGGGGGAAGTGTGTGCGGCTCTCGGAACTAAGAAAATACGGACATCTCCCTACCACCCACAAACGGATGGTATAGTTGAACGGCTAAATCGGACCTTGTCCGCCATGTTGTGTCACACGGTGAGTGAAAAACAATCAAATTGGGATTTGCATATCCCTGGGGTACTTTCAGCGTACCGGATGACGCCGCATGCGGCTACAGGATATTCGCCGTTTTTTCTTATGTACGGTCGTGAAAACGTGCTGCCGATTAATGTACAGTTGGGAACTGGAGTGAGGGGACCTGTTAAGCCTCTTCCTGATTATATTCAGGACACCGTTCGCCGTGTTACTGTGGCGCGGTAAGGGGCCCGCATGGCTACGGCCAAAGCCCAGGCCCGGAACGAGCGGTGTGCTCGACGCTCTAAGGGGGAGTGCCCCTGGAAAGTGGGGGGCCTGGCCTGGCTCCATTGCCCACAAGTGCGGCCAGGTACCTCTCCTAAATTACATAAACCATGGCAAGGGCCGGTTCGCCTCATCGAGGTTCCCAACCCACAGTCGGCGCGTGTTCGGTTTGGATCTCGGCGTTGATTCGTTCACACATCTCGCTTGAAACCATACGTGGCCCCTCGACCTGATGCGTCATCTCCTGATGTTGCCTTGCCGGGGTCTGTTGCTGCCGACTTGCCCTTGCCTGTGCCTGTTGACCTTGCAAGAGCGCCTGTCGTGCCTTTTACAAACAAGCCGGCCGTGACGCCGCAGGAGAGAGGAGGCTCTGCTCGGGGTGTGCCTACTACGGCTGCGAAAACTCTGAGACCCGCAGCCCTTCCGACCCCGCCGCAGACGCGATTGCGGGACACCTCTGACGCTGGGCCTTCGGGAATACGGGACCGGGACGTTGGCGGGCCTCCAATAGCGACAGATGAACTTTATCCTGTCGCTCCTAAAACCCTGTCACGTTCCCGCTCGGCGGGAGGGCCGCCGACCGTCCGGGACGGGCCGGCGACCTGCACCCGCTCAAAATCCCTCACATTTCGTTGACTGTTGTGTTGTGTTCTTGTTCTTACTGTTATATTATTGTATGCTTCGTGTCCTTTAACGTGTTCGGTCGTGTTCGCTCGCATTACTTGTTGGAGTTGTTGTTCAGCCGAGGTCGGCTGGATTTTCTCTACGCGGGAGGGTGGTGTAATGCAAGCTTTAAACGACCTTCCGGATGTGACGTCATGGGGGGAGGAGTTACGTCACGTGGGGGAGAGGGTTCAAGTCTAAAAGGGGAGAAACCGGAAGAGGAAGGGGAGTTGTCGGGGACTGGGATAGAGAAAGGCCACGTAGGGCGGAGGGTGAGAGAGTGGCGAGATCGCCACATACATAGAGAAAGGTTGGGCACCGTCGGCCAGCGGTGACCGACCCCGGGGAAGCGGGAGCAGCGAGGAGGCTGCAGAGAGCAGCCAGGGGTCTGCAAGGGAAGATCGGCAGCGGGAGTCTGCACGAAGGGTTCAGCAGCGGGACTGCTACGAGATAGAAGGAGGCTACGAGAGCGACAGCAGCCTGGGGCTGCCAAGCGGAGAGTCTCAAGGGGAGAGCCGTGTGGGAAAAGTATACGAACCCAAATAAAGGACACGGAGACAGATACAAGCGGTCGAGTCCTTTATTACAATATTGACATGTTTTTACGTATTTTATCAAGGTCAGTGTTTCCATGCTCAAATATGCATTGGCCACACTGAAAGTGAGATCCAGGCCCTCCACAGAACTGCCACTGTTGATTTCCCACAAAGTGCTCGCTATGATATCGACTGTGGAGAGCTGATTGGCCGGGTCACACACGGACAGGAATTCAAGACCAGACTGGAATATATTTAGTCGCCAATCGAGTTCGACCCTTTGGTCGACAGGCCTCAAAGGAAAAACATGGGGCAGTACAGTGATGAGCCACAGACCCGAAATTCAAGCCCAAGACAAGGAGATTACAGCCAAGCTATGGGCTTCTCAAAGTTGCACCGAGGCAGGGAATGGTAACATGTCAATTGTGCATTAACAAGGTCTACAGCACACACATTTCTGACAAAGTGCAATCATTCATATGGCTGGTCTCCAACATATGAATTAGCATATTAGATAAACACCAGTTTACTTCTAAAAATACCAATGATGACGGTTTAGGGCTAAATAAAACGAAATGTTGATGATTATAATGCTAATTATGACGCTGTTACTGCAGCTCATGATGGTGATAAGCCACCGACCCCCACACTTCCACTAAGCCCCCCTTTCTTTTGGCGACCGACTGCACCAGACACCCATTTCATGCGGAATTTACCTGGTGGAGGCTCGGAGCAGGTGCCACCGATGTTAACCGTGGCGGGAAACTGAACTCAGGTGGTGCAGTGGTAGGCGCGGGTGCGTCGACGGCATGCACAATTGCACACGCTCGTAAACAAACGCACGTACGCACAGAAAACATCCAACGCGCAAATGTGCACGCGGAGCCACACAAACACCCACGTGCACATGCCATGGCACGGCAAATCTCACGTATCACTCAATTATCCTCACAAGTTTCTTGTTCAACAGTGGGCTAGTGTCTTCTTGCAATCGTTCTTTCCTTTATGGCGATGGATAGAGTCAAGAAAACAAGTGTGGAATGCCAGTTTCAAAGGGCAAGTATTGTGTCTAAATAAATGGGCTCCTTGTACTCTTCGGGAATATTACCAGCTCTGCTCTGTGGCGGACACAACCAGAATAAGACGCAACAAATCCAAACGTCCATTTCGTCGTGACCAATGCCGACAATTGTATCTTTAAACAGGCATAGTTTAGCCGGGTTGGTGGTGGCGCAAAACTCGAATCCAGCACTGTCGAGTCAGCGAGGGTTGGTGCTTCGTTGATCGTATAAATGTTGCGAAACTCCCTTCCCGTGGGCATTGAAGAGGTGCCATACCCTGGCTTGCCAGGAGAAACCAGTAAAGAAAAAAATGTGGATTCCACCCGTGCTGTGTGTATGGGATAGAGAATTTCCCACTCGCATGCGTGCATTTCTTTGAGCCACACAATACATTATTCAGAGCAGCTCTCAGAGGGACAATGAGCAGGCGAACTTAAGGCAGTACACATTTTTCTCGTACAAAATGCCTCCTACTTTTTCACCAACAGTGTTTTATGCAGTATGCTACACTTAACCCTTTCCTGTTCCGAGACGTCCGCAAGTTGCATGGTGGGGGTCCCATTCACCACTGAATCTCCGAGCAGGCAAGCGGTTAGCGCTAATTTTATTTAGAGGCGTAGTACCGCTGTTTTTAAAGACATTGTACTCACAGCAGAGAACTGCTGCGACACACCCGCACTCTATGATAGCCGGCGCCAAACTGTGCCACGCGCCCTCACGCAAGGCCTTTTACGTCCAATTTCGATGACGTACGTGTGTATGTCATCGGAACGGAATCGGAAGAAAAGCTGATGACGTACACCTTCCCGCTCCGATGACGTACGTGTACATCATCGGAATGGGAAAGGGTTAATACCGGTAAGTCTGAAAATATTACTTTCCTTATTACAGTCCTACTAACGGGTCTGAAATGGAAAACATTGCTGCAAGCTAAGCAACAGAAATGTCTTAACTTCAAGCTTTCGTGACTGCAGGAATTCATATTCGTTAGGTCTTTCAGTAAAGTCACGTAGATAGGTTCAAAGAAAATAACAAAATAACAAAAAACTACATTTCGATCGCAACACAAGCGGTCGTCATCAGGAAGAAAAAAAACGACCGCTTGTGTTGCGTTCGAAACGTTAATAGTTTTTTGTTATTTTGTTTGAACCTATCTACGTGACTTTACCGAAACACCCAACGAATATCAACAGAAATGTGTTTTGTTAAGATGAAGGATGTGAAACTTTTCACGGACAGACATGAGAACAAATGTATTTAGGGATAGCATCAGGGTACACAACAAGAACATGAATAATAATAATAATTACAGAAAGGCAATGTTAGATTTCTTGGACATGTAATGAGGAAATACCAGGAGACTGAAAATAATGCTTTGACTCGTACAATTACAGTTACACCATGAGCAAATTGAACAATTGGATGCAACTGGCAGGAAGTATCTCGTGCACATTTCTAGTGAAATAATCATGAACAGAAATAACTAAAAGGAAATTCATGATCGCCGACATCTTTGACAAGGGACATGGCACAGAGCGAGAGAGAGATCTTGAGCTATATTTAATTTAGTTAATGTTCAAATACAAGGCATTTACATGGTGCCTTTTGCAAACGAAGACACGGGGTGGCTGTGCCAAGGACTGTTAATCACATTTCGGAGAAAATACCGTGGCTTTTGTCATGCTCCGTTTACCATCGAGATTCAAACAACAATTAAGATCCAATTAGAAATTTTCCATTCTTTAAGGGTCCTAGTTTTTATTGACAGGATGTTCAGTACAATTTGAGATTCATTTCGTCTCTCCATCTTCACAGGTAAGGAAGCCCCCCATTTTGAGATCTCTTACAAACGACTGCAATTGTACTTTAAAACATAAAATTTCTCAATCAAATCACACAATGAGATGATCCTCGAGTATGATGCTGTCGTGATGTAACAATTACAACGCAGGATTAGAAGGCAATCCAAGAGGTTTCCGGTTCGATCTCCAGGCGTGGCAGCTGAAACAACGGTGCTGCTATAAAATCGGCTGCTATAAATTTCCACGTGATAAGCCACTTTTTTGAGCTATCATTTGTGGCCCATCGTTTCTCAAAAAAGAGCTATATCGCTCAGTGGGCCTTACCTTGTCAAATTAAAAGTGTAAGTTTAGTTTTAAAGGTGCTTCTTTTTTTAACCCCACCCCCACCTCTGTCCACCGAGCAGCATAAATGGGTACACCACAGTTGGTCAATTGGCAGGTCACATCTTGTGGGGTAAAGTGTGGGGTAACTTCCACCTCTTCTGAAAGGACTATGGCCAGTGTGAAGGGACCGTGGTGTTTTTGACCTACGCAAAAATATATAATTAATAAGCCGTCCATACAAAAATTTTAATTGCTTGAAAGGAGGAAATTAATTGATGATTTGATGCCGATTTTGATACAGGCATGCATTGTTTTCGGATATGAGTGCGTGTACAAATTTTTTAATTGATTGGACAACAGGAAGTAGACTAACTTTTGATTACAAGATTTGACCACGACAAACACAAGTGAAGTTAAATAAACCGTTGAAAAAGAGGGGAAAAGCTCCCAAAGGCAAGCTGTAAGGTACACCCCTTCGTCCCATCGTCTCCACCATTGACTTACCCACCTACAAACTGGCCCGATTTCTGTCTGGGACCTTGCAACCATTCACTGGTAAGACCACCTAATCTGTACTTAACTTAGATCACTTGGTATCGTTAATTAAGGACATCTCACTATTTTTAGGTGATTTGCTCGTTATTTCGATGTAGTTTCTTTGTTCACCAAAGTTACTGTGCCCAACACCATTGCTATCTTTAGATTTGAAGCTTTCGTGACTGCAAGGATTCATATTCTTAGGTTTTTTCGGTAAAGTCACGTAGGTAAAACATCAAAATTAATGAAAATAAAATAAAATAAAACAAAAATCACGACGTTTCGGAGGCAACACAAGTCTCCGTCATCAGAGCCGAATTAGCTGCATCACTTGATGCAGCTAATTCGGCTGTGACGGTCCCACCTGATGACGGAGACTTGTGTTGCCTCCGAAACGTCGTGATTTTTGTTTTATTTTATTTTCATTAATTTTGATGTTTTACCTACGTGACTTTACCGAAAAAAAACCTAAGAATATGAACCATTGCTATCATTGAAGATTGGTCCAACAAGGATTGAATGTTTATGTACCGGCCCTGGTGAGACATTGCCTCACCAACACATACTTCACCTGGAATGGAACATTCTACAAACAAGTTGAAGGTACTCCAATGGGTTCTCCCTTATGTCCGGTTGTAGCCAATGTTTTCATGAACATTTTTGAGACAGACGACATCCAGGCATCCACTCTACGCCCGTCCTTGTGGAAGAGATACGTTGATGACACGTTCGTCATCTGGCCACATGGCCGACCAGCTCTGAACCAATTCCTCAACCGCATGAATTCCATATACCCAGCCATCAAATTCACCATGGAGGTGGAAAAGGATGGAAAGCTACCATTATTGGATGTTCTCATCGAAATGAGACCAGATGGCTCAATGGGCCACTCTGTCTACAGGAAAGCAACCCATACTGATGCCTACCTAAAACCGGACTTCCACCACCATCCATCCCAGAAGAATTCCCTCATCAAAACTCTACACCATAGAGCTCGATGTATCTCCGTCCATCATCACCTAGCCAGTGAAGTGAAACACGTGCACCAAGCTCTCAAGACGATTGAATATTCTGACTACACAATCCCTAAAGCTATCACCCCAACCGTTGGGAAAGAACCATCTGAGGACCCAATCAAAACCATCATCTTGCCATACATAGCAGTTGTCACCAAAAAGATTTCCAATATCATGAGCAAACACAAGATCCAGGTTCGATTTAACACAGTGCATAAAATTTGTGATCTAATCCCATCTGTGAAGCATAGGATCCCTGACATGCAATACCCCGGCGTCTACAAACTAATCTGTGTCTGTGGCAGTAGTTACATTGGGGAAACTAAGCGGCATGTCTCTGCCCGTGTTCGTGAGCATAAGGTAGATTTGAAACACAGGAGGAGCAACACTTCAGCCGTGGCTGATCATTGTCTGAATGCGGTTGGCTCACACGAAATTGATTTCTCTAAGACGAAGGTACTTTGCAAGCCCACTGGCTATCAACAAAGATTCATTCATGAAGCCATCCATATATGTAGACACAGACACAATTTCCACCATGAGGATGGGTACAAACTCAGCAATCATTTGAAGGATGTCATCAACCAGTTTAAGTCATAACTGGCTGTGATGTTTTCATCTCGTCACCTTTCGATGTTAGTTTTATTTTATTTCACCAATTTCTCCAGGGCTCATGCGCTTACCCTTCTCTTGATTCTCCGATTTCATATTTAAAATAACCATCTCCGCTTGAAGTTGGGCATACTACAAGTACAAAAAGTTGTTAATTTCCCACATTAACATAACCATCTCCACTTGTGCTGGCCCCAGGGCCCTTGTGCCCCGCCCACGTCGTTGGGCACACTGTAAGTTGACACTTGGCTACGCCCATCTTAAACCTTTAAAAACAGCTTTCCTTTGGAAGCTTTTCCCCCCTTTTTTCCACCTGAAGACGATCGCTTGTGTTGTGATCGAAACGTCATGTTTTTTTTGTATATTTGTATTCATTTTGAACCTATCTACGTGACTTTACCGAAAGACCCAAAGAATAAACAATGTTTCCTCCACATATCTGGCCCTTTCCATAAAAAATTGAAGTACTTCTGCACATCCTGCAAGCCACACGCCCTTCTGTAAATAGATAACTCCAGCAACATTGTTTGGTCCGGTTTCGACATTCCGCGTCTCAACAGCAGTCAGGTCTACCTGAACCATTGCCTCAATACAAGAGAAACTTTGGCCCGGTTTTCACATTCACTGTCTCATGAGCGGTTAGGGTTATCTGAGCCATTGCTTCAATGCAAGCGACACTTTTGGCGGGTTTTGACATTCAGGGTTTCATCGGCAGTGGCGAGGCTGACACGAACCAGTAATGCTGAACTTCCAGACGAGACTCGTGTCTCAATAGCAGAGGGAAAGTGTAGCCACAAACCCCCATCGATTGCGCTGTCCCCCCAACTGTCGACACTTTTGACAGGGGTTGCCCGCAACTGCTCGCACGCAACTTGGTTGCAAGGATAAGAGGCCATCCATTTAGTAAGTACGCAAAAACCTATCTAAACTTGACCCCCCCCGAAACCCATAAAACGGCCGATATTTAATCCACGCAGAAATGATCAAGGATTAATAATAGTAACGTATTTAAGAAAACAGGTAGTCCACCGACGGCTGCATTAAAGAATTACGTTGCGTACCTTGGCCACTTATTTTGCTGAGCTGCGTGATAGCTCCAGTCAGGGGCACGGTGGCACACGAAGTGACACCTCTCCCACAGTCCCACTTCTCCCATAGTACTTGGTCTGACAGCTGGAGACACTGAACTGTGGCTCATTTGAAGGCCAATGTAGACAAATTATTATTGAGGCTTCACCACCCCCCCCCCTCCTACGTTTCCTATGCGTACGTACATTGTCAGTAGACCCCCCCCCCCCCGCATACGCAAGCGTTCGTGACTGCAAGGATTCATACTCTTAGGTTCTTTCGGTAAAGTCACGTAGGATTTGACCCGGTACAGCCGGAAGGAAACAGTGTAACAATAAATATATTTTACTTGTTCCTGGGTAGTAAGTGTTGTTTGCTAATTGCTTATGCCTCAAAGGTACAGAAAACGGCTGTTATTCACCCAAAAACTTGGCTTTTGTGACCAGGACCGTGATATTTTGAAATTTAAAATGTGGTGTGCATTTGTGTCATTCACATAAAGTGCCTGGTCACAAAAGCAACGTTTTTGGGGGAATAAAATCCATTTTCTATACTTCTAAGGTATAAGCAATTACAAAATAACACTTACTACCCATGAACAAAAAGTCGTGTTACATAGTGAAATCAGTATTTGTGTGTGTCGGGGTTGGCAGGAGTTGATTTAGTGCAGTCGCTCAGGATCTGCTGCAGTTGTCGGCATTGTTGCGTGGAGTTGTATTGCGGTCACCTGCACCCCAGTGCCCCCCCCCTTCTCTCTCCACCACAGTGTCCCCCTTCTCTCTCCACCACAGTGCCCCCCCCCCTTCCCTCTCCACCACAGTGCCCCCCTTCTCTCTCCACCACAGTGCCCCCCTTCCCTCTCCACCACAGCGCCCCCCTTCTCTCTCCACCACAGTGCCCCCCTTCCTTCTCCACCACCACAGTGCCCCCCTTCTCTCTCCACCACAGTGCCCCCCTTCCCTCTCCACCACAGTGCCCCACCCCCTTCTCTCTCCACCACAGTGCCCCCCTTCTCTCTCCACCACAGTGCCCCCTTCTGCACCACCACAGTGCCCCCCTTCTCTCTCCACCACAGTGCCCCCCTTCTCTCTCCACCACAGTGCCCCCTTCTGCACCACCACAGTGCCCCCCTTCTCTCTCCACCACAGTGCCCCCCTTCTCTCTCCACCAGTGCCCCCCTTCTCCACCACAGTGCCCCCCTTCTCCACCACCACAGTGCCCCCCTTCTCTCTCCACCACAGTGCTCCTCTTCTCTCTGCACCACAGTGCCCCCCTTCTCTCTCCACCACAGTGCCCCCCTTCTCTCTCCACCACAGTGCCCCCCTTCTCTCTCCACCAGTGCCCCCCTTCTCTCTCCACCACAGTGCCCCCCTTCTCTCTCCACCAAAGTGCCCCCCTTCTCTCTCCACCACAGTGCCCCCCTTCTCTCTCCACCACAGTGCCCCCCTTCTCTCTCCACCACAGTGCCCCCCTTCTCCACCACAGTGCCCCCCTTCTCTCTCCACCACAGTGCCCCCCTTCTCTCTCCACCACAATGCCCCCCTTCTCCACCACAGTGCCCCCCTTCTCCACCGCAGTGCCCCCTTCTCCACCGCAGTGCCCCCCTTCTCTCTGCACCACAGTGCCCCCCTTCTCTCTCCACCACAGTGCCCCCCTTCTTCACCGCAGTGCCCCCCTTCGCTCTGCACCACAGTGCCCCCCTTCTCTCTCCACCACAGTGCCCCCCTTCTCTCTCCACCACAGTGCCCCCCTTCTCTCTCCACCACAGTGCCCCCCTTCTCTCTCCACCACAGTGCCCCCCTTCTCTCTCCACCACAGTGCCCCCCTTCTCCACCAGTGCCCCCCTTCTCTCTCCACCACAGTGCCCCCCTTCTCCACCACCACAGTGCCCACCTTCTCCACCGCAGTGCCCCCCTTCTCCACCGCAGTGCCCCCCTTCTCTCTGCACCACAGTGCCCCCCTTCTCTCTCCACCACAGTGCCCCCCTTCTCTCTCCACCACAGTGCCCCCCTTCTCCACCGCAGTGCCCCCCTTCTCTCTGCACCACAGTGCCCCCCTTCTCTCTCCACCAGTGCCCCCCTTCTCTCTCCACCACAGTGCCCCCCTTCTCCACCGCAGTGCCCCCCTTCTCTCTGCACCACAGTGCCCCCCTTCTCTCTCCACCACAGTGCCCCCCTTCTCTCTCCACCACAGTGCCCCCCTTCTCTCTCCACCACAGTGCCCCCATTCTCTCTGCACCACAGTGCCCCCCTTCTCTCTCCACCACAGTGCCCCCTTCTCCACCGCAGTGCCCCCCTTCTCTCTCCACCACAGTGCCCCCATTCTCTCTCCACCACAGTGCCCCCCATCTCCACCGCAGTGCCCCCCTTCTCTCTGCACCACAGTGCCCCCCTTCTCTCTCCACCAGTGCCCTCCTTCTCTCTCCACCACAGTGCCCCCCTTCTCTCTCCACCAGTGCCCCCCTTCTCTCTCCACCACAGTGCCCCCCTTCTCCACCACCACAGTGCCCCCCTTCTCCACCGCAGTGCCCCCCTTCTCTCTGCACCACAGTGCCCCCCTTCTCTCTCCACCACAGTGCCCCCCTTCTCTCTCCACCACAGTGCCCCCCTTCTCCACCACCACAGTGCCCCCCTTCTCTCTCCACCACAGTGCCCCCCTTCTCTCTCCACCAGTGCCCCCCTTCTCTCTCCACCACAGTGCCCCCCTTCTCTCTCCACCAAAGTGCCCCCCTTCTCTCTCCACCACAGTGCCCCCCTTCTCTCTCCACCACAGTGCCCCCCTTCTCTCTCCACCACAGTGCCCCCCTTCTCCACCACAGTGCCCCCCTTCTCTCTCCACCACAGTGCCCCCCTTCTCTCTCCACCACAATGCCCCCCTTCTCCACCACAGTGCCCCCCTTCTCCACCGCAGTGCCCCCTTCTCCACCGCAGTGCCCCCCTTCTCTCTGCACCACAGTGCCCCCCTTCTCTCTCCACCACAGTGCCCCCCTTCTCCACCGCAGTGCCCCCCTTCGCTCTGCACCACAGTGCCCCCCTTCTCTCTCCACCACAGTGCCCCCCTTCTCTCTCCACCACAGTGCCCCCCTTCTCTCTCCACCACAGTGCCCCCCTTCTCTCTCCACCACAGTGCCCCCCTTCTCCACCAGTGCCCCCCTTCTCTCTCCACCACAGTGCCCCCCTTCTCCACCACCACAGTGCCCACCTTCTCCACCGCAGTGCCCCCCTTCTCCACCGCAGTGCCCCCCTTCTCTCTGCACCACAGTGCCCCCCTTCTCTCTCCACCACAGTGCCCCCCTTCTCTCTCCACCACAGTGCCCCCCTTCTCCACCGCAGTGCCCCCCTTCTCTCTGCACCACAGTGCCCCCCTTCTCTCTCCACCACAGTGCCCCCCTTCTCTCTCCACCACAGTGCCCCCCTTCTCTCTCCACCACAGTGCCCCCCTTCTCTCTCCACCACAGTGCCCCCATTCTCTCTGCACCACAGTGCCCCCCTTCTCTCTCCACCACAGTGCCCCCCTTCTCCACCGCAGTGCCCCCCTTCTCTCTCCACCACAGTGCCCCCATTCTCTCTCCACCACAGTGCCCCCCATCTCCACCGCAGTGCCCCCCTTCTCTCTGCACCACAGTGCCCCCCTTCTCTCTCCACCAGTGCCCTCCTTCTCTCTCCACCAGTGCCCCCCTTCTCTCTCCACCACAGTGCCCCCCTTCTCTCTCCACCACAGTGCCCCCCTTCTCTCTCCACCACAGTGCCCCCCTTCTCTCTCCACCACAGTGCCCCCCTTCTCTCTCCACCACAGTGCCCCCCTTCTCCACCACCACAGTGCCCCCCTTCTCCACTGCAGTGCCCCCCTTCTCCACCACAGTGCCCCCCTTCTCCACCGCAGTGCCCCCTTCTCCACCGCAGTGCCCCCCTTCTCTCTGCACCACAGTGCCCCCCTTCTCTCTCCACCACAGTGCCCCCCTTCTCTCTCCACCACAGTGCCCCCCTTCTCCACCGCAGTGCCCCCCTTCGCTCTGCACCACAGTGCCCCCCTTCTCTCTCCACCACAGTGCCCCCCTTCTCTCTCCACCACAGTGCCCCCCTTCTCTCTCCACCACAGTGCCCCCCTTCTCTCTCCACCACAGTGCCCCCCTTCTCTCTCCACCACAGTGCCCCCCTTCTCTCTCCACCACAGTGCCCCCCTTCTCTCTCCACCACAGTGCCCCCCTTCTCCACCAGTGCCCCCCTTCTCTCTCCACCACAGTGCCCCCCTTCTCCACCACCACAGTGCCCACCTTCTCCACCGCAGTGCCCCCCTTCTCCACCGCAGTGCCCCCCTTCTCTCTGCACCACAGTGCCCCCCTTCTCTCTCCACCACAGTGCCCCCCTTCTCTCTCCACCACAGTGCCCCCCTTCTCCACCGCAGTGCCCCCCTTCTCTCTGCACCACAGTGCCCCCCTTCTCTCTCCACCACAGTGCCCCCCTTCTCTCTCCACCACAGTGCCCCCCTTCTCTCTCCACCACAGTGCCCCCCTTCTCTCTCCACCACAGTGCCCCCATTCTCTCTGCACCACAGTGCCCCCCTTCTCTCTCCACCACAGTGCCCCTTTCTCCACCGCAGTGCCCCCCTTCTCTCTCCACCACAGTGCCCCCATTCTCTCTCCACCACAGTGCCCCCCATCTCCACCGCAGTGCCCCCCTTCTCTCTGCACCACAGTGCCCCCCTTCTCTCTCCACCAGTGCCCTCCTTCTCTCTCCACCACAGTGCCCCCCTTCTCTCTCCACCACAGTGCCCCCCTTCTCTCTCCACCACAGTGCCCCCCTTCTCCACCAGTGCCCCCCTTCTCTCTCCACCACAGTGCCCCCCTTCTCCACCACCACAGTGCCCACCTTCTCCACCGCAGTGCCCCCCTTCTCCACCGCAGTGCCCCCCTTCTCTCTGCACCACAGTGCCCCCCTTCTCTCTCCACCACAGTGCCCCCCTTCTCTCTCCACCACAGTGCCCCCCTTCTCCACCGCAGTGCCCCCCTTCTCTCTGCACCACAGTGCCCCCCTTCTCTCTCCACCACAGTGCCCCCCTTCTCTCTCCACCACAGTGCCCCCCTTCTCTCTCCACCACAGTGCCCCCCTTCTCTCTCCACCACAGTGCCCCCATTCTCTCTGCACCACAGTGCCCCCCTTCTCTCTCCACCACAGTGCCCCCCTTCTCCACCGCAGTGCCCCCCTTCTCTCTCCACCACAGTGCCCCCATTCTCTCTCCACCACAGTGCCCCCCATCTCCACCGCAGTGCCCCCCTTCTCTCTGCACCACAGTGCCCCCCTTCTCTCTCCACCAGTGCCCTCCTTCTCTCTCCACCACAGTGCCCCCCTTCTCTCTCCACCACAGTGCCCCCCTTCTCTCTCCACCACAGTGCCCCCCTTCTCTCTCCACCACAGTGCCCCCCTTCTCTCTCCACCACAGTGCCCCCCTTCTCTCTCCACCACAGTGCCCCCCTTCTCCACCACCACAGTGCCCCCCTTCTCCACTGCAGTGCCCCCCTTCTCCACCACAGTGCCCCCCTTCTCCACCGCAGTGCCCCCTTCTCCACCGCAGTGCCCCCCTTCTCTCTGCACCACAGTGCCCCCCTTCTCTCTCCACCACAGTGCCCCCCTTCTCTCTCCACCACAGTGCCCCCCTTCTCCACCGCAGTGCCCCCCTTCGCTCTGCACCACAGTGCCCCCCTTCTCTCTCCACCACAGTGCCCCCCTTCTCTCTCCACCACAGTGCCCCCCTTCTCTCTCCACCACAGTGCCCCCCTTCTCTCTCCACCACAGTGCCCCCCTTCTCTCTCCACCACAGTGCCCCCCTTCTCTCTCCACCACAGTGCCCCCCTTCTCCACCAGTGCCCCCCTTCTCTCTCCACCACAGTGCCCCCCTTCTCCACCACCACAGTGCCCACCTTCTCCACCGCAGTGCCCCCCTTCTCCACCGCAGTGCCCCCCTTCTCTCTGCACCACAGTGCCCCCCTTCTCTCTCCACCACAGTGCCCCCCTTCTCTCTCCACCACAGTGCCCCCCTTCTCCACCGCAGTGCCCCCCTTCTCTCTGCACCACAGTGCCCCCCTTCTCTCTCCACCACAGTGCCCCCCTTCTCTCTCCACCACAGTGCCCCCCTTCTCTCTCCACCACAGTGCCCCCATTCTCTCTGCACCACAGTGCCCCCCTTCTCTCTCCACCACAGTGCCCCCTTCTCCACCGCAGTGCCCCCCTTCTCTCTCCACCACAGTGCCCCCATTCTCTCTCCACCACAGTGCCCCCCATCTCCACCGCAGTGCCCCCCTTCTCTCTGCACCACAGTGCCCCCCTTCTCTCTCCACCAGTGCCCTCCTTCTCTCTCCACCACAGTGCCCCCCTTCTCTCTCCACCAGTGCCCCCCTTCTCTCTCCACCACAGTGCCCCCCTTCTCCACCACCACAGTGCCCCCCTTCTCCACCGCAGTGCCCCCCTTCTCTCTGCACCACAGTGCCCCCCTTCTCTCTCCACCACAGTGCCACCCTTCTCTCTCCACCACAGTGCCCCCCTTCTCCACCACCACAGTGCCCCCCTTCTCTCTCCACCACAGTGCCCCCCTTCTCTCTCCACCACAGTGACCCCCTTCCCTCTCCACCTGGAGACGGCGTCCACGGAGCCGGCGATGGCCGTGCCTCCTCCTCCTCCCGCGCCGCCGCCGCCGTCGTAGAGGACCCCGTTGATGTCGAGCAGCAGCCCCGCAGGCGGCGCGCCGCGAGCCCACAGAGGCGCGGGGACCGCCATTGGTGGCGGGGGGTGGGGGTAGCGGGGGGTGGGGGGAGGGGTAAAGGGGGGTAGCGGGGGGTGGGTGGGGGTAGGAGGGGGAGGGGTAAAGGGGAGTAGGAGGGTAGGGGGAGGGGTAAAGGGGGGTAGGAGGGGGAGGGGGTAGGGGGGTGAGGGTAGGAGGGGAGGGGTAAAGGGGGGTAGGAGGGGGGTAGCGGGGGTGGGGGTAGGGGTAAAGGGGGGTAGGAGGGGTAGGGGGAGGGGTAAAGGGGGGGTAGGAGGGGTAAAGGGGGGGGTGGCAAGGAGGAGGGGTAAATGGGGGTAGGAGGGGTAGGGGTAAAGAGGGTGTGAACACCGAGAAGCGGGCACTGCTTGCCAGATCACAGAGGGAAATCCTCGCTCTCTTAGAGGCCACCTGTGGATTTGGGATGTTGTGATCTCTCATCTCTCTCTGTCTCTATCTGTCTCTCTCGTCTTTGTCATCTTTTAGTCTCTCTCATCTATCTGGCTATCTCAGCTCTGTCTCTATTTCATCTCTCTGTGTCTCGCTGGGGCCGTCCATAAATGACGTCACGCGATTTTGGACGATTTTTGACCCCCCCCTCCCTTCGTCACACGGCGTCACAAAAAGTCAGACCCCCCCTCAAATATGACGTCACAAAGCTCTGCCCCCCCCAAATAAAACATGCTTCAAATCGCTTTAAACTATTGTCATTGTAGTGCGTATTTAATGTGCCGCTGCACTTTGATGTTGTAGGGGAAAACATTTATTTAAAAGTCTATTTAATTAAGTAGAACGTGTTGTCTATATTTATTTAAAGTTCCGCATTGTAATGTGACGTCACATTTCTCAAACCCCCCTCCCCCTCGTCACAAATGTCTGACCCCTGCCCCCCTAGGTGCGTGACGTCATTGTGTGTGTGTCACCTCTGGAGTTGTGTGTGTGTTTGTGTTCATCTCGGTCAGTCGACCTGTGGCACCTGCTGGGTCTGCCTCATGACCTCCTGCCAGCGGGCGTTCGACACTTCACGTGGCCTCAAGGTGCACATGGCCTGGCACAAGCGTCGTGGTGACGTCACTGCCACTCAGTGGCGAATGACGGTTGTTGTGTGTTTGTGTGTGTCTGTGTGTGTTTGTGTGTGTGTATTTGTGTGTTTGTGTGTGTGTGTATTTGTGTGTGTATTTGTGTGTGTGTTTATTTGTGTGTGTGTGTGTATTTGTGTGTGTTTGTGTGGGTGTGTTTGTGTGTGTATTTGTGTGTGTGTATTTGTGTGTGTATTTGTGTGTCCGGCAAAACAACCTCCTACCTCCTCGAGGTGCCGGACGGGCAACACTGTCGTGGGCAGTGCTGTGGGGGGAGGTCCAATGCCCATTGGCCTCTCCCCTCATGGCGTCTGTGGCCACCACAGTGGCTAAACGGGGGCTCTGGACGGGTGCGAGGGGCTGGTAACCCCTCCACCTTCAATTAACCACCACTAAACTACGAAGTAAACATAGACCTGTAACTAATAAGCTTGTGCCGGAGGCCCCGGGGGGTCAGGCTTTTATGACGTCTCCTGGCCAAACCCCATTTGGCGGAGCCAGGAGATTGAATTTTCACCCTCGGGGCTCCTCCAGAAACAACGAAAAACCATTGCGGATGGCCACGTGGAATGTTCGAACGCTCACTGCGGAGGAGAGGCTGCCACTCCTCTGTCGGGAGCTAGACCGGTACCGTCTGGATCTCTGTGGCATTCAGGAGGTCCGGTGGACTGGTTCTGGATCCTGCCACCATGAGGGGTGGACAGTCCTCTACTCGGGGCAGGAGACTGCCAAACAACAGGGTGTGGCTCTTCTTCTGAACAAAAGAATGAAGGGGGCGTGGGAGCGTGGCGGTGAGGTGTGGGAAGCTGTAAGCCCCAGGATACTTTGGGCTCGCCTTCCCATCAATCAGAGGCGAGGAATGGTGGTCGTGGTTACTTATGCCCCCACCGAAGACGAACATCCGTGGAGGGATGCAGGCAAAGCCGATGAGTCAGACGCTTTCTATGACCTCCTGTCACAGGTGCTGGCTAAAGTGGCCACTCGGGACAGAGTCATCTTGTTGGGTAACTTCAATGCCCGAGTTGGTCATGATGCTGACACCTGGTCTGGAGTGATTGGAAGGCATGGGCCAGATCAGCTCAATAATAACGGTAGGAGGCTGCTAGATTTTTGTGCAGCCCATGGGCTTGTAATTACCAACACGCTCTTCCGGCATCGGCGCATCCACACAACATCATGGATACATGCCGGGTCCAAGCAAGAACATCTGCTGGACTACATAGTGACGGACCAGCGGATGCGAGCCCATGTCCTTGACACCAGGACCTACCGTGGAGCTGATCTGCCCTCTGACCATCGACTAGTCATCTGTAAGATGCGCCTGCCATTCTTCCACTCCGGTGGTGGGTGTACACCCAGGATCCCATTCCAACCAAAAGTGGCCTGGTCTCAGTTAGCTGATGAAAGCTGCAAGCGAGAATTTCATCATCGCTTGCAGCTGGGGTTGGCATCGTCCCCCACTCCACCTGATGTCGAGGGTAAATGGGCGAGGTTTAAAACTGTGACTCATGCAGCTGCAATGGCTGCTTTGGGTACGCGGTCCAGACCTCCCCAGAAACCCTGGCTGACAGAGGAGGTGTTCAGGTTAATTGAGAAAAAGCGACAGGCCCACTCTCATCGCCTACAGCATCCCACGTCAGAGAATGAGGAGGTTTACCGCAGCCTTCGCTCTGAGGTTCGGAGAGCCGTAAGGTGCTGTAAGGATGGGTGGTGGTCGCGGGTTGCTGAGGAGATGGAGTCTGCCTCAGTGGCCCGCGATCACAAATCACTATTTAACTCCATCAAAAAAGTAACCTGCAGCGCCACACCTATTACCATCATTAGAGGAAAAAACGGTGATCCAATCTCCGACCCCCAGGAACAGGTTTGCAGATTTGCTGAGCATTTCTGTGATGTCCTGGGGGAGGGAAAATCTCTCAGCCAGGAAAACATCATGGCACAAAGTGGGGATAACCCTGCTGAGGCTGCGGTGCCTCAAATATTGGAAGAGGTCACCCCCTGTGAGTGGCTGGCTGAGGTGCCAGCTGTTGAGGAAGTACTGAGGGCGATCCGGAGTCTGAGACCAGGGAAGGCACCGGGCAGAGATGATCTCCCAAGCGAAATGCTGAGGGAGGGTGGCGTTTGTGCACAGACTGCCCTATATGACATCATAACAACAGTCTGGACCACTGGACGGGTTCCGCAGGACTGGAAGGATGCCCTGGTGGTCCCCCTCTTTAAGAAGGGGGACCGTACCGACTGTAATAACTACAGGGGCATCTCACTCCTCAGTGTTCCGGGTAAGGTCCTGGCAAGGATTATTCAACATCGCCTTGCTAGGCACGCTGAGGAGAGGCTTGCGGAGCCCCAATGCGGTTTCAGGAAAGGGCGGTCCTGCACAGATGCCATATTTTCTGTCCGTCTGCTACAGCAGAGGTGTAGGGAATTCCAAAAAAACCTACATCTCTGCTTTATTGACCTGGTCAAGGCCTATGATACCATCAGTAGGACTGGGCTCTGGGTTGTTCTTCGTGCTTTCGGAGTCCCTGACCCTCTGCTCACGATCATTAAGGACCTTCATGATGGTGAGCGGGCCCGGGTAAAACTACGTGGCCGGGAGTCGGAGCCTTTCCCTGTACACCTTGGGGTGCGACAGGGATGTCCTCTGGCTCCCACATTATTTAACATCTATTTCGACTGCGTAGTTCGTGAAGCCTTCAATAGCTGTACCGGGGGAATTTCCATTTGGTACAGATATAATGGGAGGCTGATCGACGCCCGGGTGCGATCAAGGGATGGCTCCCTATTGGTCAACCACGTTATGTATGCCGATGATTTGGTAATAGCTGCTCATTCAGAAGAGGAGTTGGAGACGCTGCTGCTGAGACTGGAGCGTGCCACTAAGAGGTGGGGCCTTACCATCAGCCCCACCAAAACTAAGCACCTGCCTGGGTATTTTGTACCATCGGACACTCCACCCCCACAACTCCCAATTGGTGATGGGGCAGTTGTGGAGAGAGTGGAGAGTTTCCCATACCTGGGCAGTGTGCTTATGACCGGCTCCAGTTTATCAGCAGAGGTCTCACTCCGAATCAGTCGAGCGGCAATATCTTTTCATCGGTTGCGTAACGCTGTGTGGAAGCTACCTGGTCTGTCGCTCCGCACGAAGCTTCAGGTTTTCTCGGCCACGGTCATTCCCTCCCTTCTCTACGCTTGCGAAACGTGGACCCCCCTAGTGGAGCATCTTCGCCGGTTGGAAACATTTAGGCTGGCCTGCCTACGATCCATCCTGGGTTTAACCAGGTTGGATTGTGTGAGGAGCTCACAACTCTTTGAAAGATCTGGGCAAAGTCCCATCAGTGAGCTCCTCCGGCAGGCAAGGCTGCGTTGGCTGGGTCATGTAGCCCGCATGCCCAGCCACCGCATGCCTAAACAGCTTTTGTTCGGCCGGATCGAGGGGGCTAAACGGGCGCGGCACGGGCTAGAGAAGAGATGGAGTGATGTGGTACAGGAGGACGTGGAGCTGAGTGGACTTGCCGATGACTGGTACCAGCGGTGTCAAGATCGGCCTCAGTGGAGGAGGCTCGTGAAGGACGCTACTGGGCAGTTGGAGGCAGTCGCCCTCCAACAACAACGGAGGGCGGAGGAGCGACGCTCACAACAACGAGCGGAGCGCCGGGTGGCTAAAGCACAGCAAGTTGGTACAGTAGGGGGCACAGGTGGTGCATCAGCCAGTCATCTCGGTCATCTCGGTCAGTCGACCCGTGGCACCTGGGTCTGCCCCGTGACCTCCTGCCAGTGGGCGTTCGACACTTCACGTGGCCTCAAGGTGCACATGGCCTGGCACAAGCGTCGTGGTGACGTCACCGCCACTTAGTGGCGAATGGCGGTTGTTGTTGTTGTTGTATTTGTGTGTGTATATTTGTGTGTGTGTTTGTGTATTTATGTTTAAGTCGTGGTTTCGTGGTAATTAATTGAAGGTGGAGGGGTTACCAGCCCCTCGCACCCGTCCAGAGCCCCCGTTTAGCCACTGTGGTGGTCACAGACGCCATGAGGGGAGAGGCCAATGAGGCATTGGCTCTCCTCCCACAGCACTGTCCACGACAGTGTTGCCCGTCCGGCACCGCGAGGAGGTAGAGATGTAGGGAATTCCAACAAGACCTATATCTCTGCTTTATTAACCTGGTCAAGGCCTATGATACCATCAGTAGGCCTGGGCTCTGGGTTGTTCTTCGTGCTTTGGGAGTCCCTGACCCTCTGCTCACGATCATTAAGGACCTTCATGATGGTGAGCGGGCCCGGGTAAAACTACGTGGGCGGGAGTCAGAGCCTTTCCCTCTACACCTTGGGGTGCGGCAGGGATGTGCTCTGGCTCCCACATTATTTAACATCTATTTTGACCGCGTAGTTCATGAAGCCTTCAATAGCTGTACCGGGGGAATTTCCATTTGGTACAGATATAATGGGAGGCTGATCGATGCCGGGGTGCGATCAAGGGATGGCTCCCTATTGGTCAACCACGTTATGTATGCCGATGATTTGGTAATAGCTGCTCATTCAGAGGAGGAGTTGGAGACGCTGCTGCTGAGACTGGAGCGTGCCACTAAGAGGTGGGGCCTTACCATCAGCCCCACCAAAACTAAGCACCTGCCTGGGTATTTTGTACCATCGGACATTCCACCCCCACAACTCCCAATCGGTGATGGGGCAGTAGTGGAGAGAGTGGAGAGTTTCCCATACCTGGGCAGTGTGCTTATGACCGGCTCCAGTTTAACAGCAGAGGTCTCACTCCGAATCAGTCGAGCGGCAATATCTTTTCATCGGTTGCGTAACGCTGTGTGGAAGCTACCTGGTCTGTCGCTCCACACGAAGCTTCAGGTCTTCTCGGCCACAGTCATTCCATCCCTTCTCTACGCTTGCGAAACGTGGACCCCCCTAAGGGAGCATCTTCGCCGATTGGAAACATTTAGGCTGGCCAGCCTACGATCCATCCTCGGTTGAACCAGGCTGGATTGTGTGAGGAGCTTACAAATTCTTGAAAGATCTGGGCAAAGTCCCATCGGTGAGCTCCTCCGGCAGGCAAGGCTGCGTTGGCTGGGTCACGTAGCCCGCATGCCCAGCCACCGCATCCCTAAACAGCTTTTGTTCGGCCGGATTGAGGGGGCTAAACGGGCGCGGCACGGGCTAGAGAAGAGATGGAGTGATGTGGTACAGGAGAACGTGGAGCTGAGTGGACTTGCCGATGACTGGTACCAGCGGTGTCAAGATCGGCATCTGTGGAGGAGGCTCGTGAAGGACGCTACTGGGCAGTTGGAGGCAGTCGCCCTCCAACAACAACGGAGGGCGGAGGAGCGACGCTCACAACAACGAGCGGAGCGCCGGGTGGCTAAAGCACAGCAAGTTGGTACAGTAGGGGGCACAGGTGGTGCATCAGCCAGTCATCTTGGTCATCTCGGTCAGTCGACCCGTGGCACCTGGGTCTGCCCCGTGACCTACCAGCGGGCGTTCGACACTTGACGTGGCCTCAAGGTGCACTTGGCCTGGCACAAGCGTCGTGGTGACGTCACCGCCTCTTAGTGGCGAATGGCGGTTGTTGTTGTTGTATTTGTGTGTTTGTGGGTGTTCTCTCTCCCTCTATCCTGCATTTGGAATCAACGCGCATCGATCGACTCCAAGCTGCCAGGCTCAGCAGCTCAGCAGCTCGGCAGCGCCCCCCAGTGGCAGAGCAAAGATTAAACACAGAGACCCCCCCATATCTGCAGCTTTTGGCCGCTGTTGGTACAACACCGACATTAAGGCCGGCAGGGCGGCAAGAGAGGATGAGGATGCAACGCCCGTCGGCCGTCTTTGTATCCCCGGTGTTGACGTTTACACAACGCCCCAAGGCTACTCATTTGGACGCCGAAATGACCCTGGGCGCACGACCAAGTCGAACGAATTCGCGCCTCCCGCCCCGCCACTGTTTTATTCGCTCGTGAGCTGCTGGGACTGAACTCGGCTCACACCAACAACCTCACCACCACCACCCACTGCCACCGCCGCCGGCTTTCATCGAGCGCAGTGGCGCTAACCGCTGCGGCACCGCTCCCCCTGGCGGAGGGACATCTCGCACGCGGCACGATCGGAGGGGAATTCCTCGGCTTCCCCCTGGGGGGGGGGGGGTGCAGGGGGGGGTGCAGGGGGGGGGTGTAGGGGAAGGTGCAGGGGGGTGTGTAGGGGAAGGTGCAGGGGGGGGGTGCAGGGGGGGTGCAGGTGGGGGTGCAGGGGGAGGTGCAGGTGGGGTGCAGGGGGGGGTGCAAGGGGGGTGCAGGGGGGAGTGCAGGGGGGGGTGCAGGGGGGGGGGGTGCAGGGGGGGGTGTAGGGGGGGGTGCAGGGGGGAGGGGTGCAGGAGGGGGTGCAGTGGGGAGTGCAGGGGGGGGTGCAGGGGGGGTGCAGGGGGGGGTGCAAGGGGGGGTGCAGGGGGGGGTGTATGGGTGGTTGCAGGGGGGGTGCAGGGGGGGGTGTAGGGGGGGTGCAAGGGGGGGTGCAGGGGGGGTGCAGGGGGGAGTGTAGGGGGGGTGCAGGGGGGGGTGTATGGGTGGGTGCAGGGGGGGTGCAGTGGGGGTGCAAGGGGGGGTGGAAGGGGGGGTGGAAGGGGGGGTGCAAGGGTGGGGGGTGCAGGGGGGGTGTATGGGTGGGTGTGCGGGGGGGGTGCAGGGGGGGTGCAAGGGGGGGGGTGCAGGGGGGGTGCAAGGGGGGAGAGTGCAAGGGGGGGTGCAGGGGGGGGGGTGCAGGGGGGGGATGTAGGGGGGGGGGGTGCAAGGGGGGGGGGGTGCAGTGGGGGGTGCAGGGGGGAGGTGTATGGGTGGGTGCAGGGGGGATGTAGGGGGGTGGGTGCAGGGGGGGTGCAGGGGGGTGTGTGCAGGGGGTGTGTGCAGGGGGGGGGGTGCCCCCCACAGATGGCTGTGGGTCGCGGGACACCGCGTGGGGTCATCGCCAGGGCCGGGCGCAGTGCCGCGTGTGTGTGCAGCGTGAGACGCGCGCCTGCGGCAACGGGCCCAGCGAAGAAGCACAAAAGACGTGAGGACATGCAGCAGTAGAAGCAGCAGCAGCAGGAGCAGCAGTGAGGAGCAGCAGCAGGAGCAGCAGCTTCGCTCGGCACGTACACCGGGCACGGGACATCGCGATGGAGGCGTGCGTGGTGCCTGGTGAGTGACTGTGTGTGTGGTGTGTGGTGAGTGACTGTGTGTGTGTGGTGAGTGACTGTGTGTGTGGTGAGTGACTGTGTGTGTGTGGTGAGTGACTGTGTGTGTGGTGTGTGTTGTGTGACTGTGTGTGTAGTGTGTGGTGAGTAAATATGTGTGTGTGGTGTGTGGTGAGTGACTGTGTGTGTGGTGTGTGGTGAGTGACTGTGTGTGTGTGGTGTGTGGGGAGTGACTGTGTGTGTGTGTGGTGTGTGGTGAGTGACTGTGTGTGTGTGTGGTGTGTGGTGAGTGACTGTGTGTGTGGTGTGTGGTGAGTGACTGTGTGTGTGTGGTGTGTGGTGAGTGACTGTGTGTGTGGGGTGTGTGCGTGGTGTGTGTGTGTGGTGAGTGACTGTGTGTGTGTGTGGTGAGTGACTGTGTGTGTGTGTGAAGAGTGACTGTGTGTGTGGTGTGTGGTGAGTAAATGTGTGTGTGTGTGGTGTGTGGTGAGTGACTGTGTGTGTGGTGTGTGGTGAGTGACTGTGTGGTGTGTGGTGAGTGACTGTGTGTGTTTGTGTGGTGAGTGACTGTGTGTGTGTGGTGTGTGGTGAGTGACTGTGTGTGTGTGCGTGGTGTGTGGTGAGTGACTGTGTGTGTGGTGAGTGACTGTGTGTGTGGTGAGTGACTGTGTGTGTGTGTGGTGAGTGACTGTGTGTGTGTGGTGAGTGACTGTGTGTGGTGTGTGGTGAGTGACTGTGTGTGTTGTGTGTGGTGAGTGACTGTGTGTGTGTGTGGTGTGTGGTGAGTGACTGTGTGTGTGTGTGTGGTGTGTGGTGAGTGACTGTGTGTGGTGTGTGGTGAGTGACTGTGTGTGTGTGGTGTGTGGTGAGTGACTGTGTGTGTGTGTGTGGTGAGTGACTGTGTGTGTGTGTGGTGAGTGACTGTGTGTGTGTGTGGTGAGTGACTGTGTGTGTGTGTGTGGTGTGTGGTGAGTGACTGTGTGTGTGTGGTGTGTGGTGAGTGACTGTGTGGTGTGTGGTGAGTGACTGTGTGTGTTTGTGTGGTGTGTGGTGAGTGACTGTGTGTGTGGTGAGTGACTGTGTGTGTGGTGAGTGACTGTGTGTGTGTGTGGTGAGTGACTCTGTGTGTGTGGTGAGTGACTGTGTGTGGTGTGTGGTGAGTGACTGTGTGTGTGTTGTTTGTGGTGAGTGACTGTGTGTGTGTGTGGTGTGTGGTGAGTGACTGTGTGTGTGTGTGTGGTGTGTGGTGAGTGACTGTGTGTGTGTGGTGTGTGGTGTGTGGTGAGTGACTGTGTGTGTGTGGTGTGTGGTGAGTGACTGTGTGTGTGTGTGGTGAGTGACTGTGTGTGTGTGTGGTGAGTGACTGTGTGTGTGTGTGGTGAGTGACTGTGTGTGTGTGTGGTGTGTGGTGAGTGACTGTGTGTGTGTGGTGTGTGGTGAGTGACTGGGTGTGTGTGGTGTGTGGTCAGTGACTGTGTGTGTGTGTGGTGAGTGACTGTGTGTGTGTGTGGTGTGTGGTGAGTGACTGTGTGTGTGTGGTGTGTGGTGAGTTACTGTGTGGTGTGTGGTGAGTGACTGTGTGTGTGGTGTGTGGTGAGTGACTGTGTGTGTGGTGTGTGGTGAGTGACTGTGTGTGTGTGGTGTGTGGTGAGTGACTGTGTGTGTGTGTGTGGTGTGTGGTGAGTGACTGTGTGTGTGTGTGGTGTGTGGTGAGTGACTGTGTGTGTGGTGTGTGGTGAGTGACTGTGTGTGTGTGGTGTGTAGTGAGTGACTGTGTGTGTGGGGTGTGTGCGTGGTGTGTGTGTGTGGTGAGTGAATGTGTGTGTGTGTGGTGAGTGACTGTGTGTGTGTGTGGTGAGTGACTGTGTGTGTGTGTGTGAAGAGTGACTGTGTGTGTGGTGTGTGGTGAGTAAATGTGTGTGTGTGTGGTGTGTGGTGAGTGACTGTGTGTGTGGTGTGTGGTGAGTGACTGTGTGGTGTGTGGTGAGTGACTGTGTGTGTTTGTGTGGTGAGTGACTGTGTGTGTGTGGTGTGTGGTGAGTGACTGTGTGTGTGTGCGTGGTGTGTGGTGAGTGACTGTGTGTGTGTGGTGTGTGGTGAGTGACTGTGTGTGTGTGGTGTGTGGTGAGTGACTGTGTGTGTGGTGAGTGACTGTGTGTGGTGAGTGACTGTGTGTGTGTGTGGTGAGTGACTGTGTGTGTGTGGTGAGTGACTGTGTGTGGTGTGTGGTGAGTGACTGTGTGTGTGTTGTGTGTGGTGAGTGACTGTGTGTGTGTGTGGTGTGTGGTTAGTGACTGTGTGTGTGTGTGTGGTGTGTGGTGAGTGACTGTGTGTGTGTGGTGTGTGGTGTGTGGTGAGTGACTGTGTGTGTGTGGTGTGTGGTGAGTGACTGTGTGTGTGTGGGGGGTGTGTGCGTGGTGTGTGTGTGGTGAGTGACTGTGTGTGTGTGTGTGTGGTGAGTGACTGTGTGTGTGTGTGGTGAGTGACTGTGTGTGTGTGGTGAGTGACTGTGTGTGTGTGTGGTGTGTGGTGAGTGACTGTGTGTGTGTGGTGCGTGGTGAGTGACTGGGTGTCCGGCAAAACAACCTCCTACCTCCTCGCGGTGCCGGACGGGCAACACTGTCGTGGGCAGTGCTGTGGGGGGAGGGCCAATGCCCATTGGCCTCTCCCCTCATGGCGTCTGTGACCACCACAGTGGCTAAACGGGGGCTCTGGACGGGTGCGAGGGGCTGGTAACCCCTCCACCTTCAATTAACCACCACTAAACTACGAATTAAACCTGTAACTAATAAGCTTGTGCCGGAGGCCCCGGGGGGTCAGGCTTTTATGACGTCTCCTGGCCAAACCCCATTTGGCGGAGCCAGGAGATTGAATTTTCACCCTCGGGGCTCCTCCAGAAACAACGAAAAACCATTGCGGATGGCTACGTGGAATGTTCGAACGCTCACTGCGGAGGAGAGGCTGCCACTCCTCTGTCGGGAGCTGGACCGGTACCGCCTGGATCTCTGTGGCATTCAGGAGGTCCGGTGGACCGGTTCTGGATCCTGCCACCATGAGGGGTGGACAGTCCTCTACTCGGGGCAGGAGACTGCCAAACAACAGGGTGTGGCTCTTCTTCTGAACAAAAGAATGAAGGGGGCGTGGGAGCGTGGCGGTGAGGTGTGGGAAGCTGTAAGCCCCAGGATACTTTGGGCTCGCCTTCCCATCAATCAGAGGCGAGGAGTGGTGGTCGTGGTTACTTATGCCCCCACCGAAGACGAACATCCGTGGAGGGATGCAGGCAAAGCCGATGAGTCAGACGCTTTCTATGACCTCCTGTCACAGGTGCTGGCTAAAGTGGCCACTCGGGACAGAGTCATCTTGTTGGGTGACTTCAATGCCCGAGTTGGTCATGATGCTGGTACCTGATCTGGAGTTATTGGAAGGCATGGGCCAGATCAGCTCAATAATAACGGTAGGAGGCTGCTAGATTTTTGTGCAGCCCATGGGCTTGTAATTACCAACACGCTCTTCCGGCATCGGCGCATCCACACAACATCATGGATACATGCCGGGTCCAAGCAAGAACATCTGCTGGACTACATAGTGACGGACCAGCGGATGCGAGCCCATGTCCTTGACACCAGGACCTACCGTGGAGCTGATCTGCCCTCTGACCATCGACTAGTCATCTGTAAGATGCGCCTGCCATTCTTCCACTCCGGTGGTGGGTGTACACCCAGGATCCCATTCCAACCAAAAGTGGCCTGGTCTCAGTTAGCTGATGAAAGTTGCAAGCGAGAATTTCATCATCGCTTGCAGCTGGGGTTGGCATCGTCCCCCACTCCACCTGATGTCGAGGGTAAATGGGCGAGGTTTAAGACTGTGACTCATGCAGCTGCAATGGCTGCTTTGGGTACGCGGTCCAGACCTCCCCAGAAACCCTGGCTGACAGAGGAGGTGTTCAGGTTAATTGAGAAAAAGCGACAGGCCCACTCTCATCGCCTACAGCATCCCACGTCAGAGAATGAGGAGGTTTACCGCAGCCTTCGCTCGGAGGTTCGGAGAGCCGTAAGGCGCTGTAAGGATGGGTGGTGGTCGCGGGTTGCTGAGGAGATGGAGTCTGCCTCAGTGGCCCGCGATCACAAATCACTATTTAACTCCATCAAAAAAGTAACCTGCAGCGCCACACCTATTACCATCATTAGAGGAAAAAACGGTGATCCAATCTCCGACCCCCAGGAACAGGTTTGCAGATTTGCTGAGCATTTCTGTGAGGTCCTGGGGGAGGGAAAATCTCTCAGCCAGGAAAACATCATGGCACAAAGTGGGGATAACCCTGCTGAGGCTGCGATGCCTCAAATATTGGAAGAGGTCACCCCCTGTGAGTGGCTGGCTGAGGTGCCAGCTGTTGAGGAAGTACTGAGGGCGATCCGGAGTCTGAGACCAGGGAAGGCACCGGGCAGAGATGATCTCCCAAGCGAAATGCTGAGGGAGGGTGGCGTTTGTGCACAGACTGCCCTATATGACATCATAACAACAGTCTGGACCACTGGACGGGTTCCGCAGGACTGGAAGGATGCCCTGGTGGTCCCCCTCTTTAAGAAGGGGGACCGTACCGATTGTAACAACTACAGGGGCATCTCACTCCTCAGTGTGCCGGGTAAGGTCCTGGCAAGGATTATTCAACATCGCCTTGCTAGGCACGCTGAGGAGAGGCTTGCGGAGCCCCAATGCGGTTTCAGGAAAGGGCGGTCCTGCACGGATGCCATATTTTCTGTCCGTCTGCTACAGCAGAGGTGTAGGGAATTCCAAAAAGACCTACATCTCTGCTTTATTGACCTGGTCAAGGCCTATGATACCATCAGTAGGACTGGGCTCTGGGTTGTTCTTCGTGCTTTCGGAGTCCCTGACCCTCTGCTCACGATCATTAAGGACCTTCATGATGGTGAGCGGGCCCGGGTAAAACTACGTGGCCGGGAGTCGGAGCCTTTCCCTGTACACCTTGGGGTGCGACAGGGATGTCCTCTGGCTCCCACAATATTTAACATCTATTTCGACTGCGTAGTTCGTGAAGCCTTCAATAGCTGTACCGGGGGAATTTCCATTTGGTACAGATATAATGGGAGGCTGATCGACGCCCGGGTGCGATCAAGGGATGGCTCCCTATTGGTCAACCACGTTATGTATGCCGATGATTTGGTAATAGCTGCTCATTCGGAAGAGGAGTTGGAGACGCTGCTGCTGAGACTGGAGCGTGCCACTAAGAGGTGAGGCCTTACCATCAGCCCCACCAAAACTAAGCACCTGCCTGGGTATTTTGTACCATCGGACACTCCACCCCCACAACTCCCAATTGGTGATGGGGCAGTTGTGGAGAGAGTGGAGAGTTTCCCATACCTGGGCAGTGTGCTTATGACCGGCTCCAGTTTATCAGCAGAGGTCTCACTCCGAATCAGTCGAGCGGCAATATCTTTTCATCGGTTGCGTAACGCTGTGTGGAAGCTACCTGGTCTGTCGCTCCGCACGAAGCTTCAGGTCTTCTCGGCCACGGTCATTCCCTCCCTTCTCTACGCTTGCGAAACGTGGACCCCCCTAGTGGAGCATCTTCGCCGGTTGGAAACATTTAGGCTGGCCTGCCTACGATCCATCCTGGGTTTAACCAGGCTGGATTGTGTGAGGAGCTCACAAGTCCTTGAAAGATCTGGGCAAAGTCCCATCAGTGAGCTCCTCCGGCAGGCAAGGCTGCGTTGGCTGGGTCATGTAGCCCGCATGCCCAGCCACCGCATGCCTAAACAGCTTTTGTTCGGCCGGATCGAGGGGGCTAAACGGGCGCGGCACGGGCTAGAGAAGAGATGGAGTGATGTGGTACAGGAGGACGTGGAGCTGAGTGGACTTGCCGATGACTGGTACCAGCGGTGTCAAGATCGGCCTCAGTGGAGGAGGCTCGTGAAGGACGCTACTGGGCAGTTGGAGGCAGTCGCCCTCCAACAACAACGGAGAGCGGAGGAGCGACGCTCACAGCAACGAGCGGAGCGCCGGGTGGCTAAAGCACAGCAAGTTGGTACAGTAGGGGGCACAGGTGGTGCATCAGCCAGTCATCTCGGTCATCTCGGTCAGTCGACCCGTGGCACCTGGGTCTGCCCCGTGACCTCCTGCCAGCGGGCGTTCGACACTTCACGTGGCCTCAAGGTGCACATGGCCTGGCACAAGCGTCGTGGTGACGTCACCGCCACTTAGTGGCGAATGGCGGTTGTTGTTGTTGTTGAGTGACTGGGTGTGTGTGGTGTGTGGTCAGTGACTGTGTGTGTGTGTGGTGAGTGACTGTGTGTGTGTGTGGAGTGTGGTGAGTGACTGTGTGGTGTGTGGTGAGTGACTGTGTGTGTGTGGTGTGTGGTGAGTGACTGTGTGGTGTGTGGTGAGTGACTGTGTGGTGTGTGGTGAGTGACTGAGTGTGTGTGTGTGGTGTGTGACTGTGTGTGTGGTGCGTGGTGAGTGACTGTGTGTGTGTGGTGTGTGGTGAGTGACTGTGTGTGGTGTGTGGTGAGTGACTCTGTGGTGTGTGTGGTGACTGTGTGTGTGTGGTGTGTGGTGAGTGACTGTGTGGTGTGTGTGGTGATTGTATGTGTGTGGTGTGTGGTGAGTGACTGTGTGTGTGTGGTGAGTGACTGTGTGTGTGTGGTGTGTGGTGAGTGACTGTGTGGTGAGTGACTGTGTGTGGTGTGTGGTGAGTGACTGTATGTGTGTGGTGTGTGGTGAGTGACTGTGTGTGGTGTGTGGTGAGTGACTGTGTGGTGTGTGTGGTGTGTGGTGTGTGACTGTGTGTGCAGTCAGCCTGACTAGCTACTACCAGTGTGTGTGTGTGGTGTGTGGTGAGTGACTGTGTGTGCGTGGTGTGTGGTGAGTGACTGTGTGTGTGGTGAGTGACTGTGTGTGTGTGGTGTGTGGTGAGTGACTCTGTGTGTGTGGTGTGTAGTGTGTGTGGTGACTGTGTGTGTGTGGTGTGTGGTGAGTGACTGTGTGTGTGTGGTGTGTGGTGAGTGACTGTGTGTGTGTGGTGTGTGACTATGTGTGTGTGTGGTGTGTGTGGTTACTGTGTATGTGTGGTGTGTGGTGAGTGACTGTGTGTGTGGTGTGTGGTGAGTGACTGTGTGTGTGGTGTGGTGAGTGACTGTGTGTGTGTGTGTGGTGTGTGACTCTGTGTGTGTGGTGTGTGACTCTGTGTGTGTGGTGTGTAGTGTGTGTGGTGACTGTGTGTGTGTGGTGTGTGGTGAGTGACTGTGTGTGTGTGTGGTGTGTGACTATGTGTGTGTGTGGTGTGTGACTATGTGTGTGTGTGCAGTCAGCCTGACTAGCTACTGCCAGTGTGTGTGTGTGATGCCGGCCTTCCAGTGCGCGTGTGTGCTACTATTTAGGTCCGATATTAACACCGTTTAAACACCGCAAACACCGGGGAACACCCAAACTCTTGACAGACATCTATAATACCGTTAGACACTCCTAAAACACCGCGTTATGTAAACAAAACACCATCGTCAATCACCCGAAACCCAAAACACGCCGACCCGCGTGGTATATTTGCAAATAGGATGAATTAAACCTTTCTTATCCGGGATTTAAAAAAAATAATTAACGAGAGGTCGAACGCTGAATGAGGAGTTTTTTATTACCTGGATGAGAACAAATACAACATTGTAGTAAAATTCCCTGGCTGGCTGCTGGCTGTGCGCCTTTCCACCCCAACAAACACATTCCTGCTGCGGAGGGAGCTGGTGTAGGAACGTGTTGGGTTGCTCGGTCAATGGCCAGGGTCAACGGCGGCGTGGTGTATTCCGCAAACATGCCCGACTATGAGGGCGGGCACAAGCCGGCGTGAGTAGGTTAAACGTTGAGTTTTATAAGGGCACCACGGGGTGAGCAGCCCCTCCCCACCCAGCCCCACCCCTCCCACCCCCCACCCAGCCCCACCCTACCCACCCAGCCCCTCTCCACCCTCCCCTCCCCACCCAGCCCCTCCCCACCCTACCCACCCAGCCTTTTCCGGCATCTGCACATCCACACAACATCATCGATGCATGCCCGGTCCAAGCAAGAACATCTGCTGGACTATATAGTGATGTTTCGATTTAAAGCTTTCGTGACCTCAGGGATTCATAGTCTTGGTTCTTTCGGTAAAGTCACGTAGAAGGGAAACAAACAATAAAATAATAAAATTAAAAAAATTAAAATAAAACAATAAAATAATGAAAATAAAACAATAAAATTATCACGACGTCTCAATTGCAACACAAACAATCGTCATCAGGTGTGAAAACCACAGCAAGAACATTTGAAAAAAGTGATAACATACAGAAGACTGACAAGGTTATTTTAAAAAATCGCACAAACTTTTAAATGTCCTCCGATGAATGTAATTTCTTTTGCCAGAATATTATATTCAATGGGTCTTTCGGTAAAGTCACGTAGATAGAAACATAATAACAATAAAATAATAAAAATGAAAATAAAGTGAATACAAATATAATAAAATATCACGACGTTTCGATTGCAACACAAGCGGTCGTCATCATGAACAGAATATTCTTTATATCTCAGAGAATATCAAAAACCCTCACAATACGTATTATCTTTTGCGTTTTATTGCGTAAAATAAAGCAGATTACTTTGTACGGGGTTGTGAGAATAGTATGACAATGACAGCTGGATTTTATTTCTTCCATTGCAGAGCAAACGGGTTCTACCCTCGTGTAACTTTTAAAACAATTCCGCCCTTACCACCCCGCATGTGCCCAGTGCCAGCTGACGCCTCGCATGCCACGAATTATATCCCGAAAGTACAGGAATCATTTTGGCGTCGCTGTGGAAAATCTAACACAAATAAATGCGCAAACATTAAACACGCCTACCCCCTTTTACCAGAGCTATCCTTCCATATGTAGGGGTGTTAGAGAGAGAGCCCGTTATGCATGGCAGCCTATGGTAAACAAACACAGTAGGCGGGGCTACATGTGTGCACAAGCAGGTGCCCTCTGCGACGTCCGCGCCAGACACCCTGGGGGGTCGATTCGGTCGTTATGATCCCCCGGGGCCCCACCCCTCAGGGAGGGGTTGGGTATAAAAGGGGATTGTATCGAAGGGCTCGGGAGTGATGTTTAGCTAAAGAAGAGGAGGCGGAAGACGTCTGAGATAGAGCCCTGGACTCCCCCTGGTACGCCGTCCTTATCAGGACCGCGCAGGCTCGAGCCAGTGGCGTGGTACCAGAGCCAGAGCCAGTGCTGGTCTGGACTCTGGGTACCGGGCCCGACTGACCAGTGTCGGGCCAAGATAGCCTCCCCTAGCCCATTAGTGGAGGACTCAGAGGCAGGCTAGGGTTAGCTAGAGAGGTGTGTCCTCAGATAGACGGGTGAGGGGGCCGATACCCCCTCAAATGTGTATGTCACAACGTTGGTGTTAAATAAACCAGTGTGCCTCCAACTCCGGTGTGAACGAGTCGTGAGCGTTACTACATCTGGCGTCAGAAGTGAAACAAAGTACGAACATGGATACACGCCGGACGACTCGAGTCGGAGTACCAGGGGCGGAGGACACCGCTGCAGTCGGAGGGCCCGAGATGGCTGAAGATGCCATCGAGCAGCCGGGGCTGGGTGCATCCACGCCACAGCAGCTGGAGGAAGGGGAGCCGTCGACGGAGGGGCTGAGGCAGGCGCACGCGAAGCTGGCCGAGCTGCTGTACGCCGCAGCCGCCATGCTCGACAACATCACGCGGCTGGGGGCTGCGGGACCGCCACGAGGCGACAGCAGCCAATGACCACAGCGCCTTCCCGCCATTTCAACGGAGCAACATTTTGAAACTCCCGCCATCGCCGCAGCTGCTGTTGAGGGCGTGGCCGCTCTAAGCATCGCGTCCAACGGCGGGAGTACAGTGCCTGCCGCGTCACCACGGGTGCGACCGGCGATGCCATCGCTGGTTCGTGCCGACGCTGAGTTGAGTGAGGCGGACGAGGGAGTGCGTTCTTCCTCTGCAGCCGCTGCCTTACATCAGCGGCTACCTCCACTCAAGGAATTTGTGGGCGAGGATGGCGACTGGGGCGGCTTCCAGCGGCGCTTCCTCGCTCACCAGGAGATGGCACAGTGGACAGACGCCGAGGCTCTCCGCGCGCTGCCAGCACTTCTCGACAGCGACGCCCTCGCCACTCTAACATCGGCTTCGAAGGAGAGGCGCTCCACGCTGCGGAAGGCGATGCAGGTGCTGTCGGCGGTATATGGTCCACCATCGGACTGTCGCCAACTCTTTTACGATCGCCAGCGGGGGACGAAGGAGTCGCCCCTGGCGTACCGCACAAGCCTCCTGGCACTGGCGAAGGAGGCCTTTCCACGAATGGATGACGAGGGTGTCGACGCCATGGTGACAGAGAAGATACTTTTGCTGGCGGACGACTTAGACATCGTCATTGTCGCACAGGACGATGCAGAGATGTGCTCCCTCCAAGCGGCCCGTCTCCTCCACGCAAACCTGTCCTCTCAACGACGGAAGGCCAGCAAGGCGGCGAGCGGGCGCGCCGTCGCTGCGGCCACCCTCCCGGCGGAAGAGGTTTGCGCCATCAACCATCAACGGCAGCACGGAGCGGGAGCGCGGGAGGACCGGGCCGGTTCAAGCCGTCTACAACGTCCATCGTCGCCACCAGCGCTTCCACGCTGTTATAACTGCGGCATCCGGGGCCACGTCGCCTCGGGGTGCCGCTCTCCTCGGCAGCGCGGAACGACACCTCAACGGGACGCCGGCCCTCGTCACAAGCTCCACCATCATAATCCGGCGAGTCGCGGCACCCCTCATGTTTGGCCCACGCACACGCCCGTCACACACTCGAACACCGCAGCGAAGGGGGGGCAAATATCGCGTACCATGGCACCAACACGCACCGCTCTGGGTACTCACATTGAACCCAGCCAGTGGTCCGTGTTGGCCCATCGGGTTGTAGCCGCGTCATCGGGGTCGTCGGCCGTTGTGGGTCACATCGATGGGGTCGAGGTGCGCATCCTGGTCGATACAGGAGCATCGGCGACCATTATTTCGGAGTTGATTTATAACATTCTCCCTGCCCAGAGCCGTCCTTTGATGCCTGTTAATGTGCCATTCTTTGCTGCTAACGGGGGTTCACTTGGCATCATCGGACAAATTCGAGCCCAAATTTGTGTCGGGGATATTAAATTATCTGGGCCGGTTTTTGTTTCCTCCTCGCTGGCGGTTCCGTGCCTGCTGGGGACGGATTTCCTGGCCAAAATGCCGATTAGGATATTAATCGACCAGGGATGCATTGAGCTCCCATCGGGCCGACGCATGGCGTTTTTGCCATCCCCCGCTACGAGCCGGACGGCGTTCGCGACGGTGCCGGCGTTCGTAGATAGAACGGTGCGCGTTCCTCCGGGGGCGCAAATGTTAATTCCTTTGAGACTTCGGCGGCCCTTCGCTAAGGGCATTGGGGCTCAAGGGGTTTTGCTGGGACCGTCTAGGGCCGGGGTCAGTGGACCTAATTTACTCCCGGCCCAGACCATAGTGAGAGGGGATGGAGAACCCTTCATCGCGGTCCTCAATGTGGGCTCGCAGACGGTGGTGGTCCCACAGGGGACCGTGCTTGCTCACGCAACGCCGGTGCCCTGTGAGGAACCCGTCGCGAGTCATGTCGGCGCTGCCCCTGCACCGCGACCACATTCAGACAGCGATGAAGGGTGGCTCGAGGCGCTTTGCGCGGGATCGACGGACCTGTCAAATTTAGAGCGCCAACGTCTTAAGACACTACTGAGGGAATTTTCCGACGTTTTCAGTCGGGATAAATACGATTTGGGCTGCACTCATCTGCTGCGTCACCATATTGATACGGGTGACAGTGCGCCAATACGCCAAAATCCTTTTCGGTTGAGTCCCGCCGAAAAGGACCATGTCAAATCGGCTGTTGATGACATGCTAGCCGCCGACATAATTTCTCCCTCCAACAGCCCTTGGGGAGCGCCGATCGTCCTGGTTAAGAAGCAGGACGGTTCGTTGCGGTTTTGCGTTGACTTTCGGCGCCTTAATAAAATTACGGTTGCCGACGCATACCCGCTCCCACGGATGGACGAATCGCTTGACGCCTTGGCGGGAGCGCGATTCTTCTCCACATTGGACTTACTTTCGGGATTCTGGCAGCTTCCTCTGGACGATGATTCAAAGCCTAAAACTGCTTTCCGTACTCCGCACGGCCTGTTTCAATTCAACCGGTTGCCGATGGGCTTACACTCAGCGCCGGCAACTTTCCAGCGGTTGATGGAATTGGTTTTGGCTGGATTGCAATGGGAGTCGTGCCTGATTTATTTGGATGACGTCATTGTCTTTGGCAAAACTTTTGAGGAACATCTCCAGAGGTTGCGGGCGGTTTTCCTAAAGATGCGGGCTGCTAATTTGAAATTTAAGCCCCAAAAATGCCATTTGTTACGCGAGTCGGTGCGTTATTTGGGGCACATCGTGGGGCGCTCAGGTATTTCTACCGATCCCGCCAAAACGCAGTGTGTAAGCTCCTGGCCGACTCCCACCTCAGTGGGAGAGGTTAGGAGTTTTATTGGGTTTGCGTCGTATTATAGACGCTTCGTCGCTAATTTTGCGACTATCGCCAAACCCCTACATGCTTTAACATCTAAAGGGGTTCGGTTTTGCTGGGGTCAGGAGGAGGAGGCTGCTTTTTGCTCCCTTCGGGATGCTTTGGTAAACGCTCCTCCCCTGATTTACCCTGATTTTTCAAAACCGTTCTTGCTCGACACCGATGCGAGCAACACGGGTATTGGGGGCGTGCTCTCCCAGGTGGTTGACGGCGTGGAACATGTGGTTGCGTACGGCAGTCGGGTGTTGTCTCCAGCGGAGCAACGGTATTGTGTCACCCGTAGGGAACTGTTGGCAATTGTCCATTTCGTCCAACAGTATCGCCCATATCTGTACGGTCGGCATTTCACCGTCCGCACAGATCATGCGGCACTGCAGTACGCCCTGAGGGTCCAACAGCCATCGGGACAATTGTCCCGATGGTTGGAGGTCCTCCAGGATTACGATTTCCAAACCACATACCGTAAGGGCGTTCGCCACACCAACGCGGACGCTCTGTCATGCTTGCCAACCACCTCCGAGTGTGCATGCCTCCTGGGGTCTGGACGTTGCAGGCCTCCAGGGGACACATCGGTACCTGTCTTGGCGGCCGCCAACGACGACGATGCAATGGTTCCTAATTCGATCGAACAACAGGGCAAAGATTCCCTGTTGGGGTTGCCCGTCATTGAATGGGGGCGCCTCCAGATGGAGGATGTCTCCCTCCTCGGGTGGCGACGTCGCGTTGGCGGTGCGGCGGGGGGAAAAAGAGGTGGTTCCGACGCATGGGAAATGTGCCAAGGTCTGCTAATGCATTGGGACGGGAAGTCACGTCGACATCGGCTGGTTGTCCCTACTGGGTTGCGGGGTAGGGTGGTATGGGCCGCTCATGAGCGCCTCCTACACCTGGGGACCCAAAAGACTCTCGCCTTGCTGCAACTTGATTTTTACTGGCCTGGCATGACGAGGGATGTGGGGGATTTGTTGGGATCGTGCCCTCAATGTGCACAACGCAAACCGCCGGCACGGGAGTCTAACCCGCCCTTGCAATCGATCAAAGTGTCCAGGATAAACGAGCTGGTCGCTCTGGACATTTTGGGACCATTCCCCGCCACCCCCAGAGGGAATAGATATTTGTTGACGGGTGTCGAGTATTTTACACGTTGGCCTATGGCCTGGCCTTTGGCCAACCAGTCGGCAGCAGCCATCGTGGAGGCCTTTGTTCAGGGTTATGTCCTGGACAAAGGTGCTCCGGAGAGGCTGCTGACCGACCAGGGCAGAAATTTTTCCGGTAAACTACTCAGACAAGTCTGCGATCTCCTGGGCACAAAGAAAATTCGGACCTCCCCATATCACCCACAAACTGACGGGATGGTCGAACGTTTGCATCGCACCATCTCGTCCATGTTATCACAACAAGTTTCGGACTCGCAAACGGATTGGGACCTACAAATTCAGGGGGTCTTGGCGGCGTACCGGATGGCACCCCATGCGGCTACGGGGTTTTCTCCCTTTTACCTTATGTACGGCCGAGAACCAGACCCGCCTGTTCGTGCCCAGTTGCGGATCCCCGTGCCGCAGGGAAAAACTAATCTGGCTGACCACGTTAAATTTAATCTGGACAAATTGACCGAGGCACGGGATGCTGCAATGCAAAACTCTGACCTCCGTCAGAAGGCAAATGAGCGCCTCAGATTGAGTCGAGCGCACATGCTGCAGTGGAAGCCGGGGGACAAGGCATGGTTGCACTGCCCCCAGGTGCCACTGGCAACCTCCTCTAAACTTGTGCGGCCGTGGCGGGGCCCTGTGGAAGTGGTGGAGGTGTTACGTCCGCAGTGCGTGCGCATCAAGTGGGGGAAGCGGCGATGGTTCGTGCACCCCTCCAGATTAAAACCCTTCGCTGCGGTTCACAACCCCACTTCACACGCGCGTGGCCAAACATGTGGGGGGTCGGCCGACTTGCTGGGTCCGTCTCCGTCGCTCTCACCTAATGCCTTGCCGGCTGTGCCACCTTCAGGAGCATCAGGAGTGACGGGCTCACGCCCGATCACCCCTCCTGCGGATGCCGAGGGTCACGCGGAGTCAGAGGAATGCTCACCTCAAGACGGACAGTCGCCACCTGATTGTCCGCCACGCGGGGTTACCCCGTGTGAGGGGCCCGCTGCAAGGACGCGCGCTAAAATGCGCAAACTGTTGTGAGGCCGGAAAATGTGTACATAGCTGTTGTGTTTATTGGGTGTTGTGTGGATGGTGTGTTTCCCGCTCCTCGGATGTACATATGCTGGGTTCACCGTTTGTTGTGTGTGCGGGGTGGGTTCCCTGCTGGTTGTATATAAGCTGTTTTTTTTACGGAATTCGTATTTATTCGGGGGGGTGCGTCGGGTTGTTTCTCATCTTGCTGTTGCGTTCTTGTTCTGGTTCCTGTTATTGTTCAAAAATAGTGAGGCACACGCGCGGTCAGGGGGTGAAGGCACCTTTATTGTCAAATTTTTGTATGTTGGCAGCCGGGACGGCTGCATGCTATGCGGGGGGGAGTGATGTAGGGGTGTTAGAGAGAGAGCCCGTTATGCATGGCAGCCTATGGTAAACAAACACAGTAGGCGGGGCTACATGTGTGCACAAGCAGGTGCCCTCTGCGACGTCCGCGCCAGACACCCTGGGGGGTCGATTCGGTCGTTATGATCCCCCGGGGCCCCACCCCTCAGGGAGGGGTTGGGTATAAAAGGGGATTGTATCGAAGGGCTCGGGAGTGATGTTTAGCTAAAGAAGAGGAGGCGGAAGACGTCTGAGATAGAGCCCTGGACTCCCCCTGGTACGCCGTCCTTATCAGGACCGCGCAGGCTCGAGCCAGTGGCGTGGTACCAGAGCCAGAGCCAGTGCTGGTCTGGACTCTGGGTACCGGGCCCGACTGACCAGTGTCGGGCCAAGATAGCCTCCCCTAGCCCATTAGTGGAGGACTCAGAGGCAGGCTAGGGTTAGCTAGAGAGGTGTGTCCTCAGATAGACGGGTGAGGGGGCCGATACCCCCTCAAATGTGTATGTCACAACGTTGGTGTTAAATAAACCAGTGTGCCTCCAACTCCGGTGTGAACGAGTCGTGAGCGTTACTACACATACAAACAAAACTCTGGTCTGTTTTAGTTATGTTAATTATACTCGAGTTGCCCGTCTCCCCTCACGCCTGCCATGATGTGTGTGGCCCGTGTTATAGACTGCCGTGTTGAGTGTGGAGGTGTAAATATAGACACACGGGTTCGTGAGAGTGAGTGAGCGAGCGAGTGTGACGAGTGTGTGCAGAAGCTTGTGGTATAGGGGCTGCATGTGTATCTTTGGGGATACACGGTGAACGCGTGTGTGTGTGTCCGGCAAAACAACCCCCTACCTCGTGGTGCCGGACGGGCAACGCTGTCGTGGGCAGTGCTGTGGGGGGAGGGCCAATTCCGACTGGTCTTTCCCCTCATGGCGTTTGTAATCACCACAGTGGCCAAATGGGGGCTCTGGACGGGTGCAAGGGGCTGGTAACCCCTCCACCTTCAATTAATTACCACTAAACCACGACGATACATTTTAATAAATAAGCTTGTGCCGGAGGCCCCGGGGGTACAGGCGTCTATGACGTCTCCTGGCCAAACCCCATTTGGCAGAGCCAGGAGACTGAATCCTTACCCTCGGGGCTCCTCCAGAAACAACAAAAAAACACTATGTGTGGCCACATGGAATGTTCGAATGCTCACTGCGGAGCAGAGGCTGCCACTCCTCTGTCGGGAGCTGGACCGGTACTGCCTGGATCTCTGTGGTATTCAGGAGGTCCGGTGGACCGACTCTGGCTCCTGCCACCATGAGGGGTTGGCAGTCCTCTACTCGGGGCAGGAGACTGCCAAACAACAGGGTGTGGCTCTTCTTCTGAATAAAATAATGAAGGGGGCGTGGGAGAGTGGCAGTGAGGTGTGGGAAGCTGTAAGACCCAGGCTACTTTGGGCTCGCCTTCGCATCAACCAGAGGCGAGAAGTGGTGGTCGTGGTTACTTATGCCCCCACTGAAGATGAACATCCGTGGAGGGATGCAGGCAAGGCCGATGAGTCAGATGCCTTCTATGACCTCCTGTCACAGGTGCTAGCTAAAGTGGCCCCTCGGGATAGAGTCATCTTGTTGGGTGACTTCAATGCCCGAGTTGGTCATGATGCTGGCACCTGGTCTGGAGTGATTGGAAGGCATGGGCCAGATCAGCTGAATATCAACGGCAGGAGGCTGCTAGATTTTTGTGCAGCCTATGAGCTTGTAATTACCAACACGCTGTTCCGACATCAGCGCATCCACACCACATCATGGATGCATGCCGGGTCCAAGCAAAAACATCTGCTGGACTACATAGTGACAGAACAGCGGATGCGGGCCCATGTCCTTGACATCAGGATCTACCGTGAAGCTGATCTGCCCACTGACCATGGACTTGTCATCTGTAAGATGCGCCTGCCATTCTTCCACTATGGTGGTGGGTGTACACCCAGGACCCCATTCAAACCCTTAGTTTCATGGTCTCAGCTAGCTGATGAAAGTTGCAAGCGAGATTTTCATCATCGCTTGCGGCTTGGTTTGGAATCGCTCCCCACTGCTCCTGATGTCGAGGGGAAATAGGCGAGGTTTAGGACTGTGGCTCATGCAGCTGCAATGGCTGCTTTGGGTACGCGGTCCAGACCTCCCCAGAGACCCTCGCTGACAGAGGAGGTGTTCAAGCTGGCTGAGAAAAAGCGACAAGCCCACTCTCATCGGCTACAGCATCCTATGTCGGAGAATGAGGAGGCTTACCGCAGCCTTCGCTCGGAGGTTCGGAGAGCCGTGAGGCGCTGCAAGGATGGGTGGTGGTCGCGGGTTGCTGAGGAGATGGAAGTCTGCCTCAATGGCCCGCAATCACAAATCACTCTTTAATTCCATCAAAAAAGTAACCTGCAGCACCACACCTATTACCATCATTAGGGGAAAGAACGGTGATCCAATCTCCGACCCCCCCAGGAACAGGTTTGCAGATTTGCTGAACATTTATGTGAGGTCCTGGGGGAGGGGAAATCCCTCAGACAGGAAAACAACGTGGGACAGAGTGGGGATGATCCTGCCAAGGCTGCGGTGCCTCAAATATTGGAAGAAGAAGTCACCCCCTGTGAATGGCTGGCTGAGGTGCCATCTGTTGAGGAAGTACTGAAGGCAATCAAGACTCTGAGACCAGGAAAGGCACCGGGCAGAGATGATCTCCCAAGTGAAATGCTGAGGGAGGGTGGCGTTTGTGCACATCATAACAACAGTCTGGACCACTGGACGGGTTCCGCAGGACTGGAAGGATGCCCTGGTGGTCCCCCTCTTTAAGAAGGGGGACCGCACAGACTGTAACAACTACAGGGGCATCTCACTCCTCAGTGTGCCGGGAAAGGTCCTGGCAAGGATTATTCAACATCGCTTTGCTAGGCACACTGAGAGGCTTGCGGAGCCCCAATGCGTTTTCAGGAAATGGCGGTCGTGCACAGATGCTATATTTTCTGTCCGTCTGCTACAGCCGAGGTGTAGGTAATTCCAACGAGACCTACATCTCTGCTTTATTGACCTGGTCAAGGCTTATGATACCATCAGTAGGCCTGGGCTCTGGGTTGTTCTTCGTGCTTTCGGAGTCCATAACTCTCTGCTCATGATCATTAAGGACCTTCATGATGGTGAGCGGGCCTGGGTAAAACTACGTGGACGGGAGTCAGAGCCTTTCCCTGTACACCTTGGGGTGCGACAGGGATGTCCTCTTGCTCCCACATTATTTAACATCTATTTTGACCACGTAGTTCGTGAAGCCTTCAATAGCTGTACCGGAGGAATTTCCATCTGGTACAGATACAATGGGAGGCTGATCGATGCCCGGGTGCGGTCAAGGGATGGCTCCCTATTGCTCAACCATGTTATGTATGCCGATGATCTGGTAATTGCTGCTCACTCAGAGGAGGAGTTGGAGGCGCTGCTGCTTAACCTGGAGCTTGCCACTAAGAGGTGGGGCATTACCATCAGCCCCACCAAAACTAAGCACCTGCCTGGGTGTTTTGTACCATCAGACACTCCACCCCCACAACTCCCAATTGGTGATGGGGCAGTTGTGGAGAGAGTGGAGAGTTTCCCAGACCTGGGCAGTGTGCTCATGACGTGCTCCGGTTTAACAGCAGAGGTCTCACTCCGAATCAGTCGAGCAGCATTATCTTTTCATCGGTTGCGTAACGCTGTGTGGAAGCTACCTGGTCTGTCGCTCCGCATGAAGCTTTAGGTCTTCTCAGCCACAGTCATTCCCTCCTTTCTCTATGCTTGCGAAACGTGGACTCCCCTAATGGAACATCTTCGCTGGTTAGAAACATTTAGGCTGTCCTGCCTACGATCCATCCTGGGTTTAACCAGGCTGGATTGTGTGAGGAGCTCACAAATCCTTGAAAGATCTGGACAAAGTCCCATCGGTGAGTTCCTCCGGCAGGCAAGGCTGCGTTGGCTGGGCCATATAGCCCGCATGCCCAGCCACCGCATGCCTAAACAGCTTTTGTTCTGCCGGATCGAGGGGACTAGATGGGCACGGCACGGGCTAGAGAAGCGATAGAGTAATGTGGTACAGGAGGATGTGCAGCTGAGTGAACTTGCCAATGACTGGTACCAGCGGTGTCAAGATCGGCTTTTGTGGAGGAGGCTCGTGAAGGACGCTACTGGGCAGTTGGAGGCAGTCGTCCTCCAGCAACAACTGAGGGCGGAGGAGCGACGTTCATAACAACGAGCGGAGTGCCGGGTGGCTAAAGCACAGAGAGTTGACACAGCAGGGGGCACAGGTGGTGCATCAGCCAGTCAGTCGACCTGTGGAATCTGGGTCTGCCCCGTGACCTGCCAGCGGGCGTTCGACACTTCACGTGGCCTCAAGGTGCACATGGCCTGGCACAAGCGTCGCCACTTAGTGGCGAATGGCGGTTGTTGTTGTTGTGTGTGTCCGGGGTGGATTCAGCTCTCTCTTTTTCTCCTCGTCCATCCCCCACTCTCCTCCCTCCTTCTGCTTGTCTCGGGAGTCTCCCCCGGGAGGCTGGAGAGGGACTTGCCCCTCTCACTGGGACTCAGGAATGACGCTGAGAGGAGGGGGAGGAGGAGGAGTAGGCGTCCTTCAGATTGGGTTGCCCTTTAGTGGCATGCGCACACACACACTGGCACACACACACTGGCACACACACACTGCATTGCATTGGTTACAACCACACACAGTGACGGGCACAAAGACACTGGCAGGCAAAGACACACACACTGGAAGGAACAGACAAAGACAATGGCCCCCCCTGTATAGCCTTAACAGACTGTTGGGGTAAGTGCTGTTAGTGAGCACCTGTGAACGCCGGAGGGGGTGGGTGGCCAGCACCACGACCGGCAGCCTTTGTCTCCCAAGTGGCGATGTTGACGCACTACACCAGGTGCTCATTTGAGGCTGAGTCAACCTAGGAGAGGCCCAGGACCGGTTCAGATAATCGTCACTGGGGTTGGCTGTGAGCGGGAATCGAACGCGGGTCGCCAGGTTCGAAGCGCGGCGCGCTATACACACACACTGGCACACACACACACACTGGCACGCACACTGGCACACACACTGGCACACGCACACACACACTGGCACACACACACTGGCACACACACTGGCACACACACACAGGCACACACTGGCACACACACTGGCACACACACTGGCACACGCACACACACACACTGGCACACACACACACACTGGCACACACACACTGGCACACACATTGGCACACGCACACACACACACTGGCACACACACACACTGGCACACACACACACACTGGCACACACACACACTGGCACACACACACCGTTCCGTATTGTAACAAGCACAGCATGTAGAGCACACACACACACGTTGGTACACACACACACTGGCAGGCACACACACACACTGGCAGGCACACACACACACTGGCACACACACACTGGCAGGCACAAACACACTGGCACACAGACACACAGTTCCGTATTGTTACAAGCACAGCATGTAGAGCACCAGCACACACACACTGGCACACACACACACACACACTGGCACACACACACACTGACACACACACACACACTGGCAGGCACACACACACACTGGCACACACACACACTGGCACACACACACTGGCACACACACACACTGGCACACACACACTGGCACACACACACACACACACTGGCACACACACACTGGCAGGCACACACACACTGGCAGGCACACACACACACTGGCACACACACACACAGTACCGTATTGTTACAAGCACAGCACGTAGAGCACTAGCACACACACACACACACGTTGGCACACACACACACTGGCAGGCACACACACTGGCAGGCACACACACACGTTGGCAGGAACACGTTGGATTCAAGCGCAGAGGCACAGTGCTCGGCACAGAAACACCGTCATGTGTCAAGCACACGTTCACGTTGTCAGGCCCAACCAAACAAAGACGAAGAACCCCCGTATAGCCTTAACAGACTGTAGGGGCAAGTGCTGCTAGCGAGCACCTATGAAGGCCGGCACGGCACACGAGTGGGTGGGTGGCCAACACCAGGCCCGGCCGCCTTTGTCTCCCCAGTGGCGATATTTACACACCGCACCAGGTACTCATTTGAGGCTGAATCGACCTAGGGGAGGCCCAGGACGGGTTCAGATAATCGTCACTTGGTGTTGGCCGTGAGCGGGAATCGGACCCGGGTATCCAGGTTCGTAGCGTAGCGCGCTAACCACTGCGCCACCGCTCCCCTCAGGCCCAACTGCACACAGTCAGGCACACACAGTGAGTTCCAAACATACTGAGGCAGTAGCGCACTTAGTGTTGTTCACAGGGAACCACAGGGTGGGCCACTACAAAAGCACGAGCACGTACACGGTGACATTCACAAGCCCACACACAGCTCCAGGGGTCAGACACTAGGATACATTCACTGTATCAAGCAGCATAATACATACACACAGTATCATTCAAGAGCACACACACGGTCAGGGATTGGACAACAGTACGTACAGTGGCTAGTCCACAATTAGTACATACACAGTGCCATTCACATTCAGAGAATATAGTACATGTACAACGTGCTTGGCACTAACACAAAATTACCCCCCTCCACACACACAATTACCTCCTCCACACACACACACACGATCACCCCTCTCCATACACAACAACCATCACTATTTTTATTATTTTATTACTTCCCTTCTACGTGACTTTACCGAAAGAACCAAGAAGATGAATCCCTGCAGTCACGAAAGCTTTAAATCGAAACATCACTATATAGTCCAGCAGATGTTCTTGCTTGGACCGGGTATGCATCGATGATGTTGTGTGAATGTGCAGATGCCGGAAAAGCGTTTTGGTAATTACATGCCCATCGGATGCACAGAAGTCTAGCAGCCTCCTACTGTTGTTATTAAGCTGATCTAGGCCAAACCTTCCAATCGCTCCAGCCCAAGTGAATGCGTCATTCCCACTCGGGCATTAAAGTCACCCAACAGGATGACTTATCGCGAGGGCTCACTAGCTAGCACCTGTGAAGGGAGGTCGTAGAAGGCATCTGACTCATCGGCCTTGCCTGCATCCCTCCACTGATGTTCATTTTCAGTGAGACTTACAGCTTCCCACACCTCACCGCCACGCTGGCGTGGACAGATGGCAACCTTCACGCGGGCCACTTTGTTAAGTGAGAAATCACGATGAATAATGCTATCAGCGCAGCGACCGAACATTGATCATCGATCTCCCGGTCTCCAGAGCAACATAGCAAGCCACGCCAATGGCCCTCTTTAGGGCCAAAGAACATGCCAGATAGGCCTTGGGACAAGGATCCTCCATCTCAACATTGAGGGGCTCTCCCGGGCGAATTGCGGGTATCTTGTAACATCGATGTCCTGACGCTCCAAGAAACCCAGGTCTTGGATGCCCTACGTGCCAGTTGCTACCACATCCATGGATACACCCTCACGACGAGCCGATACCACCTGAAATATGGCTTGGCCATATACGTGAAGAACACCATCACAAGAGTTATACACCTTCCCACCAACCGAAAAAAGCTACCTACACCACCAGCATCGAGATAGGGAAACTGCACGTCACCAACGTGTACAAATCCCATAATTCTAATTTACTAAAGCCAACGCTCCCAAGTGCACCAATCCCAGCCCGATATGTTGTTAACTTTAACACGTTCCTTCGGAGTGGGCAGGTAGGAACTTGGTTGGACAGCGCATTCGTGCACGACAGACAAATATGCACGACAGACAGACAAATAATCCCTGGTGGGCAGTGTGGAACCTGTTGTTCCTACATGTAACAGCCACCAACTATGTGGGGCTATACAGTAAGGGGCCATCCATTTAGTACGTACGCAAAAATCTGTCAAAATCTGACCCCTCCCTGTACGCACGCGTACTTTTTACACCCCCCCCCCTACCTGCATACGTACGCTTGACGCACCCCCCCACCACGAATCATAATGGCCGATATATTTAAGGATTAATAATAATAACGTGTTTAAGCAAACAGATAGTCCACCACCGAACTATCTAATTCATTTGAAGGCCAATGTACAGATTATTATCGAGGCTTCACCCCCCCCCCCCCCCCCCGTTTCCTATGCGTACGTACATTGTCAGTAGAACCCCCATACGCAAGCATACGCATTTGGGTTAACCCCTCCCTTCCCCCTCCATGCGTACGTACTAAATGGATGGCCCCCAAATCAGGCCGACTTCGAAGACCTCACTGACTGGATGTCCGCTGAAGATCTGCACCTGGTTTTCGGTGCCAAGCAAGAAGCAACTTTCCACTCTTTCTCGCTGGCAAAGTGACTACAGCGTGGATCTCGCCATCGTTTTCAAGGATCAAAGTGGGAGCACACTTCATGCATACTCCCAAAAAATATTCCCAAACTTTCCCAACATAGGCCCATCATCACCCACATCAGCAAGGTATTTTGGACTTTTTGCGCATTGGGATCCTCGGATGGAATGCGCATTCTAAATTTGTATTATTTTCATCATGAGTGTGACCTTATCATGCATTCGTTCAGCAACCAGAAGCCAATGCAGGTCGGTTCTTGCAGTACCCATCACAACATGTGCCAAATAATTCCATGCATGCTGCAGCTTGCTAATGTTTTTGCCAGACGTCCCGAAGAGTAGTGAGTTGCAATAATCGAGCCTTCTCGATACTAGGCTACACACCACCGTCGTGGTCGAATGTATCGTAGAGTCCTGATATGAAAATTGCAGGACCTGACTATATTTTGTACGCGGTGATTAAACGACGTATTTTGGTCGAATATGGTGCCAAGGCTCTTTAGATGAGTCAAAAACTGAATCCTGGAGTCTGCGATTGCCACACCTGTTCCTACCAGAAATGTTTTTGCCTGAGTCCCAACCAGCAGAACCTCTGACTGATGCACACATGGAAAATGTAAAACTCCAGTGTGCGCCTGTGGTCACCCAGAACAGGCCATAATACAGAAACGACGCAATGCCCAATCCACAAAGACGAAGTATACGTTACAGGGATACAATCCTCTGCTCTTGACGCGATTGTCTGGCTTGACCACCTGAATGTGAAATTGTAGTTGTTGCTCTGCATCCACAACAGTTATACGACAGAAGAAGACCACCACGCTCCCACGCCCCCTTCATCTTGTTCATAAGAAGAGCCACTCCCTGTTGTTTGGAAGTTTCCTGCCCCGAGGAGAGGACTGTCTACCCCCTCATAGTGACTGGAGCCAGAACCAGTCCACCAGACCTCTTGAATACCACAGAAATCCACTCAGTACCGGTCCACCTCCCGATAGCGAAGTGGCAGCCTCTCCTCCGAAGTGAGCATTCAAACATTCCACGTGACCACTCGTCATGGAGTGGCGAGATGTTCGCTACCTCGCCTGGTATCCTGGAGGGTCGTCGGTTCGATCACAACCCTGACGCCTGTATATTTTGAATGTGCATGTTCTCCCCACGGTTGAATGGATTTTTCTCTGGGCCCACTGGTTTTTCCTTCCACATTTAGAAAAATGCGTCGAAACTCATAAATTCCAACACGATAAGCTACTTCACTGAGCTATCAATTGTGGCCAGGTCGCTTATGAAAAAGAGCTATATGGCTCAGTAGACCTTACCTGGTAAAATAGGTAAGTTAATGAAGACACCTGTCCCCCCCCCCACCCCCCCCCCGGGGCCTCCAGCAAAAGCTTAGTTTGATATTCGGTCGTCCAGAGCCCCCGTTTGCCGCTGCCGTGGCTACGAGAGCCATGAGGGGAATAGCTGATTGGAGTCGGCCTTCACCCAATGGCACATTGCTCAGCCACGGCAGCATTACCGACTGCCACCATCCACACATCCCCCTCCACACACACACAATCCGTCCTCCACAAACACACAATCCGCCCTCCACAAACACACAATCACCCCCCTCCACACACACAATCACCCCCCTACACACACACACAATCACCCCCTACACACACACACAATCACCCCCCTACACACACAATCCCCCCCCTACACACACACAATCACCCCCCTCCACACACATAATCACCCCCCTCCACACACACACACACAATCACCCCCCTCCACACACACACAATCACCCCCCTACACACACACAATCACCCCCCTCCACACACATAATCACCCCCCTCCAGACACACACACACAATCACCCCCCTCCACACACACACAATCACCCCCCTACACACACACACAATCACCCCCCTCCACACACACACAATCACCCCCTACACACACACACAATCCCCCCCCCCTACACACACAATCACCCCCCTCCACACACATAATCACCCCCCTCCACACACACACAATCACCCCCCTCCACACACACACACAAAATCACCCCCCTCTACACACACACACAATCACCCCCCTCCACATACACACAATCACCCCCCTCCACACACACACAATCACCCCCCTACACACACACACACAATCACCCCCCTCCACACACACACACAAAATCACCCCCCTCCACACACACACACACAATCACCCCCCTCCACACACACACAATCACCCCCCTCCACACACACACACAATCACCCCCCCTCCACAAACACACAATCACCCCCCTCCACACACACACAATCACCCCCCTCCACACACACACAATCACCCCCCTCCACACACACACACAATCACCCCCCTCCACACACACACACAATCACCCCTCGCCACATACACACAATCACCCCCCTCCACACACACACACACACAATCACCCCCCTCCACACACACACAATCACCCCCCTCCACACACACACAATCACCCCCCTACACACACACACAATCACCCCCCTCCACACACACACAATCACCCCCCTCCACACAGACACAATCACCCCCCTACACACACACAATCACCCCCCTACACACACACACAATCACCCCCCTCCACACACACACAATCACCCCCCTCCACACACACACACAATCACCCCCCTCCACACACACACACAATCACCCCCCTCCACACACACACACAATCCCCCCCTCCACACACACACACAATCACCCCTCGCCACATACACACAATCACCCCCCTCCACACACACACACAATCACCCCCCTCCACACACACACAATCACCCCCCTCCACACACACACAATCACCCCCCTACACACACACACAATCACCCCCCTCCACACACACACACACAATCACCCCCCTCCACACACACACAATCACCCCCCTACACACACACAATCACCCCCCTACACACACACACACAATCACCCCCCTCCACACACACACAATCACCCCCCTCCACACACACACACACAATCACCCCCCTCCACACACACACACAATCACCCCCCTCCACACACACACACAATCCCCCCCTCCACACACACACAATCACCCCCCTCCACACACACATAATCACCCTCCTCCACACACAATCACCCCCCTTCACACACACAATCCCCCCCCCCCTACACACACACACAATCACCCCCCTACACACACACACACAATCCCCCCCCTACACACACACAATCACCCCCCTACACACACACAATCACCACCCTACACACACACACAATCCCCCCCCCTACACACACACAATCACCCCCCTCCACACACATAATCACCCCCCTACACACACACACAATCACTCCACTCCACACACACACAATCACCCCCTCCACACACACACAATCACCCCCCTCCACACACACACAATCACCCCCCTCCACACACACACACACAATCACCCCCCTCCACACACACACAATCACCCCCCTCCACACACACACAATCACCCCCCTACACACACACACAATCACTCCCCTCCACACACACACACAATCACTCCCCTCCACACACACACACACAATCACTCCCCTCCACACACACACACACACAATCACTCCCCTCCACACACACACAATCACCCCCCTCCACACACACACAATCACCCCCCTCCACACACACACAATCACTCCCCTCCACACACACACACACAATCACTCCCCTCCACACACACACAATCACCCCCCTACACACACACACAATCACCCCCCTGCACACACACACAATCACCCCCCTACACACACACACAATCACCCCCCTCCACACACACACAATCACCCCCCTACACACACACACAATCACCCCCCTCCACACACACACAATCACCCCCCTACACACACACACAATCACTCCCCTCCACACACACACACAATCACCCCCCTCCACACACACACACACAATCACTCCCCTCCACACACACACAATCACTCCCCTCCACACACACACAATCACTCCCCTCCACACACACACAATCACCCCCCTACACACACAATCACTCCCCTCCACACACACACAATCACTCCCCTCCACACACACACAATCACCCCCCTACACACACAATCACTCTCCTCCACACACACACACAATCACTCCCCTCCACACACACACAATCACTCCCCTCCACACACACACAATCACTCCCCTCCACACACACACAATCACCCCCCTCCACACACACACAATCACCCCCCTCCACACACACAATCACCCCCCTACACACACACACAATCACCCTCCTACACACACACACAATCACCCCCATCCACACACACAATCACCCCCCTCCACACACACACACAATCACTCCCCTCCACATACACACACAATCACCCCCCTCCACACACACACACACAATCACCCCCCTCCACACACACACACAATCACCCTCCTCCACACACACACAATCACCCCCCTCCACATACACACAATCACCCCCCTACACACACACACAATCACCCCCCTCCACACACACACAATCCCGCCCTACACACACACACAATCACCCCCCTCCACACACACACAATCCCGCCCTACACACACACACAATCACCCCCCTCCACACACACAATCACCCTCCTCCACACACACACAATCAATCACCCCCCTCCACACACACACACAATCACCCTCCTCCACACACACACAATCACCCTCCTCCACACACACACAAAATCACCCCCCTCCACACACACACACACAATCATCTCCCCTCTACACACACACACAATCACTCCCCTCCACACACACACAATCACCCCCCTCCACACCCACACACAATCACTCCCCTCCACACACACACAATCACCCCCCTCCAGGCCTCCACACACACACACAATCACCCCCCTCCACACACACACAATCACCCCCCTTTATACACACACAATCCCCCCCCCTACACACAATCACCCCCCTCCACACACACACAATCCCCCCCCCTACACACAATCACCCCCCTACACACACACACAATCACCCCCCTCCACACACACACACACACAATCACCCCCTCCACACACACGCACAATCACCCCCCTCCACACATACACACAATCACCCCCCTCCACACACACACAATCCCGCCCTACACACACACACAATCACCCCCCTCCACACACACACAATCCCGCCCTACACACACACACAATCACCCCCCTCCACACACACAATCCCCCTCCTCCACACACACACAATCAATCACCCCCCTCCACACACACACACAATCACCCTCCTCCACACACACACAATCCCGCCCTACACACACACACAATCACCCCCCTCCACACACACAATCACCCTCCTCCACACACACACAATCAATCACCCCCCTCCACACACACACACAATCACCCTCCTCCACACACACACAATCACCCTCCTCCACACACACACAAAATCACCCCCCTAAACACACACACACAATCATCTCCCCTCCACACACACACACAATCACTCCCCTCCACACACACACAATCACCCCCTCCACACACACACAATCACCCCCCTCCACACACACACAATCACTCCCCTCCACACACACACACACAATCACTCCCCTCCACACACACACAATCACCCCCCTACACACACACACAATCACCCCCCTACACACACACACAATCACCCCCCTACACACACATACAATCACCCCCCTCCACACACACACAATCACCCCCCTACACACACACACAATCACCCCCCTCCACACACACACAATCACCCCCCTACACACACACACAATCACTCCCCTCCACACACACACACAATCACCCCCCTCCACACACACACACAATCACTCCCCTCCACACACACACAATCACTCCCCTCCACACACACACACAATCACTCCCCTCCACACACACACAATCACCCCCCTACACACACACACAATCACCCCCCTCCACACACACACAATCACCCCCCTCCACACACACACACAATCCCCCCCTCCACACACACACAATCACCCCCCTCCACACACACATAATCACCCTCCTCCACACACACACACAATCACCCCCCTTCACACACACAATCCCCCCCCCCTACACACACACACAATCACCCCCCTACACACACACACACAATCCCCCCCCTACACACACACAATCACCCCCCTACACACACACAATCACCCCCCTACACACACACACAATCCCCCCCCCTACACACACACAATCACCCCCCTCCACACACATAATCACCCCCCTACACACACACACAATCACTCCCCTCCACACACACACAATCACCCCCTCCACACACACACAATCACCCCCCTCCACACACACACAATCACCCCCCTCCACACACACACACACAATCACCCCCCTCCACACACACACAATCACCCCCCTCCACACACACACAATCACCCCCCTACACACACACACAATCACTCCCCTCCACACACACAACACACATTCACCCCCCCACACACACACACATTCCCACCCACCCCACACACCCAATCACCCCCCACCACACACACCACCCCACACCCCCATCCCCACCCACCCCACCACTCCCCCCCACACACACCCCCCCCACACCACCCTCCCCCCCTCCACACACACACATCACTCCCCTCCACACACACACAATCACCCCCCTACACACACACACAATCACCCCCCTGCACACACACACAATCACCCCCCTACACACACACACAATCACCCCCCTCCACACACACACAATCACCCCCCTACACACACACACAATCACCCCCCTCCACACACACACAATCACCCCCCTACACACACACACAATCACTCCCCTCCACACACACACACAATCACCCCCCTCCACACACACACACACAATCACTCCCCTCCACACACACACAATCACTCCCCTCCACACACACACAATCACTCCCCTCCACACACACACAATCACCCCCCTACACACACAATCACTCCCCTCCACACACACACACAATCACTCCCCTCCACACACACACAATCACCCCCCTACACACACAATCACTCTCCTCCACACACACACACAATCACTCCCCTCCACACACACACAATCACTCCCCTCCACACACACACAATCACTCCCCTCCACACACACACAATCACCCCCCTCCACACACACACAATCACCCCCCTCCACACACACAATCACCCCCCTACACACACACACAATCACCCTCCTACACACACACACAATCACCCCCCTCCACACACACAATCACCCCCTCCACACACACACAATCACCCCCATCCACACACACAATCACCCCCCTCCACACACACACACAATCACTCCCCTCCACATACACACACAATCACCCCCCTCCACACACACACACACACACAATCACCCCCCTCCACACACACACACAATCACCCTCCTCCACACACACACAATCACCCCCCTCCACATACACACAATCACCCCCCTACACACACACACAATCACCCCCCTCCACACACACACAATCCCGCCCTACACACACACACAATCACCCCCCTCCACACACACACAATCCCGCCCTACACACACACACAATCACCCCCCTCCACACACACAATCACCCTCCTCCACACACACACAATCAATCACCCCCCTCCACACACACACACAATCACCCTCCTCCACACACACACAATCCCGCCCTACACACACACACAATCACCCCCCTCCACACACACACAATCCCGCCCTACACACACACACAATCACCCCCCTCCACACACACAATCACCCTCCTCCACACACACACAATCAATCACCCCCCTCCACACACACACACAATCACCCTCCTCCACACACACACAATCACCCTCCTCCACACACACACAAAATCACCCCCCTCCACACACACACACACAATCATCTCCCCTCTACACACACACACAATCACTCCCCTCCACACACACACAATCACCCCCCTCCACACCCACACACAATCACTCCCCTCCACACACACACAATCACCCCCCTCCAGGCCTCCACACACACACACAATCACCCCCCTCCACACACACACAATCACCCCCCTTTATACACACACAATCCCCCCCCCTACACACAATCACCCCCCTCCACACACACACAATCCCCCTCCCTACACACAATCACCCCCCTACACACACACACAATCACCCCCCTCCACACACACACACACAATCACCCCCTCCACACACACGCACAATCACCCCCCTCCACACATACACACAATCACCCCCCTCCACACACACACAATCCCGCCCTACACACACACACAATCACCCCCCTCCACACACACACAATCCCGCCCTACACACACACACAATCACCCCCCTCCACACACACAATCCCCCTCCTCCACACACACACAATCAATCACCCCCCTCCACACACACACACAATCACCCTCCTCCACACACACACAATCCCGCCCTACACACACACACAATCACCCCCCTCCACACACACAATCACCCTCCTCCACACACACACAATCAATCACCCCCCTCCACACACACACACAATCACCCTCCTCCACACACACACAATCACCCTCCTCCACACACACACAAAATCACCCCCCTAAACACACACACACAATCATCTCCCCTCCACACACACACACAATCACTCCCCTCCACACACACACAATCACCCCCCTCCACACACACACAATCACCCCCCTCCACACACACACAATCACTCCCCTCCACACACACACACACAATCACTCCCCTCCACACACACACAATCACCCCCCTACACACACACACAATCACCCCCCTACACACACACACAATCACCCCCCTACACACACATACAATCACCCCCCTCCACACACACACAATCACCCCCCTACACACACACACAATCACCCCCCTCCACACACACACAATCACCCCCCTACACACACACACAATCACTCCCCTCCACACACACACACAATCACCCCCCTCCACACACACACACAATCACTCCCCTCCACACACACACAATCACTCCCCTCCACACACACACACAATCACTCCCCTCCACACACACACAATCACCCCCCTACACACACACACAATCACCCCCCTCCACACACACACAATCACCCCCCTCCACACACACACACAATCCCCCCCTCCACACACACACAATCACCCCCCTCCACACACACATAATCACCCTCCTCCACACACACACACAATCACCCCCCTTCACACACACAATCCCCCCCCCCTACACACACACACAATCACCCCCCTACACACACACACACAATCCCCCCCCTACACACACACAATCACCCCCCTACACACACACAATCACCCCCCTACACACACACACAATCCCCCCCCCTACACACACACAATCACCCCCCTCCACACACACACCCCCCTACACACACACACAATCACTCCCCTCCACACACACACAATCACCCCCCTCCACACACACACAATCACCCCCCTCCACACACACACAATCACCCCCCTCCACACACACACACACAATCACCCCCCTCCACACACACACAATCACCCCCCTCCACACACACACAATCACCCCCCTACACACACACACAATCACTCCCCTCCACACACACACACAATCACTCCCCTCCACACACACACACACAATCACTCCCCTCCACACACACACACACACAATCACTCCCCTCCACACACACACAATCACCCCCCTCCACACACACACAATCACCCCCCTCCACACACACACAATCACTCCCCTCCACACACACACACACAATCACTCCCCTCCACACACACACAATCACCCCCCTACACACACACACAATCACCCCCCTGCACACACACACAATCACCCCCCTACACACACACACAATCACCCCCCTCCACACACACACAATCACCCCCCTACACACACACACAATCACCCCCCTCCACACACACACAATCACCCCCCTACACACACACACAATCACTCCCCTCCGCACACACACACAATCACCCCCCTCCACACACACACACACAATCACTCCCCTCCACACACACACAATCACTCCCCTCCACACACACACAATCACTCCCCTCCACACACACACAATCACCCCCCTACACACACAATCACTCCCCTCCACACACACACACAATCACTCCCCTCCACACACACACAATCACCCCCCTACACACACAATCACTCTCCTCCACACACACACACAATCACTCCCCTCCACACACACACAATCACTCCCCTCCACACACACACAATCACTCCCCTCCACACACACACAATCACCCCCCTCCACACACACACAATCACCCCCCTCCACACACACAATCACCCCCCTACACACACACACAATCACCCTCCTACACACACACACAATCACCCCCCTCCACACACACAATCACCCCCTCCACACACACACAATCACCCCCATCCACACACACAATCACCCCCCTCCACACACACACACAATCACTCCCCTCCACATACACACACAATCACCCCCCTCCACACACACACACACACACACAATCACCCCCCTCCACACACACACAATCACCCTCCTCCACACACACACAATCACCCCCCTCCACATACACACAATCACCCCCCTACACACACACACAATCACCCCCCTCCACACACACACAATCCCGCCCTACACACACACACAATCACCCCCCTCCACACACACACAATCCCGCCCTACACACACACACAATCACCCCCCTCCACACACACAATCACCCTCCTCCACACACACACAATCAATCACCCCCCTCCACACACACACACAATCACCCTCCTCCACACACACACAATCACCCTCCTCCACACACACACAAAATCACCCCCCTCCACACACACACACACAATCATCTCCCCTCTACACACACACACAATCACTCCCCTCCACACACACACAATCACCCCCCTCCACACCCACACACAATCACTCCCCTCCACACACACACAATCACCCCCCTCCAGGCCTCCACACACACACACAATCACCCCCCTCCACACACACACAATCACCCCCCTTTATACACACACAATCCCCCCCCTACACACAATCACCCCCCTCCACACACACACAATCCCCCCCCCCTACACACAATCACCCCCCTACACACACACACAATCACCCCCCTCCACACACACACACACACAATCACCCCCTCCACACACACACACAATCCCGCCCTACACACACACACAATCACCCCCCTCCACACACACACAATCCCGCCCTACACACACACACAATCACCCCCCTCCACACACACAATCCCCCTCCTCCACACACACACAATCAATCACCCCCCTAAACACACACACACAATCATCTCCCCTCCACACACACACACAATCACTCCCCTCCACACACACACAATCACCCCCCTACACACACACACAATCACCCCCCTACACACACACACAATCACCCCCCTACACACACATACAATCACCCCCCTCCACACACACACAATCACCCCCCTACACACACACACAATCACCCCCCTCCACACACACACAATCACCCCCCTACACACACACACAATCACTCCCCTCCACACACACACACAATCACCCCCCTCCACACACACACACACAATCACTCCCCTCCACACACACACAATCACTCCCCTCCACACACACACACAATCACTCCCCTCCACACACACACAATCACCCCCCTACACACACAATCACTCCCCTCCACACACACACACAATCACTCCCCTCCACACACACACAATCACCCCCCTACACACACAATCACTCTCCTCCACACACACACACACAATCACTCCCCTCCACACACACACAATCACTCCCCTCCACACACACACAATCACCCCCCTACACACACACACAATCACCCCCCTCCACACACACACACAATCACCCCCCTACACACACACACACACAATCACCCCCCTCCACACACACACAATCACTCCCCTCCACACACACACAATCACTCCCCTCCACACACACACAATCACCCCCCTCCACACACACACAATCACCCCCCTCCACACACACAATCACCCCCCTACACACACACACAATCACCCTCCTACACACACACACAATCACCCCCCTCCACACACACAATCACCCCCTCCACACACACACAATCACCCCCATCCACACACACAATCACCCCCCTCCACACACACACAATCACTCCCCTCCACATACACACACAATCACCCCCCTCCACACACACACACAATCACCCCCCTCCACACACACACACAATCACCCCCCTCCACACACACACACACAATCACCCCCCTCCACACACACACAATCACCCCCCTCCACACACACACAATCACCCCCCTTCACACACACACACAATCACCCCCCTACACACACACACAATCACCCCCCTCCACACACACACACAATCACCCTCCTCCACACACACACAATCACCCCCCTCCACATACACACAATCACCCCCCTACACACACACACAATCACCCCCCTCCACACACACACAATCCCGCCCTACACACACACACAATCACCCCCCTCCACACACACACAATCCCGCCCTACACACACACACAATCACCCCCCTCCACACACACAATCACCCTCCTCCACACACACACAATCAATCACCCCCCTCCACACACACACACAATCACCCTCCTCCACACACACACAAAATCACCCTCCTCCACACACACACAAAATCACCCCCCTCCACACACACACACACAATCATCTCCCCTCCACACACACACACAATCACTCCCCTCCACACACACACAATCACCCCCCTCCACACCCACACACAATCACTCCCCTGTTGCGTGCCACCCAAGGTGGATTCTCGGCCACGGCTAACGGAGTGGCGAGTCATACCTGCGGTGGTTGTGGGCGCACCACCCACTTCAGTATCAGAATATTTATTTGCACTGGAGGAATCTGATGAGCCTCAAAGCTCTTTTTCACAGATGTCCACTTCGCCAACGCACGCTGACCAGGATGTTTCTGTTGCGCGTCGTCGCTTGTTAAGATGTTCTCTGTTCATATTTTGTTTGTTGCGGTTGCACCCGACTCAAGAGCCGCATGGCTCACAGGGCTATGCCTAATAAATGAAAACTTGAAAACTTGAAACTTGCACCAGCGTGGTGAAATATGGTCAAACAACCCCCACGACCGACGTGGCAGTAAGTTGAAAAAAAATATCGATGAAATAACTGATCATTTTATGCAGTCGTAGCCAAAATAATTTTTGTGCTACAGTTAAATGTGGAAACTCATTTGGGTCTCATGACATATATATCAGTATCGTGAACAGGCATTTTAGGCCAGTGTATTTTATGTTGTTGAATTTTTTTCACTGCTTGCCTCGGCGATCCAAATCACCCGTTGAGAAAACTCGATGGAGCAGCGATAATTGAAAGAATTGTCCACACAGCCCGCACCGCCTCCCCTCCTCCTCCGCACCGTTCGATGATTCCGACGATCTCGTTCGATCCATTCATGCACAGTCGTGAGAAGTGGTGTCGTTTTGTTATCGTGGGAGTGTTAGTAGGGATGTTGACGGTGTGGGGCAGACCATCATCCGGCAGTGGGTAGACAATTGGATGATGATGGTGATGTCCACGACTCGGCATACCAACCACACTTGTGCAGCAAACTGACTATTTTCCACTGTTTTGTCCGTGGCTAGGCAGCACTCAGACGGTGTCCCCACGGGTTACATCTTGATTCCAGTAACCTGCAACCGCTTTGTGGATAAGACCACCTCGCCCAGAAGCAACGGCAAATCGATCCTATTGTCCGCAAACAGCCCCCCGCCCCTTTCCCGAATCGCCGTCGATTCGAGAGTTTCACTGCATCATCAAAATCGTCGAATGTTGTCTCTCCGTCTGCCACCGCTTTTCAAAATCACGTTCGCGTGTTTTTATTTTGTTTTGGTTTTCTCTCCTGCAAAATTGTGTTTGTTTGTTTATGCTGGTAATTGCTCTCATGCTAAAAAGCGCAATTCGATTATTTTATTATTTTCTCCACGACACATTTACCCGGCCTTCCCCCTTCCATGCTTAAAACCAAGCATATTGTGCGTTTGCAGATGGCGGAAATGGGAACATGAAATATTCCCAGTCTCTGCCGTCCGTGGTTAAGAAGCCATCTGAGCAAGAAAAGAAAAATCAAGTCGGCTAAAGACCTCACTCGGTGTCAACATAATCATCAAAGAGGGTACAAAGGAGCCAAAGTGCGTGTGTGTGTCACATCGCACACGTTAAACATCGACACAGTAAAAGCTTGGATTGCGAATAACTTGGTCTGCGAGTGTTTTGCAAGACGAGCAAAAATTTTAAGTAAATATTAATTTGATTAACGAGCGAAGTCTTGCAATACGAGTAGTACGTGTATACGCTTTGTCTGCCGAGCGTCACGTGATCACAACTGATACACGAGTGCTTTGATATACGAAGTGCTTTGGATTACAAACACGTTTCCGGAACGAATTATGCTCGCAATCCAAGCTTTTTCTGTACATTGCTCAACCTTCCAGAGCCATATAACAACAGCCATGAGTTGAAGCTGAACTCTGAGAAATAGCTCGGCCAGAAACTCGAGGCCCACGATCAAAAATAGGCTCCAGCCTGTCTTCAAGTTAAATGCTATTTAAAATAGGATATTAAGGCACGGTCAAGCCACGTTTTAAAAGGCAGGCAATGCATTTTAATGTATTAAATCACTTGTCATTGCATACCCTGCAATTCCTTCTCTTGGCCGATAACTGGAGATGAGAATGTGACATTTGGAATTACACATTGCTGAACGGCCGCCAGTAACTCTGGACGTCCCTACAATCCGCCAGAGAGGTGTTAGCAAAGTGGAAGAGGGGGACATCAAGTGAATAGGAGGGCAGGAGGGTGGTGGTGGTGGCGGTGGCATGTGTAGGGATGACTTGCACTGGCTGCTGCACAGCTGAGATGCACGTGATCATGTGTGGTGTGTGTGTAAGTGGCGAGTGCTGTAGTGGCGACGGTAATTTGTGCCCGATGGTGTTTTGGTGTTGGCGTCAAGTGGCGAATATGTCAGTGGTGAGTTCCAGTCGTTAAGACGCGAGTCGTGGTAACATTGAGTGCCAGGGATTGGTGTAGTCGTGAGTTCTGAACGTTGACTAGCGTGACAGGGCAGTGTGAATAATTAACTTGAAAAAATTGCGAGTATATTTTACAAACAATCTGAATATTGGAAATAATCTGAATACATCAAGGAAGTATCAAATGTTTTTATATCTTATTTCAAAGTCTAAACTTAGAATGTTGGCATTTTATCTCCCCTAATAGAGGTTTTTTTGGGTTAGATCGCGTACATATAAATGTGCCGTTAAACCCGCCACCACCCGACACAGCAAATTAGCTTTGAACTAGTAACAAATTGGCATTGTTTACGTGACAAACCTTACTAATTGGCTATGTCGGGTGGCGGCGGGTTTAACGACACATTTATTTTAAAAAAACGTATGGATAATATTGGTTGCAAAAGCCTCCTACGGGTTAAACATTAATTTCCCCTTTATGTATTCTGACACTACCCCTTGAGCAAAGCAGACAAATTCTTACCTTAATTAATGGTGATGGTGCTGGTTCCAACAACAACAACGTAACACATATCTCATCAATGGGGCTATGGTTCAGGAGTAACACTTGCGCCTCACGGCAGAGGTCGCAACCGGGTACCCGATACCCGTACCCTACCCGATAACCGGCTACCCGTACCCGGCCGGGTATGGGTACGGGTACCCGTTTGCGACCCTGGTGCGGCCGGGTACGGGTACGGGTAGACCGTGAGTCACTGGTGAGTAACTGTTTGTCACTCATTTCCCAACGTCTTGTCTCTTCTCACAATTCAAGTTCCTAGAATCAACCCACCCGCGCCTGCAACATGGCTTCATCCCAGAGGTCGCAATCGGGTACCCGATACCCGTACCCTACCCGTACCCGCCCGGGTACGGGTAGGGTACGGGTACGGCCGGTTACGGGTACGGGTACCCGTTTGCGACCCTCGTGCGGCCGGGTACGGGTAAGGAATCAAAACCCGTTTGCGACCTCTGCCTCACGGAGAGAAGAGCCTCGGTTCAATTCTGCAACTCGCACGCTGTGACACAATCATGTAAGATGACTAATTATGAACGTGTCATGCAAACATGTGGGGGAAATCTCGCCATTGGCAAACAATGGTGGGAAATTAACGGCAAGTTTAAAGCCTCCACAAATTTACGCATGCCAATCATCGTATCCATTACAAATAATCACAACGCTTGGAATGCATGCTCGAAGCTATGCTGGAACCCAGCCTAGAACTGCTTTGCACATCCAAACCCGTGCTCGAAACCCATATCTACACACCAGCTCCAACCCACCCTCAAGCTCGAACCTGTGGACAAACCCACGCCCCAACACATGCCCCAACACATGCTTGAACCCACGAACCCATTCTCGAAGCCAAATGCATACCTTTGAACCGTGTAGTTAATTGGGAACAGTTTATTGCCATTCACACTGCGTATGGAGTAGAGTCTAAGGTGAGACTTGGGACTATATATGGAGATGACTCCCCCTTCATGGAACCATCTCTACTGCTTCATGTCGTTAGGGGCCATCCATTTAGTGCGTACGCATGGAGGGGGGAGGGGGGTTAACCCGAATGCGTACGCTTGCGTATGGGGGGTCTACTGATAATAATAATTTGTCTACATTGGCCTTCAAATGAGTTAGATAGACCGGCGGTGGACTATCTGTTTGCTTAAACACATCAATATTATTCATCCTTGATCGTTTCTGCGTGGATTAAATATCGGCCGTTCTATAGGAATCGGGGGGGGGGGGTGCGTCAAGCGTACATACGCAGGTGGGGGGGGGGGGGTGTAAAAAGTACGCGTGCGTACAGGGAGGGGGGGGCGGGTCAAGTTTTGACATATTTTTGCGTACGTACTAAATGGATAGCCCCTTACGCCAATCCAACCTTATTACCTCAGTGGGTCTTTAACTGACACCGACTTATTGAACTTGTTTGGCCAATCTGTGCCCTCCCGCTCGCAACCCACCAGTCCAGTGAGCGCGAGCGGAGCAGCCAATCATGAGAGTCGATGCTCGAGTTTGAACGTGCCGGCCTGACAGCTACCCAATAGGATATGACCGTACCCGTTGCAACATTGAGGCTGCCAGTTTGTGCTGTATGCGGTGTTGGATATAATGAATTAAACCAGGCTCGCCTGTCAGCGACCCTTTAAACTTATAAAGCACATTTCATTCATTGTTGAACTGTATTTAAAAAGCAAAAAATAAGGTAATATTTATGAGGGTATATAGCCACGTATAATATAAACAATCATTCTTAATCATGAAGTGGTTTCCAAACAAACACAAACAACGTTTAAATGCTAAAGGAACAATTTCTGAGAATACACAACATTTATGCAAGCCGTTACGATATATCCGTGATGATATATCTGTACATGGCCGGTTCTCCTTCAGCCTATGCATTAAACGTATTGCAAATTGCATGTGCCTATATACAATGACTTTTTTCACGTATAATCGTGTAAAATGTTTGTCAGCCTTGCCTAATACCTTGGCCAGGATATAGAGCATTTGTTGAGACCCGAGGTGCAGCATTGTATAAGCGTGAGGTCACAGGTTCAAATGGTGGTGAGGGTCGACTTAGAAGTTTATCCCTCCTGGGTAAATAAAAGGATTAACATCTTAAAATTGTTGTCAGTCTGACCGAATACCTTGGCCAGGATTTCGAGCATTTGTTGAGACCCGAGGTGTTAGCATTGTATAACCGTGAGGTCACAGGTTCAAATGGTGGCGAGGTTGACTCAGAATTGTATCAATGCTGGGCATATAAACACCTGTACACGGCGTTCCCCTGGCAAGAAACCAGTGTGAGAACAATATCCCAAAGATGCACCAGCACTCCATGAAGCGGCCGAAAGGCGAAAGCGTCACTCCTCGGGATAATCTCAAGTGTTTAACCGTAGCACGCGATGGCACAGACTTCCAAGGGTTAGAGCGTGGGTTGGAGTTTAAGCAGCTTGGGTTTGTGCACGGTGCTTGGGTTCAAGCATGGGTATGACCCCAATTGCAATTGCCTCGATGGCTATTTTTAGACTCAATCCGTGCTCCATAAACTCCTCGTCCAGAGATTGAGTAGATTTGTTGAGCTCGGTTTTCAGAGGCAGCCACCTTCCACGTTCGAAGTCCATCGTCGTCATGAAGTTTAAGTCTACACGTTTGTGTTTGACAGCTGGTGGTACCCTGACCCTGGGGGGGAGAGGATGGGTGGGTGGGGGGGATCCCTTTTTAAATCCTTTATATTAAGTTCGCTTGCTTGCTTAGGACCGTGCAAATCTTTCGGTCGTTTTTTAACCCACTTCCCGTGATCCAATCGAGCTGACATTTTCCACACAGACTCGTTGTGCTTGACAATTAATGTTCGTGAAATTTTTTTCCCAAAATGTTACACTTTTTAGGACAAAAATATTATATTTAATTACCAATTGCTTAATGGTGCAATGCAATCATCTGACCCATAGGTGGCAGCCATCTCAAGCCAGAGGACGAGAGGACTCTAGCCACCACGCATATAAAGGATTTATAGTGAAAAACTTTGTTTTTACTGGTTATACTTATTACTTGTGCCCCAGCCACTCGTAAGCCAGTGATGAGGAACACAACTCTCCCGGCACTGGGTAAAATAAAGAGGCTGAACCTCATCCCACCCCACCCTTGTCTTTGGGGATGGGGAGCGGTGACCGACTCTGAAACCAACGTCTCCTAAAGCCCCGTTTTTAAATCCTTTATATTAAGTTCGCGTGTTTGCTTGCTTGCTTGCGTGCTTGCTTGCTTAGGACCGTGCAAATCTTTCGGTCGTTTTTTAACCCACTTCCCGTGATCCAATCGAGCTGACATTTTCCACACAGACTCGTTGTGCCAGACAATTATTGTTCGTGAAAAAAAATTCCCAAAATTTTACACTTTTTAGGCAAAAAAAATTGATTTTACATATATTCAAATAGAACGCATTCATGGCTTTGGCTGAACGTCAGAGTGTAAGAGCCCAGAGCGTAACCCCTCCACAGGCCGTGGCGGAGTAGCGCAGTTGGTAGCGCCCTCGCTTCCCATGCCAAAGGTCGCGGGATCGATCCCCGCGTCCTCCACAGGCGAATATATTATTAAATCCTTTATATTAAGTTCGCTGCCACGCATTTAAAGGATTTATAGTGAAAAACTTTGTTTTTACGGGTTATACTTATTATTCATCTGGCGGTTACCGCCACGCGCCAAGCCTGGAGTCACAATGACAGAGCTTGACCGAGGCAGAGGGAAACACAAAAAGTAAGATGTCGGGGGGGGGGACGGGAAGCAACCCCTCGTGTGGGACAGCCGCCGAAAGTACCGCTTTCCCAAAAAGCCCCTTCTGTGAAAGCGTGTCGGAGCCTTATAGTGCTTGGGAACACGTGAACACGTGTGCGGAGGAGCTCCAAACTGCCGCTCGGCAAATGTTGTACTCGTGGGATACCCCTCCCTCCTGGCGCGAAAGAAGGCCCGTGGCTTTTGTGGCACGGAACGGACGGTGGACAAGGGACTGTCTCTTCGAGGGGGGAGTGCTCATCGGGGATAATGCACCGTGCGATCAGCGAATCCGTTTGGTACACTGCTCGAAGATGCTCCGTCTTATCTCGGGGGTTGCTTTGCACCGACTCGCCGACTTGGGGACCGTGAACCCGTTAGCCAGCTTGGCCCGCTCACTGTGAATCGTCTCGACCACGCGTTGGTCAAGGGGCAGCTCGGCGGAGGCTGATGGCTCAAAAGACGAAAAGGGGGAAGGATTCCTGCTGTTGCCCTTCTTCACTTGCCCTTCGCCGGTACAACTACGAGATGCGGGGCGACCAGCTTCAAGACCGCGATGATCCTTTTGCGCAGGGGCTTAAGTTCCCCAGTGGGAGGGGGGGGGGGAAGCACTCTCCAACAACGGAGGTGGACAAAGGGAGGAGGATTCGCCCCCTCCCCCATTGGAAGCTCTGCCATGCCTCCTGAGCTTCCTGGCTGACCCATCCTGGGTAGATGAGGCTCGAGAGCTCGCCTGAGGATCGTGGCCGTCTCCAAAGAGGAAGCAACTTCAGCCTTGTTAGAAGTGCAGCGACCCCAGACGGATACGAAGGGCTCTTGAGCCCCGTAACCTCCCCTCCAGAGCACCACAAAGTCCCCTTCACCAGGAACTGGTCCCACGTGCGACCACTGAAACAACGTCCGCTTCAAGCGCAGCTGTATCCAACAGCGCACGGTCCTGTTACAGTCTCTTCCCGGGGCGCATCTCTTCAGGGAGCAGCTCCGAACACAGCACGGACTTGAAGAGCGCTCGCTGTACAGCTGGGACGTTGGATGTCCGCTCGCTGCCGCGTCTCCCTCTCTCCGTCCCGGTTGTGTTCCCCCCCATCGTCTCCTCGTCCTTTTGCTTGTGCACCCCCCTTTTTGTACTCGATAACCCCCCCCCCCAGCCAGCTCCAAGCCTCCTACCCCTCCCTGCTGTTGCCATTGTTTGGAAACCGGCAATAATTGTGTCGAGCTCACTCTCACCCCGGCACCACCACCCCCGATCTATCTTCTGTCGCTTGGATTCACGACTGCTAACCACATTGGTCGCTACAGAAGGAAGGGGGAGGGGGGTCGAATTGGTTGCGCACTTAGGGGCCATGATTGAGGTCAAAATGCGTGCACAATAAACAATAATGGAAGGTCAAGAAAACGCCGAATAATGCGTAGCAATACGACAACGTCTACACACGAAAACGGTCAGATGCGGGCGATTTGAAATTACAAGCGCCGATCGCCGTGCTAATCCGCGGTTACAAAAAAAACTCCATACCCACGGGGTTAGAAGATTGGTATGCTGAAGGAAAACCGTGGGTACGTAAGTACCGCAGATGCAAAAAACGCGGTTGTTGAGGGATATCTGTATATTCAGATTTTTTTTTAAATGAACTTGCAGGTTAACTGCACTTCCAGGCTGGGTGGACTGTTCAGCTCGATGCTGTTGCTGTTGTTGCTCCAGGTGTTGGATGAGCTGGAAGATTTTTTTTTTGCTCGCCCACTCTCTGCAGTGAACCGCCTCGAGAGCTTTTCTTCGCCAGGGCTGAGTAGTGACGCACTCCTCCCCCCCAACGCGTCGTTCTCACGGATCAAGACTATCCTGGCAAGATCCCGTTTTGAAATGAACTGGTTGCCCTCAGTCCGCGCGTCAAAAGATGGCACGCCAACGAGTCGAGCGAAGATCTTCTCGCTCCATCTCAGAGAGCTTCCCCCCCCACCACCATCACCACTACCACCTTCTCCACCAACTCGCACAGGGAAGGAGTTGTGCTGTACTCTTTGTTTTTTTTCCGGTAAAGTCACGTAGGTAAAAAAACACAAGCCTCCGTCTTCAACTTGATATGGTAATTTTGCTGTGACGGTGCCACCTGAAGACGGAAGCTTGTGTTGCCTCCGAAACGTCGTGATTTAATTTATTTTAATTTTATTTTTTACCTACGTGACTTTACCGAAAAAAAAACAAAGAGTATGGACCGTTGCAGTCACGAAAACTTCAAATATAGAATGAGTTGTGCTGTCCCCCACAACTGTGAGTTGGGTGAAATTGTACCCACTGGCATTGGCCATCGCCGAGCGAGGCGCAACGAGTCACCGCGTGCGGTGCGGGGGCAGCTCCCCACTGGGTGGGGTGGGAGAGCGCCACGATCCGAGATATTTTCCTTCGTCAGTGCATACCGTGTCAAACCCATACGTGTTTACCCCGTGTTCTTGTACAAAACAATACGTCTATTTGTTTGTGTTTCTCCCTTGTGATGGGACTTTGTAGGATGAACGTTGAGATTTATAAGGGGCAGAGTGACCAATAAGGTCTGAATTAGTCTGTTATCACGTAGGGCACTGACAAGGGGTTAACAGGTTTGTCAGTGGTTCTCAATCCTCTTGTTTTGGCTACTTTACCCCTCGTTTCAACCGAGTAATCCCCCCCCCCTGCCTAACCCAACATGGTTCTGTATTGTTCCAGGTTACCATATGGATTTGAATGTTATCGTAGGTGTTTTATATTGGCAGATTCATACGACATGATTATTCACCAATGGCTCTCACGGATGATTTAATTTCACACATTTATAAACCACCTCGAGTACCCGCTGGGACATTGCCAGGGGTCTACGTACCCCCCCCCCCTCCACCACCCCCCCCCCCCCCCCCCCCCCGTTGAGAACCACTGCTCAACGTGATAGAGCATAATATGAACGCACGTTCATTCATTCATTGTTAACATTTCATAACATACGTCTCATCAGTGGGTACAGTAATAGTCACGACTCTAATCAAACACCTTGCCCCATCTCTCTCTGTTTGCCTCTTCCATGTAACGTGAAGTCATGGAATTGGGATATGTGAGGAATGAATTTGTTTGCTTTCAGGCCATACCTTGATGCGCGAGCCATACCTTGATGAGCGAGCCTTAAACCCAAATGCCTAGCTACGTTTGCACTGTTGATTCAATTAAGAAACTTTTAACAGTGGTGACATCGGCAATTAAAAGCAAAATAGACTTTAAATAACAACGCTGTTATTCGAGGTGCCTATGAGCTGGGTTTATTCAGCATTGTGTGCTGTTGATGCTGTATGTCTGATCCTTACAACGATCAGTGGTATATTTGGTAATATAATTTTATTCTAATGCCAAAATATTGATTTTCAAATCGACGGCGATTAAGTTCTAAACGCTTAGCATGTTTAACTATTTAACGACAGACTTAATGATTCGTTCCTCAGGTCAGCCTGTCTCTGACAGGTTGACATGATTTAGAACATCATCATATCTTGATTAGATTAATTGAGTTCTAAGCTACGGATTATTATTTTCTGAATTGTTCTGTGCTTAGTGATGTTTGTGCGTTTTCAGGTGATGGACAAATGCATTGAGTGTGCTGCATGTGGTGCTGTGAGGTCGTGGTTTAGCTTTAGGCTGTTGGTGTCGTGTTTGAGGCCAAACTACTGTCATGTGCAGACAATGTGCGTACTATGCCCTATCAACAACAACAACAAACCTACACACGCCGTGTACCTTAAACTTCGTTGTTTTGCTATTTTTTTAGTTTTTGTGTTTTCAAATACAGTATGTCGTCAACAATTGCTGTGATATTGTAGGTACTGCAGTTAACAATCTGCTAGTTTTTTGTAAACAGTATGCATAAACTGAACTCAGTTTGTAATTGTATGAGAGAATCTTTTTTTTAAAAATTATCATGACTGAATCGGTTTTTTTAAATGGTAAATTATATCAAAGTGAATGGATTATGTACAAGATTTAAGCTATTGGTGTTTCTGAATGTTTGAAGAAAAGATTAAATAAACATGAATTGCTTGTCATGAAGTGCAATAGTTTAATGGTGTTTTTGTTATTTATTTTGGGGTTGCATGATTCCAGTTGGTCTAATTGAGCTCACGTGGTTATAGTTTAATCGTGAAATGTCTGCAGCCTTCATAGATTCTACACACACATCACTGTTATAAACAACAAGTAACCAGCTGGTTCATTGAAGGATAACCCCTACAGCCACTATACATTCTGCATAATACCGTGGTAAGAATAACTATTTCAACTTGTAACGTGCAGAGTATTCCCCAACTCTCGAATGGAGAGAATGACTCGGAGTGATGCTTTCATCATCGCCACCCTGCGCCTCCGATGAGCGCAGTTGGCTACGTAGCGGTGCAAAAGAAGTCCAACATCCGTGCATCACAGCCATGGTCGCTCCACTGCTGGATGACGGCCTCACCGAGCCGCCGCCACCCCTCGAGGTCTCCGCGATGCAACGATCCGGCCAGCACCTCCGCACGAGCCGATCCCATTGCTCCACCCCTGTGGTGGACGTCGTCGCCATTGAACCACCGTGGACTTTGAGAGGACGCGCTTTGAAAAAGCGGGTCGGTCGACAACGCCAAAAACATCCATTAGCGTCGTGCAGAGAATGTAAATGACATTTACTTCTTTACTTTCATGCGTTTTTTGGTTATGTGGAAGGACGTGTACATGGAGACATTTAATCTGCAACGTTTGCTTCATTGATTGAAGGAGTCACGTTAGAGTAGCGTTACAAAGTGACATTCTTGCGTGTGGCGAGTATCACATCCACGACGCCGGAATTGTTCCGTTATAGCCGGCGTCGTTGATAGTGCCAGAGTGGAGATTTTTCCTTAACACTCCAGCTTCGTGTGGGACATACATCACCAATGTGACTGGCACATAATGTGCTAGCTTTGTCCTTGGGGAAAGCGCTGGAATACAGCACGAGATGAATCGTAAGACACTCCGGTTTAAACTTTCTTCCGAGCGGTATGGATTATTGAGGAAGCCTTTAAGTTTAAAGGAAGCGCATCGTAATCATCCGGTGAGTGAATGCCTCACCCGAGGAAGCCCCCAGCACACACACCTGATCTTAATTAAACTTAGCACGTAGATTTACAAGGCCACTGGACGCATGCGTTACAACCCCACGTTTCAAAGATCCACGCGAATAATATGGCAGTAGAAGCTGTGCAAAGGTAAAAGGCAGTTCCTCGTTCTGTGAAATGTACACAGTCTCTCAACAGCACGTGTTGACAAGGAATGGAGTCATCTTGTTACCCAGTAACGTGATCCCGGGTAACGGTGCTGCGAGGTGGCGCAGAGAGGTGGTTGATGTCCGCTCATCGGAGAGGACACCACGCCTGTTAACTACCTCGCCTGGGTTCGATCGCAAACCGCCCTGACGCGTGTATATTTGGAGTTTGCGTGTCTCCTCGTGGACACGTGGATTGTTTTTCCTGATGCGTCGGTGTTTGTCTCCACGTTTAGAATGAACGTGCGTTTAAGAGTATTTTGCTGCTGTAAATGTCTGCAAGTAAACCACTTTACTGGGCTAACATTTGTGGCCATGTCGATTATGAAAAAGGCCTGCATAGCTCAGTGAGGCCTTACCCAGCAAGTAAAAATAAGTTTAGTTTATAGAGGATCACAGGTGACTGCTAAATGCAAAGTGAACGTCAAAATTTGATCGAATTGTACATTGTGTTGTTGTTATCCTCATTGGATTGAGAAGTTTATTATTCCATGGATTGTTTTTAAATCTCGCATTCAGAGCTCATGCAATAGACAGGCAGTCGTGTGAATTAGTCGCGTGACATAACCACGGCGCTTGTGCCAGGCTAGGTGTACCTTGAGGTTTTGTAAAATGACTGGCAGATGCACCACCGGTGCTCCCCACTGTGCCACCTCGCTGCGTGTTATCCGTGCGCCGCTCCGCTCGTTGTTCTGAGCGTCCTTCCTCAGCCCTTCTTTGTTGCTGGAGGGCGACTGCCTCCAAATGCCGAGTAGCGTCCTTCACAAAGCTCCTAAAATATAACCCACGCCGACACAGAAGAGACACAAAAAAAATCGGCGTGCAAAACAGCACGCCAATTACCACGCCACCACAAACAGCACGAATTAGCCTATTAGCGTGCAGTCTGACCTGCTTGGAAGGCACTCATGGTATTAAAATTAAACGCATACCAAGTAGTATACTGATGGGCGTGCTGTTATTACAGCACGTCCATTAGTACGTGCAAAATACGTTCAACGTACATACAATGTGTACATTAGGCTGTTGGTGTAAAGGTTTGTTGGAGGGATCCCCTTGAATTTCGTGGTCAGATTTTGTTTTTATATATATTGAGTAACTCGTGTAGATTACACACCAATTTGGAACAATCGTAGAACGAGCAGGTGCATCATCCTATGCCAGAGAAACAACCAGTTCTAAGTATTACAACACATTTAGTGTGTGGTAGAGTCAGAGGCATTCTCATGTCCACGTGGCTCATCTGTTGAGCCGCAGACAGTAGCAGCAGCAGGGCCTTGAGAGTTGGGCTCTCATCTGAACCTCAACCTGACCGTGGCTGATGACATCACTTCTGTCAGCACCAGGGCAAAAAACACGTTCCTACGGAGTGGGCAGGTAGGAACTTGGTTGGACAGCGCATTCGTGCACGACAGAATCCTCGCGGTCACGTGACGCACTTCAACCAATCCGGGAGCGTACTACATGTTTGGGAGGGGCTATGCACGACAGACAAATAATCCCTGGTGGGCAGTGTGGAACTGTTGTTCCTACCTGGACAATGAATTTTACTCCACGTCGCTCTGAGCCCACCCTACTTCTGAGATCCCTTCAAGTGACCTGTTTTTTTTTTATCTGCGCACTATGGAAGGCACTCCAAACAACATTTCGGACAATGGGGTTTGCTGCAGTCATAGGGTGAGCAGGGCGAGGGCCGAGGTTTATTGGCAGGGATGACGCGAGACCACAGACTGCCTTCGTTGCCTTTGTCCACTTTTGATTAGCACGGTTGGTTACGTACGGTGCGAGAGAAGTTCAACATACATGTCGGACCTGTTTGATTTACGGAATACAGTTTTAGCACCTAAACGGACACACACACTTCTCAGATATTCAACTTGCGAAGGTTAAATGGAAATAACTGCTACCACAAATTCTCCATATGGGCCGATGATATGTCGATTAACTCTTAGTACTTGCCTGGTATTCAAAGTCTATTGCTCAACACGAGCATCGTTGGCTAGAAAGTTGCCCGGATACTGACGCCTTCGTTGCAGCTGTTCCACCCCGGTTGTAATTGTTGGCACCCTGTTGAGACTTCTTTCTGCAATATATTTCGCTCGTCTTTACACGCGGCGGACACAAAAAATCGCTGCTGCTTCTTCCGATGTGCAGTTGTGCAAGGGCAGCCGTCGTCTTCGATCACATGATACATCTTCCATACACCAGCAAAGTCTGGAGAGAACTAAATAGTCTGTTCTCCGATAACGCGTGTTGTTTTCACAACGCCAATTGGATATAATGCGATGATTAATGTAGGAGGGATCACATTTTTGTTATAACGCGGATGCGAATTGTACATAACGCGATCGAGTGAACTTAGTGACGTCGCGCGAGGAGGAATCAGCGGTTGTACGGCTGCCTCGGCGTAGCATCGCACAAGGCAGTGGGATGCTGCTGGATGCTTCTAGATGCTACCCACGCACCTCAGTCTTTGTTCAGCCTGCGTACGCATCTCACGTGTTACCGCGGACTGTGCTTTACCCTATATTGTATATTATTGATAATAACGCGATTTTTCCATAACCTCGTGTTCTTCAGGGACGCGACAACTGCTGCATTATAGGAGAAGAGACTGTACTTGAGTTGCACCCCACTCATTGTACTTTAATTTGCTTACCAATATCTTACCAATATTGGTTACTTGATCATTGAGCCTGTGTATTGGAGGACTCTGAGGTTATCACCGAGCACCAAGGCACCAGTACGTAATTTTCACGCCAAGTGTGTTTCGGATGAAGCTGCCTGGGTATAACACAGTCTGGTAGTTTGTTGAAGAAAATTGTAAAATTGGTAACCGTTGTTTCTTGCTCGTAAGTGACAAAATTGCGACTTCAAATGACAATATTAAATGCACCCACACACTTTAAATTCTAATAAACAAGCAGCAAGCTGACAATGAAGTACAGCATCAATGTGGTAACAATATCATATTCGGGTCATATGAAGAATATTTCTGTCAACAAAGTTATTTTTTCCTGACGGTTCATGTAAAGGTATTTTAAGGACAGGATGGCAAATGCGACTTCCATCAGTGAAGCGACGCAAGGTGAAAGCGAACATTAAAATTGCAGTTGTGACCAACACCCAACCTGCCATTTGATATCCTCCCGATTAGATGCACGGGCCACACCTATGAAATTGGCCCAATTATGCAGCAGTTTGCACTACCCAACCGTGAAAAGATTATATTGTGCACAAAACAAAATCTCGCATCACTTTGCTGTCCGGACAGAAGAAGAAAGAATAGAAAAAACCGACAACTTTTTAACTCTACAAAGTGACCGTACCGAGAAAAATTCGACTCGTATAAGCGAATTATCTAGACCAATAAAGCTAGGTTGTGTATCGTAAAACTCGCTTTCCGAACAGTCACGAGTGTGTCAAAACACCCCTACGTAAATAAATCCCAGGTGAGATTTACAACAACAACAGCAACATCGTCGGCTAGCCAAGCGGTTCGATCCGCGCCAAAAAGAAAAATCTGCGACTGCGTAGAAGCCAGGAGGAGGAGGAGGGAAGGAAGGAAGGAGGCATGAGGAGCCAGACGCGCCTCCTCTGCATGCTGTGCCTCACGCTAGCCTTCTTCGTCGTGGAGGTGGTGGTGAGCCGCGTGAGCGAGTCGCTCGCCATGCTCTCCGACTCGCTGCACATGCTCTCGGACGTGATCGCCCTCGGCGTGGCGCTGCTCGCCGTGCGCCTGGCCGGCCGCACGCGTCCCACGCGCCGCAACTCGTTCGGCTGGGCGCGCGCCGAGGTGGCCGGGGCCCTCGTCAACTCGGTCTTCCTCGTGGCGCTCTGCGTCACCATCGTCCTGGAGGCCCTCGGACGGTTCGCGGCGCCGCGGACCGTCGAGCGGCCCCTGCTCGTGGTCGTCGTCGGCGCCGTGGGCCTCCTCGTCAACCTGGTGGGGCTGTGCCTCTTCCAGGGCCACGGGCACAGCCACGGGGAGGCCGCCGCGGAGGGCGGCCCCCACTCCGTGCGTGGCGGTGCGTAAGAATGGTAACGCCGTGGCCAGCAGCAGCAGTGGTGCCCGCATACAGGGACAGAATGATCCGATCGAAATTAGGGATTTCGATCGGATCATTGGGGGGGCATGTGCCCCCCCCCCCCCCACCGGCTCCACTAGTGATGCCCGTGCTGCCATTGTTGGCAGACTGAACTCGTTATCCAGAGCTCGTCAATTGGTCCTCCCCGGCGTGGCAGTGCAAATGTTTCTTAAATCTCCTGCATCTATAATAGAGGGTTTTTTGGGTTAGGTTGCATAAATATATGAATGTGTCGTTAAACCCGCCACCACCCGACACAGCCAATTAGTAAGGGTTTGTCACGTAAACAGAACGTGCCAATTCGTTGCGAGTGCGGCACACCGGTTGTGTGTTGGAGAGTAAATCCACAAGATTTACAATTTGAGTAACGACGTTTCGCCAGTAATGACAACTAGCTTCATCAGGCTTCAGCCAGATTTGTGGAGAAATCCTATTTCGTTCTTGAATGGAGGGATAAATGTGATGATGTCACTTGCGAGCTCCTCGGGTGCGACGGCCTGCTGCATCTGTCGACACAGCAGTGTAAATGGGTTCACTACAGTTAGTCGATTTGCAGGTTAAAGTGTGGTGGGTTAAAGTGTGGGTACACTCACCGCTTCCAGTACCCTCTCTATGGGGTCTCTATAGCGGTTGCCTCAAGTGGAGACCCTTCAGCCAGAAGTGGAACAAAGTGAGCAAGCGCAGGCCTGCACCTTTGCCTGTTACGGCAACGACTGCGGTGGGTACGTGCCACGCTGCATGGTGCAGCAGTGTCAGAGTAAGCGTCTGCGTGTCGCCCAGGCCCAGGTGCGGGAACGCATGGCGACCACGCGGGACCACCGTCTGTTGAGATGGAGGACCTTGCCAGGGTCCGGCCGTTGTGTGGCTCAGGAGAGTGCGCGTCAGCGGAGGCGATGGAGGAGGAGGCGATGGAGGAGGAGGAGGGGGAAGAGGCGATGGAGGCGACGGGCTCGCAGATGAACATGCACGGCGTGTTCCTGCACGTGCTCGGCGACGCGCTGGGCTCCGTGGCGGTGGTGGTCAACGCCCTCGTCTACTCCCACTTCGAGGGCTCGTGCGTGTCGGAGGAGGCTCGCGATGACGGCGAGGGGCCCGCGCGCCGCCGCCGCCACCACCGCCGCTGCTGGGTCCACTACCTGGACCCGAGCCTGTGCCTGCTGATCGTGGCCATCCTCCTGAGCACGGCGGTGCCGCTGCTGCGCGACTCGGCGCTCATACTCATGCAGGCGGCGCCGGGGCACGTGGACCTGCGGCGGTTGCGCGAGGGCCTGGCGCGTCTCGACGGCGTCGTCGCCGTGCAGGACATGCGCGTGTGGCAGCTGGCGGGCAGCCGCCTGGTGGGCACGGCCCGCGTGGCCTGCGCGGAGCCCGCCGACGGCCGCAGCGTCGTCCACGGGGTCCGTAGGTACTTCCGTCAGGCCGGCATCGGACACGCGACCGTTCAGACGGAGTTTGTCGGCCACGACCACCCGCTGGCTGTGGCCCGCCGATGCAGTTAGAGACACGAGCTGTCTGTGTTTGATCCCAAGCGTGGGGGGGGAGGGGGTGGTGAGGAAGAATGCTCAAGCGCCACCTCTATAACTACTTAATTTAAAGCCTAATTCTCAAAGTTGAACAATTGCAACGCTCATTAATTGGCCGACGATAAACTAAACTCTAAACTGAGGTGAGTTTTCACATGTGGAAATGTACAACAGTGGTCAAATGCTCTAAACCCATGTTTCTAAATGTAGAGGGGAAAACGAGAGGACCCAGAGAAAATTCCACATGACCGCAGGGAGAGAGACGTGCAAACTCCAATTATACAGCCACCAGGGTCACGATCGACCCCACGACCTCCTGCCTATCAGGCGAGGGAGTTAACATCTCGCCACTTAATATATAGGGGATCGCAGAGCTTGCGCAATTGTTGACACCGGCTCAACGCTTGGCCGCTGCCTTCCCACTCGTCAGCGGCCTGTCATCCTCGTGCCTCCGAGTAATTCGGTCTCAGAGTAGAGTGAAATAATACTGCATGGCGGCGGGTTTACAAGTTAACATTTGTCTATAACTACAGCAGCCTTCTCCAGATTGCAATGCACTTTCGCTTCCCCCCCCCGCTGTAATGTAACACAAAGGTGTGGGGTGCATCTTGCTTTCTGGAGTGTCTTGTGATCAGGAGAATATGGCATGTGAAATGAGTATAGTATCAATGTTAAGCACGATTCAGAAATATGAAGCAACGTCATTTTTGCTCCAGTTTTATCTTGACTTAAAGCTTTCGTGACTGCAGGAATTCATCTTCTCTGGGTCTTTCGGTAAAGTCACGTAGAGAGGTTCAAAGAAAATAACAAAAATCTACGACGTTTCGATCGCAACACAAGCGGTCGTCATCAGGAAAAATGGTTTAGCTTCTAAAGGCAAACTGTTTATGAAGGTTTATAATAGGCGTAGCCCAAATGTCAGCAGCATGGGTGGGGCAGCTAATGTTAATGTAAGTGATGGGTAGCGACCGCAATGGCGATGGGTTTCCACCAATTAAAGGGTTGCCAGGTCAAAATTAACATGTTAATGTAAGATCGGTGAGCGGCCTCCACGGCAAGCGAGCTGAGGTGGCTATGTTAATGTGAGAGATTAGCATGTTAATGTAAGAGGTTAGCATGTTAATGTGAGAGATTAGCATGTTAATGTGAGAGAAGCATGTTAATGTGAGAGATTAGCATGTTGATGAGATCGCAGAGCCACCGCCACATCGAGGTACGGCGCGCGAAGGTGGCTGTGTTGGTGTGAGAAATTTAACCTGTTAATGTCAAATCGGAGAGCCGAAAATAACAACTAACAGGTTGGGAACATCACAGCCAGTTATGACTTAAACTGGTTGATAACGTCCTTCCAATGATTGCTAAGTTTGTACCCATATTCTCGGTTGAAATTGTGTCTGTGTCTGTTTTTATAGATGACTTCATGAACGAATCTTAGTTGATAGCCAGTGGGTTTGCAAAATACATTCGTCTTAGAAAATGCAATATCGTGTGAGCTCACCACATTAAAACATTGATCAGCCACGGCCGAGGTATTGGTCCTACCATGTTTCAGATCTGCCTTGTGTTCACGAACACGGTCCGAGACATGTAATTTAGTTTCCCCAATGTAACTACTGCCGCAGACACAGCTTAGTACGTAAAATTCGTGATCTGATCCCATCTGTGAAGGATGTGATCCCTGACATGCAATACCCCGGCGTCTACAAACTAAGCACTCAAGTATAAAAACAAAGTGGCATCGTAGAACACGGAGTTGCACATATGGCAATTGGAAGGTGATTAATGCGTTATAAATTATACAAAATAGAGTCTATTATTCAATTTTTTCAATTTCATGTTGTTTAACGTTTTCAGTGTAAATGCTTAAAACGCACAAAATGTCCGCACTGCAGCTTCCAATTTAGCATTACGTTTTTGCGTGGCCGTTTTTTTATGAATGTTTTGGTAAACATTACTATAATGGTTGATTCAGAAGGAAAATAGTTTATGCATGTATGATTAGTACTGTATTATTTGCCTTACGTGCAGTCCTTGGATTACAAACCTAATTCGTTCCTGAGACCCGTTCGTAAGTAAAATGGTTTGTAAGTCGTAACACTTGCTGTAATGTACTTTATTTAAATGCGATACGGTCAGCGTTACGATTATGTGTTACGTTTCAACAAAAAGGGAAGCATTGTTACACTCACAATTAAGAATACATTTTGTACATTTGCATGTAACCCTGTAAAAAACGTATCGTAAATAAAACATTAAATAAAGTAACATGAATAGATACTTTTATTTTCACTTGTCTTGAATCATGATGCGAGCTTGTAGTCGGAAAGGGGGCAATAAGTTGCCAAAATTGCACACACACACGACACACAAAGACACACACGGGAGCACACACACAAAGACACACAACAGCAACCGCCATTCGCCACTAAGTGGCAGTGACATCATCACGACGCTTGTGCCAGGCTATGTGCACCTTGAGGCCACGTGAAGTGTCGAACGCCTGCTGCCAGGAGGTCACGGGGCAGACCCAGGTGCCACAGGTCGACTGACTGAGATGAAATTTCAATTTAAAGCTTTCGTGACTGCAGGGATTCATCTTCTTGGTTCTTTCTACGTGACTTTACGAAAGAACCAAGAAGATGACTGAGATGACTGACTGATGTACCACCTGTGCTCCCTACTGTGCCAACTTGCTGTACTTTAGCCAACCCGGCACTCCGCTCGTTGTTGTGAGCGTCGATTTTCCGCCCTCTGTTGTTGTTGGAGGGCGACTTCCTCCAACTGCCCAGTAGCGTCCTTCACGAGCCTCCTCCACAGAGGCCGATCTTGACACCGCTGGTACCAGTCATCAGCAAGTCCACTCAGCTCCACATCCTCCTGTACCACATCACTCCATCTCTTCTCTAGCCCGTGCTGCGCCCGTTTAGCCCCCTCGATCCGGCCGAACAAAGCTGTTTGGGCATGCAGTGATTTGGCATGCGGGCTACATGGCCCAGCCAACCCAGCCTTGCCTGCCGGAGGAGCTCACCGATGGGAATTTGTCCAGATCTTTCGAGGATTTGTGAGCTCCTCACACAATCCAGCCTGGTTAAGCCCAGCCTGAAAGTTTCTAACCGGCGCAGATGTTCCATTAGAGGGGTCCACGTTTCACAAGCGTAGAGAAGGGAGGGCATGACTGTGGTAGAGATGACCCAGAGTTTCGTGTGGAGCTACAAACCAGGTAGCTTCCCCCAACATTGCACAGCCGATGAAAAATTATGCCGCCCGACTGATTCAGAGCGAGACCTCTGCCGTCAAACCGGAGCTCCCCACACTCACGCTTTCACGTACAAAGAGAAGATCCCCCGTATAGCCTTAAAAGACTGTAGGGGCAAGCACTGTTAGCGAGCACTTGTGAAAGTCAGAACGGTACACGAGGGGGTGGTTGGCCAGCACCACGCCCGACCGCCTTTGTCTTCCCAGTGGCGATGTTTACACACCGCACCAGGTACTCATTTGAGGCCGAATCGACCTAGGGGAGACCCAGGACCGATTTAGATAATCGTCACTTTTGTTGTAGGCTGTGAGTGGGAATCGATCCCGGGTCACTGGGTTCATAGCGCAGCGCGCGAACCGCTACACGACCGCTTCCCACGCACTCACACTTCACACGCATGTGCGCGCACACACACGCAAACACTCACTCTCAGCGCAAAGCAGTGGAAACTGCTGAACCAGCGAGAGAGCAGCTACAACAAGGTTATATATGTGGAGATGGGCAAGCAAGCGGGGTCTGAGCTGGAAAGGAATTCCATCCCCGGACGCAAGCACGTCAGTTGTGTTAATGGGGGAGATAAGGGAGAGAGAGATAAGGGAGGGAGATTAGCATGAAATGAACTTCCGTCGCCGCATAAGAGTATCATGCCCGCATATGCGCACAACAGCAGTGTTAATGAGAGATTACCACCATGAGATTAGCACCATGCCAAAAAATCGTGCGACACAGCTGGCGAATGGAGCCGGCGAGGAAATCACCCCCAAAGTGAGGAGCTCGAGTCTGGCTCCAATTCCAAGTGGCTCACGTGGCGGAGCCTAAACAGACTTAAGAGAGTGCGTTTCGGCAAGATGCAACTCCCTCGTGAAATCACGAGCTTCTACACAACAACCGACCAATGTGTGCTTGTCAGGAAACACAAACCACGTGGATCGTCTCCTGAGATGCCCTGCAGCAACTACGATGCTGGCTCCTCAAGACGTGGCACTGCCAACAGCAGACGCGGTGGGCCTGTGTGGAATATCGGGGAAGGGCCCGTACAGGTTTGGCAGGAGACACGGTGTAGAAGAGCGTGCAATGTGCAATGATCACATTGCACTTGAATGCAATCTGGCCCCATGTACAAAGGTGTGGCATGAGATCTCTTCGGCTATTTGATCATGCACGCATATGAATCCACTTGACTTTGATATTGTGAGCATAACCAGCATTTCGTGCCTCCTAGCCAATGTACGTACAGTGCTTGTAACATTTCACATGTAAGTGGAACATTTGTTTCAATTAAACTAACTTCGCAGATGTATTGACAATGATGACAAGACATTGATGAAAATGCTAATTTATTCCGGTGCAAGTCAGAGTTACAAAGACAGTCGATACACAGCTGGTCATTTCCCCTTGGTGTCATTTTAATTTTCATTAAAATTAACCTTTTCTTTAACCAGCTGTCAATTAATGGAACAAACTTTTAAAATACGAGTTATGAACGGTGATTTTTACTTGACGAGGCTCGTCCAACACCATGGGAATGTCGAATTTTCACAATTGTCTCAGTGCCACCAATGCAGATGAATGAGCATAGCTCATTGTGAGCTCAATGTGTTGAACTTCTTTCGCATCGTACGTAGCCAACCGTGCTAATTGGAGGTGTGGGGAATAGTGACTGGGCTGAGACCATAAACTCACCCAGGAGGTTGTGGGTTCGATCCAGAGCCCGAAGCCTGTATATTTGGAGTCTCTCCACGTTCACGTTTAGAAACGTGCGTCTAGGCTTGCGATACATTTCCACGTGATAAGCCACTTCGTTGAGCTATCATTTGTGGCCTGGACGCTTCGAAAAAAAAGCTGTATAGCTCAGTGGGCCTGACCTGGTAAAATGAAAATAGTTTACAGTTTCGCTTCACTTGAAACCCAGTGTAATCACATGCAGTTGAAATCTGGATTTGAACCCAGATCCCAATGATGACAGCCAAGTGAGAATCCCTCTCTCTCCCCAGCCACCTAATCTTATTTACACTTTTCATTGGGTGTGTGCGTGTGTAGAGTAAATGTGTTAAAGGTATACTTCACCATTCGGAATGTATGATTAAAAATATTTTGGAAAATATTTTGTAAGTGCTTCAAAAGTTTGGATGTGCAGAACATACATCTATTGTGGAGTATTTTTTTCTCGGAGAGAGACCTGCGACCATAGAATGGTCAATCACCCAATTCCGTTGTGCCAGAGAGTTTATAATCTTGGCATTAAGGCACTGATAAGGCTCGCGATTGTCTAAATATAGCAAACAATGTAACATCCTCTTCATGGAAGATGGCATTCTTTGATGATATTCTGCATGTCTGGTGGAGGTGGGATGTTAATTTACACGCCTCGTTTGATACTTATATGAGTAAAATGTACTCTCAACAGGTAGAATGCAATATTGTATTGATGTCATGAGTTATTTTGATAAATGGCCGACAATCTTTAATGATAGCCTATGGGGGAGATGCATAAACTGGAGCCTTGCACTATTTTACTGCAATGTTGCAATGAACTACCGTACAAAAACATGGTCTTCAAATAAAATAAAAACTGCTAAAATGATGTAAGAACAAAAAAACCTGAGAGAGATTTAGCAATGAAAATATTTTAAAAACCTTGCACTCAAAATAAACGAAAACCACATACTGTGGAACACCTTATGAACGCACCTAAACAGACCCCAAGGGTCACGTGACCTCTCCTTAACCGCACGTGCGTGATCGTTTTTTTCTCATGCAAACTCGACCTTTTCAGAGTAATAATTGTTCTGTGCCAGTAAAACCCTTTTCAACTGGCTCGTGTACACAGCCTCTATTCTGCTGTCAATTCACGCAGGCTTCTGTTTGTCGACAAAAGGTTGTTGTTTTTATCCCGTAAGTGATCAAAACAACTGAAGCTTACAGCAAACGATTGCGAATGTTAATACAGCATGCACTATTTTGGGAATTAACTAACTTTCATCTGAAAATGTTCAAAACATTATTTCACAGATGTGTGGCCTTTTCTTCGGCCAGCCCAGCATCCTTCGCCATAGTATAGAAGATGCCCCTCTTCTTCAGGAGAGCAGCCGGCGAATCAAACTCGGCGAGACATCCGCCGTCGAGCACCATGACTCTGAAAGCGACACAAAGAGTGAAATAATTACAATGTTTATGTTTCGTCAAAAACGAGCCCCGCAAATTCCCCCCTGGCCATGCCCACATCAGCACCTGTGCCAGTAACAAATGGCCACCGGTCCTTCCCGGCCAGTCGACAATCTCGAGGGTTGTTAGTGCCTTGTGTGAATTGCCAGCAAAAGTGGCCATTAGCCATGCGTTCTTGCGAAAAGAGCGGCTGGAAATGGTGTCTACCTGCAAAGGTGGGAATAGCATCCAATTTAAGCCAATTCTAGATTTGAAGCTTTCGTGACTGCAAGGATTCATACTCTTAGGTTTTTTCGGTAAAGTCACGTAGGTAAGAATAAATAATAAAAATAATAGAAATAATACTTGATACAGTAAATCTAGCTGTGACGGTCCCACCCACCTGATGACGGAGACTTGTGTTGCCTCCGAAACGTCGTGATTTATCACTTTATTTCTATTATTATTTCTATTATTTTTATTATTTATTCTTACCTACGTGACTTTACCGAAAAAACCTAAGAGTACAATTTAAGCCAATTGCCAATCCACTGCTGGATGAAGGCCTCCCCAATATTTAAACATCAGCAAAAGGTTTGGTATCAAAGGGGAAAACCGTGCCAAAAGCAAGCGGCAGTGAGGAAGAAGTTGTAATGCATTATTTTTCAAAACATTACACGATTGACAATATGTAGGCATTCTCAGACTGTCATGTATCATGTACAGTACTGTACACGTAGGCCTCTGTGAGAAAGCAATACATGAAGAGGACATTGAGATGGAGATCAAATGCACATGATACAGTGATTACACAGGCTGCCAGGCCAATCAGTGACTGAGCCTGTAATACAACACGAAGATTTTATTAAATAACAAAAATATAGAACAGCTGCCTACGCAGCATATTTTACCTGCAATTAACTCTCATGCGGTGTTTTAATTATCAAATTGCACACGTTATGATTAAGATTGCGACCTTAACTGGGCCAAACTTGGGTAGTTGTGCAAACTGACGACTGCCTAGGTTGTAGGAATGAAGCAACCTGGACAAACATTGTTATTATGACATGTGAGTTTTCTTCTTTTTTAAAATCTTAATACTGCCAAAAAGGTTCCATACATAAGACAATGTCTGGTCTGGGTTTTGCCCCCTGAGTAATAGCATTACCCAGGAATATTAGCCAGCTAATGCCGCCCCCTTGATCCGACGATCGTCCCCCGTCCCTTGCTCGGCATGCAAGGGCATCTCCCGCTCCCGAGGGCCCATGTTCTGGCGAGACCCAAGAGGTCGCGACCCCAAAGGCGGTGCTGTGCACGACGGGGTGCCGGCTGCACGTGGGCTCACCGCGTGTAGTCGATGACGGTGTTGAGGCGGTGCGCGATGGTGAGCACGGTGCGGTTCTGGCACTCGCGGCGGATCGTCGCTTGGATGAGGTCGTCCGTCTCCAGGTCCACGGCCGCCGTGGCCTCGTCCAGGATGAGGATGCGGCTCTTACGGAGCAGCGCGCGCGCCAGGCACACGAGCTGCCTCTGCCCAACGCTGCGGGAGAGCGCACGGGGGAAGTAGCAACGGCGTGTCCTCCAATCACCCAACGGAGGTGCAATCCCTACCGCAGTGTACGCTCGACAACACAAGGAGGGATGTACATTCGTCGAATCGATGCCAGCGCACTGATACACCGGTGTAGCAAGCGCGGTTACTTGATGCACAAATGCTAATTAAAAAAACGCTGCAGCAGTGTGCGGCGACTGGTCACGCAGAACAGACAAAGACACATTTGACAACTCGATGCTTCATTCCTATATAAGGAGGTATCAAAGCGATTTGCTCTGCGACTCCTGGTGCTATTAACTGGCTCATCAACCGCCTCAATGTAATATTACAATTGTTGCTCTACATCGATATCAGCCATATGAAGATTGATACTATCATCCAACACGATTCCGTATGTTTTGCCGATTGCATTGGTTGAACAGCCTTTCCCTTGCCATGATAAAATGTGGTTTAGGTTTCCACTGAAAGCCTGTCTGTTTAGATTTCAAGACATCTCCCTCTGTCATGCTCATTGACATACAATATACTCTACGCATTGCCCTATACATGAAATGGTTACATGTACACACCGAATGAATTTTCTCTTTCGCGAGATTCCAAAAAAGCACGAAAAAAACCTACCTGAGATTCTCCCCTCCCTCAGAGATGGGGTGATCAAGGCCTGCTTCCAAGGACCGCACGTGAGCCTTCAGGTGTGCCATCTCCAGGGCGCTCCACAGCTCCTCGTCACTGTGGTGCCCAAACGGGTCCAGGTTCATGCGCAGAGGCCCTGAAAAGAGCACGGGGTCCTGGGTGGGGTCGGGTCAGAAAGAGAAGGAAGAAGACGCGGTTTGGTGAGAATAACAAAACATGTCATCAACCAAGCCAAACTCTAGCTGCCTTATAATTGTACAGCCATAGTAGTTTTTTTAGCTTTTCACACACTGCTTGCCTGCAACCCACCGGCGTGCATAACAAAAGGCGGCGTAATCCTCGCTCTCTTATCTACTTACGCCGCAGTGGCAGCACTGGTCGTGACCTCACCAGCTTATACCCCCCCCCCCCCACGGCGCACCCTGGCTCCTCCCCCCTCCCCTTTGCCAGTATATATAAGGGCGTGTCTCTTAGAGCTCTCTTCACTTGATACAGTCATTTTGCTGTGACGGTTCCACCTGAAGACGGAGGCTTGTGTTGCCTCCGAAACGTCGTGATTTTATTTATTTGTTTTCTTCTTTTAACCTACGTGACTTTACCGGAAATAAACAAAGAGTACCAAAATAACAATTTGTGCATGTCTACCTCGCCTGCTATGCAGGAGGCCGTGGGTTCGATGCCGACCCTGATACCTGCTGCTCTATATTTGGAGGTTTTATCTTCTCCCTGTCGTCACGTGGATTTTTCTCCGAGTCCACTGGTTTTTCCCTCCACGTTTATAAACATGTTTTTAGAGTATTGGGCTGCTATACGTTTCCACTTCATCGGGCTATGATTTGTGGCCAGGTCGTTGGTGAAAAGAGCTACATAGCTAAGTTGGACTTACCTGGTAAAATAAAAAATAGTTTAGTTTAGTAAACAAGAGAGCCATTTCAGGGGGCTATTTGGCCTACTCGTCCACACTGGTCCAAAGTCTTGCAAATCGTTGGATTTCGCCCCCCCCCCCCCCCCACTTTACCGCACCACACGTGATCTGATGGTCTACCAACTCTGGTGTACCCATTTGTATTATGTGGTAGACATGGGGATTTAAGAAAATTGCCCGTGTGTGTGTGTGCTGTGGGGAGCGGTAGTGTAATGGTCAGTATTGTGGTTCGTGCGTTTATCTACGAACCTAGCGACCTGAGTTTGATTCCCGTTCATGACCAACAACGTTCACAAAGGATATCTGAAGCAGTCCTGGGCCTCACCTTGGCATATGCAATCTGAAATAAGTACTTGGTGCAATGTGGCCAGGCATGGTGCTGGCCACCCACCGACCGACTCGTGTGCCGTGCTTGCCTTCAAAGGTGCTCTTGCTCACAGCACTTGCCCCAACGGTCTGTTAAGAGGCTACACCGGGGGGATCTTTGTCTTATTTTGACTCTGTCAATGTGTGTGTGTGTTGTGCTGACCAGGGGCACAAGATTTTGTGGGTGTAATCTAAAGATCTTGATTTGAAGCTTTCGTGACTGCAGGAATCCATCCTCTTTGGTTCTTTCGGTAAAGTCACGTAGGTAGAAAAAATAATAATAGATCACGACGTTTCCTACGACAGCAGTCCTCCTGCTGTGTTTGTTTCACACCTGATGACGGTTGCTTGTGTTGCGATCGAAACGTCGTGATCTATTATTTTTTCTACCTACGTGACTGACGGGCGTTCCGGGCGCGTGGCTTTGACGTGGAGCGCAGGTGACGCAGACCGTCAACTGGCTCGTGCGGCAGACGTGCGAGCTGGAGACCAACGTGGTGGTGGAGCGAGTGAACCAAAAAGTAAGTAATCTAAAGATGTTGGGCGATGTCCTGACAACCCACGGCTGTCAAGTGTCCGCGCTCCCCCCCCCTGTCGATCACCTGCGGGATGATGGTGAGCTTGGAGCGCAGGTCGTGCAGGCCGATGGGGGCGATGTCGATGCCGTCGATACGGATAGAGCCGCCGGCCGCCTCCATCATGCGGAAGAGGCAGCTGGTGAGAGACGACTTCCCCGCGCCCGTGCGCCCCACGATTCCCACCTGTGATACGCAGCACACGCCGGCACGTCGACGCGTTAACCCAGGCCACCCAGGCAAGGCGACCCCAACACCAGAGGTCGCAAACGGGTTTTGATTCCTTACCTGTACCCATACCCAGCCGCACCAGGGTCGCAAATGGATACCCGTACCCGGCTGGGTACGGGTAGCCGGGTATTGGATAGGGTACGGGTATCGGGTACCCGGTTGCGACCTCTGCCCAACACCCTGGCTTCCCGTGCTGTCAAAAAATCTCCCCCCCCCCACCACCCATCCGCCGCGACGTTGCAACCCTTTGGGAAGTCCCTCGAATCAAGGAAAACTGTCGCCTTCCCATTCACCAGGACCTCAATAACGTCCCTCGTCATCGCTTGAAGTCGCATAAGCCCTTCTGGACCCATGTGCTCAACCCCCATTAAGCTTGGAAAGCTGAATGGAGTTCAAAAGAACTCACAAACACCTTGTGAAAGACCCAATGCAGAAGATCCATTGGATTTGATCGTCCACGAAGCTCATGGTCCACCCTAAATCGTATCCACTGCACAAACCATGGCAGATGCGAATATCTGATGCACACATGGAAAAATAAACTCTCCAGTGTGCGACTGTGGTCATTCAGAACAGACCGTACAACATATAACGACGCACTGCCCGATCCACAAATATACGAAGGAGACATCACAGCGACAACACTCCACTGCTCCTGACGCGGTTGTCTGGCTTAACCACCTCAATGTGAAATTGTAGTTGCTGCTCTGCATCTACATCAGCCATATGAAAGATCCTCACAAGAGAGGCAACATCGTTTCACGTATCTCAATGAGTTTATTTAATCTATTGGATAGATAAAGGGTACCACCAATTCTTCTTTTGTACGGTGTTTGAAAAAAGCAGCAGGGTACAATTGTATATTTTATTTTATAAGATATTCCACTGCATCTGGGATGGTAGCTGAGTGGAGGCTGCTTGTTATCTGTGGTATGCCCAATACGCCACCAGGATATGTGTGGTGTATTGGGCAGTCACCTGCGCTATGCTTTGATTGATTGAAGATTGATTGACATTGCGCACCGTGCGCGTGCCGTACGTGGCTCAATGCACGTGGCATGGGACAAAAAGAGCAAAGAAAATTTAAAGGAAACATTCAAAGTCAGATGAACCTTCACAGAGTGAAGTGCTCCAGCTTTGAGCGTGTGTGAGTGTCAGCTGTCAATAGTCTTGGTCAACCCGTAACGCCTGGGTCTGTCCCATGATCTCCTGTCAGCAAGCTTTCCACACTTCACGTGGCTTCAAAGTGCACGGAGCCTGGTACAAGGGCCGTGGTGGCATCACTGCCACTTAGTGGCAAATCATAGTTGGTTGCTGTTATGTGAGATGAGTGTGTTTCGGCGGTTGTGGAGAGATTGGAGAAGTTTCCATACTAGGCAGTGTGCTTATGACCAGTTTCGGTTTGCCAGCAGATGTCTCACTCCGATTCAGGTGAGCAGTATTATATTTCCATCAGGTGTGTAACTCTGTAGGAAAGCTGCTTGGCCTGTCGCTCAATACGAAGCTCCAGGTGTTCATGGCCACAATCATGCCCTTCCTTCACTATGCTTCCAAAAATTGGTCCCACTGAAGGAACATCTGCACTGGTTTGAAACATTCACGCTGGCCTGCCTACGATCCATCCTGGGTTTAACCAGGCTAGTTTGTATGAAGAGCTCAAAGATCTTTGACAGATCTGGACACTTCCATTAGTGATCTCCTCCAGCAGGCAAGGCTGTGTTGGCTGAATCCTGTAGCCCACATGCCCCAGCAGCTTTTGTTTGGCCAGGCAGAAGGGGATGAACGGGCGTGGCATGGGCGAGAAAAGAGGATGTGGCTCTGGGTGAAATTGCCAATGACTTGCACCAGCAATGTTAAGTTTGGCCTCTATGGAGGAGGCTCATGAAGGACGCTACTGGGCAGTTTGAGGAAGTCGCCCTCCAACAACAACAGAGGGATGAGGAGCCACAATCACAACAACGAGTGGATCACCGGGCGGCTAGAATGCAGCAAATTGGCCGAGTGGGGGTACAGGTGGTGCATCTGTCAGCCATCACAATCACGGTGGGGTGGGGGGGGACAGACAAAGGTGGCCGGGTGTAATGCTGACCACTCACCCCCTCGCGTACCATGCCGGCCTTTGTAGGTGTATCGCTAACGGCACTTGCCACAACAGTCTGTTAAGGCTACACGGGGGGGGGGGGGGGGGGGGGGGGGGTGGTGCGTGGATCTTTGTCTTTGTTTCCATCTTTGTGTGCAGGGCACCTTCTCCCCAGGCTGGATGCTGAAGCTGATACCCTTGAGCACGAGCTCCAGCTCGGGGCGGTAGCGCGTGCTGTAGTCCACGAACTCCACCTGCCCGCGGTCCGGCCACTCGCTCGGGGGCCGTGTCTCCGTCTCCCACGCCGCCTGCGCGCTCACGGCACAACAGCGGTTGAGGAGAGACCGGCGCAGGCTTCACGACGTCTAGTGGTTGAACTGCATTGTGGCCAATTAAAAATACAAATTGCCTTCCTTCACATCTGCCCTCAAGCTGGTCCTCAATGCTCACGAAAAGTTATTCTCCACGAAAAGTTATTCTCCAAATCTGTCTCGCCACACCATGCATATTGGGGATGTTGACAACCTTCAATATCTAGACGTTGACCTGGACTCAAAACTGTGTTCCAATACCCACGTTGACCACGTGACACAACGAGATAAAAACCAATATTGGATTCCGATACAGGAACAAGCGTTGCATTCCACATCGACTCCCCGTCTGAATATTGTTAAAGCCACCACTCTGCTCATATTTGATTATTACAACACCATCTACAGCCTAGCTTCTGAATCCACCTTGAAAAGTCTAATTCCACTGAACCACTCCGCTCTCCGCTTTGCCCTCTGACGCCCCCTCTCTAGAGCTCATCGTGGTAACCTGTAGCTCAACTCAATTCTGTCCCGCACTGAATATCCGCAAAGACCACCACTGGGATGTCTTCACCCTAAAGGTCCTCATCCTAAAGGTTAAACAAATCCGCCAATGACCTAAAGGGCAACTTTCTTCCTCCCGTAGCCTCAGAATCACCTCCTTATTCCGACTAAAAATTCCATTTGCTACAACGTTGTTAAAAAAAAAGAATTTTTCCGCGTTGTTGCTCCACATTGCTCTAATCCTCTTGCTGCTCAGCTACTGCTCGCTTCCCTCACTTCACTCCCCCTCTTCACTTGCCTTCTCTCATCTAGATGTGTACAGCGCCTTCATCCAAGGCGCTGTACAGCAATTACAAAAATGGTACACGTGATGAAGGTGCTTCGGTCGAAGGTAACCTAATATTAGCTTGCGTTCAATTTCCATTACCAATCACAGTAAGTCGCATAATCTGACCGCCCTGACAAATTAGCCACCCACACCCAGTGCAGTGTTTGTGCACAGTGTGGGACTGTCATTTTCCATTAATGTTCACTTCTCTGACCTTTTCACATCTCCACCTGTACCCCGGTCCACGGCGAGTCGCATTTGCATCGCCGGACTGTGTGCGCACGTCCATGCTGCGTGCGTGTGTGAATAGCGGGGAGCGGCAGTGTAGCAGTTTGCGCGATTACGCTACGAACCCGGCGACCCGAGTTCGATTCCCACTCACGACAAACAACAGTGATGATTATCTGAGCCGATCATGGGCCTCCCCGAGGTCGACTCAGCCTCAAATGCCCCAACAGTCTGTTCAGGCGATAACGTGGGATCTTTGTCTTTGTGTGGATAAGTGAGCGGCTGCACCGCCCTGCTGCAGGAGCCGCCCTCACCTCGCGGTCGATCTCCGTGTACTCGCTCACTCGCTCCACCGCCACCACGTTGGTCTCCAGCTCGCACGTCTGCCGCACGAGCCAGTTGAGAGTCTGCGTCACCTGCGCTCCACATCAGAGGCACGCGCCCGGAACGCCCGTCACAAAAATGTCGTCTTGTCAGGATCCCCCCCCCCCCGTGATATTTGCGCCTTTAGCGATTGAAATTATTATTCACGTAAGTAAAATGTGTGTCGTACACCCTCCTCCACCCGACACGGCCAATTGATGAAATTGTCACGTGACAAACAAGAGTCTGAGCTTGAAAATTCACAGCCAGGGAGCAAGCTCATGGGTGCCTTGTTCTATTCTTGCCTCTGGCAGCGATACGTTCAGCAGCTAAATGTCAATGTTGAGGTCTGCTCGCCACAGCGAGAGTACTTCAGATAATTTTTGTAGTTTTACCACTCCTCCACTGAAGGAGCGCAGACTACAGTAGTTTGCTATATGGTCCATAGTTTGTATTGCATGGCCACAATCAAACTGTGACTAGGCGGGTGGCTGGTGATGTAATCAGACACAGGCCCAATGAGAACGAGAGCTGGACAAAAGCGAGTTCATCGATCCCACTCTATGAGGCACACACTGATATTTAATTCACCTGGGGTGAGAGGACCCGATACATCGTACGTACCACGAGGCCCGTTAAACCTGTTTGTCCCCAGAGCATCGGCACAATAACCCTTCGCTGCCCACAGTAGAAGCTCCGATCACACTCCCTCACGTTGCAAACACCAAGCACTCTGTTAAACCGCTGCTGCAAAACCTCTCGCGCCGAGGGCTGCTTCCTTCCGTGCCTGCAGCTCACCGGCTCGTCTGCAGAGGTCATAAGTTCTGCGCCTCGCGGCATGGGAAAGGTACGAAGTGTCCGGCAGCGGGAAGATAAAGACTCGGGGTGTCTTTAATGAGCCAAGCGGCGGCGGGGGGGGGGGGGTGTTGCTCACGTTGAGGGCGTAGGAGATTGACAGGCCCACAACACCGCCGGCTGTTGTCCCCCGCGCCAGGACAGCGAAGAGCGCGGCGAAGAAGACGACCAGGTTTCCCGTGAACTCGAGGCGGATAGCCAGCCACCTGCAGCACACGACGAGGCGTTGAGTCATGTGATCACAGCGTATGGAATACGAATTCAATGACTTCAACATGAAGCACGCGGCACTCTCATTGATAAGAGAACAACTCGTCGGCACGAGGAACTGCTGATGAGCAGGAACTCATCCCTTTAGAACTGCTTTTTGTGTTTGTTGTCCTTCCCCGCACCTCCAATTAGCACGGTTGCCTGCATACAATGCGAAAGAAGTTCAACATACATACAAGGCAGCCATACGGCGATTCGGCGGCAACAATAATATCCCAAGCTCTGCCATCCCCTATAAACTAAGGTGTTATTTGGTCAATTAATGAGTGTTCACATGTGGCACGAAACCAGAGCAACCAAACAAACCCCACGCGTGCGAGGGGGGAAACACTCCATCCCATGCAGATGGAACAAGTGGACTCCACATTTTTGCTGTACCACCTCGTGGCGAGCCGGCGCGTGGCACCTCCTCGGCGCCCATGGGAAGGGAGTTTCGCAAACTGTGTGCGATCCACCAACCCTCACCTCCACAGTGCTGGATTATAGACCACGTGCATAGCCACCACCACACGGTATGACAAGACAATGCTTTTGCTGGCGTTCAGCAAGAGCCACCAAGTGAGAAGACATTCCTCCTGGACGTCGGTGAAAAAGAGCTTCGCAGCTCATCGGATTTTCCCAGGATAAAAATTCTGAAAGATTATCATTCTGACTTTTCACTTTTCTGCTCCCTGTGGATAAATACGCGCCATCGAAAGTGTATAGTAAAAATATTAATGCATTGATCATAGTGTAAACTGTGTAATATGAGAATATCCGGCTCACTGACGTATCACACCTTGTCATGGTGATTGGCTCTGCCGGTCCTGGTTTACAGCCAATGGGAGGAAGCCTGGGGGCATGGCCCTGACGTGATGGAAGGGTGACAGCTATGGAGATTGGTTCTGCAGGCTTTGGCCTCAGCCAATGGGGAGATGAGTCAGGGGCTTGGTCCCGGGAGCTGACGAGGGAGCCTGGAAGATTCCATGCAGGCTAACGAGGATTGGCTGAAGCGTACCACGTGACCCGGGGATTAAATAGGGGTAGAGAGGAACGACACGTGGTCAGAACGGGAACCAACGGCTCGCGTGGCTCCAAGTTGCCACGTGGCAGTGCGTCTCTCTCGGTCTATCTGTCCCTTCACGTTGTCTACCAGCAGCGTGAAGTAGATGTAACCCAAAGTGAATAAAAGACGGATTCCAGAAGTCGTCTCAAAGAGTCTTATTACAACTGTATTGTTCGCCTACCTCTCTCCTCCCATTGTGCTCTACCACTCTTCCCATCCCCATCTGTTCCAGTTTGCCGCGCCTTCTCTGCAATTCCGATTCCATGCACCTGTCGAAGTCTTTATTCAAACTCTTCGTCTATTCTGCTAATTATTGCCCCCCCCCCTCCAATCTAATGTCATCTAAGCTACCCACAATGCACCACAGCCTATCTTTTTCAACATCGCAATTCTCTGTTGCGTCACCATTTACAGTGAGGGAAAAAAGTATTTGATACTTATTTCCCTCATTAAAATGCAAATCAATTTATAACATTTTTGACATGCGTTTTTCGGGATTTTGTTGTGGTTATTCTGTCTCTCACTGTTCAAATAAACCTACCATTAAAATGATAAACTGAGAATTTTTTTGTCAGTGGGCAAACGTACAAAATCAGCAGGGGATCAAATACTTTTTTCCCTCACTGTACACCCCCCCCCTACTCCTGTTTAGCAACTTGGGATGTTTCTGTCTTGAGACACTTTCATACATTAACAGTGTTTTTTTTGTTTCGATATGTGGTATATATCAAAAACTGATATTGAACCCGATTTAGATATTTGGAAAGACTAAAAAACTCATGAGAGTAATCGTTAGTTTACCTCATGTCCACATTGGATTACTGTGTAACAATGTGCACACCTCTAATTCATCACTTTGGAGGCAGGAGTCATGCGCTTGAGATCCACTTGCAGGCGTGGTGAGGTTCCCCCTCAGTAGGCAGCGTAGCAGGTAATCCGCTGATTTGCAATATCTCTCTACGGATCAGTCAACTTCCCTCTCATCGCATTATTTTTTTCTCCGGTTTCTTCCCGTGCGCAAATGTGCTCGACAGGTCACTCCGTGGGCGGCACGTGTAGAACTCGTGACCAAAGGCAACGCAGGACCCAAGGAAGACCGGCCAGGCCACTCACCGATTGGACACGATCCAGGGGAAGACGCACACTTGGTTGACGTCCACGATCTTGACGTTGTGCGCGAGGAAGCGAGGAAGGTGCCTGTAGGCCCGGATCACGCTCAGGCCCTGCACCGTCTCCCCGAAGTGCGAGTAGATGGGCGAGCGCGTCACCGAGTCCAGGCGACGGAGCTGGCGCGACGTGCTCACGTAAAAGCGCTGCCGGTGGAGGAGGAGGGGAGAGTTTCATTTTCAGTTAGAGACAGTTCAAGTTCAAGTTCATTTATTTGGTATAGCCCTGTGAGCCATTCGGCTCTTGAATCGGGTACAACCGCAACAAATAAAAAACTAAAACATGATGAACAAGAAAACATCTTAAAGTGACTATGCGCAAACAGAAAAATCACGTGCCGAGGTGGAACGGCACGTGTCACAACAACAACCGCCATTCGCCACTAAGTGGCGGTGACGTCACCACGACGCTTGTGCCAGGCCATGTGCACGTTGAAGGGGGGCCGCACGGAGGGGACACGCAGCAGGCAAAAGCCTTTAGATTTCGAGCACGCACGCACACACGCACGTACTCGTGTGTTGAAACTCTCCCAACGCTGAGCATTTATTCAATGAAAGCATTGACGTAGAGTGTTACCTCATCACGCGCGAGGGACACGTTCCAGTGATGCTCGTGAATAACAAATTTCGCGGGTAATGATATTGGCCGATGAAAACCTAAATTTTTTCATGAATTGCCTTATATAATTACGTAAATAAACTTTATCTCTCATAACTTTATCTCTCATCACTTGATCTCTCATCACTTTATCTTTCAATGCTTAATCTCTCATCACTATCTCTCATCACTTTATCTCTCAACACTTAATCTCTCATCACTATCTCTCATCACTTTATCTCTCATCACTTAATCTCTCATCACTGTATCTCTCACCACTTAATCTCTCATCAGTTATTATCTCAGCACTTTATAACTCATCATTTTCTCTCTAATCACTTTATCTCCCATCACTTTATATCTCTTAACTTTATCTCGCATCACTTTATCGTGGATAGCCAAAACCGCAGATAGCAAGTCCGTGAATAACGAGGGAAGACTGCACTGCTGTACCGGTGTTAGTATGGTACGAAGCTTCCTCGGAACTCGTCGATAAGTCACAAGCGCAAGCATAACCACCGCCAAGGGTGGCAGACAGTAGCCCACTTCTCGGGTGTTTTCGTGTCACCTTAAACACGACTAATATCTGCACTCTGTTCTTTTCATAACGCGAATTGGATATAACGCGATGAATGTATTATGGAACACATTTCTATAACGCGGATGCGAATTGGATATAACGCGATCGAGTGAACTTAGCGACGTCGCGCGAGTAGCATTGCACAAGGCAGTGGGATGCTGCTGGATGCTTCTAGATGCTACCCACGCGCCTCAGTCTTTGTTCAGCCTGCGTACACATCTCGCGTGTGATCGTGGACTGTGCTCTACGCTACATTATTTATTATAACGTGACTTTTCCATTATGCGGCGTTCTTCAGGAACCCAACTCCCGCCGCGTTATAGGAGAACAGACTGCATAGGCGAAATGGACGTCGTTGATCTGAATTATTTAGCTCTCACCCCCGCACAGAATAGAACCATCCCCCAACTCCTCCTCCCATTGCAGAGCGCGTTGACGCCGCGCTCGCTCACTCGCTCGCCGCGCTGTGCCGCTCCCCGCACCGACGGGAACGCGTCAAGCGAGTCGGCACCTGCACGAAGAAGTAGAAGATGGCGATGGGCACGATGACGGCGGCGAAGAGGGGCGTCGCGATGCAGATGACGAGGACGGTGCTGAGGACGCCGAACGCGCACGAGATCCACGAGCGGAACGACATGGGCAAGGTGTCGTCGATCGTGTTGATGTCCTGTTGGGGGAGTCACGAGAAAAGGTGAATAAAAAGGCAAAGGTGCAGCCCTGCTTGCCAGCAGAGTTATCATCTCCCCGCGGTGGCGAGATGTCAACTTGCTCGCCTGGTATGCAGGAGGTCGTGGGTTCGATCACGACCCTGACGCCTGCTGCTGTATATTCGGAGTTTGCATGTCTCTCTCCCCGTGGTCGTGTGGATTTTTCTCAAAGTTTTCCCCTCCACATTTAGAATCATCGTGCGATTAGAGTGTTTCATTGCTGTAAATTTCCACACGATGATAAGCCACTTCGTTGAGCTATAGTTGCGGCCAGGTCGCTTCTGAAAAAGAGCTGCATAGCTCAGTGGGCGTTACCTGGTAAAATAAAAAAAAGTCTATAGGAAGGGGCCTCCAAGAGGGTTATCTTGATTAGATGTCCACGCAATGCCAGACGTCTTTACCCCACAACACGCAACCTGCGGATCAACTAACTGTGGTGTACTCACTGTTGTTAATGCTGTTGTGGAGAAAGAAGCAACTAGGGTGGTGGGATTTGAGAAGCTTGCACTACTCCTGTTTCAACTGCCGTGCCGGGAGGTGGAATTGAACCGGTGATCCCCTGATTATAAGTCGGGTGTGCCAACCGTTACACCAGGGCAGCGTACCCTGGCGCTCGAGCGTCTCCAGCAAATTGTCCAGCCTACGATGCCACTCATGTGTCTCCGTACAGACACCATGAGGGCAGACCGTACCATTGGGTAAAGTCCGGTGCGCTAGCCCACGACAAACACCACGGCAGCATCCTCACCGGGGAAGTGAGATGAGCGGATCTTGCGGAAGGTGAACGAACGTAAGGAGAGTCTTTATATCTCATCACTTTATCTCCCATTACTTTATCTCTCATCACACCCTGACTCTATAGACGTCGACTGGTTTATTTGGCGTCGTGGAGAGCACATGGGACAATATCACAATATTTTATTCACGCCGGAGGAATCTGATGAGCAGTGAAGCTCTTTTTTCCAGAGATGTCCAGCAAGGGGCGGGTAAGGATGACGGCGGCGAGCACCTTGGCGAAGCGGTTGACGATGCGGCCGATGGGAGTGGTGTCGTAGAACGCCATGGGGGCGTGCAGCATGTTGCCCAGCAGGTCGCGGTGGAGCACTCGTGAAGCCTCGATCGTGCCCTTGGCGGTGATGAACGTGGCCAGGAAGACGAAGAGGCCTGGGCGGCAAATGGCGAGTGGGCAGGGGGTTTGTTTGTTATGTTGGGAAAAAAATAATACAAATAACAGCAGCAGCCCGTTCCGTTTGGATGTCGTGCGTTATAATGTGCAGCCCTGCATCAATCAATCAATCCACGTATCTGCTGGTCTCCCCGAGCCTCGTCGGTCATCAGGGTTGTTTGACCATACTTCACCACACAGGAGTCGCTGTCGGTGCGTGAAGGGGTTGGCCCAGGACATGCCTCATATATCACTCACCGGCTGGTGTTTGCCGTGGCCAAGAATTGAACTCGGGAAAGCGTGCATTTCATTGAACGCAATACGGGATAGCCACACTGCCTGGGGCCAGGAATGGAGATGCGTGGATGTGCCCAACAACGACCTCGTCAGTGATCCGTCTGTCCAGATGCCTGGTTTCGACCTCCCAAGGCACCAGTGGGTTCAGTTGAACCGCTTCCGGAGTGACCAGGGGGTATGGGCCGCTTCCGAACATCGATGGGGCATCGTACGACGACTACTACACGACAGCCCCACTGTGTGAATGCGAGGAGCAGCAGACGATGGCGCCCCATCGTCTCCGGCTGTGAAGTGCATCAGGGCATGCCAGGCGTGACTGGTTGCTGCCCTGCACGTGCTGGAGGAGGAGGCTGTCACGTGCCTCTATTTATTGATTTGTATTGTGTGTGTGGTGCTCTAACTGTGTAAAAAAATTCGGTGAACACATTTAACGCAATAATTATCCATTGCTAAGTTTTGCGGCCTGGCCTGAAAAAGCAATGACAAAGCTTGATAACAACGCGTATAATTTTTCTACGTATTTACATTGAAGTTGAATGCATTTCCAAGGCTTTCAATCTCTGCTCGACATCACTCAATCTCCCTCGCTGTTCAAGCCACTCACTCGTAGCACACCGCTTCAGTGTCACTTGGAATTCGCTTTCCCTCGCAGATTATTGTTTCAAAACCAAAATTAAAAGTAGCCCCAGGTCGTCAAGTCGGGTGTGGAATGTGAATTCCAAGATTTATCTGCATTTTTTTGTGATTTCCCCCCCAGGATTTTATGCATTTTGTCGATATTATCCTCATTCGAGTTGCACGATATTATTGATACTAAATATAAAATGCATGTAAGTGTCAAGAATTATCAAAAAGGTGAATATTCCGTGTTATTGAACACATGCTTCCACAGTGGCATGTCTTTCAAATTTTGGTGTGAGGGAGCAAATCCGTCCTGTTTAGTTAAAGTATTCAAAGCAAGAATAATAAACGTATGAACATGAATAAAATCACAATAATAATAACAATGATTTCACCTTGTAACGCACGCAGTATTCGCTTGCTCTCGAAGAGGAGAGAGAACAACTCGGAGGCGCACAGAAGAACCACAGACGAGCGGGAAGGCAGCAGTCACATGGTAAGCCAGCACCTGCAATTGCCCAAGCTCTATGGTCCTCTATATATGAAGGTGTTATCGGCCAATTAATGAGTTTACATGCGGGAAGAAACCGAAGCACCCGGGGAAACCCACGCATTCGAGGGGGAACACTCTATCCCATTCAGACGGAAACAAGGTGGAGTCCACATCTTTGGTAACTGCCTTCTCCTGGAGAGCCAGGGTTACGGCACCTCAACAACGACGAGAAGGAAGTTTTGCAACGCTCGTGCACATTCACCAACCATCACCGCTGCCTCCCGCAGTGCTGGGTGACAGGCCACGTGTAGCAAAGCCACTACCGGTTGCCCAGCCACTACTTCTCGGACGCTCCTTCCTTCATCCGTTGATAAAGCCACGGATACATTTTGCCAAAAATTACAAGTCTCAGAGGATGCGTGGCGCACACCCCTGGCGTTAGCGGCGACGCTACGATGCTCGCTCGGGTTTAAAGCCTTTACCTTGAGCCACCCCCAGCGCTCCGTAGACGCCCAGGCGCATATCGTTGCCGTAGGTGACGTTGGGGTAGCTGGCCGCATCGAAGGTCCAGTCGCTGAGCCAGAAGTTCTGGCCGATGACGGCCGCGTTCTGCAGGAGGTTTCCCATGAAGATGAGGAACGATAAGAAGAGGCCTGTGGAGCGCATGTACTGCATGTACACGGACCACTTGACCTGCACGCCAACACGGGGACACACACACACCACATGTATGTACTGCATGTACACGGACCACATGACCTGCACGCCAACATGGGAACACACGAGGTGTTCCCCGAGTAAACAAGATAAATAATAATGTACACTATGAGACCTCCTTTACCAGTGGCAAAATATAGTAATTTGTTTTTACCCTTTCAACTGGTACAAAACTGACACCTTTATACAAGGCATCATATTTGCAATAACCACAAGACAAGCAGTCAAAATGCAAACAAAAAGAAACAATTCTGATAATGATAATGATATGCACTGTCCTTGAAGTTGATTGGTCCACACCCGAGACAGCTTTTCTTAGAGCCTAGTCTCCATTGGTGTTGGACCAGATGACGCCAAAAGGCGTACAACTCAAAAACAGCGCACTATCAGAGTATTGAGAGCTCGGGGTAAGCATTTATACTATGAGACCTCCTTTACCAGTGGCAAAATATAGCAATATGTTTTTACCCTTTCAACTGGTACAAAACTGACACCTTTATACAAAGCATTACAATAATAATGTAAACATATTATTTGTACAATCGGGGGGTGGGGGGGGGGCACCGGTAGGGAGTTCCACAACCGGGGGCCACCACAATATGCTCTCGATCAGCCCAAGAACGCAGCCGAGATCGAGGAATACATAGAAGGGCACCGTCGGCAGATCGTACAAGCCATGATGAAGGGGGCACGAGATTGAATTGGCTCCTGAACGTAAAGTACAAGCTCATCCTCGTAAGGCGTACGTACATTTCCAGTCTCCACGCCTTCCTTTTCGATCAGCTTCTGCGCTTTATCATCTTGCTCCTTCCCAAGCAGTGCTGTCTCTCCGCTCGTCGAGTTCCTCGCAGAGTGTTTCTTGTGGCTCCGTCTAGATTCACGTCAGAAAAACACAATGCAAAGGAACAACGATAATAAGGCAAACACATTCCACATAAACACGTTAAGATGCAGGTGCACGGTGTGCAAAAGCTTTCGGATCTAAGCTGATGTCAGTTATAATCATTTACACCCGTTCATCAAGCCACTACTGGATGAAGACCTCCCTTAAATTTCGATTTAAAGCTTTCGTGACTGCAGGGATTCATCTTCTTGGTTCTTTCGGTAAAGTCACGTAGAATGGAAATAATAAAATAATAAAAATAAAACATAATAAAAAAAATTCTCACGACGTTTCGGCCACAACGCAAGCAGCCGTCCTCAGGTGGAGAGCAGGTCCGTCGAGTAGACAGAGTCTTCAGACTCTGTCGAGTAGACAGAGTCTTCAGACTCTGTCTACGCGTTGTGGCCGAAACGTCGTGAGAATTATTTTATTATGTTTATTTTTATTATTTTATTATTTCCATTCTACGTGACTTTACCGAAAGAACCAAGAAGAAGACCTCCCCTTTCCGCGTGTTCGTCATGGGAGTTGTTTGACCATACTTCACCGCGCTGGTTAATTGGACAGCCACGGACCGGTTAAGATAGAACTATCACGTGAACCACAGCGGGAGGAATGAACTCAGGAGTGCCGAGTTCTGAAGTGCAATGCGCTACCCCACAGGACTACGCCATTCCACCCAAAATTATTTTACAACCTCGGTGGAAATTAAATGTGGAAAACAAGCCTCGGAAAATACTGAAGAGTATTTGCGAAATGTCAGTACATGCTGGATATGGTCACAGAGGTACCCCGCACCTCCGCTAAACACGGTTGGCTACGTACGGTGCGGAAGAAGTTCAACATTCATACCGACCGTAGCGATACAATTTGCATTTACATCCCAGGGTGCTTCACAATAGGAAGGTGCTCAAAAAGCCATTGCACAATAAATCCAGCTCAAATTAAAATAACTTAAACAAATTACATTTTATCATTGATTAAAACAATTGTATGCCAGAAGCTTTCCTGGACACCACTTGGAATAGAGTTCCAGATGGAAGGAGCATCGCTCAGACTCAAGACTTTATTATTTCAGCTGGAAATTACCTGTTGAGCTAAACAGCTATAAAATAGTGGCGATGCTCGTAATAAAATAGTGGCAATGTTCATAATAAAATCGTGGGAATGCTCGTAATAGAATAGTGGCAATACTCGTAATAAAAGTGGCGGTGTTCGTAATGAAATAGTGGCGGCGCCTACCAACGAGCGACCGCATCGAACGAGAGAGAGAAAGAAAGTGATGAGCTATAGTGATGAGAGAGAACGTGATGCGAGAAAATTATGAAATAAAGTGATGAGAATGTGATGAGAGATAAAGTGATGAGAGATAAAAAGTTGCGAGAGGGGAGGGGCCCGTCACCTTTTTCTGCTGGTGCTGACCCGCAGGCGCATGCTGCGCTCTCGCCGGAAGGTGCTGCTCACACTGTCCTCATACGCGTCGTCGCCCTGGGGCTCTGGGTCCGGCTCGTCCGCGATGTCCACCGTGGTCGTGATCACTGAGATGAGAGGGAGCGGGAGGGGGGCGGACGGGGTAGACCAGTTTGTTCTTCACTCATTTTCAGAAGGGGGTGGGCGGCGGAGAGGGGGGCACTTTCACTGATAGGACATCATCAGTGTCAGGGGCCGCCACATTTTAAACCATTGGGGGATTGGCAGCATGATGATGATGGGGGGGGGGGGGGCAGTGGGTGTTTTTAATATTTGTGTATTGTCACTGGCGGGGGGGGGGGGTTGGGGGCGCACGACAGAGGCCGCACTAAAGGCCACCAGGGGGCTGCCAGTGGCCCGTGATGGCCTTGCAATGAAGAACCACTGGGGTAGGTCAATAACATGAGGACATTGGGTTATACGAGGGTCCAGAGTTACACCCTGAATCAATTAAGTAAGAAAGATAAGGCAGTGGGAAGCAGCTGGGAAAAAGAAAGCAGGGAATAGGCTGAGGAATTTGAGGAGAGATTTGGTGGAAGATAGCTAGGAGAGAGGAGAGCGAGAGGCAGATGGGCCATGGGGGCAGGGATTGGTGGGAAGGAGGAGACGGAGGAGTTTAGAAAAACCTTCTGGAAGGTTCCAGAAAGATCTGTCGAGAAGGAATGCAAAGGGCGTATAACGTGTGCCTAGCACTCTTGAAGAGAGTGAGGGATTTAAAATAAAGCCCTGACTTATCGGAAGATCGTGTTGTGTGGACTCCCTTTGAAATGGAATAAAAGCTGACAAGTGCAAATAGAAGCGTGGAGTTGCACATGCATGTGTAGTGACTGTGATTGTCACTGTGTGGTGCCGGGCTTACGAAGCCACGGCAGATAATGTGTTGGCATTACGTGTAGCCCGCTTACTGGGTATAGTACCAGCCCTAGCGGGGCTTGGGTGAGCGCTGGTCAGCACGGAGGCACCACGTACAGTGTGCGGTGCGAGCTCCAGGTGAGGGAGCGAGAGGGAGTGTCAGCCAGCCAGGGCTACATTGGGGCATGATACGCTGGTTGACCTGCCGACACGTGACCGGATGATATTGGAGGGGGGTCATGGATGGACAGGGGCCGCTGGGCGGTCACGTGGTATAAAGGAGCTCTCAGGAGCCTTCGGGAAAGAGCTCGAAGAGATCTAGAAGGTGGGCAAGGCGAGGGGCGGAGCCAGCCCCAGTCCAGGCCGATATAACGGGGGTCCCATGAGGGGCTCGGGGTTCTTCGTGTTGCTGGTGATGAAGATCCACGTCAGGTAAAAGAAGTCTCTAGCTACGCGGTCCGGGACCCAGCTCGTGGTCTAGGCCGGGATAGCGAACTGTGTCTCGTTCTGCCGTAGCGTGGCTAGATGAGCATTCAACACCCAAGTGTAGGTTGTGTTGTGTTATGTTGAGTTACTAAATAAATAGTGTTGCTCCCAAGACAACGTCTGTGACTCAGTTGGACTCACTACACATGCATGGGAATTCAGGTTTGGGCATATATGTTGAACTTCTTTCACACCGTATGTAGCCAGCCATGCTAATCGGAGGTGCGGGGGAAGTACAACAAACTAAACACAATAAACAGTTCTGAAGAAATTAGTTTCCAAACTAGATGATGTAAAAGTGCACAGCTCCAGCGGCTTCCTAATATCGGAAGGGCGTTTCCAGGCGGCCGCAGAAGTGTGTCTGAAAGTGACCATCCGCATCGTTAGAGACAGTTCAAGTTCAAGTTAATTTATTAGGTATAGCCCTGTGAGCCATTCGGCTCTTGAATCGGGTGCAACCACAACAAACAAAAAACTAAAACATGAACAAGAAAACATCTTCAAGTGACTATGTGACTATGTGCAAACAGAAAATCCAAGAAAAGACAGCAAAATATTTCAGAAAAAGCACCGTACACCAACACTGTGTGCAAAAATCCCAGTGGGATGCAAGTCAAACAACAACAACCACAAGACAACTTAGATTAAGGCCATCAGTCTAACTCTGTACTACAACAAACAAACATGGCCAAACCAAAAAACTTTTCGAAAATCACCAAAATAAAGCCATGAAAGCAATGAAACAGTGAGAGACAAAGAGGAACGCACGGATCAGAGAGCGTACGCAAGTAGGTGCATCGTCGTATGGATTACCGCTGAAAGAAAGAAGGCGAGTTTTGGGTGAGGGCACATCCCGAGAACAGGTGATGGCCGGCGGTTGAGACTTAGCATGCGACTGCAGCCAAAAAAAGAGGGAACACAAGAGACTCGCCACTGTGGAGATGGAGCGATGAAAAACAGCTCAGGTGCGGGGACTATGGAGAGATGGTGACAGCTTGGGGAAGCCTTTATCCAGCAGTGAATTGATTATGGCTGACAATGATGATGAAGATTGCAGGGCATTGCACACTTTTTCAACAAAATATCAAGGACGTTAAGGTCGAATGTGTTATAGCAGCCAAATACTCTAAACACGTGATGGTGATTCTAAATGTGGAGGGGAAAACCCGGAGAATAATCCACGCTGCAACAATGAGAGAGAGAGAGACGTGAAAACTCCAAAATATACAAGCATCGGGTTTGGGATCGAACCCACGACCTCATGTACACCTAGCGAGGTTGTTAACGTCTCGTCACCATGTTGAAAAGACAAACAATGCCATACCTGTAAACCCTTACGGTTTACCCGTATTATTGTACAGGGAAATTTAGTTTTCAGGTCCATACGGCGTACAGCTTTTTCAATACGGGCAAACATAATAATTTGGTCTATTTGTGTTTCTCCTATGTGATGGGACTTTGTAGGATGAACGTTGATATTTATATGGGCACGAGGTGACCAATACGGTCTAAATTGGTCATGAATAAGGTAGGCACTGATAAGTGGTTGACAGGAATGCGAAAAAAACGACAAAAAACATGCTTTTACTCACCGCTGTCCAGGTCGGTGGCGTTTTTCTTGTCCCCGTCCTTCTCCTGGGAGTCGTAAATGCGCAGGAATTCGGCGAAAGCTTCGCCATTTATGACAAGTTGCTTGTAGGTGCCAATTTCGGAGACCCGGCCGGCCTGCAGCACCACGATCTGATCCACCATGGACAAGAAGCTCACCGAGTGGGTGACCAGCAGGCGCGTCTGCGGGAAGAGGCGGGCGCGGAGCGGCGGGTGGCAACCGCCGACTTTAGTCGCAAATCGCACAGCAGCCACTTGAAGCTTACCGTGATTTTTTCTTGTCATCCCAGAGTAATAAGATGCTCAGATTGTCACGTTCGCACTTGCAAAGAGAGTAAGGCGCACCGTAAACCTGTGCCCGGTCCTAATGAAGTTAGACAAATCTGGTCACACAAAAAAAAGCAATGATCCCCCCCCCGTGTAGTCTTTTACAGACTGTTGGGAGCAAGTGTCTCTTCGCGAGCCCCTCTTAAGGCCGGCACGGCACACGAGTGGGTGGGCGGCCGCCTCCCCACATATACACAAAGATTCCCTTTACACACGAACACACGAACAACAAATACAAATATCCCATGTGTAGCCTAAACATACCGTTGGGGCAAATGCCGTTAGCGAGCCCCTATAAAGGCCGGCACGGCACACGAGGGGGTGTGCGGCCAGCACCACGGCCTGGCCGGTTTTCTCTCCCCAGCAGTGATGTTTACACACCGCACTAGGTACTCATTTGAAACTGAGTCGACCTAGGGGAGGACAAGGACCGCTTCAGATAATCGTCACCGGTCTCGGCCGTGAGCGGGAATCGAACCTGGGTCCCCACACGAACACACACACACACAACAACCGGCCCAGAAGACGCACCCCCAACTTTTCTCCTTAAAATACGGGAGGCCAAGGGTGGATGGGTGGGTGGGGAAGAGCGTCTTTACGATCCCTGAAAGCGCAGCTCGCCACGGCCGCCCTCCCAGAGAGAGAGAGAGCGCGCTCCCCCACCTTGTTCTTGAGAATCCCGGTGGGCCCGATGACGTGCGTGAAGATGTGCTTCCCCACGTGCGCGTCCACGGCGGACAGCGGGTCGTCCAGCAGGAAGACGTCGGCGTCGCTGTAGACGGCGCGCGCCAGTGACACGCGCTGCTTCTGCCCCCCGGACAGGTTGATCCCCTGCGGGAGACGCGGAGCAGAGGCGTCGGTCAGTTCCTTTTCATCGCTTTTGAAATGACGGCGAGACGGACGCAAAAGACGGCAGTGACCGCCAGTCAGGTAGCGTCCTACGCCGTTGGTTTCTCAACGTGTGTGGGGTCGTGCAAGCGGTTGAGAGCGCTCCAGTTGGCTATAGCGTTGATGAATTGGGCTGCCACAGTGCCGAGATGTTAACTACCTCGCATGGTATACAGGAGGGCGTGGGTTCGATCCCAACCCTGGTGCCTGTGTATTTGGAGTTTACATGTTCTCCCTGTGGTCGTGTGGATTTCTCTCCGGGTCTTCCGGTTTTTCCCTCTACATGTAGAATCAAAATGCGTTTAAAGTATTTGTCTGCTGTAAATTTCCATGCGATAAGCCACTTCGTCGAGCTGTAATTTGTGGCCAGGTCGCTTCTGAAAAAGAGCTATATAGCTCAGTTGGCCTTACCTGGTAAAATAAAAAATTGTTTAGTTCATATAATAGTTGTACCTATGACTGCTGGTCGTGCTTAATGTCCTGTTTGTTACTTGTCAATGCAGTTGATCATGTGAATCCTGAAAAGGATGCACCACCAGATATAATTGTTGGGTTATGGGGAAACTAGTAGCAGCAGATGGAACGTTTATGCCTCTGATGTTAAAAATATTAAAAGCCGAGATGCCGGGACTAGTTGAATTAGGCCATTAGAGTTTCATGTCGGAGTCTCATGCTTCCAAAATATGCCAGAGCATCTTCAGTCACACATGCAGATGCAGAACCGAGAAAACTAACAGGCACAAACAGAATAAGATTTTCTGTTGTTCGGCGGATCGGCGATGACAACTGTGGGCATCGTTTGGTCACTCCGAGCCACTGTGAATGTGGCCAAGAAACTGAGGCAGTGAGCGAGGGAGCGGGTGAATGAGCGACCGAGTGGGCGAGCGAGTGAGTGAGTGAATGAGCGAGTGAATGAGCGAATGAGTGGTTGAGTGAATGAGCAAATGAGCGAACGAGTGAGCGAGCAAGTGAGTGAATGAGTGAGTGAATGAGCGAGCCAATGAGCGAACGAGTGAGCGATAAAGTGAGTGAGTGAATGAACGAGAGAATGAGCAAACGAGTGGGCGAGCAAGTGAGTGAGTGAATGAGCGAGTGAATGAGCGAACGAGTGGGCGAGCAAGTGAGTGAGTGAATGAGCGAGTGAATGCGTGGGCGAGCAAGTGAGAGGTGAGTGAGTGAGCGGGCGAGTGAGTGAGCACGCAAGTGAACGAGCGAGAGTCTCACCTTCTCCCCGATCTCCGTCTGGTCCCCGGCGGGCAGGGCCTTCAGGTCGGCACTGAGGGCACAGGCGTCGATGACTCGCGCGTAGCGCTCCGGCTCGAGCGGCAGGCCGAACAGCACGTTCTGCTGCAGCGTGCAGTTCTGGATCCATGCCTGCTGCGGCACGTACGCCACCGAGCCCTGCAACAACAAGGTCCCCCCGTGTAGCCTTTGACGGACTTTTGGGCAAAGTGCTGCTAGCGAGTAGCAACTGTGAAGGGCGGCCACCCGCCACACGAGGTGAGTGGGTAGCCAGCATCACGGCTGCTGCCTTCGACTCACCAATTCTGATGTTTACACACCGCACCAGGTACTGATTTATGGGTGAGTCGACCTAGAGCAGGCCCAGGACAAATTCAATTATTCGTCACCGATCTTGTCCTTGAGTGGGAATCGAACTTGGGTTACCTAGGTCTGTAGCGCACTGCACTAACCACTGCGCCAACACTCCCATACACAAGCGTACAGTATCTGCATTTTAATGTGTGAATCAAGGTACAGAGAGAACGCGTGCATGATGAATCTACATCTGTTGCCTTGTCTGGATCATTAAAATTAAGACTTTGTCCTCCTGAACCACCTCAAGAACTTTCCTATTCGACCTTATCTCTCTCCTCACTCTTCTGATTTTACCGTACACACATATGAATTTCTGCTTATTTCAACTTCACCCTCGTAACGATGCGTAACACTGCCACTCCACGTATAGATTCGAAGCAAATCGTTGTAAAGTCACCCAGTGCCGCTCACACGGCACGGCGTCCTGTCGACGCGGTGCGCCCGTGCCGGTCGACCGCACCTTCATTGCGACGGTGCCCTGCAGCTTTTCCATCTCTCCGAGCGTGGCTGCAATGAGCGAAGACTTTCCCGCGCCCACCTGTCCCACCACGGCGACGAGGCTGCCCACCGGCACCTCCACCGACACGCTGCCCATTCCACAGCACACACGGAGAGTACAACATCTCGAGATTACACTCAGCACTTGTGGTGCTGGTGCACAAACACAAATATCAGGAATTGATTTGGCACACCATCCCCTTCTGGGTCAATAAAATGAGGTACCACTTTAAGGGGACGTCACCAGGGGTTATCCTATGGGGCTCTGGAGAGACTGCTCCCCATCATGGAATTGTGGTGGCCTCAAGGGGGCCACGATGGTGCAGAGACAGTGCCGTGTGTGGGGTGGTACTGTAGGGGCGGAGCACGGGTGTCGCTGAGAAGGGGGTCATAACCAGGACGTGAACCCGAGGGGACACGTGACCGGACGAGAGGGGGCAGGGGGGTCCCAGTCGGGGGTGAGAGGATCACGTGGTGGGGATCAAGAGTCCCCACGAGGGTTCTGGAAAGGAAGCGTGGCGAGGGGTGGAGCCAGCCAGGCCAGGGGAGATATAAGCGGGGTCCCGGGAGGGAAGGCCCGGGGTATGAAGTCGCCATCCTCGATCCTCGGTCTCCACGTGTGGGCCAGGAAGCCCGTTGGCTGTCCGGGTCCAGTTATAGAATAGCCCGCGAGTATTAGAGGAGTTAGCCGTGGTGGTCACCACCCTATGTTACAATCCTGTTAAGGAGTTACCCGTTGTGTTAAATAAAGGTGTTGCCTCCGAGTACAAGTCTACGTCTAATTCGCGCACTACAGAATTATGGAATGTGTAACAGAGCCATGGTGAAACGAAAATAATAGGCTTTACTCTTTCTGACAATCAAACACCCGTGTTAGACCAGAGAACACCAAAAGGCGAACAGTACAAAGACAATACAAGTATCAAAGCACTGATACATCGGGTTGAGCAGTTATATCTATTGAACCTTTTTGCCAAAACATAAGAAGAGGCTTTACTCTTCCTGTAAATAAAACAGGAGGTCTTAAGATGCTCAAACAACCAATAGATACATATTGCAAAGCATCAAGTCTGCATTCGCCACACGTACCTGTAGCAAAACATGCAAACAAAAATGCTCTGATAATATTTACATTGTCTTTGAAACTGAATGGCCCACACCAGAGACAGCCTTCTTTATGGCCTAGTCTCGCCAGTGTTAGACCAGAGAACTCTAAAAGGTGCACAGGACAAAGGCAATGCAAGTTGAGCATTGCCTATGAGAAGAGAAGAATAGGCTTAACCCTTCCTGGAAATAAAACAAAAGTTGTGTTAAGATATTCCAAACACCAAAGAGATACCTATTGCGACAGAGTCACTTGTGAAGATGAGCGCTGCCCAATGCCCCCTTGTACAAAGGGACACTACAACCTGGGTTCACACTTTGGTAAACGGTGGGAGTTGTGGCCACAGGCGATGAGTGCACTGCGCTCAACAACTTCAACAACGGGAATTCAAATGTAAGATTGGGCGACATCCAAACCGGTCCTGGAACCTCAACTTCATGGAGCACACTCGAGCAGAATGATGAGGCACTGCGTGGTGAAACTGGTCCAGAGTGTTGCTTTGTCTTGAAGCAATGCAGCTGAAATAATGCACTCAGCAGGTCCACGTGGGGCTAATGGGTTGTGCAAAATTAGTTTTCTTTATGTGTGGAGAGACAAATATGTGAAGGAGACATGAATAAAATTTCGATTTAAAGCTTTAGTGACTGCAGGGATTCATCTTCTTGGTTCTTTCGGTAAAGTCACGTAGAATGGAAATAATAAAAAAAAAAATAATAAAACATAATAAAATAATTCTCACGACGTTTCGGCCACAACGCAAGCAGCCGTCCTCAGGTGATGAACAGGTCTGTCGAGACTCTGTCTTCTCGACAGACCTATGCTTAATAAAATAATGAGAATTATTTTATTATGTTTTATTTTTTAATTATTTTTTTATTTCCATTCTACGTGACTTTACCGAAAAAAACAAGAAGAGACATTAATTGTCTGCATAATTATTTTGTAATGTATATTGTCCAAAAGGACAACTCATGATTATTTTAGAATGATTACTTATGGTCAAACAATGCAGCAGTGGACTGACAATTAGCTGTGGATTATTTTGATTTCAGACACGCGAATCCACTTGCTACAGCCAGTGAAGAGTGTACAAGCGTAATCAGCAAGCAGCGCGTGCGAATTACCACACTTACTCATTCAGGGTCGCTTCTTCTCCCTTGTCCCAGGTAAATGAGGCATTTTCTATCAGAATGGCAGACTCTGTGGACACACGTAACCGTAACATACTAAACAATGCAATATTTATTCAATTTTTTTTCAATAAAAAAAAAAATTTCTTTGAAAGATAATACTTCTCCAACCCAGCACACTGAAGTATTGTACGTATGCCAACTTTGCTAATCGGAGGGGTGGGGGAAGCACAACAAACTAAACACAAAAAAATTGTTCTAAAGAAATGCGTTGTCATTCGAGATGATTTCATAGTGCATAGCTCCATTGCCTTCCTAATATTGCCAAAAACTCCCAGGAATTGCCAGTGTCGTTGTCGTGGCCCACAGCTTCGCGACAGTGGCTCAACTCTTGGGTTTAAGTACCGAGCAGATGAGATTAAAAAAAAACACCCAAGAAGCGTTCGGTGAAACATCCCAATGGACTTTCCTGAAAAATAACTCTTGAGACTCGGTTTCAAGCTTAATTCCTGTCGTACGTGAGAACTAATATATTTTCGGCTAGCCGTCAGCAACTGGCACTAAGGGTGGTGAAGTATGGTCAAATGACCACCCATGTCCAACAACGTGGGGAGGCCTTAATCCAGCAGTGGATTGACCAAGGGCTGTGTAATTATGTTGTACTACATTTACCGTATAAACTCAGCGTGTGTCGCGCGTTTTTCCACTTGCTGCACAGATGTGTGGTTCAAGCCCAGCAGCCACCCCTAATTAATACTGTTAGTTTATTGACCATAAATACTCTGCACCACCTACATCACAGTGAACATTAAAGATCCTGTGGCATGAGTCAACAAAGAGCAGGCCATATCTGCCGGTGTAATGGTCCAAACGTAATCAATTACAAATTACTAACAAAAATCCCCATAGAGGCAACATTGGCCAATACTGGTAGACTAATGTGAGACTAATTCCAACTTTCAGGCCAGTGCTGCGTGGACCATGTGTCGCACAGAAACAGCTGCCACAAGGGGGGTCCCCTAGGTTAGATTGCAGCAAAGACATCAAAACTATTGAAATACAATGTAATGTAAAACTTTTGAGTTGGCGAGGAATTTAAGCAAGCACCGTACAAATGTAACTAATTACATCCTTACCCAAGAGCCTTGGTGATTTGCCCGTTAGTGACGGAGCCATTATCACATTTTAACCAGAATCAGAAAAAATGGTTCTAGATTTGAAGCTTTCGTGACTGCAAGGATTCATACTCTTAGGTTTTTTCGGTAAAGTCACGTAGGTAAAAATAAATAACAAAATAAAAATAATAGAAATAATAATAGAAATACATTTAAAGCTTTCGTGACTGCAGGGATTCATCTTCTTGGTTCTTTCGGTAAAGTCACGTAGAAGGGAAATAATAAAACAATAAAAATAAAACATAATAAAATACAATTCTCACGACGTTTCGGCCACAACGCAAGCAGCCGTCCTGACAACGGGTAAAAACAACATGTGCACCTATTGTTCTCTTTTAGCCCCGCCCACCCCCCCCAACACGTTCCATTCATTGGCTACCACATTCAGATAAATCCCTCCCTCCTCCTCCCCCCTTAACTTGTATTTAAGAGCTTGTATCTTGGAATTTTGCCTCACTTGATACAGTAAATCTAGCTGTGACGGTCCCACCTGATGACGGAGACATGTGTTGCCTCCGAAACGTCGTGATTTATAATTGTATTTTTATTATACAAAAATTTCTATTTTATTATTTATTTTTACCTACGTGACTTTACCGACAAAACCTAAGAGCAGAAAAAACGGATTATTCACCAACGCGGGAATTGCGTCTGTAGACTGAGTTTGTTGGATTTCCACGTGTGTCACCTTGTATGCCGCTGTGTTCCAGATACAATTAACGTCTTTCGTATATGCGTTTGAAAAAATCTAGAATTGTAATTTTAGTTTTTGGGGCCATTCTACGGCATCCGGGGTGGTAGCTGGGTGGAGGCCGCTTGTTCCACCAGGGTACGGCTTGTTGTGTTGGGCAGTCATCCGTGATGTACAGCTGGTGTGTGGTTTGCACCTTAATACATTCTCAGTATGGCAGAGTCCTTGGTCTTCCATTTCTAAACTAAACTATTGAACTTTTTATTTTATTTTAGCTGATCTAAATAACTCTTTTTCAGAAGCAACCTGGCCAAAAATGATAGCCCAATTAAGTGGTTCATCATGCACATTTGTAGCAGCCAATTACTCTAAATGCATTCATGGAGGAAATATCCACAGTACTGTAATACGTTTTAGCTGTTCATGTTATACCCCAGTTGACACATACATAATCTGTGCAGATTATATCTTAAATGCCCCTATTGTAATGGATGTATCCTGTGTACTTGCATGCTGTGTATGCATGTATATAGGTGTCGAGTCCTGTGGGGAGCGGTAGTGTAGCAGTCTGCTCTGAACCTAGCAAACCGAGTTCATTCCCACTCACGGCCAACACCAGTGACGATTATCTGAACCGGTCTTGGGCCTCCTTTAGGTCGACTCAGCCTCAAAATTAGTACTTGGTGTGGTGTGTAAACATCGCCACGATGGAGACAAAGGCGGCCGGGCGTGGTGTTGGCCACCCACCCCCTCGTGTGCCGTGCCAACCTTCATAGGTGCTCGCTAACAGCACTTGCCTCAGCAGTCTGTTACAGGCTATATGGGGGATCTTTGTCTTTTTGTTGTCTTTTATGTAGGTGTCGGGTCCTGTGTATCCTCATCTTTGCGTGCACATTTTCTGCGGAACGCCCATCCGTGTGCTCCGATTGTAAACAAGTCAACAAGTTCTCCGTTGCTGGTGGTCCGCGTGTGTGCGTGTGTCCCACGCCTTCTCGTGTGCACCACTGCCCCCAGTCACTGTCAGCCTTCCAAGTTGGGTGTTCAGAGGGTGGAGTTGGCAGAGGCCCCAACTCACTCAGATTGCTGTCGTAGGTAACGGCCGATGTGTCCAGCTCATCGTTGCTCAGGAACTTCTTCACACGTTTGGTTGACACGCTCGCCTGCACGGTTGTGAGACAGAATTGGGATTATTTTTGTTGTTGTTTTTAACACAATGCACCAAAATAGAGATTTCTTTTTAATACCCATCATCACCCAACACGGCCAATTAGTATGGTTTGTCACGTAAACACAACGTGTTGGAGAGTAAACCGACAAAATGTACAATTCGAGGACTGCACTGCGTTTCGAGAGTAATTACAACCAGCCTCATCAGGTAACAGCCAGAATTGTGGAGAAATCCTCCTGTTTCAGTCTTAAATAGATGGAGGATAAATGTGATGTCATCACTTGTGAGCCAATCAGATGCGAGGACCAGAGGGTGAGGTTAATGTAGTCATATAAATTACAATGGATATCCATTATTGATTGGGTTATTCACAGTTAATCAACCACAAAAAAACCTCTATCAATGATAACATTTGTCACGAAAGCCGAAGCGTTAAACAATGTACCAACATGAGAACATCGATGTTGAGAATAGCTTTGACTATCAGCGATGAGCTGAAAGTGTGATTATCTTCACCGATCATTGTGCAATAGTTAGAGCAAGAAGGGTTAATTGAATAAAGTGGAAACTGGGGGAGGGGAGGGTGGCAGGTGTAGCACACAGCAGTGGAGAGATTGGCTGGCGAGAAAGGAGGAGGAGAGTAGATTTAGACGGCGATGAAATATTCCGCTGCATGGAAAAAAAGGCCTCACGAAAACGTTGGTGGAGCGCGACTTTCTGGCAATTTATGGAACCTTTTTTTGTTGCCAGTAACAAAGTATGAAAAATAAGAATAGTTTTTTTTCTACCCTTTTTGACTTGATTCCTTTCAAAAGGTATCTATGTGGTGTTTGAACATCTTAACGCCTATTTTATTTCCAATCAGGGTAAACCTATTTTTCTTTTTCTGGCGATTTGTTTCAACGGAAAAAAATGGAAACGTGAGAAGAAGCATTAAAAAGAAAATTTGACCAATTGTGTAACTTACATCAGCAGTGAAACAATGATGCACGTTTCTTAAATCGCCCCCAACTCGTCCACCCACAAGTATGAATGGGTACAACCACTGTTGTTCGAGCAGCAGGTCGTGCGTGGTGCGGTAAAGTGTCGCCACCTCTTCCAAGACGTCTGGCCGGTGTACTAAAGTCGGCCAAATAGAGGTCCCTCTCATGGAGGCCTCTCTTGCTAGCGGTGGTGTGAGCAAGCAATTTCAGGGCTGCACCTTTACCTGCTTTAATAATGATGCGTATACCTGGAGCAGGCTCGCAAAGGTCGCTATTGTGCAGTTGGAGGGCAGTCACCCTCCAAAAAACAAAGGAGGGCAGAGGAGCAATGCTCACATCAATGAGCGGAGAACCGGGCAGATACAACGCAGCGAGTTGGCACAGTGGAGAGCACAGCCGGTGCATCTGCCAGTCATCTCATCCAGTCAACCCCACGACAGCTGAGTCTGTTCCGTGACCTCCTGCCAGCAGCGAGCCTTTGACACTTCACGTGGCGTCAAGGTGCAACTAGCGTGGCACAAGCGCCGTGGTGACATCACCGCCACTTAGTGGCCAACGGCGGTTGTTGTTGTTGTTATTTACCTGCACGATGTAAGAGATGAGCATGGGCAGCATGACAAGGGGGACGTGCAGTACGTTGAACAGGGAGATGGAGGTGAAGACCTTCTGGGCGTCCAGGACGTTGTCCTTGCTCACGGCCACGAACACACCGAAGCTGGCCAGCGACACCTGCATGGGCCAGCGCAGTGGGAGAGCATTGACGGTGTCAGTTTTGTTGCCAGATAGAAGGGTAAAAAAAATAACAATTATCATATTTTTTACTGGCAAATGAGGTTCCAATGGTGTAAATGCTTACCCCGAGCTCTCATACTCTGATGGTGCATTGTCCTTGATAATCAACGATTTTTGGGTTTAGATCGCGTTATTTATAAATGTGTCGTAACCCTCCACCACCCGACACGGCCAATCAGTAAAAAATGTGTCACGTTGACAAAAGACAAATAGTTCACTGCTTTAGCCCACCGGTGTGTTGAAGCCACAACATTTACAATTTGAGTACGACGTTTCGCTGGTAATTGCATCCAGCATCATTGGGCAATTCGCCAGAATGGCGAATTGCCCGATGATGCTGGCGAATTGCCCGATGATGCTGGATGCAATTACCAGCGAAACGTCGTACTCAAATTGTAAATGTTGTGGCTTCAACACACCGGTGGGCTAAAGCAGTGAACTATTTGTCTTTTGTCAACGTGACACATTTTTTACTGATTGGCCGTGTCGGGTGGTGGAGGGTTACGACACATTTATAAATAACGCGATCTAAACCCAAAAATCGTTGATTATGAATAACATTGGTCGCGAAAGCCTACGTGTTAAACATTGTCCTTGAGTTATGCGCCTTTTGGCGTCATCTGGTCCAACACCATGAGAGACTAGGCTGTAAGGAAAGCTGTCTCGGGTGTGGACCAATCAACTTCAAGGACAGTGCATATATTATCAGAGTTATGTTTTTTTTTGCATTATGGCTGCAGGTATTGTGGTCTATGCAAACATGACTCCTTGTAAAAAAGGTGTCAGTTTTGTTGCCAGATAGAAGTGTAAAAAAAAACAATTATTGACGGAGATGTCGCGAGGAGAGAAGGTGGCCACGGCTCTCTGGAATTTGTTTGAGGTTTAGAATAACGAACACGAGTCTTGAGTTTAACATGTGGGCTTTCACGGCCAATGTCATGCATAATGCAGTTTTGTTTGGGGTTAGATCGCGTTAATATATAAAGGAATGAAACAGGAGGATTTCTCCACAAATATGGCTGCCGCCTCATGATGCTAGTTGTAATTACTGGCGAAAGTTCGTACTCATAATGTAAATGTTGTGGCTTTGCTCTCCAACACACCGGTGTGCTGTACTAGTAACGAATTGGCAGGTTCTGTTTACTTGACAAACCTTACTCATTGGCTCTGTCGGGTGGTGGCGGGTTTAACGACACATTTTTATATTTACGCGATCTAACCCAAAAACACTGTATTACGGACGAGTCTTGAGATTACGAGTAGAAAATTAAGGGCTACAGTCCCACTGTTATGGATGGTGCTGCCGCCACTGTGGCGGTGTGACGATTGGCCCATTGGGACTCGAGACCTCCCAGTAAAAACAATCGGCAAGTTTCTTAAAATCGCCCGTGTGGCTTTTTGTGCACCCCAGACGGCGTAGACCGGTGCCCCGCCGTGAGCCGATCTGCAGGCCGCGTACGATGGGGTAGAGTGTGGTGTATGTCCCTCCTCTTCCAAGACGTTCTGGCCAGCGTGGAAGAGGAGGATAAAATAAAATATCCTCTAGAGGGGCTCTATAGAGCTTCCTCTCGTGCAGTGGGTCTTAATCTTTACTGCAGCCTTGCACCCCTTTGGTTCTCAATCGGAATAAATAAATACATAGGTTTGGTGAAACAAAGTATTTGTACTTATGCGCCGTGCTTAATTTGTGTTTTCGATTATTTACCTTCTAAAAAAATCTGGACATGTCTCGCACCCCCAGAAAGGGCATCCCGCATCCCCGGGGGGTACAGCGTGCACCCCAGGTTAAGAACCACTGCTCTAGTGGATGTCCCTTTTACCAGCAGCAGCGCGAGCAAGCGACTGCAGGGATATGACTATGGTTATGGCTATAAGGGTAAAAGCTATGATTACGGGTTAACCCTTGAAGTAAATGGTCACGACTGCAGGTGGGATACGACTACGGCGTTAAGGCTGCACGCGCTGTGGGGATATTGCCGCAGGTCAAGGGTTAACAGCTGGGAAGGGGAGAACTCACGAAGAAGGGCGTACAGGTGTACGAGAAGATCGACACGGCGTTCAGGTAGGAGAAGCTGCGCATCACTTTCAGTTCCCTGTTGCGGATGTCGCCAATCTTCTGCTCAAACGACGTCTCCCACGCGAAGTACTTGAGGATCTGAGATGGGACGCACAAGCACCATGTCGGCGACGCGAGCGGCGGTAACGTCGTGCGCGGCGGATGGGTGCACGTGGTGGGTTCGCGGACCGATCTCTTCAGTCCGTCGAGTCTAAATTTCGATTTAAAGCTTTCGTGACTGCAAGCACGGCTGCTTGCGTTGTGGCCGAAACGTCGTGAGAATTGTATTTTATTATGTTTTATTTTTATTATTTTATTATTTCCCTTCTACGTGACTTTACCGAAAAAACCAAGAAGATTCCGTCGAGTCTCTCTGTTCAAATCCACGCGTCTCAAGACATGCCTGCACTTGAACGCCTTTTCCTGGTACCCACCTTGATTCCGTTCAAGATCTCGTTCATAAGTTTAATGCGCTTGTCTTTTTCGTTCATGTTTTTCACCTGAAACAGCAACAACAATAAAAAAAAAATTACATATATAAATAATACACAGTTTCAACAAATAGCAACTACTGAGATAGCAACTGGTGTTCGACTGCGGAGACACTCGGCCCAATTTCATGACGTGGTTTTTTTGGCCATTGTTCAGCAACCATTTGGTTGCTGAATGACGGCGATTTGTGAGGAACAGCCACACCAAACACACGCACACACGTGCAGTGCGTAGAGTAGAACCTCCATAGAGCCCAATGTGCAATGTATAGTAGTGTAGTGTATAGTAGTCTAGTGTATAGTGTCGTGTATAGTAGTGTAGTGCATAGTGTAGTGCATAGTAGTGTAGTGTATAGTAGTGTAGTGTATAGTGTAGTGTATAGTGTATAGTAGGGTATAGTGTATAGTAGTGTATAGTGTATAGTAGTGTAGTATATAGTATGTAGTGTATAGTAGTGTAGTGTATAGTAATGTAGTGTATAGTAGTGTAGTGTATAGTAGTCTAGTGTATAGTGTAATGTATAGTGTAGTGTATAGTGTAGTGTATAGTGTAGTGTATAGTAGTGCAGTGTATAGTGTAGTGTATAGTGTAGTGTATAGTAGTGCAGTGTATAGTGTAGTGTATAGTAATGTAGTGCCTCCATAGAGCCCAATGTGTTCGCTTACCGAACATTCCTCTTTTCGATTTAAAGCTTTCGTGACTGCAGGGATTCATCTTCTTGGTTCTTGTGACTTTACCGAAAGAACCAAGAAGATGAACATTCCTCTGTTAACGACAGGCTATTGTAGGTACAGTAAATATGAATTAATGCATTTATCAACCATGTTTCTTTTAACATTATGTCTGTATAATGTTGTCAGTATCGTAATGTATTCATATCCATTGTATAAACATTATAAAGTACGTTTGTTTGGGCGTTAAACTGATCGTTACGGAACGTCGACTGCTCAGCCGCCGGTGCGTCCCGGACCTGTAGGGCGCGTGAGCGCGTGGCGAGCACGGCGTTGAACGGAATGAGCAGCACCATGACCGCGAAGCCGGCCATGACGGAGGGGCCAAGCTCGATCCACAGGAACACGAGCGAGATGACGATCTGCAGCGGCGCCGACCACAGCAGGTGCATGAACGAGGCCACGTCCATGAAGCGCTGCGCGTCGGCCGACATCAGGTTGACGGTCTCGCCGATCGTGGAGTCCTTTCGTGCCGCGTTGGACATGATGAGGGACTGCGCAAGCGGCAGAGACCAAGGCGATCGTCGTTAGTGGCGCGCACGCACAGACACGCACGCACGTTCAAGTTCAAGTTCATTTATTAGGTATAGCGCTGTGAGCAATTCGGCTCTTGAATCGGGTGCAACCGCAACAAACAAAAAACAAAAACACGAACAAAAAACATCTTAAAGTGACTATGTAACTGAGTGCAAACAGAAAATCCAAGAAAAGACAGCAAAATATTGCAGAAAAAAACACCGTACACCAACGCTGTGTGCAAAAATCCCAGTGGGATGCAAGTCAAACAACCAACAACAACCACAAGACAACTTAGATTAAGGCCATCAGTCTAACTCTGTACTACAACAAACAAATGTGGCTAAACCAATACACTTTTCGAAATCACCAAAATAAAGCCATGAAACCAATGAAACAGTGATCATAGGAACTGTGACGGAATTTTCACAATAAATGGCATAAGCAACATGTACTACCAAAACCCTGCAGCCATAGCTGGCTGCATGCATGAGTCACTCCACAACAGTAGGAGCATCAATCGGAGTATTATAATATTTCAATGCACCTTTATCACCTCGACCTACTCAACTTTGTCAAATGCATCCGAGGGTGGAAGTGAAACTATTCAAACTAAAATTAGTATTTTTAATTTTACCAAGTAAGGCCCACTGAGCTATATAGCTCTTATTCAGAATTGACCTGGCCACAAATGATTGCGCAACGAAGTGGCTTATCACGTGGAGATTGAGAGCAGCCAAATACTCCAAATGCATGTTTCTAAGTGTGGAGTCAAAAACCGGAGGACACGGAGAAAAATCCACGCGACCACGGGGAGAGAAACATACAAACTACAAATATGCAGGCGTCAGGCTCGGGATCGAACCACCGACCACCCGTATACCAGGCGAGGTAGTTAACATCTCGCCATCGTGGCTCCCATTGGCCGGAACGACCCGGAACGCCGTGGTAGAAGTGAAAATCTGAACCTGACTGTGTTCCCGAAGGAAACAAGAACAAGTGTCGTTATGGCGGAGTAGTTCATATATCTATATATGTAAATCGCAAGTGTATGTCAGTCACCCTCTGGGTCTTCAAAACGATACCTGGGAGAACATACATACAATTGCGTAACAATTCTGTGAATATGCATATCAAATATAAAAACATAGCTTTTTTAACGCACCGCTGAAACAGGCAAAAAATAATATAGAAGTCAATAATATAGGACCTCTCCTGCAGAGGCGTAGCTAGGGGGGGCAGGGGGGTACATATGTCCCCGGGCGCCAAGGTAAAGGGGCGCCAAAATTAGGCTTACGACGTTACATTATAACTTATTGCGGCGGGCGCGGCAGCCTGAAACTACTGCACAAATCTACACCTCAACCTAAAAGTTTATATATCCCGCCACACACAGCCTACATGTCATGTAATTACATTTTGGTACGCGCGCCCATTAAGAACTTACATGGAAGAACGTCCCAAACAACACACAGGCGCAGTCTTTCAGCCTTAGTCACTGGCCTGTTTTTTGGTGGCGGAAACTACGATGGCCTGAAACACGCTGGAGTGCACGATCAGAAGCTGTTAAAGCTATCTATGAAGCACTGGATGAACTAGTAGGGCTGCTAGACAAATTATCGGAGGACGTAACTATGACACCTGAAACCAGAAGTGATGCAGAACAGTTACAGGCATGCGTATTAAATTTTTACTTCATAGTTTTATTACATTTCTGGAATGTCATTCTTGGAAAAACTGATCGTGTTCAGAAGCGCTTACAGGATCCTACTATGAATTTCAAGGAAGCAGCAATTGATCTTGAATCTTTGGAGCATGAATTTGTCAAGCTTCGTGATGATTTGAGCCAAGTTGCTGTAGAAAACGCCAAAACAAGATGCACAGCCTGGGGGATCGATGTGGACAGAATAATTAGGCGACGTCGGAAGATGCCAGGAGAACTGGCAAGAGATGCAGGACTTTCAGCAGAAGATGAAATTGTGCGCGTTATGAAGAGCGTATTTTATCGACTTCAACAGGAGATGTCAACACGGTTTTTACGACTAAAAGACCTGAACACAAAATTTGGATTTCTGCTGGACGTCAAAACTCCGACACAGATGTCGATGCAATTCGTCGAAATTGCACAGATTTAGAAAATGTTTATGACATCGACATCAATGGCCACGAACTTTTTACAGAAATTGGAGATTGCAAAATGCTGCTTAGTAACCGGAATGAAGTTCTACCAGAAACTTCTTTGGATCTTCTTGGTTTTATTGTGTTTTATGGAGACTACATATTTCCGAATTTGCGAATTTCACTGCAAATTTTTATTAACAATAGCAGTTTCAATTGCAAGTTGTGAGCGGTCGTTCAGCAAATTGAAACTTATTTTGTCGTATTTGCGTACTTCAATGGGACAATATCGTCTCAGCGATCTTGCTCTTCTTAGCGTTGAAAGAGAAACATTGGAAAAAACAGATTTTGATTACGTGATTGACCAGTTTGCGACAGTGAAATCAAGAAAAATTAGTCTTTTGTAGACTATGTCAACCAGTCTACGACAGTGACTGAGTGAGCCATGTAATATAATTTCTATAAATTTGCTTCTTTAAATACAATGTTTCATTAAAATTGTAATTTTTATTCCTTATTCGATGTAATAGGAAAATGTGATTAAACGAGGGGGGGGGGGAGGCGCCAATTTTATAGTTCGTCCCCGGGCGCAAAATATCCTAGCTACGCCTCTGCTCTCCTGCCAGTATCAAAGTATAAGAATTGGTTTTACCACTGTGGAGCTATGCACTGTTAAATCTAAAAAGAAAACGAATTTCTTTAGAACTGCTTTTTTGTGTTTAGTTTGTTGTCCTTCCTCCGCACGTGCGACCAGCACAGTTGGCTACGTACGGTGCGAAAGAATTCAACACACACACAAACACAGACGTGTAAATAACTGACGCGTGAAACGAAACTGGAGCGCGTGCAGCACCTTTTTGTAGACGGCGCCGATGACGGCGGTGCGCACCCGCATCCCGAACAGGAAGCAGCGCTGGAAGTACTGCTGCAGCAGCAGCGACTGCACGAGTGCCGTGACGAACAGCAGGATGGCGTAGAAGTATCCTTTCCACTCCATCACGTTCTGGTCCTCCGTGAACCCGATCAGCAACCTGCAACGTCGAGCGCAGCACAGCCAAGGCAGTCAACGGAGATGCCCTTTTCTCTCGCAGTTCACAAGCGTTCAAAATTAATGTCGTCTATCATTAATAATAGGAATAAAAATGCCTTGTATGTGTGTATGTTGAACTTATTTCGTGCCCTTCGTAGCCAACCATGCTAATCGGAGGCGCGGATTAAATGCAAAGCGGCGAATTAGAAGAACGCTTAATTGCATTGCGCAATTCGGCATTTGTCAGTTTTGTTCTTTCATGAAGACTAAACGAATATTTGCTATCACGTGCAACAATGCAATCACCCTGTGGGTTGACAACCTGCGTTGTGCATCTAAGATCTGGACACAGTTGTTTCTTCACACGATCAGAATGGGCAGCTCAGCTAAGTCTGAGCGCACGTGTTTCATTTATTACTCTTGGCATTTCTATACGTGTGGCAAACCGGTATTAACCATTTTTTGTAGCGTTTTTTTATTTCCTGCTTTTCCAAACAGAACGGTTGCCTACGCACGGTGTGAAAGAAGTCCCACGTTCGCACACACACGCACGTACAAACAATGCGCAATCACCGATGCAAAACGACTCCTCGCGGAAGCCGACGTACTTGAGGATCTGCGGGCTCACGAAGGTCAGCAGGTCGTAGATGAGCTTAAAGATTCCCGACTCGAGCAGGACCCAGCCGTACGTGAAGAACAGGGCGCGCAGGAGGGAAGGGTCCAACTTTCCTCGCTTGTCGCTCTTCTTCTTCTTCTTGTCGCTCTTCTTCTTGTCGCCGTCCTTTTGGATAGGCTCCTGTGGCAGCATTCAGGGCATATCCGATGAGTAAGGTGAGCCACATGCGGTGCGAAAGAAGTTCAACATACAGTCTGTTCTCCTATAACGTGGTAGTAGTTGCGTTCCTGAAGAACACAGCGTAATGGAAAAATCGCGTTATGATACATTTTATTGGATATAGAGAGTTAAAGCACAGTCTGCGATAACACGTGAGATGCGTAACGCAGGCTGAACAAATACAGAGACGCGTGGGTAGCGTCTAGAAGCATCCAGCAGCATCCCGCCTTGTGTGATGCTACGCCGAGGCAGCCGTACAACCGCTTATTCCTCCTCGCGCAATGTAGTTCTGGTCACTCCATCGCGTTCTATCCAATTAGCATCCGTGTTATAAAAAATGTGTTCCCTCATACATTAATTGCGTTAAATTCATTTCACATCCGCATTATAAAAGATGTCTTCCCTCATACGTCCATTGGGTTATATCCAATTCCCATCCACGTTATAGAAAATATGTTCACTCATATATTCATCGCGTTATATTCAATTCATATCTGCATTACAAAAATGTGTTCCCTCATACGTTTATCACGTTATATCCAATTGACATCTGCATTATAAAAAATGTGTTCCCTCATAAATTCATCGTGTTATAGCCAATTCACATCCACGTTATAAAAATGTGTTCCCTCATACGTTTATCGCGTTATATCCAATTGACATCCGGGTTATGAAAATGTGTTCCCTCATTAATTTGTAGTGGTATAGTGCTGGCTGCTGGCGTAAAAGGGTAACTGCAGTGTACGGCAGTACTCGCGTCAGCAGGCCACGATAGACACGAGAGGGGACATCTAAAGGGGATAGGTCATAGAGGAGCCCATCGGGAACCTGCGAGATGGTTCCAGAAGGGGGGCGTGGCCAAGGCGGAGCCACGCTGGGAGTATAAGAGGGGACCCTGAGCGGGAGCTCGGGGCTTTTGCTGGAAGTGGAATCCCTGTCGTGCTGCTCAAGATCATCGTGTGTGTTACCCCGATGGTGATTGGTAAATAAAAGTGCCTCCAGTTATTTCTGTCTCCGATCTGAGTCACTACACATTCATCGCGTTATATCCAATTCGCGTCATGAAAATAACATGCAGCGTTTTAGGAGAACGCACTGTATAAACGTGCATCCTCGACAGGAGGAGCAGCACCAAAGCTACAAGTTGGTGGTCCTCTTGACAACCACCACGAGATATGGTTTTAACAGTAGTGTAAAAAGGACTATAAAAATGTAAATGCGATTTCAAATTATTTTATTTTAAATTTAATTAGAGCAGGGACGTAATACAGGTAGGAACAACAGTGCCACACTGCCCACCAGGGATTATTTGTCTGTCGTGCATAGCCCCTCCCAAACATGTAGTATGCTCCCGGATTGGTTGAAGTGCGTCATGTGACCGCGAGCTTTCTGTCGTGCACGAATGCGCTGTCCAACCAAGTTCCTACCTGCCCACTCTAAAGGAACGTGTTTTTGAAAAGAGGTACTGCTATTAGAGCTGTCGTGGCTGAATTTTGCGAAGCCGGAGTGCCCCGACAGCGATAAATGCTCAAGACCGTGAGCGTAACGACGATGACGTGATTCGGGCAAGAGCAGCCGCGATATATAATCTCCTATGTGCAACCGTGCGAGACAAATCAAATATTGGGGGGGGGGGGTCCCCAATAATGTTGTTACTACGCCACTGCCCTGCGGGGTCATCGACGGATGGCCCCGCTGGTTATCGATGAAGCTTGCGACGCACGCGCCTCCTGCTCAAGTCCCCTCCTCACCATGGCCAGCGCCTCGGTGCTCTTGCCCATGCCGTTGGCGGCGAGGGAGGGCGACGCGGCGAGCTCCCGCTGCTGTTTCTTCCGTGCCCGCTCCAGCTCCAGCTCCCAGTTGCGGTCGAAGTCGGAGAATATCCGCTCGGCTGTGTCCTCCTCATTGAGCCCCCAGAGGTCTTCCACCTCCAGCGGCTTCTTGTACCCACGGTACACCATGCTAGGCCACAGGTGGACTCGGTTACACAAAACAAAGGGTAAAGGGCATGTTGGTCTACTCCACGCGGCGGGCCAGATGTCTTTGAAGAGGTGGGAGTTACCCACACTTTACCCCACCACACGCGACCTGCCGATCGACTAACTGCAGTGAACCCATTTAAACTGCTGAGGATTCCGGACCGAGACGGGAGGATTCTTAAAAGCTTGCCCACTATATTCTTGGTTCTTTCGGTAAAGTCACGTAGAAGGGAAATAATAAAATAATATAAATATAAAACAAAACAAAATTCTCATGACGTTTCGAATGCAACACAAGCAATCATCATCAGGTGTGAAATCCACGGTAAGAGATTTTAATTAATTTTTTTCAAATGTGACCACGGGGAGATAATTCAAACTCCAAATGTACAGGCGTCAGGGTCGGGGTGGAATCCACGGCCTCCTGCGTACCGGGCGAGATAGTTAACATCTCACCACCGTGTCGCCCCAGGTGTTATCGCCATTTAACGAGTTCTTACATGTGGGAGGAAACCGGAGCAGCACCCAGATAAAATGCAATCAGGCGAGGGGGCAACACACTATCCCATACAGACGTAGCAACTAATCGCCACGTTGTGTTTACGTGACAAACCTTACTAATCGATCGTGTTGGGTGGTGGCGGGTTCAGTAACACATTTATATTTACGAGATCTAACCCGAAAAAAACTTATTATGGATATTGGTCGCGAAAGCATATTACGTCTTAAACCGTCTACTGTGTCTTGTATGGTGCTTTGAGGTCTTTGATGAACAAAATTCTTATTTTTAGCATTGTTCCCTCAATGTCCCCCATCAATTTCTGAGGAAGAGGTGCAGAGGCCGGGTGAGCATTGCGATGAGCGCACAACCAATTGCTCACCTGTCAAACCAGGTGAACGTGATCTGGTTAAGGAAAGAGGCGTTTTCTTCTGGACTCGGTTTCTGCAAGGTACAATCAATCGCTTTGATTGACATTTAAGGCATTCACTTTTGTTTTCATTAAATAACATCAACTATTAATGCGACGTGACTTTAGAAACAACATTAGGGCAGTGATTTATACAAATATCGTTAACAATTCTATGCAAATTTCACAATGCTTGGAATTATAATCTATGCTGAATGCACGTTCCATCAGACGGTTGCCCTCTTTTTCGCTCAAGGATGTCTCATCAACACCGATGGAATGAACCGTGGGGATCTTCGTAACACTCGCGAGAGTGACTCACCATGCCAGAATCGTCGATCGCTCCGTGGTCCTTGGGCAGGTCAGCGAAACCAGACATCACGAGACAGCTGAGCTGCAGTCCGAACGAGATGTAGAAGAGGCTCAAGCGAGCTACGTCCCCGTGCTGGGGAGACAATGGTAAACATGCTCATGTCAATAATAATAACATACAAATAATAATAAACATGCTCATATCAACAATAACGATGATAATGATTCGTTTTGGTAGAATGCCCGTATGCTTTACACCATAACTCGCGTCGGCATCTCACATTTGAAAGGCCACCCGCATTGGTAGCGGTCCATGTGCGGCAGAAGGTTGACTCAGCACGTGGCCTTTTGGCGTTCTCTGGTCTGACACTGGTGAGACTAGGCCCTAAAGAAGGTTGTTTATGTGGTAGACCAATCAGTTTCAAAGACAGTACAAATGTTATCAGCGCATGCTTGATTGCATGTTCACCACAAGTACGTGTGGTTAATGCAGACTGGATTCCTTGCAAAAGGTTTTTATTTGGTGTTTGAACATCTTAACAATTGTTTTATTGCCAGGAAGGGTAAAACCAATTCTTATTTTTTCATACTGGACATTAGTTTCCCAAGCTGAGAAATGTTCACACAATTGCGCGTGGACAACCAACGCTCACATCAGGCCTCTACTGAGGTCACCACTCGCGTGACGGACAATTCGGGCTTGATTCACATGTCTTTTAAACGTTTTAAATATTTGACCTGGATTAATCCCTTGAGATGGAACATCTCGTGTGCAGGGGTGTCCAGGGTGTCAAGTGACGCGCAAACACACACAAATAGCAAGCACGTAATGTTGTGTATACAACCTTTATGCTACAACATGCGCAGTGGACATTAATTCGGTGTCGAATATATTTACAGAGTGGTTTCCAGAGAAGGATCAAGACAGCCAGGGCTGTCAGTACGAATGAACATCACACATTGACAACGGTAATGATGATGATGATGACGATGTAATGAACCACGACAGCTTGATTACTGGGTAATGAATGCGTTTGACATTGAGCCACTGTGTCATGTCACTGGGTTCGTTGCAATCTCATCAGAGAAACAGACCCGCCAAATTAGCAAAAAGAACATTGTCACAACATCCATGTTCTCATAGAAAACACAAAAAAAATTATAGGTAAAATGTTTTCAGAAATACAAAAAAAAGAATTCAATATATTTTGCTTTACTTGTTCAAGTTACCAGTTAAAGTCAACCAAAAAGTATCCCAGCTCACCTTCAATAACCTCCCTAGGCGCATGCACTGTGATGTGTGTTTTTCTACAGTTGTAACTCTCCAACAATGTATTAGTCTCGCAGCACTGGCTTCCAGTTTTGCACAGGATTGAATTCCTATTGCTAACCAACAAAGCTCTGAACCACCTTGCCCCAGCCTACATCGGAGACATGCTGCACCCATGAGTTCCCTCAAGGCCTCATGCAGATCTCCTCTGCGTTCCCAGGGCACAGAGGCGTTGGTCGATGTGGCCCACAGACTCTGGAAATCTCTTCCACGAGATCTCACGATTTCCCCGAGCCCGTGCACATTTTCCATGGCCCGTGTTACATTGTATTCGTGCAGTGCCCTTTGTTCAACCTTCAATGTATTGAGCAAATGAGTTTGTGGTATTTAATTTCATTAATATACCAATTCTTAGTTTTAGTTTCCTGAGTCAGCGTCATGCTGAGTGTGTGTTGTGTCTTGTACGATGCTTTGAGATCTTCGATGACAGGTGCTTTACACGTTGTATAACACTGGTCAACACTTTTTCTGGCATAAGATATTCCAACGGATTTAAGGTAATTGTGGGGTGCTGATTCCAAATCTGGCATCAGTTTTTGTCTATCACATCAGGTTTTTGAGATATCAAATATTGCATTTTCAATAAAAACGGCAGAAGAAAAATAATAAATAAATAAATGTGGATATCTACATACAATTATGTTATAAACACACTATCCTAAAAATACAGCACCATATTTTAACACGAAAGCATTCACTGACTCGCAACAACTTGCAATCATAAGTGACAGAGTTAATTTCAGGTAAAATCAATGAAAATGGGGTATGCCGATAGCATAAAAATGAGATGTGATAGAGCAAATCTGAGATCAGATTTGGAATCAGCACCCTGAAATTAGTCTAAAACAGCTGCAAAAGTCCAGGCCAGAAAAAAATACATTTTTTGTTGTTGACCAGTGATTATTATAATTATGAGTCAACTTGTTGTACGCGATTTTGGGTTTTGTTTTTATGAATCTTGAGCCCAGCTCTGTGAATAGTAATCAATGTTCATTCATTCATCACGCGCGTGACCCCTTGCTGTGACAGCGTTCTCATCAACCGCTCTTGGCTGCCGTACACTGGCGTCTCCAGTGATTTGTTTGGACCACGGATCACGGGGAAGAGGGGGGGGTGGCGGAGGGGGGTGACCACGGGGAGTGGCGCTGTTCCATTGAGGGGGGGGGGGTCGCAGTCCTCACTCCGAACGTCGACCGCCAAACCGAAGTGAGAGCGCAATTTGCTGCAGGAGTTTGCGCATCAAGACGGGGCGAGGACGTACACAACGATCGCTAGGAGACCGGTCGCAGATGCTACGGTGACATAATAATTACAACAGAAAAATAATCATCATAGTTGATCAGTTACACTTTAAAAGAGAATTACATACTTGTCAACCTCTGATCAGTGCCTACCTTATTACAGACCAATTCAAAACGTATTCGTCGCCCCGTGCCCTTATAAACCTCAACGTTCATCCTACAAAGTGCCATCGCAAGGGAGAAACACAACAACCATTGAAACGTCTGTGCGCCGTATGGACCTGAAAACTCAATTTCCCTGTACAAGAACACGGGGTGAACCGTACGGGTTGACGGCTATGCGATTGACACGTGGACGGCGCCTAGTCCTCAACGCGTTGGACAGCTCCTTTTATTCGCCGCGATGTCGACTGTAAAGGCGCTAGAGGCCAACCGAAATTCGGTTTCGGTTTCGGCGCCGAAAGTTGGCAAATGGCCTCTTCGGTAACTTCGGTTATATACCTTTCTGTAGTTAAACTTTCGGTTTCGGCTGAAAGTATAGTTAAACTTTTGGTTTCGGCTTCGGTTTCGGCTGAAAGTATAGTTAAACTTTCGGTTTCGGCCGAAAGTGTAGTTAAACTTTCGGTTTCAGCTTCGGTTTCGGCCAAAAGTAATCTTTTTAACTTTCGGTCTGGTTTTGGTTTCGGCCGAAACCAGAAATTCAGTTTCGGTCGGCCTCTAAAAGACGCGGAGACCGCGACGCTCGCTGACGAAGACGACGACGGCACCGCCGCTACTCACGCCGTCGATCGCTTTGCGGATGAGCGTCTGGAAGGGAAGGATCTCGCACAGCACGGAGAAGAGCCAGAAGAGGAAGAGCACGCCGGACGTCTTCAACCCGGCTCGCCGTCCGCTCTCGTTGATCAGCAACACCAGCAGCTGTGGATACAAAGACAACGATACCACAACCACCCCCACATTGCCGCCGCACCTCCGATTAGCACGGTTGGCGATGTACGGTGCGAAAGAAGTTCAACGTACACAAGCACAACCTCGACAGACTGTTGCGGCAAGTGCTGTTCGCGAGCACGGTTGAAGTCCCCCTCTCCCACCCCGCCGTGTGTGCAGGGGACTCGCTAAACCCTCGATCAGTGGGTCACTGCAGCCTGCAACCCCTTTGGTTCTCAGAAAGGGACATCTGGCACCCCCAGGGGGTGGGTGCACCCCAGGTTAAGGACCACTGCCTTAAATTTCGATTTAAAACTTTCGTGACTGCAGGGATTCATCTTCTTGGTTCTTTCGGTAATGTCACGTAGAAGGGAAGTAATAAAATAATAAAAATAAAACATAATAAAATAAAATAATTCTCACGACGTCTCGGCTACAACGCAAGCAGCCGTCTGCTTGCGTTGTAGCCGAAACGTCGTGAGAATTATTAAATAGCACCCCAGCTTCACAAAGCCCTCCAAGAGACAGAGTTTTGGGGCAAGTGCTGTGAGCGAGTAGCACCTATGAAGGCCGGCACGGTACAAGCTATACATCCCTTGCGGCCGAATGCGTCACCTGTTGTTTGACAACTAACCCACGGTATCCTGATAGGATTTAAGACCCGGTGAAAAAAAAGGTGAGATTGAAAGGCACGTTGCTTAAAGGAACAGGGTTCCCAGTTTCAAATACATTTACAATCAGATCCTCCCGTTTAGATATAAATATATAATTGAAACTCATAATGCACACAGTATTTGCTCATTCTCAATGCAATGAGCCAGCGCCAACAATTTCTCAAGCTCTGCAGTCCTCTATTTATGAAGGTCTTATCAGCTAATAAATTAGTGTTGACATGTGGGAGGAAACCGGAGCACCCGGGGTAAACCCACGCGTGCGAGGGGGAAACACTCTATCCCATACAGATGGAACGGGCAGAGTCCAACATTTTGCCGTAACGCATTCTCCTGGCAAATCAGCCATGGTAGGCCCCCTCCTCAACGCCCACAGGAAGGGAGTTTCACAACATTTGTGCGGTCCACCAACACTCGCTGCTGCCTCCATGGTGCTGGATTGCTGACAGCCACGTGCAGAATAGCCACCACCGCCCCTGGCGATTCCCACGATGGAAGTAGCCAATAGTAGCTTGGCAGGATGTGATCATAGCAAATCTTAAATATTCACATCGAGACCCATGTTTGAGACTGCTGACGAAAGGTGATTTAGTATCGCAAGCCCTTGGCCTTGGGATTCACTAGGGCGGGGAGGGACGGGGGCGAATGCTTCGTATCGCGACATCCTTACCCATGTGGCAATATACAACGAGGGGTTGACATAGAGGACGACGGGGTTGGTGGCCGCGGCTGTCGATCCGGAGTCTTCAGCGATCGTGACAGCCAACCTGGCCACTGCCGTGGCCAACAGCAGCGCTGTGAACGCCTGCTCGCGCCACGCACGAAAGACAGAGAACACAAAGGTCACCACCTCCCGTCGCAGCCTCGACCAGAAACCTCGGGGCAGGCGCTCCTGGAAAGCAGCCGTGAAGACCGGCACGGCACACGAGGGAGCGGAGTGGCCACCTCCCCACGCCCGGCTGCCTTTGTCTCCCCACAATTATTGATGTTTACACACAGCACCAGGTTTTCATTTAAGGCTGAGTCAACGATAGGGGAGGCCCAAGACCGGTTAAAAGTATTCGCCACTGCCGTCGGTCGGGAGCGGTAATCAAACTCGGGTGTCTGAGTTCGCAATGCGGTGTGCTCACCACGACATCGCCGACTACACGCACGCAAAAGACAAAGATCCCCCGTATAGCATAACCAGACTGTTGGGGCAAGTGCTGTTAGCGAGTAGCGCCTACGAAGGCCGGCACGGCACACGTGGGGGTGGGTGGCCAATACCACGCCCGACCGCTTTTGTCTCCCTGCCGGCGATGTTTACACGCCTCAACAGGTACTCATTTGAGGCTGAGTTGACCGAGGGGAGGCCCATGACCGCTTCAGATAATCGTCACTGGCATTGGCCGTGAGAGGGAATCGAACTCGACTCGTTGCGTTCATAGCGCAGCGCGCTAACCGCTGTGCCACCGCTCGCCACCACCGCCACAAGTTTAGACATTTTGGAAACAATTGGTGAAAACTTAATAAAAAACGATCGCTAACAGATGGCATTTGTATTTTTTTTATTTAATTGTATTTGATACAATTATTGTACCGTAACCATGTCACCTTGTGTTTAAATTATGAAATATAATTGCCTGATTGGTTTTGGTTTTATTTTATTTCATTCACGAAATTACGAAGGTGGCCCCACTGCTAAATAAACGACGCCATGTGGGGCCATGATTAGCCAGGTCGAGGTCATCGTGGGTTGGAGATAACTGGAAATGAGTCAGCACTAAAATGGTTACTGAATACATTTGTTCTCCATGATGGGTCAACCTGATATAATGTGCCGGCTTTCACGACCAATATGATTACGATTTATTTTCGGTTCAATCGTCGTTTTGTGTATAATGTCAGTTTTCTTTTTTACTAAAACCCTCCACAATCCTCTCGAGCTGATCAAATCATATTGTCACGTGGGGTAAACATGGCAATTTACTTGGATTTTACAGCACAACCGGCAGAATGTTAAAAGCGAGCAAATACTTTTGACAATATCGCTCAGCATTCCTCCAGCTGCACTGACAAACCAAATGAATTGGCGTATTTGGCTACGTGACAACTCGATTTAATCGGCTCTGTCAGATGGTCGAGGGTTATAGTTCAACAATTCACATAGTACCTACATGACGATCAAATCCAAAATAAACTAAGTATCAACCAATTGCTAATCCGGATTGAGCAATCAGACCTGTGCAATCGCTGCGTCGAATCACACCAACTCCGAATTGGGTTCAAAGCACAATGTGATGGGATCTCAATTGATCCGAACAGCGCATCCCTCATGAAGTACATTACACGAAATTATTAACTAATAACGTCGCTGTGAACAGCATAGCCATTAAAGTTATTGTTTGTAAACATTTTGGCCAACATATGCACGTATGTATGTTGAACTTTTTTCGCACCGTTCGTAGCGAACCGTGCTAATCAGAGGTGCGGGGGAAGGACAACAACCCCTGACATCACCATCCTTTTCGACACAAAACAACACAACCCCGTGTTTTGTGCCTGTTGGCACTCATAAGTAAGCCATACGCCATTACGCAATTGTAGGTTGCTCAACACAAACATCACGGGGGGACCTATTTAACATGGATGCAATCCTTCATGCATTCGTGGGGCAGCTGGTCGATCAGCGCAAGCGAGCAGCTGGGCCCGTAGACTCTTGCATGAATGAACTGTGAAGGTTCTCGCATTATGGATATATATTCTGCGTGCGCACATTGTCTACTGCCATTGCACGGCGCCTTGTGCGAGGCGCAATATCGAATGATATATAACGACGGCGAGGACCAGAGATTGAGAAAGAAAAACAACTAGGGCGGATTGATAAATCTGGCTCAGCAAATGTATGTTTCTGTTCTCCCATTGTGTATGGCAGCATGTTAGGAGCCAAAATGGCAGTGTCGAGGTCAGCTAGACACAAGAGGGCTTCAAAAGAGAGTTTGCAGAGCATTGCTCTTCCTCCGTTGAAGGAGCGCAGTCTACACGCGGTTTACGATATGGTCCGTAGTTTGGTTGCACGCCCACAATCGCACTGTGGCCCGTGTCTTTAATTTTCCATTCATGAAGGAGATGCACGCAGCTGCCTGTTGATGTTCTGATGTGGTTAAAACTATAAACTAATTTGTATTTTACCAGGTAAGGCACACTGAGCTATATAGCTCTTGATTTAAAGCTTTCGTGACTGCAGGGATTCATATTATTGGTTCTTTCGGTAAAGTCACGTAGAAGGGAAATAATAGTTGTATTATTATTTTATTATTTCCCTTCTACGTAACTTTACCGAAAGAACTAAGAATATGTAGCTCTTATTCAGAATCGACCTGGCTACATGTAATGATAGCGCAACGAAGTAGCTTATTAGCATGTAGAAATGTATAGCAGCCAAATACTCGAAGCACATGATTATCAATGTGGAGGGAAAAATCGGAGGACCTGGAAAAAAATCCACGCGACCACGGGGAGAACATGCAAACTCCAAATATACAGGTGTCAGGGTGGGGGTCGAACCCACGACCTCCTGCATGCCAGGCGGGTTTTCCCTCCATATTTAGAAACGTGCGTTTAGAGGATTTGACTGCTATTAACTTCCACATGATAAGCCACTTTGTTGGGCTATCATTTTTGGCAAGGTCGCTTCTGAAAAAGAGCTATATAGTTCAGTGGACCTTATTTGGTTAGATAAAAAAAATTGTTTAGTATAGTACGTGTCTTTGCACCACCTGGAACACAGGTAATGCGGTCATCTGAGCGAAACGGAGAGTCGTAAATTTTAATCCAGTTTGTTCTCCTATAACGCGGTAGTTGCGTTCCTGAAGAACATCGCGCTATGGGAAAATCACGTTATAATAAACAATATATTATTGGGTAAAAGCACAGTCTGCGATAACACATAATATTTGTATGCTGGCCAAACAAAGACTGAGGCACGTGCATAGCATCTTAGAGCATCCAGCAGCATCCCGCCTTGTGCGATGCTATGCCGAGGCATCCGCACAACCACTTATTCCTACTCGCACAACGTAGCTCCGTTCACTCGCTCGCGTTATATCCAATTTGCATGCTCGTTATAACAAAAATGCGTTCCCTGATACGTTCATCATCGCGTGATATCCCATTCGCGTTGTGAAAACACGCGGCGTGATAACAGAACGGACCGAACGATCGAGCGAACGCCCGCTTGGCCCACCTGCTTGGCAGCGTACTTTCCCGAAACGGGCAAACGTTTGGACGGGTGCCGGAAGAGGTGGCTCAACAGGAAGGGGGCGCAGATCCACAGGAACCCCAGCGGCACCCAGACGAGCACCGTCTGCTCGAAGCACACCGGCAGGTCGGGCTGCGACCGCTCCAGGTAAGAGTCGTTCTGCGAAAGCATTGGTGAAATAAAATAAAAACTTAATCATACAATATACAAGGGTAGACCATGATCGTGACTAAAGATGATGCGCTTTATAACATCTGGTACTGACGCAGAACGCCTATAACAAAGAGTGGTGGCTCTCAACCGGCGGAGGGTGGGTAAACAGACCTCTGGGGGGTTATTGGCAAAGTCCCAGGGGTACGCGAGGTGATTTATGAATGTGTGATATTATATCATACGTGAGCATCATTGGTGAATAATAATTTCGTATAAATCTGCCAAGATAAAATAACTACGATACAATATGGCAATCTAAAACAATATAAAAGACATTTCTAAACTCATTGATCTTAAAAAATGCGGTTTCCAAGAGTAACCAGCGAGCTCAAACAATTTACATCACGCATACAGAGCGTCCGTTGTTGTTTGTTTGTATTCGCTTGCAGTTACCAGCCAGTTAGGACATATCTCACAAAATGGACAATTGGTTAAAATATTGATGGTCATTATTCATACATCTGTAGTGACACAGCGCCGACTGCTGTCCAACAGTAGCAACTGCAGAGGACAGTTAGCGCACACGCTGCCGTCCAGCATATACACGGCTGTGTGCCGGCAGGGCGGAGGAACTGGGGCAAGGGTCACGGAAGACCTCATCGGGAGGCCCCTGGAACCCGCTAGTGGGTTCTAGAAGGGAGGCGCGTCCAGGGCGGAGCCAGGCCGCGCCGAGAAGAATAAAAGCAGTGGAGAGCGAGAGCTCCAGGCTGCCGGTTCTCGTCGTCGCTGCCGCCTTCGCCCGATAATTGTGCGGCTGGACAGTTGTTGGCTGTCTGGGTCGACGCCGTCGGTGCAACGTGGTCAGGGTTGTGTCTTGGCCGGGCTGTACGGCAACGTGATCGTGAGAGAGGAGGCTGGAGTTGGTGTAACGGAAATAAAGATTATGTAGATGCTCACCCCGAGCCCTCATTACTTTGATAGTGGCATTGTCTTTGAGCCTTTTGGCGTCCTCTGGTCGAGCACCAATTGGGTCGAGGCTCAAAAGAAAGCCGTCCCTTGGTGTGGACCAATCAGTTTCAAGGACAATGCATATATTATCATCGTGTGTGTTTTTGTTTGCATCTGACTGCAGGTATTGTGGTTAATGCAGTGACATGAATCCTCGTAAAAAAAGGTTTAAGTTTTGTTGCCAGAAAAAAGGGGAAAACCCCTATTGTTATATTTTGGTACTGGCAAAGGAGGGCTAATGATGATGAGATAAGTCAGATGTGTTTGTCGTGTAGAAGTATCTCTGCGAGTGACGGAGGCTCTCGAACCATTTTGGTCAAAGACAACAAAAAATTGCTCTTCTTCTTTTAAAGGTTGCCGACAGTAACAGTTATCTATATTTCACAGTAATCCTGCAATGCGGAAAGACACCACAGGGGTCGCGATACCCACAGATTGCAATACTCACCCTCGCCACAAGCAGGCAGCAGTCAAGAGGTCACGGTTTCAAATCGAACCTCCGTTATGTTTTCACTTAATAAACCATTATTTGTTTTACTTCCTAATTTTTTGCAGTGTTTATCAGCCTGACAATATTCCATGTAAAACTGATAAAAGTATTAACACTTGATGTGTTATTGTACATTACAAATATATTTTACTGCATCAACGGCTCCATGTGACTGGGAGCAATGTTAGTTTCAGCGTTATTCGCTCTGCCAAAGCTTTTATGCAACACAGACACGTTACAACACAGTATCACATGCTGTGTCATGTGTAGGTCTCCACTATGAAATGTAAGTTAATATTTTTAATATAACAAGAATCCTGTGCTGTGATAAGACACCCCAGGGCTCACGATTAGCACAGAATGCAATACTCAAACCTCGCCAAAAGCGATCGGCAGTCACGAGGTCTGTGGGTTAAAATCCAACCTCCGTTAGCATTTTTTTGGTAATTTGCTACAATGTTTATCAGCACGATAACAGCATGACAACATTGCATTAGATATGCTGACAGTGTGTACACGAGGTGTGTCTTTGTTTAGCAAGTGCCCAATGCATCGAGGGCAGGGGTCGGCAACCCGCAGGCTCCCGAGTGGCACGCGGCTCTTAAAGGAACTGCTTCGTGACCGTTGTTCATTATGGACTCACCGCCGTCTCGTATTCACCGTGTGTGGAGGCTCTTGAAATATTGAGGTTTTAAATTTCGATTTAAAGCTTTCGTGACTGCAGGGATTCATCTTCTTGGTTCTTTCGGTAAAGTCACTTAGAATGGAAATAATAAAATAATAAAAATAAACATAATAAAATAATTCTCACGACGTTTCGGCCACAACGCAAGCAGCCGTCGTCAGGTGTCTTCTCGACAGACCTGTTCTCCACCTGAGGATGGCTGCTTGCGTTGTGGCCGAAACGTCGCGAGAATTATTTAATCATGTTTTATTTGTATTCTTTTATTATTTCCATCCTATTGAGGTTTTGTTTTTGTTGTTGGCCGAATTCGAAAAAGAACGGCCCTCCTCGATATGCCAATATTTCAAGAGCAGCACAATGGCCGCTGGCTGATACGAGGCGGCGGTGGTCCTTAATAAATAACGTCACGAGAAAGCGGTCCCTCAAAGAGGACGCAAGCCGCAGGTTTGCCGACCACCCACTTGGTCTTCCAGCTGCTGTCTCCTGCGGGCTCTTACTGTTTCACGTGGGCAGCTTGTGTTTCACAAAGTCAACGTGGCTTACGCCCATGCGTGATCCAAAAAGACCTGCCGCCACCGCACATTACCAATTGTGGGGCGCTCACTTCTTCAATGCCAGCGTCTATCGCCACCTGTTCTGTAATTCATTACCCACAAGGGCGATGACAATGGAGAACTCGTGAAAATTGGTATTGTTAATTCTACACTCAGGATATGATGTGTGTGTGTTGATAAAAGGCCGGATTGCTGCCAATACTTATCAGATGATTTGTCAATTTTGTAACAGAAAATCTTGGATTTCTACCAACTTATGAATGAGGCTCTTCATTTTTTTATTGTCTATATTGCCTGCACCTTAAGTTCATAATTGTTTAACCAAGTAAAAACTCAAAAGACCAGTTTAGTTTCATTTGCAAGAGTGACCCTGGGACATTTGTCTGCTTAGGAAGAGAGCGATCATTGCTATGCAGGTGATCCTGATTGGGTAATTTGTGAGTAAATTTGGACCCTGACACTTAGTCTTGGTAATCATTAAACTGCAGCTTGTGCAGTATTGTTTCTCCTAACTTGTCAACATAAAGGCCATCGTATAATATTGTTGGTGTTGTTGTTATTCTTGTTAAAAGACTGAGTGATTATGATTACACATCCTTTTTGTAAAAAAATGCTGTTGGAAGTAACAGCGGTCACACATCATGGTGAATGAGTAATTTTCAGGATTGTCTATTTGCCACTGGCAGACGTTCAAATGAGACTTTATCCATTAAAATGGTGTGTCATGATATTTTATAGATAAATAACCTGTCTATTAACATGGCAATACACAATCGGCTACGGCTGTCAGCTGTTGAGCTGCATTTTGAGATCAGACGTTGCGGACTCCCAAAAACCAATGTGGGTTCCTACACATATAAATGGTGATCAAGGTGGAAATATTGAGTGTTTGCCGGTAGTCCAGGCAATACGAGCAACTTCATGATGACAACCAAAGCGTCTGTTGAAAATTGGAAGAAAATTAAATTACGCCCAATATTTAAAATCTAACTTTATCCACAAACAAGGGCATTGGCCCCACCATGTAACAAATCTCTGCATGCAGCCTTCTGCTGTCTCTATATTGAGGGCAATTTTGTCTTTGCACAAATATTCTTTCTGGTTGCAAGAGTTTTCAATTAATTTTGGTAGACTTGATTATGTTGTACAACCTGTAAACAAGCGTTTTTCTTTAAATAAATATTCCACAATCAGAACGTTTTTCCAGTAGATTATATTGAAAAAAATGTCTTCTATGGGTGCTAAGCACCCTTTTAATGCAATGTACAGTATTGATCTAAAACATTACTTTGTTAGCACCCTTACTGAATTCTAATAACATTGACTATATAGAAAACCACTGCAGTCTACGCTCCTTCAACGGAGAAACGGCAAAACGACACGAACTTCCTACGAAAGCCCTCTCGTGGCTAGCAGACCTCAAAACTTTGCTATTTAGCTCCTGAACATATTGCTAAACGCAAAAATAAAAGTAGTAATATTATCATCGGTACTTACCCAAAACTCTGAGCCACAGTACGAGTCGAGGACACCAGACATCTTTGTAATTCTTCAAGTTTCAAGCTATAGTACAAAATAAATAAATAACGCCTGCACACACACAAGCGCACAAACACAAGGACACATTAGATCAGTCATGATTGCCGTCTGGATAAAATAAAACATTGTTTAACGTCTCACATCATAAAATAAAAAAATGTATACTGTAAAGATCATTGACTCAAATTGCTAGTCCTGACACTATAAGAACAAGAGCTATACTGTCATATTATTTGGGCCGTCCGGTAAAAGTTACGTCAAAATATAACAAAAAAACTACGATGTGTTGCGATCGAAACGTCGTAGTTTTTTGTTATATTTTTTGACCATATCTTCGTGACTTTACCGAAAGACCCAAAGAATATGCTTGACCATACTTTACCACGATGGTCATTGTTGGTTAGTATTTAATTATAAATATCAAATGTCATTCAGCCTATGCAACTAAAATTCATTCTTGGTGTGATTATTGTGGCTGTGATTGAAGATGTCATAGCTTTTCACCCATTCATATTTCATTGTAACTACCCATTGCTATGGTGATAGAGTAATAATAACGCGCTGACACACGTTTGTGCTTGACCTGTAACCAACGTTGTCGCCGTTCACACCTAACGTGACAATAGTGCAACACATGCGTCAATCTTGACTTAAAACTTTCGTGACTGCAGGAATTCATAGTCCTGGTTCTTTCAGTAAAGTCACGTGGATAGACAATAAAAATAAGACCACTTGTGTTGCGATCGAAACGTCGTGGTTTTTTATTTTATTTTTATTTGCTATCTACGTGACTTTACCGAAAGAACCAAGAGATACATGCGGCAATCGTTTTGTGAGTGTTTGTGCGGCTATATTTTCCTTGATCTCTTTTGACTACATCTATACTACTACTACACACACAAAGATGTGCACTGCGTGTACACATTCCCTGGACCTTATCCATACCACCAAACGCAAAATAATAATGTAAAAATAAACAATTCACGCGCATAATTCATGAATCAAATGCATTTGTTAGATAGAGAACTTGGAGGCGCAGAGGCAGAGGTCAAAGTCCCTCAAATGCCAGGTTGAAGAGGTGAGAGGCTGAACCAGGTGAACGCCTGAACCAGGTGAGAGCCTGGACCAGGTAAGAGTCTGAACAGGTGAGAGCCTGAACCAGGTGATAGCCTGAACTAGGTGAGAGCCTCAATCAGATGAGAGCCTGCACCAGGTGAGATCTTGAGCAGGTGAAACAGGTGAGATCCTGGACAGGTGAGTGCCTGAACCAGGTGAGAGCCTTGAGCTGCTGCTTGACGCTGGTTGGTGCTTGACTGCTGCTGCTGCGCGTGTGTGCAGCGGGAGAGAGCGGCAGATGATCGGTGCAGCTACGGAGAAGCGCCGCTCGGCCAGGACGGCGCTGGATCTGTGCACGATGAGCGGCCTGTTTTAGACGTGCTGCGTACGACGTGGCGCTTTGCCGTGGTCGGTTGAGTGAGAAGGGTGGAGATGTCTGGCAGGAGACACTGAAAGAAAGCTCTGTGGTACCGGATAGCTGTTTTGTACCCCTATCCGTGATTTTATGGGGAGCCAATACTAAGTTTGTAGCTCAGCCATGGAAGCCGTCTGGCCCTGCCTAATGCCGAGGGCAGCACAAGACAGGCTGCTTTGGATCTGCCGTACTTTGGAGCCACTGTAGTTAGGTGGGTTTTTTTATTCCCAAGTAAGGATGATGATGAAGATGATGATGCAATAATCAAGGCGAGTGTCTGCAATGCTACAAGTCAGAACATTTGCTGTGAACATTGGGCGGATGTGCCACGAGGCCTTGAGAATTGGGGAATGCGTGACTTCATTGTACGCGTGTCGACACGTCTTTGGCACCGCACGTCGTGAACCGTGCTAATCGGAGGTGCGGGGAGGTGGGGGGAGGAAAAATCGAAGGTGCGGGATGTTGTTGTCCAGTGAGAATGTGAGTCCGAAGGTCATACCAAAGATTTTCAGAAGATTTGAAAGACTGACAGTGGAACCTGTGATGGGAATATTCTGAGGGTGAAACAAGAGGTGATTTTAATGCGTAGGCTTTCGCGACCAATGTTATTCAATTATTTTTTTTTGTAAATGTTGTGGTTTCACGCTTCAACACACCGGTGGGCTAAAGTAGTGAACTATTTGTCTTTTGTCAACGTGACACTTTTTTGCTGATTGGCCGTGTCGGGTGGTGGAGGGTTACGACACATTTATAAATAACGCGATCTAACCCAAAAACGTTGATTATGAAGAGGTGATTTAACCAAAACCTTGTGCTGTAAGGCTGAGGTACAATCAGTTAAGATCGACAGGGCATGATCGGAGGTTAGAGTTGAGCTATGACTATCGATGAGGCGACCAAGTGGGGAGATGTGGACGACAAAAAATAAAAGGGCCCAGGACTGATTCTCTGAGGGGGACACCTGCAGTGGATATGACGACTGAGTGTTGAGGGCCTGCCAACCTTGACGGAGGACATTTTGTCAGAGTGATGCAAATTGAGCCAATGGAGAGCTGAGGCAACGATAGAGAAATAGGTCGGATTCTAGGAAATTCGAATAAAATATTGTGGCTTGACCGTGTCAACAGGCGGCAAATGTGTCGAGCAACGGTGGAAGAAGCAGAGGCGATAGGGGCGAGGATGTCGTCAACGATCTTGACTAGCGCAGCCTCGGTAGAGTCGAGCTGGGCGGTAGACAGACTGAAGGGGTCGGAGAGATCGGGGTGTGATGTGATGCGATTCGTGATTCTGGCATTCGTGGAGTTTGGAGATGTTGATACGTTTGGTACGTTGGTGTCAACCATCGCTGGTGTCAACCTCCTTTTGTTCCTCTCTGATAACATAACCCCTTCCCAGGGCCGGATTAAGATTGTGTAGGCCCCTGGGCTACAGGTACTGTGAGGCCCCCAGTAATATTTTCAAAAGGAAAACAAAGTTAAAGAAAAAGTGTTCTTACAAGGCTAACAACAAATAAAATTCAGCATTCACAAATGAAATAATCTCTGGAGGTTCTCCAGCTGGCGGAGTTCCCTGGGCTGCAGCCCCGAAAGCCCCGTGCCTTAATCCGGCCCTGCCTCTTCCCCATTGCCCATGTCTACCTCTCCCTCGCCCCTCCACTCCATCCCGTCCCCTTCCCACGCCCCCGCCCTTTCGTCACCCCATATGAACATCTCGCCACGGTGGAGAGATGTTAACTACCTCGCCGGTCGACAGAAGGTCGTGGGTTTCGATCACGATGCCGGTATATGTAGAGGTTTCATATTCTCCCCGTGGTCGCGTGGATTTTTCTCCGGGTCCTCCGAATCAACGTGCGTTTAGAGTGTTTGGCTGCTATAAATTTCCACGTGATAAGCCACTTCGTTGAGCTATCATTTGTGGCCAGGTCGCTTCTGAAAAAGAGCTACATAGCTCAGTTGGGCCTTACCTGGTAAAATAAACAAAAAATAGTTGATCGTTTTTACTTGTATATGCCCTCACTTATGGTCACTCATTCCTCGGCCCTTTCACACCCTTGACATCTATATCACTTAATTGTGCAATGCGCCTTGAGCTTAGGGGCTTGATAAATAAATAAAGATAAGATAACAGGTCAGTAATGTTCTTAGTATTTAAGGGTCAGAGCCAGGTTTCTTGACTCGAGGTGCCACTTGTATTACTGTAAGTGGCAGAGGGAAAAGACCAAAAATAGAAAGAGACATTAGCAGTATGGGACCCCATTATTGTTAATTTTTGAACTCAATCCTTGAAGGCCATGGCTGGTAGGTGAACGACCAAAGAGGTTTTTGTTGTGGAGTTTTCTATTAGATTGAGAACATCTTGGGGTGTCGCAAGGGAGGAGGAGAGTATCGAATGGGGAGCGAAAGAAAGAATGTCGAGGGGTTGATCACGACAAGCCGAGAGAGATATCCTCATGGCGGAGGCCATGCTGGTAAATGTCTCGTATAAAAAAAAAGATGGAATTAATGAGCGAGCAGTCGGCTAGGTGATCGCACCAAATCGTTAGAAGTTTGTGATGGAGAAGGGCATCATGTGTGGGCCAGAAGTGATGCAGGTGGTTAGCAAGAGTGTATTGTTAACACATCGGCACGTTTTGCTTTCGTGACAAACCTTAAGAATTGGCTGTGTCGGGTGGTGGCGGGTTTAACGAGACGTTTATATTCATAATATAGGTTTTCGGGTCAGATCGCGTTATTTATAAATGTGTCGTAACCCTCCACCACCCGACACGGCCAAACAGTAAAAAATGTGTCACGTTTTCAAAGGACGAATTAATTGACTTCTTTAGCCCACCGGTGTGCTGAAGAGAGCATCAACAGCATTTTAAAATTTGAGTACGGCGTGTCGCTGGTAATTACTATGAGCTTCATCGGGCAAGAATGGTGAAGCTCTCCTGTTGCTTCTGGTATTAAGCTTCACCATTCTTGCCCGATGAAGCTGATTGTAATTATCAGCGAAACGTCGTACTCAAATTTTTAAATGCTGTTGATTCTCTCTTCAGCACACCGGTGGGCTAAAGAAGTCAATTAATTTGTCCTTTGAAAACGTGACACATTTTTACTGTTTGGCCGTGTTGCGTGGTGAAGGGTTACGACACATTTATAAATAACGCGATCTGACCCAAAAACCTATATTATGAATAATATTGGTCGCGAAAGTCTACGTGTTAAATTGAGACGTTTATCTGTACGCGATCTAACCCCAAAAAAACTCTATTATGGATGAAGAGTGTATGCGTTCGTTTATGTTTCAATGAGTTTGTTGGCGGCTTTAAAGGTGAGACGATACGTAATGTGGTCAGTTTCAAGTCCGGAGCACAACTAAATGGTTTCCAGTCAGCATCTGCTCCACTTTGACTCAACAGCTGCTGCCAATGACATGTCTAAGGTTGAGGTCGACTTAGTCGGCACAGATTGTGCCATCAGATGCGGCGAAGCAAAGGAGGAGGTTTCGTTTGCTTCTTCGATGCGGTAAAGTTGAAATAACTGGACGTGTGGCCATTTTGTCATTTCGACCACCAACTTAAACAGTTGAAACAAAAGTGGCCATCCCAACAGGCTGTGGTGTAACTGAGACACAAAAGCAGACCGGATTCGTTTTCATTAGGAGCCATCAGTACACTACATTATTATTCACTGCTGCCATTCGCCTCTAAGAGCCCCACATATGTAGAGGACTCACCGTTATGCTATGGGGACCCATTAGCTTGCCCAAAAACAACAATAATTCACATTTGGACTTTAATTGACCTTGTCGACAAGTTTTACACCATTCTAAGGTTTATTCAGTCTACTGAGACTTGATAATAAAAAAGGTCAACATTGACCGTTGATTTGGTTCCGTTGAATCCAGGAGCCGTCTGACCAAGTCTCGGTCACGAGGAGTCAAATCTGCCTTTGGAACACGGAGTGGCCAATCGTCACCAGGCTGGGTGCTGCTATACGGCAACGGACTGTGAAGCTTCGTGTTCAGCCGCTCGTGATGTTCGTCTTCCGACTGCATCGACGTCACGAGAACTGATTTTGACGCACCAGCAGCAGCAACGGTGTACCGCCAATACGTTCATATGCATGTTTCCGTTATGATGTTTTTTCTTGTAATGCTTGTTTTCTCATGACTGCAGTTCTTCTTCAGTCCCCTTGCACTCAGACCTAAATGACGCCTCAGCTATGATACTCTCCAACTTGCGTCCCACGGACAGCCATGCACACGGTTGTTTTGAGTCGCATATTTAGCGTTGATTTATACTTCATTTAGAAGTTGTAGCCCAATTTTGAAGCTTTGATATCAACATTCCATTCTACTTTTTTTTAAGTAACACAACTGCAGTAATCCACACCATTGTTAAATAACACTTCATCGAATGGCTAAACAACACCATGTCACCATACCCTCCCATTTTGAGTTCTACCTACCTTGCAAGAATTTTACTTGAATACCCATCTCATTCACGGATGACATGTCACAATGTTTTGCGCAGTGGCAAATGTTAGACGTGCCCACTAATGGTGAATAAAGTCGCTAATATTCGTGAATACAAACATTACATCCACTTTATAAAATATAAATATATTTCAGTAGGACCCCTGTATATAGCACAATCCTCGATGTAGCGGGGTGAAGGGGGTTACAGAAACTCCGCAGACAGAAGTCCCAAACGCTTTGCTCCTGAGTTCAGTGCCGGATTAAGCTAAGTGCGGGGCCTGTAACATATGTTATAAAGGGGCCCTAAATAAATAAAAAACAGATAAATATTAAAAACATACATTTTTAACTTGCATAGTAAAGTAATTGTATTTTTTAATTTGCTATACAGCCAGATAATACGACAAATCGCTAACCTTAAACACCCAGTGGTCCATACAAGTTGAAGGCGGTATAGTACTATAGTAATAGAGCAAGTGCAGAATCACTGAACCGGAATTGATAGCTTGAAAGCATTTAGCGCGGGGCCCCAGTAGCAAAAGTAGCATATGCAGCTACTTTTGCTACTGGGATAATCCGGCACTGCCTGAGTTGAGACGAAGGCGTTGGGGGGAGATTGGGCTCGCTGCTGCCCCAACGGGTGGGGAAAGGGGGGAAAATAAAAACTTAAGAAAGAAACCGGAGGGAGCAGGGGCGTGGGGGGGGACATTGAAAAATATTTCTACTGTCATCGATCACCAAAACAGCTTGACGGAAATGGTCAGTTTCATGGCTCTGCCACCTGGTGGTAAAAGTCGCCAATATTCGCGAAAACAAACATTACATTCACGTAAAAAAATATTGTTTTTATGGTATTTCAGTAGGAGCCCGGTACGGATCACAATCCGCGACGGAGGGAGGGGATTACAGAAACCCGGCGGACAGAAGTCCCACACAACGTGCTCCTGAGTTCCGAGGAAGGGGTGGATGGGCGACGGGGGGGGGGGAGATTTGGGACAGCGAGCGGGGTGTTTGTACTTTTAGATGGGGAAGGGGGAAGGTGAGGGGGGGAATACTTTAAAAAGTGGAGGAAGACGGGGTGGGTGGGAAAACATTAAAACATATTTCTACCAGCACCGATGGCCAAAGCAGCTTGACAGAAACATTCAGTTTTATGACTGTCACCTAGTGACTGTAAAGTTGTATGGCTGTTTAACCGCGTGCTTGGCAATGTTATCACTAAGTCCAGAGTACAAAATCACTTTGGGCTTCGTGGAAACAAACGAAAAGATGTCAAATACGAATGCCGCTTTGGAATCTCTGTGCGTGTGTGGGTGTGGGTAAAAAGGGTTACAAGCATGCGGTGATTTGATAGTGCACTGTAATTGCCAAAGAAAGGCATTGTAATATTCATGTTTATTACGGGCTACATTTCTATAGGGTTACGGCAATACAGCATTAACTCCTCTTTACTGTGGTAATGTGGGGGGGGGGGGTCCCATACATTGGATCCTATAATCCGCAAGGTTTTTCTGCGTTTTGACTCCTCTTGTACGCCGCCGAGTAAACAACGCGTCACTTGCGAGAGTGCTGGCAAGCCAGAGCGTTGATTTTCCCTTGGTTTCTGCAGGCCACCACTTATTTAGAAGGTCACCTCTTATCTCACCTGAATACTATTCAGCTGAGAGCACTGAATGAATGCCTCTCCTTCACTTAAAATAAACGTATCTCTTTGTAGATCCACGCGTGGTGTCCTTTCGGAGCACAGGTGTGTTTACGTAAGGCATTTGATTTCTCCATTAAAATACACAGCAAGGACAAAAAAACACGCACATGCACACAGTAAAATAAAAACACGTTTTAGATTAACTCCACGACATTTATCTACCCCCCTCTTGTAAGTTTCAGGAATTTCAAACATTTGAAAGTCCCTTTGACTTGCAAAGTCCATTTGATCAGTTTCTTTAGAGCAGCGGCTCCCAACCTTGTTTCGCCGACTGCCACGTGCTACGAAATATTTTAATTTGAACATTTCCTTTGTGAGGATATAAACACATTTCTGCGGAGGGAGCTGGTAGGAACGTTGGGTTGATCGGTCAATGGCCAGGGTCAACGGCGACGTGGTGTATTCCGCAAATATGGCCGACTGTGAGGGCGGGCACAAGCCGTCGTGAGTAGGTTAAACGTTGAGTTTTATAAGGGCACCACGGGGTGACCAGCTCCTCCCCACCCAGCCCCACCCCTCCCACCCCCCCACCCAGCCCCACCCTCCCCACCCAGCCCCACCCTCCCCACCCTCCCCTCTCCATCCAGCCCCACCCCTTCCATTTTTGGATGCACGACGGACGGACACAATAATCCCCTGTGGGCTGGTGTAACCAGGAGGTTCCTACCAGTATAATGTTCTTCTTCTTTTCCGCTACTCCCCTGTAGAAGGGCCACCGCGCTGCTCTAGACCTCTGTGACTCTAATGAAACGATAACTTCTAAAGTTGATTATGGGTAACCCACTGTGAGAGGGTTACCCATAATGCAATTCGCGAGCAACAGTTTATAATTTTACTTTTAATATAATTGGGCTTATTCAGTAATCCATATGATTATTGAAGGGGTTGTCTCTTCCTCAATATCTGTTATTCATCAGGAAATAAATTAAACTGTAATTCTAATCATGGCCCATGGTGTATAGAGCAGTCTCCATCTCTTATCCACCCTATCTTTCTGCTATAAATAAGGGCCATTTTTCAAAACGTTGCTTAGTCTGTATGTTTTAATAACGTCACGCGGTTATTCAGTTTATTGTTTTTTCACGGGTTGGTTGAGTTGTTTCATTGCGTGTTTGCACCACTGCCAATGCTAAACTAAAACGTAAACTTTTTTTTATTTTACCAGGTAAGGCCCACTGAGTTAACTATCTCCTTTTCAGAAGTGACCTGACAAGAAATTATAGCTCAACAAAGTGGCTTATCGTGTAGAAATGTATTGCAGCCATATACTCTAAACGCGTGTTTCTTAATGTGGAGGGAAAAATTGGAGGACCCGGAGAAAAATACACGTGACCACGGAAAGAACATTCAAACTTCAAATGTACAGGTGTCAGGGTCGGGGTGGAATCCACGGCCTCCTGCATACCGGGCGAGGTAGTTAACATCTCACCACCGCGTCGCCCCAGGTGTCATCGGCCATTTAACGAGTTCTTACATGTGGGAGGAAACCGGAGCAGCACCCGGAGAAAATGCACTCAAGCGAGGGGGCAACACGCTATCCCATACAGACGTAGTAACTAATCGCCACGTTTTGTTTACGTGACAAACCTTACTAATTGGCTTTTTTCAGAAGCGACCTGGTAACGAGGCCACTTGTCACGTGGAAATGTTTCGCAGCCAAATACTCTAAACGCATGTTTAATACATGTGGAGGGAAACCCCGGAGAAAAATCCATCCGACCAAGGGGAGAGCATGCAAACTCCAAATATAAAGGTGTCAGGGTCGGGATGGTGCCCATGACCTCCTGCCAGAGGTCGCAACCGGGTACCCGGTACGGGTACCCGTTTGCGACCCTGGTGCGGCCGGGTACGGGTACGGGTAGGCCGTGCTTCTCTTGTGAGTAACCGTTTGTCACTCATTTCGGGTAGGGTACGGGTAGGGAACGGGTACCCGTACCCGGCCGGGTACGGGTAAGGGTACCCATTTGCGACCCTGGTGCGGCCGGGTACGGGTACGGGTAAGGAATCAAAACCCGTTTGCGACCTCTGCCTCCTGCAGACCAGGCGAGGTAGCTAACATCTCGCCACCGCGGCGCACCTTGCAGTATCACCAAACAATGCGTGTCGTTTAGAATTATTAGAATGTAGTATCAATGCCCAGGGCACATCGGGCCAAACTAAGACACCCATAGGACTTTACTGAAAGAACCAAAGAGTATGGATTCCTGCAGTCACGAAAGCTTCAAATCAAGATTCTTAAGGTTCATTACCAATGGCTGAGGCTTTGGAGGTTCTGGAGTGGGTTATGTGGGTTGTCATGATATGGAGATACAATTCTACGATATTTAAACTTTGCAAGCCCACTGGATATCAATAAAGATTCGTTCATGAAGCCATCCATATATATAGACACATACACAATTTCAACCGAGAAGATGGGTACAAACTGAGCAATCATCGGAATGACGTTATTAACCAGTTTAAGTCATAACTGGCTGTGATGTTCCCATCCTACCACCTTCCGATGTTAGTTGTGCTTTACGCCAATTTCACAGGCTTCACACCAACACAGCCACTTCGCGCGCCGACTACCCCTCGGTTGCGGCTCTGCGATTTTCAATTAACATGCTCATCTCTCATTAACATGCAAATTTTCACCTGGCAGCCCTTTGATTGGTGGACAACCAACCACGGGTTGGCTGCCCACCACTTGCATGAACATTGGCTGCTGACATTTGGGCTACGACAATTGCAAACCCTTTGGAAGCCAACCCCCCTTTTCCTAAAGACGACCGATTGTGTTGCGATCGAAACGTCGTAGTTTTTTGTTATTTTCTTTGAACCTATCTACGTGACTTTACCGAAAAACCCAAATAATATAATTCTACGATATTTCGCAATTTGAGGTCCACCATAATTGCAGAGTCAGATGAGCAATAATATTATTTTATAATGATCATCCTGGCACGTTCTAATATGTTTAAAAATTGTATTTTCTGACAAATTATGGTATTAATGAAATAACCAAAGCACAGTAAATTAAGTTGCAAACAAACAGCAAAATAATGTACTCTTTTTCCGTGGTAACTGACTGCAGTGCGTGTTCTGAGAGTTCATCAATTGAACCTCATAGCGGGACCCCAGCATAAACATTATACATTTTAATGTAAACAAAAACGTAGCTTTTTTCACCATTGGATTTGAAAGATGGTGGCAAGTGTTGTCATGTTAAACTATGCCTTTAAAACTGAAAACTACTTACCTGCAGTACCTCTATTTAAATACACTATCGAAAAAATTATTTACACTCCTCTGTCAATTATTGTGTTTCTCAGTTGTGGCTTTGTGAACACACTTTGTAAACGGTACATAAAATAGTTCGCGTTTTCAATGCGCTGTTCATATTGTAACACGCGTTTATACCAATGTTACTCTCCTCTTATCCGCATTGATACGAGTGGTATGTAGGGACGATGGTTTAACGAAAATAACCTATCTGCACAGATGAATACGGACAAGAGAAGTATTATCAAACAGGAGGAATTAGGTGCAACGCATCTCATCTGTTAAATATCTGCAGGTAATAGGATTGCCATCGATTGATCCTGGCTGCAGACATTGGTAGGTCACAAATAATAGTCACAAATAATGATGAAGATAAGAGAGCAGTTTCACTGTGTTATGACAACAGAATGATCCGTGCCAGGTGGGTCGCGGCGTTTATGTGCGCGGTGGGACGGAGTCGCCAAAAACGCATTAATTAATTACGATTTTGACTTCCGTTTATTCGGGACCCCGGGTCTCACCATGAAGTTCATTTTCGGACGTTAATTATTTACTTGTCATTTACCACCTCATCAACAGCTGCGTGCATGCCAAGATTTGGAGATGACAAAAATTGCGATGACGACAATAATCACGGCAGGCTCGCGCTGAGAGAGCGAAACGCAGTTGAAGGGTGTGTTCCCACGAGCTTAATTTTACTGGAAGTGCAGCGAAGCACAACCAAAAACAATGCTATTAAAATAGCCTGCGAAATACAATTACAAAATTACGGGAAACGAATATTGCGATAATCATATTCTTGGTTCTTTCGGTAAAGTCACGTCGAAGGGAAATAATAAAATAAAATAAATATACAACTATTAATTTATATTCTTTGTTATTTTATTATTTCCCTTCTACGTGACTTTACCGAAAGAACCAATAATATGAATCCCTGCAGTCACGAAAGCTTTAAATAAAAATTGCGATAATCGTTAACCAGTTTTGTAAAATGGACTACGGTATATTGTACCGTCAAACAGTCTGTCGTGACAAATGGACAACTCGAAAATGGTGAAAACAATGTTTTCATGAAAAGTTTAGGACACCAGGTCAAATACATATTTCAACTTGCCATGTATTGAATTAAAAAACTGGAAATAATATACTTGAAAATATGTTAAAAGGCTGGCTGCAAAAACTCTTTCACAACATAACCGCTAGAGTAACTTGCACACTAATAATTAACATAACGTGTAACAGAGTGCACACATTCAGAAAGGTACGAGTCCTGACAAAATATGTACAAAGACCCACCGTATAGCATTAACAGACTGTAGGAGCAAGTGCTGTTAGCGAGCACCTATTAAGGTCGGCACGGCACACGAGAGGGTGGGTGGCCAACACCACGCCCGGCCGCCTTTGTCTCCCGAGTGGCGATGTTTACACGTCGCACCAGGTATTCAGTTGAGGCTGAGTCGACCTAGGGGAGGCCCAATATCGTTTCAGATAATCGTCACCGGTGTTGGCCGTGAGCAGGAATAGAACCCGGGTCGCCAGGTTCGTAGCGCAGCGCGCTAACCGCTACACCACCGCTATACACACGCACATTCATACATACCGTGAATATAGGCTTCGGTAAAGATGCACAAAGTCGTTTCTTGATGTAACGTGATTATCTCCAGCGAACAATCTAAAATCGTCGGAAACGTCGAGTCCCGTTAAGGTACAAACTCGAATGTTCAACAACGCGCACTGAGTCTGAGCTTTATGCAGACTGACTGGTTATCAGGTTTAACTTTGAACTTAAACGCCGTGACTCATGGGACAAGGTTAAAAAGAAATGCGCAGAAGCTTCCTCACGTTTGTTAGCGAGCTCATCCACATTTCCCTTAAAATATTTGCGACACTTGCCACGCAAAAAAATGAATCACTGCTGATTTGTTAACGTTGATGTATTCAGATGCTGTTGTGCTTGTTATGATGTTAATGGTATTGCCGGTGATGGTTTTGACTATGCTCGTGAGGTAAGAATAGGAAATAGGAGGGTCTCATGTGAGTTGTTGAATGGTTACATGAGATGAACTTTGCTCTGTTTTGTAAGAGTGATAGTATATGAACGCGTCAAGTCATGCTGAGTCATGTGATAGATGTATGGTTAACTACCTCGCCTGGTATACAGAAGGTCGTGGGTTAGATCCCGACCCTGACGCCTTCTTTATATTCCGAGTTTGCGTGTCTCTCTCCCCGTGGTCGCGTGGATTTTTCTCCGGATCATCCGGTTTTTCCATCCACATTTATAATAATCAACGTGCGTTCAGAGTATTTGGCTGCTATAAATTCCCACGTGATGAGCCAACTTCGTTGCGCTATCATTTGTGGCCAGGTCGCTTCTGAAAAAAGAGCTACATAGCTCAGTGGGGCCTTACCTGGGAAAAATAGAAAAAGTTGTCAAGTTGTATAGTTTTTAGTATACACAGTGCTGAGAGGCATAGAAGACAGCAGCTCCTCCCCATGCAGCTCCTGATGATGTGGCAGTTTTTAAAAGATGAAGAGCCTCTGCATTGTACTGAAACAGCCCACCCTGTTGATGGGTCATGGACACATTGCTCACCTGCACCTCCGATTAGCACGGTCGGCTACGTACTGTGCGAAAGAAGTTCAACATACACACATATCCGCACTTGCCCGAATCACATGTTAATTCAACGAAGCAACTACTGAAGCTATCCACACCTCTGGAAGATCCCAGCAAACATAGAACGTTGGGCCAAAGTTGGTCCGACGGTTCCAGCCACATGTTTATTGGTCTGCTGTCACGTGATACACACAATAATGGCACAGATCAAAACTTTAGGGGTCGTCCATAAATGACGTCACGCACCTAGACATTTGTGACAAGGGGGAGGGGGGGGTTGAGAAATGTGACGTCACATAAAAATGCGCAACTTGAAATAAATATAGACAACACGTTCTACTTAATTAAATAGACTTTTAATGAAATGTTTTCTCCTACAACATCAGAGTGCAGCGCCACATTAAATACGCACTACAATGACAATAGTTTAAAGCGATTTTTGGGGGGGGGGCAGAGCTTTGTGACGTCATATTTGAGGGGGGGGTCTGACTTTTTGTGACGCCGTGTGACGAGGGGGGGGGGGCGTCAAAAATCGTCTAAAATCGTGTGACGTCATTTATGGACAGCCCCTTATTTCAGCCAGAACCTTGATGAATGGCGATAGCTTGGAGAGGCCTTCATCCAGCAGTCGATTTTTCATGTCTGATGACGATGAATATTTAGCAATGTTTTTGTTCTCGGACAGGGACTGTTATGGAGCACTTACTATGGACAGCATGGAAATGAGGGTCTGGTGGAGCCAATATTCCTGGCCTATTCCTATCTGGCAGTGGGTTTTTTATCAACTATACCAGGTATTTGTTTTATGATGAATCAGCCGAGCTGAGGTCCAAGCCAAGTGCAGATAAAACGTTATGCGAGTGTGCCATGACGACAGAATTATCTCCATCATCATGACGACAATTCCCACACGCAAAGCACCCCACTAACAGTCGTCGCAATTCACCACCACCACCACCACGGGACCCGTGGTGCCACCCATGCCAGTAAACAAGAAAACGTTGGCCCAATGTTGATTGACTTTGACTCAACGTTGCCACGTTTACTGGGATCTTGCTTTGTGCCTAACGAGGTGCATTTGGAGGGCACGTGGATCGTCGAGTTTACATGAGCACTTGCTCACACACAATTAGGGCACGAGCTCTAAACTGGCACGGAGACACCTCCCTGTACTCCCTTCCACCCCTAACCCCACCCCATCCCACTCCCGTCACTCCCATTAGCATCACACACACACACACGAGGGACGCAAATAGTGTACGCAAAACCCAGCCAAATTGGCAGAAATTTTGCGCAAATAAGTCCACAAATCTGCAACAAAACCACCCCCCCCCCCCCGGGTCTCCTCTGGATGAACAATTAGTGTGAAAGGCTTTGCCAGTTATTGGCATCGTTGGCGACCCCCAAATGGTGTCACGCGTTCACATTCCGCAGAACCTTGACAGGCCCTGGAGTGGTGACGGCCCAACGGCATGAGGTCACACAGACCACATTTATGTGTGATGGATTATCGGACCGGGGTGGCTATCTTCGGCGTTTCCGACACAGCCAACTTACTATGCGCTACCCCCAGTTAACAAGTCGAGAAGCTCGAGATTCGACTTCCTGTTCTCATTTATAAGTCATGAATCAGCCTTTAACTATAAACTGAACAAATTAATTTCATTTGACAAGGTAAGGCCCACTGAGCTATACAGATCTTTTTCAGAAGCGACCTGGCCACAAATGATAGCTCAACGAAGTGGCTTATCGCGTGGACATTAAAATCAGCCAAATACTCTAAACGCACGTTGATTATAAATGTGGATGGAAAACCCGCGACCATGGGGAGATAGAACACACAAACTCGAAATATACAATAGACGTCAGGGTCGGGATCGAAACCCACGACCTCCTGTATACCCAGCGAGGCAGTTAACATCTCGCCACCGTGGCCCAACAGAAGAAGCGGCAGAGAAACAGTGTCTGGGCAAGCAGGTTACACGCGCAAGCCCTTTGCTGCCTCCCCAGCCACGTCGTGGCTCAAATCGGTTGCGACACGTAAACTTTTCCTGACACCTACTGCCCCACACCCACCTCCTTCATGAACACCCACAATTATATTCTACTCTTTGCGCATGGCAATATGCTCAGCAGCGAAATGCCAATGTTGAGGTCTGCCTAGCCACAGGAGGGCTTCAGGAGGGAGTTTCGTGTAGTTTCGCTTTTCTTACATTGAAATAGCACAAGCGACAGCGGTTTACCAAATGGTCCATAGTTTGTGTTGCGTGGCCACACTGTTACTGTGGCTCGTCTTTACTTTTCCAATTATGAAGGAGATGTTGCGCATTGGCCTGTTGATGCTCGGATGCGGTTGATGATACACTGGTAACTTAGAGGAATGTCTATGCACTGAAACTAAACTCTAAACTATTTTCAGTCTACCAGGTTAGGCCCACTCAGCTGCATAGCTCTTTTTCAGAAGCGAACTGGCCACAAATGGTAGCTCAACAAAGTGGGCTTATGATGTGGAAATTTATAGCAGACAAATAGTCTAAACGCGCGATGATTCTAAATGTGGAGGGAAAACCCGGAGGACCCGGAGAAAGAAATCCACGCGGCCAAGGGGGAAAAAAACTAAAACTCAAAATATACAGGTGTCAGGGTCGAACCCACAACCTCCTGCATGCCAGGCGAGATAGTTAACATCTCGCCACCACTCGACGCCGCTTTCATCAAGCTCCGTTGCAGGCGTCATCTCATGCAGTTTATTTGGCCAATTTGAAACCATTGGGTTTTACGCGACATTGGACAGGCCTCTGATGTTCCACAACCACTCGAAGAAGACGGCAGCCAAAGTCGGGTCGAAGAACAAACAACCTTCTCAGCAAACTGGGGCAGCTCATCCTGCACGGCGTGCTAGGCTCACAAATACTTGGCACAGCAGCTGCTACCGCCCTCTGCTATTCAACCGCTGAGTATCGCGGCGCAAGCACCGGTGCGGTGTCGGTCGTTGCACACGAAGCTGGTTGAGGTCCAACTGCATTCAACCGCGCACACCGTCACGGGTCCTATACGCTGCGAGCCACCCCACCACCTTGGCTGCTGGCGCTGAGCAATATCGCTCCCCCACCACCACCACCCTCGCTTTCGTCGTGGGGACGGGCAACGGCCAATACAGCGAGTCCCCATCTGCAGCTGGACACGGGCGACCCTCAACGAGCAGCGTTTTCAGCCGCACCACCTCTACATAACAAAAGGCTCAGTCCCATTTACACACACCGTTACATCAGCCGCACCTAGTTTACACAACAAAGGCTCATTCCTAACAGCGTGCTTCAGCCGCACCGAACCTCACAAAAATAATATTCAGGGCCCACCTTGGCTCCTCCCACCCTCAACCAGTATATATACAAGGACTGTTTTCTTGGAATTTCTCTTATTTGATACAGTTATCGTGCTGTGACGGTTCCACCTAAAGACGGAAGCTTGTGTTGCCTCCGAAACGTTGTGATTTTTATTTTATTTTACTTTTATTAATTTGATTTTTTTTTTATCTACGTGACTTTACCGAAAAACGTAAGAATATGAATCCTGCAGTCACTAAAGCTTCAAATCTAGGACCCTCAACGAGCCCGCTCGTCATCGGGAAGGCTCGGCGTGACGAACGGTCCCACCCGACGCAGTGAGAACCGCTTCCTCGTCGCCCGTCCCATCGGTTCGTCTTCCCCGGCTTCGAGTGACCGCGCGGGTTGCGCGCCTTGTTCAACAGGTTCCATACCGTTCTAGATTTGAAGCTTTCGTGACTGCAAGGATTCATATTCTTAGGTTTTTTCGGTAAAGTCACGTAGGTAAAAAATTCAAATTAATAAAAATAAAATAAAAATCACGACGTTTCGGAGGCAACACAAGCCTCCGTCTTCAGGTGGAACCGTCACAGCACGATTGCTGTATCAAGTAAGGGGCCGTCCATAAATGATTGATTCCCTCAGGTGTATTGAATGAGGGATGATCTTCTATCCACACCAGCATGTGTAGATGTGGACTTCCACGATTCTGGAACTCGATTCGCAATCCTTCAATCGACCACCAAGCACTTCATGATTATTTCTCAAGAATTTCATAAGTGCGTTCAATCGAATCATGTAGTGTCGAGTGACTATGACAGGATACTGTTTGATCAATATATGGCATATACGTGGCATATACGTTGAGTTCATTTGGATCTTCATCGGGTCTTCCATCAGCTATTAAGAGTGCCTTACGCATATCAAGCCAATTAAAATCATTCCAACTGAATGTCACGAAGTATATTGGTGGTCCTATTGAACGTATTTGTCCGATCAATTCATTCAGCGCTGTTTGCCAAGATGCAGCTGATCCTTGAATGTTCTTAAGGTAGAGGTGAAGATCTTCTACTCTACCATCTTGTCATTTAACCTTCTTTCCACAAGCTGAGATGTTAGATTGGATGCGACAATACTCGAACATTGATAATGCGTAGAAGAGGTAGTCGTTTCATTGAAATCGTGTATCACTACCCATCATTCTGAATTGGAAGTAGTCCAATGCAGTGATTCTCACAGGTCTTACTTCATTGAGTCCATTGATTCCTTTTGGGAAGAGGTAGAACCATGCAAACTCTTCAGCTTTCAATTCATGTGCTTCATTCACAATGTTGTTGGTTGTTTTACGCCTTATTTCGTGAGTATTATCAAAGACTTCGTGTTCATCCTCCACATTTGGCTGATCACAATCGGTCGAAGCCATGAATGATGTTTGTACAGGCATCGATTCAACTTGTGCTGCCATATTTTCTTGCATTGGCTCTCGCAGATGTGGTGATAAATCTTCTTCTCACATTCCTGGATCGACGATGTCATTTTTCGGATGACCATCAATGAAGTTGATGGTGAATTGAACATTTCTTGATCCTGTTGATTGTCTGCAGATTCGTTCAAGTTCTTCAATTGTGTCACACTCAATTATGCATGCTCTGCCATTGCCTGCCGGTGCACCTTTCTGACCACATGAATGTGAATCAGTGAAGTAGTATTTGTCATCGTAATGCATAATTCCTAGTTATTTTAATCTTGTTATTAGTACGCCAGCCTGATGATTTGTGAACAATTCATTTAATGCATTGCCCAAAGTCATTCCTTGTGAATCGCCTTCATTGACTGAGTCTTGTAGACTTCCAACTAGTAATGTTTGCTCATCATAGGCTATTGAGATTGAGTTGTTGAACATAATGAAGTCATTTCTTATGACATCGAAATGTTTGACTTCCAGATATCCATTTTCTGTCATTGGATATCCTACATTCTCAAGTTTGGCCAATCGATTGGTTTCATACATTTAACCACCCGCAATCAAGTTCACGTTCAACGTGTTTGTGGTCCATATGCTTGGTGGCAGTAGAGCAGCTCTTAGAATATTTGCCAACACCATTGCACAACATTGAACACCTGCATTGCCCCATGTAAACACATCTTCATTTGCTTGATGCCATGCAGCGCGAACAATTCTACATTTTCCATTGATTGGCATGTATGCATTTGCATGTTCTTGCGGCTGATTTTGCTCCACTGATTGTTGCGCAGGAATAGCAACTGAATGTACATCAGTGATGTTTGCTTCTTCATTGATTGTTACATCCCGATAAAGTGGCTTGTTTCGAATTAGCCAGTTGAGTGAATTGTAAACTCGTTCACGATTTATAGAGAATTCACGTGTGATGTTGAGATTCTCAAGATGTTCTGTGATGACAACCATTCCAATATTATCCATTGCTTGTCGAAGTGTGTCACTAACTTCAAAGATGTCCATAGCAAAGAGCACTACCTATCCACGGAAGCCATATTGACCGAAGACTCCACTGAATTTGATAATCTCCACAAATGGTATCACTTTTGATAATAGACGTTGTTCTGGCCAAGGGTGGCACAGTCGGGTTTTTTACAATCGGGTTTAATTGTCTTTTTATATTAAACCCGATCATCTGAGATTGGGAGAAATCCGGTTTAATGGGTTCTAATTGCAGAACCGCACTTCTCAACGATGACCTTCATCCATTCCAAACTAAGGAACTTCACTGGCGCCCACGATTGTGGAGAAGCTCGTGTTCATCAAGACCAACCTGCCCGCCGCATTCTACGACTACCCCGTGCCCGATGGCCCCGAGTACGATAGCAGCACCGACGAGGAAGCAGCCTAAGCCTTGGATCAGAGTTTCGTATTCATCAAAACAGGTTTTAATTCCCCGAAATCGGGTTTAATTGTATGAAAGAAAAAACCCGATGCCTGCCGCTGGAAAAATCTATTTTTTCCACCCATGGTTCTGGCTGTGTTAAGACTCGAATGACATCTGGAATTTCACCAGGATCCAAATGATTCCAGCGAGCCTTTGGCGGTGCAGCTCTTTTGTTACTGGTGATGTGTGTCTTGCAACGTGAACTCACTTGCAATGTTTGCTTTAATGACAATTCGGTTGGTAGATAGTGCAATGCATTTTCATTACGTCGTACTCTGTAAATCTGATTTGGAAAGCAACGTTTGGTGCAGACTTCACAGATTCGATCGCAGAATGTATTGATTGCATTGTCAAATGTTGTCATGTCAGCATTGAGTGCTTGAAGACGTTGCGATTGATATTCACGATTTCGCTTTAATATGACATCACGTGCTTCAGGTGTTTCTGCAACTCTTACTTGTGACATGTGTTCACGCACAGATTGCAATCGAGCATCACGAGCTTCTGGTGTTTCTTGATTTATTGATTGTACGTGATGTTCACGGTCTCGTTGCAATAGGACGTTCGTGCTGCTGGTGTTTCTCCATCTCTTGATTGTGAGTGGTGTTCACGATCTCGTTGCAATCGAGCATCACGAGCTTCTGGTGTTTCATCATTCAAACAATCACGTCGTTTCTCAAGTCTGGAACGCTTTTCTTGGTACTTTTGCGGAGCCTTTTCTAACCGTTGCTTTCGTTGCGTTGCAGTTTCTGTTCGATTTCCGTTCCCGTGATCCGTTGTTTGTTTAGCATTTGTCGTTACCGTATTTCCTTGATTTTTGTTTGATTTGTTGTTTTCCATTTTTGTTCCCACGAGTATAGGACAAATAACGGTCCGCCCCCCAAGATGTCCTTGTAGAGAAGTAGGCTCTTATACAACGTGGTGTGCCCGGTGACCCGAGGCTGCTACGTTAGCGACATGGCATTTTTTACTACCCCCCATGCCATTCAGTCCTCGGCACATACTCACCGTGACGTTGGGTAGTGTACGTTAGCGACATGATACTGGTAGGAACGAAGTGAACCAGCCTACAATAGATTATATCGTCCGTCCGTCCGATGTCCGATTAGGTGTAGCAACATCGCCCCCTACTGCGAACACTTGGCAGGACCCTACAAAAACCTTTAGACTCAGTGAGGCTTTCCTGGCTAAACAAGTGTAACATTCCCTTATAATTCCCTGAGATAGTTTTTAATTAAAACATTTAAATTCAAAATTAACTCACAGCGGCCTAAAGCCTACAGCTAGGCCTAAAGCCTAGAACTAGGCCTCAAACTCTTCCTTCGTATCGTACCCCCGCCATTTCATTTTATTATAGCCATTCATTTGTTCGTTCCTACCAGCCCACCCCGCAGGGACCTGTTATTTTTAACCATCCTCATGCCATTCAGTCCTCGGCACGTACTCATCTTGACGTGGGGTGAACGAGTGGCTGGCAATTTTTGATAAGTTGGGGCTTGAACTCATGACCTGAGAGATGAATTTTTTAAGTATAAAACTCAAATTTCCAAACCTCAACCAACTTATTAACCACAACCAACTCACTCTTAAATATGGTACAGTTGAAACCTCTATATAAGGTACAAAAAAAATCATACCCGAGAATTGCATTTTTGACTTTTAGATCGAAAGGCCAACACTCAACCGATTTGTCCACCACAACCAACTTATTTTTACAATTTTAACGGATAAAATATCTACATAAATGTTACAAGTTCACTTTAAATGGGGTTAATGCAAAACTGACGTCACCGACCCTATCCATGCATTGTCCCATTCGACGCACTACATCATAATAAACTTTTGTAAAGACACCGAAGCATTTCATTTGACTCTTTACCTTAAAAATGGAAAAATACAAAAAAATAGTAAAAGAAAAATGTTCCGGGCGAGTTTCGAACTCTCGACTCCTACGTTGGTATTAAAAAAATTGTCACAAAACCTGTTCGCAAACCACTCGTCCAATAAGGCTTCCATACAAAATATGAATTGCTTTAAACGAGTCAAATAATTGATTAATTGATGCCGATTTTGATAAGGTGTAATAAACGACTGCCACGACGACTCTTGACTGGTGTCTTTAATTCAACAGAATGTCTGCACAGCTCCGCGCTCTCTCCCTCTCTCTGGGTAGTTCCCTGGCTTCCCCCGCTGCCTTGACGATCCGCTTCCATCCGCGGCACGCCTCTCTCTTTCTCTCTCCGTTCACGCCACTTACTGGCGGCGTGCTCGGACATCTCGCCACCGACTATAATAACAGTATAAAAAGTTCAGAGATTCAACACCCTGCAATCCCTTGCTCCCGCTTCTGCTGCTAGATTCCTCCACTAGAGGGAGACCCCCAGAGAGGCCCTTCTTAGTTTCAGTTTCCAGTTTATTTGGTATCGCCCTGTGAGCCATTCGGCTCTTGAATCGGGTGCAACCGCAACAAAACAAAAAACATGAACAAGAAAACATCTTAAAGTGACTATGCGCAAACAGAAAAATCCAGGAAAAAACTGCAAAGTCTTCCAGAAAAAGCACCGTACACCAACGCTGTGTGCAAAAATCCCAGTGGGGTGCAAGTCAAACCACAACAACCACAAGACAACTTAGATTACTGAGCTGGGGTGTTTGGCAGCCTTTGACAGAAAGAGGAGAAGAGCCGTTTTTGTCTTTGACCAACAATAGTTCGAGAGCCGCATCACACGCAGGGCCACTTGTACACAAACACAGCGGCAGGTATACGGCAGATGAAAAACTAATTCTGACTGAGATGAACATAATAGGTGATGGAATCAAATGCGCCGGTTTACATTTGTTTTCCCGGCACCCTTAGTTATTTCCTAACAGTACAGTTTGACTGTTGTACATGTTGTCGTCACCACCAAAAACATTCCATAGGGGCCGTCCATAAATGACGTCATGAGATTTTGGACGACTTTTGACCACCCCCCTTCGTCACACGGCGTCACAAAAAGCCAAATATGACGTCACAAAGCTCTGCCCCCCTCCCAAAAAATAAACCATGCTTCAAATCGCTTTAAACTATTGTCATTGTAGTGCGTATTTAATGTGGCGCTGCACTCTGATGTTGCAGTAAAAAACATTTATAAAAAAGTACATTTAATTCAGTAGAACGTGTTGTCTATATTTATTTAAAGTTGCGCATTTTGATGTGACATCACATTTCTCAACCCCCCCCCCCTCGTCACACATCGTCACAAATGTCTGACCCCCCCCCCCCCCCAGGTGCGTGACGTCATTTATGGACGGCCCCATAGTGCCCCCTATTCCCTGCTATTATTGAATCGACTGTCTTTACGTGTAATTGTGTCGAAGATGTTAGTTTGGTTTTTAAACGGCTGCCCGCGAGGGGGCAGCCAAAGAGCGATCGCGTGCTTGCTCCAGAACGGCAGGTTTGCGACCGCTGCTCTCGAATTTTTGGCCTACTCTTCCATGCCGGCCAGACCAGTGCCGGATTATTATCCTCGTAGCAAAAGTTGCTACACATGCTACGGGCCCCCCGCGCTAAACGCTTTCAAGATATCAATTCCGGTTAAAGTGATTCTGCACTTGCCCTATTACTATAGTACTATGCCGCCTTCAACTTTTATGAACGACTGGGTGTTTAATGTTAGCGATTTTTCGTATTATCTGTCTGTATAGCAAATAAAAAAATAACCTTCCTATAAAAGTTACAAATGTTTGTGTTTTAATATTTACATGTTTTTTTTTTAGGGCCCCTTTATAACAGATGCTACAGGCCCCGCACTGGCTTTATGCGGCACTGGGCCAGACGCCTTGTAAAAGGTGAGTACCCACACTTTACCCCCATTAATTACTGCTGGGTGGACAGAGGTGGTGGGAGGCAGAGAAGATTTAAGAGACTTTCCACCCATTGTTTTAACTGCCGCGCCGGGAAAACGAACCGGCGACCTTATAAACGACAATTTTGAAGATTTTATTTTTCCCCCCAGCAAAAGGTATTTGCTTCAGGTAACAATATTAACTGACGGTTTACATCACTGCAGCGGACAGAGTTTTATGAGCAACGTAAGGCAAATGCTTGTAGAACATCTTCTACAACACGCATGTGAGTATGTACGTTGAACTTCTTTCGCACTGTTACGAAGCCAACCGTGCTAATCGGAGGTGAGAAACATATATTTAGTTAAACAATTATCATAAATAGTTTATAGCATAGGCGCATACAAAACCGTGCTTTCTCCCGACTAACAACATGTAAATTTATATCATGGAACCTTTTTGCCATGTAAGATGTAATATAAGAATAGGTTTTACCCTTCGTGGCAATAAAACAGGTGTTAATATATTCTTGGTTTATTCGGTAAAGTCACGTAGAAGGGAGATAATAAAATAAAACAATAAAAAATTCTCACGACGTTTCGAATGCAACACAAGCAATCGTCATCAGGTCTGAAATCCACAGCAAGATGATGATTGCTTGTGTTGCAGTCGAAACGTCGTGATAATTTGTATAGTTTTATATTTGTATTATTTTATTATTTCCCTTCTACGTGACTTTACCGAAACAACCAATAATATGAATCCCTGCAGTCACGAAAGCTTTAAATCAGGTGTTAAGATGTTAAGAAACACCAAGTATAAACCTTTTGCAAGGAATCAAGCGTGCGTTAACCACACGTACTTGTGCTGAACATGCAAACAAACGTCCTCTGATCGTACTCTCTGGTTCTTTCGGTGAAGTCACGTAGGGTATAAAATAAAATAAATAACGACGTTTCGGGCGCAACACAAGCGTCCGTCATCAGGTGGGAAAGCATGGCCTACTGCATCAGCAGAAAGAACCAAAGAGTATGGATTCCTGCAGTCACGAAAGCTTCAAATCAAGATTGATACTCTGATAATAATATACGGATTGCCTTTGAAACTGATTTGCCTACAACAGACACATTTTTTCTTGATGGCCTCGTCTCACCACCAGTGTCAGACCAGAGGACGCCAAAATGCGAACGGTAAGCTTGGTAAGCGAGCAAGAGGTTGGTGCATATTGCTGCTGTAGTTTATATCAAACCCAATGTAAAATAACGAACCTACCTTGCCATAAGCGGTGGTGGGACTGCGTTTACCAAAGCTTACTCAGTCCCCCTCTCGGAATTTATCACACGAGGAAACACATGGGCACCGTCAGATTATGCAAAAGTAAAATCCCTCCGATTTGAGGAAGTGGGTTTTGGTAAAAAAAAAAATTGGGGTTGGCAGTCTCTTTTCCGAAAGCAGCAAGGAGGCTCTCACATTTTGTGAACAATAACAACTTGTCCATTATAGAGGGGTTTTTGGGTGGTCAGATCGCGTAAATATAAATGTGTCGTTAAACCCGCCACCGCCCAACACAGCCAATTAGTAAGGTTTGTCACGTTATCAGACCGTGCCAATTCGTTACTAGTGAAGTATTGGAAAATGACGGCAGGAAACTCCTTGACGGGAACACACTTCTTTTATTAAATCTTGACTTGTAACAATACAACGCGTGGCCTCTCTTCTTCACAATGCGCTTCTCTTGACTCTGGATTCTGTGCTGCTGGCTCTCTGTGCCTCGTGTAGACTCCGCGCCTCGGCTACACTCCTCTCTCGCCTCGTGTAGACTCTGCGCCTCTGCTACACTCTCCACTCTCCTCGTGTAGACGTTGCATCTCTCTCTCTGGCTACACCGTATGCATACTCGGCTCGTGTAGACCTTCCTCTCTCTCTGGCTACACCGTATGCATACTCGGCTCGTGTAGACCGTTCTCTCTCGCTGGCTACACACTATACATTACTCAGCTCGTGTAGACCGTTCTCTCTCGCTGGCTACACACTATACATTACTCAGCTCGTGTAGACCGTTCTCTCTCGCTGGCTACACACTATACATTACTCAGCTCGTGTAGACCGTTCTCTCTCGCTGGCTACACACTATACATTACTCAGCTCGTGTAGACCGTTCTCTCTCGCTGGCTACACACTATACATTACTCAGCTCGTGTAGACCGTTCTCTCTCGCTGGCTACACACTTATACCTTACTCTCCTCTACTCTCCCTTACTCTCCTCTCCGGGCTCTATCTCTGCACCTTCGTCTTCATTCTTAGATGGTTCCACTTCTGCCCCTGCTCCTCTGTGCATCACCTTATATACCCCTTCTTCCCGGGAGACGGAGCGGATGCGGACCTCAACGTCGGCACCGCTCCTCAGTTACCCAATCCCCACGCGCTATCCCTACGATCCGGTTCCGCTCAGCGCGTGTTTCCACTCCCCGACCAATCACACCGCGCTGCTACCCGATCACTCCCTCTGGGCGCGTCACCGGCACACAGCCAATCAGCAGCACTACCCCCACCCGCGCACTGACGCCTGCTCCTCCCCGTCAGCGCGCGTCACCACACACACACCCGTACATACGCGCTGGCACACGACATATACACCCAGCGCGTATCACCACTACATCACCCCCTCCCACATAGCTCGCAGCCGGCCCGGCTGCTAACAACAACCAACCGCGACGATAAAACGACAACCAACAAAAAAAAAAACCCGTAACCCCCCGAGTGTGCCCCGTAACATAACACAACAACAACAACAAGAATAACTATGTACAGATTGACAATGAACCCGAAAAGTCAACAATAACACGATACGAGCAAATTCGAAACGAACGCGCCCCACGTCCCTGCGACTATACGCAGTGACGAGGCGCTCCAACTGCCCCGACTCCTCACGAGGCAGGTCATGCAAAGTAGCACGACCTGGCGCGAGTCCGTCTGGCTGGTCCATCGTATGGGGCGGGACACTGACGACCGTCCGGCGGTTCCGGCTGCTCCAGACGGCGCGGAACGGGCCTGAAAGGGCCGGCCCCGCCGCGGAGATCCGGCCGCCGGTGATCGGCAGCTGTCAGTTCCGAGACACCTGGGAGCAGATCAGGCGAAAATACGTGTGGATCAGGCAGAGACATTTCCCCCTCTGGGTCGCCGGTCACGTCACACGCCCGGCCATCACGACACAAGGGGAGGCCATATGGAGGCGAGAACGGTTTCAGTCGGGAGGGGTGAACGTACCAACGGCGCTTTCCCCACTTTATCTGAACGCACTGGGGCCGTGCAACGCGCACGACCTCCACGGGTCCCCTCCACGGTCTCAACAATTTAGGCGACGTAGCCAAGGGTGCCTGAGGGCAATGCAGCCAGGCCCTGTCACCTGGTTTCCATTCGTGCATGGACACCTTCCGTGCCCGCAACCGTTCATTAGCAATTTGGCGAGCCCGCGAATTAAGCCGTGCGGCCTCCCTCGCCTCTGTCAGCTTGTGAATATTAAACTTAATATGTTCTGCCAAATTAGAATTAGTTCGTGGAGCGGACAGGCCAAGTTGCGTTTCTATTGGCGGGTCAGCTTCCCGACCGTACATCAAATAGAATGGGGAAAACCCCGTAGCTGCATGGGGGGCCATTCTATACGCGGCAAGGACACCCGGGACCTGCAGGTCCCAATCTACATGTGCCTCGCACACCTGCTGGCACAGCATGGAAGTCAAGGTTTTGTGGAGTCTCTCCACCATCCCGTCAGTCTGCGGGTGGTACGGGGAGGTACGCACCTTCTTGGTACCCAACAGATCGCACACCTCTTGCAACAATTTACTCGAAATTTTTTTACCTTGGTCGGTCAGCAGGCGTTCGGGAGCCCCCTTGTCCAGGACATAGCCCTGGACGAAGGCATCCGTCACAGCCGCTGCCGACTGGTTAGCGAGAGGCCACGCCATAGGCCATCGGGTAAAGTATTCGACCCCCACTAACAAATATTTATTCCCTCTCGGCGTGACTGGGAAGGGCCCCAAAATATCGAGTGCAACGAGCTCGTTGGTACGCGAGACCTGAATAGATTGCAGCGGTGGATTAGCTGCCACGGCCGGTGGTTTACGCCTGGCGCACTCAACGCACCCCTTCAGAATATGCACCACATCACTTCCCATTCCCGGCCAGTAATAGTCACGCTGAAGCAGGGCAAGCGTCTTGTTAACTCCCAAGTGCAAGAGGCGTTCGTGTGCCGCCAAGACAACCCTCCCCCTCACAGCGGAAGGCACCACGAGTGCGTTCCGCCGGGACAAACTGTCCCATTTCAATAACACGCCCTGCTCAAGTACATAGGAGCCGGTACGCTCCTGGTCCCCCTCGGGACCCCCAACCTTGCGGCGCAATGCTAGCAGCGAGCTGTCCGCCATCTGGAGGCGGCCCCATTCGCTGAGCGACAGCGAGAGCAGCGAGTCCCGACCCTGAGAGGCAGTGGAATCATCCCCGATCGGTGCGCCCGCTGTCGCAGCCAGTGCCCCCATCTCCCCCGCAAGCGTCGGTTTACAGCGCGCCGATCCCGACAAACACGCGCATTCATCACAAGGCAACAACCGCGACAAGCAATCGGCATTCGTGTGTCGCAACCCCTTACGGTACGTAGTCGTAAACTGATAGTCCTGGAGGACTTCCAACCAACGCGACAACTGGCCCGAGGGCTGGGCGACCCTCAATGAATACTGTAGCGCCGCGTGGTCCGTTCGGACTGTAAAGTGACGACCATAAAGATATGGCCTAAACTGCTGCACAAAAAAAACAATGGCAAGCAGCTCGCGACGGGTGACACAGTAGCGCTGCTCCGCCGGAGACAACACCCTACTACCGTAGGCGACAACTCTTTCGACACCCCCAACGACTTGGGATAGCACCCCCCCAATGCCCGTGTTGCTAGCATCCGTGTCCAGCAAAAAGGGACTGGCAAAATCGGGATAACACAAGGGTGGGGCACCCACCAAGGCGTCCCGGAGGGAGCGAAACGCGGCCTCCTCCTCCGGTCCCCATTTGAACTTCACTCCCTTCGCCGTTAGAGCGTGCAAGGGTTTTGCAATAGTGGCGAAGTGCTCAACGAACCGCCGATAATAAGAAGCAAACCCGATGAAACTACGCACGTCGGAAACGGACGTAGGTGTCGGCCACGAACCGACACAATCCGTCTTCGCGGGATCGGTGGAGATCCCCGAAGAATCGACAATGTGACCCAAGTATCTAACGGACCTACGAAGGAGGTGACATTTGGCCGGTTTAAATTTCAACTTAGCCGATCGCATTCGCAAGAACACCCCTCTCAATCGGCGGAGGTGTTCCTCAAACGTTTTACTGAAAACAATGACATCGTCCATATAAATCAAGCATGTATCCCACTGCAAGCCCGACAAAACCAGCTCCATAAGTCGCTGAAACGTCGCTGGAGAGGAGTGAAGTCCCATGGGTAACCGGTTAAACTGGAACAGCCCCCCTGGAGTCCGAAATGCTGTCTTAGGTTTCGACTCTTCGTCGAGCGGCAACTGCCAAAACCCCGATAACAAATCAAGAGTCGAAAAATATCGCGCACCAGACAATGCATCGAGGGACTCATCCATCCTGGGGAGCGGATACGCGTCAGCCACAGAGATCTTATTCAGGCGACGGAAATCAACGCAGAATCGCAGGGACCCGTCCTGCTTCTTAACCAGCACAATAGGCGCTCCCCACGGGCTAGAGGAGGGCGAAATAATATCGGCTTCTAGCATATCGTTAACAGCCGACTGAACATGTTCCTTCTCCACGGGACTCAGTCGGAAGGGATTTAGCCTGACCGGCGCCGCATCGCCCGTTTCAATGTGATGGTGCAACAAATCCGTGCACCCAATGTCATACTTATGTTTACTGAATACATCAGAGAATTCAATGAGCAACTCGCGCAGCGCACCCAACTGCGCCGCCGACAAATCGTCCGAGGCGGCACATAACGAATGGACCCACTCAAGGTCTTCCCTTGGCTCAACGTTCCGCGCGGGGCTCGAGCCCACCTGCGCAACCAACCCATCATCCCCAGGGACCTGCGCCGCGTGAGCCAGCAGGGTGCCCTGCGGAATGACAGCTGGTCGCGACCCCGCGTTCAAAACCATCACAAACGGATCCCTGTCAGCCCGCACCAAAGTGTGAGCCACCGATAAATCAAGACCCCCGACAGCCTTGTTAGAAGGACCCAAAAGCATACTCTGTCCCGAAGCCTCCCTCACCCATGGTTTCCGCAACCGGAGGGGAATCAACATCTGTGAACCCGGGGGCACTTGCACTGTCTGCGTCGCCACCGCTTGTATCGTAGCGCACGCCGTCCGAATGTCAGTAGGGCCCGACAAAAATGAAATCCGGCGACCCGATGGCAGTTCAATGCATCGTTGATCGATAAGAATTTTAATGGGCATTTTAGCCAAAAAGTCAGTGCCCAAAAGACACGGAACTGCCAAAGAAGACGAAACGAAAACGGGTCCCGACAATTTGATATCTCCAATGCAAATGGACGCCCTAACCTGACCGATAATGCCCAACGATCCCCCGTTAGCGGCGTAAAATGGCACATCCACTGGAAGCAGCGGACGACATTGGACCGGAAGAATATTATAAATGAGGTCCGATATAATAGTTGCCGATGCCCCCGTGTCCACTAACACCCTAATCTCAACCCCATCAATAGATCCCGTAACAACGGACGAACCCGCCGAAGCAGCCACAATTCTATGCTCCAATTCCGCCCATTCAATGTCTCCCTGGTCCCGGCCGAACCCCCCTCGCCGAACCGAATCCCCGAACCTTAACCGGCCCTCCTCCGCCGCAACGCGGCGTCCCATGTGTGCCGAATAAACAGGCCGAGCGTGTGAGGTGCCGCGACTTGCCGGGGATTGTAGAGATGACTTGGGCTCTCGGTCGTCGTCCAGCCGAGCTCCCATGGCGCGCTGCCGCGGAGCGCGGCACCCGGACGCCACGTGGCCCCGGAGGCCGCAGTTATAGCACGTGACGAGGGTCGGAGTAGATCTTGGTTGCTCCGACTTTCGGCCCGATCGCAGAGGCGACCGGGCCCCCGGCCTCCAGTCCCCTGGTCGTCCCGTGGCGAACGCCTCCTCTCGTGGGCTGACGACCTGGGGTTCGGCGACCACCAAACCCGGGGCTGCGACGACAGCAGCGTTGCAACCAACGCCTTGCTTCCGTTGTAGGGCCTCGTGCGCTTGAATACTCGTGGCGACTCTCAAAGAAGAAATATCAATCTCGTCAGCTGTGTTGATAGGGACCCCCAGGTCCTGCGCCAACTTGAGCAGCTGCTCCAAAACCATCGCGTCTTGGCCCTCCTCGTCCATCCGAGGGAACGCAGCATCAGCAAGAGCCAGCAACGCCGTGCGATAGGCCAGCGCGGTCTCCGTGGCCGCTTTCCGTCTTGCGTAGAACTGATGGCGGCACGTAGAGGGAGGCCCGTAGACCCTGGCCAACAAACCCAGCGCATCCTTCAGCGTGGAGCGGTCCGACTTCCGTGCAGCCCTGAAGGCCGCGAGCGCATCGTCGTCCAGCATGGCGGGCAATGCCCGCAGCGCCGTAGCATCGGACCACGCTGACATCTCTTGATGCGCCAAAAACCTTCGCTGAAATTGGCCCCAGTCTCCGCCTTCCGCCTTGAAGGCTGACAACGTGGGCAGGCGCTGCTGAAAAATGAAGTCATCCGCCTCGTGGTTCCTCTCCGCCTGTCCGTCGGTGTCTAAAATGGCGGCTCCAGCAGCAGACGTAAGATGGCGGACCCCCTCGCGCGCTGATGACATCGATGCGCGCGCTTGGGAACCCACCACCACGTGGCGCTCGCCGTTCCCGCCAAAAGTAGGCCCAGGCGCAATGGCGGGAATCCCCCATTCGTTTTGGCGGGAATCTGCGGGGCGACCTTGTAAAATGTCCCCCACCGTCCCCGCTCCTCCCGATGAGCTGATCTCTGCCAAGATGGACGCGGCGGCGAGCAGCAGCTCCGCCAGTCGGGAGTGCGCCTCACGAAGCCCGGCGTCTGTCCCCGGTCGCTCGGCCGGCGCCGTCGACGGACCCTGCAGCGTGGGCAAGTCCTCTTCCTCACCCCCCGCCACCAGCGGCCCCGAGTCGTCCAGGTCTTCCTCGCGGTCAATCCCGTGGGTCCTACGGGTCTTCCTCGTCTCCATACTTGGAAGCCCGTTTCACTTCTGACGCCAGATGAAGTATTGGAAAATGACGGCAGGAAACTCCTTGACGGGAACACACTTCTTTTATTAAATCTTGACTTGTAACAATACAACGCGTGGCCTCTCTTCTTCACAATGCGCTTCTCTTGACTCTGGATTCTGTGCTGCTGGCTCTCTGTGCCTCGTGTAGACTCCGCGCCTCGGCTACACTCCTCTCTCGCCTCGTGTAGACTCTGCGCCTCTGCTACACTCTCCACTCTCCTCGTGTAGACGTTGCATCTCTCTCTCTCTGGCTACACCGTATGCATACTCGGCTCGTGTAGACCTTCCTCTCTCTCTGGCTACACCGTATGCATACTCGGCTCGTGTAGACCGTTCTCTCTCGCTGGCTACACACTATACATTACTCAGCTCGTGTAGACCGTTCTCTCTCGCTGGCTACACACTATACATTACTCAGCTCGTGTAGACCGTTCTCTCTCGCTGGCTACACACTATACATTACTCAGCTCGTGTAGACCGTTCTCTCTCGCTGGCTACACACTATACATTACTCAGCTCGTGTAGACCATTCTCTCTCGCTGGCTACACACTATACATTACTCAGCTCGTGTAGACCGTTCTCTCTCGCTGGCTACACACTTATACCTTACTCTCCTCTACTCTCCCTTACTCTCCTCTCCGGGCTCTATCTCTGCACCTTCGTCTTCATTCTTAGATGGTTCCACTTCTGCCCCTGCTCCTCTGTGCATCACCTTATATACCCCTTCTTCCCGGGAGACGGAGCGGATGCGGACCTCAACGTCGGCACCGCTCCTCAGTTACCCAATCCCCACGCGCTATCCCTACGATCCGGTTCCGCTCAGCGCGTGTTTCCACTCCCCGACCAATCACACCGCGCTGCTACCCGATCACTCCCTCTGGGCGCGTCACCGGCACACAGCCAATCAGCAGCACTACCCCCACCCGCGCACTGACGCCTGCTCCTCCCCGTCAGCGCGCGTCACCACACACACACCCGTACATACGCGCTGGCACACGACATATACACCCAGCGCGTATCACCACTACACTAGTACAGCAACACTGGTTGTGTGTTGGAGAGTGACAGCCAATATCTGGCTCTCGCCTGATGAGGCTGGTTGTTGCAATTGCCGGCGAAACGTCACAGTACTCGAATTGTAAATGTTGTCGTGGGTTCAGTCTCCAACACACAACCGGTGTGCTGAACTACTAACTAATTGGCACGTTCTGTTTACGTGACAACCCATACTAATTGGCTGTGTTGGTGGTGGTGGCGGATTAAACGACACATTTATATTTACGCGATCTCGCCCAGAAAAACCTCTATTATGGATGACATTGGTCGCAAAAGCCTCCTCCTACTACTGCTACTGCCAGGTGTGAAACTGAATAACAAACTCGAATGCTTCCATTGCTTTTCGTTCTGCTCCAAAAACATATCTCTGATCTTGAATTTAAAATGAATTTTGGCAGCGTTTGGGGGTGGGGCACTTTTTGGTATATTAATTGCGAGTGAGGTTCCAAAAGTAACATAAGACAATCCTGATTTATGTTAGTATGTTTAAAAGTAAAAATCTAATGCAATACTTTTGTCCAGTTCTGGTGCTAAAGGCGGAGCAAACTAAGCAAAATGCTTAGGGAGACAAAGCAGCTCAAGGGGCCTCTAAAATGTATCAAATAATCTAAAGATGCACCAAACATCGGCTCGAATTCAGATCATAATAAACTTAAAAAGCCAATAATCGATATTCTTTTGTCATGCTTGTATGCTGCCATTTTTTTATTGTATCTTCTGTAACTTCTGTGTGGTGCCCTCTGATGTTTCTCTTCACATAATTGCCCTCCTTTTCCAGATTTCTCTGTATTCCGTCTGTTTTTAACATGAATTTGTATAGTGCGTTTGAAAATTAATAATGAACAATTTTTTGGGTGCAGAAGTTCCTTATTTCTCGAACTAGTCTGAAGAAATTAGTCAAACCGCATTGCTCAAGGAGTGTCTATAAATGTATGTTCACAAATGAGTGTAAACTTTACAATCAGAATATTTTTTTCTACTGGAGGAATCCGATGAGCTATAAAACTCTTTTTCAGAGATGTCCAGTCAGGCGGGTAAGAACGTTTCACCAACAAACAGTACAAAACACGATAGTAGCGCAAAGTACAAGAAAGGTAAACAAATTACCCACACACATACAGACACAACACTAAACCATCCTCATCCTACCAGGCAAAGCCCACCGAGGTATGAACTTATACTGGTAGGAACCTCCTGGTTACACCAGCCCACAGGGGATTATTGTGTCCGTCCCTCGTACATCCAAAAATGGGAGGGGTGGGGCTGGGTGGAGAGGGGAGGGTGGGGAGGGGCTGGGTGGGGAGGGTGGGGAGGGGCTGGGTGGGGAGGGGAGGGTGGGGAAGGGCTGGGTGGGGAGGGGCTGGTTGGGGAGGGTGGGGCTTTAAATCAAGAAGGGTGGAGCCAACACTGCACGCTCTGATGGGTTAGGGCACGGGTGCAAGAGAAATTGGCTGGGACGTTCAAAGGGGAAAGTCGAGTGAGTGACGGGGGAGGGGGGGGTTAGATCAGGAGAGGAGAAAGAGGTGAGGATTGGCGGAGACGGAGTGTGAGGTTAAAAGAGGGAGCTTAAGGCGGAGCTCGGGGAATTGTGGGAGGAAGCGAGCGACGTGAAACGAAGACTAACCTCGTGGGCAAAGGGAGTCCCAGCAGAGGCTTCTTTCACTCGTGTAAGGATCAAGTGAGGACATCTGGAAGTAGCGGCTGCCAAACTCTGATAGATAGTACCACCAATCGAAAACGATACATCCACATAGATAACAGACTGTGTATTAAAACAACATCAAAACCTGAAGAATGTATAAAACGTTGTTGTATCAGTTGTGGTGGAAAAAAAACTGCTGTAAACTGGAAAAGGACGTTACATATTTACCTCCTCCAGAGAACATTTTAGTATTTTGGGGGTGTTTTAATGGGGGGCGTGAACTGGCTTGACAGACGTCGGATATCTGCTGACATTTTGGTTAATTTCAGTAGGAGGCCTGGTTCGACGATTCGCTTTGTCCTGTATTTGTTTTTTTTGTTGTTACGACAATCATGAATGAATTTCGAGTTTCACACAAATAAGTTGATGCAGAATTGAATCAAAAGTGTCAATGCCCTCTCCGAAATCTGGGGACAGTCTCTTCTGAGCCGAAAATCACCGAGATGTCTTCTCCTGAACGCCAGCTGATCTCTCCGTTATATGGCACTTCTCTGCTCCCTTTCCTATGTGGCAAACATTATTTTTCCAGTAAAAATGGGTCTCTAATAATTACTGGAATTTCAGAACAGACCAGGACAGTGCCCTTTAACATCACTACTCCCAGCAAAATAAACTGCAGCTATTTGTTGTTATTGTTGTTTTTAAACAAATGGTCTTGTTTTGTTATAAACGCTAAAAAGGGATTGTTTTTCAGGCCTTGCAGACTCTCATTCACTTAATTAATACGTGTAAATACGTCTGTCAAATAGGCAAGCATTGCCGACCCGCAGCTGCAGCCGTTGAAAACAATCAGAAAAACTAAAACTCAAAAGTCACCAAGAAACCAAAACAATCTGAATGAAGTTTCAACTAACCAGAGGCGTAGCTAGGATATTTTGCGCCCGGGGACGAACTATAAAATTGGCGCCCCCCCCCCCCCCCCGTTTAATCACATTTTCCTATTACATCGAATAAGGAATAACAATTTAAATTTTAATGAAACATTGTATTTAAAGAAGCAAATTTATAGAAATTATATTACATGGCTCACTCAGTCACTGTCGTAGACTGGTTGACATAGTCTACAAAAGATACATTTTTCTTGATTTCACTGTCGCAAATTGGTCAATCACGTAATCAAAATCTGTTTTTCCAATGTTTCTCTTTCAACGCTAAGAAGAGCAAGATCGCTGAGACGATCTTGTCCCATTGAAGCACGCAAATACGACCAAATAAGTTTCAATTTGCTGAACGACCGCTCACAGCTTGCAATTGAAACTGCTATTGTTAATAAAATTTGCAGTGAAATTCGCAAATTCGGAAATGTCGTCTCCATAAAACACAATAAAACTAAGAAGATCCAAAGAAGTTTCTGGTAGAACTTCATTCCGGTTACTGAGCAGCATTGTGCAATCTCCAATTTCTGTGAAAAGTTCGTGGCCATTGATGTCGGTGTCATAGAAATTTCCAAAATCTGCAATTTCGGCGAATTGCATCGACATCTGTGTCGGATAGAAGAGTTTTGACGTCCAGCAGAAATCCATATTTTGTGTTCAGGTCTTTTAGTCGTAAAAACCGTGTTGACATCTCCTGTTGAAGTCGATAAAGTACGCTCTTCATAACGCGCACAATTTCTTCTTCTGCTGAAAGTCCTGCATCTCTTGCCAGTTTTCATGGCATCTTCTTCTGTCCACATCTGTAGTATTCTTGAATGAGACAGAGACGTCGTAGAGGCCACACGCTTTTATTCCAATAACACTAGTCCTCCGGACTCACTGGGGGGAACAGCCCAACCACACAACCTAGGGAGGTACAGCCTCCGGCTCTATTCTCATTACTCTCCTTCCCTAGCCTACAGCTACTCAATTACTCTCCTTCCCTAGCCTACAGCTACTCAGCCCACTCACTCCCAGCGGGGCGGCATCTTCGAGGCTTGGGGTCCAGGATCTCCGGCCGCACCTCCTTCAGCTTCTCCTGAGATGGACCCCCTCCGCTCTCTGGGAGCCGTCTTATATATTTCCTCTCTCTGAGGGGCGGGGGTGTCTCGGGGCCTTGGCTCTCGCCAGCCCCCTCCCCTCAGAGCGGTTCCAACCACCTCTCGTCCCTGCCGGTCCGGACCGGACCAGACCGGTACGTACCTCTCCCCTAGCTTGTGTGACCTGTGTGACCTGTGTCAACCTTGGTGTCAACCTTGACCACCACACATCTATCCCCCAGGCTGTGCATCTTGTTTTGGCGTTTTCTACAGCAACTTGGCTCAAATCATCACGAAGCTTGACAAATTCATGCTCCAAAGATTCAAGATCAGTTGCTGCTTCTTTGAAGTTCATAGTAGGATCCTGTTGTATCTATGCCCCGTTTTCCAAAAATTCCTGTAAGCGCTTCTGAACACGATACATTTTTCCAAGAATGACATTCTAGAAATGTAATAAAATTATGAAGTTAAAATTTAATACGCATGCCTGTAACTGTTTTGCATCGCTTCTGGTTTCAGGCGTCTAGTTACATTCTCCGATAATTTGTCTAGCAGCCCTACTAGTTCATCCAGTCCTTCATAGATAGCTTTAACAGCTTCTGATCATGCACTCCAGCATGTTTCAGACTCCCGCTTTACTGTGATGGGCACAGCTTTTTTTAACTCTTCCCAACGAATTGTTGAACGAGAGAAAAACAAATATATACTTTCAACTGTTCCAAAAAATGTGACGAAATGTGGATCCTGTTTGGCTGAGTGTACTCCTGCTAAGTTTAAGCTGTGGTTGTCACAGTTGACAAACAATGCTCTGTGATTTTTGTCACATATGCCCAGTCATCACAGCAGCATTGTCGTAACATTGTGCCCGACAGTCGGCTAGAGGTATATTGTCAGATTTCAGTCTTTCGACGATGACTCTTTCTAGGCTTGCTGCATCTTCTGCATGTATATCGATATAACCTAAAAAAAATATTTGATAGTTACTTTTTTAGTTTGAAAATCCACATCCACAAATCTTATGACCTGAGAAAGCTGTTCCCGATGTCCTAGATCAGGAGTTGAGTCAAGTAAGATACTGTAGTACTTGTTTTTCCTGATATCACTCAACAATTGGTTCTTTACAGTCGACGCAAGTATGTGGATAAATTCATTCTGGATTTCCGGTGACAAATAAGAAACTGATCCCGGATTTTCTCCTGCGTGCTGTACGTGTTTTGCTAACAATGGGTCATACTGCGCAACGAGTTTGATCAGCGCGATTATTTTTCCAACATTTTTATCCTCATCCGCATTCAAATTTTCCTCATGGCCACGTAGTGCCTAATTTTGTGAAACCAGAAACTTAATACAGGTGAGTATTCTTTGCAATATATCTCGCCAACGTTGTTTTTCCAAATGAATCTGAGCTTGAACCACTGCGTCAATTCCAGTACCATCAATTATCCTTCGTTCGGCTTCCTTCCATGCAGTGAAAGCTGTGCGGTGGCTAGGATTGTTTTCATGAGAATTTAGTTTTTCTGGCTTTCTCCACTTGTTGAAACCGTTTGTTAACTCAAACGAAGCTCGTGAGTTTGAACTCAATGATGTAAATAATAGACAACAAAAACAGTAAGCAGCTTTATTGATTGGTGAATATAATAGCCACGAACGATTCACTTCCTCTCCGTTCGCTAGTCGGCGTTTAAACCATGATGATGTAATTGAACGTGCGTGGGCTGCTCCGGCTGCTGCAGCCGCCTGGAGCGTGGTGTCACTAATAAGAACTAAAAATAGGCCGTCGTAGTTTCTGCCACCAAAAAACAGGCCAGTGACTAAGGCTGAAAGACTGCGCCTGTCTGTTGTTTGGGACGTTCTTCCATGTAAGTTCTTAATAGGCGCGTGTACCAAAATGTAATTACATGAAATGTAGGCTGTGTGTAGCGCACTATATAAACTTTTAGGTTGAGGTGTAGATTTGTGCAGTAGTTTCAGGCTGCCGCGCCCGCCGCAATAAGTTATAATGTAACGTTGTAAGCCTCATTTTGGCGCCCCTTTACCTTGGCGCCCGGGGACATATGTACCCCCCTGCCCCCCCCTAGCTACGCCTCTGCAACTAACGGGGGGGTCAACACCTTTCCATCTCACCGCCGTACGCAGAAGCTTTTCATCGCTGCTCCCCAATTCGTTGCACAGAAGAAGAAAACGATCGTGAATCGAGCGGCCGTGCTTTTTTTGTTAAATCGGCCACCCTTTTACTGCCCGATCTACAACGACATTAAGTTTCGATTTAAAGCTTTCGTGACTGCAGGGATTCATCTTCTTGGTTCTTTCGGTGACTTTACCGAAAGAACCAAGAAGATGAACGACATTAAGGTCGGCAGGCCAACATTGTTCTGGCTGCAAATGCCTCACGATGTATATTGTCTACTGCAGTGCGTGAACTTGGCAGTAGGTGAAACTTCTCTTACTTTTGCCAGAACCCCTCCTAATTTGCTGGTCATGGCTAGAGCCCCATCGGCACACACACCAATGAAACAAATTTACAACTGTAGTCCCTTATTTGTTATGATGTTATCCAGTTTTTAACCTCTTCTGCCGTGATATGATGCCACGCACCTAAGGGGGGGGGGGGGGTCAGACATTTGTGACGATGTGTGACGATGGGGGGGGAGGGGGTTGAGAAATGTGACGTCACGTAAAAATGCGCAACTTTAAATAAATATAGACAACACGTTCTACTTAATTAAATTTACTTTTTAATAAATGTTTTCTCTTACAACAGAATGCAGCGCCACATTAAATACGCACTACAATGACAATAGTTTAAAGCGATTTGAAGCATGTGTTTTTTTTGGAGGGAGGGGGGGCAGAGCTTTGTGACGTTATATTTGAGGGGGGGGGGGGGTCTGACTTTTTGTGACGCCGTGTGACGAACGGGGGGGGGGGGTCCAAAATCACGTGACGTCATTTATGGACGGCCCCCTTTTCTTTCGGTGCACTTTCTTTCTGCAGAGAAGTCAGCCACCTTTCCCATTGTGGAATTCTCTGTACGCCATTGCACACTGCAGGAGCTTAAAACATAACGCTAATGGCCCTCACGCGTTACCTGTTCGTTGGTCTCCATGGAGTGTAACCCCATCTGTGTTGTCTGTCTCTGTGTGTGGGCTGTGTTTTGTCTTAGTCTGCCTCCCTGATCGTCTCCGTTGCGTGTACGGTATAACCAACAAGAGTAAATAAATATTTAACTTAAAAATTAAGGCGGGAAATCAACAAATTTTCAACTATAAAACACATTGCTTAGCAGCGTGTCGGAAGCATACTCTCTGGGACCAGTGGTTCTCAACCTTTCTAGGCTACCCCATGTTGAATTTAGTGTCAACCGAGTAAAACCCCCTTGCCTTGCCCGAGTGGTTCTGGGAAATAAATGTACGAATGCATGAACATCGATATATCTAACCAATGGTCAATTTTGTGAGGCGTCGTTACTGCAAGCGAATGAAAACAAAATTCAACGGACGCTCTGCGTGCGTCACGTAATTCAATCGCGCTCGCTGGGTACGGTACTCTTGGGGGCCGTCCATAAATGACGTCACGCGATTTTTGACGATTTTTTGACCCCCCCCCCCCCATCGTCACAAAAAGTCAGACCCCCCTCAAATATGACGTCACAAAACTCTGCCACCCCCCCCCCTAAACAAAATAAAGTGCTTCAAATCGCTTTAAACTATTGTCATTGTAGTGCGTATTTAATGTGGCGCTGCACTCTGATGTTGTAGGAGAAAACATTTATTAAAAAGTCTATTTAATTAAGTAGAACGTGTTGTCTATATTTATTTAAAATTGCGCATTTTGATGTGACGTCACATTTCTCACCCCCCCCCCCCTCGTCACAAATGTCTGACCCCCCCCAGGTGCGAGATGTCATTTATGGACGGCCCCTTGCGAAGCCATGCAGTTTACGATCAGTGAGTTTAGAAATGCCTTTTATATCGTTCGAGATTTTAAATGTTATCGTAGTTATTTTACATTGGCAAATTCAAACAATTTTGCCAGGTATGACATAAAATGACCTCATGGACCCCCCTGGGACATTGCCACAGCAGAGCCCCCGGGTGAGAACCACTGCTCCTGGACCATACCATTTGGTGAAGGCCCCCAACGGGGTCTGCAAGTGTGAGCCGTGACAATTGGGTGTCAGAAGTGGGATTGATCCCAACGCAACTGGGGGGTGGGGGAGCAATGAGCCGTGCAAAAATTAGGGGCAGTTTTTTTGTTTTACGGGACAAGGGATCCCAACCGTGTCAGCCCTTCTCTAGGAATGTCACCCTGGCCTACCAAGAATGTCACCCTGGCCTACCAAGAATGAATGGAAGGACTATGGCGAAGGCCCGGGAACAGCTGTTTGCTGCATGCGCATGGAACAGCGTCCAATTCAAACACATTCCTGCGGAGGGAGCTGGTAGGAACGTTGGGTTGCTCGGTCAATGGCCAGGGTCAACGGCGGCGTGGTGTATTCCGCAAATATGGCCGACTGTGAGGGCGGGCACAAGCCGGCGTGAGTAGGTGAAACGTTGAGTTTTATAAGGGCACCACGGGGTGACCAGCCCCCCCCACCCAGCCCCACCCAGCCCCTCCCTGCACGACGGACACAATAATCCCCTGTGGGCTGGTGTGACCAGGAGGTTTCTAACAGTATCAACATTTTATCTGCACCCATGCAGGGAAATTGGGCGGAGTTGGTTCACCAACTTGAGAAACGTTTTGGCCCAGATCTGTGTATGTGTGTTCCCTGTGTTTGTGTGTTCCCCTGTGTTTCTGTCTCCATGTGTCTCTTACTCCGTGTGTCTGTGTCTCCCCGTATCTCTGACTCCCTGTCTCCTTGTGTCCCTGGGTATCTCCCCGTGTCTGTCTCCCTGTGTCTCGGACTCCCTGTGTGTCTGTGTCTCCGTCTCTGACTCCGTCTCCCTGTATCTCTCTGTGTGCCTGCAGCGTCGGGTGCGTGGATGCGAATATATTTAGAAATTGTGAATATCCAATTGCCGACTCAGGGTTGCCAAGTCAAGAGCTCGACTCCATGCTTATTTGAGCAGAGCGACATCTTTGATCACGCAGATATATGCGACCAGAGCGAATTACATCTGTTCGGACTGGGTCTACTGGTGACAATATTAGAGCTCATCAAGTTGTGATTACCATTTGTCGAAAGTTGGTTCTTTTAAAGTCGGATAGTTAACAAAGTGCACAGGCTCTGATGAAGTCTAAAACGTAAACATGGCAGTGGTTTGTTTTTTCAGAAAATAACTCAAACATCACAGGAAAACCCGTTCAAAGACATGCTCCTGTGGAAAGCATGCACGGTTAAACACATACACGATCTTCATGGGGAAAAGTCAAAGACGAGTTTTGTTTGGGTTGGAATAGTTTGCCTGATCGTTCGTGAATCGTATGCAGTCGGAGCACTGAGAAATAAACTCAAACCCCACTGAGCATCTTGGATACTGGAGATACCAGCATTTTTATTTAACCAAGTTAGTGCATGTAATTCATCAAAGTAAATAGAACTGCACTTAAGAGCGAGCAATTCAATCAATATCCCTGCCAACGGCATTCGCACAATTCATTTAGGTTAAAACATCTTACATGTAATGTCAAAAATGCTTACATTAGTTATATATATATTATGTATTACTGTGCAATTTTCAATATGTTAATTCTACATATTAATTCAAGTATGATGCACATTCCTTCTTCATCAGATGTATTCGATACGTGCATTGTTTAGAAAGGAGAAAAAAAGGCAAGATGTGAGATCCAATATTCATTCTAGATTTGAAGTTTTTGTGACTGCAAGGATCCATACTCTTTGGTTTTTTCGGTAAAGTCACATAGGTGAAAAATGAAACAAATAAATTAAATCACGACGTTTCGGAAGCAACACAAGCAACCGTCATCAGGTGTTGACTGCTCCAGCAGAGACGGCTCAGTGATTTTGCTGGAACAGTCAACACCTGATGACGGTTGCTTGTGTTGCTTCCAAAACGTCGTGATTTAATTTATTTGTTTTATTTTTTACCTACGTGACTTTACTGAAAAAACCAGAGTATCCAATATTCACTTTTAGGTATCATACATTCCGTAATTACGATAATTCACCGTTTTCAATCCACAGCTGAATGAACACCTCCACACACGACACAGCCAGAATTAATGTAATTCTTACCCATTTAAATTACCCCAGAAAAACCTCCTTTTGCTATCAAGACCAATTTTTTTACAGAAAAGTCCCAATTAGGATAATTCCTTATATAGTGAGAATAAAATGAAGTTCCAGACAAATGAGAGAACACCTCACGTAGATTTGTGCTTACAGGGACTCCTCTACTTACAACATTCGACTTGCGCACTTTCAGAGATACGAACAACCCTGGTCCGTATGTCCAATTGGCTGTTCGAACCAAGAGTCGTAAGTTCAACCTCCGCGCAATACATGGCGGTGGTGGCATCTACATCTGCAGAACCAGTGGCATCTACATCTAAAGAATATTATACAACTTAACATGTTTGGAATCGACAGGAGTAAAGTTTGACATACGAACATATCTCTGGAACCGAACTCGTTGGTAAATGGAGGAGTCCCTGTATGCTGAACTTCTTTCGCATCAAACATAGCCAACCATGCTAATCGGAGGTGCGGAGGCAGACCAACAAAAAACAGTCGTACTTGTCATATAAACTCTGGCCACATGGCCAAGCGTGGTGCTGCTAACGCTCAAACCACAACAACGAGCACGCCCCAACACAGACCACTTTTCCCTTGATCCACGGATATCCCATCTGACTGACCGTGGCTTCTCATGGGCCGGGTAGGGAAGGTACGTTCGTGGAGTGGTGTCGCAATAACAGCAATACCGCACTACGCCTAAAAATACCACGTTCCCCATCGCTTCCTCTTCACGAGTAGGTGGGCAGTAAACCCAATCGCTCTTGCCTCCCCTCACCCCGTGGGCAGCTGGCCTAGTGGTTGTCTTCCTATCGCCCGTGCATTGCAATCGGCTCATGTTCAATAGAAAAAAAAAAGACCAAAACCCCAGTCATACCACACTGTGCGATGACACACGGGCCTCGCGGGAACGGGCCGTGGCAATGCTCACCTCATCACTACCGATGGTGAGGATTGAGGTGAGCCCGTGGCGATCATTAACTTGTCACGAATACTCAAAGCTACGTTTCGTTGGGTGGCCCCAGGCGACGCGACACGGCGACACAAACACGGCTCGTGAATCATTTCAAATTATCTGCGGGCCACCCCTCGTTATCTCGTGTGAACCCAGTTCACCCGCTTAATCGTAGCTTGCCACACTCCTATTATTTTCTTTTCTACGGTGCGTGTCCTCTCTCTGTCCTCATATTTATTATCCCCATATCGGCTTCATGACTTCTTCCACTCGCTCAGCAGTAGGTCCACAGCGTTCGCCAGGTCGTCCACCACGCCATCGGCCTTCACGCTGGGATGATGCTCATCCGAAGGCCTGCACGGACACGCGTGAAAAACAAATGTAACTCACAGCAACGATATACAGTCACATCTCCTTCACAGGCCAACCAATGGTGAATTTCACTCCACGGATACAAATTCACCAGGGGGGAGGGGGGGGGGGCTCGTCTTACTGACCCTGGAGACTCATTCCAGCAGTAATCACTTCAGCTGCCTTGGACTTGTGATGTAAGAATTATTTTTTTGAAGTTTGTACCTTTTGGGATAATATGTACGGGTGCCCCCCATTAGCAGGACTGTCACGTGACACTCAGTATTGCACACGAGTGCTGCCAAGTATGGCACAGCTCCGAAATGTTGGCTGCCGCAGCTGCAAAGTATTTAATCCACAAATGAAATTGTGCTCGAGTGTTCCACTGCAGATTCATCCATCAAATTTTGCAGTGCCCTAAAGGGCTTAATTAAATACAAATGAGCCATTATAATCACATTTTAAATCAGGTAACATTGTGTTCTACCAACTGAAAGAAAAATCTATTCAAATGAGTCATGCACACATTAGCAGAGAAGCAATTTTAGTTTGATAACATCCATTGCAGTGAAGCAAGAAAACCATGGGCCCAGAGGGCCATTGGTCACCTAAGCATTACCATCCATTAAATCCAAGGAAAAGTACACATCAGTCAGTCACGACCTTTAGGGTATTACTGAATGAAGACTGCTGGAACTCCCCGAAGCAGTAAGCTATTTTTTAAATCTCTCACATCCTTCAGTTACTTACATGAACTTTCCCGTGCGGACCTGCAGAGCAGAGATGCCACACAGCTGAGCGCCTCCGACATCATTCACAATGTCATCGCCAATCATCAGCACCTGCACCGGAGCACGCAGGAATGCAATACTCAAAGCCCGCATAGGCGCGCACAGCATCCGAATAACCGGGCGCCAGTGCCATCGGAGCATTTCGGTTTTGTGACTGATCGCGTAAGTAAAACGTGTGTTTCGTACACCCTCCTCCACTCGACAAAGCCAATTAGTAAAGCTGTCGCGTGAACAAACGTGTCAATGTATTACTGCTTCAGCACCACAGCGATCCGCATACGTTAAAAAAACTGGGCACGAACGTTTCGCCGGTAGTCACAACCAGCATCATCAGGCAGCTGGAGGGCGTACGACACGCATTTTACCTCCACGATCTGCCCCGAAAATCAATTGTGAATCGTAATATTGGTCGCGAAAGCCTAAGTGCTAAGGCACCGATTTCCTTACCTGGCTGGGAGTGAGTCCCATGTCATTCACAGCTGCCATGAAGAAGGCTTTTGAGGGCTTTCCAACCACCTCCGCCTCTACGTCACACGCGTACTAGAAGACAGGATGCACACCACGCACACACAGACGCACAACGTGAACACACGCGGCCACAGCATGCATGCCTCCACGTTTAGATCCCATAAATATAAATGTGTCGTTAAACCTGCCAGCACTCGACACAGCCAATTAGTAATGTTTGTCACGTAAACAGAACGTGCCAATTAGTTACTTTTTCAGCACACCGGTGTGTTGGAGAGTAAACCCACAACATTTACAATTTGACTACGACGTTTCGCCGGTAATTACAGCCAGCATCATCAGGCGGACAGTAAGAGTTGTGAAGAAATCCTCCTGTTTCGGTCTTAAATAGAGGGATAGATGTGATGTCATCACTGTGAGCCAATCAGATGTGAAGCCCAGAGGAGGCGGGGGGTCAATGTAGTCATATCAATTACAATGGATCTCTATTATTAGTTGGATTATTCACAGTTAATCAACACACACACTGGCAGAGCCAGTGGGGGGTGGGGTGGCACATGCCCCCCCAATGATCCGATCGAAGTCCCTAATTTCGATCGGATCATTGGGGTTTATTAGTAATAAATCGGCATTTTGCGACCCCCACTGCCACTGTGTAGCAAATTATTATTACGTGCCAGGGACTCTGAGATGGTAAAACAATAGTCTGAGTCCATAATTGGCAATAAGTAACGGCAAAGCAGTTATAAGTGACTCATAGAATTGTGCACAGTTGCTCATACAGTACACGACTTCCCTGAAGGCAGCGAGCGCGATGCCGATCACACACGGTTCGAATTCGACCCTCGATCGATGGCTGCACCATCGCCGCACACGCGTCGAATAAAAAGCAAGAGACAAGTCCTTAGTAACAACTTCTATCATTTTGAATTGCTGGTTGGGTTGCCCCCCCTACCTGAAAATCCTGGCTTCGCCATTGAACAAACACAACGTACATTATGTATGTACATTACTGACCCTTGGGCCCAAAAACAGTCTCAAAGGTGGGCCTTTGCCGTTTTTGGCCCTAAGAAATAGTTTCAAAAATGGGCCTCTCACAGTTAATCACCATCGATGTATGGTGATCTGTACAGGCAAGCAATGTCTAAGAATTCAACGGAGGACATTCAAAACACCAACTTTAACTTCTTAACGCTCAACGAATGTACATAGTATGTCATGGGTTGATTAGTCTTTTGAGAATCATACATTAGTTTGTTTTAATCTAAACCAGCACTGCCCACGCATTTGCGTAGGATGCACGGACGGGGTCGGCAGGGGGGTGCCTAAGATCAGCAGGAACCGTCTCATAACTGTGAGATGTGGGTGACTTCATCCGCCTTTGTGTTTGGGGGCAGTGAAGGGTTATACGGCTTTGATCACGGAGGCAAGGCCGCACACCAGTCTTCGATTGAGCGACTGAAGTAGTTTGTGCTGAAGATGTTTACAGTACAAGTGATAACCACAAGCCAGTTTGCTCAAAGCAAAATTTATCGCGATTCATTGCCTAACCATTTCATACCCAACTCCCCCCCCTACTCCTGTTCACGCGACCTTCTTCTCCATCAAGTGTCCTCACTGTACCTTCCCCATGCTCTTTCTCACTTCCATTTCTGCCCTTATCGCAGTCGACCCTCAATACCTCCCCTATGCAAAAACAAGTCAAAATAAATAAAATCTTGTTCTTCATAATAGCCCAGTGCACACGTTCACCACAAATCTGAGGTGCTGTCACATTTTGACGCTGTATTAGTGATATAAACTTTGCCGATGAAATCAATTGCCGTCTTGTGTCCGTCCACTCCTGCATGTCGGTCACGGAGGTTGTTTGACTATACTTCACCATGCTAGTCAGTGTGGGTCGGTGAATGACAGAACTCAGGACAGGTTCAGATTTCACTCGCATTGGATGTTCGTCGTAGCTGGAGATCGAACTCATGTTGTTACTGGGTTCGCGCCGCGGTCCACTAACCCCTGCGCCACCGCTCCACCCCTAATAAAGATACAGAGCTTGATCTTTATAATAATTCCCATTTTCTGACGACATCCTTCATCCGTCACGCAGCAAGTCTACGATTGACTAAAATCCTCTGGTTTGCCGTGATGTGATCCAACCCAGTGCAAACAAATCGAAATCCAATTCTACTTTCATCACAAAAATAGAGTTTTGGATATTCTTGGTTCTTTCGGTAAAGTCACGCAGATAGACACTAAAATTAAAAATAAATGAAAATTAGCGTTTTTTGCTTTAATTTTTATTTACTTTTAATACATTTTTATTTTCTATCTACGTGACTTTACCGACAGAACCAAGAATATGAATTCCTGCAGTCACGAAAGTTTTAAGTAAAAATTTTGAGTTTTGGACTTTTACAAAGATGTCATTTCGTCGCAGCCTATACAACGTATTTATACTGGTAGGAACCTCCTGGTTACACCAACCCACAGGGGATTATTGTGTCCGTCCGTCCTGCATCCAAAAATGGGAGGGGTGGGGCTGGGTGGAGAGGGGAGGGTGGGGAGGGGCTGGGTGGGGAGGGTGGGGAGGGGCTGGGTGGGGAGGGGCTGGGTGGGGAGGGTGGGGCTGGATGGGGGGGTGTGAGGGGTGTTGCTGGGTGAGGAGGGGCTGGTCACCCCGTGGTGCCCTTATAAAACTCAACGTTTAACCTACTCACGACGGCTTGTGCCCGCCCTCACAGTCGGCCATATTTGCGGAATACACCACGCCGCCGTTGACCCTGGCCATTGACCGAACAACCTAACGTTCCTACCAACTCCCTCCACAGGAATGTTATTTGCAATAAGCAAAAAAACTCACCTCTAATGCTTTCATGTAAGCCCCAACATCCAACTTGAGCCCATCGGTCTCCTTGTAGTATCTCCTGTGGTTTAATTACAAGGCACACAATATCTCCATTTAATATTACATAACATCATTTCCCTTCGTTTATGACTGCAATATCAGTTGGGATTGTTGTTGCCGCCACTATTACGTTTAAATATGAATCAAAACTTGAGTTCATGTTACACGGATAATCCCGTTCAGCCAGTTTTATGGCTATTTAACAATGGATATCCGTGGTTGCGCGAGCACAGTAACAACAAAAGACAAACACATCAATAATACGACGAGCAAATACAGGGTCCTTAAGCAGTATTACACGACAAACTAGGCCTTAACGTCGGTTGTGGACGCACAATGTTGTGCACGACATATATAGCATGAAGAAATACAATGAAAGGCAATAATATAAAAAAATTTGACTTGCAGTATCGGGAAATCCAATCAAACTACAGGAAAAGTCAATGAATAAAAATCAATTGTCAAGCTGGATTTAAAAGTACTGACAGACTCCCGATTCCTGAACTGCCAAAGGAATCGCAAACTATGATAAACTGGTGGAACGAAGGAGTAGCAACGCTGCACTAACAAAACAGTGGCATTTACGGCGAGCAAGACAGGGTCTCTGCGTCGCAAATAATAATGGCAAGCCAGTGTGTGTTGATGACATGAAACTATTCCCTTTCACTCCCTCGTGTGTAACTTAGGGTGCAGCACAGGAGCGGGAAAACGTTCCGTGTCACTGGGCGAGCAGCGGATGTACTTCTATTATTCTGTTCCATGACTAAGTGGCGTACCAAGCCCAGGATTCCAATTTTTGTTTCTTAAACTCAAACGAATGCCAACAAGCAGTGTGCCAACTGGCTTCACTCGTCGATGTACATCTGGTTACTGCGTTGCGAACCGACAATATAATTAACAATTTTTATGAAGCGTGACACGCAGAGATGATAAAAAAAGCATAAAGGATAACCTTTGATGCGATTTTCAAAAGTTTACTGCTGCGAGCTAGTCATCATCCAAAATTCTGAATTTTAAAATCGCCAACTGCTTAAAACAAAACGTGTAAAATAGGCTCTTTCCCTGATAAAAGTACCCCTAACTTAACCGATTCAAAAAGACCAGAGGCATTTCATCAATGCATTAATTGACAAGCGCACGAGAATGTGAAGCGGTTAAGGATTGATAAAAAAAAAAACGTACTTGCATGGCCACTGCTGCATGTACGTTTGTGATCGGGAGCACAGTTAAAATGGCAGGTGAACATAGCTCCAGATCTCACATCAGCTCAAGATATAGAAACCTCATTTGCTGCAGATGTCCCCATGGCCTTAGTTTACCTTAATTCGTTTTTGTTGTCTTTAACTGGCTGCAAACTCAAAGAGACCAGGATATAGTGTGCCGTTTGCAAAAGTGACCTGAAATAACCCGAATGACAAATCAATCAAACGTAGTAATACCTCGAGGAAAATAAAACTAAATCGGAGCAAAACAACAACTGCGTTTCAGCGGATACATTTTTTAAAAAAAGAATGCAACAAATACACATCAATACTAAATCAAATCAACTGTCGAGAATTATAGTTTAGCTCTGTCAAATTACGTTTAAGACGCGGCCGTGCGGTAGTGTGCTTGCCACTTCTTGTCGACAGAGGTTCGCAGTTTATGCCCCCCAGCTGCCCTGGGTAATACTGCAGCCACACAAAAATGAACACGCCACCCGCATCAGAGTGGGCATTCAAGATCCTGTGACGTCGTCAAATCGAGCAGGCCATGCGTGCCAGAGTCAAGGTGCCAATTTTGGACAAATTTGAAAAATGTATCGAGGCCAACATCACCCCCTCTTGAGAGACCAATGCCACTTGCAGGCTGGCTGCTGCGCCACTGTGTGCCGCAGGCTAAAACATAGAAATAACTGCAGCTGGACATTGGAGTGATTGAGATCAGATTAGCATGATTGGCTACATACGGTGCGAAATAAGTCCAACCTACATACACACATACAGGGCACACTTTGACATGCTGCGGTGTTTAAGCGTCCTTTCAAATTAACGTATTGACGGTACACCGGTGGTGCGCAGTATATAGATTTAAAAAAATTCCCCAATAATAATTTATTCGTAACCCCGCTCAGAAAATCTTGCAGGGTGCGTCAAAATCAGTTCTCGTGACGTCGATTCAGACGGAAGACGAACATCACGAGCGACTGAACACGAAGCTTCACAGTCCATTGCCGTATAGCAGCACCCAGCCTGGTGACGATTGGCTGCTCCGTGTTCCAAAGGCAGATTGACTTCTCGTGCCCGAGACTTGGTCGGACGGTTCCTGGATTCAATGGAACCAAATCAACGGTCAATGTTGACCTTTTTTAAATCAAATCTCAGTAGGCTGAATAAACGTCTGAATCGCGTCAAACTTGGTGACAGGGTCAATTCAAGATTGATAAAAACAAATGTGCTTATTCAAATTAAAATTTTCGACTGCTTTATGAGGACCGGTGTGTCATGCTGCGCCGGGTATACCGCCAATACGTCCAAATACAAATTCCACCCTTTTGAAAAATTATAATTTCACCGAGTAAACAAAAGTTATGGAAAGCCTCGCAGACAGTTTGAGGAGAGCATTGCATGGAGAGGCAATCGTGTGCAACACTGACCCCCTGCCCAAGGAGAGCAGCACGGGCGTTTCGAGGCCTATGAGGACGCGGAACGCCTCGTTGAGGCGGTCGTACGTGAAGAACTCGGCCGCATCGCCCAGCACCACACAGTTCGGATCGCTCACGTCCAGGCCGTCAAACTCCGGCAACACGTCTGCGAGCACATTCGGAGAGGGAGACCCGAACGCCACTTTTTTTACTTCACGCGCCAAAGTATTTTTATGGACCCGACATGAGATAGCAGAGGGGATCTTAACTGTAAGATCAGCAGTGGGCGTCACGGTGGTGAGATGTTAACTGCCCCGCTTGGTATACAGGAGGTCGTGGGTTTGATCCCGACCTTGACGCCTGCATATTTGGATTCTAGATTTGAAGTTTTTGTGACTGCAAGGAGTCATACTCTTAGGTTTTTTCGGTAAAGTCACGTAGGTAAAAAGTAAAAATAGAAATAAAATAATAATAAAATATGTATTTTCATTTAGTATTATTTTATATCTATTTTTTATAAAATAATAATAAATGAAAATAAATATTTTATTTCTATTTTTATTTTTTACCTACGTTACTTTACAGAAAAAACCTAAGAGTATGCATATTTTGAGTTTGCATGTTCTCCTCGTGGTCGCGTGGATGATTTTTCTCCACATTTAGAAACATGCGTTTAGAGTATTGGGCTGCTACAAATTTCAACGTGATAAGCCACTTTGTTGAGCTATCATTTGTGGCTTGGGCGCTTTTGAAAAAGAGCAACATAGCCCAGTTGGCCTTACTTGGTAAAATAAAAATAGCTATAGTTCACCAGCATCGATTCAGGCAAGTCTGGCTCTGCTGTTGAAACCATCCTAAGTTTGCGCTGCTTGAAATCAATGCTGCTGGAATTATGCACTCCCAGAAGGCCGTGCGGCAAATGGGGTTGTGTTAGAAACACTTTTCTTTACGTGAAGAGATGTATATGTGAAGGAGACATTTATCGTCTCTTTGTTTATTGTTACTTATATTCTCCACAGCAAGCGAGAATAATTATATGTAATGGCAGTACTGAAACTCATGCAATAAAATAAAAATAAACCCAACAGTTTTACCTCAACCCAGGCTCTCAACAATGTTGGTTCAGTCCTCTGACATCGGCCTCAATACCCTGGGCCATCCAGTCACCTCCATTAATAATAACTCATTGAAGTGTGTACAGTTTACCAAGTGTCAACATTGCACAAAATAAAAAAAATATATATATAATTATGATTATTAACTGAAATAATACAGGTAGGAACAACAGGTTCCACACTGCTCACAGGGATTATGTGTCTGTCTCTGTCGTGCATATCCGGAATTCCGCCCACCCATGCACCTCCCCACCGAACACCAAGCTACCCCGCGATTGGTTGACGATGTCGGGGAGGGTGGGGAGGAAGGGTCAACACGCCCACTCATCCAACTGCCCCCCCCCCCTGAACGCCGCGCTGTCCAACCAAGTTCCTACCTGCCCACTCCGAAGGAACGTGTTAATTCTCAACGTGAATGTGTGTTCACCTTTATAGTCAATCGAGTTTTGATGACACAAAAAACATGCACCGTGTGTGCAAACAGCGCTCTCAGCCTTAAACAGGAAACCACTAGTACAGAAGAACTGCATCGTAGTCAATTTGTCTTCGATCACCATCAATAAGTTGATAATATGCAATCAACCGACAGGCAGCAATGAAAACAAAGATACAACTGTAGACCGGTTTCGTCCTTGGTGGGGCACATCAGTACAGTAATCGATGGTCACCACTGCTTGTTTTCACGTCAGTAAAACATTAAATAAGCCACATTTACCTCATATATGAACATCCGTAAGTATGGCTCAATCATTAATTGGTATATTACAACTACACTAAAAAACAGTTTCCGCTCGTGTATTTAAAATTGAGCTTTGAAGTCAAAGTTGCTTTGAAGTCAAGGCTGCTTTGAACCATCATTTAAATAATGCAATGCTACGATATGAGTGTAAGGGAATCTCCCGTCAACTTTTGTTGACAAGCCGAGTATATTCCACCATCATCAGTGTACCCAGAATGGCACATTGCTATGGTCCAGACTTAATGTATTCTCAGAATTATAAGATGGACTTTTGTCCATGAGATGTTAAATAAAAGGTTGGGGGTGCATCTTGTAATCTGACAAGTGCACGTGTCTTCATCTTTGTGACCAGATCTGTTTAACTTTATTGGTTCTTTCGGTAAAGTCACGTAGAAGGAAAAAACAACCCGTAATATTGTTTTTATTTTTATTATTTTATTATTTGTGTTATTTTTATAATAAAACATAATATTACGTTTTATTTTTATAATAAAACAAAATATGTTTACTTATTTTATTATTATTATTTCCCTTCTATAAAAATGTATTTCCCTTCTATAAAAAGAAAACGTAATATCGTTAAACATTTTTATTTTATTATTTCCCCTCTACGTGACTTTACCCAAAGAACCAAGAATATGAATCCCTGCAGTCACGAAAGCTTTAAATCGAGATCTGTTTAACTTTATTCACACCGGGAATCAAAGTTCCGTTCATCATATAATGTGGAGAATACGGTAAAATTTCAGCCAATCCGTTCCACTCACTAATAAACGAGAGCATTGGTTGTCAAAATGTTTTGGACTGATCACCTCTTAAATCCATTTGAATAATCTCACGGTCCTCATGAGGCAACAATTTAAAAACTGGTCATCAAAAGGCATCATTTCACACTGAAAAGTGCAGTTTACAACTTTTAATATCCACTGTATCACTATGGCTTCTGTATGTATATGCTATGATGAAGGGGCACTGCCCAAAACGTTGCCTCTTATTTTCGTTATCTCTTAAGGCTGCAATCACCCTCCCCGTCTCGTTTCCGCTCCGCCCTCAAGACCCTCACCTCTTCTCCCTCGCCCATCCTTCGCTCCATCCCTAGGCATCCACCGTAATTCCGGTACCCACAAAACATCCCTCCCCATACCCCATCCCTATTCACCGCATCACCTTCAGCTCCCCTCATCGCGTTGGATAAAGCGCTATATAAATATAACATAGGATCGCAATTGAGGAATGTGTTGAGATGTGTTTTCTTCTTTCCATCACAGTGAGTAGCGTTGCTGTTGCATGGAAGACTTTGGCACTGGATGAAGAGGGACAGGCAGGAGGGAGGAGCTAGCATCCATATCCGGCAGAAATTATCAATGCTTACAGCAACATAGTTCGAGGAATGATAATGGCTTCTGATTGGACCAAACCTGTACTATGCACAGCAGAATTATTCTACGGGTACCGCATACGTCTACACAACTCCAAATAAATATCTACTCACTCCTGCACAGTAGTACTGATAATAAATCTGTGAACAAGTGGAAGTCACTCCACTGCTGCTCTTTAAAACTGAAATGGATTTCTTCTTGCTGATCATAGTTAAAGCCTTCCCTTGCTACTATCTACCCTATCCTGTTGTATTCCATGTGATGTCTCTTTTTTGACAAGCTATGGCTCTTTGTATGAATGAATGTTGAACTTCTTGCATAGCCAACCGTGCTAATTGGAGATGCTTAGCTTATTGAAATTCATACACGTGTTGCATAACCAATTAAAAATGTTCGTCACAAGGTTTATATTGAAAAAGCAAGACAACGGGTACAACTCATGGCATGGCAAACACGCAATTACACTGCCTAGTTGTGAAATGACAACTACATTAGTAGCAGGTACATTCCCTGCTTCTCATATAGCAACACGTTCCACGGCGTGTAAAACACATAGGTCTGCAGCTATATTCTGTTCACCATTAAGAGCCTGCTCTTCCCACGTACAGAATGCAGGCCGTGTGTGACAGTTACAAATTCAAAACATTATTCACAGATCACCTAAATTGGGTAAAACATCACAGCAACATTTCCACCCTCCCACCTACTGGCAGGTTACACCCATCTCGCAAACATAATTCCGTCATACTCTTTGGATCTTTCGGTAAAGTCACGTAGGTACAAAATAAAATATACCTACGTGACTTTACCGAAAGAACCAAAGAGTATGGATGCCTGCAGTCCCGAAAGCCTCAAATCAATAATTCCTTCATTTGGTCGTAGACACTGGTGCGATGGGGATGATTATTTATTATATGTATGCTTTTGGCTGATTTGTTTACCTTTCTTGTACTTTGCACTCCTATCGTGTTTTGTACTGTTTGTTGTTTTGCCGTTCCTACCCCGTGCCCAGTGGCGTAGCTAGGATATTTTGCGCCCGGAGACGAACTATAAAATTGGAGCCCCCCCCGTTCAATCACATACCAAAATGTAATTACATGACATGTAGGCTGTGTGGCGGGATATATAAACTTTTAGGTTGAGGTGTAGATTTGTGCAGTAGTTTCAGGCTGCCGCGCCCGCCGCAATAAGTTATAATGTAACGTTGTAAGCCTCATTTTGGCGCCCCTTTACCTTGGCGCCCGGGGACACGTGTACCCCCCTGCCCCCCCTCCCCCTAGCTACGCCTCTGCTCATGCCCCTACTGGACGTCCGTGAAAAATAGCTTTAGAGCTCATCGGATTCCTCCGGTATAAATAAATATTCTGATTCTGCATCACAACATCCACAGGCCGATGTGCACATCTCCTTTATAAATGACAATTGAAAGACAGGCCACAGTCGTGTGATTGTGGCCATTCAACCCAAACTACGGACCTTACATTAAACCACTGCAATCTATTCTCCTTCAATGGAAGAATATAATAACTACAAGAGAACTCTCGATTTAAAGCTTTCTTGACTGCAGGGATTCATATTCTTGGTTCTTTCGGTAAAGTCACGTAGAAGGGATTTTATCATTATTTCCCTTCTACGTCACTTTACCGAAAGAACCAAGCATACAAGAACTCTCTTTTAAAGCCCTCTCGTGGCAGGCCAGACCTCGGCATTGGCATTTATCTACCAATGATATTGCCGCAATACGCGCAAATATAACAGAATGCCATCATTACAGCCTGCTGCTGGAAGGAACAATGCCGCAATGCATCACCAAAAATCACAATTTACCCTCATCACACACTGCGCAGTAGGAATCGGGGAATTTATCCACAGCGGTTCCAGCCGGGCCCAAACCTGAACGCAACGCGCAAAACGTTTTTTTGGGACTTTGCGATGGACGTGAGCTGTGACCCACGTGAACCACGCGGGCCCCCCCCCCCACCCTACCACTCCCCGTACCACGATGCAGCAGCAGGTGCGGACGCAGGCCCCTCTGCTGGAGCAACTGGCGGGCGGCGGGAGCGGGCGCCACGATCTCGCCGGCGTCCACGGCGAAGCCCAGGCGTTGCAGCTTGAGCGCCAGCCCCTCCCGCGTCGCCTGCGTCTCGTTGGTGCAGAAGCGCAGCTTCAAACCCGACTGCTTAATCCTGTGAGACAGCCGAGCCGCCGGGGGGGGGGGGGGGGGGTCTTGGTAAGCCAGAACTTGTGCGTGATATTTAACAAGGTTTTCATCTCAAGAGATACAACAGAATCGTGGGCCACAAATGAAAGCTCAATGAAGTGGCTTATCACGTGTAAATTTATAGCAGCCAAATACTTTAAACGCATGTTTCTAAATGTTGAGGGAAATACTGGACCCGCAGAAAAACCCAAGCGACCACAGGCAGAACATGCACACTCCAAATATACAGCAGGCGTCAGGGTCGGGATCGAACCCATGACCTCCTGCATGCCAGGCGAGGGAGTTAACATCTCAACACCATGATGATAATAGGCAAATGCTAATTTTAAGATGAGCACGATATACTGCACACAAAAATGTACCCACACCCAGTTGTTGGTTCAACTAAGTCTTTACATATTGACATGTTTTTACGTATTTTATCAAGGTCAGTGTTTCCATGCTCAAATATGCATTGGCCACACTGAAAGTGAGATCCAGGCCCTCCACAGAACTGCCACTGTTGATTTTCCACAAAGTTCTCGCTATGATATCGACTGTGGAGAGCTGATTGGCCGAGTCACACACGGACAGGAACTCAAGACCAGACTGGAATATATTTAGTCGCCAATCGAGTTCGACCCTTTGGTCGACAGGCCTCAAAGGAACAACATGGGGCAGTACAGTGATGAGCCACAGACCCGAAATTCAAGCCCAAGACAAGAAGATTACAGACAAGCTATAGGCTTCTCAAAGTTGCACCGAGGCAAGGAATGGTAACATGTCAATTGTGCATTAACAAGGTCTACAGCACACACATTTCTGACAAAGTGCAATCATTCATATGGCTGGTCTCCAACATATGAATTAGCATATTAGATCAACACCAGTTTACTTCTAAAAATACCAATGATGACGGTTTAGGGCTAAATAAAACGAAATGTTGATGATTATAATGATAATTATGACGCTGTTACTGCAGCTCATGATGGTGATAAGCCACCGACCCCCACACTTCCACTAAGCCCCCCTTTCTTTGGCGACCAACTGCACCAGACACCCATTTCATGCCGAATTTACCTGGTGGAGGCTCGGTGCAGGTGCCACCGATGTTAACCGTGGCTGGGAACTGAACTCAGGTGGCGCAGTGGTTGGCGCGGGTGCCTCGACGGCGTGCACAATTGCACACACTCGTAAACAAACGCACGTACGCACAGAAAACATCCAACGCGCAAATGTGCACGCGGAGCCACACAAACACCCACGTGCACATGCCATGGCACGGCAAATCTCACGTATCACTCAATTATCCTCACAAGTTTCTTGTTCAACAGTGGGCTAGTGTCTTCTTGCAATCGTTCTTTCCTTTATGGCGATGGATAGAGTCAAGAAAACAAGTGTGGAATGCCAGTTTCAAAGGGCAAGTATTGTGTCTAAATAAATGGGCTCCTTGTACTCTTCGGAAATATTACCAGCTCTGCTCTGTGGCGGACACAACCAGAATAAGACGCAACAAATCCAAACGTCCATTTCGTCGTGACCAATGCCGACAATTGTATCTTTAAACAGGCATAGTTTAGCCGGGTTGGTGGTGGCGCAAAACTCGAATCCAGCACTGTCGAGTCAGCGAGGGTTGGTGCTTCGTTGATCGTATAAATGTTGCGAAACTCCCTTCCCGTGGGCATTGAAGAGGTGCCATACCCTGGCTTGCCAGGAGAAACCAGTAAAGAAAAAAATGTGGATTCCACCCGTGCTGTGTGTATGGGATAGAGAGTTTCCCACTCGCATGCGTGCATTTTTTTGAGCCACACAATACATTATTCAGAGCAGCTCTCAGAGGGACAATGAGCAGGCGAACTTAAGGCAGTACACATTTTTCTCGTACAAAATGCCTCCTACTTTTTCACCAACAGTGTTTATGCAGTATGCTACACTTAACCCTTTCCTGTTCCGAGACGTCCGCAAGTTGCATGGTGGGGGTCCCATTCACCACTGAATCTCCGAGCGTGCAAGCGGTTAGCGCTAATTTTATTTAGAGGCGTAGTACCGCTGTTTTTAAAGACATTGTACTCACAGCAGAGAACTGCTGCGACACACCCGCACTCTATGATAGCCGGCGCCAAACTGTGCCACGCGCCCTCACGCAAGGCCTTTTACGTCCAATTTCGATGACGTACGTGTGTATGTCATCGGAACAGAATCGGAAGAAAAGCTGATGACGTACACCTTCCCGCTCCGATGACGTACGTGTACATCATCGGAATGGGAAAGGGTTAATACCGGTAAGTCTGAAAATATGACTTTCTTTATTACAGTCCTACTAACGGGTCTGAAATGGAAAACATTGCTGCAAGCTAAGCAACAGAAATGTCTTAACTTCAAGCTTTCGTGACTGCAGGAATTCATATTCGTTAGGTCTTTCGGTAAAGTCACGTAGATAAGTTCAAAGAAAATAAGAAAATAACAAAAAACGACATTTCGATCGCAACACAAGCGGTCGTCATCAGGAAGAAAAAAAACGACCGCTTGTGTTGCGTTCGAAACGTTAATAGTTTTTTGTTATTTTGTTTGAACCTATCTACGTGACTTTACCGAAACACCCAACGAATATCAACAGAAATGTGTTTTGTTAAGATGAAGGATGTGAAACTTTTCACGGACAGACATGAGAACAAATGTATTTAGGGATAGCATCAGGGTACACAACAAGAACATGAATAATAATAATAATTACAGAAAGGCAATGTTAGATTTCTTGGACATGTAATGAGGAAATACCAGGAGACTGAAAATAATGCTTTGACTCGTACAATTACAGTTACAACATGAGCAAATTGAACAATTGGATGCAACTGGCAGGAAGTATCTCGTGCACATTTCTAGTGAAATAATCATGAACAGAAATAACTAAAAGGAAATTCATGATCGCCGACATCTTTGACAAGGGACATGGCACAGAGCGAGAGAGAGATCTTGAGCTATATTTAATTTAGTTAATGTTCAAATACAAGGCATTTACATGGTATCTTTTGCAAACGAAGGTGGCTGTGCCAGGGACTATTAATCACATTTCGGAGAAAATACCGTGGCTCTTGTCATGCTCCCTGTTTACCATCGAGATTCAAACAACAATTAAGATCCAATTAGCAATTTGCCATTCTTTAAGGGTCCTAGTTTTTATTGACAGGATGTTCAGTACAATTTGAGATTAATTTCGTCTCTCCATCTTCACAGGAAAGGAAGCCCCCCATTTTGACATCTCTTACAAACGACTGCAATTTTACTTTAAAACATAACATTTCTCCATCAAATCACACAATGAGATGATCCTCGAGTATGATGCTGTCGTGATGTAACAATTACAACGCAGGATTAGAAGGCAATCCACGAGGTTTCCGGTTCGATCTCCAGGCGTGGCAGCTGAAACAACGGTGCTGCTATAAAATCGGCTGCTATAAATTTCCACGTGATAAGCCACTTTTTTGAGCTATCATTTGTGGCCCATCGTTTCTCGAAAAAGAGCTACATCGCTCAGTGGGCCTTACCTTGTCAAATTAAAAGTGTAAGTTTAGTTTTAAAGGTGCTTCTTTTTTTAACCCCACCCCCACCTCTGTCCACCGAGCAGTATAAATGGGTACACCACAGTTGGTCAATTGGCACGTCACATCTTGTGGGGTAAAGTGTGGGGCAACTTCCACCTCTTCTGAAAGGACTATGGCCAGTGTGAAGGGACCGTGGTGTTTTTGACCTACGCAAAAATATATAATTAATAAGCCGTCCATACAAAAATTTAAATTGCTTGAAAGGAGGAAATTAATTGATGATTTGATGCCGATTTTGATACAGGCATGCATTGTCTCCGGATCTGAGTGCGTGTACAAATTTTTGAATTGATTGGACAACAGGACGTAGACTAACTTTTGATTAAAAGATTGACCACGACAAACACAAGTGAAGTTAAATAAACCGTTGAAAAAGAGGGGAAAAGCTCCCAAAGGTAAGCTGTAAAGTACACCCATTCGTCCCATCGTCTCTACCATTGGCTCACCCACCTACAAACTGGCCCAATTTCTGTCTGAGACCTTGCAACCATTCACTGGTAAGACCACCTCATCTGTACTTAACTTAGATCACTTGGTATCGTTAATTAAGGACATCTCACTATCTTCAGGTGATTTGCTCGTTAGTTTCGATGTAGTTTCTTTGTTCACCAAAGTTCCTGTGCCCGACACCATTGAAATCATTTAAGATTTGGTCCAACAAGGATTGAATGCTGATGTACCAGCCCTGGTGAGACATTGCCACACCAACACATACTTCACCTGGAATGGAACATTCTACAAACAAGTTGAAGGTACCCCCAATGGGTTCTCCCTTATCTCCGGTTTTAGCCAATGTTTTCATGAAAAAATTTGAGACAGATGCCATCCAGGCATCCACTCTATGCCCGTCCTTGTGGAAGAGGTATGTAGATGATACGTTCGTCATCTGGCCACATGGCCGACCAGCTCTGAACTAATTCCTCAACCACATCAATTCCATACACCCAGCCATCAAATTCAACATGGAGGTGGAAAAGGATGGCAATCTACCATTGTTGCATGTTCTAATCGAAATGAGACCAGATGGCTCAATGGGCCACTCTGTCTACAGGAAAGTAGTCCATACTGATGCCTACCTAAAACCTGACTCCCACCACCATCCATCCCAGAAGAATTCCCTCATCAAAACTCTACACCATAGAGTTCGATGCATCTCCGTCCATCATCACCTAGCCAGTGAAGTGAAACACGTGCACCAAGCTCTCAAGACGAATGGATATTCTGACTACACAATCCGTAAAGCTATCACCCCAACCGTTGGGAAAGAACCATCTGAGGATCCAATCAAAACCATCACCTTGCCATACATAGCAGTTGTCACCAAAAAGATTTCCAAAATCATGAGCAAACACAAGATCCAGATTCGATTTAACAGTGCATAAAATTCGTGATCTAATCCCATCTGTGAAGGATAGGATCCCTGACATGCAATACCCTAGCGTCTACAAACTAAGCAGTAGTTACATTGGGGAAACTAAGCGACATGTCTCTGACCGTGTTCGTGAGCATAAGGCAGATTTGAAACACGGGAGGACCAACACTTCAGCCGTGGCTGATCATTATCTGAATGCGGTTGGCTCACACGAAATTTATTTCTCTAAGACGAAGGTACTTTGCAAGCCCACTGGCTATCAACAAAGATTCGTTCATGAAGCCATCCATATATGGAGACACAGACACAATTTCAACCGAGAGGATGGGTACAAACTCAGCAATCATTTGAGGGATGTCATCAACCAGTTTAAGTCATAACTGGCTGTGATGTTTTCATCTTGTCACCTTTCGATGTTAGTTTTATTTTATTTTTCCATTTTCTCCAGGGCTCATGCGCTTACCCTTCTCTTGATTCTCCGATTTCATATTTAAAATAACCATAACCCTTGAAGTTGGGCATACTACTACAAGTACAAAAAGTTGTTAATTTCCCACATTAACATAACCATCTCCACTTGTGCTGGCCCCAGGGCCCTTGTGCCCCACCCACGTCGTTGGGCGAACTGTAAGTTGACACTTGGGCTACGCCCATCTTAAACCTTTAAAAACAGCTTTCCTTTGGAAGATTTTCCCCCCTTTTTCCACCTGAAGACGGTCGCTTGTGTTGTGATCGAAACGTCGTGTTTTTTTGTATATTTGTATTCATTTTAAACCTATCTACGTGACTTTACCAAAAGACCCAAATAATAAATAATGTTTCCTCCACATATCTGGCCCTTTCCATAAAAAAATTAAGTACTTCTGCACATCCTGCAAGCCACACGCCCTTCTGTAAATAGATAACTCCAGCAACATTGTTTGGTCCGGTTTCGACATTCCGCGTCTCATCAGCAGTCAGGTCTACCTGAACCATTGCTTCAATACAAGAGAAACTTTGGCCCGATTTTCACATTCACTGTCTCATGAGCGGTTAGGGTTATCTGAGCCATTGCTGCAATGCAAGCGACACTTTTGGCCGGTTTTGACATTCAGGGTTTCATCGGCAGTGGCGAGGCTGACACGAACCAGTAACGCTGAACTTCCAGACGAGACTCGCGTGTCAATAGCAAAGGGAAATTGTAGCCACAAACCCCCATCGATTGCGCTGTCCCCCCAACTGTCGACACTTTTGACAGGGGTTGCCCGCAACTGCTCGCACGCAACTTGGTTGCAAGGATAAGGGACCATCCATTTAGTAAGTACGCAAAAACCTATCTAAACTTGACCCCCCCCCGAAACCCATAAAACGGCCGATATTTAATCCACGCAGAAATGATCAAGGATTAATAATAGTAACGTATTTAAGCAAACAGGTAGTCCGCCGACGGCTGTATTAAAGAATTACATTGCGTACCTTGGCCACTTATTTTGCTGAGCTGCGTGATAGCTCCAGTCAGGGGCACGGTGGCACACGAAGTGACACCTCTCCCACAGTCCCACTTCTTCTCCCATAGTACTTGGTCTGACAGCTGGAGACACTGAACTGTGGCTCATTTGAAGGCCAATGTAGACAAATTATTATTAAGGCTTCACCACCCCCCCCTCCTACGTTTCCTATGCGTACGTACATTGTCAGTAGACCCCCCCCCCCCATACGCAAGCGTTCGTGACTGCAAGGATTCATACTCTTAGGTTCTTTCGGTAAAGTCACGTAGGATTTGACCCGGTACAGCCGGAAGGAAACAGTGTAACAATAAATATATTTTACTTGTTCCTGGGTAGTAAGTGTTGTTTGCTAATTGCTTATGCCTCAGGACCGTGATATTTTGAAATTTAAAACGTGGTGTGCATTTGTGTCATTCACATAAAGTGCCTGGTCACAAAAGCAACGTTTTTGGGGGAATACAATCCATTTTCTATACTTCTAAGGTATAAGCAATTATAAAATAACACTTACTACCCATGAACAAAAAGTCGTGTTACATAGTGAAATCAGTATTTGTGTGTGTCGGGGTTGGCAGGAGTTGATTTAGTGCAGTCGCTCAGGATCTGCTGCAGTTGTCGGCATTGTTGCATGGAGTTGTATTGCGGTCACCTGCACCACAGTGCCCCCCCCCCCTTCTCTCTCCACCACAGTGCCCCCCCCCCCCTTCCCTCTCCACCACAGTGCCCCCCTTCTCTCTCCACCACAGTGCCCCCCCTTCCCTCTCCACCACAGTGCCCCCCTTCTCTCTCCACCACAGTGCCCCCCTTCTCTCTCCACCACAGTGCCCCCCTTCTCTCTCCACCACAGTGCCCCCCTTCCCTCTCCACCACAGTGCCCCAACCCCTTCTCTCTCCACCACAGTGCCCCCCTTCTCTCTCCACCAGTGCCCCCTTCTGCACCACCACAGTGCCCCCCTTCTCTCTCCACCACAGTGCCCCCCCTTCTCTCTCCACCACAGTGCCCCCTTCTGCACCACCAGTGCCCCCCTTCTCTCTCCACCAGTGCCCCCTTCTGCACCACCACAGTGCCCCCCTTCTCTCTCCACCACAGTGCCCCCTTCTCTCTCCACCAGTGCCCCCCCTTCTCCACCACAGTGCCCCCCTTCTCCACCACCACAGTGCCCCCCTTCTCTCTCCACCACAGTGCCCCCCTTCTCTCTGCACCACAGTGCCCCCCTTCTCTCTCCACCACAGTGCCCCCCTTCTCTCTCCACCAGTGCCCCCCTTCTCTCTCCACCAGTGCCCCCCTTCTCTCTCCACCACAGTGCCCCCCTTCTCTCTCCACCAAAGTGCCCCCCTTCTCTCTCCACCACAGTGCCCCCCTTCTCTCTCCACCACAGTGCCCCCCTTCTCTCTCCACCACAGTGCCCCCCTTCTCCACCACAGTGCCCCCCTTCTCCACCACAGTGCCCCCCTTCTCCACCACAGTGCCCCCCTTCTCTCTCCACCACAGTGCCCCCCTTCTCCACCACAGTGCCCCCCTTCTCCACCGCAGTGCCCCCCTTCTCCACCGCAGTGCCCCCCTTCTCTCTGCACCACAGTGCCCCCCCTTCTCTCTCCACCACAGTGCCCCCCTTCTCTCTCCACCACAGTGCCCCCTTCTCCACCGCAGTGCCCCCCCTTCTCTCAGCACCACAGTGCCCCCCCTTCTCTCTCCACCACAGTGCCCCCCTTCTCTCTCCACCACAGTGCCCCCCTTCTCTCTCCACCACAGTGCCCCCCTTCTCTCTCCACCACAGTGCCCCCCTTCTCTCTCCACCACAGTGCCCCCCTTCTCCACCACCACAGTGCCCCCCTTCTCCACCGCAGTGCCCCCCTTCTCTCTGCACCACAGTGCCCCCCTTCTCTCTCCACCACAGTGCCCCCCCTTCTCTCTCCACCACAGTGCCCCCCTTCTCTCTCCACCACAGTGCCCCCATTCTCTCTGCACCACAGTGCCCCCCTTCTCTCTCCACCACAGTGCCCCCCCTTCTCCACCGCAGTGCCCCCCTTCTCTCCCCACCACAGTGCCCCCATTCTCTCTCCACCACAGTGCCCCCCTTCTCTCTCCACCAGTGCCCCCCTTCTCTCTCCACCACAGTGCCCCCCTTCTCTCTCCACCACAGTGCCCCCCTTCTCTCTCCACCACAGTGCCCCCCTTCTCTACCGCAGTGCCCCCCTTCTCCACCGCAGTGCCCCCCTTCTCTCTGCACCACAGTGCCCCCCCTTCTCTCTCCACCACAGTGCCCCCCTTCTCTCTCCACCACAGTGCCCCCCTTCTCTCTCCACCACAGTGCCCCCCTTCTCCACCACCACATTGCCCCCCTTCTCTCTCCACCTGGAGACGGCGTCCACGGAGCCGGCGATGGCCGTGCCTCCTCCTCCTCCCGCGCCGCCGCCGCCGTCGTAGAGGACCCCGTTGATGTCGAGCAGCAGCCCCGCAGGTGGCGCGCCGCGAGCCCACAGAGGCGCGGGGACCGCCATTGGTGGCGGGGGGGTGGGGGTAGCGGGGGGTGGGGGGAGGGGTAAAGGGGGGTAGGAGGGGGGTGGGGTAGCGGGGGGTGGGTGGGGGGTAGGAGGGGGAGGGGTAAAGGGGGAGTAGGAGGGGTAGGGGGAGGGGTAAAGGGGGGTAGGAGGGGGAGGGGGTAGGGGGGGTGAGGGGTGGAGGTAGGAGGGGGAGGGGTAAAGGGGGGTAGGAGGGGGGGTAGCGGGGGTGGGGGTTAAGGGGGGTAGGAGGGGTAGGGGGAGGGGTAAAGGGGGAGTAGGAGGGGTAGGGGTAAAGAGGGTGTGAACACCGAGAAGCGGACACTGCTTGCCAGATCACAGAGGGAAATCCTCGCTCTCTTAGAGGCCACCTGTGGATTTGGGATGTTGTGATCTCTCATCTCTCTCTGTCTCTATCTGTCTCTCTCGTCTTTGTCATCTTTTAGTCTCTCTCATCTCTCTGGCTATCTCAGCTCTGTCTCTATTTCATCTCTCTGTGTCTCTCTGGGGTCGTCCATAAATGACGTCACGCGATTTTGGACGATTTTTGACCCCCCCCCCTCCCTTCGTCACACGGCGTCACAAAAAGTCAGACTCCCCCTCAAATATGACGTCACAAAGCTCTGCCCCCCCCCCCCCCAAATAAAACATGCTTCAAATCGCTTTAAACTATTGTCATTGTAGTGCGTATTTAATGTGCCGCTGCACTCTGATGTTGTAGGGGAAAACATTTATTGAAAAGTATATTTAATTAATTAGAACGTGTTGTCTATATTTATTTAAAGTTCCGCATTTTAATGTGACGTCACATTTCTCAAACCCCCCTCCCCCTCGTCACAAATGTCTGACCCCTGCCCCCTTAGGTGCGTGACGTCATTGTGTGTGTGTCACCTCTGGAGTTGTGTGTGTGTTTGTGTTCATCTCGGTCAGTCGACCCGTGGCACCTGCTGGGTCTGCCTCATGACCTCCTGCCAGCGGGCGTTCGACACTTCACGTGGCCTCAAGGTGCACATGGCCTGGCACAAGCGTCGTGGTGACGTCACTGCCACTCAGTGGCGAATGACGGTTGTTGTGTGTTTGTGTGTGTATTTGTGTGTTTGAGTGTGTGTTTGTGTGTGTATTTGTGTGTGTGTGCATTTGTGTGTGTGTGTTTGTGTGTGTATTTGTGTGTGTGTATTTGTGTGCGTGTATTTGTGTGTGTATTTGTGTGTGTATATTTGTGTGTGTGTTTGTGTTTATGTTTAAGTCGTGGTTTCGTGGTAATTAATTGAAGGTGGAGGGGTTACCAGCCCCTCGCACCCGTCCAGAGCCCCCGTTTAGCCACTGTGGTGGTCACAGACGCCATGAGGGGAGAGGCCAATGAGGCATTGGCTCTCCTCCCACAGCACTGTCCACGACAGTGTTGCCCGTCCGGCACCGCGAGGAGGTAGAGATGTAGGGAATTCCAACAAGACCTACATCTCTGCTTTATTAACCTGGTCAAGGCCTATGATACCATCAGTAGGCCTGGGCTCTGGGTTGTTCTTCGTGCTTTCGGAGTCCCTGACCCTCTGCTCACGATCATTAAGGACCTTCATGATGGTGAGCGGGCCCGGGTAAAACTACGTGGCCGGGAGTCAGAGCCTTTCCCTGTACACCTTGGGATGCGGCAGGGATGTCCTCTGGCTCCCACATTATTTAACATCTACTTTGACCGCGTAGTTCATGAAGCCTTCAATAGCTGTACCGGGGGAATTTCCATTTGGTACAGATATAATGGGAGGCTGATCGATGCCGGGGTGCGATCAAGAGATGGCTCCCTATTGGTCAACCACGTTATGTATGCCGATGATTTGGTAATAGCTGCTCATTCAGAGGAGGAGTTGGAGACGCTGCTGCTGAGACTGGAGCGTGCCACTAAGAGGTGGGGCCTTACCATCAGCCCCACCAAAACTAAGCACCTGCCTGGGTATTTTGTACCATCGGACATTCCACCCCCACAACTCCCAATCGGTGATGGGGCAGTAGTGGAGAGAGTGGAGAGTTTCCCATACCTGGGCAATGTGCTTATGACCGGCTCCAGTTTAACAGCAGAGGTCTCACTCCGAATCAGTCGAGCGGCAATATCTTTTCATCGGTTGCGTAACGCTGTGTGGAAGCTACCTGGTCTGTCGCTCCACACGAAGCTTCAGGTCTTCTCGGCCACAGTCATTCCATCCCTTCTCTACGCTTGCGAAACGTGGACCCCCCTAAGGGAGCATCTTCGCCGGTTGGAAACATTTAGGCTGGCCTGCCTACGATCCATCCTGGGTTTAACCAGGCTGGATTGTGTGAGGAGCTTACAGATTCTTGAAAGATCTGGGCAAAGTCCCATCGGTGAGCTCCTCCGGCAGGCAAGGCTGCGTTGGCTGGGTCACGTAGCCCGCATGCCCAGCCACCGCATGCCTAAACAGCTTTTGTTCGGCCGGATCGAGGGGGCTAAACGGGCGCGGCACGGGCTAGAGAAGAGATGGAGTGATGTGGTACAGGAGGACGTGGAGCTGAGTGGACTTGCCGATGACTGGTACCAGCGGTGTCAAGATCGGCCTCTGTGGAGGAGGCTCGTGAAGGACGCTACTGGGCAGTTGGAGGCAGTCGCCCTCCAACAACAACGGAGGGCGGAGGAGCGACGCTCACAACAACGAGCGGAGCGCCGGGTGACTAAAGCACAGCAAGTTGGTACAGTAGGGGGCACAGGTGGTGCATCAGCCAGTCATCTTGGTCATCTCGGTCAGTCGACCCGCGGCACCTGGGTCTGCCCCGTGACCTCCTACCAGCGGGCGTTCGACACTTGACGTGGCCTCAAGGTGCACTTGGCCTGGCACAAGCGTCGTGGTGACGTCACCGCCACTTAGTGGCGAATGGCGGTTGTTGTTGTTGTGTTTGTGGGTGTTCTCTCTCCCTCTATCCCGCATTTGGAATCAACGCGCATCGATCGACTCCAAGCTGCCAGGCTCAGCAGCTCGGCAGCTCCCCCCAGTGGCAGAGCAAAGATTAAACACAGAGACCCCACCCCCCACACGTCGGATATCAGCAGCCTTTGGCCGCTGTTGGTACAACACCGACATTAAGGCCGGCAGGGCGGCAAGAGAGGATGAGGATGCAACGCCCGTCGGCCGTCTTTGTATCCCCGGTGTTGACGTTTACACAACGCCCCAAGGCTACTCATTTGGACGTCGAATTGACCCTGGGCACACGACCAAGTCGAACGAATTCGCGCCCCCCCCCCCCCGCCACTGTTTTATTCGCTCGTGAGCTGCTGGGACTGAACTCGGCTCACAACAACAACCTCACCCCCACCAACCACTGCCACCGCCGCCGGCTTTCATCGAGCGCAGTGGCGCTAACCGCTGCGCCACCGCTCCCCCTGGCGGAGGGACATCTCGCACGCGGCACGCTCGGAGGGGAATTCCTCGGCTTCCCCCTGGGGGGGGGAGGGGTGCAGGGGGGGGGGTGCAGGGGGGGGTGTATGGGTGGGTGTAGGGGGGGTGCAAAGGGGGGGTGCAGGGTGGGGGGGTGCAGGGGGGGGTGGGGGGGTGCAGGGGGGGGGGGGTGCAGGGGGGGTGCAGGGGGGAGTGCAGGGGGGGGGTGTACGGGGGGGGTGCAAGGGGGGGGTGTAGGGGGGGGGTGCAGGGGGGGGGTGCAGGGGGGGGGGGGGTGCAGGGGGGGGGTGCAGGGGGGGTGTATGGGTGGGTATAGGGGGGGGTGCAGGGGGGGGTGCAAGGGGGGGGGTGCAGGGGGGGGGGTGTAGGGGGGGTGCAAGGGGAGGGTGCAGGGGGGGTGTATGGGTGGGTATAGGGGGGGGGGTGCAGGGGGGGTGCAAGGGGGGGGGTGCAAGGGGTGTGTGCAGGGGGGGGTGCAGGGGGGTGCAAGGGGGGGGGGGGTGCAAGGGGGGGGTGCAGGGGGGGTGTAGGGGGGGGGTGCAAGGGGGGGGGGGTGCAGGGGGGGGTGTATGGGTGGGTATAGGGGGGGGGGTGCAGGGGGGGTGCAAGGGGGGGGTGCAAGGGGTGTGTGCAGGGGGGGGTGCAGGGGGGGTGCAAGGGGGGGGGGGTGCAAGGGGGGGTGCAGGGGGGGTGTAGGGGGGGGTGCAAGGGGGGGGGGGTGCAGGGGGGGTGTATGGGTGGGTGTAGAGGGGGGTGCAAGGGGGGGGGTGCAGGGGGGGGGTGTGTGCAGAGAGGGTGTGTGCAGGGGGGGGTGCAGGGGGGGGGTGCAGGGGGGGGGGTGCAGGGGGGGGTGCCCCCCACAGATGGCTGTGGGTCGCGGGACACCGCGTGGGGTCATCGCCAGGGCCGGGCGCAGTGCCGCGTGTGTGCAGCGTGAGACGCGCGCCTGCGGCAACGGGCCCAACGAAGAAGCACAAAAGACGTGGAGACATGCAGCAGTAGAAGCAGCAGTAGGAGCAGCAGTAGCAGTGGCAGCAGTGAGGAGCAGCAGCAGGAGCAGCAGCAGCAGCTTCGCTCGGCACGTACACCGGGCACGGGACATCGCGATGGAGGCGTGCGTGGTGCCTGGTGAGTGTCTGTGTGTGTGGTGAGTAAATGTGTGTGTGCGTGGTGTGTGGTGAGTGACTGTGTGTGTGGTGTGTGGTGAGTGACTGTGTGTGGTGTGTGGTGAGTGACTGTGTGTGTGTGGTGTGTGGTGAGTGACTGTGTGTGTGTGTGTGGTGAGTGACTGTGTGTGTGGTGTGTGGTGAGTGACTGTGTGTGGTGTGTGGTGAGTGACTGTGTGTGTGTGGTGTGTGGTGAGTGACTGTGTGTGTGTGCGTGGTGTGTGTGCGTGGTGTGTGTGCGTGGTGTGTGTGCGTGGTGTGTGTGCGTGGTGTGTGTGCGTGGTGTGTGTGCGTGGTGTGTGTGCGTGGTGTGTGTGCGTGGTGTGTGTGCGTGGTGTGTGTGCGTGGTGTGTGTGCGTGGTGTGTGTGCGTGGTGTGTGTGCGTGGTGTGTGTGCGTGGTGTGTGTGCGTGGTGTGTGTGCGTGGTGTGTGTGCGTGGTGTGTGTGCGTGGTGTGTGTGCGTGGTGTGTGTGCGTGGTGTGTGTGCGTGGTGTGTGTGCGTGGTGTGTGTGCGTGGTGTGTGTGCGTGGTGTGTGTGCGTGGTGTGTGTGCGTGGTGTGTGTGCGTGGTGTGTGTGCGTGGTGTGTGTGCGTGGTGTGTGTGCGTGGTGTGTGTGCGTGGTGTGTGTGCGTGGTGTGTGTGCGTGGTGTGTGTGCGTGGTGTGTGTGCGTGGTGTGTGTGCGTGGTGTGTGTGCGTGGTGTGTGTGCGTGGTGTGTGTGCGTGTGTGTGGTGAGTAAATGTGTGTGGTGTGTGGTGAGTGACTGTGTGTGTGGTGTGTGGTGAGTGACTGTGTGTGTGCGTGGTGTGTGGTGAGTGACTGTGTGTGTGTGTGGTGAGTGACTGTGTGGGTGTGTGGTGAGTGACTGTGTGTGTGTGTGGAGTGTGGTGAGTGATGTGTGTGTGGTGTGTGGTGAGTGACTGTGTGTGTGTGTTCGTGGTGAGTGGTGAGTGACTGTGTGTGTGTGGTGTGTGGTGAGTGACTGTGTGTGTGTGGTGTGTGGTGAGTGACTGTGTGTGTGGTGAGTGACTATGTGTGTGTGGTGAGTGACTGTGTGTGTGTGTGGTGAGTGACTGTGTGTGTGTGTGCGTGGTGTGTGTGCGTGGTGTGTGGTGAGTGACTGTGTGTGTGGTGAGTGACTGTGTGTGTGGTGTGTGGTGAGTGACTGTATGTGTGTGGTGTGTGGTGAGTGACTGTGTGTGTGGTGAGTGACTATGTGTGTGTGGTGAGTGACTGTGTGTGTGTGTGGTGTGTGGTGAGTGACTGTGTGTGTGGTGTGTGGTGAGTGACTGTGTGTGTGGTGTGTGGTGAGTGACTGTGTGTGTGGGTGTGTGGTGAGTGACTGTGTGTGTGTGGTGAGTGACTGTGTGTGTGGTGTGTGGTGAGTGACTGTGTGTGTGTGGTGTGTGGTGAGTGACTGTGTGTGTGTGTGTGTGGTGAGTGACTGTGTGTGTGTGGTGAGTGACTGTGTGTGTGGTTAGTGACTGTGTGTCTGGTGTGTGGTGAGTGACTGTGTGTGTGTGGTGAGTGACTGTGTGTGTGTGTGGGGTGTGGTGAGTGACTATGTGTGTGTGCGTGGTGTGTGGTGAGTGACTGTGTGTGTGTGTGGTGTGTGGTGAGTGACTGTGTGTGTGGTGTGTGGTGAGTGACTGTGTGTGTGGTGTGTGGTGAGTGACTGTGTGTGTGGTGTGTGGTGAGTGACTGTGTGTGTGTGTGTGGTGAGTGACTGTGTGTGTGTGGTGTGTGGTGAGTGACTGTGTGTGTGGTGTGTGGTGAGTGACTGTGTGTGTGGTGTGTGGGTGAGTGACTGTGTGTGTGTGTGGAGTGTGGTGAGTGATGTGTGTGTGGTGTGTGGTGAGTGACTGTGTGTGTGTGTTCGTGGTGAGTGGTGAGTGACTGTGTGTGTGTGGTGTGTGGTGAGTGACTGTGTGTGTGTGGTGTGTGGTGAGTGACTGTGTGTGGTGTGTGGTGAGTGACTGTGTGTGTGTGGTGTGTGGTGAGTGACTGTGTGTGTGTGCGTGGTGTGTGGTGAGTGACTGTGTGTGTGGTGTGTGTGGTGAGTGACTGTGTGTGTGTGTGCGTGGTGTGTGTGCGTGGTGTGTGGTGAGTGACTGTGTGTGTGGTGAGTGACTGTGTGTGTGGTGTGTGGTGAGTGACTGTGTGTGTGTGGTGTGTGGTGAGTGACTGTGTGTGTGGTGTGTGGTGAGTGACTATGTGTGTGTGTGTGTGGTGAGTGACTGTGTGTGTGTGTGGTGTGTGGTGAGTGACTGTGTGTGTGGTGTGTGGTGAGTGACTGTGTGTGTGGTGTGTGGTGAGTGACTGTGTGTGTGGTGTGTGGTGAGTGACTCTGTGTGTGTGGTGAGTGACTGTGTGTGTGGTGAGTGACTGTGTGTGTGTGGTGTGTGGTGAGTGACTGTGTGTGTGTGTGGTAGGTGACTGTGTGTGTGTGGTGAGTGACTGTGTGTGTGGTGTGTGGTGAGTGACCGTGTGTGTGGTTAGTGACTATGTGTCTAGTGTGTGGTGAGTGACTGTGTGTGTATGGTGAGTGACTGTTTGTGTGTGTGGGGTGTGGTGAGTGACTGTGTGTGTGTGCGTGGTGTGTGGTGAGTGACTGTGTGGTGAATGACTGTGTGTGTGTGTGGTGTGTGGTGAGTGACTGTGTGTGTGGTGTGTGGTGAGTGACTGTGTGTGTGGTGTGTGGTGAGTGACTGTGTGTGTGGTGTGGGTGGTGAGTGACTGTGTGTGTGTGTGTGGTGAGTGACTGTGTGTGTGTGGTGTGTGGTGAGTGACTGTGTGTGTGGTGTGTGGTGAGTGACTATGTGTGTGTGTGTGTGGTGAGTGACTGTGTGTGTGTGTGGTGAGTGACTGTGTGTGTGGTGTGTGGTGAGTGACTGTGTGTGTGGTGTGTGTGGTGAGTGACTGTGTGTGTGTGGTGTGTGGTGAGTGACTGTGTGTGTGGTGTGTGGTGAGTGACTGTGTGTGTGTGGTGTGTGGTGAGTGACTGTGTGTGTGTGTGGTGAGTGACTGTGCGTGTGTGGTGTGTGGTGAGTGACTGTGTGTGCGGTGTGTGGTGTGTGGTGAGTGACTGTGTGTGTGGTGAGTGACTGTGTGTGTGGTGTGTGGTGAGTGACTGTGTGTGTGTGGTGTGTGGTGAGTGACTGTGTGTGTGTGTGTGTGGTGAGTAAATGTGTGTGGTGTGTGGTGAGTTACTGTGTGTGTGTGGTGAGTGACTGTGTGTGTGTGTGCAGTCAGTCTGTCTGGCTACTGCCAGTGTGTGTGTGTGATGCCGGCCTTCCAGTGCGCGTGTGTGCTACTATTTAGGTCCGATATTAACACCGTTTAAACACCGCAAACACCGGGGAACACCCCAAACTCTTGACAGATATCTATAAATACCGTTAGACACTCCTAAAACACCGCGTAATGTAAACCAAACACCATCGTCAATCACCCGAAACCCAAAACACGCCGACCCGCGTGGTATATTTGCAAATAGGATGATTTAAACCTTTCTTATCCGCGATTTAAAAAAAAAAATTTTAAGAGAGGTCGAACGCTGAATGAGGAGTTCCACTGTTATTGCACATTTTCAGCATTGCGGTATATTGTTTGGGGTTTTTTATTACCTGAATGAGAACAAATACAACATTGAAGTAAAGTTCCCTGGCTGGCTGCTGGCTGCGCGCCTTTCCACCCCAACAAACACATTCCTGCGGAGGGAGCTGGCAGGAACGTGTTGGGTTGCTCGGTCAATGGCCAGGGTCAACGGCGGCGTGGTGTATTCCGCAAAAATGCCCGACTATGAGGGCGGGCACAAGCCGGCGTGAGTAGGTTAAACGTTGAGTTTTATAAGGGCACCGCGGGGTGAGCAGCCCCTCCCCACCCAGCCCCACCCCTCCCACCCCCCCACCCAGCCCCACCCAGCCCCTCCCCACCCTCCCCTCCCCACCCAGCCCCACCCCACCCTACCCACCCAGCCCCTCCCTACCCTCCCCACCCAGCCCCTCCCCACCCAACCCAGCCCCTCCCCACCTAGCCCCACCCCTCCCAACCCCCACCCTCCCCCACCCTCCCCACCCAGCCCCTCCTCCCCCAGCCCCACCCCTCCCACCCAGTCCCACCCTCCCCACCCAGCCCCTCCCTGCACGACAGATACAATAATCCCCTGTGGGCTAGTGTAACCAGGAGGTTCCAACCAGTATAACTCCGTTGTTAGCCACAGAAACTAGAAGGGTAACTGGCCAAACGGGAGTTTCCGTGTAAACAAAAACAATAAACATCGAATTGAGTTGAAACGGTGGAAGACGTTCGGAAGACAACAACAGGCACAGCGAAGAGGGGAGAGTAACGAATATACAGAAGACTTTTCGATTTAAAGCTTTCGTGACCTCAGGGATTCATAGTCTTGGTTCTTTCGGTAAAGTCACGTAGAAGGGAAAAAAACAATAAAATAATAAAAATAAAATAATACAAATAAAACAATTAAATAATAAAAATAAGTATAACCCGTAAAAACAAAGTTTTTTACTATACATCCTTTATATGCGTGGCAGCGAACTTAATATAAAGGATTTAAAAATATATTCGCCTGTGGAGGACGCGGGGATCGATCCCGCGACCTTTGGCATGGGAAGCGAGGGCGCTACCAACAGCGCTACTCCGCCACGGCCTGTAGAGGTTACGCTCTGGGCTCTTATACTGTGAATGAGTTCTGTTTGAATATATGTAAAATAATTTTTTTTTGCCTAAAAAGTGTAAAATGTTGGGAATTTTTTTTCACGAACATTAATTGTCTCGCACAACGAGTCTGTGTGGAAAATGTCAGCTCGATTGGATCACGGGAAGTGGGTTAAAAAACGACCGAAAGATTTGCACGGTCGTAAGCAAGCAAGCACGCAAGCACGCAAGCAAGCAAGCGAACTTAATATAAAGGATTTAATAAAACAATACAATTATCACGACGTCTCAATTGCAACACAAGCAATCGTCATCAGGTGTGAAAACCACAGCAAGAACATTTGAAAAAAGTGATAACATACAGAAGACTGACAAGGTTATTTAAAAAAATCGCACAAACTTTTAAATGTCCTCCGATGAATGTAATTTCTTTTGCCAGAATATTATATTCAATGGGTCTTTCGGTAAAGTCACGTAGATAGAAACATAATAACAATAAAATAATAAAAATGAAAATAAAGTGAATACAAATATAATAAAATATCACGACGTTTCGATTGCAACACAAGCGGTCGTCATCAGGAACAGAATATTCTTTACGTCTCAGAGAATATCAAAAACCCTCACAATACGTATCATCTTTGCGTTTTATTGCGTAAAATAAAGCAGATTACTTCGTACGGGATTTGTGAGAATAGTATGACAATGACAGCTGGATTTAATTTCTTCCATTGCAGAGCAAACGGGTTCTACCCTCGTGTAACTTTTAAAACAATTTTCCCCTTACCACCCCGCATGTGCCCAGTGCCAGCTGACGCCTCGCATGCCACGAATTATATCCCGAAAGTACAGGAATCATTTTGGCGTCGCTGTGGAAAATCTAACACAAATAAATGTGTAATAAAAGACTCGACCACGGTATCTGGCTTGGTGTCCTTTATTCGGGTTCGTCTACTCTTCCCACACGGCTCTCTCCCTCTGAGACCCTCCGCTCGGCGCCGACGCTGCTGTCGCTCCCGTCGTCGCTAACAGCCTCGCTGCTGGTCTCCTCGTGTCGCTCCCGTAGCCTCTAGCAGCCTCACTGCTGATCTCCTCACGCAGCCTCTCCGGCTGCCCTCGCTGCAGCTCCCCCACTGCTCTCCCTCTCCGAGCAGTCCCACTGCTGCCTCTTCGTGCAGCCTCTCTGGCTGCTCTCGCTGCAGCCTCGCCGCTGCTCCCTGGGTTGGTCACCGCTGGCCGACGGTGCCAATCCTCTCTCTGAGTGTGTGTGGCGATCTCGCCACTCCTCCCAGCCTTCGCCCTGCGTGGCCTCACCCTAGTCCAGTCTCCAACAACCCCCCCTCCTCTTCCGGTTTCTCCCCTTAAAGACCCGAACCTTTCTCCCACATGACGTAACTCCTCCCCCCCGTGACGTCACATCCGGAAGGTCGTTTACGCCCGCATTACACCACCCTCCCCCGTAGAGAAAACCCAGCCGACCTCGGCTGAACAAAACTCCGAACAGTAATGCGGGCGAACTGACCCTGACACACTAAAGGACACGAAGCATGCAATAATTATAACAGTAAAACAACAACACAACATAACAATCAACGAAACGTAAGAGATTTAGAACGTGTGCGGGTCGCCGGCCCGTCCCGGACGGTCGGCGGCCCTCCCGCAGAGCGGGAACGTGATGGGGTTTTAAGAGTGACAGGCCGCAATCCTCCTGTCGCTGTTGGAGGCCCACCAACGTCCCGTGTCCCCGAAGGCTCAGCCCCGGAGGTGTCCCGCGATTGTGCTTGCAGCGGGGTCGGAAGGGCTGCAGGGCTCGGAGTTCCCGCAGTCCTGGCAGGCACCCCCCGAGCAGGGCCCCTCGTCACCTGCGGTGTCACGGCCGGTCTGTCTGGAATAGGCACGACAGGCGCTCTTGCGAGATCAACGGACGCAGGCAAGGGAGAGTCGGCAGCAACAGACCCCGGCAAGGCAACATCAGGAGATGACGCATCCGGTAGGGGAGCAACATAAGGCTTCAAGCGCGACGTGTGAACAAACCAGCGACGAGATCCAATCCGAACACGTGCCGACTGCGGGTTGGGAACCTCGATGAGGCGGACGGGCCCTTGCCAAGGTTTATGCAATTTAAGAGAGGTTCCTGGCCGCACCTGTGGGCAATGGAGCCAGGCCAGGTCCCCAACCTTCCAGGGGCACTCCCCCTTGGAACGTCGAGCATACCGCTCGTTCCGGGCCTGAGCTTTGGCCGTAGCCACGCGGGCACCCTCCCGCGCCTCCGTGACCCGGCGAACGGTGTCCTGAATGTAATCTGGGAGTGGTTTACCAGGTCCCCTCACACCGGTTCCCAACTGCACATCCATCGGCGGCACGTTTTCCCGACCATACATAAGGAAAAACGGCGAATATCCTGTAGCCGCATGAGGCGTCATCCGGTACGCCGAAAGCACCCCAGGGATGTGCAGATCCCAATCTGATTGTTGTTCACTCACCGTGTGGCACAGCATGGCAGACAATGTCCGATTTAGCCGTTCGACCATACCATCCGTTTGCGGATGGTATGGGGATGTCCGTACTTTCTTAGTCCCAAGGGCCGCGCACACTTCCGCCAATAATTTAGAAGAAAAATTTCGGCCCTGGTCCGTGAGGAGTCTCTCCGGCGCACCCTTGTCCATAACGTACCCGAATAAAAAGGCCTCGGTAATAGCCGCGGCCGATTGGTCGGGCAACGGCCAGGCCATCGGCCAACGGGAGAGGTACTCGACTCCAACCAGCAAATATTTATTACCCCTCGCAGATGGTGGGAAGGGTCCCAAAATGTCCAGTGCCACCAATTCATTAACCTGAGACACCTGAATTGACTGTATAGGCGGCACATAAGGATGTTTAGGTGGCTTACGCCGGGCACAATCAGGGCACGCGCGCACGTGCCCGACGACATCTGTCGCCATGCCGTGCCAAAAGTAATGACGTTGCAACGTCAATAAGGTCTTTTGCACACCCAGATGTAAGAGCGTGTCACAATGGAGAGTCCTAATTAACTCGTATCGCAGGTACGCTGGCACAACCAGACGCCAGCGTTCCTGGAATCCTTCCCTCCACATGAGCAGACCATCTCGGAGAGCGGTTTCCGGCACCCCATCCGTACCCGGACCCCCACTCTCCACCGCAGACCGCTTCCGTAAGGACAACAACGACTCATCCATCATTTGTTCCCGAATCCACACAGACCGTGGCAGATTCAAAACCCCGTCAGTCGGACCCGGCTCCATCGGAGCATCCGGCCTCTCGACGGCCAACGCAACCGGCTGAGGGGGGGATAGAATCGGCGTACACCTATGCGTCCCCAACGCGCACGCGCAAGGGGAGCGCTGCGGCAATCTTGAAAGTGCGTCTGCATTCGCATGGCGCACCCCCTTCCGATGATGAATTTGGAAGGAAAATTCTTGCAGCGTGTCCAACCAACGCGCCAACTGGCCAGATGGCTGATCCATCTTAAGAGCATACTGCAAGGCCGCATGATCCGTACGCACAATAAAGGAACGACCGTACAGGTACGGTCGAAATTGGCGTAGAAAAAAAACAACAGCCAAAAGTTCCCTGCGAGTGACACAGTAGCGGGTTTCCGCGGGAGACAAAACCCGGCTACCATACACCACCACGCGCTCCACACCCCCTTTAGACTGAGACAACACCGCGCCAATACCTGTGTCACTCGCGTTCGTATCAAGAATGAAGGGGTGATCGAAATCCGGATAATCCAATGTCGGCGCCGTAGCCAATAGATCGCGCAGGCCCTGAAAAGCCGCCTCTTCCGGCGGTCCCCAACCAAATTTTCGTCCTTTACCCGTAAGGAGGTGCAAGGGCCTCGCGATCGTCACAAAATTTGGAACGAATCTCCGATAATATGAGGCGAATCCCAAAAACCGACGTACATCTCCCACGGTGGCCGGAGTTGGCCAATCCCGGACGCACGCCGTTTTGTCCGGATCCGTGGCCACCCCCTCAGCACTCACGATATGCCCCAAATAACGGACGGACCGTTGCAGTAGGTGACATTTCTTTGGTTTGAATTTCAAATTCGCGGAACGCATCCTCGTGAACACCGCCTCCAACCGCCGTAAATGTTCATCAAATGTGCGGCTGAAGACGATAATATCGTCTAAATATATGAGACGTCTCCCACTGCAACCCCGTCAATACCAGTTCCATCAACCTTTGAAATGTGGCAGGGGCCGCATTCAGCCCCATCGGAAGACAATTGAATTGAAATAACCCCTGCGGCGTACGGAATGCAGTTTTCTCCCGTGAGGGCTCGTCAAGGGGAAGCTGCCAGAATCCCGAAGAGAGATCCAGCTTAGAAAAGAACTTAGCCCCCGACAAGGCATCGAGGGAGTCGTCCATACGCGGCAGGGGATACGCATCTGCCACCGATATTTTATTCAATTTCCGGAAATCAACACAAAATCGCAATTTGCCGTCCTTTTTCTTGACCAAAACAACAGGCGCGTCCCATGGGCTGTTAGATGGAGATATTATGTCCGCAGCCAACATGTCATCCACTGCCCCCCGAACGTGTTCTCGCTCAGCCGGACTCATCCGGTGCGAGTTCAACCGAATAGGGGCAGCGTCCCCTGTGTCAATATGATGGTAAAGCAACGAGGTGCGTCCCAAATCCAAATCGTCGGAGCTAAACACATCCGAATACGTCAATAACAATTTACGAATCGCACGACGTTGTTCCTCGGACAGGGAAGAATTTTCCTCACATAAGTCGGCAATCCAGCGATTATCCGAAGCTACCGGCTCGGAAACACCAGCAACCACGCCCTGGCTGTGCAGGCAATCTTGTGCCGTAAAAGCCGTAGTGGCATGTGCCACGACCGTACCAGCCGGGACACACACGTTTTCGGTACCTGCATTGAGCACCTGCAAAAAGGGTAATTGGTCCGGCCGAACGATGGTCTGCGCCCCAACCAGCGCCAATCCGGTCGATATCGTGGCTGACGGTGACAACAAGACCCCAACCGCTCCTAGCCGATCAGGCAGGGGCTTCCGATACCGCAAAGGAATAAGCATCTGTGAGCCAGGTGGAATGTCAACAGATACTACGGATAACGCTTGCACCTGTGCGGCAGGAGCAGGTCGCCCCCAGGGCGACGGCAGAAACGAGATTTGACGGCCACCCGGCAATTCAATACAATTCTCATTAATTTTGATCAAAATGGGCATCTTAGCGAGATAATCAGTTCCCAGTAAACAAGGAACTGCCAGAGATCTTGAAATTAACACAGTTCCTGAGGCCGACACTTCCCCGATAGATATTTTAGCGTCCACCTGGCCCACAATGCCCATGCTACCCCCGTTCGCAGCGACGCACGACCCGTAACCTGGACGCACGGCCCCCGGTGGGATGCCCAACAGATGGAAAATGACATCCGATATAATAGTCGCGGACGCCCCGGAATCAACCAAAATACGAACGTCCACCCCTTGTATAGACCCCGGTACAGTGGACGAACCCGTAGCGGCCGCGACGACCCTCCGTGCCAATTTACGCCACTGCGTCACCGAGCGACAAGGCCCCGTCGATGGCCTCCCCTTAATAACAACACCCGGATCGCACGACAACGGTGATGGGTGAGGTGCAAAGCCTTGCCGGGTGTCTGGTGCGCACCGACTTGCCTGTCTTGGCGGTTCCTTCTTTGGCGCGTCCGTTGACGAGGCCTCCTGCTGGGGCGGACCCGGGACGCGGGCCCAGCAGTCCCTGGCGTAGTGGCCCTTACGCCCGCAGCGGAAGCAGTCAACGCCATTGCGCCGTAGCGCAGGCCCAGCGTCCCGCCGGGCCCGTACCGGTGGTGCAGCGCGCGGGGCCGGCCCACCGCGGCCCGACCATGGACCAGAGGCGGCCGTCAGCTCCTGAGGGCCCCCCCATCCGGCACGTAGACCGCCTTCTTAGGGTCCCAACCCAAGGCGCCTCCCTCGACGATGGGCCCCCCCCGTCCACGCCGCGACTTGCTTCCACCGACGGAGGTTAAACTGTGCATCCAGACATTTTGCTGTCGCCCGGGAAGTCAGCTTCTCGTGGCCACACACAGGCATGGGAATCCCCAGATCTCGAGACAGCTCGAGCATCTTACCTAAGATGAGAGGCTCGAGCAGGTCAGGCTTCGTCTCCGGATATGCGGCCATAGCCAACTCCAGCACCGCACCCCTATATGCCACCGGCGATTCCTCGGGCACTCGCTGTCGTTGAGCAAATCGGCGATGAGCATCATCAGGTGGCTCGTAAGCGTCCGCCATTTCGTCAAAAACTCCACGTAATGTTTTCTTCTTTTCGGCCGTTATGGAACAAAATAATCTGACCGACTCGTCATCAAGAAGAGTCGGCAACACTTCCAAAGCCTCAGCGTCAGTCCACCTAGCAGAACGTACCGCCGCCAAAAATCTGCAGGCGAAAGCGCTCCAATCGCCCCCGATGGAGAATTCTTTGACCGTAGTAAGATGCCGACTGCGACTCCTTAGCACGCCGTCTTCAAGCGATGGTTCATCCGGCGGTAGGTTCAAAATGGCGTCGAACCGCGGCGTGGTCAAGATGGCGGCTTCCCGCCGCGGAGCGCGCAAGATGGCGGCTTCGTGCCGCGTGGCTGATGGCGTCGACAGCGAAGGCAAGGCGGCGGCCTGTGGACCACCCTCAGCTCTCCCCATTGCCGTCCTCGGCGTGACGAGGTGACATAACTGCGCCAGTACGCTCTTGAGAGTCTCAAGCTGCTCCGCCATCTGTTCCCATCGGAAATCCGCGTCCGTTGGTGCTGACGGGCCCGCCGACGCGGCGACATCTTCAACTCCCGTTCCCGCACTCGCTTCAGCAGGGCTCTCCTCCACCACTGCAGCTGAATCCCTCGTAGGAGGAAGGTCGTCGTCGTCGGACGAAGAAGCAGATTATGGCGTCGGAATATTCTTTTTTCTTAGTTGCTTCGACATGCCGTTACACTTCCAACACCAGTGTAATAAAAGACTCGACCACGGTATCTGGCTTAGTGTCCTTTATTCGGGTTCGTCTACTCTTCCCACACGGCTCTCTCCCTCTGAGACCCTCCGCTCGGCGCCGACGCTGCTGTCGCTCCCGTCGTCGCTAACAGCCTCGCTGCTGGTCTCCTCGTGTCGCTCCCGTAGCCTCTAGCAGCCTCGCTGCTGATCTCCTCACGCAGCCTCTCCGGCTGCCCTCGCTGCAGCTCCCCCACTGCTCTCCCTCTCCGAGCAGTCCCACTGCTGCCTCTTTGTGCAGCCTCTCTGGCTGCTCTCGCTGCAGCCTCGCCGCTGCTCCCTGGGTTGGTCACCGCTGGCCGACGGTGCCAATCCTCTCTCCGAGTGTGTGTGGCGATCTCGCCACTCCTCCCAGCCTTCGCCCTGCGTGGCCTCACCCTAGTCCAGTCTCCAACAACCCCCCCTCCTCTTCCGGTTTCTCCCCTTAAAGACCCGAACCTTTCTCCCACGTGACGTAACTCCTCCCCCCCGTGACGTCACATCCGGAAGGTCGTTTACGCCCGCATTACAAATGCGCAAACATTAAACACGCCTCCCCCCTTTTACCAGAGCTATCCTTCCATACAAACAAAACTCTGGTCTGTTTTAGTTATGTTAATTATACTCGAGTTGCCCGTCTCCCCTCACGCCTGCCATGATGTGTGTGGCCCTTGTTATAGACTGCCGTGTTGAGTGTGGAGGTGTAAATATAGACACACGGGTTCGTGAGAGTGAGTGAGCGAGTGAGTGTGACGAGTGTGTGCAGAAGCTTGTGGTATAGGGGCTGCATGTGTATCTTTGGGGATACACGGTGAACGCGTGTGTGTGTGTCCGGCAAAACAACCCCCTACCTCGTGGTGCTGGACGGGCAACGCTGTTGTGGGCAATGCTGTTGTGGGCAGTGCTGTGGGGGGAGGGCCAATTCCGATTGGTCTTTCCCCTCATGGCGTTTGTAACCACCACAGTGGCTAAATGGGGGCTCTGGACGGGTGCAAGGGGCTGGTAACCCCTCCACCTTCAATTAATTACCACTAAACCACGACGATACATTTTAATAAATAAGCTTGTGCCTGAGGCCCCGGGGGTACAGGCGTCTATGACGTCTCCTGGCCAAACCCCATTTGGCAGAGCCAGGAGACTGAATCCTTACCCTCGGGGCTCCTCCAGAAACAACAAAAAACACTATGTGTGGCCACATGGAATGTTCGAATGCTCACTGCGGAGCAGAGGCTGCCACTCCTCTGTCGGGAGCTGGACCGGTACTTCCTGGATCTCTGTGGTATTCAGGAGGTCCGGTGGACCGACTCTGGCTCCTGCCACCATGAGGGGTGGACAGTCCTCTACTCGGGGCAGGAGACTGCCAAATAACAGGGTGTGGCTCTTCTTCTGAATAAAATAATGAAGGGGGCGTGGGAGAGTGGCAGTGAGGTGTGGGAAGCTGTAAGACCCAGGCTACTTTGGGCTCGCCTTCGCATCAACCAGAAGCGAGAAGTGGTGGTCGTGGTTACTTATGCCCCCACTGAAGATGAACATCCGTGGAGGGATGCAGGCAAGGCCGATGAGTCAGATGCCTTCTATGACCTCCTGTCACAGGTGCTAGCTAAAGTGGCCCCTCGGGATAGAGTCATCTTGTTGGGTGACTTCAATGCCCGAGTTGGTCATGATGCTGGCACCTGGTCTGGAGTGATTGGAAGGCATGGGCCAGATCAGCTCAATATCAACGGCAGGAGGCTGCTAGATTTTTGTGTAGCCTATGAGCTTGTAATTACCAACACGCTGTACCGACATCAGCGCATCCACACCACATCATGGATGCATGCCGGGTCCAAGCAAAAACATCTGCTGGACTACATAGTGACAGAACAGCGGATGCAGGCCCATGTCCTTGATATCAGGATCTACCGTGGAGCTGATCTGCCCACTGACCATGGACTTGTCATCTGTAAGATGCGCCTGCCATTCTTCCACTCTGGTGGTGGGTGTACACCCAGGACCCCATTCAAACCCTTAGTTTCATGGTCTCAGCTAGCTGATGAAAGTTGCAAGCGAGATTTTCATCATCGCTTGCGGCTTGGTTTGGAATCGCCCCCCACTCCTCCTGATGTCGAGGGGAAATAGGCGAGGTTTAGGACTGTGGCTCATGCAGCTGCAATGGCTGCTTTGGGTACGCGGTCCAGACCTCCCCAGAGACCCTGGCTGACAGAGGAGGTGTTCAAGCTGGCTGAGAAAAAGCGACAAGCCCACTCTCATCGGCTACAGCATCCTATGTCGGAGAATGAGGAGGCTTACCGCAGCCTTTGCTCGGAGGTTCGGAGAGCCGTGAGGCGCTGCAAGGATGGGTGGTGGTCGCGGGTTTCTGAGGAGATGGAAGTCTGCCTCAAAGGCCCGCAATCACAAATCACTATTTAATTCCATCAAAAAAGTAACCTGCAGCACCACACCTATTACCATCATTAGGGGAAAGAACGGTGATCCAATCTCCGACCCCCCCAGGAACAGGTTTGCAGATTTGCTGAACATTTATGTGAGGTCCTGGGGGATGGGAAATCCCTCAGCCAGGAAAACAACGTGGGACAAATTGGGGATGATCCTGCCATGGCTGCGGTGCCTCAAATATTGGAAGAAGTCACCCCCTGTGAATGGCTGGCTGAGGTGCCATCTGTTGAGGAAGTACTGAAGGCAATCCAGAGTCTGAGACCAGGAAAGGCACCGGGCAGAGATGATCTCCCAAGTGAAATGCTGAGGGAGGGTGGCATTTGTGCACATCATAACAACAGTCTGGACCACTGGACGGGTTCCGCAGGACTGGAAGGATGCCCTGGTGGTCCCCCTCTTTAAGAAGGGGGACCGCACAGACTGTAACAACTACAGGGGCATCTCATTCCTCAGTGTGCCGGGAAAGGTCCTGGCAAGGATTATTCAACATCGCTTTGCTAGGCACGCTGAGGAGAGGCTTGCGGAGCCCCAATGCGTTTTCAGGAAATGGCGGTCCTGCACAGATGCTATATTTTCTGTCCGTCTGCTACAGCAGAGGTGTAGGTAATTCCAACGAGACCTACATCTCTGCTTTATTGACCTGGTCAAGGCTTATGATACCATCAGTAGGCCTGGGCTCTGGGTTGTTCTTCGTGCTTTCGGAGTCCATAACTCTCTGCTCACGATCATTAAGGACCTTCATGATGGTGAGCGGGCCTGGGTAAAACTACGTGGCCGGGAGTCAGAGCCTTTCCCTGTACACCTTGGGGTGCGACAGGGATGTCCTCTTGCTCCCACATTATTTAACATCTATTTTGACCACGTAGTTCGTGAAGCCTTCAATAGCTGTACCGGAGGAATTTCCATCTGGTACAGATACAATGGGAGGCTGATCGATGCCCGGGTGCGGTCAAGGGATGGCTCCCTATTGCTCAACCATGTTATGTATGCCGATGATCTGGTAATTGCTGCTCACTCAGAGGAGGAGTTGGAGGCGCTGCTGCTTAACCTGGAGCTTGCCACTAAGAGGTGGGGCATTACCATCAGCCCCACCAAAACTAAGCACCTGCCTGAGTGTTTTGTACCATCAGGCACTCCACCCCCACAACTCCCAATTGGTGATGGGGCAGTAGTGGAGAGAGTGGAGAGTTTCCTAGACCTGGGCAGTGTGCTCATGACGTGCTCCGGTTTAACAGCAGAGGTCTCACTCCGAATCAGTCGAGCAACATTATCTTTTCATCGGTTGCGTAACGCTGTGTGGAAGCTACCTGGTCTGTCGCTCCGCATGAAGCTTTAGGTCTTCTCAGCCACAGTCATTCCCTCCTTTCTCTATGCTTGCGAAACGTGGACTCCCCTAATGGAACATCTTTGCCGGTTAGAAACATTTAGGCTGTCCTGCCTACGATCCATCCTGGGTTTAACCAGGCTGGATTGTGTGAGGAGCTCACAAATCCTTGAAAGATCTGGACAAAGTCCCATCGGTGAGTTCCTCCGGCAGGCAAGGCTGCGTTGGCTGGGCCATATAGCCCGCATGCCCAGCCACCGCATGCCTAAACAGCTTTTGTTCGGCCGGATCGAGGGGACTAGATGGGCACGGCACGGGCTAGAGAAGCGATAGAGTGATGTGGTACAGGAGGATGTGCAGTTGAGTGGACTTGCCAATGACTGGTACCAGCGGTGTCAAGATCGGCTTTTGTGGAGGAGGCTCGTGAAGGACGCTACTGGGCAGTTGGAGGCAGTCGTCCTCCAGCAACAACGGAGGGCGGAGGAGCGACGTTCATAACAACGAGCGGAGTGCCGGGTGGCTAAAGCACAGAAAGGTGGCACAGCAGGGGGCACAGGTGGTGCATCAGCCAGTCGTCTTAGTCGACCTGTGGAATCTGGGTCTGCCCCGTGACCTGCCAGTGGGCGTTCGACACTTCACGTGGCCTCAAGGTGCACATGGCCTGGCACAAGCGTCGCCACTTAGTGGCGAATGGCGGTTGTTGTTGTTGTGTGTGTCCGGGGTGGATTCAGCTCTCTCTTTTTCTCCTCGTCCATCCCCCACTCTCCTCCCTCCTTCTGCTTGTCTCGGGAGTCTCCCCCGGGAGGCTGGAGAGGGACTTGCCCCTCTCACTGGGACTCAGGAATGACGCTGAGAGGAGGGGGAGGAGGCGTCCTTCAGATTGGGTTGCCCTTTAGTGGCATGCGCACACACGCACTGGCACACACACACTGCATTGCATTGGTCACAACCACACACAGTGACGGGCACAAAGACACTGGCAGGCAAAGACACACACACTGGAAGGAACATACAAAGACAATGGCCCCCCTGTATAGCCTTAACAGACTGTTGGGGCAAGTGCTGTTAGTGAGCACCTGTGAACGCCGGAGGGGGTGGGTGGCCAGCACCACAGCCGGCAGCCTTTGTCTCCTCAGTGGCGATGTTGACGCACTACACCAGGTGCTCATTTGAGGCTGAGTCAACCTAGGAGAGGCCCAGGACCGGTTCAGATAATCGTCACTGAGGTTGGCTGTGAGCGGGAATCGAACGCGGGTCGCCAGGTTCGAAGCGCGGCGCGCTATACACACACACTGGCACACACACACTGGCACACACACTGGCACACACACACTGGCACACACCACTGGCACACACACACACCGGCACACACACACACTGGCACACACACACTGGCACACACATTGGCACACGCACACACACACACACTGGCACACACACACACACTGGCACACACACACACACACTGGCACACACACACAGTTCCGTATTGTTACAAGCACAGCATGTAGAGCACACACACGTTGGTACACACACACACACTGGCAGGCACACACACTGGCAGGCACACACACACACTGGCACACACACACTGGCAGGCACACACACACTGGCACACACACACAGTTCCGTATTGTTACAAGCACAGCATGTAGAGCACCAGCACACACACACTGGCACACACACACACACTGGCACACACACACACACACTGGCACACACACACACATTGGCAGGCACACACTGGCACACACTGGCACACACACACACTGGCACACACACACACACACTGGCACACACACACTGGCAGGCACACACAGTCACACACACTGGCAGGCACACACACACACTGGCAGGCACACACACACTGGCACACACACACAGTACCGTATTGTTACAAGCACAGCACGTAGAGCACTAGCACACACACACACACGTTGGCACACACACACACTGGCAGGCACACACACACACTGGCAGGCACACACTCACGTTGGCAGGAACACGTTGGATTCAAGCGCAGAGGCACAGTGCTCGGCACAGAAACACCGTCATGTGTCAAGCACACGTTCACGTTGTCAGGCCCAACCAAACAAAGACGAAGTATCCCCGTATAGCCTTAACAGACTGTAGGGGCAAGTGCTGCTAGCGAGCACCTATGAAGGCCGGCACGGCAAACGAGTGGGTGGGTGGCCAACACCAGGCCCGGCCGCCTTTGTCTCCCCAGTGGCGATATTTACACACCGCACCAGGTACTCATTTGAGGCTGAGTCGACCTAGGGGAGGCCCAGGACGGGTTCAGATAATCGTCACTTGGTGTTGGCCGTGAGCGGGAATCGGACCCGGGTATCCAGGTTCGTAGCGTAGCGCGCTAACCACTGCGCCACCGCTCCCCTCAGGCCCAACTGCACACAGTCAGGCACACACAGTGAGTTCCAAACATAGTGAGGCAGTAGCGCACTTAGTGTTGTTCACAGGGAACCACAGGGTGGGCCACTACAAAAGCACGAGCACGTACACGGTGACATTCACAAGCCCACAAACAGCTCCAGGGGTCAGACACTAGGATACATTCACTGTATCAAGCAGCATAATACATACACACAGTATCATTCAAGAGCACACACACGGTCAGGGATTGGACAACAGTACGTACAGTGGCCAGTCCACAATTAGTACATACACAGTGCCATTCACATTCAGAGAATATAGTACATGTACAACGTGCTTGGCACTAACACAAAATTACCCCCCTCCACACACACAATTACCTCCTCCACACACACACACGATCACCCCTCTCCATACACAACAGCCATCACTATTTTTGCTATTTTATTACTTCCCTTCTACGTGACTTTACCGAAAGAACCAAGAAGATGAATCCCTGCAGTCACGAAAGCTTTAAATCGAAACATCACTATATAGTCCAGCAGATGTTCTTGCTTGGACCGGGTATGCATCGATGATGTTGTGTGGATGTGCAGATGCCGGAAAAGCGTTTTGGTAATTACATGCCCATCGGATGCACAGAAGTCTAGCAGCCTCCTACTGTTGTTTTTAAGCTGATCTAGGCCAAACCTTCCAATCGCTCCAGCCCAAGTGAATGCGTCATTCCCACTCGGGCATTAAAGTCACCCAACAGGATGACTTATCGCGAGGGCTCACTAGCTAGCACCTGTGAAGGGAGGTCGTAGAAGGCATCGGACTCATCGGCCTTGCCTGCATCCCTCCACTGATGTTCATTTTCAGTGGGACTTACAGCTTCCCACACCTCACCGCCACGCTGGCGTGGACAGATGGCAACCTTCACGCGGGCCACTTTGTTAAGTGAGAAATCACGATGAATAATGCTATCAGCGCAGCGACCGAACATTGATCATCGATCTCCCGGTCTCCAGAGCAACATAACAAGCCACGCCAATGGCCCTCTTTAGGGCCAAAGAACATGCCAGATAGGCCTTGGGACAAGGATCCTCCATCTCAACATTGAGGGGCTCTCCCGGGCGAAGTGCGAGTATCTTGTAACATCGATGTCCTGACGCTCCAAGAAACCCAGGTCTTGGATGCCCTACGTGCCAGTTGCTACCACATCCATGGATACACCCTCACGACGAGCCGATACCACCTGAAATATGGCTTGGCCATATACGTGAAGAACACCAGCACAAGAGTTCTACACCTTCCCACCAACCGAAAAAAGCCACCTACACCACCAGCATCGAGATAGAGAAACTGCACGTCACCAACGTGTACAAATCCCATAATTCAAATTTACTAAAGCCAACGCTCCCAAGTGCACCAATCCCAGCCCGATATGTTGGTAACTTTAACACGTTCCTTCGGAGTGGGCAGGTAGGAACTTGGTTGGACAGCGCATTCGTGCACGACAGACAAATATGCACGACAGACAGACAAATAATCCCTGGTGGGCAGTGTGGAACCTGTTGTTCCTACATGTAACAGCCACCAACTATGTGGGGCTATACAGTAAGGGGCCATCCATTTAGTACGTACGCAAAAATCTGTCAAAATCTGACCCCTCCCTGTACGCACGCGTACTTTTTACCCCCCCCCCCCACCTGCGTACGTACGCTTGACGCACCCCCCCCCCCCCCCACGAATCATAATGGCCGATATATTTAAGGATTAATAATAATAACGTGTTTAAGCAAACAGATAGTCCACCACCGAACTATCTAATTCATTTGAAGGCCAATGTACACATTATTATCGAGGCTTCACCCCCCCCCCCCGTTTCCTATGCGTACGTACATTGTCAGTAGAACCCCCATACGCAAGCATACGCATTTGGGTTAACCCCTCCCTTCCCCCTCCATGCGTACGTACTAAATGGATGGCCCCCAAATCAGGCCGACTTCGAAGACCTCACTGACTGGATGTCCGCTGAAGATCTGCACCTGGTTTTCGATGCCAAGCAAGAAGCAACTTTCCACTCTTTCTCGCTGGCAAAGTGACTACAGCGTGGATCTCGCCATCGTTTTCAAGGATCAAAGTGGGAGCACACTTCATGCATACTCCCAAAAAATACTCCCAAACTTTCCCAACATAGGCCCATCATCACCCACATCAACAAGGTATTTTGGACTTTTTGCGCATTGGGATCCTCGGATGGAATGCGCATTCTAAATTTGAATTATTTTCATCATGACTGTGACCTTATCATGCATTCGTTCAGCAACCAGAAGCCAATGCAGGTCGGTTCTTGCAGTACCCATCACAACATGTGCCAAATAATTTCATGCATGCTGCAGCTTGCTAATGTTTTTGCCAGACGTCCCGAAGAGTAGTGAGTTGCAATAATCGAGCCTTCTTGATAATAGGCTACACACCACCGTCGTGGTCGAATGTGTCGTAGAGCCCTGATATGAAAATTGCAGGACCTGACTATATTTTGTACGCGGTGATTAAACGACGTATTCTGGTCGAATATGGTGCCAAGGCTCTTTAGATGAGTCAAAAACTGAATTCTGGAGTCTGCGATTGCCACACCTGTTCCTACCAGAAATGTTTTTGCCTGAGTCCCAACCAGCAGAACCTCTGACTGATGCACAAATGGAAAATTTAAAACTCCAGTGTGCGCCTGTGGTCACCCAGAATAGGCCATAATACAGAAACGACGCAATGCCCAATCCACAAAGACGAATTCGACATTACAGGGATACAATCTTCTGCTCTTGTCGCGATTATCCGGCTTGATCACCTGAATGTGAAATTGTAGTTGTTGCTCTGCATCCACAACAGTTATACGACAGTCGAAGACCACCACGCTCCCACGCCCCCTTCATCTTGTTCATAAGAAGAGCCACTCCCTGTTGTTTGGAAGTTTCCTGCCCCGAGGAGAGGACTGTCTACCCCTCATAGTGACTAGAGCCAGAACCAGTCCACCAGACCTCTTGAATACCACAGAAATCCACGCGGTACCGGTCCACCTCCCGATAGCGAAGTAGCAGCCTCTCCTCCGAAGTGAGCATTCAAACATTCCACGTGACCACTCGTCATGGAGTGGCGAGATGTTCGCTACCTCGCCTGGTATCCTGGAGGGTCGTCGGTTCGATCCCAACCCTGACGCCTGTATATTTTGAATTTGCATGTTCTCCCCACGGTCGAATGGATTTTTCTCTGGGCCCACTGGTTTTTCCCTCCACATTTAGAAAAATTCGTCGAAACTTATAAATTCCAACACGATAAGCCACTGCACTGAGTTATCATTTGTGGCCAGGTCGCTTATGAAAAAGAGCTACATGGCTCAGCAGACCTTACCTGGTAAAATAGGAAAGTTAATGAAGACACCTGTCCCCCCCCCCCCACCCGGGGCCTCCAGCAAAAGCTTAGTTTGATATTCGGTCGTCCAGAGCCCCCGTTTGCCGCTGCCGTGGCTACGAGAGCCATGAGGGGAATAGCTGATTGGAGTCGGCCTTCACCCAATGGCAACATTTGCTCAGCCACGGCAGAATTACCGACTGCCACCATCCACACATCCCCCTCCACACACAACATCCCACCTCCCATCACAACACAATCCCCCCACAATCACCACCCCCTCCACACACATCACACATCCCCCTCCTCACACACAATCCCCCTACAATCACAATCCCCTCCACACACTACAATACCACCACAATCACAACCCCCTCCCTGCACACACTACAACAATACCCCCCCTCCAACACACACAAACAATCACCCCCTCCACAAACACCACAAATCCCCCCCCCCCTCCACACACACAATGCACCCCCCTCCACACACACACACAATCACCCCCCTACACACACACACAACACCCCCCCTCCACACACAACACAAATCCCCCCCCCCTCCACACACACACTCACCCCCTCCACACACAACACACAATCACCCCCCTCCACACACACAATCACCCCCCTCCACACACACACACAATCACCCCCCTACACACACACACAATCACCCCCCTCCACACACACACACAATCCCCCCCTCCACACACACAATCACCCCCCTCCACATACACACACAATCCCCCCCCCTCCACACAATCCCCCCCCCTCCACACACACACAATCACCCCCCTCCACACACACAATCACCCCCCTCCCACACACACACACAATCACCCCCCCTCCACACACACAATCACCCCCCTCCACACACACACAATCACCCCCCTCCACACACACAATCACCCCCCTCCACACACACAATCACCCCCCCTCCACACACACACAATCACCCCCCTCCACACACACACAATCCCCCCCTCCACACACACAATCACCCCCCCCTCCACACACACACAATCACCCCCCCCTCCACACACACAATCACCCCCCTCCACACACATCCCCCCCCCACACACACACAATCCCCCCCCCCACACACACAATCACCCCCCTCCACACACACAATCACCCCCCCTCCACACACACACAATCACCCCCCTCCACACACACACCCACAATCCCCCCCCCCTCCACACACACAATCACCCCCCTCCACATACACACACAATCACCCCGCTCCACACACACAATCACCCCCCCCCCTCCACACACACACACACAATCACCCCCCTCCACACACACAATCACCCCCCCCCTCCACACACACACAATCACCCCCCTCCACACACACACAATCACCCCCCTCCACACACACAATCCCCCCCCCCTCCACACACACACACAATCACCCCCCTCCACACACACACACAATAACCCCCCCCTCCACACACACACACACAATCACCCCCCTCCACACACACACAATCACCCCCCTCCACACACACACACAATCCCCCCCCCTCCACACACACACACAATCACCCCCCTCCACACACACAATCACCCCCCTCCACACACACACACAATCACCCCCCTCCACACACACACAATCACCCCCCTCCACACACACACACAATCACCCCCCTCCACACACACACAATCACCCCCCTCCACACACACACAATCACCCCCCTCCACACACACACAATCACCCCTCCACACACACAATCACCCCCCTTCACACACACACAATCACCCCCTCCACACACACACAATCACCCCCTCCACACACACAATCACCCCCTTCACACACACACAATCACCCCCTCCACACACACACAATCACCCCCCCCCTCCACACACACACACAATCCCCCCCTCCACACACACACACAATCACCCTCCCTCCACACACACAATCACCCCCCCCCCCCTCCACACACAATCACCCCCCTCCACACACACACAATCACCCCCTCCACACACACAATCACCCCCCTCCACACACACAATCACCCCCCCCCCCTCCACACACACACAATCACCCCCCCTCCACACACACAGTCACCCCCCTCCACACACACAATCACCCCCCTCCACACACACAATCACCCCCCCCCCCCTCCACACACACACAATCACCCCCCTCCACACACACAGTCACCCCCCTCCACACACACACAATCACCCCCCTCCACACACACAATCACCCCCCCCCCCTCCACACACACACACAATCCCGCCCTACACACACACAATCATCTCCCCTCCACACACACACAATCACCCCCCTCCACAGACACACACAGACACACACATACTAACACAGACACACACACACGCAGACACACACACATACACACACAGGCACACACACAGGCACACAGACACACACAGACACACACAGATACACACACACAGACACACACAGACACACATACAGACACACACACACAGACACACACACGCACACACACACAGACACACACAGACACACATACAGACACACACACACAGACACACACACGCAGACACACACACACTAACACAGACACACACACATACACACAGATAGACATACAGGCACACACACAGACACACACGCAGACACACACATACACAGACACATACACAGACACACACACAGATACACACACACACAGACACACAGACACACACAAACACACACACGCAGACACACACAGATACACACACAGATACACACACAGACACACACACAGATACACAAACACAGACACACACACATACACACACACACAGATACACACACAGAGACACAGACACACACGCTGCACTCACACACAGACACACACACTACACACACACAGATTACAGTGCGCGCAGTCGTGACAGCAACATCCGTGCAGTCGCTCACTCGGCGCGCTACAAACCATTCAGCACACACACACACAGTAACACTCACACACTAACACACAGTAACACAGTGACACACACACACTAACACACACACAGACACACACTCACATACAGTGGAGACACACACAGACACACACCAAAGACTGCGCAAGGGTCCGGGGAAAAATGGCCAGGCCGCTGAATGTGTGAGTATCAATCGCTGCTGCTGCTCCTTCATCATCCTTCTCCTCCTCCGTCTCTTAAGAGCTTCAATTGTGTCCATAGCGAGGGGCTCTCGGTGTGCCCGCGGCCGATGCAACATCACCGACGTGGTGGTGGTGATGATGGTGGTTAGTGGTGATGATGGTGGTTAGTGGTGGTGATGGTAGTGGTGGTGGTGATGATGATGATGGTGGTGGTGATGATGATGTTGGTGGTGATGATGATAATGGTGGTGATGTTGGTGGTGGTGTGAATCCATTGCCACTCTGTTGGTCGCCGGTAATGATGATGGGTGATGTAAACCCGTAACACTCTTCTTAGTCGCCGTGATGATGATGGTCGTGATGTTGGTGGTGATGTTGGTGATGGTGGTGGTGGTCGTGAACTCATCCCAATGTTGGTCGCCGGTGATGATGATGATGGGTGATTGTGAATGCATCTTCACTCGTGATGATGGCGATGGGGAGTGTAGCGGATTCCCTGCGTCTAAGACGATCCATGCCGCTCTGCCGTCCTTAGTTGTTAGTGTACAGTACAGTGTGTACATGCCGCAACACACGTGTGTGATGTACAGTGTGTATATGCCGCAACACACGTGTGATGTACAGTGTGTGTTGTGCACACGTGTGTGTGTGTACAGTGTGTGTACAGTGTATGTGTGTTGTGTACAGTGTATGTGTGGTGTGTAAAGTGTGTAAAGTGTGTGTGTGTACAGTGTGTGTACAGTGTGTGTACAGTGTGTTGTGTACAGTGTATGTGCTTTGTGTACACGTGTGTGTACAGTGTGTGTGCTTTGTGTACACGTGTGTGTGTAGGTGGTGAGCGCACCGCGATCCTGGGCCTCCCCCGAGTGTTGTGTCGTTGTGTATGCAGTGTGTTGTTGTTGTGTGTGTGCAGTGTGTGCAGTGTGTGTGTGTATGGTGTGTGTGTCTGTATGCAGTGTGTATGCAGTGTGTGTGCAGTGTGTGTGTATGCAGTGTGTGTGTATGCAGTGTGTGTGTGTATGCAGTGTGTGTGTGTATGCAGTGTGTATGGTGTGTGTGCAGTGTGTATGGTGTGTATACTGTGTGTGTATACAGTGTGTGTGTATACAGTGTGTGTGTATGGTGTGTGTGTATGGTGTGTGTGTGTATACAGTGTGTGTGTGTATGGTGTGTGTGTGTATACAGTGTGTGTGTATGGTGTGCGTGTGTATGCAGTGTGTGTGTATGTAGTGTGTGTGTGCAGTGTGTGTGTATGCAGTGTGTGTGTGTGTAAGCAGTGTGTGTGTATGCAGTGTGTGTGTTGTGTGTGTTGTGTGTGTATGCAGTGTGTGTGTTGTGTGTGTGTATGCAGTGTGTGTGTGTGTATGCAGACTGTGTGTGTGTGTTGTGTATGCAGTGTGTGTGTATACAGTGTGTGTATGCGGTGTGTGTATGCGGTGTGTGTGTATGCAGTGTGTGTGTGTATGCAGTGTGTGTGTGTATGCAGTGTGTGTGTGTATGCAGTGTGTGTGTGTGTGTGTATGCAGTGTGTGTGTATGTAGTGTGTATGTGTGTACACACATGTGTACACCAGTGTAGCGTGTCTAATATCTTATCATGCACGCGGTTGCGTGTGGCTGTGTAAGAGGGTCCGCATTGTTTACGCACACGTGTTCTATTTGCATGGACGTGTATAAAGTACTGTACGTGTGCAAGTGTGTCGTGGTGTGTAGTTCGCGTGCAACGTCTGATGGGATGTGTTTGTAAACGTGTAGTGTAGTGTTGTGTGTGCCTCTGTACCCCCTGTATCTGTGTGATTACAATATGGCAGGGCACAAGTATATTGTACGGTAGCGCATGTTAACATGTGTATACAGTAATGTCACTTATTGCATGTCAATTGCTGAAAGAATGCCTCCCCTACATCCATCACTCGCTGTCCTGTTCTTTTTTTGTATCAAGGCCTCGCTAATTCCTGTACACGTGAATGGCATCACTCCACCACACTCCCTCTCAGCGGTAGTTGTCCTGTCATCCCATTGCAAGTCTCGACCTATTGGCCATCAACCCAACATAGCAAATGTGCCAAGCAACACATGTTCCATGAGCAAGCAGGTCAGCGCGATGTCTCATTGGCATTTGTGCCCACATTCTTTAATACTCCTATCCCAGTCTCTCAGTGGGCATGGCATCTCTCCACGCTTCCTGCTACAATTATTTGTGATCATGTGGTATGGTTCCGTATGTAAAAAAGCTGGGAATATCATATCGACTCATTGAAATCATACTCATGCGAGCACATTCGGTTGGTGTATGCCTCTCAATTACGAAGTTCATGTTCTCCACATGTGTGCCATCCTCCCGTTAGCCTCTCTCTTCATTGAATTGAAAACGTGCCCCCTTTATCTGGTGGCACAAACTTCGCAGTCATTTCCTGTAGTCCCTTGCTTGTTTTTAATTCCCATTGTCGGCAATTATGAAATGGCTATTTACGTTCTCGACGCGTGTTATGCATTTTCTCCCATCCAATGTTATTCCTTTTCTCCCATCCAATGTTATCCCTTTTCTCCCATCCAATGTTATCCCTTTTCTCCCATCCAGTGTTATCCCTTTTCTCCCATCCAATGTTATTCCTTTTCTCCCATCCAATGTTATCCCATTTCTCCCATCCAATGTTATCCCATTTCTCCCATCCAATGTTATCCCATTTCTCCCATCCAATGTTATTCCTTTTCTCCCATCCAATGTTATCCTATTTCTCCCATCCAATGTCATCCCTTTCCTCCCATCCAATGTTATCCCTTTCCTCCCATCCAATGTCATTCCTTTTCTCCCATCCAATGTTATCCCATTTCTCCCATCCAATGTTATCCCTTTTCTCTCATCCAATGTCATTCCTTTCCTCCCATCCAATGTTATCCCATTTCTCCCATCCAATGTTATCCCATTTCTCCCATCCAATGTTATCCCTTTTCTCCCATCCAATGTTATCCCTTTCCTCCCATCCAATGTCATCCCTTTCCTCCCATCCAATGTTATCCCTTTCCTCCCATCCAATGTCATCCCTATTCTCCCATCCAATGTCATCCCTTTCCTCCCATCCAATGTCATCCCTTTCCTCCCATCCAATGTTATCCCTTTTCTCCCATCCAATGTTATCCCTTTTCTCCCATCCAATATTATCCCTTTTCTCCCATCCAATGTTATCCCTTTTCTCCCTTCCAATGTTATCCCATTTCTCCCATCCAATGCTATCCCTTTTCTCCCATCCAATGCTATTCCTTTTCTCCCATCCAATGTTATCCCTTTTCTTCCATCCAATGTTATTCCTTTTCTCCCATCCAATGTTATCCCATTTCTCCCATCCAATGTTATCCCATTTCTCCCATCCAATGGTATCCCTTTTCTCCAATGCCCGCTTTCTCCCATCCAATTTTTCAGAAAAATGTCTTCGGCTCTTGTAATTCGCCACAGTCAAAGCAAATCTCATTGGATTACTGCCCCTTCTGTTTTGTCATTTATGCTGTGTTCATACTCAGTGTAGTGGTTCTTTGACAGAGTTTTGTTTACCATGGATATACTGTACATATTATTTTTTTCAAGCCTGGTTTGTGAGAGCTTAGATGATTACATTTCCAATTAATCCAATGTATCTAACAATAATGTCTCGGCGTGAATGGAATTTCATTCGCGTACGTCTTTTTATAGGTGCCGTTTGTATCTGTGGTCACTGGTGGACATATTTGTATATGTGTGGTCACTGGTGGACACATTTCCTAATACAACTTGCTCACGTCATAGATTGGCCTCTTAAATTTCTGTGACTGTATTTAATTTTCTTGACATCTTTGAGAATAATTTATGTAGAGTATATGTGATAGTAGGTTAATGGGTCGGCAATTTTTGAGATCAGGTTTGATTGCCTTTTTGAACCGTGAGTCAGAAACCAGTCCACAACTTACGGGTATTTCATTCCTTTGTAAACATTTTCATAAATAGGTCAGCTTAATGTTGTTTAAATTTCTTGTCCGGCTTTGATGTTCAGCTATTCCGTCTGGCTTGGGAGCTTTCCCTGTTTCGTATATGAATGGCGCTGCTTAGTTATTTACTTGTGACATCTGAAACATTATCCGTCTTATCTGAAACATCACTTCTTTCCCTGTGGGTTATTCTTTTTGTTATGGCCCTCAGTAAATTTGACAGCGCAAGTTACCACAGCTTGGTTCGATAAAGAATACATTAAATTAAGGATACATGGTACAATACCATTTACATTTCACCATTGGCAAAGAAAAGACAAAGCTAGTTGCTGGCAAAATAAGACGGAACGCGCACGTATGTATATGCTTACGTGTCTGTTTATATGTTATTATTACAAGGGGCTATACAAAGATATGTTTTCCACTGCACTAGGATTCCAGCAAATACGTTTTAATACACAGTGACAAGTGGCGATTATTGGGCTGGGTTTCCTTCTTGGTCAATTCCGCACCAAAATAAAGTACTTTGTGTGTGACGTTGACAGCACCAAGGTGACAACACCAGTTGGGATTGGAGTTGATACGTCAGCTTCCTTGTACACCACGCTGACTTTAATAGGTGCTCGCTAACAACAATTGTCCTCAAAGTCTATCCGTGCATGTGTAAATGGGGTCTGCTTGTGTTTGTGTGTGTTTTTTGTGGCATCCAGCTCGGCTCGGTTAATAATTGAAAGATGATCAATGTTTCCATGGTCTTGCATTCAAATCTTCAATGTTTGCTTCGAGTGCAAGGTGCACGGTTGCTTGCTTGTCTGTACCAGCGTGCCCAGTCTTATCAGACTTTGCTGCACGAGTTACACGGTACCATCTGCAGAGGTCGTCACGCATCTGCATGTAAACGTTCTAAAGCGTGTGTTGGTTTTTTTTGTCCAAATCGGATGACAACTTATTTTCTGATTCGTCGTGCGTTGTTGTCGAATGTGCTTGGCACCCTCTTTAGGAGCTGCTTTCCAAGTTGAGAGGTGTTTTGGCGGAGGCCTTTGAAGGTCGCTGGAGGATTTGCACCCCCCCCCCACTCTCCTCTTGGGTTCCCTCCTCCAGCTGAAATCACTGCACAGGCACCACCTGCCACCAGAGAAAGGTACGAATTGACGAAAAGCGTAAAAAAATATATACCATGTGTGTGAACGTTATAGACCATGAAAGTCGTGTTCCGCACAAATACTGCGTTGTGGTTGTGGACAGTTCGGGCACCATGGTGGCGAGACGTTAACTCCCTCACCTGGTGTGCAGGAGGTCGTGGGTTCGTTCCCGACCATGATGCCTGCTGTATATTTGGAGATTGTATGTTCTTTCTCTCTCTTTTTCTCCGGGTCCTTCGTTTTTTTCCCTCCACGTTTAGAATCGGCATCACGCGTTTAGAGTATTTGGCCGCTGCTGTAAATTGACACTTGATAAGCCACTTGGTTAAGCGATCATTTATAACGCATCGCTTGAGTTTGACTGCAGTGGTTGATTGTTGTTGTTTTTTCCTGAATTCTAAGAATTCAAATTGTGACTTGGCTTGGTATAAGAACCACAGTAGAGACTTTTTTGGGTTCGATCGTGTAAATATAAATTGTCTCGTTAAACCCGACACAGCCAAAAAGCAAGGTTTGTTACGTAAACAAAACCTGCCAAATCGTGAAAGCATACGTGTTAAATTGTTATAGGGAGCCGATTGTGACCGATGGTATTTGTTCCTCATTTCCATTCTCCACAATGTAATTATTAATTCACGCTCATTCTTGCACCCCTTTTGAGTGTTAGCGTAGCTCGAGTTCACGTTATGCCTCGTGGGTTTTCCACAACTTTACCAACGGAACTTTAGACCCCATTTAACTGTCGTTCATAGCACTTTAATTTCCTGATGTATACAACTGGACGTGATTGAGCCTTCACGTGGTGCTTCATCGCGAGTTGTTCTTACAGTCCCAGAGGAAATTAATATATCGATAAACAAATGTGTCCCGTTTGTATAAACACCCATGACCGTGGAACGATGTTTTTGAAAATACCAATCGGAGGGAAGGAGGGGGGAGTTGCTACACCCTTACAATTCAAGGGTCAAAGTGTCTCCACGCTCAAACAGGCAATGTGGCAGATCTCATCGCCTCCAGGCGACCTGGAGGTCACAGTGGAAAGTCCACATTACCAAGGCTGGGCCACGTTGCCACTGTTCACTCCCCCCCACCAACGTAGCGCTATAGTTTTATTTACCACAGAAGTTGATGATGATGCCGGGTCGATTATCCTAACCTGGCTGCTTGACTTGGCACGTGAAGCCCTTTCTATAACTGCAGTGCCGAAGCCACCGCCACTCCACGTGGCCACATTGCCACACACTGCAATAAAATTATACTGGGGCAGCCACATAGCCCTTTCTTTCTTCTTCTGTTATCTCCTGTCAGGGCTAATGTGTAACTACAGTCTAAGCCTTCCATGGAAATGTGTAAAGTGCCTTTAAATGAAGCATTTTGTTTCAACACGACTGAGTTTTCCTATGGGGGGGGGGGGGAGGCTGCCTGTTATGATGGGAATTTAAGTATTTGCTGCATTTAACGAGTATTTACAGTCATGGATGCTAATTTACATTCCCATGTACATGTTTGAAAGGAGCATAATGCATTTTATATTGAACATTGATAATATGAAGTTCTGTCAATGTATTAATGGTGGGTTTTGATTGCTTTTCCGTCTGTTATGAGATTCCATATTTGCTGTTTATATATGTTGTGCATGAGCTTTATACTTTTTACTTAAAATGAAGCAAATTTAACTTGTAATAAGTAACACCGCATTCATTTATAATGATAACAGTGTTTTGAAGAGCTACTTTTTCGAGGAATTGTGGCGTAGCACGGACTGCGAAAATGACGCCAACTTCATAAGAAATGGAAAACATGTTAGCGGGAGCTGTGTTGGATCTCGCGTCTGGCCCAGCATTTCTGCTTGTTTGAGCAGCGAGACGCTTTGTCTCTTGAATTGTAACAGTGTGGCAACTCCCCATTCCCTCCATCCCCGTTTGGAATTTTATAAAACATCGTTCCACGGTCATGGGTGTTTATACAAACGTACATATTTGTTTATCATATAGAAACATAACACTAGACACACAGCAATAGCTCTGCGAATGAAGTTAATATGGCAAACTTAAACTTAATTTGGAGCTTTCGTGACTGTAGCAATTACTCTTTGGTTCTTTCGGTAAAGTCACATATAAAGATAAAATAATAAATTAAATACTAGCATACGACGTTTCGATTGCAACACAAGCAATCATCATCAGGTATAAATGAAATAGAAACACAAATCTAGTATACTTAGAAATGTAATGTAATACAACAGAGAGTCGGATAACATAACAGTCAACACCCTACCTGGTTGATTACGTTCTTCCTGAGAATGCTAAATTTGAGAGAGAGATAAAACAGAGATAAAACACAGAACCAGAGACATTTAGACAAACATATAAGCAGAGACAGATATCACAGAGATACATAGAGAGAGACACATGCATACATAATATGGCAACTTGGTATTGCATATTGCAGCAGTGCGTTTTGCCCTGGGGCATTGGTATTTAGGGTCCAAGATCATTCAGAGATAAGAGCAGTTACTTTAATGGGACTGTGTTTACCTGGAGGATAACTCCTCTAGGCCACTCCAGCCCATACCCCTTATTTTCCACAATACAGAGTGGCCTAACATAATTACAATCTTTGTAATGATATTTTACATGTTATTTTTGTATTACTTCAGACAAGCTGTAGCTTAGTTTGATGGCTAAGGAACCACGAGAACCTCCTCCACTCTGCACTGTCGCTGATCAAGGGTTTTCAGTTTTTGCGTTCTATTATCCGTGGAGATGCTGGGAAGAGTTAAAGGGCATGGGCTGAGTGGAGTGCCCCGTACGTTGTCGTGTTATCGCTAGTCATGGATGGTGTCATCTGCTTTCATGAATATAAAAATAACAATACAAGTATTTCCCTGCCTTATGGTTCGTGGTGAAGCGTGTTGTATCACAGGCCATAGAATACAATTATGCACCATACTGGAAAGTCCTCGACTTATGGACGGGGTCCATTCCTGAGACTCGTTCGTAAGTCGGAACGGAATAAAGTACTTGATTTAAATGCACAAAAGGCATTATAAAATGTGTTAAACTTTCAACAAAAGAGGAAAGCACTGTTAAACTAGAAAATAAGAAGAAATATTGTACATTTGTATGTAATGCTGTAATAAATACTGTGTAGTAAATAAAATAAAAGAACATAAAATAAATAGAAATAGAGAAAATAAATCCGTTTTATTTTTATTTACCTTGAGTCCTGATGCTGGCTTGCTTGTCGGAAGAGGCATGAGTCTAAACAATTACATGCACACAGGGCACACGCACACACTCACACACAACAACAATGATCCCCCATATAATCTTACCAGACTGTCGGGGAAAGTGATGTTAGTGAGAAATTTTTAAGGCTGGCACACGAGGGGGTGGGTGGCCAGCACCATGCCCGGCCACATTTGTCTCGATGCTTACACACCGCACGAGGTACTCATTTGAGGCTTAGTCGACCTAGGGGAGGCCCAGGACCCATTCAGATATTCATCACCGGTATTGGTCGTGAGCAGCAATCGAACTCGGGTCGCTGGGTTGGTAGCGCAGCACGCTAACCATTACATTGCCGCTCCCCACATACACACACACGTGGGCATGGGCATCACGTACACACACGCGCACACTCACTTTCACACACTCATTTTCACACAAATGTACCCTCACGCGAACACACACACTTACTCCTAGCGTGACTCATTACGTCTTGCTGAACAAAATAGTTCCGCGGTTCAGTTCACAAGTGCGAGTTCGCAAGTGCGAGTTCGCGTTCGTAAGTCGATGTTAAGAAGAATATATATCTCACTAGCGGGAAGTACATGGCGTTGCCCGGGGGAAAAATGTATTTCAAAACTTCGCTTAAAAACATAACATATACATACACAAATACTAAGCTATTGTGAAAGCCCGGTGGGCCGTTTGTCTTTCCATTTGTCCATCAACAAAATTATAAGAAGCTGGCAGAAGTCCAAAAAGTTATAGAAAGTGGGGGGGTAAATAGTTGATCTAAAAGTTTTCCGAAAATTGTCACCCCCCCCCCCCCCTCAAAAAATATTTTTACCCCCACGTAGGCATATATACCTACACACCCTACATACAATAGAGTCAGTAGTATCTACTGACTCTATATACACCTACAGACCCTACATACAATAGAGTCAGTAGTATCTACTCACTCTATATACACCTACAGACCCTACATACAATAGAGTGAGTCGTATCTGATCACTCTATAGTATCTTCTTGGTTCTTTCGGTAAAGTCACGTAGAATGGAAATAATAAAATAATAAAAAGTAAACATAAGAAAATAATTCTCACGACGTTTCGGCCACAACGCAAGCAGCCGTCCTCAGGTGAAGAACAGGTCTGTCGAGAAGACAGAGTCTGAATGACACACCCCAGGCTTGGAGCGTCTTTTTTAAGCTGGGTTGGATGGGGGAGAGCGCCTTGACAAAAGAATTTGCATATCAAGAGGAATTTTGCAAGTTTCCTACCACCACTCTCCCATTGACATATTTCGTTGCTTCCTCTTAGTATCTTTCACGCGACGGTCAATGGTATAGTGTATAGCTGATTGTATAATAATAAATAGTATACAATTGTAATGTTTTATACAATGTAAAAAGTAATATGTAGTATCGTAATTGTATAGTGAATATACAGCAGTGTGATATACAGTGGGGTAGGTAGAATAATACATAGTGTAATATTACAATGTATAAGGTATAGAGTGGTGTATTATAATAATACAGTATAGAATTTAATGTTGGGTTTGTCTATGGCAGTATATAGTACAGGGTATACCCGTGTGATGTAAGAGAATAAAGTTTAGCTTGAAGCATATTATATTTTTTGCGACGTAGAATTGTAATGTATTACTTACTGTTAGTAGCTCAGCTTATTGAAGAGTATATTTAGTATACTGATGATACTATGTAGTTTATACTTTAGTTGTTTACGTGGTGGTTTAGTTACTGCAGATACATACTATTAACATTCCTTCTCTTTATTAATGCTACCCCTACCCCCTCCCTTTGATGCTGCTAATCCTGCATAATGCACGGGCATAATGACTTTAAACCCCTCGCCAAACCTCCTACGCATTTCACAAGTAGTACTAATCGCATATCTGCATTTCCCATAAATATACTAAATTACTCTTGATATGCAAATTCTTTTGTCAAGGCGCTCTTCCCCCCTCCAACCCAGCTTAAAAAAGACGCTCCAAGCCTGGGGTTGTCATTCAAACTCTGTCTTCTCGACAGACCTGTTCTTCACCTGAGGACGGCTGCTTGCGTTGTGGCCGAAATGTCGTGAGAATAATTTTCTTATGTTTTATTTTTATTATTTTATTATTTCCACTCTACGTGACTTTACCGAAAGACCAAGAAGATGAATCCCTGCAGTCACGAAAGCTTTAAATCGAAATTCACTCTATAGTAGTATCTGACTCTCCAATAGTATTTGGCTCGACAGTAGTGTCTACTGACTATAGTAGTATCTGCTGACTCAGTTGTATCTACTGAATGTACAGTAGTATCTACTGAGCCCAGTAGTAGCTACTGACTGTTGTAGTAACTACTGACCCTACAGTAGTATCTAACCACTCTATAGTAGTAACTACTGACTCTGCAGTAGTAACTAATGACTAAAGTAGTCCCTACTAACTCTACAGTAGTATCTACTGACTCTGTAGTAGTATCTACTGACTCTGCAGTAGTATCCACTAACTATAATAGTAACTGCTGACTCTAGCAGTATCTGCTGACTCTGTAGTAGTATATATTGACTGTATCAGTATCTACTGACTGTAGTAGTATCTACAGACTAAAAAGTAGTATCTGACGACTATAGTATCAACCAACTCTATAGTAGAATACTAACTCTGTAGTAGTATCTAATGACTGTAGTAGTATCTACGGATACTATAGTCGTATATATTGACTCTATAGTAGTATCAACCAACTCTACAGTAGTATCTAATGACTATCGTAGTATCTACTGAATCTATAGTCGTATCTTTTGACTCTACAGTAGCATCTACCAACTCTACAGTAGTATCTACCTACTCTATATTCATATATATTGACTCTGATAGTATGTATCGACTCTATAGCAGTTAACTACTAACTTAACAGAGTGGCGTGGTCAGGCCTAAACCCGTGCAGAGCCCCCGGCCTCACCTAGATTGCCCAGCCGGCCGAGGTGGTACCTTCGCAGGCTGGGTTGCTACACACCCCCCCCACCACCCGCTCTACAACAGCAGTAACTACAAACTTTACAGTAGTATCTACCTACTCTACAGGAGTATCACATACTCTATAGTTGTATATACCGACTCTATAATAGTATCTATCGACTCTATAGCAGTTAACTACTAACTTAACAGAGTGGCGTGGTCAGGCCTAAACCCGTGCAGAGCCCCCGGTCTTGCCTAGATTGCCCAGCCGGCCGAGGTGGCACCTTCGCAGGCTGGGTTGCTACACACCCCCCCCACCACCCGCTCTACAGCAGCAGTAACTACAAACTTTACAGTAGTATCTACCTACTCTACAGGAGTATCACATACTCTATAGTTGTATATACCGACTCTATAATAGTATCTATCGACTCTATAGCAGTTAACTACTAACTTAACAGAGTGGCGTGGTCAGGCCTAAACCCGTGCAGAGCCCCCGGTCTTGCCTAGATTGCCCAGCCGGCCGAGGTGGCGCCTTGGCCGCCTGGGGCTGGGCCGCTACCCCCCCCCCCCCCCACCATCCCCCTGCCCGCACTACAGTAGTAGTGGCTATGGACTATCATAGTATCTACCGACTCTATAGTAGTAACTGTACACATTGGGGTGGTGGGGGGAGAAGAGGACATCACACTTTGAAGAATTTAGCTCAGCGTTATGTTTTTTGTTGTTGAATTTTGAACATGAATGAGAAATCCCCCCCCCACCACCGAGTGAGCGTTCTCGCGCATGCGCAGATCTGTGCTTTGGCGCCGCCCTGTGCTTATAAAAGGAGTAAATTGTTAATTTAACTACTTTACATTTGACGAATGGGAAACATTTATCGCGATTTGTCGGTCGGGGGCTTATCACGTCGTACGTGTATAGTTTGTTGAAACGTAAAGCCAGCAGTTTGTGAGTTAAATGCATCACAAGGTGTGTCCACACACACACACGGACAGACAGACAGATAGACAGACAAAAATGATTTTTATAGGTAAGATGGAAGCTGATTTTGTAAGTGTGGATGTTCGCAAGTCGGATATTTGTAAGTGTGGATGTTCGTAAGTTGGGTGTTTGTAAGTCGAGGACTGCCTGTATAGCGATAGTGTGCATAACTCAAAACACTTTATCCGCAGTCATAATATTTAATTCCAGTCTTAAAACATTTTTCTTATACATGTGCTGGAATTTCTGATCCTCCTGTCTTAACCTGCTGAGATATACAGATTTGAGCAGTTGCGCCGTATTGCTGTTTCTTAATCTTGATAGCAAGAGCGTATCTCCCTGCCAAACTCTCTTTCCGATTTGTGTTTTGTTACCTTTTTTGTGCACCATCATTGTTGAATTTTGAACCTCGTGAATGGTTCTTATTTTATCTAGATATATATATATTTTAATGATTACTTTTGCCTTGGTTTGTGAGAGCTTGGGTGACAGTGCAATGCCTCCAAATCAAATTGCCTTTTCATCACCTACAAAGTCATAATGGTATTTGATATTCGTTGTGTCTTTTTCAGGATCTGATAAATGGTATGCATGCGGTCAATGGTAGAAAGAACTTCGCCAAATGCAGCTTGCTGTTGCGGTTGGTTGGAAATAAATTGACCATTATTCTGTTACCATTAATATTAATTAACTATGTATATACTTGTGATAGATATGAGGCAAACGAGACCGTAATATTTCTCCTCAGTTTTGCCTCCATTTATTAATAGAAGAATGAATTAAGCATCTTTCAAATCTTGAAGTATTACATGATTCAGGTCTTGAGTTATTTAATTTGTTAAAGTTTGCAAATTTAGTTCGCCAAAGTTATTCACAGCAACATTAAAAGATGTTTTAAAAAAATGCTTTGGACAAAAATAAAGGCATTAACGGTGAGAACGCCAACCTTACGTTGTTGTAATGATTATGTCAGTGGAAAGTAATTATAGTAAATGATTGAAGAACTTGGTAAAAAAAGGCTGCAATGTTGGGCTCAAGATAAATGAGTAAACCAAATGTTACCAGTTCTCGTTAAACGAATATTTGCTGGAGGAAACAAAGCTGGAAAACACATCAGAGTGTGTAAACATCGGGTCGTTTATTGAATGAGCACCAGGGATAAATATGATGAAATGAGTTGGCTAGCGAGAGCAGATTGGAGTGTTTTTTTAAATTAAATAACTGGATCATGAACAACAACTAACATATCGTTCCTCCAAGGATGACATGGGTCAGAGACAAATACACCATTGGCAATAAAAATGAGACAGTTGAACATTGCACAAATAAGTGTGGGGAGGGATATGCTTGGGATTGCATTAAAGTGACAGATATAACACACGGACATGGATTGGGGGGAATGCACGCAAATCAGACAACTGTCACTTGACTCTTAGTACGAGCAAGTGAGATTTGGCAGGACACACAATGGAAGGGATGATTGGCTGCTGGTCAATACTGACAATGGCATGGCAGTCAAGGAAGGAGCATTCCCCGAGAGGATGACCACCACATAGTTGCAGCAGTGAGATCAGCTCATGTGCAGGGGGCTCGGCGATTGTTGCATTTTCAAGACCCATGACCAATGGCAACAACTTGGGAAGGCATAAGTCCAGCAGTGCACAGATCATGGATGATGATAATCACAATTCTCTTAAGCACCATGACGAGAGGTTAGCCTAAATGATAATTCCCGTTATGTAGATGCCTCATTAGTTTGGATGTTTCTGGAATCGAAGTTCATGTCCACGAAATCCCTTTAAAATCCCAAGTAATGTTAATTGATTGGCACTACTGTAATCTAAACTAAACTTTTTATTTTACCAGATAAGGGCCACTGAGCTATGTAGTTTTTTTTTCAGAAGCGACCTGGCCACAAATGATGGCTCAACGAAGTGGCTCAACATGTGGAAACCGGAGGACCCGGAGAGAAATTCACCCGATCACGGGGAGAGAGACACGCAAACTGCAAAAACACAAGCGTCAGGGTCGGGATCAAACCCACGACCTCATGTATACCAGGCGAGGGAGAGAACATCTCGCCACCATGGCATGTAAGCCCATAAATCTTGGTGCAAGCGCTGTGATTCAAGTCCTTGCACCCAGCTTGTGGACTGCCACTGTGTGGATTTTCTGTTTTGGTTACATCTCTTCACTCTCTCCACTCTGGTTTTTTAAGTGATCATTAAATGCCCCCAGGGGTGAAGTTTGCCATTGAATAGATATCGTTTCTGTTTTACAAAGGAGGGGAGGCACTTGTTATTACTGTGTTAGATTCAGATTTGGACAACCTTTTAACCATACTAATTATTTTAATGAGCTGCTCAGTTTGAATATTTTGTTGTCCAGTTATTAACTAAAATACTGTGATTGCAAACGTCAGTCGAGCCCAGGGAGCGACAATCAAACGAACAAGAAGAGCCATTTTCTTTCGTCGAAATCGGTATTTCAATGCTTGGTGAGTACGAGACGGTGGTGCTTAGTAAATAACGTCACCAAGTGAACCTTAAAGAGCCGCATGCTGCTTCGGAGCCGCAGGTTGCCGACCCCTGGTCGAGCTGGTGTGGTTACTTTAAACACTTCAGAAGGACGGAATGTAAACTCTAAACAGCGTTGTTGATGGCGTTTGTAGTGTTAACACACTGCGATATAACCCAGTGACTCGAGTCATATTCCTGGCCACTGCAAAACATCAGTGGCAAGTGAAATCGTTCATTGAGCCTCACTGACCAGCATGGTGAAGTATGGTTAAGCAACTGATATGCAAGGGGAGGCCTTCATCCAGCAGTGGGTTTGACAAAGGGCAGTCAAGTACACTTACTTTAATGAAGGGTTACTTATTTGGCAATGATTTACATTCCTTTGGCAATCTGTATTAGTCTTGGGGGTTGTTGGTCATGCTTCACCACGCTGGTCCGTGTGGCTTTCTGGAGGGTGGGGGTGGGAGGGAGCTGGAGGAGGGGACCCCATGAGCCGTTCAGGCGTCACTTGGCAATGGCGTTAGCCCTGGCCAGGAATCAAACTCAGCTCGCCAGGGGGTCAGAGTGGAGTGTGCCCCCAGCACTGTGCAGGTACTACCGTTTCGCCACATTGTGCATTTGCACGGTTGGTTACGTGCGTTGTGAGAGAAGTTCAACGTACGTGTGTACCAGTGTGTCCCATGCCAAGGTGCACGCTGGGAATATTCAGTCTCAAATTGGAGTGCTGAAGCCACGGTGAAATTCCACGTTTTAATGGCATGAATTGGCCTCGCCAAGAATCCAGCCGTTTATTAAATTACCACCAAGGGGACGGGGGGCACCAGGTGGTGGTATTCTGGTTTATGGCACTGCAGTTGACCCAGGATGCTTTGTTGAACTACAGGAATGGGGCCTGATTCATGTATCCGTTGAAAATGCTTTTCTGCCACTTTTTTCGTCGTAAATTATACGAGATTTGCCTAGTACTTGTGTAGTGGGTTCCACAGAGGCGCACACTGGAACTTGGAGGCAACACGTTTATTATTAATACAACGGGGTAACCATATAACCACTTGACGGGATAACGATATAGGGTGGTAACCACCACGTGTAACTACGTAACCACTCAATGGGATAACTATATACTCGGACCAGGTCAGCTAACTCCCTGCCTGGTCCACGATGACTTGCTTGAAGCCCGAAGACCGAAGCCGTAGCCAGTGGATTCCATTCCCAGAGACGAATAGCCAAAATAGTTCTCGGGACTCGGCCTTTCTGGGCTGCGGCGTAGCCAGGATCCGCCCTTGGCCACGCCCCCTTCCAGATCCTTCTCGGAGACTCTGGGCCCACATCACGTGTCCCTCTCACCTCCTCTTTGGCCCTCGTTACTACCTCATCTGGTCACGTGCCTTCTCGGGTTCACCCAGACTACCATGTACTCACCCGACCTCTCTCTCGCTGTCACCCAAACTATGCCCCCTCGGGGCCCTTCCGTTCTGTACTCATCCCGGTGCTAGAGAGAGACTCCACACCTACAGTACCGCCCTTCTCTCGGTACTGGCGCTACACCACAGAGACACTGTACACGCCGCTACACTTACACAGCATGTTTATCCCACAAACACACGAATTACACGCTGTGACCGGAGCGAGAGGACTACCGATTTACGAAAGCACTAAAGTACATCTGACGAGCCCATTTTATACAATGCGACGTGAAATATAGCAGGGATATTGCCAAAGTATGATTGTTATTTTATCAGCATTTCCCAAAATGTAGGTCACGACCAACGTGAAGGGGAGGTCGCCGAAGGGTTTCTTGGTCGGGTTGCGCTGCCACCGAAAAAAAATCAATGAGCCATCGTCGTTGTTATCCTTCTGGGTTCCCGTTTCACTCGCTCGCTTCCCACCCCCCCCCCACCTTGCTCAATACTCCCCCTCCCTCGTTCCCGCAACCCACCTGCTCCCGCCGCCACCGCTTCACCCCAACCCCATTCTTGAATCCTCTACAGCGCTCTGATGAATGTTCGTGGGGTCAGCAAGCCGTCGCAGATATGGAAATCGTATGGAAAAGGAAAACGTCCTTTTGAACGCCTGCGCTTAAAACAACAATCCTGTCTCGCCTTGCATAATTTGTAATTTTTTTGTGTTTTTGTTATGATGGTGATGATCACAAAATTATGGTCATCGTGATGATCACAATTGTGGTCACTGTGATGATCACCACAATTTTGTGGTCATCATCATGATCATCGGAACTAAGGCAAGTGTGCACATTGCTAACGCACACGTGTGCATATTGGTTACACAGCGCCCGCTTCGATGGCACGATATTGTAGAAAGTGTGTTTCAACCTCGTTTAGTGGTCGTGTGCATTGCATTCGGGTGGTAGTCTGCATCGAGTGATATCGGTAATTTAATAATGCGCATCGCTTGACCCCTTTTGGGTAAGGTTTTTAGCCTATCATAGAAAGTCCTAAAGTAATGCACACTTTTTTTCCCAGCATGTGGGACCTTGAGTAACCTGTTACTGCGTGCCATTATTCATCGTTAGAAATGATATGCTGATGATATGCACCGAGGTAGAATGCATCAAAAGTGACATGTAATTTTCTGGGAAGAAGTACCTTGGATTTTTTTTATTCGTGGCTTAAAATGTACAGATTTTTAAATGGTGTTTAAGGTGTTGAGTCGGCACTTTATACCACGGTACATTTGTAGCAGAAAAAAATGAGTGAATTCAAATGAAAGGCCTTGGACAAGGGTTGCATAAAAAAACGAATGATGTCATTTCATAGCTTCATTTCAATTATCGCTGTGTTGGTTTTGTGTAACTCCTGCACTTTTTAGGTTCAGGCTGAGCTTTTAAGTTTATACTCTTTGGTTCTTTCGGTAAAGTCACATAGGTATAAAATACAATTAAATCACGACGTTTCGGGCGCAACACAAGCGTCTGTCATCAGGTGGGACAACCACAGCAAGAAACAATTGCTGAAGTGAGCAAAAGGGCTGCTGTAACAAAATAAAGTCCACCGACTTACTGTTAACTTAACGAGTAACCGCGAGTGACTATATACACTTGGGTAACTTAGATAACTCTATTCTGAGACAACATAACTCTCGCCTTCCAAGACTACAAGGTGTTCACTCCAGGATGATGAACACGACCCGCTCCAAGGTGATGACGGCGACGGCAGTTCCCCCACAACAGCAGCCCAGAGCCCCGGTTCACACCGGCTTTTATCCCCCTCACGACCCGGCCACGCCCCTATTCCCGTATCCTCTCTCACCACACCTGGCCCTGTCTGTCTCTGCCCTTATTACAATTAACGACCATTAGGTCCCGTGCTTCCCCTCACCCAACCCTGTCAAAGCTTGTCGCATCAATCATTATTAGTGACCACTTAGGTCCCACATTACCCTAATGTGACCCTGTCTGTTCCCTTTACGTGAATTAGTAACCATGGCCACGGGGAGCCGTACTGTCCCTACATCACCCCGTACTGTCCTTACACTAGTACAGCACACCGGTTGTGTGTTGGAGAGCAAAGCCACACATTTACAATCTGAGTACGACGTTTTGCCAGTAATTACAACTAGCTTCATCAGGCGACAGCCAGATTTGTGGAGAAATCCTGCTGTTTCGTTCCTTAAATAGAGGAATAGATGTCATGACATCACTTGTGAGTCCTTATTTCCCTCTTGCTTTGCAACTTAAACAAAACAAATCTGTCCGGGATCCTGAGTTTTAGAATTCGACCTCAGCCTAGTACTGTGTGGGGACATTCGACGCCTTTCTTATTGGACTGCCCAATGTCAAGGCTATAAATAATGATTTGTTTTATTTTATTTCTAACTACGTGACTTTACCGAAAGAACCAAAGAGTAATGAAGCTACATTGTTCAAAATCACTTCTTCAAATACAGTAGCCGATGTTGCTGTAGAGCAGGGGTGGGGAACCTTTTTTCTGCCAAGGGCCATTTGGATATTTATAACATCATTCGCGGGTCATACAAAATTATCAACTTAAAATGTGCCTGTTATGTTTGGTCAAACAGTTAATTAACTCACCCCTAATGCGATGGCTGGAACTGCTTCTCTTTGGTGAGGCGTGTGATATTAGCTGGTATTGATGATGTTGCTACTCGCAACTGCTTTTCCAGGTTTACTTCTAGATTGATTGAATTTCGAGTCCCGCCTGCGGTTGCCTTGGCAGGGCCAGACTAAATGATTTCGCGGACCTTGTACGGCCCGCGGGCCGGACGTTCCCCCACCCCTGCTGTAGAGCAACAACTGTAATTTTACACTGAGGTGGTTGAGCCGGATGATTGCAGCAGGAGTAGTGGAGTGGTGAATCATCGCTGTGGCGATGCCTCCTCCTCCGCCTTCTTCGTATTTGTGAATTGGGCACTGAGTCGTTATATTTTCCACGGTCTGTCCCGGGTGACCACAGTCGCACACAAGAGAGTTTTTTTTTAATTCTCATTGGTGCTTCTAGTATCCACATATACTGCAATCGTTTGTGCAATGGGGTGCGGTGAAGGGGTTGTGGCTCTTAAGCTTTGCGGAACAAACGAAGCCGGGGATCTTCTGCTTTGGGTCTTTCACCATGTGTTTGCAACTTCTTGTGAGAACTCCCACCGACTTCCCAAGCGTCATCAGGATCGCTAATAATGCGACGGTTAATCAATTGGGACTTTTACACACAGTCGAAACCTTTTCGACAAGAACATTTTATCAAACAAATTCTGCTCTTAAAAAAAAGACAAAGGCCTTCCCTTCCGTAAACTTGTTGCAACATATTCATTAACAGTATGGCATGTATACAGTAGTACATTAACTGGAGAATATCTGCCACTTAACCCCTAAGACTGCAGTACCCCTATATGCAAGCTCTTCATGTATAATGATACCAGAATGGAGAATACACTGATAAGCCTTGATGTGTATCCTAATCTGTATTTTTTTTTAAATCTGATTGGCCCGAATGGCTCTGTAAAGTGCAACTCTATTGCAAACCAAAAGCAAATGTTTAACCCTTCGAAGTTGTCCACATTTTGGAGAGGCAACACAATAGCACGCAGTGGGGACTCACAGTTTAATTTTAACTTTCGGCAATCGGAGATCGTACTGCACGGTGCCGCGGCGAACCAGTTGTATCATGTGATGTCGGTGATGCAATCCTTCCGTTATTGCAAATTTTTATAATGTAATATTCAAGTGGCTTCCTTATGAACATATTAATAACCACTATAGTTTAGTGTTTTTGTGTAATAAACTGCATAAGGTATTTTGTTTGTAGGTATGTTGAACTTCTTTCACCGTGCGTTGCCAACAGTGCTAATCAAAGGTGTGGTTGAAGGACAACAAACTCAACACAAAAATCCAAGGTGGCAAATATACTGACATAGACTGGTTATTAATATTTGCCACCTTGGCCAAGATAGCAAATCTGCAGTTAGTTGGGTGGCAGCTCAGGGGACTAGGACCCAGAGAAAAATCCACTCAACCACGGGAGAGAGAGACACCACAAACTCCAAATATAAAGGTGTCAGGGTCGGGATCGAATCCACGACCTCCTGTATACCAGGCGAGGTAGTTAACGTCTCACCGTCTTCGCGATTAAACCAGGTCCTGAGGTGTAGGCAGTTGATGTCCGTCACGTTGTCTCCAGTATCTGCACACACCACAAAAACATCACATATCCGGGTTGGCCTGGTTTATATGAGGGGCGCAGTTTACAAATGCATCACCGTGCGAATAACACACTTCTGACGGTCTGATAACTGACAGAGTTTGTGAACAATGCTTCATATTTCTGTCATACATCTATGGTGGTCTGATTGAGATTGAATGTACCATTCAATTCTTAGAATGGAAAGACTATATTTGTGGTTTCAATTATATCCGTATATTGTTAGTAGAGAGAGAGGCGTGCAGAATGTTACTGCACTACAAATCATCATTGGAGTGTTTTTTTACACATGCCTTCAGTGCAGGCCAATATGTATGCACCATGTGTATGAGTCACTATTAAGGAGAATTGGTTACTATCAACATGGGCTAAATTCCTAGTACGCTCGTCACTTCCTGGAACTCGTGGCTTGGATGGTGGTAGTTGAACCTTATGGCGGGACCGCAGGGTCCCGAATAAAGTCAAAATCGTAATAAATGTATTTATTTTTGGCGACTCCGACCCACCGCGCACATCAACGCCGCTACCCACCAGAAATCCATCCTGTCGTTCTTCACCAAGCACCCGTCGTTGCCAAAATTGCCGTAGTCATAAACAAAACTTTGCAACTTTGCAACTTTGATTAGCGCATCATGTAGAGCTCGTCGAGAGGAATAGATTGCCGTATCGTTCGCCTTCAACGGACATAAAATGATGCCGCAACGCAGTTTATGCGAGAGTCGGGGGCTTATGGGACTCCGGGGTCAGGCCATAAGGTTCAGTTGGCATCTGCCCCTGCTGGCACGAGCTGTTGACGAGCACGACCGAGTCGAACACTGTGCCTGGAAATGTGTGCCGGCTCTAGGTTTGCCGTGCACGATACGATACGGGATTAGCAACAACATAAGTCAAAACGCTCAGTTAACATAGTTGACATCTCGCCGCGGTGGCGAGATTTTAACTAACTTCGCCTGGTATGGAGGAGGTCGTGGGTTCGATCCTGACCCTGACGCCTGTATATTTCAAGTTTGCGTGTTTCTCTCCCCTTGGCCATGTAGATTTTTCTACGGGTCCTCCGTTTTTTCCGTCCACATCTAGAATCGACATTACACGTTTAGAGTATTTAGCTGCTCTAAATGTCCACGTGATAATAAGCCACTTCGAAGGGCTACCATCGTTGATAGCCAGATCAATTCTCAAAAGGGAGCTACATAGCTCAGCGGGCTTTACCTGGTAAAATAAAAATAGTTTAGTTTAATATATTTATATAGGCGGCAACGTATCGGGCAGTGGCCCTTCTTCATAACTTTTGCCCCAAACGTTTCCAATTCCTTATTGGATTTTGAGGCAGTGTTGTTGACGAGTGTGTTGTAGTTTTTTGTTGTTGTTAATTGTACATTTGCACACCACTGTAAGATGCAGCATCGTCAGATTGCAATATTACATTTCTCGATATGACGGCAGTCACAATATCAGTTTACCTTCGCCTTGTAATTACATTTCACCTGTTTATCATCTTGTCTCTTTTTGCTTTGATGTACAGTACCGTCTGTTCTCATATATACACAAATTGGATATAACGCGATGAATGTATGACGGAATACATTGTTTATAATGTGGATGGCAATTGGATATAATGGGATTGAGTGAATGTAACTGTCACACGAGCAGGAATAAGCTTTGTAAGGCTGCGTCAGCGCTGCATTGCACAAGGCGGGATGCTGCTGGATGCTTCTAGATGCTATCCACGAGCCTCGGTCTTTGTTCAGTCTGCGTACGCATCTCACGTGTTATCGTGGACTGTGCTTTGCCCTATAATTCTGTATTATTTATTTCACGCATTCCTCAGGAACGCAACCACTATTACCGCCACGCAATATGAGAACAGAGTGTACTTCGCAAATGCACGGTCGAATACAAGATTACTTCATAGTTTTTATTTAAAGTTTTCGTGACTGCAGGGATTAATATTCTTGGTTCTTTCGGTAAAGTCACTTAGAAGGGAAATAATAAAATTCATCAGAAAAAAAGTGGCGTTTTTTTATTTCTTGCTGTGGATTTCACACCTGATGATGATTGCTTGTGTTGCAGTCGAAACGTCGTGAGAATTTGTATTGTTTTATATTTATTTTATTATTTCCCTTCTACGTGACTTTATCGAAAGAACCAAGAATACTTCATAGTTGTTCAACTGCATTTCACTTAACATGAGCCTGCCCGCCTTAAGTGTCATTGTGACATTACGACCCGCATTGCCTCTACAGCACGTTCTGTCAGCAAATAATGAACTCATCAGAAAAGTATTTTCAAGCACATACTTGAATTATTATAGTGAACTTAAATTATTGTTATTTGGGAAATGTGTTGTCAGAACGTGAAATATTGAATCAACGGTAACCAATATACGACGATATTACGTAAGTCAAATTATCGTGAATCATATGAAGATGCCATTTTTCTTTAGTTCTTTTACTTGGTAATGTATTGTTGTGTTGTGTAACTGACAGCATGTGTGTTACAAGAGTTATAGATTGTAAAGTTTACATGGTTACGAAGGCCTATGGCGGTGAACTGTAGTTAGCTAGCTTTCTAGTCACACTGGAATTACAGTATAGCAAAGCACAACAAACAATACGATAAAACCTTTAAATAAAATTCACAATAATGTACAAAAATTACAAACGAGAGGGAGCCATTCAGTCCGTCTGGCTCTGTCAGTTGCGAGCAGCAGATGGAATCCCATCGAGACATTTCTTGGAGAGACCCAGTTAATCAGTTTTCACAATGGGTAAACTAATATCATGATAAATGATCATATCTCTTTGTTGGCAAAATCATGATCAGTTATTGTGTGGTAGCACGAACGACCACAGGGACTAAGTTACGCACTTCAGCGTGCGTAGTGCATCATGTAACCTAGGAGGACAGGTGCAGGTATTGTTTTGATGCTTTCACATCCTACTGAAACTAGCTTCTAGCAGGGTCCAGTAAATTGAAACCTGTTACAGTACTAGCGGAGAGCTCCAGGCAGGATAAATTTAAACCTGTCTGTCGAGCAGGTGACATGTAAAGAATCATATACCAGCATGGTGCCTTGTATGTGATAGAATACTCATACCATTCTAGACGTGGTATATAGGATGAGGTTTGCTTTTATTTTATCTGGAGATCAGAACCTTTATAAACAGTTTGCCTTTAGAGGCTGACTCCTTTGCCTGATGACGACCGCTTGTTTTGCGATCGAAACGTCGTGTTTTGTTTTATTTTATTTTATTTCTAACTACGTGACTTTACCGAAAGAACCAAGAGCATTGAGACTACTTAGATTATTTTGCTGCTGTAAATTTCCGTATGATACGCCACTTTGTTGAGCTATCATTTGTGGCCAGGTCACTTCTGAATAATACCTCAGTGGGCTTTGCCTGGTAGCATGGGTTTGGTTTAGTTTCATTTGCATGTTTTTGGGTGATTTGTTTGCTTTTCCTGTACTTTGCAATCCGATCGTGTTTTTGTCGTGTTTGTTGTTTAGACATTCTTACCCGCCCGATTGGGCTTGTGTGAAAAAGAGCTTTATAGCTCGTCGGATTCCTCCAGTGTAAATACATATTTTGATTCTATTCAATCAAAGCAAGTCACTACTGTTGTTTACCATTATAGTTGCAAAGCGCCTTCCACACTCGCAAAACAAAGTCAGGGTCACTTCGCCTACAAAGTGTCGTACAATTTAATTGAAAACTCAAACGTTGCATTCGCATTGAAGTGGGGGGGGGGAGGTGGCACTGTGCATGAAAAGGTAAACTCACCCTACCAGTGGAAATCACATCGTCATCATGATCTCCATCATCTTCATCGCTCTCCTGCACGAAAGCCATGGGTGTGTGAACGGCTCTGGAGAATGAGAGCAGTGGGGAGAGTGTTAAATTGCACGGAATAAAATGGCAGAGCGAGCGTGTGGGGAAGGAAGCGAAAGAGTGTGGAAGAGCGAGCGAACGAGGGTTGGTGGATCACGCAGTTCTACAGCTCCCTCCCTGTGTAGCCTCGCCTCTGTTTGAGTTGCGTTTATTTCTTTAACTAGGCGAGAACTCAAGAGACAAGGGTGAGCTAATTTGCAGGAGTGACCCGGTGAATTAGTCTGCCAGTAGGGGGCCATGCTTGCTATGTATAATTCCAATTGAGTGATTTGCGTGCAAATTTTCAAAGTTGGTTAAGGTTGACCCTTGACACCAGCACACAATGGCCTGCTCTTGCAAACGGCAAGGAATGTTGACGTTACGTCAAGCGATGTTGAAAGTTGCATAAGGGTATCGTCAAGGGATCATTAACGTCCACAGTGAATGACGCAGACGGCTTATCATAGTATCATGGTTATAACACACCGGCAGTAATAATCAGTGCAGCCGATATATTCAAACTGCCAACCTCCACAAGGAGCGGCAAACGCACCATCTCCAGGCCATGTGACCGCCCATGAAGAGCTGTGTGGGCCTTTCATGATTCAATCTGACGTGATCGAGTTACCTCCAGCATCCCCCGTAGAGATCTAAGTTCTCCACATGAAAACGATGGCTTTTTGAAAATGCGTCGCTTAAAGTGTGCGTGATGCCAAGCGGCTGAACACAGTGATAGGTGAAAGAAAAAAGCAGCATCTTCTTACAATTTATCCTCTCGATTTAAAGCTTTCGTGACTGCAGGGATTCATCTTATTGGTTCTTTCGGTAAAGTCACGTAGGAGGTAATAAAATAATAAAAATAAAACATAATAAAATAATTCTCACGACGTTTCGGCCACAACGCAAGCAGCCGTCTTCAGGTGAAGACCAGGTCTGTATTTATTTAACTAGGCGAGAACTCAGGAGACAAGGATGGGGCTAATTTGCAGGAGTGACCCGGTGAATTAGTCTGCCAGTAGGGGGCCATACTTGCTATGTATAGTTCCAATTGAGACCAGGTCTGTCGGGGAGACAGACCTGGTCTTCACCTGAAGACGGCTGCTTGCGTTGTGGCCGAAACGTCGTGAGAATTATTTTATTATGTTGAATGTATCCTCTGTCGACTGGCCAAGGTACGCCAGCATGTTTGTCTTTACATGCTTTTTCGAGGCAAATACAATAAACCTGTGTTATAGGTGAAGTACCGGTAAGTACGCTGGACACCCAGGTTGAGGCACACGTATCTTTATTACAAGTTGTCGGTACAGGACAGCACTAGAGGGGGTAGCGGCCCCCTCACCCGGATAACTGGGGATACACCCTAGCTAATCCTGACCTACTCCCAAGTCCTCCACTAACGGGCTAGGGGAGGCTAACTGGCCCGACACTGGTGAGTCGGGCTACGGTCTCCGGAGTCCCAGGGTACTGACCCTGGTTCACGGAACCACGCCTCTGGCTCGATCCTCCGCAGCCCTGACAAGGGCGGCGTCGAGGGGAGTCCAGGGCTTCTAACTAGGAGATCTTCCTTCTTCCTCCTTCGTTCCCAGACTGAGCCACGAGCTCTCTCTGTCCTCCCCCTTTATACCCCCCGTCAGGATCACAACCCCCCAGGCTGCCTGATGCGGACGTCGCTGCGGGCACCCCCCCCGTGTACTCCCGGAGCTCCGCCCACTGTGTTTATTCCCCGTTGGATCCCATGCACCTACAGCCCTCCCGTAACAACCCTACATCACTCCCCCCATTACAGCTCGCAGCCGTCCCGGCTGCAATAATTCCAATAAAGGAACATTTACCCCTCAACCCCGTGTGTGCCTCATTTTTTTCAACAAAATGCAAATTGAACAACAACAACAAGAACAACAAGAAGAACAAGCACACCCCCGAAGGGAATGTCCGACGCACCCCCCCCCCCCGTATAAATACGAAATCCGTAAAAGCACGTATATACAACTAGCCAGGAACTCCCCCAGCACACACAGCACACCCACGACACACAACGCACCCACAACACCCACACGCCGCCCACACACACAACACAACACACACAATGTGGCAGGAGCGCACCACCGACGCAGCATACAGTAACCATGACACGTGAAATAAAAAAAATTTCTTCTTTTTGTATATTATAAGAGTCTGCGCATCTTAGCGCGCGTCCTTGCCGCAGGCCCGTCACACGGGGCAACCCCGGACGGCGGACCATCCGGTGGCGGCTGTCCCTTTCGAGATGAGGTCGCGATTGAAGTGGCGCGACCGTCGGCATCACCCGTGTGGGTTGTAGGGCATGAGCCCGTCATTCCCGGTGCACCTGTGGGTGGGACAGCCGGCAACACATCAGGCGAGAGCAGCGACGGACCCTCCGAGTCGGTCGACCCCCCACATGCTTGGCCCCGCGCGTGTGGAGTGGGCCCTCGCACCGCAACAAACGGTTTTAGCCTAGAGGGGTGTACAAACCACCGGCGCCTGCCCCATTTTATTCGAACGCACTGAGGCCTCAAAACCTCGACAACCTCGACGGGGCCCCGCCACGGGCGCACGAGTTTAGAGGAGGTCGCGAGCGGTACCTGGGGACAGTGCAGCCATGCCCTGTCCCCCGGCTTCCACTGCAGCACGTGCGCGCGAGCCAGCCTGAGGCGCTCGTTCGCCTTTTGACGCCTGTCAGAATTTAGCCTCGCAGCATCCCGCGCCTCAGTCAGTTTGTCAAGGTTAAATTTAACGTGTTCATCCAATTTAATTTTACCCAGCGGCGCGGGGATCTGCAGCTGTGCCGGAACAGGTGGGTCGGGTTCGCGGCCATACATAAGAAAGAATGGTGAAAATCCCGTCGCAGCATGGGGAGCCAATCTGTATGCCGCTAGAACCCCTTGAATTTGTAAGTCCCAATCAGTCTGTGAGTCCGAGACTTGCTGCGACAACATAGACGAGATGGTGCGATGCAGACGCTCGACCATCCCGTCCGTTTGCGGGTGATAAGGAGAGGTTCGAATTTTTTTCGTTCCTAGGAGATCACAGACTTGTTTTAGGAGTTTCCCGGAAAAATTTCTACCCTGGTCGGTCAGCAACCGCTCCGGAGCACCTTTGTCCATGACATAACCCTGGACAAAGGCGTCGACGATGGCTGCTGCCGACTGATTTGGCAGGGGCCAGGCCATAGGCCAGCGCGTAAAATATTCGACCCCAGTAAGCAAATATCTGTTACCCCTGGGGGTGGCGGGGAATGGCCCCAGAATGTCCAGTGCGACCAGTTCATTTACTCGGGAGACCTGGATGGACTGCAAGGGCGGGTTCGACTCCCGTGCCGGTGGTTTGCGCTGCGCACACCGAGGGCATGCTGCCAACAGATCAGTGACATCCCTTGTCATGCCTGGCCAAAAAAAATTCAGCTGGAGCAAGGAGAGAGTTTTCTGGGTCCCCAGGTGGAGGAGGCGCTCATGCGCAGCCCACACCACCTTACCCCGTAATCCCGAAGGGACCACCAGCCGGTGACGGTGGGATTTGCTGTCCCAATGCATGAGCAACCCTGCGTGCATGCCCCAAGCGTCGGCCTCACCCGTCCCCGGCCCCCTCTCTCCGGCGCGACGACGCAACGCGAGGAGGGAGGTATCCTCCATTTGGAGGCGCCCCCATTCATTAACGGGCAACCCAAGCAGGGAATCTTTCCCCTGTTCCGCGATATCATTGGTGACCAATGTTTCGTCATTGGCGGCGGCCGCCAGGACCGGAACCATCATGTCCCCTGCCGGCTTGCAACGCCCAGACCCCAGGAGGCATGCGCATTCGGAGGCGGTTGGCATCCGTGACAAAGCGTCAGCGTTGGTGTGGCGAACGCCCTTACGGTAGGTGGTTTCGAAATCGAAATCCTGGAGGACCTCCAACCATCGGGACAATTGTCCCGATGGCTGTTGAACCTTCAGGGCGTACTGCAGTGCCGCATGATCTGTGCGGACGGTGAAATGCCGACCGTACAGATATGGGCGATACTGTTGGATGAAATAGACAATTGCCAACAGTTCCCTACGGGTGACACAATATCTTTGCTCCGCTGGAGACAACACCCGACTGCCGTACGCAACCACCCGTTCCACGCCGTCAACCACCTGGGAAAGCACACCTCCAATACCCGTGTTGCTCGCGTCGGTGTCGAGCAAAAACGGCCTAGAAAAATCTGGGTAAATCAGGGGAGGAGCCTTTACCAGGGCGTCCCGAAGGGAGCAGAAAGCAGCTTCCTCCTCCTGACCCCAGTGGAACCGAACCCCTTTAGATGTTAACGCGTGTAGGGGTTTGGCAATCGTTGCAAAATTAGCGACGAAGCGTCGGTAATATGATGCGAAGCCAATAAAACTCCTGACCTCTCCCACCGAGGTGGGAGTCGGCCAGGAGCTGACACACTGCGTTTTGGCGGGATCGGTAGCAATACCCGAGCGCCCTACGATGTGCCCCAAATAACGCACCGACTCGCGTAACAAATGGCATTTCTGGGGCTTAAATTTCAAATTAGCAGCCCGCATCTTTAGGAAAACCGCCCGCAACCTCTGGAGATGTTCATCAAAAGTTTTACCAAAGACAATAACGTCATCCAAATAAATCAGGCACGATTCCCATTGCAATCCAGCCAAAACCAATTCCATCAATCGCTGGAAAGTTGCCGGCGCTGAGTGTAAGCCCATCGGCAACCGGTTGAATTGGAACAGGCCGTGCGGTGTACGGAAAGCAGTTTTAGGCTTAGAATCATCGTCCAGAGGAAGCTGCCAGAATCCCGAAAGTAAATCTAGTGTGGAGAAGAATCGCGCTCCCGCCAAGGCGTCCAGCGATTCGTCCATCCGTGGGAGCGGGTATGCGTCGGCAACCGAAATTTTATTAAGGCGCCGAAAATCCACGCAAAACCGCAACGAGCCGTCCTGCTTTTTAACCAGGACGATCGGCGCTCCCCAAGGGCTGGTGGAGGGAGAAATGATGTCGGCGGCTAACATGTCATCAACAGCCGATTTGACATGGTCCTTTTCGGCGGGACTTAACCGAAACGGATTTTGGCGAATTGGCGTGCTGTCACCCGTGTCAATATGGTGACGCAGCAGGTGAGTGCAACCCAAATCATATTTATCCCGACTGAAAACGTCGGAAAATTCCCTCAGTAGCGTTCTAAGCTGTTGGCGCTCTGAATTTGTCAGGTCCGTCGATCCCGCACAAAGCGCGTCGAGCCACCCTTCATCGCTGTCCGAATGTGGGAGCATTCGGGAAGCAGTGCCAACATGGTTCGCGACAGGTTCCTCGCAGGGTACCGGCGTCGCGTGAGCGAGCACCGTCCCTTGAGGAACCACCACTGTCTGCGACCCCACATTGAGGACCGCGATGAAAGGGTCCTCGTCCCCTCTTACGACGGTCTGGGCCGGAATCAAATTAGGTGCACTAACCCCGGCCCTAGACGGTCCCAGCAAAACACCCTGATCCCCTACGCCCTTAGCGAAGGGCTTACGAAGTTTCAGAGGCACTAGCATTTGAGCTCCCGGCGGCACACTAACTGTTCTGACGACGAACGCCGGTACCGTCGCGAACGCCGTCCGAGCCGCCGCAGGGGAAGGCAGGAAGGCCATGCGTCGCCCTGACGGAAGCTCAATGCATCCTTGGTCGATCAAAATACGAATTGGCATTTTGCCTAAGAAATCCGTCCCCAGCAGGCACGGAACCGCCAGCGAGGAGGAAACGAAAATCGGCCCCGACAATTTGATGTCCCCGATACAAATTTGCGCGCGAATCTGTCCCATGATGCCCAGAGAGCCCCCGTTAGCGGCATAGAATGGGACGTTAACCGGCAGTAAGGGCCGGCTTTGTACAGGCAGAATATTGTAAATTAACTCCGAAATGATTGTCGCCGATGCCCCCGTATCGACCAGGATGCGTACCTCTACCCCGTCAATGTGTCCGACCACGGCCGACGACCCTGACGACGCGGCTACCACGCGATGGGCCAACACGGACCACTGTTTGGGCTCGATTCGAGTCCCCGCAGTGATCCGCGTTGGGCCGTCGCAACGCAACATCGGCCCCCCGTTCGTTGCGGTGCGAGAGTGTGCAACGGGTGGGTGCTTTGGCCAAACATGTGTGGTGCCGCGACTCGCCGGATCATGTTGCTGGAGCTTGGGAGGAGGAGGCCCGGCGTCCCGTCGAGGCGTCGTCCCGCGCTGTCGAGGCGAGCGGCACCCCAAGGCGACGTGGCCCCGAACACCGCAGTTGAAACACCGCGGACCCCCCGGTGGAGACGATGGACGGTCGAACCGGCTTGAGCCGTCCCGGCCCGCCCGTGCTCCTTGCGCCTGTTGCCGTCGGTGGTCGACGGCGTAGAGCTCCTCCGTCTGAAGGGTGGCTGCAGCCACCGCACGCCCGGCCGATGCCCTGCTGGCTTTCCGCCGCAGGGACAGAAGGTTGGCGTGAAGGAGGCGCGCCGCCTGAAGAGAGGTCATCTCGGCGTCCTCCTGTGCGACGACAGCGATGTCCAGGTCGTCTGCCAGGAGGAGGATTTTCTCCGTGACCATCGCGTCCACGCCGTCGTCGTCCATACGGGGAAAAGCCGTTTTGGCCAGCGCCAGGAGGCTCGTCCTGTATGCCAGGGGCGACTCTTTTTCACCCCGCTTGCGGTCGTAGAACTGCTGTCTGCATTCTGCAGATGGTCCATAGACCCCAGCCAGCAGTTGTAGCGCCCTCGGCAGAGTAGAACGCTTCTCTCTTGGCGCCGATGTGAGGGCGGCGAGCGCGTCGGCGTCGAGGAGCGCCGGCAGCGCGCAGAGGGCTTCGTCGTCCGACCACCTAGCCATTTCTTGGTGGGCGATGAAGCGACGCTGGAAGCCGCCCCAGTCGCCCTCCGCGCCAACAAATTCCTTCAGCGGAGGTAGCCGTTGTTGCAGCGCAGCGTTCGCCTTGGAAGTCTGCAGGCTGCTATCCCCAGGACTCGGCTGTGCGTCGGCGCGAATGGCAGATGGAATCGCCTGTCGCAGCCGTGATGACGTTCCCGCCGCTGGCGATGATGCGGCTGTCCCAGCGAGAGCGGTGTCGGACCCAAGGTTTAGCCCGGCCACGCCCTCTGCAGCTGCCGTGGCGATGGCGGGAAATTCAAAGTTGGAGTCTTCCGAAATGGCGGGAAGGCGCTCCGGTCGTCGACTCCCCTCGCCCCGTGGTGGACCACCAGCCCCCAGCCGCGTGATGTTTTCCAGCGTGGCGGCAGCGGCATACAGCAGCTCCGCCAGCCTCTCGTGAGCCAGCCGTAGCGCGTCTGGCTGCGGCCCCTCTTCATGCCGATGCCCCGGCAGGAACGCGTCAGGCCCCGGCTGTACCATGTCTTGGTGAGCCGTCTCGGGCTCAACGATTTCAGCAGTGTCCTCGTCCGGCACTCTGGCTCGAGCTGTCTGACGTGTTTCCATGTTCGTAATACTTCTGACCCCAGATGAAGTACCGGTAAGTACGCTGGACACCCAGGTTGAGGCACACGTATCTTTATTACAAGTTGTCGGTACAGGACAGCACTAGAGGGGGTAGCGGCCCCCTCACCCGGATAACTGGGGATACACCCTAGCTAATCCTGACCTACTCCCAAGTCCTCCACTAACGGGCTAGGGGAGGCTAACTGGCCCGACACTGGTGAGTCGGGCTACGGTCTCCGGAGTCCCAGGGTACTGACCCTGGTTCACGGAACCACGCCTCTGGCTCGATCCTCCGCAGCCCTGACAAGGGCGGCGTCGAGGGGAGTCCAGGGCTTCTAACTAGGAGATCTTCCTTCTTCCTCCTTCGTTCCCAGACTGAGCCACGAGCTCTCTCTGTCCTCCCCCTTTATACCCCCCGTCAGGATCACAACCCCCCAGGCTGCCTGATGCGGACGTCGCTGCGGGCACCCCCCCCGTGTACTCCCGGAGCTCCGCCCACTGTGTTTATTCCCCGTTGGATCCCATGCACCTACAGCCCTCCCGTAACAACCCTACATAGGGCATCACATGCCAAGTGGGCATGTGGGGGCAGTCATCGACTCCATATCACACTTGTACTCTGGACTTAATCGTATATCATACTCCTGCAATATTTGTCTTTTGTAATTACATTTGCAAAAGCAATGACATGAACTGGGTCTTCATATGAATGTATTTAGCTTTGGAAGAAAATTGCCGAGCGCAAGAATATAATCGGAATGTATGTTGCGCACAATACCCGGCGTGGAATAAAAATGCGCCGAGAAATTTGTCCCCGGAGAACAAATTGCAGCCACGTTTTTTTCATGCCAGTGACTTTTACCCAACATGAAAGCCAATATATAAGCAGAATTCCAGTGAGTCTCCATGAACCTATTGGCTTTCCAGATCGATATCAAGAAGTATTTGTTTAAGCAAGCAAACTGAACCGATTTCCACCTATGGTCTCGACAGGAATGTGGCATGTTAAAACAAAATGCTGCTGTATTTACAGACTCTCCTACGATGTAAGCCAAGTGAATCCGTTGAATGCAAAAAAACAATTACGGCCATCACACTAACACGTCCTCATGCCTTGTTGGGGGGCATTTTTTTTTACATGCTTTTATTTAACTCACTCCGTCTGATGTCGTATCCTCAACAAATCTTGTAACTCTATTTTTACCAACTTCCCAATGTGCTATCGACTGCAAACTTGGTATACTTATGGCATACTGATGACAAGACTATATTCTATCATAAAAAATCCAAAGCATATTTTAAACATTTTACACGCTTTTATTTAACTCTGTCTGTTGTCGTATCCTGAAATCTTGTAACTCAATTTCAACCATCTTCCCAATTGTCGTATCGACTGCAAACTTGGTATAGGTATGTCATACTGATGACAAGACTATATTCTATAAGTAAAAATTTTAAATATATATTTTAAAACAATCTTTTTTACGGCTCTAATTGTCCACGCTCAACTCACGTTGGCTGTAAATCACCACGTGGTCCCTTACGTCACGGCAAGCCTCGGGGAGCCACGCCGAGGGGCGGGGGATGTGGAAGGAGGGGAGGGGCGATGGGGGAAGGGGGCAGGGAGAGGGGCAGCTCGGACAGTACATTTCATGCAAGCATGTTTAAAAAAAAATATTTTTTAAATATTTGTAATCGATGCATGTAAAATCGGAACTCCACTCGGTGGCTCTGCATTTGAATACAAAAATATTCAGCCTCATCAGCCAACTTGGTGATTTCGAGGAGCACAGGCAGTCCTCCCTCGCCTAGCACGATCCCCCGAAGAACGCTGATTCGCTATAGCATCCATTCGTCCCTGGAGAACATTTTTACAACAACGACAAAAAACCGGAATGAAATCCCAAAAATCTGAACGGTACTTCGGACGAGTGAGAGAGAACACAGCAGCAACAGCAGCAGCGGTCCAGGGGGAAAAGTATCCCGCTGTTAGCTTTTCCTTGAGTGTGTCCTCTGATTTTGATGTTTTTATACGTGTCCTGATTTTATGGGTTGGACTGCCTTCGTTTAATTTTTGCTGTAAAGTATTGCGATGCCCCCTTTAGTGGGGGAGAGTTTTTACAAAAAAAGAATTGCAATTGAACCAGAACATTAGTATATTTTTTATGGACCCTACTGTTCCCGTGGATAATGGAATTCGTGGGCAGTAGGCTCGTGGATAAGAGGAGTTCTGCAAAAAAATACGAACGGGAAGTCGACGATGGACGTGCGTTTGATGGTAACAGCTTTCGATGGAAAATCAGCACAAATGCAATGCCAGTGTTGAAAGCTTCTCACATTGCAGGGGTCAGCAAGGTGCATTTCAGTGCCCCATGCGCGAGTGTGCGATGAGCACGTACGCATCCTCATGATGTGTCTGTGTCTAGAATCTCTTGAGGGCAGGCTGCACTGTGCAGTGCCCTGTGATAGCATCGCTTTCGCTGTTGCACACAGTACTCTGTATTAGTCATGCTGGCAGACACATGGCAGGTTTTTTTCAGATTTCTGTGACACATTAGTGTCCGTAGCATCAAGTGCTTTCGTTGTGACTAATGTGATATCCATTACACTATACAGACACCAGCACGCAAACACTCTGGTCATCCTCACAGCGGCTTTTGGATGACCGTGCATTGTGCGGCCGGCTGGAATGATCTTCCTTCTGATGTTCGGAAGTCACTGGAGCTATGCACTTTTAAATCTAAATTAAAAACTAATTTCTTTAGAACTGCTTTTTTGTTTAGTTTGTTGACCACCCCCCATACGTCCGATTAGCACGGTTGGCTATGTGCGGAGAAAAATTTGTTCAAGATACATACATTGTGTTTTGCTTGTCAGGATAATTTAGTTTTTCTTACACACATAAGAGTGGTATGTGAAAGTGATCACCCCTTACGTTATATTCAATGGCTTTGTGCAATTGACGTAAAAGTGTTTTCATCGTAAAGATTTTCGGGTTGGATCGCGATCTAACCGAAAAACCTCTGTTATGGGTAATATTGGTTGCGTAAGCACGCTAACTAATGCTCTACTATAGTAGGGGTGCTGCCGTAGTCTTAACGAGTGGCATGCTGGCAATGTGGAGGTCACCGCTTTGATTTTTTCTGCCCGGTGCGGCGGTTGAAGCGACGGTGCAAGTTTCATGAACCCCCCCTCCCCCTACAGCGCCTCTATTCATCCTGCAGTACTTAAAACATAATTTTTATTTTACCTGGTAAGGCCCACTGAGCTATGTAGCTTTTTTTCAGAAGCAACCTGGCCATCACAAACAATAGCTCAACGAAGTGGCTTATCACGTGGAAATTTATAGCAGCCAAATACGCACGTTGATTCTAAATGTTGAGGGAAAAACCGGGGAACCTGGAGAAAAATCCATGCGACCACGGGGAGAGAGACATGCAAACTCCAAATATACAGGCGTCAGGGTTGGGATCGAACCCACGACCTCCTGTATACCAGGCAGGGTATTGAACATCTCGCTACTGTGGCGCCCTTGGGTTCACCAGAGTGAGTCGATCGGCAAGTTGCACGTGGTGGGGTAAAGTGTGGGTTACTTCCACCTCTTCCAGCATGAAAGAGTAGGTGAAATCACCTCCATGGGGGCTCTTTAGAGATTTCTCTCGTGAACTCCTTCCACCATCAATCTGCCCGAGCCGATTTGCGCCGCTGGCAATCTATGATTTAACACTGACTTACGTTTGTGCATTGTTTTCACATTTTATTTGCGACGCGGTAGTTTTTTTGTTTCCGATTATCGTTCGCGCAATTTCCATCCTTTATCCCGTTTACTTTTCGTTCTGTCGTTTTGGTCTCCCTTGCAACTAGGGCTCATCCTGGTCTCTTGAGTTCTTCGCCCGGTTAAGTCAAATAAACCTGGCACTTGATCATTGCTGTGAGCAAGACACTGCAGGGCCGTACCTTTACCCCTGCTTAAGGGGGGAGTTCCTGCTGAACGAGCGGTGGTTCGCACGACGTGTTTTCCCTCTAACGCGGTTCTTCCATTAGGGAACACGCGGAGCGCAGGAAGGCGCACCGTTATAACACGGTTTCTTGGGCAGTCGATGCCGAACTACTTTCTTGAGCTGCGCGGATGAGCGGTACGGTGATACAGTACGCGGAATGATGCAGTAACGCGGCGGCGTAGCCTCAGTTATTTGTCCCGCCATCTCACTGCGTGTGATTAGTAGTACATCGTAACTCGCCAAACTTTACTGTTACATTATTCACAGGGGAATTTTTTCGACGAACGCGTTTTTCTCTTAACGCGGCAATTTTATTAGGAACGCATCTACCGCGTTAAACGAGGACTTACTGTACTGTCGTGTATAATATGACATTTTCTTTCGCACCAACTAGTACATTAAAGCTTTCCCATTCTGATGACGTAGTGATGATGTACACGTGGATGTACACGTACATCATCAGAATGGAATCAGAAGAAAACATTTGATTACTATCGGTATGTCTTAAGGTCGGAAGACGTATCAAGGCTCCCACAAGGCCATGTGGGAGGGCGTGTGCACAGTTTGGCGCTACGCCTCTCTAAAATTAACACTGACTGCCTGCGCGTTCCGAGATTCACCGGTCAATGGTACCCCTACCCTGCAACTTGCAGATGTCTTGGAATGCGATAGGGTTAAGATGCTACATCAAAACCTTCTGGACGTCCCTGGTATCCAGCGAATATACTGTGCAGATTCTGCTCTTGAAGAAGTCTGATAACTTCACACCGCTTAAATAAATACCAAAATATTTTATTAAATACATTTCACATTTTATTCTTTCGTCGATATGAAAAAAAAATGTTCCAGTGTAAGGACATCCCAAAAAATATACTCTTTAAATGTGTAAGCTTAACTAAATACATTCACCAGTTCTAAACCTTCATATTGCAATTGATGTTTAAAAATTGGTTGCCACACCCTGTAACCTCATACTTCCTCTCAGTTATTTGCGTTTTGAGTCCCAACCTACAGGGCATAGTGTGGTCTGCCACCAGAATCAGAATCTTTATTTAGACTGCAGGAGGTGGAATCCGATGAGCTATGAAGCTCTTTATGGGCACGGGGTCAGCGAGTTACAACAGCAAAACAATACGCAAAAAAATACACGGTAGGAGAGCAAAATAGAAAAAATGGTCAGCAAGTGACTAAAAATAAGTGAAATAAATGTATACGTCTGATTCATCAAACTTGGGCAAGGCAGCAAAAACAACAAGACAGTCCCAGGCCACACCAAGATAACAGCAATACAGCATTGGCCCCTCAATAAAAATGGCACATTGACATTGAACAATCGATACACGGCGAGTAGCAAGGATCAAAGTTACAAATCACATTTGCAAATATGACTGCTGTATCCAGCACTCATCTCCTGTGTCGCCATTGAGATGCCACTCCTTTGGTGCGCCGAGCAACCCGCAGTATAAATAGCGCACCGGTTGCCAAGCTGTGCCACCGTGGTGGCCTTTAGCACCGGTTCAGATTCCTCCCCATCCCACAGCTCGGGCGTCAGCTGCTTGCTTATCGTTGCGCAATCACGCACTCGGTCCGTACATGAGGCTTTTCTGAGCCAGCCTGCATCAGTCTGCGACGTCAGATCGTGAAGGACGCGGCGTCAAAAAATGCGTGCGCTCGTTACAACAGCGTGAAGAATTCATCATTGATAATAATTAGATATTTTAAAGAACGCGCTTTCGTATCGACACATCTCCGCCACGCAGGTAGGCTGCCTTTCGCCATTCTTGACGAGATGGTGCTTGAAGCCCTTTGACTGAGAAAACATATTTCCCAAAGCAATAACGATAATGGCACGCTGTTGATGGTGGTGATGTGGGATGAGGCGCGTGGTTATATGCCGTGTCAAGCTTGAGAAGTGGTCATGGCAAATGCCTCTGATGCCGGCACAACTCAATCGTTGATTCTTTCATTCAACCAGACTTACAACATGTTCTCTGGTTGTAATAATCCAACGGGGGATACTTACCCTTAGGAAAACCGTGCAAATTTATGAAAAGGGTTGCCAAAGCTTGGTGATAAAAAAAACCCCAGCGCCAAAACGACCCACATTGCCGTCTTCAGGCGATCACGTCGGTCAGTCAATCGATGCGATATTGATGACGCGCCTTTATTCGGCGACAGCCAAAGCATGGATGGCAGAGAACCACACCAGACATGATGGGCGCGAGAGATGTAAGAATGTTTTTTTGTCGGGACGTGAAAGCACTGATCATTGCAGTTGGAGTTCCAACAGGTTCAGGTTGCTTTACTCCAAAGCAGCAGTGGAGTAAAGGAACCTGAACAAACACAAAAACACACGACACGTGATGTCATGTCATTGCGCGACCTGAACCACGATGTCGTGTTCCCTGATTGATTACGTTCGAGGGCATACGTACATTGGAAAGGGTGTTGCATAAACCGTGCGCATGCATGATTTTTCTTCCTTGTTTAAGTAAAGAACTTTGAATTCAATACCACTTGAAAGGCCCTACAGTGGGTTTGATGTTCAGCCCGCATACACACGAGGGAATATGAAAACAATACATTTTGGGTTTGAGTTCCTCCCTTGTTAAGAAATTTTATACTTGGCCACTGCAAATAATCGTACCGGTTCAGCTGAAGGAAATATCCACCTCGGTTATTCTCTCCCTGCTTATACATCGCACACTGTGTGTGCTCAACTGGTTAAGAGGCAGCAGCAGGCCAACGCTGAGAGATTCAGGACGGCACAGAGAGAGCCCTGTCCCATTATTGTTGGGGGTGTCTTTGCGTCCCGTGATTTGTTTTGCAAATTTGGTACAGTGACCGACGATTGGAGTCGCGTGACATCCCCAAACCGTTTGTGCTGCGACGATTCATTCTCCTGCCCCTTCTCTTAAGTCGACTGTGAGAATGAGTTAAATTTATCTCAATAAACTCTCGGTTGGAAAACATGAAAAAAATATCTCTCGAATAATGAACACCGAGATCTGCTTCTTTAGCTGCTCTTTATTTTGGCAACGTATTTTTTGGAATACAATTGAAGCTTTCGTGACTGCAGAGATTACTATACTCTACAGCCTCTATAAGTCCCTGTACGTTATCCCTCCAGGCGTGTTTCTGTGTGTGCCTCTCCATGTGTGTATGTCTCTTGTTGTGGTGTTACTCTGGTTGTCCCTCTGTGCTGCCCAAAACATCTTTCCCTGGATGTTCTTCTCTGTGTATGTATCTCTGCTACCTTGTACCTCATATCTGTTCACTCTTGTCTACGTTAGTATGTTCAGCCCAGAAGATGAACACGAAATTTAGCAGTCATTTGAAATACGTGGTCAACCAGGTTAGTGTCTAACTGTGTTGTTGGCCGACTTGTTTTGCATCACATTATGTTTCTAAGGTTTGTTGAGTTCTCGTCTCTCATCTTCTTGTTGTATTTGCCTCCGTGCAGTTTACCGTTCTCTGTGTGCTAGTTGCGTGATGTCCTCCTATGTGTTCCCTCGCTATGTGTTTTACCCCATTTCCACCTGATGATGATCGTTTGTGTTGCGTTCGAAACGTCGTGATTTATTTGAATTTAATTTATTTAAAAAAAAATTCTACATACGTGACTTTACCAAAAAAAAAAAGAATATTTTTTGGAAATTAGATACCCGGCCCATCCACCCCCAGTGCCTGTAATGTACATTTTCTTCATGCACAAGTGTGACCAGGGGAAATACACTCGGGCATTTACTTTTCCTCGAAAATGTATCACTCCTTAACAAACGGTCAACTTGAGGATAAAATTACAATCAGCTCTTTCACGTGTGTGTGCGTGTGCGTGCGTGTATCTTTTGTATTTGAGGAGTGGTGGTGTAATAGTGTAATAGTTCGCGTACTGTGATACCCATGGCACCTGGGTCTGTCCCGTGACCTTTCTGCAAGCAGGCCATCAACACTTCACGTGGCCTTAGGTTTGATTCCTGGCCACGTCCAAAAGCAGTGGTATTGGAACTCTTACTGTGCCTCCCTAAGTTTGACTCAGCCTTAAATTATCCTTAAATCAGTACCCAGTGTGAAGTGGAAATGTCAGAATTGGGCATATAAAGGCAGCCAGCCGGGTGTAATGTTGGCCACGCAATGTAATCATGTGCTGTATCAGCTTTAAGATCCGCTCGATAACACCACTTGCCCTAACAGTCTGTTGAAGGCTATATGGGGATCCGTACCTTTGTCTTTTTGTATTCGTGTGTGCCTTTTTGCGTACATTGTGATGTGTGTGTGTGTGGGGGCAAAGAAATTGGGGGTATGTCTCAACAATAACTGTGCCAGTTTAGCAGAAGGAAGTGAATTGTGCCAGTCACTTCCTGTCCTTGCGTTCATCATACATTGCACAGCGCGCACAGTGATAAAGGTTTGTATTGGACGCGTACGCAAGAGCAGCTATGAGAATCCATACCCGCCCTGGCATTTTCTGAGCTTGGTTGAACAATGTTTTCTGTTCATTGTGATGTCTGTGTTCGAATAAAACAGAGAGAGGCTTTCTGAATGGTACATACAGGGCATCTGGAAAGTTTCTGTGGAATTTCTTATGATGATCGGCAGAAGAGGAAGCAGTGGAATGAGTGTTTAGCAACACTGTACTATTAATTAATCTGACAACCTGAGTCTTACTCCCGGCTCACGGCCAACACCAGTGACTATTATCTGAACCGGTCCTGGGTCTACCCTAGGTTGACTCAGCCTCAAATGAGTACCCAGTGCGTTGTGTAAACATTTCCACTGGGGAGACAAAGGCGGTCGGGCGTGGTGTTGACCACCCACCCCCTCGTGGGCCATGCCGGCCTTCATAGGTGTTCGCTAACAGTACTTGGCCCAACAGTCTGTTTAGGCTATATGGGGCATCTTTATGTTGTTTTGTATGTTGAACATCTTTCGAACCGTACATAGTCAACCGTGCTAATGTTTCAGGGAACACTCCATTGTTAAACTGGCTCATTTTATGCAATAGGAAACACATTAAGCACGCATACATGGACATTCTATGTTATACGTTGATAGTAAACATTTAAGTAATCTGAATTTGGAGAGTTATTTTTGTAGTACAGTATTTGTTAAGTTGTTGCTTTACATTCGTACATTGGGGAGTTGACTTTTCAAGTGCAGTGGCACCTCGGTATACGTCGTGAATTCGTTCCAGAAGGTAGGACTTACACCGAAAATTACAGAAACCAAACGGATTTTTCCCATAAGAAATAAAGGGAAAGGAAATAATCCATTCCAGAATGTAAGAAATTATATTTTATATGGCATATTATACATTAATGGGGTTGTATAAAATAATTTAGACACTACTTATTACTAAAATGCATACATAAATACAAAATAAATGCATAAATAATTTTTTTTAAATAAAAATAAAATTTGACATCACTTTACCTTGCTAAGAGGAGTTGATAGCCTACGAGGATGGTGGTGAGGAAGGGGAGGAGTCGTGAACGGGGTCTACGCGGGTACGCGGTGACTCATCCCGACCCATACAAGTTCTAGCAAGCACGTCGTATCCCAAGAAAGACGTCGTATCCCAAGAAAGACGTCGTATCCCAAAACATTTTTTTCTCGCGAAAACACGACGTGTACCAAATTCGACGTATTCTAAAGACTGTTAGCAAAAGCCGGCACCTGTCTGCTTCACATCTTAGTAGGCATGTGTTGAAGCATCGCTACAATACATCCATCAAGTCGTGCATGCAGCAATTCATTACAGTATTTGCAATTGGTGAACATTTTCCAGTAATTGTTTAAATATTCTTTGGGTCTTTCGATAAAGTGACGTAGATAGGTTCAAATTAATTATAATAATAAATATCAAGTTAGCAAAAACGACGACGTTTCCATCACAACACAAGCTATTGTCATCAGGAGGATCGCTTATGTTGTGATCGAAACGTCGTAGTTTTATTTTATTTTATATATATATTGTTTTTATTAATTTGAACATATCTACGTGACTTTACCGAATGACCCAAAGAAAATAAATTCCTATTTAAAGCTTTCGTGACTGCAGGGATTCATCTTCTTGGTTCTTTCGGTAAAGTCACGTAGAAGGGAAATAATAAAATAATAATAAAACATAATAAAATAATTCCTCTTGATATGCTAATTATTTTGTCAAGGCGCCCTTCCCCCCTTCCAACCCAGCTTAAATATACGCTCCAAGCGTGGTGGTGTTTCATTCAGACGCTGTCTCCCCGACAGACCTGGTCTTCACCTGAGGACGGCTGCTTGCGTTGTGGCCGAAACGTCGTGAGAATTATTTTATTATGTTTTATTTTTATTATTTTTCCCTTCTACGTGACTTTACCGAAAGAACCAAGAAGATGAAAAAATAGTTGTTATCATTTTTTATTTTTTTACCTACGTGACTTTACCGAAAAAACCAAAGAGTATCATTCGATGTTGCGGATGTGTAAAGGGATAGAGTTTCACATCGAGGGGGGTGACAGCAGAGAACTGACGTGAGGCTGTAACATTGCTCTGCCTCTGAAATGTCCCCCTCGCTCGACGATGAACGACAACGCCGTCCGTGCCTCCGCAGGGGATGGCACTGCTCAGCTACACGTGGTTGCTGCTGAAGATGTGCCTGCGCTTTGGCATCATGGTGATCAACAACCTGGTGGCCATCCCATCCTACCTGCTCTACCTGCTGGCGCTGCTGCCCCTGCGCCTGTGCCGCCCGCGCCTCTTTTGGGAGCTCGAGGGCGTCATGTTCAAGTGGCTCCTCGCCATTGTGGCCTCCTGGGGCTGGGTGGCTGGATACACAGGTGGGTGGGTCAGTCGGCGAGACGAGCCACTGCTCGTGCCTGCTTGGAGTCATTCTTTGGGATGGCATGAGACTGTCAATGTTGGACCACAACCAACCAACCCACGGAATAGAATTGTCTGATAAGCCAGACTGGGCATGTTAATTCAATATATTTTTTAACGCGTGACAATTTATTCGTAGATTTAAAAAAACTAAATAAACCTCGACTGGACACGTTATCTCTGCGGGTATCCATTCAAACGTGGCCATGCACAGCGACCACTGCCTGTCGGCGATTGTTGACTTTGAATCCGCGAAACAATTTCAGTTTTCTTTCCGGTAATTTTGGTTGAATGCGAAATCTGCTTCTTGATTGCGTATTCACAGTTGTCACATTTCGAGGCTGTAACCGAGGCCTACGAGCCACTTCATCGCTGAAGCTACCACAATTGTCGATGATCACCCTTGTCGCATTCACAAATGAAAAAAAACTAATTTCTTGAACTGCTTGTTGTTGCGTTTAGTTTGTTGTGTGTGTCGTCCCCCCCCCCCCCCGTTGGCTACGTACAGTGCGAAACAACTTCAGCATACATACATATGTGCAGTCGCCCTCGTCGTCGTGAGGATGAGTGGGTTACAGCCTGCAAATGTGACAACTGTGAATATGCTCTTTACGTGATAAACCTTACTAATTGGCTGTGTCGGGTGGTGGCGGGTTTAGCAACACATTTATGTTTACGCAATCTAACCCAAAAAAGCTTCTTATGGATGATATTAGTTGCAAAAGCCTTACTACTCCTGTTACGTGTTAAACTTTAGCAATTACGGTTTGAGCCCCTGGTGGGGGTGGAACCACTTTTCTAATTTTATTTTGTATGGTTTTCTTGGGCTGTGCACCCAGATTTATAGAGTGCTGCTGCACTTTGGGGTTGTAGTAGTTGAGGGCTTTGCATGCCCGATCGTACAAAATTAGGACGTTAGACATCCCGAGTTGAGAGCGGCAGTGATCGGTGAGAAGAATAAATCATTATTTAATCGAAACCTAACAAGAGAAAAGTACAAAGCCCTATGTATCATCTTTCCAATCCTTCAACCAACATCATATCCCTTTTTATTACGATACATTTTCTGACTGCCGTGCCAACTATCATTCGATTAACTTGGTGACACAGTTGGCAGAGATGTATCTGCCAGGATGTATTTGTGGACTTTATGATTAACAATTCATGGGCTGCCACGGGGAACGCTACCGGCCACAAATTGCCATGGCGACTTGCAGATGTGTACAACTTTGCACCCTTTTTTCCCCGTTGCGTTGCTGTTTGTGTCAAATATTTGGGAACAATGTGAAATGATAACGTTTTAAAGAGGAAGCTTGGTGAGCGATAGGACGTCTGTGTCCTGTTCCCAACTGGATCAAAAATATAATCTTTAAATCAGCCACGGGTGCATTGATAGCTCCTGTGATGCGCTGAAACTCTGTCTGCTGGCAAAGGAAATAAGACATCAGCATCAGGCACATCAGTATCTAAATCCAGGCAACCAACACCAATCCCATTGCCAGGCATACCAATTGCATTGACTCTGTGTCAGCATTACGTGTGTATTTCTTTACGACCCAAGAATCGAGGATTTCGGAACCTCCGGATTGAATACATGTAGTGATAAATATAAGGGGATATTTGTTTGGCAAACCGAGTGTGTACAGCACATCATCATAATTATTTGAGTCCATTCCTTTATTCCTCCTGGTTACTGCCCTCTGCTTGCTTCTGGATGGGCAGAGGGTAATGGTTGATGGAGACAAAAAGCTTATAAATGAGTAATATCTCAAAAAGCATGAAATATTTTCCGTTCCATTTAGTTTTAGGGGAATTCTAAGAAACAATAAGCAATTTAGAAACGTGCTTAATGTTGACAATGGAAATGAACTAATGCAATTGAAAATCTACTCCAGAATATGACAAAACAACGCAATTGGGAGTAAATAAATAATAAAGGAATGTTTCCATACTCTTTGGTTCTTTCGGTAAAGTCACGTAGGTGAACAAATAAAATAAAAGTAAATAAATTAAATCACGACAATTGTTTTCTTGCTGTGGTTGTTCCACCTGATGACGGTTGCTTCTGCTGCGCCCGAAACGTCGTGATTTAATTTATTTATTTTAAATTTTATTTTTTCACCTACGTGACTTTACCGAAAGAACCAAAGTATGGATCCTTGCAGTCACGAAAACTTCAAATCTAGAAAGGAATGTTCGTCAGTCATTGTTTGTGACTGATGCAGGGACTCCTCTACTTACGAACGAGTTAGGTTGCAGAGGTCTGTTTCGTCACTGGATTTGTTCGTAAGTCCAACTTTACTCCTGTCGATTCCAAACATGTTGTACGGCCATGTACACTAAACATGGGGAATGGCTTTAAAAAGTTGTATAATCTTCTGTAGATGTAGATGCCACTGGTTTTTCATGGTCTGCAGATGTAGATGCCACTGGTGTCTTCTCATTTTGCAAATGTAGATGCCATTGGTTCCTCATGTTCTGCAGATGTAGATTTCACTGGTTCTTCACGTTCTGCAGATGTAGATGCCACTAGTTCTTCACGTTCTGCAGATGTAGATGCCACCACTGCCATCTATTGCGCGGCGGTTGAACTTACGAATCTCGATCCGAACAGGCAACTGAACATATGGACAGGTTTGTTCGTATCTCTGAAAGTTTGTAAGTCGAATGCTTGTAAGTAGAGGAGTCCCTGTATAAAGATGTGAGGGGGAAGGATTAAGTATCTGTTGAGGACAATTCTTACCTATTTCCCAAAGCTTGAGAAATGTCAGGTGAGAAAAGAAATGAGGAAGTTGGTCCTCTTGGTTAGAAGAATATATCTTCTTGGTTCTTTCGGTAAAGTCACGTAGAAGGAAAATAATAAAAATAAAAAAAATTTAAAATTATTTTTTATTTTATTATTTCCCTTCTACGTGACTTTACCGAAAGAACCAAGAAGATGAATCCCTGCAGTCACGAAAGTTTTAAATAGAAGAATATAATTTATTTTTACCAAGGAAAAGTTCAGTTTTGGGAAAAGAAATGTGATTCAAGAGGCGGGTAAAATTCCATAACTGTACCTCCGATTAGCACGATTGTCTACGTAGAAGAAGTTCAACATTCGTACGTACCAGGACGACCGCCCAGCAAAGGCACCGTCTCGTCTGTGCGCACGAGCCACGCACACGTCACGCACGCGACAGTTTCATGCTCACTTTGTAGAACCGGTGATGTGGCGCGCAAAAAGCTTGATAGCTCATCGGATTTCTCCAATATAAATAAATATTTTGATTCTGCATGGCCATGCAGGGAAAGGAAAATCCTTGACCCTGCCCTATTTGGCGGAAGAGTCCAATGTTTATAAATATTGTACCTGCCTTTTCACCGGAGCATGCGTGGTGGGGAAAGTGCCATTGGGTCTGGTGGGCCTATGCTGCATGATGGCCATCAGTATCAGTCCGTTTCTATCTTCGATTGCCTCGGGGGGGGGGGGGGGGACCCAATTTGTGGGCAACTAGTCTGAAACAGCAATGTAATTCCGTGAAAAACTAGAGACTCACATTAGTGTAATCGGAATGTTAGCAACGTCCAGTATTTAATGCCAACTAGTTAATCCAAAAAGATGCAAATATGTATGTCCTTTTTAAAAAAGTTGTTGAAAACATTTTCAGTCGAATTAATTGCACCGCTGTGGTCATTTGATCGCGGTCGTCAATCTTACGGGTAAAATAGTTTTAAAGCTCACTTTCCAGAGCTCTCGTAATCTGGAGAAAACAGTAAATTTGACCATTTCTGATAATTGTTTTTTTACCCTTTTATCTGGCAACTACTAGTGCGCCTTTTGGCGTCATTTGGTCCAACACCATGTGAGACTAGGCTCTAAAGAAAGCTGTCTCGGGTGGACCAATCAATTTCAAGGACAGTGCATACATCAGAGTTGTGTTTTTGTTTGCATTTCGACTGCAGGTATTGTGGCCAATGCAAACATGACTCCTTGTAAAAAAAAGTGTCAGTTTTGTTGCCAGATAAAAGGGCAAAAAAACAATTATCATATTTTGCTACTGGCAAATGAGGTTCCAATGGTGGTTAACCATTTATTTTTTGTGAAGGAAGTGTTTTTAGTAGCGATCAAATGTGAGCGGCGATGATGCCGATATTATTTTGACGTCAGGCAATGCCATCCTTTTGGTTGCTTCGGCAAAAAAAGGAATAATAAATGCACATCAAATTTTTAATGTTTTCGGTACTCTGTCTTGTTGTTGGAGCAGCCTTTGGTTTAATGTGTCAATATAAGCGGTGTGTGTTTTGGCTGCAGCTAATTCGGCTGTGACGGTCCCACCTGATGACGGAGACTTGTGTTGCCTCCGAAACGTCGTGATTTTTTTTTTATTTGCATTAATTTTGATGTTTTACCTACGTGACTTTACCGAAAAAACCTAAGAATATGATTCCTTGCCGTCACGAAAGCTTCAAATCTAGAATTGTGTTTTGGCTGTTTAAATGTAAATTCCACGGGCCTGTTGTTGAGTCACACGTGGAGAAGTGTATGATTGTATGTTAGCTTCTCTGAAACGTGTTTCATTCATGTAATGGAATAAAAAGAGGCAATCGTATGACGTGCAGACCATCAATACAGACGAGGTTATGCCTTCTATTTTAATTTCGTAAAAATGTCGAAACTAAATTAGACGTTCGCAGAGCCACATTCACAGCAGTGGTCCGCAAACCTATTGAACGACAGCGAGAGCGGAATAATAAGTGAAATGTTTATTTTTCTTGTGATATATCAACTGATGTTTAACCTCTGGGCTATGGAAGTCGACTGTTTTGTGCTCCCTCGAGAAAATGAATCTGCTGCCTGTCTGGTGGGAAAATACTGAAAAATCAGTCGAGAATAGGTGGTCATGTGGCTCAGCTGACTGAAGTCTGTGTCACGTGGGATAGTAGGGGGCTGGAGTCTGTGTCACAGGGATTGTAGGGGATTAGAGTCTGTGTCACGGGGATAGTAGGGGATAGTAGGGGATTGGAGTCTGTGTCACGGGGATAGTAGGGGTTGGAGTCTGTGTCACAGGGATAGTAGGGGATTGGAGTCTGTGTCACGGGGATAGTAGGGGATAGTAGGGGATTGGAGTATGTGTCACGGGGATAGTAGGGGGCTGGAGTCTGTGTCACAGGGCTGTTTGGGGACTGAGCCAGCACCGGTGAGGGTTTGGGTTCGGATCCTTGGAGGCTGTCACAAGATGAAGAAAGCTCTCAATTGCAGTGATGTGATGATGGTTTTTCATAGGTAGCTTGGTGGTGCAGCCCTGCAATGTTTTTGCTTGCACCACTGCCTGTGGAAGAGTCTCAACTTCAGGGTAACTTGGCCTATTCTTCCTCGCTGGGTAGACGTTTTGGGAGAGGTGGGGGTTCCCCACAATTTACCCCACCACATGCAGCCTGCTGATCATTTATACTGCCCGTTGGACAGAATGTGGAGTTGGAATTAAGCAACTTTTAACAATTTTTTTCAGCTGCCCCTGCCGGGAAATTGAACCACTGACCTCTGGATTGCAATTCCAGTTTGCTGACAGTTAACACCACAGGAGCATCCTGATGGTCTAGGATTAATAACTGCACAACATTTGTCTCTTTGCTCAGTGCAGTGCAAACGCAGCACTGGGGACTTATTGAGAAGGTAGACGTAGAAGAAAAACCACTCACTATTTGTGCAGCGCTAAGTGTATGTATGTTGAACTTCTTTCGCGCCGTACTTAGCCAATCGGAGGTGTGGAAAGGCTACGGTCTATAGGCTGTGTTAATATAAATCGTGGCCATTTCTATAAATTGCGGCGATGAAGAGCGCAGTTCAAGTCTAGCATGAAGCCGAACGCTTGAATGGTAAATTGTCTGTAAAACCATTTAGAGGTGAAATTGAGGCCGATACCATTGTAATGTTTTGGTCGTGTGGAAGGTGTGTGAGGATAGCGGTAGATAATATCGACTCAACTGGTGAAAAGGGGATTGAGAGCATGTTTTTTTTATTGGTACTTTTTCACAAATTCCATCAGCCACAGTAACTGCCTTTCTGGCAATGTATAATTTCAGCAGCATTTGTTCAATACAAGCAAACTCTGGAGCAGTTTCAACAAAGAGTGTCTCATCAGCAGTCAGGCTGACTGGAGTCTAGGCGGGTGAACTGTCACATGTTCATAGGCAAGAACCCTCTCTGTTTGATATGGGTTCTAAAAGGCTGTCTGGTTGATATATGATGTGGGCGTATTGTCTGCATATTTATTTTATGACTTAGATTCTCCACAACTACCTTAATTTTGTCGTGTTATTTGTTGCTTCAGAGAAGCCTAACCTCTGAACCTGTTGCTGCTACTGCCTGAATTGACCAACGGTGCACGCGTGTGTGGCTGCATTTCTGTGGGGAGCAGTAGTGCAGTGGTTAGTGCACTTTGTTATTCACCCGCTGACTCGAGTTCAATTCCCGTTCATCACAGTGACGAATACAGATAGTCCCCGAGTTACGATGGTCCGACTTACGATATTTCGATTTTACGATGGCGATAGCGATACGACAAAATTGTTAAATATTTTAAATCTCGCGCGGCAGGCAAACGCAGCAGCGTACGAGGTACGATACTGTACGTTGGGACGATGCAGGGATGTCCGCATCTCCCGCCTTTCTATTAAATTGCAGTTCATATAGGTAGGCTTAGAATTTAGCTTGTTTTTTTTTATTTACATTTTACTGTGCAATACAGTATTGTAATTAATAAATACATACAGTATATAGTTTATACAGTATGGTACTGTAAATTGCTCTGTTTTGCTAAATTATCACCATTCTTTAAGGCTTCTGGGTAGGCTAGGCCATCTTCGACTTACGATATTTTCGACTTACGATGGGGTCGTCATAACGCATCTCCATCGTAAGTAGAGGACTGCCTGTATAACAATGTGCAAATATTTGAACCGGGCCTGGGCCTCCCATAGTGTCAACTCAATCTCAAATGACGACCTCGTGCGATGTGTAAAGTCAGCACTGGGGGAGACAAAGGCAGCCGGGCGTGGTTCAAGTTCAAGTTAATTTATTAGGTATTGCCCTCTGAGCCATTCGGCTCTTGAATCGGGTGCAACCGCAACAAACAAAAAGCAAAAACATGAACAAGAAAACATCTTAAAGTGAATATGTGACTAAGTGCAAACAGAAAATCCAAGAAAAGACATCAAAATATTGCAGAAAAAAATCACCCTACACCACCGCTGTGTGCAAAAATCCCAGTGCGATGCAAGTCAAACAACCAACAACAACCACAAGACAACTTAGATTAAGGCCATCAGTCTAACTCTGTACTACAACAAACAAACATGGTGCTGGTCACCCACCCCCTTGTGTGCCGTGCCGGCCTTCATTGGTGGTCGCTTAACAGTGCTTGCCCCAACGGTGTGTTAAAGGCTCCACGGGGGGTAAATCTTTGTCTTTGTGTGCTCGGCAGTGGTAGAGTGGGGCGCGGACGTGGCTGCCATTGCCGAGGACCAGGCGCTCGTCATGGTCAACCACCAGTCGACGGGCGACATCTGCACCCTCATGATGTGCCTGCAAGACAAAGGGACCGTAAGTAAACTCGCAGCTCGCGCGTTTGAGCGACTTTTCGCGAAACTCTCGTCAAGAAGCCCCCCGCTCCAAGGCATCTTCGCGTAGCCGGGCACGGCGGTGCCTACGTACGCGGGTGGCTGCCTGTAGTACGGTGTTGCGGAGGCAGTGAGGGTCGTGGCGGATCGCCGCACGGATGTTTGTCGAACTCCCTTTGCCGTGGGGCGTCGAGGAGACGCCATGCCCTGATTCCTGTTCCGTCTGCACGGAATAGAGCGTTTCCCCCCACTCGCCCCCGTGGGCTCTCTCCGGGAGCTCCGGTTTCCTTCCACATGTAAAAGCACATTAATTGGCCGATGTGACACCTTAATATGTAGAGGGTCGCAGTGCTTTGGCACATGTTGGGATCGGCGAGTCTCGTGGCTGCCACGCCCCTCGTCCGTGGTTCCTCCTCGCGCCTCCGAGTCGTCCTCTCTCTACGAGAGCGTGCGAGCGAACGGTGTGCGGAGGTGGGGCGTTACAAGTCGAACGTTATTATTATTACACTAGTCAACAAAAAAAAATTTCTGGCCTGGACTTTTGCAGCTGTTTTAGACAAATTTCAGGGTGCTGATTCCAAATCTGATCTCAGATTTACTCTATCACATCTCATTTTATGCTATCGGCATACCCCATTTTCATTGATTTTACCCGAAATTAACTCTGTCACTTATGATTGCAAGTTGTTGCGAGTCAGTGACTGCTTTAGTGTTAAAATATTGTGCTGTATTTTTTGGAGAGTGTGTTTATAATATCATTTAATGTAGATATCCACATTTATTTAATATTTTTCTTCTGCAGTTTTTATTGAAAATGCAATATTTGATATCTCAAAAACCTGATGTGATAGACAAAAACTGATGCCAGATTTGGAATCAGCACCCCAACATTACCTTAAACCCGTTGGAATACCTTATGCCAGAAAAAGTGTGTTGACCAGTGTTATTAAAGCGAGGGATTAGTGGCGCTGTGATCAGGGCACTCGACTCTCTTTCAGAATACTCTTAGTTTTTTCGGTAAAGTCACGTAGGTTAAAAATGAAATTAAAATTAATAAAAATAAAATAACAAAAATCACGACATTTCGGAGGCAACACAAGTCTCCGTCATCAGGTGGGACCGTCACAGCCAGATTTCAGAAAGCAGTTATGGTGGAGATGCAGCTGCTGCTATTGCTTGCTCACACCACTGAGTTGGCGGAAGGGCGTTGACTAGAAGTAGCAGCTTATAGACTTTGACTTTTATATAACTTTTATTGCCGCCAGAAGCAGCAAAAGCACTGGAGGCGATTTCGATATGAAACACACAAAGTCACCAGCAAACAAATGAAAAATAAACGCTACAAATCGACGCGCTTTGGGGCTAAAAGCACCGCACACAACACAAAAAAATAGTCACGTGGTGGTGGTCACCGCGCACGCCACGGTGACGAGCGAGCGCTTCAGACGGTGAACACGAGGGTGCCGTCCACGCTGGTACAGAGAGGGGCTTGTCCGGCTCCCCAGCGCTCGAAGAAGACGCGCACATCACCGACATGTGTGTGGTACGCGTGCTCCAGCCGGAGCCGCGCCTTGAGCAGGCCTCTGAACACTGGAAGCACAGAGCAGCCGTCAGTGTCACCTTCCAGCAGCTTATAGAGAGCCCCTCCAGATTTTACTTGGCCTGTGCTTCCACAGCGGCCAGGCATCTGGGAAGGGATGGGGATGGTAGTTAATGCCCTTTGAGAGGCTAGATCGTTGTTTTTTCTCGCAGTTGGTGAACATTGAAAAAAAAAACACTTGCATCCCACCCTCCAAATGAATAAAATAAATCTTAACAAAAATGCGTGCAGTGACCAAACATCCCCGAGTCTGCTGGCTGTGTGTGTGACACATTGTGCAAGCATGCAAACAAACATCTTACGTAAATAAGATTGCTGTGTAGTGTAAACATAACGATGGTGGTGGTGGTGGGGGGGCATGGTTTTGGCATGAAGTTTTGCTTGTAAAGACAGATCTCGTTTTTTTTATGTGCAAATAATTTCTGTGCTTGCTCAGATTCAACTAAATTTTCCTTTGTCTGTGTGTGTGTGGGTGCTTGCAGACGATTAGGCACATAATGTGGGTAATGGAGCACATATTTAAGTTCACCAACTTCGGATTGGTGTCTTGGGTGCATGGGGATTTCTTCATCAAGCAGGTACGGCTGCATTCTCACCGCGCACACCGGCGTGTATCCGCCTTCACCACACCTCACCGGTACCGTCACCACACCTCACCGGTACCGTCACCACACCTCACCGGTACCGACACCACACCTCACCGGTACCGACACCACACCTCACCGGTACCATCACCACACCTCACCGGTACCGTCACCACACCTCACCGGTACCGACACCACACCGCACCGGTACCATCACCACACCTCACTGGTACCGTCACCACACCTCACCGGTACCGACACCACACCTCACCGGTACCATCACCACACCTCACCGGTACCGTCACCACACCTCACCGGTACTGACACCACACCTCACCGGTATCGACACCACACCTCACCGGTACCGACACCACACCTCACCGGTACCATCACCACACCTCACCGGTACCGTCACCACACCTCACCGGTACCGACACCACACCGCACCGGTACCGTCACCACACCTCACCGGTACCATCACCACACCTCACCGGTACCGTCACCACACCTCACCGGTACCGACACCACACCTCACCGGTACCGTCACCACACCTCACCGGTACCGACACCACACCTCACCGGTACCGACACCACACCTCACCGGTACCGTCACCACACCTCACCGGTACCGTCACCACACCTCACCGGTACCGACACCACACCGCACCGGTACCGACACCACACCGCACCGGTACCGTCACCACACCTCACCGGTACCGTCACCACACCGCACCGGTACCGTCACCACACCTCACCGGTACCGTCACCACACCTAACCGGTACCGTCACCACACCTCACCGGAACCGACACCACACCTCACCGGTACTGACACCACACCGACACCACGTGTAAGTTTTATTGTTTTTGGAAAACATTGTTGGTTATGGGAATCATCCGACCCTTATTGATTTGTTTCTTTATTAATGTCTTCTCGTGTTGCTAGTTGGCTCGGGGCTTTAAAGAGGCGATAAGAATCTCTTCAATCCTCATTTGAGTAGGAAAAAATAAGTAACATTTAAAAATACTTTTTTTTAAACACACTTTAATGAAATGTACCGTACTAGTAATGGCAGAACTCCACGACTCCAGGAAGTTGCCCCGAAGCTTGCCATAACGTAAGGGGCCGTGGTGTTTTACAGCCAACGTCAGTTGAGCGTGGACAATTAGACCCAAGCCGAAACATAATATATAAAAATGAATGTTTAAAAATACTTTTTTTTATTTCTTTGATAGAATATAGTATTGTCATCAGTATGACATAAGTATACCAAGTTTGCAGTCGATACCGCATTGGTAAGTGGGTTAAAATTGAGTTACAAGATTTGAGGATACGACAACAACAGACAGAGTGAGTTAAACAAAAGCGTGTAAAAAAGGACTTGTGACTTTTTTCTAGCAACTCGGTGCCATACACGAATCCTTGCCAAATTGCTATTGTATAAAATCCATCTTCAACTTTCTACTTAATATACGTCCAAAGTTTGATTTGTTTATTTTCTCAAGAGTACATTTTCTAAAAACGCGTTCAACTAATCGAGATACCCTAAATGAGATGCCATCGCAACGTAATTACTCTGATTTTATGGCCAAACATTGGCATTGAGATAATGGTGGAGCCCATGGTGTAACTTTCACCTCATTGCAAAAATATTGTTTAGTTACTCCTTACTGTTCCACAGTAGTCCATGACAATCACAAACTCTTCTCTTTAAACTTTACTTTTGTGTCAAACGGTTGCAGTATTATCCATAATAGAGGTTTTTGGGTTAGCTCGCGTGATTAACACATTCCTGCGGAGGGAGCGGGTAGGAACGTTGGGTTGCTCGGTCAATGGCCAGGGTCAACGGCGGCGTGGTGTATTCCGCAAATATGCCCGACTGAGGGCGGGCGCAAGCCGGCGTGAGTAGGTTAAACGTTGAGTTTTATAAGGGCACCACGGGGTGACCAGCCCCACCCTCCCCACCCAGCCCCTCCCCACCCTCCCCACCCAGCCCCTCCCCACCTTCCCCACCCAGCCCCTCCCCATCTTCCCCACCCCACCCAGCCCCAAAATCCCCACCCAGCCCCTCCCCACCCTCCCCTCCCCACCCAGCCCCTCCCTCCCCACCCAGCCCCTCCCTGCACGACGGACGGACGGACACAATAATCCCCTGTGGGCTGGTGGAACCAGTGGGTTCCTACCAGTAAAATGTGTTGCTAAACCTGCCGCCACCACCACCAGACACAGCCAATTAGTAAGGTTTGTCATGTAAACAAAACGTGCCAGTTTGTTACTAGTTCAGCACACCGGTGTATTGGAGAGCAAAGCCACAACATTTACAATTCGAGTACGACGTTTCGCCAGTAATTGCAACCGGCCTCATCAGGCGACAGCCAGAGTTGTGGCGAAATCCTCCTGTTTTGTTCCATATACTCCCAACAAAGACAACGGATGTGTTCTTTCCATTGGTGAGGGTTGGACGGTGGGGGGGGGGGAGAGTTGAACGCACGGGTCACTGCCGAGATCACAAAAGCTCTTGAGGCAGATGGAGTTCGCTTATATATTTGGTTTAATGAGACGGCGCTCCCGAACTAATTGGCAGAGGCGCACCACGATACAGTGAACGCCGTGCACCAATTTGACGTGCGCAGCAACGCGTCATGCCTCGTGTGCGATCCGCGTCGCATTTTCTGAGGGGAAATATTTTTTGAACCCTAATATTTTCGATTTTCCTTCGCTCATATCGTCTTCATAATTGTCCGGTAACCTCCCCCTGCACTGCTTGATTGAGGTACCAGCTCTCTGTGCCACGTTTCTGGTGTTATATTCATCTCACTACTGCATAACCTTCGAATGAAATCCCTGATTTTAACGTTGTTATTAGTGAGGACTGGCAGTGCAACTTTGTTAGGCCTTCATCTCATAACTAAACCCTGCAAATCACCACTCGGTTCTTTTTCTGTGGGTGTCCCAAAGGATACGTGTTTCCTCTCCATGGTCACATGTACCACCATGGACACAATTATGAACCCCCCCGCCCCCTTCCTTCCCACCATCACCATTCTACACAAATACCCCGAATGTACACTTTGGGGTGGTGACGTGGCTAGGCAAGAGGCTTTCTGCGGTTGGAATCCGGCGGGCCACCCTGGATAATGCTGCGCGTGTACTTGGCTGTAAATTGTGCTCCCGTCTGCGTCAGAGTGGACCTTAAGAGATTCTCCCTTCTCCGGGGAGACATTCGAAGAGAGGAGGCCATGGTGTTGCCAGCGTTGTGGTCCGCATTTTCCAAATTAAAACAATGCTCCTCGATTGGGATTGCACACACAGCGACATGCCCCCCCCCCTGCTGTGCCACTACCAGAGGTCGCAAACGGGTTTTGATTCCTTACCCGTACCCGTACCCGGCCGGGTACGGGTACCCGTACGCTACCCGTTCCCTACCCGAAATGAGTGACAAACGGTTACTCACCGGTGACTACCCGTACCCGTAGCCGGCCGCACCAGGGTCGCAAACGGGTACCCGGCCGGGTACGGGTAGCCAGGTATCGGGTACCCGGTTGCGACCTCTGGCCACTACTGTGGCTTTGCAGTAAAAAAAACGAGCTGAATACCAAATGTATTACGTTATTATTACTGAATAATTAGGGTGGATGTGTGCGTGCATGTTCTTTTAGAGCAGTGGTTCTTAACCCTTACTGCAGCCTTTCGCCCTTTGGCTTCTCAGTCGTAATTTTTATATCATGACTAGCTGTCCTACCCGGCTTGGCCCGGGACTTGGATTAACCACGCCCGGCCGCCTTTGTCTCCCCAGTGGCGATGTTCACACACCACACCAGTTACTCGTTTGAGGCTGAGTCGACCTAGGGGAGGCCCAGGATCGGTTAAAATAATTTTTATCGGTGGTGGCCGTGAGCGGGAATGGAACTCGGGTCGCCGGGTTTGTAGCGCGGCGTAGCGCTAACTACTACACTACAATGCGTTACGCTTCCACATGCGCGGGTCACATGACAGATGTGACATCACAGCTCACTTGCCGTGCAAAAAATATATGCATTATTGAGCTCCCCCTCCCCTGCCCACAAAAAAACAAAAGTGTATTTTAATAATTTGTGCATGGTGTACAGTCTGGAAAGTACCCACATGGCAAATTTCAAGTTTGTTGCATGTCGGGAAGTACGCTAAACATTTTGAACAGACACACATAATCACAACTTTGGCTTTTATATATATGGAGATGTTAATACGTATCTAGGGTTTGATGAAACTAAGTTGTACTTACGTACCCGTGCTTAATTTGTGTTTCGATGATTTACCTTCTAAACACATCTGGCCATGTCTCGCACCCCCAGAGTGGGCATCTCGCACTCCCAGCGGGTGCATGTTCTCCAGGTTAATAACCACTGGTTTAGAGGCTGTATTATCGTGGTTAGCTGACTGCGCTATGAACCTGGCGACCCGAGTTCGATTCCTGGGCCACGGCTGATATCGCTGCTGATTATCTGAATCGGTCCTGGGCATCCCCTAGGTCGACTCAGCCTGAAATGAGTACCAGGTGCGGTGAGTAAACATCGCCACTGGGGAGACAAAGGCGGTCAGGCGTGGTGCTGGCCACCCACCCCCTCGTGTACCGTTCCGGCCTTATAGGTGCTCGCTAACAGCACTTGCCCCTACAGTCTGTTAAGGCTATACGGAGGATCTTTGTCTTTGTATAAACAAAGGTGGTTGGGGCATGGTATTAGCCACCGTGTGTCGTTCTGGACTTATAATATGTGCACATTAAAAACACTTGCATCAACGGCCTGTGTAGGTTATAGGGAGATCTTTGAAGTTGCAGTACACTGAGTTGTATGTCATTTCGCCAGTATTACATGGGCTCCATACTTCCACTTGTGGAACTACCTATCGATGATATAGGGCATTATTACCGTGGGCGCCACGGTGGCGAGGTGTTAACTGCCTTCCGTGGTATCCAGGAGGTCGTGGGTTCAATCCCGATCCTGGTGCCTGTATATTTGGAGTTTACGTGGTCTCCCTGTGGTCGTGTGGGTTTTTCTCCGCGTCCTCCGGTTTTCCCTCCACATTTAGAATCATGCGTTTAGAGTATTTGGCTGGTGTTCATTTCCACTTCATAAGCCACTCTGTTTGAGCTGTCATTTGTGGCCAAGTTGCTTCTGAAAAAGAGTTATGTAGCTCAGTGAGCCTTACCTGATAAAATTAAAAAAATAGTTTAATAAAAAGTCTTAACTCGTATAATAAGCAATGTTCATTCAATTACACCAACAACTAAGGGACACGGCAGAGGGTGATATGGTCATAACACCCCAAGGTTGGCATATCTTTATTTATAATACAGCCATTGATATTGACACACAGTTACCATAGAGACCCGGTTTGTCATTTTTATATCATCATAGTGCTTTGAAAAAGCCAGCCAAGCCACGCGTTAACTTTGAGCAAACTCTCTGCTCTCTTCACTAGCACGACAGTGGCATCTTGTCGGTGCACGTTGACTCATCGAGTAAAATAAACACAACACAGGCTTGCTAACAGGTGCTATGTCAACGACAGAAGTACAACACTTAATTTTAAAGCAAATTAATAAATAACCCGGTGATTCAGACTCCTTCCCCCCCCCTTCCAAGTGATTCTGGCAGGGTGATACGGCTCGGCACACCGGCCTTACATTCAAAAATTCACGTTTCGATCTCCCGGCCCGGCAGTTCAGAATCTACATCTTACTGTAGATCGGAGGATTCTGATGAGCTCTGTGAAGCTCTCTTTTTTTAAAAGATATTTCTCATTTAGAATTGTGTCTCCTAAGAGTATTTAGTCCGCTCTAAATTTACACATCAATAAGCCACTTTTTCACACACATGTCCAGTTGAACAATGGTTCAGGTTTTTGTAAAAAAAAATTTCCCACCCCTGTCTGCCCAAAAAGTTATAAATGGGGCAGCATGTTTGTGCCTGGTGGGGTAAAGTGTGGGTACTCCTTTTCCAAGAACGCCTGGCCAGGGTTCTCTAAAGTGTCGTTCGGGGCCCTTCCTCCCTCCGGCAGTTGCCTGAGTAAGCAATTGCAGGGCTGCACCTTTACCTAATTACTCCGTTAGATATGCAGAGAATCACACAACCATAGGCCGTTTATCTTACTGAACTCCTCAGAAATAAAATATTGCTGGAGTTCATGAAGGCTGGATGTTTTCATGAAATACCACCCACTGTTAAAGAGAGATTGTAATTTGAAGCAGCTATCATGTGGACATTTACAGCAGCCAAATACTCTTTAAACGCATGATTCTAAATTAGAGAAACACACGCAACCACGCGGAGGACATGCCAACTCCAAGTTGAAATTGTCTCCATTAGTAAGAGTACCATTCCAGCCCTGGATTCATTTAGGAGGCATAAATGCCCTCTCTTACCAACAGCATTGCTAAGCCAGCCACCTCCTGGCTTTGACATTCGTCCTCGAAGACACTGGTGGTGTAAACCATCAACTGCATCCAAACATCAACAACAACAGGCCGATGTGCATATCTCCTTCTGACTGGAACATTAAAGACAAGCTATGGTAGCAGTGCAGCTGTAACCATGCAACCTAAACTATGGACCATATGGTAAACCACTGTAATCTGCGCTCCTTCAAGGGAGGAAGAGCAAAGCTGCTTGAACTCTCTCCTGAGGCCCTCGTGTTGCGAGCAGACCTCGGCATTGACAGTCGGCTTCTGATCACATTTACACACGCAACAATGGAATATTTAAAGAAAGCAAGGCACTTTGTCTGCTCGAATGGGGTGAGAATTCAACCGCTGCAATCGCTACGATCGCCGGCAGTTGTATTACACAAAACAATGAGTCGTGCCGTAGTTGTGGAGTAAATGTGCAAGCGACATGCTTGTCTCATCGCGTAAAAAGATTAAAGTATCGGATGCACAGCCTTGCAGAATTTAATTATTTCAGCAGCATCGCTTTGATACAAGCAAAACTCTGTACAAACATACGGGAAGGTGTGTCGCCTGTTTATTTACTTTGTCACGTGTACATCTATTATAACACTACAGTACGTGCTTAAAAAATAAAATAAGCGAAATTGAGAATGCTGTACAGTGGTAGGAGCGCTGGTGGCGTGGCCAATATTGTCGCCGTTCCAAAAATCTGCCTTGACCCAGAAACCCTTGTATGGCGCGCCTGCTGCAAGCCGTGCGTGACCGCTCCTGTGTGCTCAAAGCCGACAGCTGAAGGGCAAAGCGAAGCAGTCGGCGGCTACCGCTGTGGTATCCGCAGACACGCTGACGTTCGCTTACACGGGGGCCCACGCGCACAGTAGCAGTTGAGAGGGCCCCATTCCCCACGGGTGGACCCCGAGATGGGAGGAGTGGCGGGGGGCGGGCGCACGTCAAGCCAGGCTGACCTCGGGCACACCTGTCTCCCTGCTGACTTTGAAAGGCCCATTTACACACAGCAAGCAGACAGACAGCGCCAAAGACAAAGGTTCCCCGTGTAGCCTTCATAGACGGTTGTGGAAAGTGCTGTTAGCGAGCACTTATGAAGGCCGGAACGGCACACGAGGGGGTGCGCTGCCAGCAGCACGTCCGGCCGCCTTTGTCTCCCCAGTGGTGATGTTTACACACCGCACCAAGTACTCATGTGAGGCTGATTCGACCTTGGGGAGGCCCAGTACCGGTTGCGATAAATCGTCACTGGTGTTGGCCGTGAGCGGGAATCGAACTCGGGTATCCGGGTTCGTAGCGCGGCGCGGCTAACCGCTACGCCACCGCCACCTCCATCCCGCAGAGCCAGCACCGTGACAGAGCTGAAACTGGGACACGGCATGTGGAGAGAAAAAATGTCGTAGTGGCAATGGGGGGGGTGGCAGACTCGCAATGTGAAGAGTGGGGAAGTCAGTGGTGGTTGTCCTAGATGCAACTGGTAATTACCACTAGCATCATGAGGCTAGGATCTGGCTGTCTGCCTGAGGATGCTGGTTGTAATTACTGACGAAACGTCGTACTCGAATTGTAAACGTCGTGGGTTTATTCTCCAACACACCGGTGTGCTGTACTAGTAACGAATTGGCATGTCTAGTTTACCTGACGAACTTTACTATAAATGGCTATGTCGGGCGGTGGTGGGGTTTAACGACACATTTATATTTACGCGATCCAACCCCCCAAAAAACCTCTTATGCTTAATCACTTTGCACTCTCCAACCCCGAATAACTTTGTCTGTACAGTGAAGAAGGGCCATTGCCTATAACGTCGCCTGCTATTAACATTTAATGTTTTCAGGCGACACAGCGTCAATGATGCGTGTGTTGACAACGCTTTTGGTTCTTCGTGCTTGCCAACCGCAGCCAACGGAGCGGCATCACCGAATAATATCGTGAACGTTTTCCACAAATGAGCGTACAGTCAGTGGCGGGCTCTCGTAGCTTAATCATTTCTGAAGAGAACGCGTTGAGACCGATGGCTCTGAGAAAAAAAAATCTGGTTCGGCCATTCGGGCAATGTGCATCCCTTTGTTGTGATGCGCAAAACAAATTAACTCCAGCATCACTGGGGTGGGGGGGGGGGCTCTCAATATAATGTGGCTCTCAGCTTCCCCCTGTGGGTCTGTCTCGTTTGGTTACCGTTCACCAGTTTGATGTGCGTGTGTTTTTAATTCCAGCTCCCATGGAAACATTGGGCCAAAGTAGCAAAAACCCAGTTCACCTTTTGGCTGTGTCAATTCACGAATTGTTGATGTAAATTTGGATTTAATTTTAAGTCGATGCCTGTGTGTGTGCGTGTATGGTGTGGTTAGCGCGCCGTGCTACGAACCCGGCGACTCGAGTTCGATTCCTGCTCACGGCCAACACCAGTGACGATTTTTGGAACTGGTCCTGGGCCTTCCCTAGGTCGACTCAACCTGAAATGAGTATCTAGTGCAGTGTGGAAACATCAACATTGGGTAGACAAAGTCGGTCGGGGCGTGATGCTGGCCACCCACCCCCTCGTGTACCATTCCAGCCTTAATATGTGCTCTATGAGATCTCTTTTACCAGTGGCCAAATATATTAGTAGGTTTTTACCCTTTTAAACTGGTACAAAACTGACACCTTTATTCAAGGCATCATGTTTGCAATAACCACAACACAAGTAGTCAAAAAAGCAAACAAAAATAAGCAACTCTGATAATATTCTTAGGTTTTTTCGGTAAAGTCACGTAGGTAAAACATCAAAATTAATGATGTTTTACCTATGTGACTTTACCGAAAAAACCTAAGAATATGATTCCTTGCAGTCACGAAAGCTTCAAATCTAGAACTCTGATAATGATAATAATATGCACTGTCCTTGAAGTTGATTGGTCCACACCCGAGATGGCTTTCTTTAGAGCCTAGTCCCCATTGGTGTTGGACCAGATGACACCAGAAGGCGTACAACTCAAACACAGTGCAATATCAGAGTATTGAGAGCTCGGGGTAAGCATTTACACTATAAGATCTCTTTTACCAATGGCAAAATATAGTAGTAGGTTTTTACTCTTTTAAACTGGTACAAAACTGACACCTTTATTCAAGGCATCATGTTTGCAATAACCACAGCACAAGTAGTCAAAAAAGCAAACAAAAAGAAGCAACTCTGATAATGATAATCCGTACGCCTTCTGGTGTCATCTGGTCCAACACCAATGGGGACTAGGCTCTAAAGAAAGCCGTCTCGGGTGTGGACTAATCAACTTCAAGGACAGTGCATATTATTATCATTATCAGAGTTGCTTCTTTTTGTTTGCTTTTTTGACTACTTGTATTGTGGTTATTGCAAACATGATGCCTTGAATAAAGGTGTCAGTTTTGTACTAGTTAAAAAGGGTAAAAACCTACTACTATTAATGTGCTCGTTAACAGCACTTGCCCCTACAGGCTATACAGGGGATCTTTGTTTTTTGTTTTTCATCCCTATTGACAACTTCTTTCCTAATGCATGTGCAAAACGGCAAACCAAGTTCACCTTTGTTAGCTGCTTGTAAGACTCCATTACACCCCTTTCTGGCCTTCGCACCTGATAGGTTCACAGGGATGACATCAGCTTTACACCTCTATCGAAGTCGCCTGATGAAACTTAATGTTGGAATCACCAGCTAAACATCGTTACTCGAATTGTAAATGTTGTGGGTCTACTCTCCAACACACCGGTTAGTGCTGTAATAGTAACGAATTGGCATTTTTTGTTTACGTGACAAACCTTACTAATTGGCTGTGTCAGTTGGTGGCGGGTTTAACGACACATTTATATTTACGCGATGCAACCCAAAAAAACCTCTTATGCTTGAGATTGTTTCTGTCTGGCCTGCTTTTCTTCGGTATCTTTATTCCTCCCGTATTTGCGAAAGGCGGTTTGACCGGCGAGACGTAAGCGAACGTTGACGGCACAAGCTTGCTTAAAAGGCGCGCTCGCATCAACGATAGGACCCGTGACCGAGCTGAGTCGTACCCTTGCCCTCATCGCTCTGCGATTCAACGCATGAATGGGGGGGGGAGCCACCGGAGGAAACGTTGCGTTTGATTTTATCTTTGCAGGCGTGCGTACGACCCTACCACGGTGGACATTTAGCTGTTCATTATTATGGGATTGGGATTTTGGTTGTGGAAGAACTGTAAGTAATCATTTGGTAAGTTTCTTAAAATTCCTGCTGGACCAAATGCAGCTTTCATTTTCCCCTGGGTGGAGGAGGGGATGAGTGCTGCGTGATGATGACCACCTATTGAAAAGTCAGTAGTACTTAAAAGTAAGTAGTCTTAAGAGAGAGATTGGTCACTGCCATAGGAATGTGGAATTACCACTACTGTTTCACGACACAGAGATGAGCACTGCGCAAGATGGTTGTGACACGGACTGTTTGATCTCTATTCTTTGGGTCTTTTGGTAAAGTCACGTAGATAGCAGGGACGTGCGGTCAGGGGAGGCAGGGGAGGCAGAGCCTCACCTGTTATACTCCAATGAAAATAGCTGTTACGAAAAGTAAAAAAAAAATCAAATCAAATAAACATTAAGATTTTTCCACTGATCTGGGTTATAAATGTCATTTCTGTACGATTCCAATAGTTTTTATAGTAAAAATCGCCAAATTTGTGGAGCTCCGATGCAAATACAGGAAGAGACGAGAGGTGAGGCAGCGACGAGCTCAGCCTCCCCTCTCATTGCGCAACCCCTTATTAACTGGATGGAGCGCGGGCAATAAGCGTGTGCCTGTTGCTATCTCAGTATGTCAGCAATGTAATGTGACCACTGTTGCACACCGATAGCGTGTGTGCGTGTAATAGAGAAGGGACAGATCTTGAATGTGACGTGGGATTTCCCTCCCATCCTATCTTTTCTTGCATTCTTGCAACCTCACTCAATTAAAGAAACCGATTAATTATTATCGATTACACCTGCGTAATAGACAACACCTGTGTAATAGACAACAAACAAGACTCCCTGTGGTAGTGTTGTTGGGGTCCATGCTCAGAAATCGTGTTTTTTGTTATCAGTTGCTGTGTCAGTGCTGGCTGTATGCGATTGTGAGATGTACTTGGGCAATGTTAACACTTCGCGTGCAGTGACCATAAAATATGTGCTATAAACATTTTAAGAATGCATGATGTCAGTCGAAAAGAGGAAGCCATTGTGTGCCTTCATCATGGTCCAAATTCGCCAGATATAAAAAAAGTACTCGACAGGGATTACACACGGCAACAATCGCCGTCCGCCTCACGGCAGACTGATGCTCGCTTGCAGGCCGGTGCTACGTCGCCTTTTGTTGCACAGGGACAGCTGCCAGTGGATGATGTGTTATAGGGCACTTCCGAGTTGCTGAGGCTTTTAAGCAAACGCCATGGCACCCGATTTCCTCCCACGTGTTTGCACTCAGAAATTGGCCGATAACACTTGAACATAGAGAGGACTGCAGAGCTTGGGCACATGTTGGCGCCGGCTCACCACGTGGCTGCCATGCCGCTTGTGTGTGGTTCCTCCTCGCGCCTCTGAGCCGTTCTCTCTCTCTCTCTTCGAGAGCGAGCGAATGGTGTGCGGTGGCAGTGGCAAACGCTAATTAGGACGTCGCCAACTTTATTGGCACGGTTGGCTACGTACGGTGCGAAAGAAATTCAACATACGTACAAGTTTAAATATTATCGTGTATACATCGGTCCAGTAACGATTGTTTCGAGTCATTACAGGGAAGCGTTCGAATCGTTAAAATCTTCTCGAACATAAATTTGTAAAGCTGAAAAACCCATCATCTACCGCTGACAAACACATGCCATGGATGGTATTGTGATTCTTATCATCATAATGGAATCGACAGGAACCACACAATGCTAGTGTTGCTCTGTTGCCTGCCCGTCCCTCCCCCGCAGGGCAAGGCGCACCGCGAGCACCAAGTGGAGCTACTGCGGCACCACCTGGGCCGCGTGTTCAGGCCCCGCGCGCGCCGCTGGCTCGTCCTCTTCCCCGAGGGCGGCTTCCTGCGCAAGCGACGCGAGACGAGCCAGCGCTACGCCACGCGCCTTGGCCTGCCCGCGCTGCGCCACGTCACGCTGCCGCGGCTGGGCGCTGCCCACGCCGTGCTGCACACGCTCTCGCGGCCGCGCCCCGCGGCGGTGGCGACGCAGGGCGCGACGCCCGCTAGCTCCTGCCTCAACGGGGGCGCGTGGGAGACGCCCAAGGACGGCGCCCGCGGCGATGCTCGGGGTATGGCCGACTGCCTAGAGCCCCCTCTGGTGGGGGGGGGGCGTCAGGGCACCGCGACAGTAACGGAGCGCCGATAGCTTTTGCGGGAATTGCACGTTTTTGAGAAGTGATCGGGGTGTGAAGGTGGTGACAATGAGGCGATTCGTTACAAGCAGCGGTGCGGCCCTGCAGGTCCCAGCTCGCTGGCAATCCTGGTGGAAGCGCCTCCACTCCAGGGAGCTCGAGAAAGCCCCCCCCCCTTCCCCCCGCCGCCCCCCCCCCCCCAGGGTATTTTGGCAAAACTCTTCCAAGCTGGCCCCAGTACGTCTTGGGAGGGGTGGAAGTACGCACGGCTTAACCCAACCGTGCGCAACCTGCCAATCGATTGTAATCTGTGGTCCACGCATCTACACTGCTCGGTGGGTGAAGGCCCTGGGGGGGGATTTCGGAAACTTTGTTTCAACTGCCGCCCCGGGAGATTGAACCGGCCAAATGGGGATTGCAAGTCCAGTGCGCTGACCATTTCACCACAGTCGCATTTCTCTCGATCTCATAATAAATTACGCTTTATTGTATCCTCTCAACGTAAAGACATTTAAAAGTTTTTTTAAAATGTATTCCTGGTTATATTCGGATGGTGTTGTTGATTTTAAATCGCGAGAAATAAATTGCTGTAGACAATTATATTCATTCACCTAATCAAGGTGGGGCAGTTGTTACCCTCACTGCAAGAAGTCGATGGGGTTGGAATCCCGACTAGTGTCTTTCTGTTCTCCCTCCGTTTTGTTGGCGGCTCCTTCGGGGTGTTATGGTTCTCTCCACACAATGTCATTGGTATCGGCCAAACATCCCAATGCTGGAAGATTACGCGCAACTTTCGACTCAGTAGTGGGGATAAAAAAGAGCAGCAACATCGCCCCCTACTGTGACAACTTGTCAGTGGAAAAAGAGTGGGTGAGACTTTTGCCAGGTTTAACAAGCGCAACCTTAACAATAATAACAGCGACGTAAACGTAACTCTCGATGATCCGTGCGTCGATCGGTTAACTGTGCAAAGCGTTCAGTGCTTCTCACCCGTATCGGGGCTTGTTCGTGACATCACCGCAAACATTTCTAGACAAGCGATCCGATTGCTCCAACAAGCCACGTAGGCAGCGTCGCCGAATGCACAGGTGTTGTGCGATATCCGCCTTTCTGTTTTATCCTCCTAAACTGAAACTAAACCGTTTTTATTTTACCAGCTAAAGGCCCGCTGAGCTATGTAGCTGTTTTTCAGATGCGACCTGGCCACAAATGATAGCTCAACGAAGTGGCTTATTCCGTGGAAATGTATTGCAGCCAAATACTCTGAACGCGCGTTGATTTTAAATGTGGAGGAGAAAACCGGAGGACCCGGAGAAAATCCAAGCGACCATGGGGAGAACATGCAAACTTCAAATATACAGCAAGCGTCAGGGTCGGGATCAAATCCACGACCTCCTGCATACCAGGCGAGGGCGATAACATCTGACCACGACGGACACTCCTCCACCCTACTATTACCCCTGATAATCAAGAGCTGACTGCGGATGTACGCTATCGCTCTGTGAAATTGACCCACCAATAACAAATATAGTTTCACTAAAAGATGGAACTGACTAAAAATTGGACACCTAGAATTTGAATTCCCTGACGAGTACTGGTGTTGGTGCCGGCCGCGTGGAAACCAGTCACCTCGTTTAGTCAACCCTTCGACACTTCACGTGCCTGGCGTGCCACAGGTGCCGTGGTGACGTCAACCGCCACTTGGTGGCGAACGGCGGCTGTCGCTGTTGCTGCTGCTGTCGTTGTCGCTGCTGCTGCTGTTGCGGTGGAGACTCGTTTGCGTAGCGCGTGTGGTGCCGATGTGTGGTGCCGATGTGTGGTGCCTTGAGGTGCCGTTGTCGCTGTCCCCTCAGGCGCGACGGAGGCCGGCATGCGGTGGGTGATCGACGTGACCATCGCGTACCCCAATGCGGATCCCATGGACATCCAGACGTGGGTTCTCGGCTACCGGCCCCCGATAACTACGCACGTGCACTACAGGTCAGACCCCAGCCGCTCGCGTATGTGCCGGCCGTCCTTGCCACACACGTCGACTGTTCGTCTGTTTGTCGAGAAGGAACGTCGAAGCGTTTTTTACCAGTAGGATTGGTGGCATCGCTTGGTGTGGTGTCCCGCATGACACCAGTGGTCTATGGCGGAGCTCAAAACCCTTCTGGCATTTCCCAAGATTCGGTACAGTTTGGAATTGGATGGATTTTGTTTGGCCATCGCATTTTTTGGCTCGCCATCAAACAAAGACGGTCACTGTATTGCGCCACTTTCAGATGCACTTCTGTGGCCGTCTGGAACGCTCTTCCTTCCGATATTGGAAGCCACTGGAGCTATGCACTTTTAAATCGTCTAGATTGAAGACTCATTTCTTTAGAACGGCTTTTTGTGTTTCGTTTGTTGTCCTTCCCCCGCACCTCCAATTAGCACGGTTGGCCACGTACAGTGTGAAGGAAGTTCAACATACACACATTTATCTTTCATGTGTTTAGGCTAATGTTTAAGTTAATGTCAAGCATTTGTGTATTTCATTGGCAAGTACAATCGTTTTAGTTTGTTGAGCTTAATAAACAGTCATGAAGGAAAGCGTATTCGGTCAGAAGATGTCGGTAATGATGTACACATACCTGTGGTTTTAATAGGAAAAAAGTGATATTTTATTCACTCGTGTTCCCTTAGACCGCATATTCTGTGTGTGTCTTACGAGCTGAATTTGTTTGAATGAACCGTGTTTGGTGATGTGTATTTCCCTAGTTGTAAATAACCGGGGAGGTTATCCTCAGTTACAGGGCTGTTGTGCATGGTGTGTAGGCGGTTGCCTTCTGTTGAAATTCTCTTACTCGTGCTTAAGATGTGAGCCTGGGATCTGTGTTGGATTTTTAGATGATATTCGTATGTAAACTTTGTATCGTTTTTATTCATTCAATATTCATCCGGCGATATATTCATTTCACACTAATTCACTTGACATTTTATTCCCAAAGCCTATTTTACAAACGATCATTATTTCAACTTTGACCCTTGACTGGAAAACAACTCTCATTGATGCAGGCAACAGAGCAACACTAGCAGTGTGTGGTTCCTCTCGATTAAATTATGATGATAAGAATCACAATACCATCCATGGCATGATGGGTTTTTCAGCTTTACAAATTATGTTTCAGAAGATTTTAACGATCCGAACGCTTCCCTGTAATGACTTGAAAAGGTCCAGTTGTGGAACGGCCTGAGCCAGTTGCAGCAGTGATTAACTGTGGTGGTGGTGGTGGCTGGGGGAGGTTCGTGAAGGACGCTGCTACTGGGCAGTTGGAGGCAGTCATCCTCCAGTAACAAGGAGGGCAGAGGAGTTTAACACGTAGGCTTTCGCGACCAATATTATTCATAATAAACGTTTTTGGGTTAGATCGCGTTATTTATAAATGTGTCGTAACCCTCCACCACCCGACACGGCCAATCAGCAAAAAAGTGTCACGTTGACAAAAGACAAATAGTTCACTACTTTAGCCCACCGGTGTGTTGAAGAGTGAATCCACAACATTCACAGTTTTTGAGTGCCTAGGAGCGATGCTCACAATGAGCGGAGCGCCGGGGCGGCTAAAATGCAGCGAGTTGGTACAGTAGGGGGACAGCTGGTGCATCTACTGGTCATTTCAGTCAGCCAATCCACGGCCCTTGCTGGGTCTGTCGAGACCTCCTGTCAGCGAGCCTTCGACATTTCACGTGATCGTAAAGTGCAGCTGACTTTGTGACTGAGGAGGCTGCAAGCGGCGCTGCGCACGTACGCGGAACTGCTGTTTGTACGTGTGAGTGTACTGTGTGTTGAACTTCTTTTGCACCGTACGTAGCCACCAACTGTGCCAATAGGAGCTGCTGGGACCATCTGGTCCCATGCCACACCAGTCTTCCTCTCCCACTTGCCAGAGCTTCCCACTCATTGGCGTCAATTTTAAAGTCTTTGAGATCATGGCGCTTATTATAATAATGCCAATTATTTACCCAAGGAAGCCTCACTGAGTCTCAAGACTTCGTTTCTTTCAGAAATATGTTATCCGTTTTCACCCATGAGGATTTGGCAATCAAAATCTTTTGAGATACAGCTGATCTGAGACTTTTATATAAAACTAGATTGTATGGTATTGTTGGATTTTTGTTAATCCACTGCTGGTTGAAAGCTTCCCCACATCACCTTAGTTGTGGGGGCTGGGGGGGTGGGGGCTGGGCTGTGTGACCATACTTCGCCATGTTGGTCAGTGCATGCTGGTAAAGGGGGTGGGGAGGACAGGACTTATTCAGATATCGTTCGCCACCGGTGTGAGCTGTGACTGGGAATCGAACTCGGCTGGTGGGATTGATGGTGTGGTGCGTTATCCGCTGTGCCACTGCAGCACCTCCACTCTTAACGGGGCCTAAGTGTTTCAACGACTAATTCAATCGTTCCCAAAGATAGCAGACAACGTGAGCGTGACTGAAGCAAACATATCTAGATTCGGTCACGAGGATTATTTTTATCCTCACCTATGTTTTATTCATAACGTCATATTTATCTATACAAATGTAAAGCCTTAGTTTTAGTTTCTAGTTTTTCTTCATTTAGGTCAGCGGTTCTCAGAGCGTGGTCCCCGGTTCCACCATCACCAGCAGTTAGCGACAATCCTCCAGGCGGTCCGCGGGGCTGTGATGCAAACGCAGCTTGATCCGCACAATAATGACAACGTTTACCATGCCTTTTGTTATGGACATTAATGTATATTTTATTCGTGATACAGTAAAACCTTGGGTTGCGAGTAACTTGGTCTGCGAGTGTTTTGCAAGACGAGCAAGACATTTTAAATAAATATTAATTTGGTAAACGAGCGAGGTCTTGCAATATGAGTAGTACGTGTATACGCTTTGTCTGCCGAGTGTCACGTGATCACAACTGATACACGAGTGCTTTGGATTACAAACACGTTTCCGGAACGAATTATGCTCGCAATCCAAGGTTTTACTGTATTTTATTTACAGATCAAGTTGGGTAAACTACCCTGATTAATCTACCCTAACCCTAAGATATAAATATCCCTTTCCCCCCTTCCCCCCCTCCCCTAAAAAAAAGCGTTACTTTTTTTTGTCCCGGTGATATGAATGTTGTCCTGTTGGTATTTATAGGGAGATGTGAATGCTTTTTATCGCCAGGGGTGCGGGGCTGGGTGGTGGTCCATGGGAAATGTTTGCATCAGCTCAACAGTCTGCGGTCCAAACAAAATTTGAGAATCACCGGTGTTTATAGTCACGACCTGTGTTGTAATTAACGCAATACGAACCCTCTATTCACGTGATTTAGTAGTCAGGCCATGATATGTATATACAGTTCTGTATCCAAAGCATTTAACTCGTGTATTTATACCAATGCGTGTCACAGTAACGATCCTCCACAGTGTGCGCCAAACAGCTGTGGCATTTCTACCAATGAGTCCGCGAAAACTCCGGTGAACAGCTATCCATTCAGTGAAATATTAAACTTTATATTTGGTTGAGTAAAAAAAAAGCCTGCTACGTGGGGCGGCATTTGCTTTCCCGATGCAAACACAGTAACACCCCGATATATACACGCCCTCCCCGTTTTGCGCACTTAGTCCGTAACGTCCTCAACTTACCGACACCCGATGCCGTTTTTGCACACCGCGGTATGATAAACTAATACTAATATAGTACAGTAGGCTACGTATGTGCGAGAGAAGTTCAAAATAAACGTGAAAATATCAATAATATGCACACTGATGGTTGCACAGTATAGATGCGCAATGGGTGACTGAGCATCCTGTTTAGGTTCTGTACCATGTTACGATCCACCGTCCCATCGCTTTGCTGTGATATATAAGTACTTACAATTTGCGTTGTGGCTTTCCGGAATGCATCCTGGGCGTAATCCAGGGTATGCCTGAAATACGCACTCTGCATCCACCGCGTCTCCTGCCGCTATCCCGGTGTGATGTGTGGTCTCGAGGAAAGGGCACTGCAGTGGCGAGATGTTAACTACCTCGCCTAGTATACACGAGGTCGTGGATTTTATCCCAACCCTGACGCCTGTATATTTGGAGTTTGCGTGTCTCTCTCTCCGTGGTCGTGTGGATTTTTCTCCGGGTCCTCCCGGTTTTCCCCTCCACATTTAGGAACATGCGGTTAGAGTATTTGGCCGCTATAAATCTCCGCGCGATAAGCCACTTTTGTTGAGCTATCATTTGTGGCAAGGTCGCTTCTGGAAACGAGCCGTATAGCTAAGTGGGGCCTTACCTGGGAAAAAAAAAAAAGTTTATCTTTTTGAGTTTGAACCTACCCTTTAAAGTTCCGTTTCGTTCATGCCTGATGTATAGGAAATATATAATTTGCTTTTGAATAAACATAAATATCTGTAAAACTTTATCGTCGAAGAGTCACGATGGGAGTGGCAGCCGAGGAGTGGAACGCGACCGAGAGAGGACGTCCACCCAGAAGATAGCAGGATCGTTCTTTTCCTCCACATTTAGTAATGTGCTACATAGCTCAGTGGGCCTTACCTGGATAAATAAAAAAAATCGTTTGTAAAATAGTTTAAAAGGTTAAATCTACGCTGTCGTTTAAAATGCTGCTGCTGCTTTGCTGTTGCCGTTGCCCAGGCTTTACCCGGTGAGTGAGGTCCCGCTTGAGATGGAGGCCCTCACCAAGTGGATGTACCAGCGCTTCATTGAGAAGGAGCACCTCCTCGACTACTTCTATACGACCGGTAACGCACCGCACGACATCCGCTCGCTCTCAAAGAGAGAGAACGAGGTAGTCAGGTGGTACGCCGGTGCCAACTCTTGCCCAAGCTCTGCAGTCCCCTATAAGAGCGTTTTCACGTGGGAGGAAATTGGGAGCACCTGAAGATAAACCCACGCGTTCGATGGGGCAACGCTCCATCCCCGTTCAGCTGGAACAGGTGGAGTCCACGTTTTTATAGTAATGCCATTAAATTGTGGCCACTGGTCATCGTCCCAAGAGTAAATGAGCAGAGTATAGACAAGCTGCGTGATCCAAGGACAGCTTTTGGTCGAGACTGGATAGCAGCAACAGCCATAAGAACCAATTCCTCTTTTCCTAAAATGTAAAATGTTATCAAATACAAATTCATCGGGAGCGAACGAAGCCTCCCCCACAGCGGCGGGGTGTGGCTGGCCGTTAAGCACCATTATGGGTGCTGGCAGCCTAATCCCAATCGAGATCATGTTCAGGTCACGTTTAAAGCCCTGAAGAGGGCACAAGGATTCTTTCACAAAAACAACAACCAGCCGTGCCCGGAGTGTTACTGATCTTGACTTCAGTGTAGTCGAGACTAGGTCATGTAAATTTCATAATTCTACTAATAATAATGACATCTTTTATTTATAGGGTGCCTTTGATACCACGATGTCCAAAGCCACTTCACGCATTTTAAGATAAAACATTTTAAGATAAAACATTTAGAAACACAAATGTTGGAAAACGCTCGTAATATAATACAATTACTCAAAGGGAAGGGACGAATTAACAAAGCGGTACAATCACCTGCAGATGGCGGAATAAAATCACAAATTGATTTAAATGCATACAGCCTCCAAGTACAGCAGTCACGATAGCCGTGGTGAGCGTCGCCACCGCTCACGTCGATTCCTGCGCTTCCACGTCGTTGAACTCCGGCGTGAACGCCACGGCACTGTCGCACACGCGCGCAACGGTGCTGCGTGTGCATTGCGTCCGATGGGAACGAGGTCACCGCAAGGGAGGCTTCCGCTGCCTCATCGGGAAATGCATTTGCAGCCAATAAGTAAATAATTAAACGGATATGGTGTTTTTATGCTACAAAACATTTCTGAAAGATTAATGTACGTTTCCTGTGTTGATGTTCATTCAAGTAAATAATAATATTTTTTTACGTTTGCATTAAATGCCTTCCCTTGTTTCGTGTATACAGTAAAACCTTGGATTGCGAGCATAATTCGTTCCGGAAACGTGTTCGTAATCCAAAGCACTCGTATATCGAAGCGAATTTCCACATAAGAAATAATGGAAACTCAGATGATTCGTTCCACAACCCAAAAATACTGTATTCATATAAAAATGATTAATACAAATACATTTTGATATTTTTATTTTTTATTTAACATAAAGTAATCAAATTTATTAATTAAATGTAATCGTGGCTGGTGTGAGGGAGACGAGAGAGAGGAGAGGAGGGTTATTGTGTAGGACGACTTTCACTTGCAGTACAGTCACTAAAGAACAGTCACTACACTTGGACACAAAATAAAAAAAAATGCTTTACGCACACACACGTGGTCACAACACTATAGTAAACAGTATACGCTCACACGGATGTTGACTATACGAGTGAGGCACGCCGACTGAGACCGAGCATGGGAGACGATTACCCAAAATCCCGCAGCGAGAGAGAGAGAAGAACCATTGGCAGACAAAGCGTATACTGTGCGTACTACAGTACTCGTATTGCAAGACCTCGCTCGTTTATCAAATTAATATTTGAAAAAAAAAATTGCTCGTCTTGCAAAACACTCGCAGACCAAGTTACTCGCAATCCAAGGTTTTACTGTACTTTTATTTGGCTATTGCAGCGTTTATCGGTCTTATGAGCTGCAAACAACCAACGGTTCTACAAAAGTGACTTCAAGAGTGCACAAATGGCCTCCAAGAGAGCGTGTCCCCCTCGCACAGCGTGGGTTTTCTCTGGCTGCTTGGGTCTCCTCTCACATGTGTGCAATCATTCATTTCCCGACAACACCGAGGACCACGTAGTTTGGGCAATAATTGGCGCCGGCTCACCGCGTGTCTGCTGCCTTTCCCGCTCGTCTGTGGTTCCTCCTCGCGCCTCGTAGTCGCTCTCCCTTTCTCTCGCTCTGTCCGCACGAGAGCGAGCAAATGACTGGCACGGTGGGCGCGTCACAAAGTTTTAAATTAACATTCTGGCTCCACGCAAGTGACGTTGTTACGTGTGCGCGAGCGCCGTGTACCCGTCTAACCAAGCGATCGTCTGGGCGCGTGTGCTGCCTCCCGTCCATCTTGCAGGAGCGTTCCCCGCGCAAGCCGGTGAGACCGGGGATGCCCCATCGCGAGCCATGGTCCTCGACCCCTGGTGGCTGCTCATGTGTCAGCTGTGGTGCTTTCTCTCCGGCTACATGTGGTTCAGCCTCCTGCGTTACATCTGCTACGGCTTCATCTTATAGAGCCCCGGGACTCTTTGCTCGCTCGCGCACGCGCCAGACGGGCCAGCCGCAGCGACGGTGGGCAAGACGGCGACGACGACGACATCAGCAGCAGCAGCAGCAAACACAGCAGCGGTGAAAACCTGGCTCTGGAACTGACCATGTCGCTGCAATAAATACCCAGAGTAGATGGACAAACTGTGTGTGGCAGAGGATGGCTGCATCTTTGGGGCAAGTGCCACTGCCGAGCGTTTGCTTTACGTGGATTGGACCAACGGCGCTCAAAAGCTGCATTTGAATTCCTCAGCGTTGGCATTGCCACCATCGGAAGGTCCGTTTTCTTAATTTCAGACCAAGCCTGGCAATTTCTGGGTGAAAACCCGCTCCTCCACGCGGGAAGTGTGAATTTGCCCAGCCGGGAGTGGTGGGAGCGTGCAAATGAGAGCCCAAACCTGGACCTTCGTGGCTGCCAGTGAAAACAATGCTTGTACCGCCCCACTGCTGCCCCCCACTTCCTACCCTGAAGAAGAAAATGAAGCCAGTAATTTAAATATAATTTGAAATATTTCTTTTTCTGTGTCAAAATGAAAAGGGTGTGAAGTTACAAAAAGGTCTCTTCCGTTGTAAGCTGAAAAGGTCGCATGAAGCCCACAGAATGGTGTACGGTTGCGTGTGTGTGTGGTGTACGGACGAGTGTGTGCGTGGTGTATTGCTGCTTGTGTGCGTGGTGTTCGGACACGCGTGTCCGTGGTGTAAGGATGCGTGTGCGTACGTGTGCGTGTGTGTGCTCACTGCGTGGGGAGTGGGAGTGTAGTAGTTAGCACCACTGCGCTACGAACCAGGCACTTGAGAGTACTTTTGTTTGTGTGTGGAGACCTGGCGTGGCGTTCTGCTTCTCTGTGTTCTTGTGCTCGGGGCGTCCCAGCGGTGCAGAATGAGTTCGGTGGATACAACATTGATTTTCGCATGTAACAGGACCCCATGGTTTAGACAGAGTGCTCTTGCCAATAACATCTGGTAACCCCCAGCAGTTTAATAAGCCTGCCCCTGCTGATGAGACCGAGCGGGTTGAAACTAGCCCAGAGTTGTCTTTGCTTAAACTTAGTGCTACTGGATAAGATTTGGTCTGGAAAGCCAATAGGTCGATGGACTGGGGAATGCATCTGAATGTGGAAATGAGACCAAGTGGAGTTGTGCTTATTTGTACTTTTGTTCTTTGTAGCAACCCGATAGAGTGGTCATCCTATGGTTAGACTCGTCCCTACCATAGGAATGTGGAGTGTACACCGCTGACTTGGAGCTGCAGACTCTAGACAGGAGACGATTGCCCCCCCCCCCACATCCTTCCGCATGTTTTGTACGATTAACTTTTTTCACACCGTATGTAGCCAACCGTGCAAATCAGAGGTGCGGGGGGAAGGACCACAAACTAAACACAACAGCAAACAGTTCTACAGAAATTCGTTTTCAGTCGAGATGATTTAAAAGTGCATAGCTCCAGTGGCTTCCTAATATCGTAAGGAAGAGCGTTCCAGACGGTCGCAGAAGCGCATCTGAAAGCGCGCGATGTGGTGACCGTCTTTGTTTGATGGCCAGCCAAATTCCGCTGCTGCTGCTGCTACGAGGATGACTGGAGGTCACCAGCACAGCAGTGGTGCAAGCAATAACTTGTATGACTGTACCGTTACCTTTATCTCCTTTATTGTCTTGAAGGGAGGAAGCGTGTGAGTGCGAAAAGAACGGGCCCAAGGGGGGGGGGTATCTTGTCAGTTCAGTTGACCTCTTAGTTCAGTTGACCTCGGTGCGACGACGCGCGTCGCAGCCCCAGAAGATTTGGGGTCACCGATGATGCGGTTACCATGTAGATCCGGCGTCACCACGCCGCTCGCGCCATCACTGACCAGGATCGCCACTCTCACCGGCGGCTAAATTTAACCAAGCATTTCATTAGTACGCCAGTATGTTGATACATTAATTGGACATTCGGCTTCATTTAAAGGGGTAGAATGAACACACACAAACAGCGAGCCTTTCATTATTCACGTGTACCCAACTTTAGCATTGTTAGCAAGGTAGGGGGGGGAGGGCGCATTAAAATCGCGGATGTTCGAGCAGAGCTGCCGTTCAACGTGACGGTAAAACCCCCACCACGACCGGCGTCGATCCCAGAGTCGTTCAGAGCGGCTGCGACGTGGCTAACGAATCGCGACCTCCGCCAGCGGCAACGTTTCGTTGGTCACAGCCCCCCGCCCCCCCCCCCCGCGGCTGTGAATGCAGCATTGTGAGCTCAACGTTGTTCACTGCGGTTGTCCAATTTTTTTTTTTATCCAACCACTGCCGTTTGCAATTTGGAGGATTGTTTAACGGGCTGATAATAGGGACAACAGTCGTGATTCACCGGGACCAGAGATTCCTTTTGGAAGCCACCACAACCCCCGATAACAAACAATATTCACCAGCTGCCCCCCCCCCCACCGTCCAAAACACATTCACAAATATAAGCCCCCTCCCTGTCCACACCATGCATGTGTTTGGGGGGTTTCGCGTACGCACGCACGTTCTGTTCGTAGCACCACTGTGTGTGTCTTCGAGGGGAGGGTGGCGGTGAGGGTGTGAGGTGACGTGCCCGTTTGTGTTCGGAGCTGCTCATGGGCACGTTTTCAGGCCCGCTCGGTGTGCGCGCAATGCTCGTGGGGGTCACGAGGCCGTTGCGTTCCTGAGGCTGCGCGTGGTCGGGGCCCCACGTTACCGACCGCGTGGGGAGGGTGGGAGCGAGAATAGCAGATTCACGTTCCAGTGAAACTAAAACACACCTTGGCGTTTGTTTTTTTTGCCCGACCGTTGGTAAATGGAGACGTTGGCGTGGTTCTGCCACTGTCCTCCGACGCGTGGATCGATCCCTAAGTATGAAAGAGCTGTTGAAGTGGCGCGCGAGGCTGCGTTGCACACATGCCTTTCTGGTCGCAGTGGATGACTGCCAGCGCACGCACGTGCTGCTTGTACGAGTGTCCCACGACCCTCCACCCTCCCTCTTGGCAAAGCTTGATGCAGTTAGTTCCCCACGGCACTTTCTCCCACTGGCTGGCTCTTTGTGTGTGTGTGGGCACCATGGTGGCGAGGTGTTAACTACCTCGCCCGGTATACATGAGGTCATGGGTTCGATCCCGACCCTGACACCTGCTGTATATTTGGAGTCTGCGTGTCTCTCTCCCTGTGGTCGAGTGGATTTTTCTTCTGGTCCTCCGGTTTTTCCCTCCACATTTAGGGACATGTGTTTAGGGTATTTGGCCGCTATATATTTCCACGTGATGAGCCACTTTGTTGAGCTATCAATTGTAGGCAGGTCGCTTCTGAAAAAGAGCCATACAGCTCAGTGGGTCTTACCTGGTAAAATAAAAAAAAATGTGTTAATAGTTTTGAGTTTGAACCTACCCTTTAAAGTTGTTTCGTTCATGCCTGACGTATAGGAAATATATAATTTGCTTTTGAATGAAAATAAATATCTGTAAAACTTTATCGCCGAAGAGTCACGATGGGAGTGGCAGCCGAGGCGTGGAACGCGACCCAGAGAGGACGTCCACAGAAGATGGAGCGATGAAATCAATGCCGGGTCGATCGCAGGATCGTCAGATATTGCGGCGACTTTGGGTGGAGGCCTTCATCCAGCAGTGGATCGGCCAAAAGCTGGCGATGATCATGGCGATGATCATGGTGATGAGCCAGAGACGAAATATCGGTCCATTAATTTAGCAAGGAGTTGATCCGTGAACATTTCATAAACAATCTGAATTTTGGCCCAGATGTTCCGCACACAAACCAACCAGGCTTGCCGACAGCAAAGTGCGTCCGCATGAAGTCGTTTGCATATCAGTGTCTGCGCGTGTGTGCAGATGTGCCAGTGTGCGTCTTTCCCGTGAGGCCGCCTGAGTACGCCACCCCCATGTTTGAGTAAAACTGCTGCGGACGTGTCTGTCTGCGCCTGCGGATGAATGTAACGATTGCGTATGCAAAGTGCGATTGTTGTGCATGTGTGTGCCTGTGTTTTTTGGCGACGAAGATTGGGTATACGAGTGTAGCGGTTGTGTAAACGCACGCACGCACGCATGCACACAACCCACGAGTAATGCTACTCGCGCTCGCGGTGGATTCACACTGGATCTTTGAACGCACAGAGCGTAATTGCCACCTCGGTGACATCACGATGGGGTGGCAGGGTGAAATTCACATCGATTAACAGAACTGGCAGGGACCGATCGAGGTGTGGGCGGCCGAGGGCTCCGAAAGTAAAATCGCCGCACACGCTCCAATCGCGTGACGCGCCACCTGTCCGAACGCTCGGTGCCACTCACTTTGCCCGCGGGTGAATTTCGTGGGTGACCCGAGGTGGTGGCAACGTAACGCGTCGCAACACGTTTGGCGCGAGTGCCCGAATGTCCAGTGAGAAGTCGACCCGACTCTCGACCCGCTGCCAATTGTTTGCGAGCGGCACACCGACGCGCGTCATTGTGCACACGCCTTGCTCCTCGTGAACGTGCGCAAATGTCCGGAAGGGACCTTTTTGTTATAAATATTTTTTTTTGTACGCTGCGGTTTTTGTTGTTTTGCTTCTCTAGCCCCCCCCCCCCGCGCCTCTCCTCTTCTTCTCGAGATACCGTCGCACAGAGCGAGCGGGGACGTTTTCGAGATGTCAAAATGTATGCACCGCTGCCATCCCCCCCCCCCCCGTGAAATCGTACAAACGTTGTTCATTTCAGGGCAGGGCCCGTGCCCCCCACCACCGAAACGTCGGCATAACCACAAGTCCGCACAAGAAAAAAAAGTTTACTCCCCCCAAGGCCTGCTTATGACGGGGTGCAGGCCCCGCTAACCTTTTGATTAGACGCCCGTTTGTCTCGGTAGAGTGCCCACTTAGTATTTAGACGTGGAAAAACGAATATTAATAAGGAATGCTAATTAGAATTGTACACCTACGTACACCATTTATGCAAAGTTTTGAATATACTTGGTGGCCGTATGTCCACCTCGAAGCTCGCACGCATTTTTATCGCAGCCATCCGGCGTTGGCTCGATAACGATCCAATGCTCGTTATTTTTTAATAAGCAAAAAAATGTAAACACCCTTTCTAGATAAAAACGTCATGACGTCGGTCGCTAAAATTCAGGTCACTAATGGCAGTAATTCACTCTGCTGCAGTCATTTTTGAGAGAGAAACTCAAAATATTTCAAGGTTACGGATTTCCCCCCGACACCCGGTTTGAATGCAATGTTTTCATACGTCGTTAACGACTCTGATACAATACCGAGTACTCGGGTCGGCTTTTCACTCGACAAATGGCATATTATTTTGATGGGATTTTATTTCATTTTCTTCAACAAAGATGCTACCAAGTCCTCTATTTTCTCCCGTAATTAAGCAATGTACTAGTAGCTTGGTAAGTCGACATTTATTACTGAGGAGAATTTCAAACACTTTGTTGTTACCGTTGTCGGTTTGTGTCTGCAAGCAAACCCTTAAACAAACAAGGCAGCAGGTCTGTTGTTAGAATAATGACATTCGAACGTTGTTCTCGGAGTGAAAATGGCCTCGTGTTTTGATTTTGCCTTACGGCAGATGAACTCGTTTTGTTGAGCGGGCAAGCTCAGATGGTATTGCAGTGACGGTCATTTTAAATGTAGATGGTTGTGGACTGCCATGAAGATACGTTCACCACGTATCAGATGAAGTCTTGAAGCATTTTCACGATGTATTTGTTTTCAGTTTCTGCGATTGGAATAACCAGTATAAATGCACATTTTTGGGCAAAACCTACATGGCAGACTGGGGCATTAACTCGTCAGTAACCAGACCTCTGACCTTTTGAGTAATATTGTGATACTTTGTCTGAAGGGAAAGCCCACAGACCGGCGTGGTTAAATATAGTAAAATAAAAATGTACGAACCCACTGCGTGGGGAGGGTCTTCTTCCATCCAGCAGTGGATTGCCAGAAGGGCTGTTCCATGTACACACAAAGATTACCAAATCACACCGCTGAAGAGTGTTCCAGTTTTGTATCCAGTGCCCTCTGCCTGAAAAGCAAGAACACCTTGCCAGGTGTTGATGGTAGGAGTATGCAAGAGGTTGGTGATGCTCCATCCCATCTGTTCAGGCCGAAGGAGGAATGTTTTCAACCAATTCTTTGTTTAGCTTCCTGTAACCCTTGACCTCAACCTACTTTTGGGTCAACCTCTTGGGCTGGGGTCAAAGGTTACAGGATGCTAAGAGGTAGAGGTGGGATTTTTTAAAACAAAAATGGTGGGAAATTGATACAATCAAGCATCGATTCAGCAGGGCTTCATGAATTACAAAATTATGGGACGTGTGGACAATGGCAGCCAAACTGAGCCTTTGTCAGTCACGGCCAGTGGTGAATGTTGAACTCTGCGATTTCCCAACCATCAATGTCTCCCTCCTTGTCGACGTGCGACCACATGATTGTGCACGGCCCAAACCCAGCAAGACACCACCCCGAGCGCCAGTGTTGACGGGGTCTCCCGATCAGTTCGAGCAACGCTGCGGAAATCACAACCGGATGAAATTGCGCATTTATGGTGCTCCGTTCCAAGAAGAGAATTCGATTTTTTTTTATTATAATGGCTTCGAAACAGTTGAAGATACATCGTGAGAAATATTTGTTATTTTACCGGTGTTTATTATTTTGAAGGCTTAGCAAACTTAAGCGAGAGGGCGATGCCACCAGACTTTACGGAATGCAAACAAAAACTTGTCCAACTTTAGACAAACACATGTTCACGATTGTGTTGATATTTCGTGCTGTAGTTAAATGCTCGCCCCCCCCCCCCCCTCATTGCATGTTTACTCAAAACACAATTGTATTTTTTTCGTTAGTTGGCTACGGCTTCTTATTTAATTTTTAAAATCGCAAAGGCATATCGGTTGCTTTTTTTTTTAAAACAAAGGAAAAAAACTGTCTTGAACCGTTTTTTTGAATTGTCAATTTTTACCCAAAAAAAAAAAACATGTTATAACATTAACTTTAGAGCTCCCGATTTAAAAAAAATTGTCTGCTGTGGAGCGGTGGTTTTTTGTCCTTAGTTCTTTTTTTAACGAGAGAAGTTGCTGTTTTACTGTACAGTTTAAGTGCAATAGCAGAACGTCCGAGGAACAAGGGAACAGCCATCCGCAGGCGATTTTATGCAATCGCTCACCAACTAACAAAAACAGGTTTTGTTGATTAACTTTGGTAAATTTGTCAACTACAGTTTTACTGCAAAGGGCAGAAAGGCAGTGGGGTGGGGAGGTCTATTCAGTTTTTGAAAATAAAGACAATTCCATAATGTTTTGTATGTTGCGTTTGTGTGTTGCTTTTCTTGTGTTCTCATCGTGGACAAGTTTGTTTTTTGATACTTCCGGTGAAATTTCACCCCCCCACGCAACCGAATAAGCGATTGTCAGATGCATGCCATGGTGTTTGGACCACCAATTCAAACGTGCGGGAATGAGTGTATCTTCCAACAATCTTAAAATGGAGCAGATGTACGGTTCGTGTCACCTTGTGACATAAATTGGCCACCACGTCATCGCCCCCAAAGACATTTAGAATTCGGTGCGGTATTAGTTCAGCATTCCAATTCTGTCTAGCAAGTCTCGCCAAGGTGTGGACACAGCACCAGTTCGAAATTACCCATTCGACCACCAGTCGGGGTACAATGTTGCAGTCCCCCCCCCCCCATTCGAGTTTGTTCTCCAGGCAGTCCTCACCTTACGAACGCTCCGTACTTGCACAGCGGAACTTTTCTTCCGCGAGGTGTAGAGTCGGCCTCGCGCTGGGAGTGAGTGTTTGCGCGTGGTGTGTGAAAGTGTGAGTGTAGCAGTGACTTGCGGCGAGGTTAATGGCTGGGGAGGCACTGGATTGTGTCAGAGCAAGATTCACACCGAGGGGGACGTGGCCTCAGGGGGCGTTAGACATCCCCCTCAGTGAGGCAGATGTGATAGCTGCCTCCCCTGGTGCATTATCATTGCAATTTCATGTCGAGACCAGCGAGCCTAAATATATTTATACACATACGTGAAATGAGTTACCTGGAGTACGGAAGGCGAGGACATGAAACGAAGGGGTCTACAAACATTACATTGGTGACAGAGTAACAGGCACGTGCTTATTGCCCACGCTCCATCCAGTTACTGAGGGGTTGTGCAATCAGAGGGGAGGCTGAGCTCGTCGCTGCCTCACCTCTCGTCTCTTCCTGTATTTGCAGCGGAGCTCCACAAATTTGGCGATTTTGACTGAAGATTATTGGAATCGTACAGAAATTACATTTATAAAAACAGATCAGTGGGAAAATCTTAATATTGATTTGATGCGATTATATTTTACTTTTTGTAACAGCTGTTTTCATTGGAGTATGACAGGTGAGGCTCTGCCTCCCCTGACCGCACGTCCCTGGAGTGTAGCAAGTCCAAATACATAACCAGACACGAAGCGGCCACTCAATCCCATACCTGTCAACCCCATACGGTTTACCCCAAATCCTTGCCCGTGAAAAATTCGTTCAGGGCCATATGGCAGACAGCCATTTCAATACGGTACAAAAATTCATTGTGTCTATTTGTGTTTCTCCCTTGTGATGTGACTTTGTAGGATAAACATTGAGATTTATAAAGGGGCACGCGGTGACCAATAAGGTCTGAAATAAAGGTAGGGGGGGCTCGGATAAGGGGTTGACAGCTATGGGGGAGCGGTAGTGAAGCAGTTCACGCCGCTGCGCTACGAACTTGGCGAACCGAGTTAAGATTCCTGTTCACTGCCAACAGCAGTGACGATTGTTGGAACCGGTCCTGTGCCTCCCCCCTAGGTCGACTCCGCCTCAAATGAGTACCTGGTGCAGTGTGTGGTATTCATCGTCACTGGGGAGACAAAGGCAGCCAGGCATGTCGCTGGCCACTCGTCCTCGTGTGCCGTTGAAGCTACAAGGGGGATCGGGGTCTTTGTGTGTGCGTGCCTCGTGTGTCTGTGCAATTGTGGCGACTCATTGCGCCACCCCCCCTTCCAACTACAAGCTGCCATCAGGACTCCAGGTAAATTAAAATAGAGTTTTTGTCTATTTGTGACTGTTTTATTTACTATAGTAGTAGTTTACACCAGTGGCTCTTAACCTGGGTGCACACACCCCCTGGTGGTGCAAGATGCCCCAAGAACCAAAACGGGTGCATGCTGCAGTACAAGGTTACGAAGCACTGTTTTACACCGTTACATGCAAATATACAATATTTCTTCTTAATTAGGCGTTTAAACCATTTTATTGAACCGCATCACATTTCATAATACAGACCGAAATGGGCATTTAAATGCAGCGCATTACTGCGTCTCTGACTCACAAACCGCTAGACTTACAAACAAGGTCTCTGGAACGAATTAGGTTCGTAACCCGAAGACTGCCATTAGTTGTTAATTTGCCAAATTTGGGCCAATGTCGTGCGTGTTACATACAGCGTGCCATCGAGCGCAGTGCACATGGCAGAGTGGCCAAGTTGGGCATATGGGTGTGGGGGCCATGGACAGAATCACACGGTGGAGTGTTTATTTTTTTACATTTTAACAAGGAGAAACGGTGGAATCTTTTTTTTTTGCGGGGAGTTGTGGTGCGAGCGAATGCACTTTTACACACCGATGCAAAACATAAAAAACACCACGTGCTCTTAAGAATATGTACACAAAATGCACGGACAGAGCAAAATTCTACACAAACGTTAAATTTTACTGAAGAAAATGTTCATTAACATTCAGGAAATCATACCTTCTATTTTAAAATGGAAGTTTTCCCACACAATTCATCAAGAGTGAATACATTATTGTGGTTATATGCATAAAGTGTCACTTTTAAGCTAATGTCAAGGAAAACCACAAGAGCGACATTAATTATGGTTGATGTAGACTTATTCTGCCGATGAACACACAACCCTGCCCCCCTCAGTCACATCAAGTTTTAAAGGCATACAAATTGGAACACTGAACCACAAATACAACTTTTGCTAAAAAACGCAAGTGGGGGGTGGGGGTGTTAAAGATACACCGCTTCATGTATTAGCTGGGCCACAAGCCCACGCGGGAGGGAGTTGGTAGCCAGTGGGGGGGGGGGGGGGGTGTTGATCAGAGGTCGCAAATGGGTTTTGATTCCTTACCCGTACCCAGCCACACCCGGCCGAGTACGGGTACCCGTACCCTACCCGTACCCTACCCGAAATGAGTGACAAACGGTTACTCACCAGTGACTCACGGCCTACCCTTACCCGTACCCGGCCGCACCAGGGTCGCAAACGGTATCGGGTACCCGATTGCGACCTCTGGTGTTGATATATGTTACAACATTCGTTTAGCGCAGACAATGCATCGGTTTTTCGATTTTACTCCCCTCCCCCCCCACCCAATGACGAGTGGCCAACGAGAGGATGCAATGTCGACGCAGGCTCCCTGGCATAACCCAGTTGGGGGTGTGCAGTCCGTAGCACGTTTAAGTAAAGCATTACCGCGTGCCTGGGCACTCCATTGCCACCACCTTGGGTCACTCGACTTCATCACGAACTTATGCACAAAGATATCCACCCCCCACTCTTGACAAACCAGCAGCAAGCACAAATTATACACCGTTTTTTTCGTTAAAATACAAGTCGTTTCGCAATGCTAAAACCACGCATTTACAAAGACACGAAACTCGGACATTTCTGGGTTCTGCCACCAACACAGCAAGACGTTTATCAACGCACGCATGCGTGCGACGGAAGTTAAACAACATCGCACGCCTCAAATAAAAAACATGATACAAGGATAAATGAAAAAAATTACAATATTTTTTGTGCAAAGTCATGTCTACGCTAAAAAAAGGTTTCCGTTCATACATCTCGGTAATAACAAACCAACTTTTGTCAGTGGGTACCGCGCAGAAATCATTCACAAGACAACATTGCAAAATTCACCTCTGGCGCGTGTGCAACGATTGACACTGAGAATACCGTGTCCACATCCGTTTCCTTAGCAAGGCCAGTGGGGGGCCCCTTCGCCCAGCCCCCAGCCCCCCTCGGCACCTTGAGACACTTGCACGGAGTCAAAAGAGCTGCCCTCGTCATTCGTCGTCCACACCATTACCGTTGGTGCAAGCCGCATCCTGCACAGCGGCGGAGACAAGCGACAAGCGTGAGCAATGTGGGGGCACGAACAAGGCTTTCTTCGGGGCCCCACGGCCACCCCCGGTTACGAGCGCGGTGTGTACGGTCCATCATACTACTACTACGACTCTACGCGCCGCCTGCTGCTTCACGGTTTGAGGCGAGTAGATGCCACGTTGTTATTCACCACGGAGCAGGGTGCGCATGCCACGCGTGCCGGCGTCACGATCCCAAAGAAGAATATTTTACCTGTCAATTACTCAACTTGGAGAACGGCACAGCAACATCGCGCGCCCTACTGCGATACTACTGCAGACCGGCCTGAAACGCAGCTGCAACTCTTCCTAAGTTGTGGCGATGGAGTTTCGCGCTATAACAAATGGCGTGAATACCAAAATGCATTGCACATTTTATTTGAATAGAGAATGTACATGTTGTGCAGTGTGTAACTTCAGATGTGAAACAGCGCTACGGATAAAGCGACGTCCACCAATGCCATCGCCTCGCCATCAAATCATTACATATGCCACACATTTCACGGATTTAAGCATATAGACACACAATGGACAGTTTCACACGTAGGCTTTCGAGATCAATATTAGTCAAATGTTTTTGAGTTTGATCGCATAACAATGTGTCGTTAATGTAATCGTATCAATTATGAAATATAACATACGTTTACATAAGAGTTGCACTTCTCAAACTGAAACTTTTTCTTGAAAAAGGCACCTTTCTTAAAACCAAGGGCCCTGTACATGAATTATTCCCCATTATAACTTCGAACCATTAAAAAAAGTAGGCTAACTGCAACTATACATTTTGTAACGTATAGCTTTTATTTCTGAAATCGGTAAATGCCAAGCTACAGGCACATTTTAAGTTCCATTTTTCCAAACTTTGGGATGGTCCAGCTGATAATATCATTATTTTAGTTTATCTGTTTTACCACAACTGCTGTGAGGCAAGTCTTTAAAATATTAAAATGTTTTATATTTTCAGTTACATTCCTTGGGTAAAGTTCACCTCTGCTGCAAGGAACACAAACCATCAAATCCCAAAGGTGGTATCCATGTCATTGTCGGATGTAGGGGCTATTACGTCCAAGATTGTTTTCAGAAAGGCAGCAAATCCAGGAGGCGCTACAATGTGAACAAATACATTTTAACTTTGGAATATTGATGGGGAAACCCCACCAACCCCGCCCCCTGCCCCATGTGAAAACTACAACGGGTTTCCATGTTATTCACGTTTTAAATTCAAGAATAGAAATTGTTAACTCTACCAGAGAGAGAGCTTCCACACGAGGTAGATCTTTCACTTGGCCAGTCTCCAAGTTCTGCGGGCAAGAGAGAACGGGACGTGAGCAGATCTGCACATGTCTGAACAAAAATATACATCAACGCTCGGGTCATGTCAAGCTGCAGGGCAGCTAAACACACATTCGCATTCACCTCAACGACGGCTGAAGAGGCACAGTGGCACATCGCGACTTCAAAAGGGAAGATGCCACCGATCGCTCTCGTAGAGAGACCGAGTCGGAGGTGCGAGTAAGAACCACAGGCGAGGGGGGAAGGCGGCCACGCGATGAGCATGCACCAACTGCCCAAGCTCTGGGGTCCTCTATGCATTAAAAAGGTGTCATTTGCCAATTAAAACCCTTAACTGTTCCAATGACGTGCGTGTGTACGTCGTCATTCTATTCCAATTCCGTTCCAATGACGTACACGTTTCTAAAGGTGGAGGCAAAAACCAGAGAATCCAGAGACAAATCCACGCAACCACGGGGAAAACACACAAACTCCAAATACAGGCATCAGGGTCACGATTGAAGCCACGACCTCCTGCATACCAGGCGAGGGCGTTATCAGCGTACCCAAATTGATACATCTATCATTAACAACCGTACAAATTTAACTATGTAAAAATATATACAAAAACTATAAACTTTCAGAGGAGGCTGGTGCGACTTGATCGTATAATTTAGTAGCCTTAGGACAATAACCGTAGATGGATTAAAGCCAAACCGGGACAAACAATATCACTTTCTCCACAACACGGCCAACAACCCCACACACAGTATTACCGTAACTGAAAGGGCGATCAAAATGTGCCTTGCAATGCATGGCGCCGCTTTGTACGAATGGATTATACCATCCGACAATGGAGGTGGCATAGCGAGGAATGTAACAACGCCGATTTAAAAACAATACCAACTGTCGTCAGCCTAAACGGCTATTATTGTTTTCCCGATCGACTATACACAGCGTGTCCGCAAGAGGGACAAGAATGACATTAACTGGCAAAGTCGTTCTTGGCGATGGCAGCTGGCCTTCAAGTCTGCGCCGGTGATCTAACAATGCCACGCAATGTCACACAATGTCAGACGGCACTTCTTCCCTCTGTCAGAGTTCGAATTCACTCCGTTGTCGTTATCAATGTGGTCCCCACGTTTAACGATCAGTCTCCTTTGTTGTCAGCTGCTGCAATGTTGCTTTCACTCGCCTGTTCCTTCCTTTGAGAGGCACCCTCCAAGAAATGTACAACTTCTTTTTTATTGGCTTTCTTCGCCTGAAAGCACAAGGTATGGATTCTCGTTACGAGTACAAAACACAAACGCTTCCGTAGAATACACAGCGCACCAGTTGCAGAACGGACGGTATTTTACATTTCAGTTCATCGTCCTGCAATGAAAGTGTGAATCTTCTCTATTCTCAATGTCAAGGAACGGAACGAATGACATCGCGATTCATTTCGGAACAGAGAAGAACATCAATGTTCGGGGAATGCCAAAGGACAGCACTACGAAGAATGACCCCTGGTACCCCTTCAAAATCCCTCCGCTGCAGGTCGCCACAAGCCCGCTTGTTCACTCTGCACCGATGAACACCACCACAAGCCCGCAGAGTGAGAATAATCGGGAATAAATGAAAACCCAAATGCAATGAGGGGAGGGGGGGGGGAGCGTGCAGTTATTAGTGACCAATTGAAAATTGTAAAATTAAATCAAACGAACAACTTCATGTTGCCAGTTGAAGCTTGAACTTGTGCAGCAAGTTTTAAATGGCATCAACCAAATCACTCCTTAAAAACAGATTTCAGGACAGATTTACACCGATTAAAATGGCCATAAATACATGAGCCTGGCTGGCAGTTGGACGGTTGGGAGACATCGATGCATCTTCAACAAGATCTACGGACGATGTGCAACACGTCCCAGCGTGCGTGGCGAGTCTTCATCTCTCCGTTCACTTGGGAATGGGCATCACTCGTAACGGCCGTACGCCAAGCTCACAATTGAATTTCCTCGAACTTTTTTAGATGAAACTATTTACGGAGGTGCCACTGACAAGCAGCCTCAATGCACACGCACGCGATACGGCCCCCGGGACAAACGTGATTAGAGCATTTGCACCGTCACTCCTTTAATACAGTGGGCTGCCCAACCCTCGTGGTGTGGGTGCTTACCCAAACAATCAAGACCACTTTGTCTCTACCTCCATTTGTAAAGACCGACACGGCAGTCCGACTGTGGCCACGCAACCCAAAACTACAGACTACAGAGAAAACCCACTGCAATCTGCACTCCTTCAAATGGATGAGGAATGGCAAAACTACCCAAACGTTCTCCTAAAAAGCACTTGTGGCTGGCAGGCGTCAACCATCCATGCCAATCCGCACGGTTGGCTACGTACGGTGCACACGAAGTTCATCGTGCATATATACAAACCTCAACATTCGCGGAGCTCCTGAACATATTGCCATACGCACAAATAGACCTCGCACAACGTGGACAGAAGGAAGAGCCGGGGAGATCCTAGCGTACGCACTATTTGCAGTGGCGTGCGCTGGTCGTAGCCCAGCTGCGTGTCCAGGTTCAGTCCGGCCAAATTCCACGCCATCAAGCCTTGCACGTCCCCATTTACTGCCATTCTAGGGAGACACACGCACGCACAATCATTTATGTAAAACAGCACCATCCACAACTTCACCAGATATTATTATTTTATTTCATAAATGGCCCGATCCACAAATATTAAGGAGACATCACAGCGATGATACACCTCGCTGCCGCTAACACGGTTGTTATCTGGCTTGACCTCCTGAATGTGAAATCGTAGTTGTTGCTCTGCTTCTACATCAGCCGTACGAAAGAAGATTACGCCCACTTGGGAAAACCTCAGTGTCTCAAGACTCTCCTTCAGGAGGGGTCTGCAAAGGTCATCACAGTAGGGGGGCGATGTTACTACTACGTGGAATCCCAATGGGGTATTGAAATGTTGATTATTTTAGGATTGTGATTTTTTTTGGGCCGATACTGGCTGTGTTTTATTTTAGGTATGGGACCAAAGTACTCAGGAGGTAAAGCTGTGCAGAACAGGAGAACATACAAACTCCACTTGCTGTAGAACACGGGAAGAACATACAAATGCCACTCACTCTCTATGGAACCAGTGAAGAACAACCTGCACACAGAAAGGGTGATCAAGTCGGGAATCGAACCTCGGGGGTCGTTGTGCGGCACAAGCGTTGCCACTGCGCCACCCTGCTATGGAAGTATACATCGACAAGAGCTGTACACGTGCAAAGAAGCCTTCCACCTCCTGCACGTAAACACGAGGAGGTGACACGACAGGGCGGTGCGCACACACGTGCTGTGTAGCGACCGTTCTGCAGCTTGCTTGCGGTCAGAATGAGGCACAACAACATGCCCAAGACCCCAAAACCTTAACCGAAGAGGTTTTTTAGGTTAGATCACGTAAATATAAGTGTTGTTAAACCCGCCACCACCCGACACCCAGTTAAATAAGGCGTCATGTAAACAAAACATCCCAATTCGTTGCTAGTAAATGTTGTGGGTTTACTCTCCAACAAACCCATGTGCTGTACTATTAACGAATTGGCACGTTTTGTTAACGTTAGAAACCCTTAGTAATTGGCTGCGGCGGGTTTAACGACATTTATATTTACGTGATCCAACCCCAAAAACCTCAATTTTTGGATAATATTGATCACGGAAGCCTTACTAACGACATGCTAAACCTCAAGTCTTGCAACTGGACTACCAGTCAAACTTTAAGGGGCTACAAATGCAGATGCATTCTGATACACACATGCAACTCAAACTACGCACTAGAAAGTAAACCATCGTAGTCTGCACTCCTTCAACGGACAAGGAATGGCATGAGTACACAAACCCTCTTCTTCTGAAGACCTCTCGTCATGGCTAGCAGACCGACATTTGGCATTTAGCTTTTGAACGTCAATGCCATGGCGCAGGAAGCGTGCCCGCTCGCTACACGTGGTGCCGTTCATATATTGGGGGCGGCAGGCTTCGTGCATGCGTCACACACATTGGTTGTCACACGCTGTGTGTGTCAAGTTAGGTGACAACGGGCCTTGCACGCAATCGACGCAATACATTTTTTACTTAAAACTTTCGTGACTGCAGGAATTCATATTCTTTGGTTCTTTCGGTAAAGCCACAATAGAAAATATTTGTTTTTATTATATATAAAAACCAAAAACTCATGACGTTTCGATCGCAACACAAGCGGCGATTACAACCACTTGTGTTGCGACCGAAAACGGCGTGAGTTATAGGATATTTATTCATTTCTATGTACGCAACTTTACCGGAAAAAAACAAGAATAGTCTCGGCATTGTTTGTCACAATAAAGATAAAGAAAGATCCCCCATATAGCTTTCACAGGCTACTGGGGCAAGTGCTGTTAACGAGCACCTGTGAAAGAAGGGGTGGGTGGCCAACACCACGCCCGACAGCCTTCGTCTCCCCAGTGGCAATGTTTACATATTGCACTAGGTACTCATTTGAGACCGAGTCGACCTAGGGGAAGCCCAGGACCGGTTGTCCATGAGCAGGAATTGAACTCGGGTCACCGGCTTCGTGCAGCACGCTAACCCGCTACGCTACCGCTCCATTACTTGGTCACACACAGGTAAAGGAGCAGGTCTGCAAATTTGTTTTGCTAACAAAATGAAGCAGCTCCGAAACCAAACTAGAAGGGGGGGGGGGTTAAGAGGCCTACTCGTCCACGTTGGCCAGACAGCTAGGAGAGCGTTTGGAGTACCAACACTTTACCTCACCACGTGTGACCTCCCGATAAGAATGCGGGTAGGAGAGGCAGCGAGGGGGGGGTAATCGAACCGGTGCCCTACGGATCGCAAGTCCAGCATGCCGACCATTACAGCACGGTTGGCGTGCCTCATGCCATGCGTGTCGTAACGCTGTGCACTCACGTGCAAAGCTCGGGGCCCAGACCATCGTACTCGTCCTGGGAGAGGTGAGCTCCTGTCTGATGCAGGAGCTTGATCACGTCCATGTGCCTGTGGGGGAGCACATGCACGGCACAATAATAATAATGCTAATTGTGGTGGCAGTGTTCGCTCACTCTCGAACAGAGAGATAAAATTACTCGGGAGGAACCACAGACAAGCGGCAAGGCAGCCACACGATGAGCCAGTACCAACAATTGCCCAAGCTCTGAGATCCTCTATATATTAACCCTTTCCCATTCCGAGACATCTGCAAGTTACAGGGTGGGCGTCCCGTTCATCCCCAAATCTCAGAACACGCAAGCGGCTCGGCATTACTTTTATCTAGGTGTAGCGCCGTTGCTTTTCAAAGACATTGTACTCACCACAGAGAGCTGCAACGACACGACCGCACTCGATGATAGCTGGCACCAAATTTTGCCAAATGCCCTACCGTGCGGGCTTTAAACTTCCGATTCCAGGAAAGGGTTAGGCTGTGATCAGCCAATTAAAGAATGTTTACACGTGCGAGGACACCGGAGCACCTGGAGATGCAACAGGTGGAGCCCACATTTTTGCTGTACCGCATTCTCCTGGCGAGCCAGGGTAACCACGTGTGTGCAGCAATTCACCAAAATCCTCGCTGCTGCCTCCAAAAGGGCCGAACTACAGGCCATCGCTGCTGCCCGACGCACAGGAGGGGTGGGGAGGAACTTTCAGTTCCAAGTTGGAAAATCCTTTCAAGCAGAGCGGCATCCACGCGATTGGGACCCCCCAAGTTGCATTGACATTTTTACGGAAAATTTGAGCCATGACATTTAGCCGTGAACACGACGGCTGCACTCCACGCCCCATCCGGTAGTATTGTTATTGGGAAATAAGTTACCCATCAGGCCTTTGATACCTGTATTGTTGTTAACCTGCCAGGGGCAGCCGTGTTTATCGACAGATTCCAAAGCAGATATTGCGTTTAGTCAATACGCAGGAGGTATTGGTTTTTCGCAATCAATAGGACTCGATTTTAAGTCTGGATGAGGCCACTATTTAATGGGTCGGCAAAATTCTTTGTTACGAAACCCTCCACCACCTGACATGAGCAAACAAATAAAAATTATCGCATAGCGCACAAACGCTTAACACAGCAATTATTATTAAAATCGCTTCAGTCTCACCCTGCCGGCAGAGTTGACGAATAATTGTCACGCCAATCTGAGCAGCGACGAGACGTGCAATACCGTGACGTTTCACTTGTAAAACCACCTAGAGCATCGTTCGGCTAAAAACACAAAATCCAGCAGGGGTCGGCACAACAGCGGCATCGAGTGCGCAAGCACGTGGAGAGATTGTATCACGAGCAACGATACTCGCCCGACGTGGGTGGACGCCACCGCGTGACACGGAAATTCAGGAAGTAAAAACAAAGCCCTCAGATTGGAGAATTGACAGGCCTGAAAGGGGACTGGTTAGAGGCAAGGACATTGAAGGGATTGGAGGAGAAATACGAGATGGAAATGGTGGGAAACAGAGGACGATTGACAGGGAGGTCGGTTGGGGATCCATTAACACAAAGTGGGAAGGTGATTGGTTGGGAGAGAAAAGCGTGGCAAGGCACCTTCGAGAAAGGGGCTCGAGGGATACACAAGTGGGGGGGGAAACAAGACAGCTGTGAACGCTTGGAGTGAATGGAATCCTTGAAGACCTACGTGTCCCATGCTGGAAGAAATCAATACTACTATTATTGGAAGACTGCCGTGTCCGGGTGTGCCTACATATCTACGGTGGCCTTCCTTTGCACCAAACGTAGCCAACCGTGCGAATCAGAGGCGCGGCGGTGGAGGGGGGGGGGGGACAAAAAACTCAGGACAAACACGTAGCACGGAACTTGCCCATGGTTCCTGGTATCACGCGCACACACACACACACGCACACTCACTCACTCACCGGAACATGACGGCGTTGCGCAGCGGGGTGCAGCCGTAGCGATCCTTGGCGTAGACGGTGGCGCCGCAGCTCAGCAGGTAGTCCACGAGCGCCAGGTTGCCCTCGCACGCCGCCACGTGCAGCGCCGTGCGCCCGTCGTAGTCCTGGTCGCTCAGGTTCATACCCTGCCCCCGTGTGGACGCCACACGTTAGCCATCTAAGAGCACGAGCAGATTGAACTTGTGCCACGCCAGGGCCGGGCCGGGCCGCCGGGCAACCAAGCGTTTGCCCGGAGAGACGCGACCTACTTAAGCAAAGGGTGAACTTGCAGAATGTTCATTTTTTTTAAATATATATATATGGCAAGCTAATTCAATTATCGAGGCTTGACGTTGCTCTTTTTATGCCATAATCGAAACACAGGGAATTGTAAAGAGCTGTGTTCCAGACCGTCAGTATTGAGCAATAACGTTCCACCCGTGTGTTTGTGCGTTGAGCGAGCAAGCCCACACAGCCACCTGCTCCATCCCCGATAATCGCAGCCGAACCCTCAACGCGTGCAATGCGCCTGCAATATTTTGCGGACCTCAGACGAAAACGTTAACACTCTTCTTCTTTCATATGGCCGATGTAGATGCAGGGCAACTACAATTTCACATTCAGGCGGTCAAGCCAAACAACCGCGTCGTGAGCAGCGGTGTCTCCTTCGTATTTGTGGATCGGGGCATTGCGTGGTTACATGGTCGTCGGAATGACGACATTCGCACACGACTGGAGAGTTTTAAAATTTTAAATTTTTGTAACAGGTATCTGTATCTGCCGATGTCGTTTATAGTTTGGGTGGACCATGAGCTTCGTGGAAGATCAAGACTAATGTTGTGTATGGAGAAATTATTTCGCACCGTACGTAGCCAACATCGAGAGAACTCTACTCTGCCGCTGACAATGTCTGTCATGGATCCCAGTTCACTTCCCTTCTTGTTACATATTACAACGCTGTTAATACTGCACGACTGCCCGAATAATACACAAAGCCTGCCAGGAAGACGCTCACACCCACCCCGGTCATTTACTCACTCCGGGAGGGGGCAGAATTCGCGTCACGTGACTCACGAGCGCTTGCAAGCCACTTTCCCCCCCCCACCCCACGATGGAAATAGCGTGTCCAAACAATCTCCGCGTACCAGCTCATGAAGGGCCTCCATTGTGTGGATGTCTCCCGCTTTGGCCGCAGCGCAGGCCAGGATGGGCGCGATGGCATCCCGCACAGCCTCCAGCTCCTGCGCCCAGACTCGACGCAAACGTGACGAACGCCAGTGGTGAATAATAAACAACGACAATTACACTGGTCAACAAAAAAAACTTTTTTCTGGCCTGGACTTTATCAGCTGTTTGACTAATTTCAGGGTGCCGATTCCAAATCTGATTTCAGATTTGCTCTATCACATCTCATTATTATGCTATCGGCATACCCCATTTTCATTGATTTTACCCGAAATTAACTCTGTCACTGATCGCAAGTTGTTGCGAGTCAGTGACTGCTTTAGTGTTAAAATATGGTGCTGTATTTTTAGGATAGTGTGTTTATAATATAATTTTATGTAGATATCCACATTTATTTAATATTTTTCTTCTGTAGTTTTTATTGAAAATGCAATATTTGATCTCAAAAACCTGATGTGATAGACAAAAACTGATGCCAGATTTGGAATCAGCACCCCAAAATTACCTTAAAACCGTTGGAATACCTTATGCCAGAAAAAGTGTGTTGACCAGCGTTATTGCTAGGGTTTTGATGTTTGCACCCTCTATGGGTCGGGGCATCTCAAGGCGTCTTTACACGTGATAAGCAACTCAAACATCTCCATCTCAACACAAATGTGGCTGCTGTGTCAGTGTGTGGCACACAAAGGAGACTCAGGACTGTGGTCCTACAAGTGGGCGGTTAGTCGTGACAGTCGGTAGAGGGCGATGACGGCTGCCGTGTGCAAATCACAGCAGAGTAAATTTACTGAGTATTTTGGGGAATTTTCCAAATTTGGGCCGTGGCTCCCGCACTGGATATTTTATTACGTCAACCGAGTGAAGCAGACGGCGCGTAGTATATGATGGGTAACGCCACACCACCGCAGTGATAATGAGGGCAGCCTGCTGGATTAGCACTGTTAACCTCCACAACCTGCAAATGCGGTAGTGCTAGGCCATGTCACCGCCTCTGGGTCTTAACCTGTGGCAATCAGACTTCCATGGGTACCCACAGTGGCGATATGTTAACTACCTCGCCTGGTATACAGGTCGTGGGTTCAGATCCCAACCCTGGCACCTGTATATTCGGAGTTTGTATGTCTCTCTCCCCGTGGTTGCATGGATGTTTCCTCTGGGTCCTCCAGTTTTTCCCCTCCACATTTAAAAACGTGTGTTTAGAGCATTTGGCTGCTATACATTTCCACATGATAACCCACTTCGTTGAGCTATAATTTGTGGCCAGGTCGCTTCTGAAATAGCTATATAGTTCAGTGGGCCTTACCTGGCAAATTAATCAAATAGGTCCGAGTGGGTCTAGCGGGGTGGTGGTCACGTGGAGTTTCATCAACCAGGGTCACAAAGAAACCCTTGGTTAATTTGTGAATAAAAATCTATTGTTATCAGGCAAATAAAGCAGGGTTACAACTAAATCGTGTTACACATTGCAGTATCATCTTTAACATTAAATGTTACGCGTAAAAAATTAAGCACACACGTAATAAAAATTAACACCACATTATTTAAGCAAGTAGAGTACATGTTCGTAAGGGGGTACATGGACAGCTGATCGGGTCTGTAAGATGTACACGATGAGGATGCACACGAGAGGCTGTGGCGGTGAATTGCCTGGAGGTTGCAAAGCCACAAACGTAGCCCAACAATTTTGTTTATTTCACAAGGTAACCGGTCACCAAGCTGCGTGGCTCTTTTTCACAAACGACCTGGCCACGCAAAGGACGGCTCAATGAAGTGGCTCATCACCACATGGAAATTTCTAGCAGCCAAATACTCCAAACCGCAATGTTGATTCTAAACATCTCCCCCGACGACACCCCAGCCTCCGACCCGCGTTGCCGCTCGCCTGCTTCACTCGTCGCCGTGTGCAACTTTCCTTCTGCACCCCCCCCCCGCCCCGGTTGAAACTTGCCTCCTTGCTGCTGACGCTCAGAGCCCGCGCCACAAACTGAATGAACTTGCTGTCGCGCAGCGAGATGGTGGGACCCTGGCGGAGGGCCGTCATCTCGCCGCGCAGGTTGTCCGACAGCATCTGCACCGCACCCAGGGAAAAAGATTCCAGGCATGGGTTTGCGTACTTGCAGAGTCACGCACAGCATTGTCGCGAATACCTTATGGGTCGTGCGGCCTCTATTTGACCATACTTCCTTTGCCAGTAGCAAAATATGATAATTGGTGTATTACCCTTTTATCTGGCAACAAAACTGACACCATTTTTTTATACAAGGAGTCATGTTTGCATTGACCGCAATACCTGCAGTTGGAATGCAAACAAAAAACACAACTCTAATAATGTATGCACTGTCCTTGAAATTGATTGGTCCACACCCGAGACAGCTTTCCTTAGAGCCCAGTCTCACATGGTCTTGGACCAGATGACGCCAAAAGGCGCACAACTCAAAGACAATGCATCATCAGAGTATGAGAGCTCGGGGTAAGCATTTACACCATTGGAACCTCCTTTGCCAGTAGCAAAATATAATAGTTTTTTTACCCTTTTTTTTATCTGACAACAAAACGGACACCTTTTTTACAAAGAGTCATGTTTGCAAACATGACTCTTTGTAAAAAAGGTGTCAGTTTTGTTTGCCAGATAAAAGGGTAATACACCAATTATTATGTACTGGGGCAGTGCATCTTCGTGAAAGTGGAGGAGCATAGAAGTGCGATACAAAGAGGATTTTCTGCACTGCCCTCTGGTGCCCACCGCGTAGCACTGCGGGACTTGTGAAAGTTACAAAATGTTACATAAACTTTCGGAACGGTGAACAGTTCACGTCACGTGTTCCCTTGCAGCCATGACGACTCACAAAATGTAAACACAACAGGTCAGTGGGGTTGCACCAGATACAAGTACGATCATAATGTTCTGCAATTCACAATATCTTGCCGATCTCGTCAAGGACCATAAACAATCACGCGAAATCCGGTCATCCTCACAGCGGCTTTTGGCTAGGCGTCAAACAAAGACCGTCACTACATCGCACGCTTTCAGATGTGCTTCTGCAGCCATAAGGAACACTTATTTTCGATATTATTAAGCCACTTTTAAATATAGATTTAAACCCGATTCCTTTAGAACTGCTTTTTGTGTTTGTTATCCTTCCCAGGCACGTACGATTAGCATGGTTGGCTACGTACGGTGCTAAAGACGTTCAACATGCATACAAAGACAAAGACCCCCCCCTCCTGTATAGCCTTCGCAGAATGTTGGGGAAAGTGCTGTTACCGAGCACCTATGGAAGGCAAGAACCGCACAAGAGGTGGATGGCCAGCACCACGCCCGGCCGCCTTTGTTTCCCCAGTGGCGATGTTTATACATCAGACCCGGTACTCGTTTGAAGCAGAGTCGACCTAGGGGAGGCCCAGGATCAGATTAGCTACTTGTCACTGGCGTTGACCGTGAGCGCAGGATTTGAACCCGGGTCGCCAGGTTACACACACACTAAATCTCAGACAAAGCAAGTGAATGGCCTCGCCACTTAGAAGCTGCATCTCTAATAAAATTGCTCTGCATTGGCTGTCCGGAATCGCTGTGGGAAGCAAGCAACGTGGGGGGGGGGGGGGGTGGAGGGCACCCACCTCGCGCCGCTCCTTCAAGCTCAGCTTCTCCTTCCCCAGGATGTAGGAGAGCTTGGCCAGGGCAGCCTCGGGGGTCATGTCTCCTCCAGGAATGACGCCGTTGTCATTCAGCACCTGGGTCGCAACGTCAATGAGGCGAGTGGCAGAAGATCGTCACCCACGGCACACACACCGCCCCCCCTGTATCCTGAAGACGACTTTTGGGGCAAGTGCTGTTGTTATAGCAAGCACCTACGAGGACTGGTACGGCACGAGGGGATGGGTGGGCCAGTACAACGCCCGGCCACAATTCCCTCCCTCGTTCTTAATTTAAGAGCTTTCGTGACTGCAGGAATTATTCTTTGGTTCTTTTCGGTTAAGTCACGTCTAAAAATAAAATAATAAATTAAAATAACATATTACGACGTTTCGATTGCAACACAAGCAATCATCATCAGGCATAAAAGAAATAGCAACAAAAATCTAACTAGAAAACTATAGACAGACATACAAGCAGACAGACATCACAACGGCACACAGAGAGAGGACACAAATCGGCACAAAGAGAGGGGTATTTATAATTCCTGCAGTCACGAAAGCTCCTAAATTAACATTGAACCACTTCTACGGGGAAGTTTTAAGCTTATCCTTTTTCTTTCTGGCTATTTGTTCTCTCTGCCTGTGTCCTCTCTTTGGAATTTTCACACTTAAAATTCTAACTTAGCAAATTTTGAAACACGTAATCAACCAGGCTATGCGTTAATTGTGTGTTAACCGACTCTGTGTTGTATTACATCACATTTCGATATTTTGCTAGGTTATTTAATTTTCGTGTGCCTGTCTCCTAATTTTCAAGCTTGCGTGCCCGTTCCACATTGTCATCTTACTTGCAACAGCAGTACGTTGCCGTACACTCATTGATATGCTAATTCTCTCTGCCCCCTCCCTCTCTCCGTCCCCGCCCCCCCCCTCTCTATATTTAAGGGACCGTCACAGAAACGACCCCTCTTTGTGCCGATTTGTGTCCTCTCTCTGTGTGCCGTTGTGATGTCTGTCTGCTTGTATGTCTGTCTATAGTTTTCTAGTTAGATTTTTGTTGCCATTTCTTTTATGCCTGATGATGATTGCTTGTGTTGCAATCGAAACGTCGTAATATGTTATTTTAATTTATTATTTTATTTTTAGACGTGACTTAACCGAAAAGAACCAAAGAATCCCTCCCTCGTGACCCATGTTTACACACCGCGCCAGGTACTCATTTAAGGCAGAGTCGATATAGGGGAGCCGCAGGACTGGTTCAGATAATCGGCCGCGAGCAAAAATCGAACTACGGTCTCTGGATTCGCACCTGCGACTAGCACGGTTGGCTACGTATGGTGCGAAAGAAGTTCAACCGCAGCACAGCCTGCTAGCCGCCGCCCGCACACATTATATAACGCACACTCGCACGTGCGACGAGCGTGATGATGCGGCGGAGAAGGAGGGGGGGCACCACCTTGCCGGTGGCGTAGGTCTCGCACACAGAGCCGCGCAGGCACTGCGTGCAGTTGACGATGAGGACCCCGCGTGCCGTCGCGCTGCGCAGCTCGTCGAGCAGGTCGGGGCGGTTGTCGGGCGCGTTGCCCGTACCGTACGACTCCAGTACCACGCCCTCCATGGGCGACTGTAGGAAGGCTCGCACCTGGCGCACGAGCACACAGACAGTCGCATTTTACTTTCCCGCGCTCTACCGCTTTTGTACAACAGCAGGAGGGAAGAGCAACGGTCATGAAACAGCGTTAAAGGTGAACGCCAATGTTTTTGTTTCAACCAATCCAAGGAGGCAGTGGCAGGCGCCGGTGCGAATCGCAGCGACAATGCTGTTGCAAAGATGGCGGCGATTCGTTTGGACTTCACTGCGGGTCGCAGTTGTTTTGGCGACTATTTGTTCTTCCATTTGCGGAAGGTGGACGCGCATCTCCCACGCTGCGTTTGAGCGCGGTTCAGCGAGGTCGAGGTCTGTAGCTGTCAGAGAGGGAGAGAAGCAGCCCGCTTCCTCCACAGGTCGGGGTCCTCGATCAGATTTTAGTTTTTCCGCGGCTGTAACCAACGATTCCGTCCAAGCGAGTGCCAATTGCATTTTAATATAAAAACAAAATGCCATCAACGGGATTCGTAGCGATTGCTTTCTTTTGCACGAAGGGCAGCACTTAATTCGCGTTTTGATCACCGCACAACAGCTGCGGCTATCTCCTTGACAGATGCTAGAAATTTAGAGAGTCCCCCGGGGTAAAATGCGGTTCAGATAACCACATTCACACATCACGTAATCAAGCACTGCCTGTTATACGCTTACACGAGGTGGGGGGGTGGGGGCACGGACGCTTTGCATTATTATACATCAAGAAACTCCTGATGCTATTTGATTACCAGACTTAGAGTTGCGTAACGAATCGGTTGATTTTTCAACTGCCGCATGAAAAGGAAAACATTTGTGGCTGGACGCATACCAGCCCTCCTGTACGTATGTAGAACTTCTTTCGCACTGTATGTAGCCAACAGTAGTGATGTAATTTGCCCGCAAGGAAGAGGTCTCTCTCATCCCACAAGCCTTGGCTCCCAGCACAGCCACTCTCCGTTAATCTTGGCTTTGATGACACGCTGCTGTGTGCCAAGCCAAAGTGCAGTTGGCAACAGCTCTGTATTGCCATAATACCGGCCCATTTAGAATCATGTATTGTTACCTAATCAGACAAAAATGTAAAAAAAAAACAATTGTTGTTCAAATAGCTCAATCTCCAATAAGTATTGAGTTGTGAGCTACCGTTCTGTCTCGAGTTGCCACCTATCAAACCTCGGGCAGTCTGGGAAATTGGCATCGGGTTTTTGGTGGCAGGAATTGATTTTGTACCGAGAACTAGTAATGGTGGAGTTAATCATCATCGCAGGATTCTGCACAGGTTTGACGATAGACCCAGGCTCACCGAGAAACATGTCCGGGTTTGGTCTGCAGTGGAAAATGGCAACCCTGTCCGTATATAATAGTTGAACTTCTTTCATACCGTACATCGCCAACCATGCCAATTGCAGGTGCTTTGGAAAGACAAACTAAACCCAGAAATTTGTTGTTAAAAATTAGTTGTCAATTTAGAAGCCTCGCTCTCGCAGTCGGCATCATTGGCGCACTGCACAGCAGTGGCACGCAGTCGAGGTCCTGCAGAACGCACCGTGGCGGCTGTGATGCCGGGGAAGAGCCGCAGGAGGCCCACGTTACGGTTCATGTTCGTGTGCACGCGGAACGGGCGCGTCGTGTTGGATCTCCACACCTCCTCCCAGGTGACTGCAAGCACACGCACGCACAAACACAAAGATCCACAGTGTAGCCTTAGACTGTTGGTGCAAGTAAACCTTATGGCCGGACCCCGGGGTCCCGAATAAACAGAAGTCAAAATCGTAATTGATTTATTTTTGGCAACTCCGTCCCACGGTGCACAAATGCCACGATCCACGTGGCGCGGATCATTCTGTTGTCACGTCGTCCAAGCACAGCAGCAATGACGAATGCGCAGAAGAGCCGAACAAGCAAATGCACTCCATGCTCAGGTATGGGCAGGATCATGAGTCCGAATTATGAGGTTCTGGATCATTCTATCGAGCACACCAACACTGAGCCCGTCCTACTGCTCCCGACACCACAGCAGCATGTTTCCTGAACGCTTTGCTAGAGGAGAGTTTTCCTAACAACAGGTTGATTTTCGGTCAGAATCTTTCACTTGACCTCCAACAACTGACGCACGCTTCTATTGGCGCAGGATTGGGGAGCCCTTCATCCAGCAGTGGATAGAGCATGGCCGTTGACGAGGACTCCTGACAGTAGAATTTGAACCAATAATACGGCACGCTGCCGACATTGTTACAGATCTAGTGTGAAACATTTTAAAATAAACCCTTTCCGAAATGAACACGTTCTTAAAAAAGAAAAACCTCCGCCTCAGCATACATGAACACGCTGCCACCCACGAGTTACCCAACCTCAACCAGACCCTCATTTGCCTCCCATCACCAACACTCCAAAGGGTTGCTCTTCCCTCCACTATGCCTCTCCCACTGTTATCATTCCACCCCCTCAACCCATGTGGGACCCCAGTTACTCCGTTCCGCTTCACCCCACGTATTGCCCCATCCAACCCCGTCTGACCGTAACGCTTGAGGAAACTTCCCCTGGTTTGATTTTTTCTCAAAAAAAAAACACTTCTGGTAAGGAAAACTAAGTAAAGTGGGTACAACCAAAATATTGCTTTGCAGGTGGCCATCCAATTGGCATTAGCCATTCCCGCACCTACAATTAGCACGGTTTGGTTATGTAGGGTGCAAAAGAAGTTCAATGTATATACATATATTAGAAATACACAACGTTTGTCAGTGCCTGACAGTGTGGGGAAGGAGAGTTTTATTTGGATAGCACGAGGTTGTTATTAAACGTCAGACAATTGGTAGCTCATGCAATATAAACCAATGGGAGGTTAAGGAATGCATTCATGAGAGTTTGGGTTATGGCCAGTGATTATTTAAAAATATATCCTTAGTGCAACAGAAAACCAAGCGGTTTCGGAGAACTGTACAGTATAAATGTGTGCGTGCAATATAAAATCGAAGACAAAACACATTCGTGGTATCTGCTTCAAAATGCTCACACACGGCAATTAAACCACCCCATAAGATAACACTACCCAAATTTCTCAAACCGAGTTAAACCTATTTACACACAGGCATGCCATGCATAAAACACATGGCATGCTACGAATGCACACTACATACACGTTCTACTCGAGTGTTGTTTCAGGTTGTATTTATTGGCTTCAAGTGTTTTTATTTATAATAATTATTACTGTGTATTTATAAGGGGAGCTTGTTAACAGACTGGCAGAAGAAACTAAAGCTGCCACAGAGCTTGCGGAAACAAAAATAACGTGAGGAAACTCCCAAGGACACTAGAAATGTGTTCCATTTGCATGAATTACGGTGCAAGTCCAAAGCACTTCATCTCCATTCAGAAGAGGACAGCAAAAGGCATATTTGATCATTCAAAGTTGATTTTTTGGTTAGGCATATTTGATCATTCAAAGTTGATTTTTTGGTTATGCCTCGTAGTAATGATGTGCCCAAGTTAAATTGCGAAGCCCTCCATCACCCAGCACAGCCACAATAAATGTAATTGCCATGTGCACGTGCGTTTAACGTGCTGAATATTAGAATTTCTGCTTACCGCTAAGTTGGAAGAACAATTCTCACAACCAAATTCACAATTGCACTCCAACTTACAACAATAACAGGCGCGTCCTTAAAAACGGTCATACACCTGCGACTATTTAATTTAGCAAGATCCTTGCCATGAGGCCGAACCCAATGTAGCCGGTGTGAGTACACCCGTGATTAAAAATCACACGTGTTAAATGTGCACCCCTGAAGCATACCGGAACATAAGAAACCATTTTGCATAGCTACGGGTGAACAGATTTGGTTTATTATTACTGTTCTAAGCGAATGCAACGGTGATCAGGGATTGGACCAAGTCCCCCACGTGCACGGCAGAGTACGAGGTACGCCCCCCATAATTTAGATTTGGGCGGACTTGGTGCCAAGGGGTTCACAGCTGCGGTGTTGTGACACGGAGGGTGTGTCCCTGATCGCTACTGCAGATACGTCACTGCCCTTCTGAAGAAGACTTTTGAAATAAAAGTTTTGCCGTTTCACAAACCCTCTGGGTGCAGCTCAGCCGTTGTGGAGGGGGGGGGTCACCCACTTCTCAGGAGGACATGACACAAATGCAGAGTCACTACTCATGGTCTGCTAACTTTTTTTATTGTTGTCCGTTTAGCCGACCTGTCCCCACCCCTCGCAAGGTTTCACAACGGGAGCAGGGGGCATGGCGGACCGGCTTCACCAATAGTAAATTATTAATCACCTTCTAGAAGACCTACCCACGCATCATATACCAGAGGTGTGGACTCGAGTCATGTGACTTGGACTCGAGTCAGACTCGAGTCATGAATTTGATGACTTGCGACTCGACTTGGACTTGCATAACAATGACTTTGTCCCACCTCTGTCATATACACCGGTGACCTTTACCAACAGAACACGGAGAAAGTGCCCAGGGCTTTTCCCCCCCGAGGAGTGGATACCTTTCATGTCGACTTGCGCGTTACCAAGCGGCGGCATGTTGGGCGACTGGAAAGCCTTGAAACTTCCCGCGTCCACCTTTGTGACACGGCAGCCGCGGTACAGCTTGTGATGGAAGTACAGCCCAACCTGCGGGAATGCCAATCGCAGGCAATTGATTAACGATGTTCCGTTGGGATAGTTTGCACCGTAACATTAAAAAAGGAATGGCCCTTATTTCTCATCTCTGCTCCAGACAAGTGCGCTAACCGCTACACTAACCACTCACCACGCGCACCTGACACCAGGCTCAAAAGATATCCACATATCCGCAGGATAAATGAGAGAGTTGGCACCACGAAGACGCTCTCCCGACATCCGGAACAAGCGGGGGGGGGGGGGGTGGCGGCCTCACCTCTGGGATGACGAAGTGTCCCGCGAAGAGCAGCGCTCCCAGGAGGTTGTCTCTGCCATCGCTCCGCATCTCAAATATGGGCACCTGCGTGCAAGGAGAGGACTGAGCCATCGTTAATTTAAACCGAAACATTAAAACTTAAGATTAATTGATTTTTTGTTTGCGGTCAGGCCAAGTAGTGACGACCTGGTCAAACGTCCGTTGCAAAACGCGCCACCACGCGACGCAGCCAAGTAAAATTGTCACGTGGCGTACACTCATGCAATAACGTGATAATTATTGCAATGTTGACCGTGGCTTGGAATCAAACTCGGGCAGACGGGTCCGTAGCATAGGACAACACTAGCCGCTACTCCTACTTCCCCCAGGCAGTATGACCCACAACTCTCCCTTGTGCGTGAGTAATGTTAATATGGCAAATATCAGGTGACGTTTAATCACAGTTTACAGACGGACAGACAGGCTATACCAGTTTGACTTGTTAAATGGTGACAATGATGAGCCAGGGATTTAATCCAATCGGTTTCATAAACAGCAGCGATGACGCACAGTGTTAAGCCGGAAATAGAGCTCTGTTCCCTGCATTTCCAGATTAAACTGTAATCATCTCCAGATCATTATATTTATCTTGCATGCCGAATCACGTGTTGAACGTCTTTCCACGAGTACCTCACTTTTTCACAAATTACGTGGCGATGTTGCCGTGTTGGCAGTTGAGTACAAACACAATTAACAAAAAAAAAATCCATTCGTAAATAAGTGGCCATGTGAAGAAGGGTAAATGCCCGAAATGTCACTTATTAAATATTTTCCCTATTGATGCATGAGGACCCGAGAGAAAAATCCACGCCAACTCCAAATATACAGCAGCAGGCGCCAGGGTCCAGATCGAACCCACGAGCAGGCGAGGAAGTTAACATTTGGCCACCGCAACAAGGAAAGGATTTCAAAAGTTGATAGCAGCTGCCCCCGAAAGTGGCAGGGAACAGCAGCAGCCAGACGGCAGGGGCCGTCGCGTCTGTGAGTGGCCACCTGCGAACCGGTGAGGATGATGGTCTTGCCCAGATGTTCGCACATGAAGGAGAGGGCCGAGGCCGTGTATGCCATCGTGTCGGTGCCGTGCAGAACAACGAAGCCATCGTAGGCCTTGTAGTGTTTCTGCATGGGGACAAAACGCACAAAGGTTAAGATTCCCCCATACAGCCTTAAATAGACAGTTGGGATGACTTTGAGGTTGAGTCGATCTAGGGGAGGCCCAGGACCCGTTCAGATAAATATTAACTGGTGTTGGCCGTGAGCAGGAATCTTAACCCAGGTCGCCAGGGTCATAGCAGAGCGGTAACCAATCGTTGCACGACCGCTCCCCGCAAAACGCACTGGCACACACAAGGACAGGTTTAAATAATGTATTCTCACCCATCAGTGGAATCTAAAATCAACTCCTGCCATCTTCCTTCACACTTGCTTGACTTTGGAATTCCCTTCCATAATCACTTTTCACAAATACTTCTAATATTAAAATATGTTCAAACAAGAAACGTACGAGCTCTTGTCTATACAAAGTTATTCGTGCTTCAAATCTAGAATTATTCGTGCTGGTTGTTTCTGGTCTCTTATTGTATTGGAGCACTGAGCCTTTACTCAGCAACCGTGGACAAAAAAACAAACTTGCACACGATTAAGCAAAATTCCAGTGCAGAGAATGTATCGTCTCATCTGGAGACACGAATGACTGCACATAACAATCATAATAAACTTGCTAAAATACATCTCTGATTATAATAACAAATATCAGCCCGGCTGGCAAACGCAACAAACGTCTCTCCCTGTCCCAGGGTGGTTGGGAAAAATTCCACCCCCCCGTGTAGATATAAAACAGGTCACTTGAAAGGGGATTTCACAAGCAGTTCTGTGACGTCTCCTTCTGCAGACCGATGTCTGTATGGGGCGAAATGCTGCTCAGAGAGATTTCCGAATATGTAATTCATTTCACGAAATGACACCCCACAGCACAGAATAAAATTGGCGGGGGGGGGGGTGGGGTAAAAGTTAGGAATGCATTTGATATCGGGGTTATTAGTCTATTGGAATGGAGGTAAAACAGGACAAACGAGCATTTATGCTTAAAATAACTGCAATTGCTACTACAGAAAACCATGTATTGTCTGCAATGCAAATTTCCATCAATTAGCATTGCAGGGTTACACTGCACAAGCGATTCTGTGCCACTCCAAATACTTTAAGGTCCCTGTATAATGCCACACGGGCCCACATAGCCCCTCACATGGGGGGGGGGGGCCTTTGTGCCACTTTTCTGGCCCCTATAATCTTGCTTGCCCTGGGGGACCGTTGCAATCGCAGTCGGCCCGACGCGTGACAATATCGCACCGCGCGAGGCCACAGCGGAGGAACGGCGTGCAGTGACAGACTGGGACTAAACATCGGCTTAGGCATTTGTGAACACACTGGCCAAAATTCGGGCTATGGCCAATATACTTTTTTGTTAAAAGGGGTTGTGCAAGACAAATTGTATACGAGTAGCTTGATTTACCATGTGACGTACTAGTGTGATTTTGCTGTGCGATGTCATTGGTCCATTTGGGCTAGGTCCAAAGAACAAATGGGCCGGTGAGGAAGAATCTTTGGGACTGCCAAATATGGGGACTTAATGCCAATTGAGAGCATAAATCAGCAATGAAGCACACACACATTTGAGGTAACAACATATTTAAATAAAAAATATAAAAATTATTCCGATCACATTTGCTATTTCCCCCGACAGACCGGCCCACCGGCCCTCAGAATGGACCGGCCCACCGGGCATTTGCCCCATGGACCGTTCGCCCCTCGCGAGTGCGGGCCTGGCGACGTACCTCGATGTCCTTGGCGATGACGGCCCAGTCATCTGTGGTGATGTTGCACGAATCCAGCAGCGGGCTGTACTCCAGCACCGTGTAAACGATTCGCTTGTGGTGCTTGGACAGCCTGTGCCACAGAAAGCAAGAACGACGGAGAGAGGGCAGATGAAAAGCTAGCAGCAGCAGACACCCCCCAACCACCATGCCCATTTTGAATCGGTTGGCTCCGCTTGTGCAGCCCAATTAAATGCGGCCCAATGACAGGCGTTCAACGGAGGCACTCGACTCAAAAGTAACAATACTGTTATTGTAAACACCGCTGCATGAAAAATAAGGTTTCCAGAAAAGTTCAGTTAGCGCGCGTAAATATAAATGTGTCGTTAAGCCCGCCACCACCCGACGCAGCAAATTAGTAAAGTTTTTAATGCATTTTAAATGCGGTGGGTTTTACGCTCCAAACACTGGTGTGCTGAACTAGTAGCCAATTGCCATGTTTTGTTAACATGACAAACTTCACTAATTGGCTGTGTCGGGTTTAACGACACATTTATATTTACGAGATCGAACCAAAAAAACCCCTCTTATGGATAATATAAGTGTTGAATAATAATGTAATCCTAATAATCTGCACCAATAAATGAGTGTTTCACAAAAAGGCTCAAGGCAACGTGAATGAAAATGAGGCATCAATAAATAAAGCATCGGGTGGCAGAATAAAGGCCAAAGGAGGACCAACATTAAATGAGGGCAAATATATATATATTTTTTTTTTAAACAGAGAGGATTAAAAGGACGTCAGCACTGTTGGCGACAACCCAATTGCCACAGGTAAAGGGAGTCGCACAGCTGGGGGGCCGCAACAGGAAGCGTCAGATCACTCTCAAGAACGTCACGGAGATAGGAAGGCATGTGCATAAAAGGGGCATCACATCAACAGGTCTCTGTTAAAGACCATGCGCCAAAGGACGAGTTCGAATTAGCTTCCGAATGTAAAGTGGAGGAAAGCCACTCTCTTTGGTTCTTTCGGTAAAGTCACGTAGTTAGAAATAAAATCGATCTTAACACAGGCGCTTGTGTTGCGATCGAAACGTCGTGATCTATAATTTTTTCTACCTACGTGACTTTACCGAAATAAGCCAAGAGTATGGATTCCTGCAGTCACGAAAGCTTCAAATGAAGATTGGAGGCAAGCCCTCACCAAGGCCTTACATGCGAGCAACGTTATCTTAAATTGCAATGCGATGAAGTGAGGACAGGAGCAATGGAGTTCTCGCTGCGAAGGGACGTGGCGCAAGCACCCTGGCTGCCGCATTCTGCAGTCTGCAACCTGACCAGGACCTTACTCTGGACCCCCCCAAAAGAACGAGGCTTTGCAATAGTCAATCAGCAAATACAAATGGAGTTACCTCCTTATAGATTCGTGATTCCAGCTCTGAAATCGGCGCAATCGGTAAGCGGGTATCAGCTACCATCTCAATTAGATTCGTAACCGCACTTTTTTTGGCAATGCTTTAAATGTCCAAATGATAAGCCACTTTGTCGAGCTATCATTTGTGGCCAGGTCGCTTCTGAAAAATAAGTTCATACCTCAGTGAACTTTGCCCGATGGGAATGGCTTAGTTTTACTTTGTATGTTTTTGGGCGATAGGCTTACCCTTCTTGAACTTTGCACTACCATCGTGTTTTTGTATTGTTTGTAACGTTATTACCCGCCCCTATCCATGACAAACAAAGCTTTATAGCGCATCCGATTCCTCCAGTATCAAATATTCTGATAAACTTAACACGGCCAGGTTGCAGCAGTGGCAGGGACGGGAGAGGACGGGCTTCCTGGAACACAGCCCTGGGCGTGCGCGCCATCGCACCGCGCGCTCGTTAAGCAAAGCTTGGCAACCCCAGAGCACGGCAACAACCCGGGAACTGCCGGCGACTACCGGCACGTATTTATCATGCAAAACACATGCTTAATCAATACCCCAATTCCCTGCTACGCCGTGGAATGTGGCACCAAAGCAATTTGAAACAAACCGCTCAAGGGAAAAGAAGCCCCTTTGTAAATGGATCTCTTGTTATACATACACAGAGACAAGAGGTTTTAAGGGGCCACAACTAAGCCTGGCTTTGTATGAAGACCAATCATGTGCAGACTGACGTGCCTTCCCCTTGGCATCACTCCAGTGGAGGAGAGAATGCCCCCGTGTTCACAGCAGCAAAGCAACCAAACATCCACAATGCCACTATTCCAATTAGCATGAGGGGGGAGGGGGGGTAATGGGTAAAATAAACAACTTGGCTCTCCCCAATGTGTTTTTTCGGGTTGCACCGTGTGTTCTCGGACACGATGCCTGACATTTCGCTTCCAAGTACGCTGGAACTTTCAACAGGGACAGAATTCCGTTACTCGAAGCCAGTTCTCAGTCCATGGACCTAAAACAAATCGGAAATCAATCGCACTCAGCAGGATGCCATAGTGGCAGAAGGTGTTTATCAGATCAATTGCTTATGCGGTAAGTGTTATATTTGACAGACGGGACGTAACATTAGCGCAAGACTAAAAGAACACATTAAATTATCCCAAACACAGCTGTCAGCAGTGGAAGATCATGCTTGCCAACAAGGGCATTCAATTGATTTTGATAACGTTGAAGTGTTATGCAGAACTAATTATTACTGGCCAAGACTAGTTAGAGAATCAATTTAAATTGAGATGAATTCAAATAATTTCAATCGCTGTGATAGCTATAGACTTCGCGCAGCCTGGAAGCGTATCAAGTAATAAGCGCATTTTAATTCCTTACAAGGTGAGTCACAAGTGGCTGATTACTGATCTATTACATAATTGCATACACCCCACCCACACCTCTGCCTGTGATCTCGAAAGCTGATGGGGGTACAATGATGACGTCATAATGCACTATTTAAAACCGGAAGCAGGTGGATGGCTTCACTATTCTGGTAAATCGCTCGAAGATGCTGGATGTAATTTCCAGCAAAAAGTCGTACTCAAATTGTAAATGTTGTGGGTTCACTCTTCATCACACCGGTGGGCTAAAGTAGTGAACTATTTGTCTTTTGCCAACGTGACATATTTATTTTACCGATTGGCTGTTTGCACTCACAAGTAGAAAATAAATTCCTTTCACCCCATATTATAATAACATTTGATGTGCTAAATAAATATGGGTGGCTTCCTTTTGTGATGTTTAATTTTCTTTATGCAAGCCACCCACAATTGAGCACATCACTTGATTAATTCTGGGGTTAAAGGAATTTATTTTCTATTTGAGTGCAAATAAAAGTATGTGCATTGAAAAACTTGTTTAACCACTTTTTTTATATAGTCTAAAATGCTATTTTCGACAGCTACTGAATATGAAAGGAAAATAATTGATTGGCAACGGTCATAGCAGGAAATTTTTATTTTAAATTGGCAATGCAGAAGGGGAGAGTGGAGTAAGCTGTAGCATTATTGTTAAAACGTGTTGTATATGTACGGTGAGCAGAGGTGTGGACTCGAGTCATGTGACTTGGACTCGAGTCAGACTCGAGTCATGAATTTGATGACTTGCGACTCGACTTGGACTTGCATAACAATGACTTTGTCCCACCTATGAGATGTGGACTCGAGTCATGTGACTTGGACTCGAGTCAGACTCGAGTCATGAATTTGATGACTTGCGACTCGACTTGGACTTGCATAACAATGACTTTGTCCCACCTCTGACGGTGAGGCATTGTAACATTTTTACGTTTTAGTCCCACCGGTGGTGAACTTGGTAAAGACTTGAACGTAGAATTTGGTCATTTGCATACAGTAAGCTTATGTAAAGTTTAAATTCAGTAAAGAAATGGAAGTAGCATTAGTCTCTGTTTACGCATATGCAAATTTTAAAAGCGATATACAGGGGGAGAGAGAACATGCAAATGGGAAATATGTACACGTATTAGGATGGAACCCAGGCCCTCCTATATACCAGACGAGGTAGTAAACATCTCACTTCTGATAATTGTTTTTTTACCCTTTTATCTGGCAACAAAACGGACACCTTTTTTACAAGGAGTCATGTTTGCATAGACCACACTACCTGCAGTCGTAATGCAAAAAAAACATAACTCTGATAATGTATGCACCGTCGTTGAAGTTGATTGGTCCACACCCGAGACAGCTTTCCTTAGAGCCTAGTCTCACATGATGTTGGACCAGATGACGCCAAAAGGCACACAACTCAAAGACAATGCACCATCAGAGTATGAGAGCTCGGGGTAAGCATTTACACCATTGGAACCTCATTTGCCAGAAGAAAAAATATGATAATTGTTACCCTTTTATCTGGCAACAAAACTGACACCTTTTTACAAGGAGTCATACAGTAGTGATCTCACTACTGCATGATGTTAACTGAAGAACAGCAAGGCTATAACCCAAGGTCTATTGAAGAAATCACCCCGACTTGCTTGGAATGTGGTCGATCTGTTTGGACCCTCAAAAGTAAAGCAGATCTGAGCGGGGGACAGTGGCTGGAGGGGTGGCCACCATGCACAAGCAGGTTGTCACAGGGCTGGTGGGGGCACGTTGTGTTTATATGCAGTTGTACTATACGTCTATGCTGCCCACCTTTAGCAATCTGCTCTGACCATTGGGCAGGCGAGTTATAGTCAAACAGCCTCTGCAACCAGCATAGCGCGTGTGGAGGACGTCATCCAGCAGTGGAAGGACAGGTCCCTAATGCTCTTATGGGCATTGTGCGGTGCTCATCTCGACCAGTGGAAATTGCACATTGCCATGGCCGGGGCCGTGTTTACCAACCGCCGACGACTGCGCACGAAGTGGAACCAATGTTGTGAGCGTGCAGAGATGGCAATGATGTCTAGCCTATGAGCAGTTTAGCAATTGGCAAGCATGCACATTGCTATACGACGGTGGAGTGGAATGACATTCAGGGGAAGGCGAGATGTGCAGCGCGCTTAATTGTGTTTGCGATCGTTCGGTACTGGAGAGTATGCACGACGGAAAATAATACACATGGACTGCAATGTTATAACAATGTGTGTGTACGCACAGCAGTGTATATATCGCGACAGGGTATGCAAAGTGCAGAGGCAGCACTTTAATTTAACCATGCTGCCCTCAGCGTGTCAGAAGGGGCGTTGCTAAGCAAATGAAAACGCTATTTTTAACGATTAAAAGTAATTATGTTATGAATAGCAAGAGTAGTAATGATTATTAATGTTGTACTTGTTGGTCTCGTGCCAAGGCAGAGGGGGCAGCCACAGCGGCCGCTACGGCGCCATGACGAGCGGTGATAGACGCACCCTCTCATTGGTCATAGGCTGACCAGCAAAAGCCGCTCCGATTGGACGAGATGTTTGCCCTTGAAGCTGGGCGCAATAATTAGAGATTTAAAAAAGGTGTGGGTGAAGTGCACGAGGATTCATTATTAAAATCAAGTATTAATAAAACAACGAATCAGGCCACGATGGGCAGGACCCGGACCGGTTTTAATACAATCTTGAACCGTCACGCGAGGCGAGTCTGTAGAAAACTTCAGCTCGTTAGTCTTCGTACATCCAAAAATATTAAGCATCAAAGATTTCAAAGAATATAAGCGAAGCTGGGTGGTTTAAGCGCAGGAGTTTCCCTTGTGTTGAACCCATGCTGCACCATGCATTTGCAGCAGAAGGCCATGTTGGTCGATGGAATGTTTAAAACAATTATATTTTTATAAGAAGGTTTTACCCTTTCTGGCAATAAAACAGGCGTTACGGTGTTCAAACACCAAACTGAAACCTTTTGCAAGGAATCATGTCTGCATTAACCACACATACTTGTGGTGATCATGCCAACAAAAACCATGCTCTGGTAATATGATACATCGTCTTTGAAACAGATTGGTCTACACCAGAGACAGCCTTCTTTAGAGCCAAGTCTCAACCAGTGCTAGACCAGAGAGTATGCCAAAAGGCGAACACAGCCTTGTGTGTGCATGTGGGTTATACGAAGGAGGCGTGTTGTCGTCTGCGTGTTCATGTCGCTGCGTGTGCGCCCGTTGCGAGCGTGTGTGGAGTTCTCACGGCAGCACGAGGATGTTCTCGCTGGAGCCGTAGTGGTCATAGAGGTGAGTCTGCTGAGCGTAGGCCTCGTCGTGCAGCATGGGCAGCCTTCGCAGCACCTGCACAAACGTGTTCGCCCGGGGCGCCAGCACTGCACAGATTGAGAAAGAGCGAGAGAACGCACCCCAAACTTAGTAACGGCAAGCTCACGCACGGCACTCTGCAAGTGCAATTACATTGTCTACAAGAGTTCAAAATTAACAAGACATAACTCGACAAGCCGACAGTGACTATGCAGCCTAGACAGATAGAGGAAAAGGTAAGGGGACTGTACCATCCAAAAACATTAAGAAGGTTAGTTTCCTATTTTAACGTCGCCACTTCCCCCCCGCCCCCCAAGTCATTGATGTAAAGCGCCTTGGGAATTTTATGAATGGTGCTAAACAAGCTGTAGTTATTTTTTATTACCATCTGCGACGAATAGCATCTATGGTGTTACTGCTACCGGAACAACAGCAGCAATCCTAACGAAGGCTGCGACTTAAGTCGTCCTGTCAAAGATTTTAAATTTATCTTGGGATATTGACTGGGAAACTGTCGAGCCAGAAAATTGCTCCTGCCTAACCAAAGGGGCTAAATCCGACACCTTGGGTTGGCATTGGAGGATAGCTGCTCCTATGCACTATCGTTGCATATGATCTTACATAATAATTAATTTAAACCACGAGCTTCGAGGCTACGGCTGCTAGAATAATATATACCTTCGAAATCAGAATAGCACAAATTTATTATGCCGTTAAAATCCGATTCACGCAAGGCTAATAAAAATGGTAATTGTAGTTAAGGATTTAAATAAAACAAAGTTTAAAAACACGATCGAGGTTAATCAGTACTTTAAATAACTGCAGTTCTACCATTTAAAAATGTTACATTAAAAATACCCACAATACCATGCAGAGCTCCTTCATGTTATCAATCTGCGAAAGCTTTATAGCTCATCAGATTCATCCAGTATAAATAAATTGAGAAAAAAAAAATCCTAGTTTTTTGTTTGTTATTAAATCGCGTGAAAAGCAGTAATGAGAAGCCCAGGGCTGCGATCAAGTATCACGCTTGCAGACGAGACATCCCTGGGTCTGTCGAGTTCTCGCCTGGTTAAATTAAATAAAAACTTGAAACTACACGTGTTCTTTGGGTCTTTCAGTAAAGTCACGTAGATAGGTTCACAGAAAATAACAAAAAACTACCGATTGCTATTTAGTTTTTTTGGTTCTTTTTTTTGAACCCATCTACGTGACTTTACCGAAAGACCCAAAGAATATGAATTCCTGCAGTCACGAAAGCTTTAAGTCAAGATTTGAAACTACACGCTATCGGAGAAACCATGCTAACAGCAGCACCCTTCACCCACTTCCAAGTTTTAAAAAGTCACCCCCCCCCCCGTGAGATACGTGGCAATTACAGATCTCTGGCTACACCAGGGGGGGGGGGTGGGTTGGCTACCTGCGGCTCTTTAAGAAGGAACCGCTGCTTGGCGACGTTATTTATCAAGGACCACCCGTCTGGTATTCACCACGTGCATTGCAGCTCTTGAAATAGTTTTTGACCGAATTCGAAAAAAATGCCCCTTGTCATTTTGCATCCCTTACGAACCAGCACATGCATGGTTGTCCATCTATTACAGAGACAACTCGTGCAAGGACCAGAGTACCTTTACACCATCACCGTAGCACCGAAGAGCCACAGCAATAAAATATTATTTGTTTATTGCGGTCGCTTGGGCAAGTGAACGCCAAACGGCCATGAACAAACAGCACTGTTGAACGTGTAATGGCTTAGCACTTGGCAAATTACATAGTACGAAAGAACACAGCAGCATCAGGCTAATCATAAGAGTTAGGCTGGAAACAGTAGATGTATGTTTGCATGCAGAACTTCTTTCGCACCGTTCAACATACATACGTACATACGTCTACAGTTTCCAGACGTAACCAGTATTAAGGGGGCGGGGGGGGCAATAATGCGTGTATTTTGGTTACACAAGCATCGACAGAGGAGCCACGGGGTCGTTCAAAACTCCTGCGATTTAGCCTGGCCCCGTTCGGAGCATATTACACATCATGGGTTGCAGTGGTTCCACTTCCAAATGCCGTCAAAAAAAAAGATGCCATCTTGAAACTTTCCACACGGAATATATTTTGCTCGCGGTCGACGCGAGAGAACAGCATGGAAGGCGCAGTATTATTTTGCCCGCTGTCGAAGAGAGGGGACGACTGATGATGAGGCACGAGGCGGAACCCACGGACAGGTGGGATTTGGCAGCAGTAGCCAGGCGGTGGAGATGGCAACAACGATTTCCCAACACTTTCTGAGACGGGTTTCAGCCAAATGAACGAGTGGAGCACGCGGGAGAAAAACCCACGCGCCGTGTGGGGGGGGATAACGCTATCCCGTACGGATGGAACAGGTGGAGTCCACATTTCAGCTATACCACATTCTCCTGGCAGGCACCCATGACCGGGGGAAGGGGGGGGTAGAGAGTTTCATAACATGTCTGGCGGTGATCCACCAACCCTCTCTGCCTCCAGCGCTGGGTTTACAGACACACACCACCACCGCCTGGTTAGGTTCAAACACACAAAAAATGAACTTTCAATTAAATAATAAATTGCACACGGTACTTTTTTTCCCAGAATGCAGTCCCGCTGCCCTGGATAAGTCTGCGTTCACAACTTTAAATCGTGTTGCTGCCAATGTGGATCAATGTTTTCCCACCGTCGTCTCGGGGTAACCCCACGTGGTTCGTGCCTCGCACGACAACGTTGGCGGGCACGTGCGCATCAGTGCTCGGTCGAGTGTTCGTGCGCGTAACAGTGCACGCTCTATGTATGCGTGCGGGGAGCGGTAGTGTAGCAGTTAGTGCGCTGCACTATGAACCCGGCGAACCGAGTTAGATTCCTGCTTGCGGTCAACACCAGTGACGAGAATCTGAAGGTCCTGGGCCTCCCCTAGGTCGACTCGGCTTTAAATGGAGTAAACATCGCCACTGGGGAGACAAAGGCGTCCGGGTGTGGTGCTGGCCACCCACCTCCTCGTGTGCTTTTCCGACCTTCATTAGGGTGTTCGCGAACAGCCTTGTCCCTAAAGTCTGTTAAGGCTATAAGGGACCTTTGTCTTTGCTGTATGTGAAGTATTGGAAATGACGGCAGGAAACTCCTTGACGGGTAACACACTTCTTTTATTAAATCTTCACTTATCTCGATACAACGTGTAGTCTCTATTCTTCCGCGTACGGTCACCAGACACCGGTACAACTCGTAACCTCTTCTCTTCTTATAACACACCGTACTGAACTCGTGTAGACTCCAAGCCTCTAGCTACACACGCCTCACTCGTCTCGTGTAGACTCTTCTTGTGTAGACTCTATGCCTCTGGCTACACACACATCACTCGTCTCGGGTAGACTCTAGGTCCCGGCTACACACTCGGCATGCTGACACTGCATGCTCACACTACCCCCGCCTCTGGGTTACAGAGTCCCGGTCCTCGCAGGACAGCGGGACTAGGTACCGCAGGGCCCTGGCTCTTCTTCCCGTCTTCAGTCTTCGCTGGTTACACTCTCCCTGTGCGCCTGTGCGCATCCCCTTATATAGTCGTTCCTCCCGGGAGACGGAGCGGATGCGGACCTCGATGCGAGCATCGCTTGTTAGTGAACCAATCACAACGCGTTATCTGTACGATCCTTTTTCCCCAACGCGTGTTTCCACTCACCAACCAATCACGCCGTGCTGCCACCCGATCACTCCCACACCAGCACGTCACCGGCACCCAGCCAATCAACACCACACAACCCACGATCCCGCGCTGACCCCTGATCCCTCACCGTCAGCGCGCGTCACCACCCACACATCCAATCACAACGCGCTGGCACCTGATCGCTACCCCAGCGCGTATCACCACTACATATGTGTTGTGTCTTGTAACTAACCACAGATATGTCTGCTGGAGGCAAGGCGTTTATTACAACACTCGTCACAACCTTATTTAACTTAATGTAGTGGTTTTCATTTATTTTAATTTTTTTACCTACGTGACTTTACAGAAAAAACAAAGAGTATGAATCCTTGCAGTCACGAAAGCTTCAAATCTAGAACCTTATTTAACACTACTGTAGCACGAAGGGGTACGGGCCCCTTCCACCTGATAGCCTAAGGGAGGGACAGCCTCCCTTCGCGTCCTACGTACGCCGGGCTACGCTACACGCCGGTCCCTCGCCACGGCTCCAAGGGAAGACTGGACCGAACGACCCACTCGGAGTACGGGACTCGCCCCTGGTCCACTGCAACCCCCGGCTCTACCCAGAGCCTCGGGGAGGGTTCCAGGGTGTCCGAGCTACCTCGGGTCCGCTACAACCGGCTCTAAACATGAGCCTCGGTTGAGGGTTCCTGGGGCCTGGTCCAGTCTTCAGGTCTTCGGATGTCTTTGAGCTTGAGTTGGCAAACACTCTCCGGCCCGTCCAGAGGGCCTGCCTTTTATCCCCAGGTCGGGGTCACCCCTCCCCTCATGACCCCCCCCCCCCTCCAGAACCTTCTAGAAGGTCTTAGAGGGTCTTAATTCTTAAGGGGTCTTAGGAAGTGGTGGGCCCCCCCCCCCATCTCCCTCAGCCCCCGGGGGGTCTGGGGTGTCAACCTCCGGTCACGGGGGGGGGGGGGTTTGACCTTCGGTCAACCCCTACGCACCTCGCTCTCTCGGCTGCCCCGTTGGCCCGTGAGCGTGGTGGCAGGTCAGCTGCCTACAGCGCCTTATTATGGAGCAACATATGTACAACATACGTAGCCAACCGTGCTAAACGTAGGTGCGAAAGTCGCCGCTGCCAACAGCTAACAGCGGCGACGATTGAACCAGTCCTGGGCCTCCCCTAGACTCAGTCTTAAATGAGTAATTGGTGCAGTGTGCCAACGTCACCACTGGGAAGACAAAGGCGCCCATGCCTTTGCCACGTACCCACCCGTGTGCCATTCTGGCCTTCATTTCGGTGTTTGCTCACAGCATTTGCCCCGATAGTTTGTTAAAAGGCTGGCAATAAAGAGGTACGTTACCAATGTATCCATATTTTTTTAAGTGCATCCTATGCAAGTGGTGCCATAGCCGTGTGGGAGCAGGTTTGCCACTTCCTGCAGAGGTTCACGATTCGAGTCTAGTGGCCACCCTGGTTATTACTGCGAGTGTATTTTACCATCAAAACCAAGCGCCTTCTGTGACATTATTTCAAAAGGAGTACGCCACGTGTGCGCCGCATCAGTCCCAATATTACAAATATGAAAATGTACTTAAATTAGGTCAAACTTATTCACATCGCCCTCCTACTGGCAGACTATACCCACTTTCTGCCAGTCAAGCAGAACTATTTTTTTAATTAAGCACTCTGAGGTCTTCACCCTAAAAAATGGCACGACAGTACATACATGTAATGTAATTGTGAAATAAATTAGGGGTTGGAAATCTAAGTTACAAACAGCAGTCAACCCATTGCAAATTGAGCACTTCCAGACGTCACCTCACCACATGACCGCTGAGGGGATATTTAAAATAGATCTAAAGCCGGAGCTTGGGAAATAAATGGGCCATCCATACCTAACAGCGAGCTTTGGAGAAAACCCACGCACCGTGGTTGTTAATCCATGCCACACTCAAAGTTGCCGCTATTGAATGAGAGCCTCTTTGGCTCAATTCAGTCTCCAACCCTTGTCCACTATCGCACTGGAATCTCTTGTTTGTGCGTGACGTGAAGAGCCATCGTCTGAAACGTCACCCGTTACACATATTTTTCCTATTAAGGCCACGAAGTTATTGACGAATGTTTAGATTTTTTTCTATCTTCGGGGGCGTCCAAAAATGACGTCACGCGATTCTGGACGATTCTTGAGCCCCCCCCCCCTCGTCAAAAAGTCAGACCCCCCCTCAAATGACGTCACAAAGCTCTGCTTCCCCCCCCCCCCAAAATAAAACATGCTTCAAATCGCTTTAAACTATTGTCTAAACTATTGTCATTGTAGTGCGTATTTAAAGTGCTGCTGCACTCTGATGTTGGATAAAACATTTATCAAAAAGTCTATTTAATTAAGGAGAACGTGTTGTCTATTTATTTAAAGTTGCGCATTTTCATGTGACGTCACATTTCTCAAACTCCCCCCCCCCCTCGTCACAGTCACAAATATCTGACCACCCCCCCCAGGTGCGTGACGTCATTTATGGACGGCCCCTTAGCTCAAATGGGCCTTAACCATAAATAACATAACCGAATGAACTAACACGGCTGTAAACAGCATGCCGCTAACCACACAGCCGAGCGCCGCCGTGTCGTTACAGAACCCCAATCATATTCTGTGGAACAATGCAGTTTAGCATCGTCATAAGACAAATATACCCCGTATAACCTCAACAGACTGTTGGGGCAAGTGCTGTTAGCGAGCACCAATGAAGACCGGCACAGTACACAAAGGGGTAGGTGGCAATCACCACGCCCAACCGCCTTTGTCCCCCCAGTTGCGATGTTTACACTCCAAACCAGGTATTAATTTGAGGCCGAGTCGACCTAGGTGAGGCCCAGGACCGGTTCAGAAATTCGTCACTGGCGTTGGCCGTGAGCAGGAATCGAACACGTGGCGTAGGGTTCGCAGCACGGCACACGCCAACCGCTCCCCCCCCCACAGCATCGTCACAAATTAACAACGCGGCTCATGCGGGGCTGTTGAAACGGTGGCACCACACCCCTGCGTGATGGGGGGGGGGGCACGGCTGCTCTCTCTGTGGGGCAGAGGAGAGATGGGAGGCCCTTCTGGAATGATGCAACCTCGTAGCCAAGGTTGCACATTTCGAACTTTACCACAAAGCAGCGCGCACTGGCCCCCAAAGTTCATCCCTGGATGAATTGGTTGACGCAATGTTTCTTCCGAATGGCAAATTAAATGGGGCGTTAAGCAGTGTTGCCAATCTCCATCGCCACGCACACAAAGAACTAGCAGTGTTCTGCTTCAAATAGGATGATCTTTCCTCGTCTGATGTTGGTGTAGAGCAGGGGGTGGGGAACCTTTTTTCTGCCAAGGGACATTTGGATAATTTAGAACATCATTCGCTGGCCATACAAAATTATTAACTTAAAAATTTGCCTGTTATGTTTGGTCAAACATTTAATTAACTCACCCCTAATGTGATGCCTGGAACTGCTTCTCTTTGGGGAGGCGTGTGATGTTAGCTGGTATTGATGATGTCGCTACTCGCAACTGCTTTTTCAGGTTTGCTCCTAGATTTATTGAATTTCGAGTCCCGCCTGCGGTTGCCTTGTCAGGGCCAGACCCAAATGATTTCGCGGGCCTTGTACGGCCCGCGGGCCGGACGTTCCTCACCCCTGGTGTCGAGTAACAACTATCATTGGACACTAAAGGTGGCTAAATGAGCCAGATTAACTGTGTCATGTGACGATGCCACCTCCTTTGTATTTGTGAATCAGGTGTGGAGTTGTTCGTTATTGGTTGCACATTGTCTGTTCTGGGTGAGTGCAGGAGAGTTTTTGAATGTTCCATTTGTCATTTGATGAACAGAGGGCACAGAACGCGAATTTATCTGGGGCCTCCAGTATTTGGCCGCTCTAAATTTCCATGTGACAAGCCACTTCGTCGAGCTATCATTTGTGGCCAGGTCGCTTCTGAAAAAGAGCTGCATAGCTCAGTGAACCTTACCTGACAAAATAAAAAAAGTTTAGTATCTGGAATAAAAGCTCCTCCATTGGCGAGAGGTGGTGATGACCTTTGTGTATGGGTCACCACCCCCCCCCCCCACGCTAAACTAAACATGTTTTTATTTTACCAGGTAAGGCCCACCGAGCAAACAGTTATTTTTAAGAAGTGGCTTATCATGTGGAAATTTACAGCAGCCAAATACTCAAAAACGCATGCCGATTCTAAATGCGGAGGGGAAAAACTGGAGGGCCTGGAGAAAAAAAAATCCACCATCCACGGGCAGACGGTTGAGAGACACGCAAACTCCCAATATACAACAGGTGTCAGAGTCGGGATCGATCCCCCACGACCTCCTGCATACCAGACGAATGAGATAACATCTAACCGGAGCGGTCACGGTGGGGGGGTCTGATCATACTTCACCACGCGGGCGAGCGAGTGGGTGAATTAATGGGCTGGCTCTCTATGCTTGCAAACTTACAGGGGGGGGGGGGGGCTTTGTGGATGCAGCACATGTTACACCAATACACTCGCAGCCTGTGCAAAGAACAAACGAAACGCGTCTGTAACGGGAGTGACTCGGGCTATACAGTGTTGCATTTCAAGTGCGTCCTCTTGCCTGCTACTAAATTATACAGCAGCCCCCTTTGCCCACTTCAGCAATTGTTTCTTGCTGTGGTTGTCCCACCTGATGACGGACGCTTGTGTTGCGCCCGAAACGTCGAGATTAAATTTATTTTATACCTACGCGATTTCACCGAATGAACCAAAGCGTTTGAAATCTAGATTATACAACGGAGAGTCCCGTAGCATCCAATTAGGGCTGAACAATAAATCGATTTTCAAATAGAAATCGCAAATTTGAAACAATGCGATTAGCATATCGTAAAGGGTTAGATTTTTAGCGATTTGAAAAGTCCCATTTTTTTCTTATTGGAATTGTTTTATTTATTATTATTATAACTTTATTTAATTAACTTAATTGTTCTATTTCAATTAAAACATTTTAATAAATACATGTTGGAAGAAATTCATATCTTTTAAGTTCTCATCCTTGCTTTAGAATATATAGAGCAGTTCCTATTTCGATGGTATCATGTGGTAATGCTCAGTCACGTTTCAAATCTATTTTCACAGTGAATATTGGAACTGAAGCGTGTAACGTAATCGCAAATCAAATTGCAATATCTGTCAGAAAAATCGCAATATATTTTCTCCAAATCGTTCAGCCCTACACCCAACCGTGTACTTGCCGCTTGAACATACATACTGTACCGTAACGTTTTTGTTATATAAAAAAAACACGTTACTGTAATTATTTACATATTGTTGTTGGTTCATCGCCAAAATGCCAAAAAATTACTTAGACGTCGTGCAGATTTAAAACTGCACTTCGCACACAACGCCACGTTGTTTTCCAGATATTGAATCAATCCAACCCCCGCTGATCATCAGGGTTGTTTGACCATACTTCACCACTCCGGTGCACGATATTAAAAGCTCCCTCTTCTCCACCATCCGTGCGGTCAACTCTCGACCCCCCCCCTAGGTTTAAAAAGTCAAGAATCAAGAATTGCAATCGATCCTCCGGCTACGACTGCACAACTCTCAACAAAAAGTAATTGGCAGAATAATCTTGACATGCGGTAGCATAAAGACACTGCATAATGCATAATGCGTCTTACCTATATAAACAGTGCACTCGCAACAGGGTTCCAGTAACACTCCGATTGTAATGCAATGTTAGCTAAACACTCTTTGGTTCTTTCGGTAAAGTCACGTAGGTGAAAATAAGAAATAATAAGTAAAAATAAAAGCATAGAATTAAATAAATTATTTATTTCCATATATATATTTTCATCTCCGTGACTTTACCGAAAGAACCAAAGAGTATGGATGCTTGCAGTCACGAAAACTTTAAATTCTAGAATGAATGTTAGCTAAAGTTAATGCCCCCTTTCCCACCCCATTATCTTGACTGTTACAGAAATCCTACTGCATATGCCACTGTCAAACCCATATGTTTTACCCGTACAGTATTCTTGTACAGGTAAATTGAGTTCTCAGGTCCATACGGCGTGTACAGCCGTTTCAATTCGGTAAACATTTGGCTTGTCTATTTGTTTGTGTTTCTCCCTTGTGATGGGACTTTGTGGGATGAACGTTGAGATTTAAGGGGCACGGGGTGACCAATAAGGTCTGAAATAAGGTAGGCACTGATAAGGGGTTGACAGGTATACACACCCTGTTTATATTAGGTTACATTATCGATCGATATCCACATGTCACCGTCGATAAGAATGGATGAAATTCGCCAAGACGATTCAGTTTCGCGGCCATCCCTGAACGAGGCGTCCGTCCCTCTTGGACCGTACTAACAACCGCGGTCTGGAGGTGCACAAGAACAACGGAGTTTATTAGTCCACGCGATGCGTGGGACACGGCTGGTAGCCATCGCGACGAACCTGGCCACCCGAGTTCGATTCCCGCTCGCGGCCACCCAACATCGGTGACGATGATCTGAGCAGGTTGCTGGGCCTCCTGCCCAGAGGTCGATTTGCGGTGCATCGTAAACATCGCCACTGGGGAGACAAAGGCGGCCGGGCATGGTTGCTGGCCACCCACCCCCTCGTGTGCCGTGCTGGCCTTCATAGGTGCTACTCGCTAACAGCACTTGCCCCAGCAGTTTGTTACAGGCTATACGGGGAATCTTTGTCTTGACCACTTGCGTAAGGGGCCGTCCATAAATGACGTCACGCGATTTTGGACTATTTCTGACCACCCCCCATCGTCACAAGTCAGACCCCCCCTCAAATGACGTCGCAAAGCTCTGCGCCCCCCCCCCCCCCCAAAAAAAATATAAAACATGCTTCAAATCGCTTTAAACTATTGTCATTGTAGTGCGTATTGAATGTGCCACTCCACTCTGATGTTGTAGGAGAAAACATTTATTAAAAAGTCTATTTAATTTAAAGTTGCGCATTGAGGTGACACCACATTCCTCAAACCCCACCCCCCTCCCGAGGTGCGTGACGTCATTTATGAACGGCCCCCAAGCGGTAGGCACATACGTCCCGGGTATTACATCATACACATGACATACATACCCCTAGGGTCAGCACTACGCACCATGCACTTAAATGTTTACACGGTCCGGTTACACGCTCTACCCGAGTGTAAAGTCACGTAGATGATAAAATAAAATAAATCGACGTTTCGGGCGCAACACAAGCGTCCATCATCAGGTGGGGGGAAAAAAAAAACTTTCCCACCTAATGATGGACGCTTGTGTTGCGCCAGAAACGTCGTGATTAATTTTATTTTCTACCTACGCGACTTTACCAAAAGAACCGAAGATTATGGATCCCTGCAGTCACGAAAGCTTCAAATCAAGATTGCAGGTAGCCGGTGAAGACCCTGGAAACGAGTTCATTTGCTGGGGTCACAACAACAACAGCATTGTCCATCACTCTCCCCGTACGTGGGGTCATCACCGCAGCGCTTTCAGATGCGTTTCTTCTGCGGCCCGTCTGGAACGCTCTCCCCGGCTCGACATTGGAAAGCCTCTGGGGGGAGCTTTAGCACTTGCAAGTCGTCGTCATCGTCATGGACATCATCGTCATTATTGACAAACTCATTTCTTTTGCGTGCGTTTAGTTTGCGGTCTTTCCCCAACCGCACCTCCGATGAACACGGTTAGGCTACGTACGGTGCGAAAGAAGTTCGACACAGAATACATACAGGGGTGGAAGCCCTCCAGACTGGCGGATTTAAACGAGGTCCCGAAAAAACACGGCCTGTGGGATGATGACGATGTGGAATGACGATGTGTGATGATGACGATGTGTGATGATGACGATGTGTGATGATGACGATGTGTGATGATGACGATGTGTGATGATGACGATGTGTGATGATGACGATGTGTGATGATGACGATGTGTGATGATGACGATGTCACCTGCAGGTTAATCTGCTACAGTGCTCACAATCCGTACGCACGACACGAAGCAACCCCATTGCGTCACATCGCGAGCACGCGTGTTCTTCACACACACACAAGGCGTCTTTCCACGTCGTGTGTGGTGCTCCTGCGGTGAGACCGCTGGAGAGTGAGACGAGGCGAGATCGCGTGCCACAGTGGTGAGTGTGCCTCACGACCCCCCCCCACTCTCACCGTTGCCGCAGTACATCATTCCGATGGTCCCGCCCGTGTTGATCACGAGCACCCGCGCCTCGGGCTCTCGCTCCAAGCTGCTGGTGCTGGGGAAGCGACGGAGGCAGTGGCTGGAGGAGCGTCTGAGGCTGTGCGGTGGGGACGAGACGCCGTTACTGCTCGGCTCCATTGCCGCCAGCTGCTGTTCGACGTTCCAGGTAATCGGGCGAGGCCGTAGGGCGCGACTGTTTGCTCGCCCTGGCTGCAGCAAGTGCCGCCGACTTAAGAGCCGAGTGCTTGAAGGCGACTAGTTTAGCTACACTGCCCGGTGGATGTTTCTCTGCACGTGGTTGTTTCGCTGCTCGTGGGCTCTTCGCTGCTTGCTTCTGGATGGCTTGCTGGTGTTATAGCTGCTGGTTAGCTGATCGTGGCTGATCGTGGCTGATCGTAGCTGATCGTAGCTGATCGTGGCTGATCGTGGCTGATCGTGGCTGATCGTGGCTGATCGTGGCTGCCCGGCGCCTATGCTAACATCCACGCTGCGTACTCGGAGTGCGAGTCGCCGTGGCTCTTTATATGCGCGCCGCAACAAGCACGTGGTCGCACCCCACCCACATTACCCCACGACTCTCCCCTCCCCTCAATTTCTATTTCCCAGCCCGGGTAAGCGCGAGCCGAGGTTCCGATTGGTCGCCCCGCGGGCGACGGGGGGGGAGGGTCGCCGTATTGACCAATGGCGCGTCGCGATTTGGAGGCTCGTCCTTGCCGCCCCCCCCGCCTCCACTCGCGATTCACACGTGCTTGTTAAGTGTACGAGTTGCAATTGCAGTGTGATCTATGGGGAGGTGGTGGGTTGGGGGCATTGACTGCTTGTGTATTGCTGGTGCGCATTTTCCAAGTTAAGGCGTGTTATTATGATTTTGGTGGTGATGTTGCTGCTGCTGCGTTGGCAGGCGCAACTAAAATAACGCGGCAAGATTTGTAAAAAAAAAACACCGAGGAATTAAAAAGGAAAATAAAAAATACGAGGCGACGTTTCGGGCGATGACCCTTCGTGTGCTATGAAGAAGGGCCATCGCCCGAAACGTCGCCTCTCATTTTTAAGCCACACGGATGCGTTCGGGTTTTCGATTATCGATCGGTTCATATTAATGCTGCTGCGCGATTGCTGCATCCCCATTTAAGTTTCTTCGTCATCGTCAGCTAATGGCCATTCCACTGCTGGATGAAGGCCTGCTTAAACCCGCTCCGCCACATCTCGCCATCCTGCCTTGCAATACAATTTCTCGATGTTCCGACATAACTATGCGAATACGTGCAAAGTCATCTCCAGGGTGCTTTGGAAGGAACGAGACTGCGCGTAAGACACAATGCGAACTACTGTTAGCCCAAGGCCATAATTATAATATATATTGGGGGAGACACAGCCTCTCCAATATTCAAATATGCTCAAAATGTCCCCCCAATATATTGCTATATAAAAAATAAATTGCTATGCTATGTAAATAAAAACAACTATTTGCTAAACCTTTGCCACAATATCTGGACTTGTCTTCATATAAATCAATGCATAGATTCTGTTTATATGATTGTGGTTATGGTTGTACTTTATTAATCCCTAATCTCTGCCATTACATACAATGAATCAAGAAATGTTAAAAAAAAGTAAAAACAGAGCAATGTAATACAATACACTATTAGACATTACCTGTATTGTAAAAAATAAATAAAAAGTCCATCCCATGTGTTCGTGAATTTTTTAATATTCTAGGCAGGAAATGGCAGGAAATTAGTTTTCAAATTTTCATTTTTTTTCTGGGGGGGGGTACCCCTAGACCCCCTGGAAAATTTGGTCCCCCCAATGTTGACTCCATGGCTACGGCCTTGATTTTAACAGGTTAAGTTTCCCACACTAACACAGCCACCTCGCTCGCCGTGCTCGACGTTGCTGCTCTACGACCTCCCATTAACATGCTCATCTCTCCCATTAACATGGTAATCTCTCCCATTAACATGCTCATCTCTCACATTAACATGCTCATCTCTCACATTAACATGTAAATTTATTACATTAGCATCACTAGCCCCGCCCACTACGTTTATGACCCTTGGGCTACACACATTTTAAACCTTTAAAACAGTCTGCCTCAGCAGCTTTCCCCCTTTTTTTCTTCCTGATGACGAACGCTTGTGTTGCGATTGAAACGTCGTAGTTTTTAAAAAATATTTTTTGTTATTTTCTTTTAACCATTTTACGTGACTTTACCGAAAGACTCAAAGAATACTGTATAGCCAGTATACCGCAAACGAGAACAAACATGATTGATCCTTGATTCTGTGCGGTATATCCAGTGCAATGAAGTATGGGTCAATCATTCCCGCATGACCGACACGGCATGCGGAAGTCATTCAGCCAGCAGTGGAGCTCGACAAAGGGCTGAATGAAAAACAACGACGATGCCTGGTCTATTTTGGTCCCGCTATTTCTCCTCCTACGAGACGGGCTTGATTGGACGATCGTGACATATGCCGTCGTGTGCTGGTGACACATTCCCACATGAGATGCGACGTTGCTAGATGACAGTACTTTGTAGCCCCATTTGTGCCAACCTTCGACCGCTGTCTGCTCATGCACATAATAGAGAGGTTGTTTCCTCCAGGTGGCTACGCTTTCCTCTCACGAACAACACGCTTGAAGTAATGGTCTAAAGCAGTGGTGCTTCACCTTTACTGCAGCCTTGCACGCTTTTGGTTTCCAATCGTTATATTTTTTACAACGTTAATAAATGCATAGGGTTTGATGAAACAAAGTACAGTAGTTGTTCTTGTTTTTATAATTTTTGCATGGAAACTCCAAACATACAGGTGTCAGAGTCGGGATCGATCCCACGACCTCCTGCAAACCAGTCGAGGGAGATACATCTCGCACCCGCGGCGCCCACATGGGAACGAACCCACGACCTCCTGGATACCAGTCGAGGGAGATAACATCTCACCACCGTGGTGCCCCAATGAGTCCAGCCCATCGCCTGACCTCTGCTGTGTGTTTATCATACGAAAGCCACGTTCTGTGATCGCACCTTTCCTGTTACCAGTCCAGGTGCCTGGAGCAAGTCTCCCAGTAAAACAAGGAACGTTGGGGCCAACTACGTTGGCATGTAGTTGGAACCGTTGAACCAATGTTTGGCCAACGTTCAAAACGTTTGGCTCGTCATTCAAAAACTTAGTGAACGCTCCTCGCCGCGAGAACCACGATTGGCTACGTCTACTTCTCACTGCAATGGACTAATGGCTCATGGTGAATGTGTGTTGTCGTTTGTTCAACCCCCTTGTGTATGGCTTGCGTTACGGCACTACACAAATTGTCATTGACCCCCGGGCCGGCTCAGGACACGCTGGCAGGACTCCGTCGCTCAGCTGGTCTGGGAAACCATCTGAATTCCCCAGGAAGAGCTAGAGTCTGTGTATAGTAGTGTATAGTCTGGTGTATAATAGAGTACATAGTAGGGTATAGGGTAGTGAAAAGTGTAGTTTATAGTAGTGTAGTGTATAGTGTAGTTTATAGTAGTGTATAGTGTAGTAGTGTATAGCATAGTAGTGTATAGTAGTGTATAGTACAGTAGTGTATAGTGTAGTTTATAGTAGTGTATAGCGTAGTAGTGTACAGTGTAGTTTATAGTAGTGTATAGTATAGTAGTGTATAGTGCAGTTTATAGTCGTGTATAGTCGTGTAGTGTATTAAAGTGGAGTTTGTAGTAGTTTATAGTCGTGTATAGTAATGTAGTGCTAGAGTATGTTGGCAGGGACAGGGACGTCTGGACCGCCCTACTCAACACACTGCCACCTTGACCCTCATCAGGACAACCGGACTGAGAAACGAACCAACGAACGAGCTATCCCAAAAAGAAACTAAAAATCATAACAGTAATACTCTACGAGTAAAACAAAGTGACGTTTTAAAGCACCTTTCAAAAAGGTCCTCAAAGCCTAAATATATACACAATCTAGATTTGAAGTTTTCGTGACTTCAGGGATCCATACTCTTTGGTTCTTTCGGTAAAGTCACGTAGGTGATTTAATTTATTTTATTTTATACCTACGTGACTTTACCGAAAGAACCAAAGAGTATATACACAATATTGGTCGTGAACGCATGCGTATGAAATTGTTGTTATTATTATTTAGATTCTATTTATTTTCAGCGGGAAGGACCCAATGAGCTGCTAGGCTCAATTTCATGGGCGTGCTGCGACGTTGCAGGCGTTGCTGGACGGTCCACATATTAGTTACGGTGCCATGCTCTTGGGGGTGGGTGAAATGAAGGTTACATCTGCAGTGGTTGTGGCAGTGGAAAATATTCGGTTTCATACCTGCCAACCCCTTATCCGTGCCCAACATCATCACAGACCAATTCAGACCTTATTGGTCACCCCGTGCCCTTTATAAATCTCAACGTTCATCCTACAAAGTCCCATCACAAGGGAGAAACACAAACAAATTTGATGATTCTTTTGCCCGCATTGAAACGGCTATACGCCGTATGGACCTGCACACTCGATGTCCCTGTACAAGAACACGGGGCAAACCGTGTGGGTTGACGGGAATGTGTCTCGTCGTGGGTCGCGTGACGTCATCATGCCCCGTCACGTGATCGTCGTCTCCGGGACGCCTGGCAATTCATAGCAGGCTGCACATTGAATAGGCTGCGTCTAAATTGAGGAATGGAGTGGGGGGGGGTCCTACTGCCGCGTGTAAAAATAGGAGCTAGGGTCACCGTCCAAGGCTTAAGCACACAGGACACTGGGGGGCCCCCGGGGTTGAGGAGGGGGTGCAGAAAGTGGGGGGGAGGGGGCACTACTTAACACGAGGAGGTGGGGGTGCAGAGCGCCCTCAATGTAAATTCTCAATGTAAATCTCCACGAGTTGGTTGAGACGAAAGAGGTCCAGCAGCAGTGTCATCAGTCGAATAAACAACTGATGGTGGCTCTGGCAAAAGGGAAGGCGGCGATGGCTTTGGGCTGGCGGTGGTGGCGCTAATTGTGCTGCGAAGAATGTGCTGAAGGGCCATCATCAGGCTCATTAATGCCCCAAAGGCCACCGCGTTACTGACGGATGCCTTGAGTTGCTTTGGATGTGGGGTGACCTTGTTTTTATTTTAACCGCAGTGCGCTCCGCCAGCCACGCCGCCGAGTGGTCGTTAGAGGAAGCACTCGCTCGTTATCACAAACTCTAAAATACTCCTAGATTTGAAGCTTTCGTGACTGCAAGGATTCATACTCTTAGATTTTTTCGGTAAAGTCACGTAGGTAAAAAATTAAATTAAAATTAATAAAAATAAAATAATAAAAACCACGACGTTTCGGAGGCAACACAAGTCTCCGTCATCAAGTGGGACCGTCACAGACAGATTTGCTGTATCAAGTGATACAGCAAATCTGGCTGTGACGGTCCCACCTGATGACGGAGACTTGCGTTGCCTCCGAAACGTCGTGATTTTTATTATTTTATTTTTATTAATTTTAATTTCATTTTTTACCTACGTGACTTTACCGAAAAAAACTAAGAGTATGTCTAAAATACTCTTTTTATTTACCAGGTAAGGCCCACTTGAGCTCTCCAGAAGCTCTTTTTCAGAAGCGATATGGCCATCACAGATGATAGCTCCACGAAGTTGTTGTCTCACGGGGACATTTATAAGCAGCCAAATACTCTTAAAGGCATGTTGATTCTAAATGTGGAGGGGACAAACCTGGAGGGCACGGAGTTGAAAAAAAATCCACGCGACCACGGGGAGAGAGAGAGGGAGACACGCAAACTTCAAATATACAACAGGCGTCAGGGTCGGGATAAAAGCCACGACCGTCCTGTATACCAGGCGAAGTAGTTAACATCTCGCCACACTAAGATAGCACCTTGCCATGCTCTTGGGATAACGTTTTAGTTTGTTTGTTTGTTTATGTATTTATTCATGAATGCCGCCAGTGTTATCTGTGCGATGTCACGCGCAATCACGCTCGGAATGCTTGAAGACACCCCGCGATAAACGTGAACAAATCGCTGCTGATCTCGCAGCGACAGCGCACGCATTCCAACGCCCGACGGCGGAATTGCTTGTCTACAAGATCACAGTCCTTCTGGGACTGCCATCGTCAAGAACAGACCCACTGGAGAGGTCTGAAATAAGAGGAGTGTTGCATGTGGCATCAGCAGCGTAACGGAGCGTGGGGCCAAGCAGGGGATGCCTTACCCCTCCCCACCGGTGACCAAAGCTACAAGTTGAGGCCCCCCCCCCCTTGACAACCACCACCAGATATGTTTTCAACAACAGTGTAAAAGAACAACAACACTTATTTTGCGAAGACGCACTTACATCTTCTTAGTTCTTTCAGTAAAGTCACGTAGAATGGAAATAATGAAATAATAAAAATAATAATTTTCTTTTATTTGGTTCTTTCGGTAAAGTCACGTAGAATGTATATAATAAAATAAGAATTTTTTTTTATTTGGTTCTTTCGGTAAAGTCACGTAGAATGGACATAATAAAATAAGAAAAATAAAAAAAATATTTTATTATTTCCATTCTACGTGACTTTACCGAAAGAACCAAGAAGATGAATCCCTGCAGTCACGAAAGCTTTAAATCGAAATCGCACCTACATCGTTAAGTGTTCGATGCCGTGAGCGTAACGACGATGACGTGATTAGGGCAATAAGAGCTGTGATACACAATAGCCTAGGTGCGACCGTGCGAGACAAATCAAATATTGGGGGGGGGGGACCCCACCTGACCGATTGCCGCCCCCCCTGAGCTGATAATGTCGTTACTACGACAGTGGTTGTAAACTCTTATCACGAACACTAAGAATTATTATGGGACTTTTATTCCCGTATTAAAGTATAAAAAAATAATAGGTTTCACCCTTTCTGCCAATAAAACAGGAGGTGTTAAGATGTTCAAACGCCAAAATAGACGACACCTTTTGCAAGACATCGAGTCGGCATTAAGCACACACGTACTTGTGGCAAAACACGCAAACAAACATGCTCTGATAATATTTGCATTGTCTTTAAAACGGATTCTGCCCACACCGGAGACAGTCTTCTTCATGGTCTAGTCTCACCAGTGTCAGACCAGAGAACGCCCAAAAGGACAATTATTATTCGTAATATCATTCAGAATTGTAAATGTTGTGGATTTACTCTCCAACACACAACCAGTGTGCTGTACTAGTGTAATAATGTTCCAGGAGACTGGACGCCGGGGTTTGGAGGCACACGTATTTATTCCGTGTCGGTACAGTACAACACTGACCTACAACACTGGAGGGGGTATCGGCCCCCTCACCCGTCTAACTGGGGATACACTCTCTAGCTACGCCTAGCCTACCCCTGGGTCCTCCACTAACGGGCTAGGGGAGGCTAGCTAGCCGACACTGGTAAGTCGGGCTCACGGTACCCAGAGTCCCAGACCAGCTCTTACAAGAGCACCGGCTCTGGCTCTCGGGACCACGCCGCTGGCTCGATCCTGTTCGGCCCTGATAAGGGCAGCGATCCAGGGGAGTCCAGGGCTCTATCTACGACGATCTTCAGCCTTCACTGGTTAGCTTCAACATCTCTCCCTGAGCCCTCCGGCTCATCCCCTTTTATACCAAAACCCCCCGCTGAGGGGTGGGGCCCCGGGGGATCCCAGCTCCGAGTCAGCCCCCCAGGCTGCCCGATGCGGACGTCGCTGGGAGCACCTTCCCGTGCACCGACATAGCCACGCCCACTGTGTTTCTTTCCCATCTGATCCCATTCTATAACAGCCCCTCCGTAACACCCCTACACTAGTAACGAATTGGCATGCTTTATTTCCGTGACAAACCTTACTAGTTGGCTGAATCGGATGGTGGCGGGTTTAACGACACATTCATATTTACGCGATCTAACCCAAAAACCTCTATTATGGACAATATTGGTCGCGAAAGCCTACGTGTTAAACGATTATTATGTCGTTACTACGCTACTGGCTGTCAATAATAACTGCGAATGCCACCTCGGTGTAACGGTGCAGTACACTGGACGTGTAGTCCTGTGCTCACCGGTTCGACCTCCCGGTAATTACTGGCGAAACGTCGTACTCAGATTGTAAATATTGTGGCTTGGCTCTCCAACACACCGGTGTGCTGTACTAGTGACGAATTGGCCACGTTCTGTTTACGTGACAACCCTTACTAGTTGGCTGTGTCGGGTGGTGGCAAGTTTTAATGGCACATTTATATATTTACGCGATCTAACCCCAAAAAAACCTCTCTTATGGATGATATTGGTCGCGAAAGCCTCCGTGTTAAACCAAATGGCCACATGTTTTTTTGTTTAACCCCAGGGGTCGGCAACCTGAGGCTTCCCCCTTGGAGCTATTTGGCTTCGCCCTTGCAGCTCTGATGGCTTACCGCCTTGTGGGCAGCTGTTGAAAAATATAACTAAATCTTAAACGTAATTTTACGTAAAGATAATTTATAATTTTTTTTTACAGTGAATGGAGGTAACTATGGAATGTCTTGGTGACAACAAAAGGTACAATAGGCAAACTCTACTGTTAAATAATAACAAAGGTGGGGAAAAAAGCTAAATAGACGCAGTTTATTCCATCACCTATTTTTGTTTATTTCAGTCAGAATGTGTCATTTCCGTATGCCTGCTGCTGTGTTTGTGTACAGGTAGCTCCGCGCGTGATGCTGCTCTCCAACTATTTTGGTAGAAGACGAAAAAAAGAATAATCTTATTGTTTGCAAGGTTGCTGACCCCCTGGTCTTTAACGCCACCCCTCCCGCCGCTACCGCCACTGCCGCCGCCGCCTCTCTGTTCGCTCGGCAGTATCTGTGATGGGTTACACCGCAGCCTGTCATCAAGTCGCGATGTGGTGGGGTCAATGTATTTACCTAAACTGAAAACTCATTTTTTTTATAACTACTTTTTTGTGTTTAGTTTGTTGTTCTTCCACACTCCGCGCACCTCCGATTAGCACGTTTGGCTACGTACGGTGTGAAATAAGTTCAACATACACACGTAAACAGTGGGTATTCAAAGCCCTTCAGAGATCTGTGTCCAGCATCGAAGAGGAGGCCTAAAACCATCTAGAGCCTAGAGCAGGGGTCTGCAACCTTTAAGACATAAAGAGCCACTTGGACCCGTTTCCGAAGGAAAAAATAAACTGGGAGCCGCAAAACCATTGCAACATTTAAAACAAATATAACACTGCATATATTGTTTCTTACCTTATTGCTATATACAGGATCGTGCAGTCAGCTGTCAATCTGAATAAAAAAAGGACTTTTTCACTTAACAATGTAAAATATATTTTTGCAAATTAATAGCTAAATTACCTGGTTAATGGGATTTTTGCTCCTGAACCTCAGTGCACAGTGTCTGCACATCAGGGCTGTAAGACGTCACCTTCATTTTCACACAGGCTTGCAAGCTGTCATCTGTGAGGCGTGATCGATGTTTGTTTTTAATATAGTTCATGTTGGAGAAGACCTGCTCACATACATATGTGGAGCCGAAGATCGACAGGACTCCAAATGCATACTTTTTCATGTTTATATAAGTGTTGGGGATGGCATTCCATGTTTCGAATACAAGTTTGTCCTGTTTGGGAAGGTTTTCAATATCACTCCATTTATGATTCTGAGCCAGAATGGCCTTCTGACGGGCAACATCCTCAAGAGTAGCGGTCAAGCATTTGAACTTGGACACCCATATATCTTTGTCGGCTATATCGGCCAGTTCCATCTCAAGATCAGGTTGACTTACACCTGCAAATGCAGTCATATTCAATAGGGATGGATCGATCGCCAGGGGAGTGACAGGGAAGGATAATGTCGTTTTTTCCTCTCTGAACTCACAGAATCGTTTCCCAAACGAACTTTGCATTGTGGTGATTGCAGACTTGAAATATTCCAAATTTATCGTATCATGACTTTGTTTGAACTCTCTCAAAGAGGGAAAGTGAGACAGTGTACCTCTCTGTAAATCTTTGACAAACACTGTCAACTTGCGCTCGAATGCCAAAACCTCCTCCAGCATGTGCAGGGATGTGCCTCCTTTCCCCTGAAGGGTTGTATTTAGCGTGTTTAGATGTGCTGTCATGTCTATCATAAAATGTAATTTTTCCAGCCACTCTGGCTGTTCCAGCTCAGCAAAGGTGAGCTCTTTGCTGCCCAGGAAGGTTTTTACTTCTTCCAAACATGTGACAAAGCAACGGCAACGTTATTGCCTGTCACCGGGCGGGCAGTGTGGAGCGGAGCGGCGACCTGTCAGCAGCGGCAACGCCAGAGCAGGTGTCACAGTGCGCCTCCTCCCCTCGCTAGCATCCGCCCCGGAGCCGCGGTCAAGGTTCAAAAGAGCCGCATGCGGCTCCGGAGCCGCAGGTTGCCGACCCCTGGCCTAGAGGAACACTCGAGAGCTCCGAGTAGCGAATTCCCTTCCGCCAGCAGTGCGGTGAGCAGGCGATTACAGGGCTGTACCTTCGATTGTTTCTCTTTTAAATAACGACCATCCCATCGACCGTCATTGCAGACCGTGTCGACTTCCCATGCTGACAATAGCTGCAACTTGTAACGTGCCGACACCTCCCGCTTCATGCTCGCTCTCGCGGAGATGGAACGACTCAGATGCCCGAGAGGGAACCACAGACGAGCTCTGGGGTCCTCTATATATTAAGGCGTTGTCGGGCAATTGACGAGTGGTTTACACGTGGGAGGATGCCAGAGTACACGGAGAAAACTCACGCGTGCGACAAAGAAAACTTTCCCATACAGACGGAACACGTGGAGTCCACGTGTTGCTGTACTGCCTTCTCCTGGCGAGCCAGCGCAAGGCTCCCCCACCTCGACGTGTACGAAAGGGAGTTTCGTAACATTTGTGCGACCACCAACCCTTGCCTCCAGTTGTTTTCTCTGCATCTACATCAGCCATACGAGAAAGGAGAAGAATAATCAGCGCCCGTGGCCACCAGACAACCTTGCGTGGTGGATTGATTGCCCCTTCAGTCACCATATACCCACCCACGTTTCTAACTATGTAGCCGTAAAAATAGTTGAAGCCACAGTGTAAGAATGTATGTGTTTAAACTATTTCACAATCACTGTATACTGCACAATACAATGCAGTGCGCTTTAGGAGGCTCTCCAAGGCTAAGCTGCACTTTTTTTAATGAAGTGAATTCAACTGAGCCCCATTTCAGAGGAACTGTCCCCTGCTACACTACGGTATTTGTCCATTCATTGTTTCCGACTGCCACCGTAATGCGAGGTGGCATACAATCCTCTAAGCCAGTGGGATCCCACCCACAAACCTATTTGTAAGAGGCAAATGGCCTTTGTGTATCCACTTCCACTCATTATTCTCTTCGTATTCTCATTGTACGATTAATTTCAAACTGGTGTTCTTCATTGCGAGGCCTGAAGGCCACTGGCAGCCCATGGTGGCCTGTTACATTGCTTTTATGGCTTTGTTTTGGTGATTTTCGGTAAAGTCATGTAGGTAAAAAATAAAATTAATAGAAACAAAATAAAGATGTTATTAACCATGCAAAAAATATTTAACTACACATTTTTGGACCATCTTATTTGACAGGTACTATTCTACTTCACCGAGTGTTAACATCCCCAGCGTTTAACAGTACTCTCCTTTTTTGTATTTGGGTTGTCACCAACACTGGGTTAAACAACATGCGCAGTGATAATTGGTTTTGTTGCCAGATAGAAGGGTAAAAAACCCATTATCATATTTTTACTGGCAAATGAGGTTCCAATGGTGTAACATGCGCAGTGTCGCTCGCTCTCTTCTAGCAGGTGCACCTTTAACATGTGCACATGTTGTTCTCTTTTAGCCCCGCCCCCCCCCCCAATACGTTCCATTCATTGGCTACCACACTCAGATAAGCTCCTCCCCCCTCCTCCCCTCCTTAACTTGTATTTAAGAACTTGTATCTTGGAATTTTTTGCCTCACTTGATAAATTAAATCTAGCTGTGACGGTCCCACCTGATGACGGAGACTTGTGTTGCCTCCGAAACGTCGTGATTTATTATTTTATTTTGTTTCTATTAATTTTATTTTTTACCTACGTGACTTTACCGAAAAAACCTAAGAGTATGAACCTTTGCAGTCACGAAATCTTCAAATCTAGATTTTGTTTTGGTGATTTCGAAAAGTTTTTTGGTTTGGCCATGTTTGTTTGTTGTAGTACGGAGTTAGACGGATGGCTTTAATCGAAGTTGTCTTGTGGTTGTTGTTGTTTGACTTGCATCCCACTGGGATTTTTGCACACAGCGTTGGTGTACGGTGCTTTTTCTGTAAGATTTTGCAGTTTTTTCCTGGATTTTTCTGTTTGCGCATAGTTACTTTAAGTTGTTTTCTTGTTCATGTTTTTGTTTGTTGCGGTTGCACCCGATTCAAGAGCCGAATGGCTCACAGGGCGATACCAAATAAATTAAACTGAAACTGAGTGTGGCCCCTGACGTGCGGCCTTCCGACAATACACAAAGAGTGAAAACACCCCCCATCATCATCATCGTCGTGCTGTCAAACCCAACAATGGTTTAAAATGCGTGGCGGTCCTCACACTGATGATGTCTTATCAGCAAAAGTGGGCCCCCTAAAAGAATTAGTGAAGAACTCCGGTGTAAACAGTCACCGTATAGGATGCTTTGAGCAAGCGTAGCTTTACTGATGAGGCACCGAATGTCCAAAACCTGTCAAGAGTTTGCGTTTTGCGTTGGGAGTCAATGTTGCTGCAAACAAAAATCCACTTCCCAGAAACTAAACCTAAACCTTTTTTTTAACAGGGAAGACCCACATATGTATTTGGCTCTTTATCAGAAGCGACCTAGCCAGACATGATAACGAAGTCGCTTATCACGTGGACATGAATCGCAGCCGAATACTCTAAACACATGTTTCTAAATTTGGAGGGGAAAACCGGAAGGACCCAGAAAAAAATCCACGCGACCACGGAGAGAGAGACATGCAAACTCCAAATATGCAGAGAATCAGGGTCGGGATCGAACCCACATCCTCCTACACGAGGAAGACGACATCTCGCCACCTGCGTGGCTGATCGGATGTCAAAAAAATGCTCGTGATATTTTTTGGTAATAAAAAAAACATTTTAGAAGAGAGACAAATATGGGAGAGAAAGGCGCATTGTCAGCTGGATTATTTTAATCCTCTCGCACCATCAGCGGTATCGCTGCTATGGAACAAACCCGGTCCAACAGAGGCTCTTGCAGAATCTTCCTGTCGGGGAGATGTCTCGTAAACACGTCTGGCGTGTCTGGACGAAGCTCCCCATGAACCGTGAATAATATTTTCATTGTTCACGGGCTGGTGGGTGGGGGGGTGTTGGGGAGCGGTGGTGTAGCGGTTAGCGCGGTTGCGCTAAGAACCCGGCGACCCGAGTTCGATTCCCGCTCAGGGCCAACACCGGTGACGATGATCTGAACCGGTCCCGGTCCTGGGCCTCCCGTATGTCGACTCAGCCTTAACGAGTACCTGGTGTGTGAACATCGCCGCTAGGGAGACAAAGGCGGCCGGGCGTGGTGCTGGCCACCTACCCCCTTCACAGGTGCTACTCGCTAACAGCACTTGCCCCAAAAGTCTGTTCGGGCTATACGGGGGATCTTTGTCTTTGGTTTATGGTGGGGGTGTGTGTGGGGTGGGGGTGTGTGTGGGGGTGTGGGGTGGTGGGGGTGTGGGGTGGTGGGGGTGATTCCCCCAATTGCTGACGTGCGGACACACCCCCTGCACACCCCCAGCACACCCACCACCACCACGAGCCTCACTGCCATCAATATTTGGCAAAAACGTCGCACACAACAACACGCGCGCTCTGCCAAACGAGCGAGATGCCCTATATATTACTACCGCCGTGTTGTTGTTCTCGTTAGGCATTGGAAATTGTTTATTATTCTAGAATGGTTATAAATAGTATTATTATTACAATTGTCAGAACTTAATTAGATTCATGTTAGATGATTGCTATTTTTGTGTAAGGGATGGTTGCAATGATTGCTGCTGAGGACATCCCCCCCATTACGTTCAACCAATTATACTGTTATTGATTGATCTAACAGTGATATTATTATAAGTAGAGTAATACCCCAGTTGACGTCGGAAATGCGTTTCTGAAATGTGCGATGATTAACCTGTATATACTTGTTCTGTGTGGTATGTTCAGAATTGTTTGTTCCTATTCAGATATACTTTTATTTTGGAGTTAGATCATCAGTTAGTTTATAATGTCAATCATGTATTAACTATAATCCTCGACAGAGCCAATCAAATCAAGTTGTCAACGTGCACAAATATGCCGACTGATTTGATTGTCAGCAAAAACGGAATTTTTTTTGAAGAGCAAGCAACATATTGACAATTGGTTCTGTTGGGTGGTGGAGGGTTAAAGTAAAACAAAATAACATTATACCTACACGATGGTCTAATACAAAATAAGCTAATTATGAAAGCTTACGTGTAATGAAAGCTAACGTGTAAAAATGTTGCTTCTGGCTTAAATGTAACAATTTTATAAAATGACAATAAAAAACGTTCAATAATGATTCCACTGAAGAATGTCATTTGCATAATTATAAAAAATGTTAACGCTTTTGAGAATTTGTAACAACACCACAATAAATGTGCCTCCGGGCTCTGGAGACCACCTGGAGAAGATTCCAGGCACGCGTTGACAATGATGGCGAACAAATGAAGACTCTTTGACTTTTTGAAGCTATTAACATATAATTGTTATCATGTTCCAGTGTACTATCCGTTCTTTGTCCATTAAAAACGATAGTCCCATGCAAGTGTTAGCATTCTTTTGAAGCACCCTGTATTTGCATACCTAAGATCCAGCGTTCCAGAGAAAACAGTACGATTTACAGATCGTCTATCCCCTTAGCTTTAAAAAAGGGGTTTGTGGATGTGCGGCACTGCTACATGACGCAGTGGGCAGTGAATAAGAATAATAATAGTAGTAGTTCAATTTGTAACGCGCGCAAATTTGCAGACGTAGTGGCCGCAACTCATGTTCAAAGAACGGAAGACGCAACGAGGGATGGCACGGGAGGTGCGTGGCGTGGTGTAATGACGACGCAGCGTCTTCTGTGACCGCGGTCTGCGTGGTGGTAGGGTGGTGGTCGGCTCTGCACGTGGCCTGTAATCCAGCACTGGAGGGGGATTAATTGGCTGAAAACGTCTTAAAGTAAAATAAAATCTCAACGCAAGACCTTGCTGAAAAAGAGTCAGTCCACTCAGTGTGGCTTTTCAGGATGGCTTTCCAGGATAATATAGGGTGGTTTTTTTTATTGACCCGATTTGAAATCGCTATATCTCTGCAACCATGAACCGCCCAAGAATGAAACTCTTAACACTTGAAAGGGCGGGGCATAGAGTTTCAAATGAATACCACTACATGCCTTTCCCAGCGCACAAACAGCCCCCACCTAGCCTCAGTCATTCGCAAGACACGCCGCCTCAACGTTGGATAGGTCGCACAAGACCCCAAGACTTGGCGCTACACTCTTAGCCCCCAAGATCCCCAGACATCACACCCTGCGACTTTTTCTTGTGGGGACACGTCAAAGACCGTGTTTTTGTGCCACCATTAGCGACTAATCTGGATGACCTCAAAAACAGAATCACGGCAGCGGTGACTTCAGTGGAAGAAGACACTTTGAGAGGCGTTTGGGACGAATTCAACTATCACCTCGATGTTGTCCGTACAGCAGGTGGAGGGCACATAGAGCATTTATAAAATGGTTAGTAAAACATAATAGCTCATTGAAACGTTTGTAACTTTTTGTGTAATTGTAACATGTTGCCATCGTGAAATATCCTGCTTTGACTTCGGGTCCATCATTTTCAAACACTTTCTCAAGATATGTTCCCTATGTTCAGTCCGATGGAAACGTCACGAGCCATTCCTAATCAACCTCGGGTTCTCAGTCAAATACGCATCACTTACCATATGTAAACCCCCGCTTGAAATCCCCATTGTGGCCGTTCCAATTCGCGGTTATGCAATAATTGACCTGAAGACAATTCAAATTGCTCGCAGAAGACGTGATCGTCTTTAAACCCACACACAGGTGGCCACAGCCCAGAGGTAAGGAGGATGGGAGATCACTGTTGTTTGCCTGCACAGCACCTTTCTGTGTCCCGTCGACAGACGTCTGGCAGCCTGCTGCGTGGCACCGTGTTCGTAAGGTCTCCTACGCCAGACAGGATGCAACATTTTGAATCCACATATAGAGGAGGTGGGGTGCACGGGACACGGCGCATATTGACACCCAGCCCATCCATGCGAGCTAAATTGGCCTGTACTTACCAATGTTTTACTGGCTGCTAAGTAAGGATCTATTATGGACTTAAATGGTTGCATAGTTTTAAAAAGTGTCAATAATATGCTTTGCTCAAGCAGTTACGTTACTGATCATTTATAGCCCATTGTCAATCCACTGCTGGATGAAGGCATGCCCAAACCATATTGGTTTATGGATGGTTGTTGGAGCATACTTCACCACCCTGGCCATTGCAGGCTGTTGATGGGGGAGTGGGGGGGGCTGGTTCGGATATCACTCATCACTGATGTTAGCTGTGGCTGGGACTCAAACTCAGCTCTCCATGTTCAAAGACAACTTGAATGAGACCGAAGTAAATGATAATGGCAGAAATAAAAACACGCATGTGGCAAACGTTTACTGTCTACGAGGCAAAAACTCAGCTGCAGTTGGAGTTGTCCTGGACTGAGCTCCAGAAAATATCAAACCATCCCACCGTTATTGGATGTATGTCAAGGCCGTAGCCATGGAGTCAACATTTGGGGGGACCAATATATATTATAATGACGGCCTTGATGTATGTTGAATGTCTTTCGCACCGTACGTAGCCAACCGTGATAATCGTAAGTACAGGGGAAGGACAACAACTGAAGAGAACAAGCGGTTTTAAAGAAATTCGTTTAAAAAAAAGAATTGAGGCTTCTGTATCTAACCCGCGATGAACTTCAATGCAAACTGAGTCTTGTACAATGCACGGAAAAGCTCTAGGAAACGCCTCTGTTGTATGTACGTACGTGTATGTTGGAATTATTTCGCACCGTACGTAACCAACCGTGCTAATCGGAGGTGCGGGGGAAGGCGTTGTAAGACATTGCACACACAGCTTCGCGTGATGCCAAATAAATTGCCAAAAATCATGATATTTTGCACTGAAACCGAACTGTGTCAATAAAAGAAAGTAACAAAATAGTGCAGAGTGTGCAAGTGCAGCACTAGGTTCAGTACACATGACCCTCCATGCTGGGCATGCGCACAGCAAACTGTTATTGTTGTAGTGTTCGTTGGGCCAGTAAAACATTCTGGGCGGGGATGTTTTAACATTGCGATGTTTTACACCACACATCAAAGCACTCGGGTTCAACAACAGCGACGACGCGTTAACACCTTGTTTACGAAAAGTAAACTATTTTTGATTTTACCAGGTAAGGCCCAATGAGCTACATTGCTCTTCCTCAGATGATAACCCAACGAAGTGGCTTATCGCGTGGAAATTTATAGCAGCCAAATACCCCAAACATTTGGTGTTGATTCTAAATGTGGAGGGGAAAACCGGAGGACCTGGAGAAAAATCCACGTGACCACTGGGAGAGGGACACGCAAACTCCAAGTATACAGGCGTGGGGATCGAACGCAGGACCTTCTGCAAACCAGGCGAGGGAGTTAACATCTCGCCAACGTGGTGGCCCAGTAGTAGCGATACAACAACGTCTCAATAACAATCACAAGACATTTACCGTAAGCAAGTTTACATTTCCTCAGCTCAGTGGTTTCATAATTGATTAATGGAATTGCTATTTAAGGGTACCCCGCGGGGACTCTGGCTGTCGACTGATGAGGCTGGTTGTAATTACTGGCGAAACGTCGTACTTGAATTGTAAATTTAACACGTAGGCTTTCGCGACCAATATTATTCATAATCAACGTTTTTGGGTTAAATCGCGTTGTTTATTATGTTTTATTTTTATTATTTTATTACTTCCCTTCTACGTGACTTTACCGAAAAAACCAAGAAGATAAATCGCGTTATTTATAAATGTGTCGTAACCCTCCACCACCCGACACGGCCAATCAACAAAAAAAGTGTCACGTTGACAATAGACAAATAGTTCACTGCTTTAGCCCACCGGAGTGTTGAAGAGTGAAACCACAACATTTACAAGTTTTGAGTATGGCGAATTGCCCGATGATGCTGGATGCAATTACCAGCGAAACGTCGTACTAAAAATTGTAAATGTTGTGGTTTCACGCTTCAACACACCGGTGGGCTAAAGCAGTGAACTATTTGTCTTTTGTCAACGTGACACTTTTTTTGCTGATTGGCCGTGTCGGGTGGTGGAGGGTTACGACACATTTACAAATAACACGATCTAACCCCAAAACGTTTATTATGAATTGTAAATGTTGTGGGTTTACTCTCCGATGTGCTGAACTAGTCACGAATTGGCACGTTTTGTTTACGCGACAAATGTTACTAATTGGGTGTGTCGGGTATAACGACGCATTTATATTTACACGATCTAACCCAAAGACCTCTATTATGGATAATATTGGTTGTGAAAAGCCTCCTCATTTTAGGCGTTGAACTGTGTTACATGAAATGCTTTGTTTTATAATTCTCCAGAGTGCGACCGGGGGTCAATCTGTTGTACGTACGACTAAAACTCACGAACCCAAAGCACAGGTTGCAGAAATTACCTTATCAATAATTTACCGACTCAGAAGTATAAATCAACTAACAGATCCGCTGTTTTTTTTGCAAAGTAATTTATTAATTTCCAGCCCTTTTTATAAGCCAATGCACTGTTCTTTACCGTTAAGCTAAACATTAGCACGACAGTGTTCACTCCTAAGTCAGGCCATTTTAGTACAACTCAAACACAAATGCATTGTACAAGATAACACAGCATTAAACATTTCCAGATGTAAAAAATGGTATGCATACGTACATATGAATTGTCCAATTGTGTCTGCATGGGGGCCACGGTGGCGACATGTTAACTACCTCACCTGGTATGCAGGAGGTCGTGGGTTTGATCCCAACCCTGACGCCTGCTGTATATTTGAAGTTTGCGTGTATCTCTCTCCCCGTGGCCACGTGGATATTTCTCCGGGTCCTCCGGTTTTTCCCTACACATTTAGAAACACGCATTTAGAGTATTTGGCTGCTGCGATGAATGTACATGTGATCAGCTACTTCGTTGATAGCTTTGTCGCTTCTGAAAAAAGATGTATAGCTCAGTGGATCTTACCTGGTGAAAGATAAAAAATGTTTCGTTTATAGTTTTAGAGTAGGATGCAGAAAACAGTCTCCAGGAAAGCCACACTCACCGCTAAGGATAAGAGTTGTAAGAGTATTTAGCAATTTGGGAGGAAACTAAAGTGCCAAGAAATATAAATTGAATATTGGGGATAACAAATCATCATCATTATTATCTTCATCATCATCAACACCATCATCATTTAAATTTTCATGATCATCAATATCATTACAGCCACTGTTGCCGCTATCATTATCCATTATCACTATCATTCTTCAAAATAACTTTTAACATATTCATCATTATAATCTGTTTCCAAATACACCATGGCTAGCCAAAGCTTGGCTAGCTTTGGCTAGCTTTACTGTAGTGCTGCTGTTTTTGACTTAACATTACAATCCACACATTTCACACGTAGGTGCAGGCACCAGTCTCTCTCACGCACGCGTGATCATTATGTAATAAAGGTCGTGGAAGCGACTTCTGGAATCCGGTCTATATTTGTCTTTCGTTCACAACACTCCTATCTTACTCCTTCACGCTGCTGACAGACAGCGTGAGAGGGATAGAGAGAGGGACACGCGCGGCCACGTGGCAGCCTGGACCCCGCTTCAGCGTGGCCTCACCCTCCGTTCGTTCCAGATCTGACCACGTGTTGTTCGTCTCCACCCCTTTTAATACCCGGGTCACGTGGTACCTTTCCACCAATCCTGGTTAACCTCTATGGAATCTTCTAGACTCCATCGTACGCTCCCGGGACCACGCCCCTAACTCGTTCCCCCATTGGCTGTGGCTAAAGCCAGCAGAACCAATCCTCTACTTACAGATGTCACCTTCCCATTACGTCAGGGCCACGGCCCTAGACTTCCCCCCATTGGCTATGGGCCAGGACCGGCAGAGCCAATCATCGTAACGAGGTGTGATCCATCAGCAACCCGGATATATCCTCACATTACAATTACATCATTACAACCTTATGGTCCAAAGGACGGGTTGCTACAGGATTGGAAGGATGCCCTGGTGGTCCCCATTTTAAAGAAGAGGGACCTCATTGATGGCAACAACTACCGGGCATCTCTCTCCTCAGTGTGCAGGGAAATTTCCTGGCAAGAATTATTCAATATCGCCTTGGCAGGCACACTGATGAGAGGCTTGCAGAGCCAAACAAGAGGTTTCAGACCGGGGTGGTCATGCACGGATGTTATGTTCTCTTTCCGTCTGCTACAGCAAAGGTGTCAGGAATTCCAACGGGATTAACCTGGTCAAGGCCCATGATACCATCAATAGGCCAGGGCTCTGGGATATTCGTCATGTTTTCGGGGTCCCTGACCCTCTGCTTACAATCATTAAGCACCTTCATATTGGTGGGTAGGCCTGGGTAAAGTTGCATGGCCAGGAGTCAGAGCCATTTTTTTTTATTAACTTGGGGTGTGACAGAGATGGCCTATTACCCAAACACTTTAGTATGCTCGTGATCTGCTAATTGCTGCTCACTCTAAGTAATTGAAGACTAGCTAATCCTGAATTGTGCTACAAAGAGATTGGGCCTTACAATCAGCCCCACTAACACATAGGATGGACTTTTTATTTATTTTTTACAATAATGTCTTATAGTGTATTGCATTACATTTCTCTGTTTTTTTCTTTTTTACCTTTTCTTGTTTTATTGTATGTAATGACAGAGATTAGGGATTAATAAAGTACAACCATAACCACAATCATATAAACAGAAATATATTTCATAGCAATACTAGCGGTAAGTACCCGGCGTTGCCCGGGTGAACACGTTCCTTCGGAGTGGGCAGGTAGGAACTTGGTTGGACAGCGCGGCGTTCGGGGGGGGGGGAGGGTGGCAGTTGAATGAGTGGGCATGTTGACCCTTCCCCCCCACCCTCCCCGACATCGTCAACCAATCGCGGCGTACCTTGGTGTTCGGTGGGGAGGTGCATGGGTGGGCGGAATTCCGGATATGCACGACAGACAGACAGACACATAATCCCTGGAGGGCAGTATGGAACTTGTTGTTCCTACCTGTATAACACTCTAGGTAACTAAGACTCACACACACATACAATCACACTCTGAGACTCACACATACACACTCACTCTCACACTCTCAGACACACACACACTCACTCTCAGACTCACACACACACTCACATCTCACACTCTCAGACTCACATACACTCACTCTCACATTCTCAGACTCACATACACACTCACTCTCTCAGACTCACACACTCTCACACTCTCAGACTCACACACACATACACTCACTCTCACACTCTCAGACTCACACACACAACAACAACCGCCATTCGCCACTAAGTGGCGGTGACGTCACCACGACGCTTGTGCCAGGCCATGTGCACCCTGAGGCCACGTGAAGTGTCGAACGCCCGCCGGCAGGAGGTCACGGGGCAGACCCAGGTGCCACGGGTCGACTGACCGAGATGACCGAGATGACTGGCTGATGCACCACCTGTGCCCCCTACTGTGCCAACTTGCTGTGCTTTAGCCACCCGGCGCTCCGCTCGTTGTTGTGAGCGTCGCTCCTCCGCCCTCCGTTGTTGTTGGAGGGCGACTGCCTCCAACTGCCCAGTAGCGTCCTTCACGAGCCTCCTCCACTGAGGCCGATCTTGACACCGCTGGTACCAGTCATCGGCAAGTCCACTCAGCTCCACGTCCTCCTGTACCACATCACTCCATCTCTTCTCTAGCCCGTGCTGCGCCCGTTCAGCCCCCTCGATCCGGCCGAACAAAAGCTGTTTAGGCATGCGGTGGCTGGGCATGCGGGCTACATGACCCAGCCAACGCAGCCTTGCCTGCCGGAGGAGCTCACTGATGGGACTTTGCCCAGATCTTTCAAGGACTTGTGAGCTCCTCACACAATCCAGCCTGGTTAAACCCAGGATGGATCGTAGGCAGGCCAGCCTAAATGTTTCCAACCGGCGAAGATGCTCCACTAGGGAGGTCCACGTTTCGCAAGCGTAGAGAAGGGAGGGAATGACCGTGGCCGAGAAGACCTGAAGCTTCGTGCGGAGCGACAGACCAGGTAGCTTCCACACAGCGTTACGCAACCGATGAAAAGATATTGCCGCTCGACTGATTCGGAGTAAGACCTCTGCTGATAAACTGGAGCCGGTCATAAGCACACTGCCCAGGTATGGGAAACTCTCCACTCTCTCCACAACTGCCCCATCACCGATTGGGAGTTGTGGGGGTGGAGTGCCCGATGGTACAAAATACCCAGGCAGGTGCTTAGTTTTGGTGGGGCTGATGGTAAGGCCCCACCTCTTAGTGGCACGCTCCAGTCTCAGCAGCAGCGTCTCCAACTCCTCTTCTGAATGAGCAGCTATTACCAAATCATCGGCATACATAACGTGGTTGACCAATAGGGAGCCATCCCTTGATCGCACCCGGGCGTCGATCAGCCTCCCATTATATCTGTACCAAATGGTAATTCCCCCGGTACAGCTATTGAAGGCTTCACGAACTACGCAGTCGAAATAGATGTTAAATAATGTGGGAGCCAGAGGACATCCCTGTCGCACCCCAAGGTGTACAGGGAAAGGCTCCGACTCCCGGCCACGTAGTTTTACCCGGGCCCGCTCACCATCATGAAGGTCCTTAATGATCGTGAGCAGAGGGTCAGGGACTCCGAAAGCACGAAGAACAAGCCAGAGCCCAGTCCTACTGATGGTATCATAGGCCTTGACCAGGTCAATAAAGCAGAGATGTAGGTCTTTTTGGAATTCCCTACACCTCTGCTGTAGCAGACGGACAGAAAATATGGCATCTGTGCAGGACCGCCCTTTCCTGAAACCGCATTGGGGCTCCGCAAGCCTCTCCTCAGCGTGCCTAGCAAGGCGATGTTGAATAATCCTTGCTAGGACCTTACCCGGCACACTGAGGAGTGAGATGCCCCTGTAGTTGTTACACACACTCACTCTCACACACACATACACTCAATCTCACAGAGTCGCACACACTCACTCTCACACTCTCAGACTCACACACACATACACTCACTCTCACACACACTCACTCTAACACTTTCAGACTCACACACACACACTCTCAGACTCACACACACACTCAGCGCGGCGTTCAGGGAGGGGGGCAGTTGGATGAGTGGGCGTGTTTACCTTCCCCCCACCCTCCCCGACATCCTCAACCCCCTTAACTATCGGCCCCTCCCCCTTGCTTAGGCACCTCCCCTTACCCCCCTCCCTTAGGCCCCTCCCCTGACCCCCCCCTCCCTTAGGCCCCTCCCCTGACCACCCCCCCCCTATATCCTTAGGCCCCTCCCCTGACCCCCCTTCCCTTAGGCCCCTCCCCTCTCCGTGCCCGGCAGTAGGTCTCCACCAATCAAAGAGCTGTTTGTATTATATATTTATATATGCACGACAGACAGTCAGACAGACAAAAAATCCCTAGTGGGCAGTGTGGAACATTGTTCCTACCTGTAACAGGTCCCTGCGGGGTGGGCTGGTAGGAACGGATAACCAAAGAATATAAACATAATGTATTATTACACTTGTTTAGCCAGGAAAGCCTCACTGAGTGTAAAGGTTTTTGTAGGGTCCTGCCAAGTGTTTGCAGTAGGGGGCGATGTTGCTACACCTAATCGAACGATACGAAGGGAGAGTTTGATGCCTAGTTCTAGGCTTTAGGCCTAGCTGTAGGCTTTAGGCCGCTGTGAGTTAATTTTTAATTTAAATGTTTTAATTATTAATGTAAAAGCTTTAAATGTAAATGTTTCTATTTAAAAAAAAACATCAGAGAATGTAACATTGTTAAACATTAACTCCCTTTCACACACGCGGGGGTACGATACGAAGGGAGAGTTTGAGGCCTAGTTCTAGGCTTTAGGCCTAGCTGTAGGCTTTAGGCCGCTGTGAGTTAATTTTTAATTTAAATGTTTTAATTAAAAACTATCTCAGGGAATTATAAGGGAATGTTACACTTGTTTAGCCAGGAAAGCCTCACTGAGTCTAAAGGTTTTTGTAGGGTCCTGCCAAGTGTTTGCAGTAGGGGGCGATGTTGCTACACGGACGGACGGACGATATCATCTATTGTAGGCTGGTTCACTTCGTTCCTACCAGTATAAATAAATCTAGAGAGCGCTTGCGAGCGAGGCCATCGAAACATAGCCGCCCCCATCATCCCATCATTCGCTCAGCCAACGAGAGCTACGTACGGTGAGCCAACCAAAATCCACCTCCCCACGATTAAATTGTCACTTTTCCCGGACACTTTTGAAATGTATTTTTGCTTTAAAATGTATGACGGTGCGTTTACCCAAGTGAAAACTCACGAGTCCAGGATCGAGTCACGGGCTCCACTTAAAAGAATTCCAACCACAGAAATGTGGACTGAGGACATCACGAAGACCCAGATTGAGAGCGCAGAAGCTCCAACCTCGTCGCTTACTGCTGCCTTTTAGGAGTACGGTACTGAAATAATTAACTTACATTTCATAGTTGAGACCTACACATGACACAGCATGTGAGAGACTGTGTTGTGACGTGTCTGTGTCTCTGTTGCATATTAAAGCTTTGGCAGAGCGAGTAACGCTGAAACTAACATTGCTCCCAGTAACATGGAGCCGTTGATGCAGTAAAATGTTTTATACAATTACACATCTTGTATGAATAGTTTTAGCATTTTTATTGTATGTAACCATGCTGATAACCATTGCAACAAATGACGAAGTAAATACAATTATGTTTATAAAGTTAAATAAATATATTATAATGGAGGTTGGATTTGAACCCGTGATCTCGATACTGCTGCCGTCTTGTGGCGAGGGTTGTAAAATATTTAAAGAGGGGGTACATAGGCCTTGACTGAATGAAGCTACAGGCAAGCGACACCACACTTAAGCGGTTGTGCTTTCGCTGCGTTGTCCCCACCTGAAGACGGACGCTTGTGTTGCGCCTGAAACGTCGTGATTTAATTTAGTTGTTTTAATTTTAAAATTATTTAAAATTTTTTTACCTACGTGACTTTACCGAAACAACCAAATAGTGTTGATCCTTGCAGTCACGAAAACTTTAAATCTAGAATTAAGCGACACCTTCTCACCCATACCGAGTGGATTAATTTGTAATAGAAGCCCTCCTACAAATTTGGTGGATCCCGTAACAGGTATTAGACCCCCTTAATTAAAAGGCTAGGGGCTAAAAAAAGTATTATGCTGATAAATACTGCAACAATTTACTAGCTAAATAAAATTATTTAAGTGAATTTTTTTTATAACGGAGGTTGGATTTGAACCCACCACTTGGTGATTGCCGCCCACTTGTGGCGAGGGTTAAGTATTGCATTCTGTGCTGATTGTGAGCCCTGGGGTGTTTTACCACAGAACAGGATAACTGTTATGTATATGCAGTGGCGCAGATCGGAGACAGTCATACTTGGAGGCACTTCTTTATTAAACAAGCACCATCGGGATATATACACACTCTACGTGGGTGCACACTATTATAATTAAGACCGTCAAAGTATGAGCAATGAGCATAGATTTTACCAGAGAATAGGGAAAGAGATTTAAAATGAGAAAAGTGAAATGAGCTTCCGTCGCTGCATAAGAGTATCATCCCCGCATATGCGCACAACAGCAGTGTTCATGGGAGATTAGCACTATGTTGATGGGAGAGATTAGGCAAGCCTCAAGATTAATGGAGGCAACACATTTATTAACACCAACACACGGGATAACTGTCCCTTAACAGAATAACAACTTATGGTGGTGACCACCAAGCTAATTACACTAATTACAACGTAACTGGCTACAACGGATCGGACCACAGCTTGGGTCCAGGTCCACGTGTTGACGTAGAACGTAGACGAAGGTTTCTTCAAGATGAACAACAACGCCGGTCCCTCTGGGGGACCCGGCTTATATCCTTTGCGGCGTGGCTGGCTCCGCCCTTGGCCACGACCACCTTCCAGAACCCTCTAGCAGGATCTCGACCCGGACCACGTGACCACCTCTAGCCCCCACTTGGGCCCCTATGTAGACTGAACCGGTCACGTGTCCTCTTGGGTCAGCCAGAGTGCACAAAAGTATTGGTCCTGCTGTGTTTCAGATCTGCCTTGTGTTCACGAACACGGTCCGAAACATGTGGTTTAGTTTCCCCAATGTAACTGCTGCCGGAGATACAGCTTAGTTTGTAAACGCTGGGATATTGCATGCTAGGAATCTTGTCCTTTACAGATGGGATCAGGTCACAAATTGTATGCACTGTGTTAAATCGGACCTGGTTCTTGTGTTTGTTCAAGATTTTTGAAAAAAAAATGGTTTTCCCTGCTATGTCAGGTAAGGTGATGGTTTTGATTGGATCTTCAGATGGCTCCTTCCTCACGGTTGGGGTGATGGCTTTGCGGATTTTGTATTCAAAATATCCATTCGCCTTGAGAGCCTGGTGTACGTGTTTGAGTTCACTGGTCAGGTGTTCATGGTCGGAGATACATTGATGTGGTCGAGGAATTGTTCCAGAGCCAATCGACCATGTAGCCAGATGGCAAACGTGTAATCCACGTACCTCTTCCACAAGGACGGGCGTACAGTGGATGCCTGGATGGCGTCCGTCTCAAATGTTTCCATTAAAATGTTGACCACAACCGGAGATAAGGGAGAACCCATTGGGTTGTCTTCAGTTTTTTTGTAGAATGTTCCATTCCAAGTGAAGTATGTATTGGTGAAGCAGTGTCTCACCAGGGCTGGCACATCAGCATTCAGTCCTTGTTGGACCAAATCTTCAATTATTGCAATGGTATTGGGCACAGGGACTTTCGTGAACAGAGAAACTACATCGAAACTAACGAACAAATCACCTGGGGACAGTGAGATGTATTTAATTGACGATACCAGGTGAGCTGAGTTAAGCACCGCTGAGGTGGTCTTACCAGTGAATGACTGCAAGGTCTCAGACAGATATCGGGCCAGTTTGTAGGTGGGTGAGCCAATGGTGGAGACGATGGGACGAATGGGTGTACCTTCTTTATGGATTTTTGGTAAGCCATATAGTCTGGGTGGTCTAGCAGCAGAAGGTTTTTAGGAAAACCGTTTGGTCTGTTTAATTAATGAAGCTGAATCAGTGATGATACCATTCGTTTTTATAACGAGGCAGTTGGTGGGATCTCTTTGGATTTTTGTGTAGCTACCATCATGAAGTAGGCCCTGAATTTTGTTATTGTACACGTTTTTGTCCATGATGAACATGGCATTGCCCTTGTCGGATGAGAGGGTGACGATATCTTCCCTCTTTTTTAATTGAAATAACTCAAAGCGCTCCTCCTTACTGATGATACAAACTTTCAGAAATAGGAACAAACCTGTCCGTATGTCCAGTTGCCTGTTTGGACTGAGAGTCGTAAGTTTAACCGCCGCGCAAGATATGGCGGTGGTGGCATCTACATCTGCAGAAGGTGAAGAACCGGTGGCATCTACATCTACAGAAGATTATACAACTTTTAAAGCCATTCCCCATGTTTAGTGTACATGCCGTACAACATGTTTGGAATTGACGGGAGTAAAGTTTAACAAATCGACTTACGAACAGACCTGTGGAACCTAACGCGTTCCTAAGTAGAGGAGTTCCTCTACATCCATGAATTTAAGCATATTACACACATTTTTTTTTATTGTGTATAAGCTTTGTACTATTTATACTTTTTGCACAGATGATAATTTTTGTACACTTTTGTTAAAGAAATTGGGAGGCTTTTTTAGGTTTGTCCAAATAAAATAGAATTAAATAATTGCCACCGCAGGGTGACACTATCTCATTATTACAATTCCCGTGAATAAACGGCAAACTAACACAATAAAACTCAAAAAAAGCGGTCGCAAACCTGCAATCATAACCAGACACACCCTTACCACCCCCTTGTCACGCAACACCTCAGCTCAGTCCCTCTGTTAATGGGATTGGACACCAGTGTTCATTTTCAAGACCTAATTATTGAGTATTTTATATATTGAGATATTACAATCAACTTTAATATCAAAGTCTCAAATTGCTAATATCTTCATCACCATTAATAACTCAATCAACAGTTAATCGAAATTCTGACTCCTTATCAGTCAATTAACATTCAAATAATATTGAATTCAGTTATATTTAATGACATTTCAATGGAGCTAATGGAGTGTCTATCTCACCAGAACGGAGTCCACCCCACATCTGAATTGGGGGTACCCCGTTCTCTGAATAGTCTACACACTGGTGAGTGTGGCCTGTTGTGCACGTGAGGCTTGGGATCCAATCTCTGATCACAATTTCCTTTACAGACGATAACCGACTTACGAACACCCATACTTACGAATTAACTTCCATGAAATATTTCTAGATTTGAAGCTTTCGTGACTGCAAGGATTCATACTCTTAGTTTTTTCGGTTGTATTTAAGAACTTGCATCTTGGAATCCCTGCCTCACTTGATACAGAAAATCTGGCTGTGACGGTCCCACCTGATGACGGAGACTTGTGTTGCCTCCGAAACGTCGTGATATTTTATTATTATTTATTTTAATTTCATTTTTTACCTACGTGACTTTACCGAAAAAACTAAGAGTATGAATTCCATGAAATATATTTTATTTACATCGACTTAAAACGCGAACTCGCACATGCGAACTGAACCGTGGGACTATTTTGTTCAGCAGAGTGATCCTCTGCGATGGTTATGAGTCAGGCTCACTCAGGGAGTGAGTGTTTGTGCGTGTGTGTTCACTTGGCCTCAAAGTGCACATAGCCTGGTACAGGAGCCGTGGTGACTTGACCGTCACTTCGTAGCGAATGTGGGGGTATTGGTATTGGCACAAGTGTGCGTGTGAAAGTAAGTTTGTGACAGTGAGTGTGTATGTCAAAGTGAGTGCGTGAAACCGAGTGTGTGCGTGCACGTGTGTGTGTGGGGAGCGGTAGTGCAACCAGTGATGATTACAATATCTGAATGGGTTCTGGGCCTCCCCTAGGTAGACTCAGCATCAAATGAGTAGCTGGTGAGGTGTGTAACCATCGCCACTGGGGAGACAAAGGCGGCCGGGCGTGTTGCTGGCCGCCCACCCCCCCCCCCCCTCCGTGTGTCGTGCCGGCCTTCATAGGTGCTCGCTAACAGCACTTGCCCCAACAGTCTGCCAAGGCTACACGGGGGATCTTTGTCTCGCGCGTGCAATTGCGGTGACTCATTGGGACTTGAATAAAAACCATGACGCGGCGCGGGCAGCGTCTTGACCAATGGGACGCGGCGACGTGGGCTGGTCTCCGCCACCGCCGCCGTGATTGGTCCGCTTGGTGGCCTGCGCGTGCATCAAATTGGGCCACGACGACGTCATGAGTAGGGGGGGGAGATGACGGAGAGGGGGGGTCCGTCATTGACCAATGGGAGGCGATGGAGTGTCGGCGTGCCCCCGCTTGATTGGTCAACGTGCGCCTGCCCAGGGTGTCGCTGAGTGGTTGACGCAACCCGCCAGCAACCCACGTGGTGGTCGTGTCTATATAAAGGGCGGCAATGCGGCGAGTTCCGGGTTCACTGTCGAGTGGCGTGCTCAGGTGGCTGGAGTCTTCGTGTTGCGGTGCGTAAACAACCTGTTGTTGTTTAGAAAGAAGCCGCCGCTGTTGTTTGTGTGTGTGTGTTTATAGTACATATTGTCCACACACACGTAGGCTTTCGCGACCAATGTCCATAATAGTTGTTTTGGGTGAGATCGTATAAATATAAATGTTGTGGATTTGCTCTCGACACACCGGTGTGCTGTATTAGTAACGAATTGGCACGTTCTGTTTACGTGACAACCCTTACCAGTTGGCTGTCGGGTGGTGGCGGGTTTATCGACATAGTTACGCGATCTTAACCCAACAACACATGTATGTGGTATAACTGTGGTATAACAGCCATCGTATTTATATAAATGTGTGTGTGTAGTATGTACACTGTATAACTAGCACGTAACTACTCTATTTGAGTAGTGGAGATAGCGTTGCACGTATTGGCTAATTATCAGAGCACACGCTGTTGTGTATCGCGGGTTGTTAGTAATTAAACCGCGGTTTTAAGAAGGGTCATTGCCCGAAACGTTGACTGTTATAATAACGAGATGTAACCTGAAGATCGCAAGCTGCAGATTTTCCCTCTGCACGGCAAGTTGTGGTCGTAGGCGTGTGTCTGTTCAATGTTCATCATCAATGTGGTGGTGAGACATTCAGTACAACTTGATGTTACGTAGCAGAGCCTGGGCCTTGCCGTGCAAAGGAAGGTCGTGGGTTGTTACTTTTATTTTATTTTACCAGCCAAGGCCCACTGAGCTATGTAGCTCTATACTCTTTGTTTTTTTCGGTAAAGTCACATAGGTATAAAATGAAACAAATCACGACGTTTCGGGCGCAACACAAGCGTCCATCATCAGGTGGAAAAGCGTGGTCTGCTGCTGAGACAGACTGTTTTGATGTAGCTCTTTTTCAGAAGCGACCTGGCTTATCGCAAATGGATCACTCAACCAAGTGGCCTATCGTGTGGGAATTTATAGCAGCCGAATACTCTGAACGCGTGTTGATTCTAAATGTTGAGGGGAAAACCCAGAGGACCCGGATGAAAGATCCATGCGACCAAATATACAGGCGTCATGGTCGGATAGTACACACGACTTCTTGTAGACCAAGCGAGGTAGTTAACATCTCGCGGTGATGGATCGATTGGGCTCGGCTTGCTGTCCATCTAGGATCGATAAAGTAAATGCTGTACAAAATCAACTGGTTCTGTTGTGTTGTGGATGAACTCACCCCTGTCATAGGACCGTGAAATGTACACCACTGGTTAAGGTGCCACCAACGGATACAGGCAACCACCGCCTCATTGCTGGTTTGAGTCTGGGCACACTTTATGCTCTTTTCAGGTGCCGCGGTGGCGAGATGTTAACTACCTCGCTTCGTATGGAGGAGGTCGTGGGTTCGATCCCGACCCTGACGCATGTATATTTTGGGTTTGCATTTCTCCCACCCTGTGGTCGTGTGGAATTGTCTCTGGGTCTTCCGGTTTTTCTCTCCAAATGTATAAACATGCGATTAGAGTATTTGGCTACTGTCAATTTCCACACAAGCCGCTAAGTTGACCTATCATTTGTGGCCAGGTTGCTTCTGAAAAAAAAGCCGTATAGTTAAGTGGGCCTTTCCCTGCAAAATATATTGTTTAGTTTAAGTAACAATCCGTAGCTCAAGCACACTGTTAGTCATAGATGTAACATTAATTCCATTTATAGAATATGGCTGTACAGTAAGGTGCGTTGTATATGCCGAGTTTATGATGATTATTGTGCTTCCAAATGTTCCCTTTTAGGCTGTTGTCATAATGAGGTTAGGAAGACTCCTCACCATGGGCTGCAGTGGCCGTCTCTCCCTCCTGCTCCTGGCGGTCGCCCTGTGTTCTACTCTAAACGTCAGAGCAAAGGTCTGCTTTCAACATTGTGTAGTTTGCAACAAACATGACAACATTGTGCAAGTGTTGACAAGAAATCTGCTACATAGTGAGAAATTTATGACTTGCACCAAACCATTTGCTTTGCCCTGATTGAATAACGAAGGATAATGATTAATAATTGCTTTGTGTCTGATCACACGTAATATTGTTTGAGAGACTTTGCGTTAATTAAGGATAATCTACATCGACTTAATCCTTCGCTATTGCAATTTCCTGAAATAGTGGCTCGTGTTCATATATGGCTGGGCAAAAGTTGTGGCCATTACTTTATCTGTTTGACCAGTTTGCAACTTTTCAATTGGCACACAAAAACAGACATGAAAGACTTTGATCTGCACAAAGGTTGTTCCATTATAGCTCCAATTAAAAACCCATATTGAGCTGGTAGTCTGCATATATTTCGAGCACCTGCAAAGGGCATAACCACATTAACTTAAGATATTCTCTCGACAAAGAGATGCTACCATGGATTAATAATGGTGAGCTCAATGGGTTTGCATTCAAGAGGTGGTAGTTCAAACAATGGGAAAATTGCCCCTACCTGTCCACCCGGCAGTTAAAATGGGTACACCAGTCAACCGTCAGGTCCCATGTGCCGAGTAGTGTGGGCATCCCCACCTCTTCCAAGATTTTAGACAATGTGGAAGAGTAGGCCAAATACCCTCTTCGAGTGGCTCTCCACACCTTCCTCTTGTGGAGGCTCTACCACTGGTAGTGGTGTGTGAAATAGGTTTAAGGACTGAACCTTTACCTTTTAATAACCAGAATGTGTTGCATTAGCGGTGTAAACAAAAGCGAACGCATTGGTGAAATATTGCATGTTGGTATACAGGAGACGTCGGCCCTTGTGCTGGTTGAGGCGAACGTTGAGGATGGTCCAGAAGCGAACGATGCAACGGTCACCACGGAGATGGAGCAGCAGGAGGAGGAGTATAACCCAGAGGTGTTTCACCCCACAAGTGAATGGCAGTCACTGAAGCCAGGTAAGAATGACCACCCCAGGCGTCTACTCTTGCATATTGTCAAATACCATCACGATGCTCTCACTCGACCTAATTTAAAAGGTGAAGGTCAAGGTGCAGCCCTGAAATTACTCGCTCGTGCCGCTGTTGGCGGCATGGCTTCCCACTCTAGGTAGCTTAAGAGAGCCCCTCTAAGAGGGCATCTTGGCCCATTCGTCAATGCTGGCTAGAGGTCTTGGAAAAGGTGGGAATAGCCACACATTACCGCACCACATGCGGCCTGCCAATTGCAGAATGTGCTGTAACCATTCGTACTGCTGGGTGGACAGGTGGCAGTGGGGGGTTAAAATCCTCTACTATTGTTTCAACTGCCGTATCAATTCAATGTCAAAGTAAGACTCACTTTCATAGTGGTTTTTTTTTACATGTGGAGACCTTTTTATTAAATTACTTGATGCGCACTTTGTGTCCTGGGAGAAAAGAATAAAATGTGTTCTCTTATATCAGACCGCTCTCCAAACAGCAGTGCCACGTCTCGCCATGGAATCCCAACCAATATGTATTCTGGAATGTGTGCACCTCGTCTTTGTTTCAGGCCAAGCGGTTCCAGCTGGCTTGCACATCAGGCTCAACCTTCAGACAGGCGAGAGGGAGGCAAAGTTGTTGGACGAAGCGGACGGACGCAATCATGGAGAGAAGGATGACCGCAAGCAGAGAGACAAGTGATAGTTCGCACGTCACTGGGTTGCCCATCTCGTAGTAGTCCATGGCTTGCATACAAAGTACATGTGTTAGTCGGAACACCGTAAGGCAGTGTTTTACACAATTTTTCTCAGTGTGAGGGCTGCCACACATTTGAAAGCATTGTTGGGTTTGACAGCAGCACGATGATGGGGTGTTTTCACATTTGTGTATTGTCGGGGGCCGCACTAAAGGCCACTTCGGGGCTGCCAGTGGTCGGCGGGCCTTGCAATGTAGAACACTGCCTTTGTATAGCTTGGCTGGTTTTAATATTGTGGCGTTCGATTTAGTGTGATGTGTATATATACATATATACACACAGGATACAGGCATATACATCGGCCTACACAACGGTTATTACTAAATATTTCAATGAGGTTATTCTCATGATGGATTTTGAGATTAATTGCAGATAGTCCCATAAATAAGAATTAATCTGGTACAAAGGTTGTCGCTGAGTTGTTTATGTAGTGTCAATTAGTTTTTTAATGAAATCCATAATATTTACTTGGATATAAAAATAAATGTGTTTAATATTATATTGTTCTTTCGGTAAAGTCGCGTAGATAAAAAAATATAACAATAAAATAATGAAAATAAAGTTAATAAAATTATCACGACGTTTCGATCGCAAAACAAGTGGTCGAAATGTCGTGATATAGAATATGAATTCCTGCTGTCACGAAAGTTTTAAGTCAAAGATGTGTTAAATGTTAATTTGGATTTAATTAAAGGCCTCATTAAATGTGCTGGGCCCAATAACAAAAACCATGACATCTAAATAGTACGTTATAACATTTGAGAATCATATTGACTTATGTGTGTTCCTGTGAGCGACCAATTCTTGACTAATGGTTGGCTATGACAAGGTAAACATTCAGACTGCAATGCAGCCTGGTCGTCCTCTGGATGGGGCTCCGAGTTGCAGGTTGCGTGTTCTCAGCTAATCTCAGGGACTTTTCTCCAGTCTGATGCCACGGACAAGAGCGTTTTTAGCACTTGGCCATTGTCAGTCCACTGCTGGATCAAGGCCTCGCCAAGCCACCACCATCTCTTGCGGTCCTACGATGTACTAATTCGCCCAGCACCTGCACGCGAACTGATTTCATCGCTCCATCTCCTCGGTCGGTGTACTTTTGGATACTTGCCACCCGTTGGCTGCCATTCCATCGTTATTCTTGATCGTCGGCCGTCGTCCCTGCTCGTGACGTGACCTGCTTAACCGTTTCTCACCTTTTGTTTTTCGTGCATATTAAATGATGTGCGGTGGCTGTCGGAGTTAAACATTGCCCAATTATGCCTACACTGAGAACTTCTGTTACCTAGCACCACGTGACTACATATGGTATAGATACTGTATACATACATTTTGGTAGTGTTTTAAAACGCGTAATAATAATTTGTTAGTATATAATGAATGAGCCAAATTAATTACTTCGTTTGAACTGTTTTGTTTTGACCACATTCCGGTCAAAAGAGTAAAGCTTTCTTTCTCTTGCTACTCTTTCCCTCAGATTCCAATTATGTGATATCCATGCTGTGTCCTGAGACAGACACTTCTAGTGACCACCGTCTAACCGTGCATTATGGGTAACGGCCCTGAGAGATGTAGACAATACTTTCCAAGTTATTTTTCAGTGTCTCTTCTCCACGCAACATTTTGTATGCCTATACTCTTTGGTTTTTTCGGTAAAGTCACGTAGGTATAAAATAAAATAAATCGCGACGTTTCGGGCGCAACACAAGCGCCCATCATCAGGCCATGCTTTCCCACCTGCTTTTATACCTACGTGACTTTACCGAAAGAACCAAAGAGTATGGATTCCTGCAGTCACGAAAGCTTCAAATCAAGCTTTTGTATGCCGTTTTAAACATTGTCACATGCCAATATAACCGTTTTTATTCCCATGGCTGCATTATGCAAATTAAGTGACCAACCAACATTTTCGTGAGTCGCGATTGGCCAGGATGACCATCGACAAGCAAAAATTTGGAACATTGTTTAATTATGGATTCCGAGCGTTTGAGCAGGGCTGATGCTGCTTTTTGCTTGGTGTGAGCCTGCTCTGCGTCACTCCTCCAGCAGCTGTGCAGTGAATCGAGTGGGTAATTCACCTTGATAAATTTGTGGCCTTGAGCTGTGATATCAAGTCTGATCAAAAGTATTAATATCGTCTGCTATATAATGCGATGTTTCTGAAAAACACCGCATTATGGAAATCTATTATGTGAATAATTAATACATAATATAGGGTAAAGCACACGTGAGATGCGTACGCAGGCTGAACAAAGACCGAGGCGTGTGGGTAGCATCTCGAAGCATCCAGCAGAAATCCCTCCTTGTGTGATGCTACGCCGAGGCAGCCGTACAACCGCTTATTCCTACTCGTGCGATGTAGTTCCATTCACTTAATCGCATTATATCCAATTCGCATCCACGTTAGTAAAAAAATGTGTTCCCTAATACATTGAGCGCGTGATGTATAAATTTGCGTTTTGAAAACGCACGGCATAGGAGAACAGATTGTATAGGTATCTCAAATACTACGTTTATATTATCTCTGGTGTCCCATTAAGTTCAGTGCACCTATACACGAAGTAAAAAAAGGAATTAGAAGTGACAACCACATGTTGTTACATTTGTTCCTGGATGTGATTTTGTAATCAATTCCAATGCAGCACCTATCTCACACGTGGTTGTTAGGCTGGATCTTACAAGATCATGAAATGTTTCTACCATCTACACAAGATGTTTGTAAATAATATGTGATATCTTCAAAAGCAAGTATTTTAGCAAAGCGCTCGTATTCGTGCATATACTTAACAAATGCACGTTTGCGTTACCTCTACTCGTCAAATGGGTTGAGCATGGTCTATTTTTATTGTAAATCCCATAGCTGAGAAGGACCCAACATCGCTGCTCCTGTCGAAGCGTTAATCTGGCAGGAAGGCGGCAAAATAACCTTAATCTTTTGGTACTCCATTTATTGGTCAGAGCCCGGACATCGTTGATGAATGAAAAACTATTGTGTTTGTGTGGCTCCCCGGCCTGTCCGCTGGATCCTGTGGCTTCAATGCATAGAACTTCAGGGGTGTGCGAGCGCTCCTGAAAGAGTTGGTGGAATTGTAATAATTAAACGAATAATTGCATTTTGTAAATTAATAAATAGCTGTGCCGAGCCATAGCCTCCGGAAGTGGATGCCATATAGTCATCTTCCAGTGGCTATGGCTCATCATGGCCATTAGTTAATTTTGTGTATTAATCTTGATTTGAAATTTTAGTGACTGCAGGAATCCATACTCTTTGGTTCTTTCGGTAAAGTCACGTAGGTATAAAATAAATCACGACATTTCGGGCACAACACAAGCGTCCGTCATCAGGCGTATTAATTTATTTAATCTCTTGCCGACTTCCAGGCGAGCCCTTCCAACCCAAAAGATTTTGGATATCTGAGCCACTGGGGACAGGAAGGGTGCAAACGTCGTTTATTTTGCTCGCTGTGAGCGCTTGGTGAAGCTGGGCACAAAGCAACAAGTACATTGTTACTAGCTTGCTTGGAAGTTGGATTGTTCCCTCGAACGTTGGCTTGAGCTTACTCGGCAGCCCGGTGCCACGTGTGGCGCAAATAATGTTTGCATATATGCAGCAAAATAAGAGTGCAGTCTGGGTGTTGTGCAAGTTGGCACCTTTAAGTGCAGTGTACATGGGGTGACGTGGATATTGACTTTTCCTCTTGACTAGGTATCCACAATGTAATAAACTTGGCTTTACGTGCAGAATTGATGGAATGTGAAAAAAAACGTTAAAATTGAGAAACATGTTTACGTGAAGTAATTAAGAGCCTCGAGTATCGTAGCCATAGATGCATCTTGCGTTTCTAGAGACCCCGTAGAGTGTACGAGTGGAAATAACTTTTGGTCGCTGGCCGACGTTTAAATGTCGGTGAAAGAGCGAATTGTTACGCGATGCACTGGCAACAAAAATGTTAAAAACAAGAAGTGGGTAATGTTTGAAAATGGTCCGCTGTGTGGCAGTGTGACTGCATTGACTAAACTATTGCCTTTGTTTTCAACTAGCTAGGGATACATTCATTTTGTGCGAGGCCAAGGTAAATCTTCCCAGAGGATGTAATTCTAATTTCTATTGCATGTATTGTGTATCATTTATAGATTGGGTGGCTTCCAATTTAGACGATTTTGCTTTGATAAATGTCCAAATGGGTAAGCCACTTTGTTGAGCTATTATTTGTGGCCGGGTCGCTTTTGAATAATAAGTGAATATCTCGGTGGGCTTTCTTGGTTAGGATGGGGATGGTTTAGTTTTATTTGTTTGTGTTTGGGTGATTTGTTTACCTTTCTTGTACTCTCATCGTGTCTTTGTACTGCTGTAACATTCTTACCGCCCCGACTGCAAAAGGATGAGCTTTCAAGCTCAGTATAAATATTCTGATCATGATTTTGGTATAATGTGCAGCTTCTAGTGTGCACCACTAGGTGGAAGGTCTACAATACTCGTCCTCAATAATCGACTGCTTTGCCATAGGAATGTGGAATATCCACCACGTGTTTAAACTCCCCTCCCCCACAGTCATAATGTGTCAATCCACACCCTGGTGGCCACCCTTGCAAACAAGGCGTTTCATTTCACGGGATCTTTGACGGGTGAAATCTTTTTAACGAATGAAAATTTAATAAAAAAAAGTGAAGCGCCTATTGCTAAAAAAAACAACGATGCCAAAGTGCCCTCTGAACGCGTTGTGCGTGTGGGGTGCAGGAAAGGCAGTCTGGATGTGGAGGCCGGCTCCTACACGGCCGCGGAGCTCAAGCAGGCGCTCAAAAAGTTCAAGTACTCGGACCCCGATGCTGCAGCTGCCAAGGCACACGTAGGCAGAGTGGCGAGGTTCACTGTGGGCAGACGCGCCCCCCAGGGAGTCGTGGGTGCCTCTCTCTGTCGGGGGCGAAGCATAGAAACTTCCTGAGGGGGGCGATGGAGGGCAGTCCTGAGGTGTCGAACTCTTTAAATAGGGCTCATGTTAATCATATATAATAAATACAGACTTCCAAACATTCAATATATTTTCTCTGGCCATTTCCAATTAACCCTTTCCAATGTATGTTTACATCATCAGTTTTTTCTTGATATTTCGTTTTCATCAGAATATATTTTAAATAAAATAACTTGATTGGTACTGGGGCTCCCACAAGGCCACGCGGGAGGGCGTGTGGCACAGTTTGGCACCAGCTATTGTGGAGTGCGGTCGTGTCACTACGGTTCTCTGCGGCGAGTAATTAAAAACAACGGCGCTACGCCTCTAAATAAAACTGACGTTGAGCCGTTTGCAGGTTCGGAGATTCGGAGGCGAACGGAACCCCCCACCCTGCAACTTGCAGACGTCTCGGAATGGCAAAGTGTTGAATGCCAATTGTTAGGGTCTCAAGGGGGGAGGGATTGCCCCCCCCCCCAAACTCGCCCTCCCCCCCCCCCCCTTGATTTCTCTACTCAGCGTGGCCATTAACTTACCTGCACAACATTGCTGTGGGCAGCTTGTGCAGCAATAGGGTTTTCAGGTTGTTACCACGCGTTGTTCGGCGTGGTGTCCCGACGTTTCGCTTTACGTGCTGGGTGCTCCTTGGGGAACTGAATTGAGTTCCATGAATTCCGTCCCTGTAGAAGCTGCCCGACCAAATGCAGCGGGGACGTTTGAAAGTCAACGGGGGCACAACCCAAAAACGCGACGGAAAGGGCTCGACCCGTTTGTGGCCGTGCGTGGTGGCACATGCCATCTCAGTCTTTCCTGAATTTCTACCCTAGGTGAATTTATCATAAATGAGAAACCTGTAGTGGAGTCTAAACTTATTAACAGCAACAGTTTCTATCAGGTCGTATGGGTGAATGTTTCTATTTTTTGTCTGCAGTGTGTGTTCGTGTGTAAAATTTTAATTGTTTATAAAACGTATTCAACAGTCTTCTTGGTTCTTTCGGTAAAGTCACGTAGAAGGGAAATAATAAAATAATAATAAAACAATAAAATACAATTCTCACGACGTTTCGGCCACAATGCAAGCAGCCTCCCCTAACCCAGCTTAAATATACGCTGCCAAGCTTGGTGGTGTTCATTCAGACGCTGTCTTTCCGACAGACCTGTTCTTCACCTGAGGACGGCTGCTTGCGTTGTGGCCGAAACCTCGTGAGAATTGTATTTAATTATGTTTTAATTTTTATTATTTTATTATTTCCCTTCTACGTGACTTTACCGAAAGAACCAAGAAGATTAATCCCTGCAGTCACAAAAGCTTTAAATCGAAATGTATTCAGCAGTGTTTTAGTGATGCCAGGGCAAAGATGATGAATGCACGATCGGTCTAATAATTCATTACATCACTGAGAATTAATGTGTTTATTTGATAAATGCTAATTGATCATCCGTTGCGTCCTTGCCTCCTCGGTTATCATTGCTTGACCGTGTTGTGCCTCACGGTTTCAGGCAGACGAGGTCAAGAAAAATTTCCGTTCGATGGACGAGATCAAGAAAGACTTCAATGAGATGCACGTGAAGGCCGAGTCGGATTCGCAGATCATGCGCAAACTGCTGGCCACGTTCTTGCAGCCCGACGTCCCCGTGACGGAGCGCAGTGCCGCCCTGTTCGATCTGGAGTACTACGTGCACCAGGTGTGGGCCTGCTGCAGTACCTCGTCTCTGAACTCTCAAGTTTGTTTGTGCGTGTTTGCTAGGCACATTACCTGGAGATTCTGTCGTGTTTTAAATGCTGGGTATACCAGGAGAGAGGCTGGGGTATAAGCGCACGCAAAATCCGTGGAAGAAAAGGTGGGGCATGTGTATGCTTATATCTGACATAGTGTGCTTGTGTCAGAAGTTGCCCCTTGGCTTTCCCTCCGCCAGTGCAATGTAAGGACGAGCTGGTTGTATGTGAACTGTGCTAATTTAAGGTGTCCTCATATCCAAATTATACTTTGCACGTAATTCGATTTTTGTATTGTCTGCTTTTGAGCTTTTGCCGAACAGTAAGTGATGAGAAGTCCTCACCAAACATGTGGAGTCTTGCATCGCTGTTACGCGGCAACAGAAAACTATCAACGTCGGTACCCCACTGTAAATAGTGCATGCAGTCGCATGCGATACTTGCAGTGTGATTAAGTACAGCCCACTACTTTCTATCGTTGACAAGCGCTATAGATATGCCAAAAAAAAACGTGGAGGTTTTTTCTGAACGCTTGTCGGCAATGCATGTGACCACTTCGCCCTTTCATCGGATGCCTGATCTCACGGGATGTTGAAGGCAAGGTATAATTGAGCCGGGATAAGTGCTTGAATGGGGGACCACCATGCATTATAGGTGTTACAGGCCGCAGAAGTATGTGCTTGGCAGCAAAAAGGAGTGGGAGCAAAATCTATTATTACACACACAGTGCTTGTGCATGTATACCTCTGAGTATGTAAGCACTGTGTGCATCTATACCACAGTGGTTCTTCATTGCAAGGCCATTGCGGGCCACTGGCAGCCCTTGGTGGCCTTTAGTGCGGCCCCTGACAATACACAAATATGAAAACACCCCCCCCCCTCATCATCATCGTGCTGTCAAACCCCAATGGTTTCAGATGTGTGACGGTCCTCGCACTGATGATGTTTTATCGGTGAAAGTAGGGCCCCCCTCTGAAAGTTAGTGAAGAACACTGAGCTATGCTTAAAGTAAAGCAACGCCGTGTTAGCTTGGCCAGAGGTGTGAACGTCGGTGCTAAACGGAACTTGGCATTGTGCTGCATCGACAGGTGGACAATGCCCGGGATCTGGTGACGCTGGGAGGCCTCCAGAAACTTGTCAACGCCCTCAACTCCTCCGAGCCTGAGATTCGGAAAAACGCAGCTTTTGTGCTGGGATCGGCCATGTCTGGGTGGGTATTTTTGTCCTTTGAAGTAACGGTAAAGAAAAAGAACAGAAACTAGTTTGCCTGCAGCCGCATTTGACGCACTAAAGGTGTCGTTGCTGCCTGCTGCACATTTTTGTTTCCGTGCATTATCTTAAACCAAGAGGGAAGGTCAACCTCTGTGGGCTCTGCCCCTTCTTTAGACCCCACCTCTTCCTGTTTATGTCCCGCCCCTTCCCCCCCCCACATGGGGGTGGACTGGTTTGGGTAGTGGTGGGAGGGAGTGAGTGGGGGGATGCCCAGCAGTGGTAGTTGTGGGCAGGAATAGAAGGGGGTAGAGGTGGAGCAACTTTTTGACAATGGCCAGAATCCCTCTTGGAGCAGCAATACCATCATAGATGTTGTTCTGTGTGGATCGAGGAAGCCTCACCGAGTTACAAAGCTCTTTTTTTGGGAGTATAACTGCGTTGGAATGTTTGGCCAATTTATTTTTAATGGAGTGTTGGACTTGTGGAAGAATACTTGAGTACCTGGAGGGAACTCGAAAGGCTCACACGGACAGGCTCACGAGGCCACTTGTTGTACTTGCCGTCACTTGGCCATCTCCATAGCCCAGTGGTTTTGGGAGTTTCACAAATCTGTGTCGTCCACCAACCGTCGCCTTGAGCATTATACGTCTTAAACCTTTGCGGCAGGTGCTGTGCAGAATTCTCTGTTGTGTGATGGTGTAGCAACACGCATCAGTTAGCAGTGACATGGGCCAGCAGTAGCTCGTTCGCCACTTGTTTCAGAGGTCCGCGGTTCAAATCCAGTAGGCCACCCTGGTTATTACTGCGGGCGTATTAACGATAAATATCACCAAGCATCGCATGGTTACGTAATTTTGTATTTTTCATTAGCCCGTGTGATGGGTTGGTGGTGGTGCATTCGCCGTTTGTTTCAGAGGGTCGCCGTTTGAATCCAGCTGGCCGCTCGGGTTATGACTGCGGGGGTGTATTAGCCACAGCTATGATCCGCACGGTTGGCTACGTACGGTGCGAAAGAAGTTCAACATACATACGGTGGACATTAACAGATCCCTTAAATGTTATTCTCAACAAATAGGCCATTTTGTACTGCTGGCACCATGGTTAGAATTTGGAAATTTTAACAGCAAATTACCAAATTGGAATTACACATAGCAATCATCGCCCCCTACTGGCAGGCTAATTAAATTAAAACGAAACTATTTTAATTTTAGCAGGGAAGGCCCACAGCTATATAGCTCTCTTTTCAGAAGCGACCTGGCCACAAATGATAGCTCAACGAAGTGGCTTATCATGTGGAAATGTAATGCAGCCAAATACTCTAAACGCATGTTTATAGATGATAATTGTTTTTTACCCTTCTATCTGGCAACAAAACTGACACCTTTTTACAAGGAGTCATGTTTGCATAGACCACAATACCTGCAGCCATAATGCAAACAAAAAAACATAACTATGATAATATATGCACTGTCCTCGAAGTTGATTGGTCCACACCCGAGACAGCTTTCCTTAGAGCCTAGTCTCACATGGGTTGGACCAGATGACGCCAAAAGGCGCCTTTTGGCGTCATCTGGTCCAACCCATGTGAGACTAGGCTCTAAGGAAAGCTGTCTCGGGTGTGGACCAATCAACTTCAAGGACAGTGCACATTATCAGAGTTATGTCTTTTGTTTGTATTTGTAATAAACGACTGGACCACGATGTCTGGCTCAGTGTCCTTTATTATTCGGTTCGTGCTGTACACCCACACGGCTGTCTTTACTCTGTAGCTTCTCCACGGTGCTGACTCCAATGTCGGCCCGATCCACAACAGCAGCTCTGCTGCTGTTTCTCTCACACAGCCCCCCTTGGCTGTACTCGCTGCTGCTCTTCTCCCTCCGCAGCTCTCACAGCTTCTTGCTCTCTCTCTCTCTCTCCGCAGCTCCTCCTGGCAGCCACACCGCTGCCTCTAACAAGCAGCCCCCTCTCTCTCTCTCTCCGCAGCTCCTCCTGGCAGCCACACCGCTGCCTCTAACACGCAGCCCTCCTGGCTGTCTCCTCTGCAGCTGCACACCACTCCGCAGCTTCCTCTTATCTTCGGGGTTGGCTCCCGATGGCCGTCGGCGCCCCCCCCTCTCCACACTTGCCCGCGTGGCCTCACTCTTTTCCGCTCACACCCCGACTGCCTTCCCCTTCCGGTTTACCCGCTTAAGGCCCCGAACCTTCCCCCCACGTCACACGACTCCACCCCCCGTGACGTCACATCCGGAAGGTCGCTTACGCCCGCATTACATATTTATGACTGCAGGTATTGCGGTCTATGCAAACATGACTCCTTGTAAAAAGGTGTCAGTTTTGTTGCCAGATAGAAGGGTAAAAAAACAATTATCAGATTTTTACTGGCAAATGAGGTTCCCATAATGTTTATAGATGTTGAAAGAAAAACCAGAGGACCTGGAGAAAAATCCACACGACCACGGGGAGAACATGCAAACTCTAAATATACAGGCATCACGGTCGGGATCGAACCCACAAACTCCTGTATACCAGGCGAGGTAGTTAACATCTTACCACCGTGGCGCCCCCACTTGCAGGCTGGTGCTGAATCTCATCCTTGTGCTACACAAGGGGATAGCTGCCACTGGGGGGGGGCTGTGCATTGAGTGGTTTGAGAGGGGTTGTGATGTAATGTTGCTGAGGCATATAAGTTAGCGCCATTTTTTATGGAAAAGGTTATTATCCACAGGCCCCGTCTGCTGCCGACTTGAACACTGTGTTGTGATCAACACAGTACATAGATATCCAAAGTTTATTTCTAGATTTGAAGCTTTCGTGACTGCAAGGATTCATATTCTTAGGTTTTTTCGGTAAAGTCACGTAGGTAAAACATTAAAATTAATAAAAGTAAAATAAAATAAAAATCACGACGTTTCGGAGGCAACACAAGCTTCCGTCTTAAGGTGGAACCGTCACAGCCACAACAGCTGTATCAAGTAAATGAGAGATTGCAAGAGCTACCACTCCGTATATATAATGGTTGGAGAGGGGGGAAGGGCCAAGTACGGCACACTTTTTATTCATATGGTAAGGTGAGGCTTAAGAGGGTGAGCCTTTGTTATGGAGAGGTACGGTTTGTGACTAAACCTGGCCTACATAACAAGTGTGAAAAGGAGAAAACAACTAAACATGGTTAAACAAGCCTGGCTGTCTATCAATAACCTGTAATAGTTGTTTGTCAAATAAGATTGGCCAAATAAGTGTAGTTAAATCTTTTTTGCATGGCCAATCTTATTTGACAGACAACTATTACAGGTTATTGATATACAGCCAGGCTTGTTTTACCATGTTTAGTTGTTTTCTCCTTTTCACACTATTGTTATGTAGGCCAGGTTTAGTCACAAACCGTACCTCTCCATAACAAAGGCTCACCCTCTTAAGCCTCACCTTACCATATGAATAAAAAGTGTGCCGTACTTGGCCCTTCCCCCCTCTCCAACCATTATATAAACGGAGTGGTAGCTCTTGCAATCTCTCATTTACTTGATACAGCTGTTGTGGCTGTGACGGTTCCACCTGAAGACGGAAGCTTGTGTTGCCTCCGAAACGTCGTGATTTTTATTTTATTTTACTTTTATTGCTTTAATGTTTTACCTACGTGACTTTACCGAAAAAACCTAAGAATAAGATATCCAAAGATTTCATTGTTCCTTTGAAAAAAAATGGTATTCCAACAATCTTGACTTAAAGCTTTCGTGACTGCAGGAATATATATTCTATGGATCTTTCGGTAAGGCCACGGAGACAGAAAAATAATGAAAATACCGCGATGTTTTGATCACAACACAAGCAATCGTCCTCATTTCTTGTGTTGCGATCGAAACGTCGTGATATTTTTATTTATTATTTTTCCATCTACGTGGCTGTACCGAAAGACCCATAGAATGTTTATTCAAACAATGTTTATTTTTAAATGAACAAAAGTTTGTAGTTCAAATTCTGGTGGTGTTTTTTTTGTGAATTAAATTTTCTACGATGGACCATTGTCACCAAGCTATTGCAGTGCTTAACTGCTTTGTGAATTAACGGTGAGGGCACAGCAGAAACAACGCGATGACACAATTTAAACATTGATCCGGAGCAATACTCTGTAAGGGACATGTTATGGCTCTTTTCAAAATATTTTCACAGGTGTTTTTTTATTTGTGTTGTGTGAGACTATGTTTTGCAATGCATGTTTTAAAAAACATTTAAATCATTGTCCTAACGACCCGTATATCTTTTCTCTGCTCTGTGTTTACTTAAATGCGGTGTTTGGTTGATTAAAATTAGGATAGCGACCGTGTACGGACATGTGATTGCGTTGCTCCTCGCCGATTTCTAAATAATACCAATCGCGGTGGTATTTTTAGTTGCAGATGAATTATCACCAAGTACACCAACATAAGAAATGTAGAAACAAACAAAAAGCATACCCTCCTACGTTTTAAGTTTTAAAAAGGACAAATTCAGAAAAGGAAATTTCCTCTTGGCCCCTTCCAATTTTCCTGGCATCAAAACCTCATCGCAACTTGGAAAAAACAGAAGGTGCAGTACCTAGTTTGCCTCGATTGTGTCAATAGTGGCAGTGCAGCATTTGGGAACAGCTTTGGCAGTGCCATATTCGGCCAAACGTTGTTTGTCTTGTGTATAGTCGCAGTTATATGTGCTGTCACTGATGACTGGCCTTCCAATTCTTCACTTGGCTGGAGTCACGACTGCCTCGATGGTTGACTTTTTTCTTTCATATATTTTGTGTTATTTGAAATACACGATGTCGTTATTTGTTGTGTAGGTTGCTCAGTACCCTAATCTTTTTTAAATTGTAAGACAGCAGATTAAAATTGTAAATGGAATCGTCGTGTCATAAGCCCTGAGTGTTTAGCACATAACATAGGCACACAAGGTGACAATTGTGGCTCTGTCTAAGCTATGACTCGATCACATCATAGTGAACGAAAACAAAAGCTCAAAGCAATTGAAATGTTCGGATCAAATTGTGACTTTGGACAATTTGAGTAAGACAAAAAACTGTACAGCATTTTCAGGATGCTCTGCATCCTGGGACGACATCTGTTGGTCATTCTTGAATTGCAGCTCTCCTGCCGACAACGCCAGAATTTTTTTCGTGAAACATTCGCAAAAGTGGCTTGTGTCCGTATGTTGAACTTCTTTCGAATACTTATATAGCCAACCGTGCTAATCGGAGGTGTAGCTTGAAGAACCCCCACTTTCCTTCTTGTCTTTCTGTAGCAGTGTCTGTGGGGATATTGCGTTCCAGAGCACGTAATTTTGTTTGCATTTATCGTCGATGTGATTTGCAGCTGCCTTGTCTGCCTTTCGCCGCATCTTGCTACTGCTGCTGCTGCTTTTGCAGGAATCCTCCGGTGCAGGTTCAGGCAGTGGATGGGGGCATCCTGCAGAAGCTCGTCACGGCCCTCGCCACGGAGCAGCAGCTGCCTGTCACCAAGAAGGTGCGCGCAGATCCTTCAGACAGAACTCGCCCTGGTGGCGAGATGTTCACCCTTTCCCATTCGGAATCGGAAGAAAAAAATTAAATGACTTTATCGGTACCGAGGCTCCCGCAAGGCCATGCGGGAGGGAGCGTGGCACAGTTTTGGAGCCAGCTATCGTACAGTGAGGCCGTGTTGCTATAGTTCTCTGCGGTGAGTACAGTATCTTTAAAAACAACGGTGCTACGCCTCTCTAAATTAAATTAACACTGAACCGCTTGTACATTCCGAGATTAGGCGGTGAACAGGACCACCCTGCAACTTGCAGACGTCTCGCAATGGAAAAGGGTTAATTACCTCGCCTGGTACACAGGAGGTCGTGGGTTCATTTCCAACCCGACGCCTGTATATATGGAGCTTGCATGTTCTCCCCGTGGTCGTGTGGGTTTTTCTCCGGGTCCTCCTTTTTTCCCCTCCACATTTAGAATCAACGTGCGTTTAGAGTATTTGGCTTCTATAAATTTGCAGCCGATAAGCCACTTCTTTGAGCTATCCTTTATGGCCAGGTGGCTTCTGAAAAAGAGCTACATAGCTCAGTGGGCCTTACTTGGTGGTCAACAACAAAAAGACTCGACCGCTATGAATAGCTCGTGGATTCCTATTGGTTGTGCCGGCGCACTTGGCCGGTATGTTTTGAGTTTCTAAGATCACGCCTTCGTGTTCATCGGGGAAAGGTGCAGCCCAGCAATTGTTTGCTACAGCCCCTGCTGACGAAAGAATAACGCTCGATTCGTAACGCGGTGCCGCCGCACAGTGTTTACTCCGCTCGCGTAGAGAGAGAGAAGGATTCGTAGGCGCGAGGAGCAACCACGGACATGCAGGAAAGCAGCCACGCGATGAGCCGGCGCCAAAAATTGCCCAAGCTCTGAGGTTCTCGATATATTGAGGTGTTGTTTATTGGCCGATTTTTTTTATGGGTGTTCACATGTGGTAGGAAACCGGAGCACCTGCAGAAAACCATACGCGTGAAAGGGAAACGCTATCCCATACAGCTGGTGCCATACCCTTGCACGTCAGGGGAATTGCACCTTCTTGACAACCATGGGAAGGGAGTTTCACAACATTTGTACAATTCAACAACCCTCACCTCCACAGTGCTGGATTACAGGTGTGCATTGCCACCACCACCTGGCTATGGGCCTGTACTAGAGGTATCCCTAGAGAGCCTCCTTCTAGACAGGGTATATTGGCCTACTCTTCCATGCTGGCAAGATGTCTAGGGAGGTGGGGGAGTACGCACAATTTACCCCACTGCACACTGTCTGCTGTTTGACGGTGGTGATTTGTGCATCTATAAGACACTAAAATAGCAAACCATAACTTTTTGAGACATACGTAAAGGTGGGTGATGTCACCTGCTTTTTATGGAGGTAGTTTTGTAAACGCGCTGCTTTGGATCTATGGCCAAGTGCACTTTGTCTGAAAGCAGTTGTCTCGATCGCACGCAATTTCCGAGAGGAAGTGGAGCCAAAGGTGGCCTTGGTTGTAGTTTCTCGGAATGGCCACGATTCCAATTTGTCAGTCACTGGGAATCTCCAGATGACGGAAATTATAATCATGGATCCCATGGTCAATTTAAATATGAGTATTTGTTTGGAATAATGAGTGTCAAAAAGAAACCCCGAAGCAAACGTGCCATTTTTAAAGAGTTCACTTGAGCTGCATTTTCTGCTGCGTCGTATTTTTCTCTCGGCTTGATGTGGGCAAACCAAGAATCTGGCACAAAGTTCAGCCTAATTACTTTAGGCGGCGGGGGGGGGGGGGTCCTTTACTGTGCATAACTTTTTTTTTTTTATCAGGTGGTGTGTTGGTAAACTCTCTTGTTCGCCTGGGAAGAAGAGGGGCCATTGAAAGATACTAAAGAGTAAATTTTGAAAAATGTTTGAGCAAGAGATTGTTTGCATTCTCCTATTATCAACATCTTAGCGTATGTCTCAGCTGCGATAATAAAAATGTTGCCGACTTCACTTTCTTCAGCCCCATGGAAAGATCTATATTTGTTACTGCCATCTTTAGAAGTGATCACCATCTGATGGTTGTGAATGTATAAAGTATAATTAGTCATTTTAAGATTTGCTTAGTGGGGTTTGCGCAGTTTAACGTGTAGGCTTTTGGGACCGCAGTTTAACATGTATACTTTAGCGACCAATATTATCTAAAATAGAGGTCTTTTGGGTTAGATCGCGTAAATATCAATGTGTTGTTAAACCCGCCGCCATTTGACACGGCCAATTGTAAGGTTCGTCACGTAAACAAAACATGGCAATTCGTTACTAGTTTAGCACACCGTTGTGTTGGAGAGTAAACTCGCAACATTTACAATAGAGTACAACGTTTCCCCGATAATTACACCCAGCATTATCAGTCGATAGCCAGAATTTTTCGCGCAATTAATGGTCCGTTGTTGGTCTGGGGTCAATGTGGTTGTTTATCTCTCTGGGGGTACCACTTTGCGGAAAGTCAACGGTGCTTGGTCCCCACCGTCGGAATGTGGAAATGGCACCACAGGCTCCGGGTTTTAAGCAGAAAGGTGAACGCCTATCGTACGCTGGCGTGGGGCACAGTTTGACATGGCGCCACGGTAGCGAGGTGTTGACTATGTCGCCTGGTATACAGGAGGTTGTGGGTTCGATCTCGACCCTGACGTGTGGAAATTTGGGTCCTCCGGTTTTTTGCCTCCACGTTTAGAAACATGAGTTTTTGGCTGCTAGAATTTTCCACGTGATAAACCACTTCGTTGAGCTGTCATTTGTGGCCAGGTTGCTTCTGAAAGAGCTATATAGCTCAGTGGGCCTTACCTGGTAAAATACATTGTTTGGTTTTAAACCTTTTTCTAATTGTACTAAATTTTTCCAGCACCCAGATATAACTTGCACAAAAGCCACGGTGTGTCTAATTATTTCTATACAGCCACTACCGTCTGTCCCTGAATTGTGCTTAATAAGTGTTTCGCTGTGCCTTAAATCACTGAATACGAGTGCACGCTTCCAACTCAGTGTAGTCGGAGCCCAGTGAGGGTTTTTGTGTAGTTGGCAATCGAGCTGAAACTCAACGTTTTTTGCAGCTGAGAATGATTTTTTTTACTGTTATCAGGAGAGCTCGATTCAAACCCTGAACTTAACGTTACCGGGTCATGCAGGCGTATTATTATTGTTCCTCTTAGCTGGCCAGCTGCTTCAAGACACCACTGTCTTCATGCCAGTCGTAACTACATTTTTTAATCGTTGGAGATATTCTGATAACAGTTTGTGAAAGATAGCACCTCTGTGGATAACTTTGTGCTGTTTGAATGTAATCCAGGTCCCTATTAAAAATGAGCGTTTCTTGCCCAATGGGTTTTACCTGTGCAAAAGTAAAACCAAAAGACTCGGTGATACTAATCGTATTGCAGTAGTCCCTTGGTGTTAGCGGTGACATCGGTTAACGTTGGCCTCCCATAGGACCCTCCATGGTTTCGACTAATGTTGAAGTTATGATTAACGCTAACTTTACGTTATGCACGCGGGTGCTAATTTCGGCCAATTATAATGCTGAGCCATGCCATCGGCTAATCGGTGACGCCCATTTATGAGAGTAGACCTCGACTGGCTTTGTTAACATGTTTTCTGTTTTGGCAGTGGAAACAGCTCTCTTGCAGACTCTGATTTTTACTTAGTTTTCAACTCATAAAAGTGAATTCTATTAACAGTTATATTGGTAAACAGTAGTTTTCGTGGAATGGATTAAAAACGTAAACCCAGGGACTGCTATATTAATGTGAAGAATTGTAGGTCCCACGACATTTTGAATGAAAACGATCAGAATTTCTCCACATCTTGAAAAATCATTATTTCCCGTGTGCTGCTTCACCAGAGAGGTCTTCACTTCCTCGTGGAAAAAAAAAAAACAGTGAAGCAAAAAGGAAGGAACCCAGCCCAGAATTGGTTTGTGTTTCCAAGCACAGCCACCGCGGGGGGCTCATCCCGTTTTGTCTGAAGCCGCGAGCCGCTTTTGTTTCCCCCCCCCCCCTTCTCCGTTTCTCGATCACCCGCAGGCGCTGTACGCCCTGGCGGCAGCGCTGCGCCACTTCCCGTACGCGCAGCAGCGCTTCCTGTCGCTGGGCGGCCTCTCCGCGCTCGGCCGCATCTTCGACGGCGAAGGCACGCGCTCGCTGAGGTTCAAGGTGCTGACGCTGATCGGGGATATGCTCAACGAGAAGGTGAAATGGCCCGTCGCCAACAACGTGCGGCGCTCGCCCGCTTTGCCGCTCTCCGATGATGAACGCTTTTTATTTGAAACGTCCTGTCTTCGGGAGCCTGTCCAGTTTGCGGTGCTGAACATCGCAAAACGGCTGAATTCTGCCCAACGCTTGCCCGCAAAAGCGCAGAATCTCAGAATCTTCACTCGGATTGAAGAAAAAATCCAATGAGCTGTGAAGCTCTGTCACAAATGTGTGCAGAAGCCTTCAGACGTGCGCATCACACGGCTGCTTACGTGTCCCCGCTGCCGCCCCCCCCCCCTCTCTCCGCGCACCTCTGCAGAGCCAGCTGGAGTCGACCTCCGGCGACGAGACTGAGCAGGAGCAGCTCTGGCGCGCCGAGCGCCTGGAGCAGTACCGCCGCATGGCGCTGGCGCCGGCGCTCGCCTCGCTCGGCTGGTGCGACATGGCGGCGCCCCTCTTGTCCGACGGCGACGCCAGCCCCGACCACGACTCACGCGAGAAGGCCCTGGCGGCCGTGCTGGCGCTGATGCCCGCGTGTCGCGACGCGTTCCTGGAGCCGGAGCGGAGCCACGCGCTGGCGCGGAGGCTGGCGCTGCTCCGCGACGAGTACCGCCGTCTAGCGCGGCAGGAGGCGGCCGAGGGAGATGCGGACGGGTACTTCGCCGGCATGCTGAACGACGTGGAGAAGCTGGCGGCCGAATTTGACCCCGCGACGATAGGCTCGAGCGATTGACCCCCAACTCCCCCGTCGCTGGGATTGCATCTTAATTTATGATTGTCGTAATTTTTGTGACGCCCCCTCCCACCCCCCCCCCCCGCGCTTTTCGTCGTCGTGTGCGGTGAGCTCGAGTGGTTTGCCCGTTAATGCCGTTTGTGATGGCGACATGAGGCCGTGTTTTCCGCTTTCACTAATTTCATGCCCTTTGTTTTGGATGATGGTCAAATGACAGCCGCCATTATCTTTTCAAGGAAGAAGAAGTGAATGATTTAATTTTGAGTGGGGACTTTTGTAGAATTCCGATGGCAGCGTGCACTGTCACAGCAAACGCTGAACGAGCACCGTGCAAACAATCAGAAAACGAGGCCCTGTATGTAATGACGCCAATAAATATTTGAAGCGCCTTCAAATAGTATTTATTTCCATGGCCTAACGGTGTCTTCATACACAGGAAACATCGCAGCGACGATGCACTCCGCTGCTCCTGACGCTGTTGTCTGGCTTGACCGACCTGAGCATGAATTTGTAGTCGTGGCTCTGCATCTACATCGGCCATGCGAAAGACGAAGAGTGTATTTAAATGCTTTGTCTTCCTAATGTGCCAGATCGTTTCATTATTATACAAACCCCCTAAAAGGCACCGTTTTCCATATTTGAATAGTAAGTATTTCCTTAGATATATGGCAGGATTTATTTTTGTTTTCCTTCCCCGGCACCTCCGATTAGCATGGTTGGCTACGTACGGTGCGAAAGATATTCAACATACAGTCCAGGCCAGGCTTTTGTTAAACCCAGGGAATGTAATTGACCAGCCCGGTTTCTCCAACTTGGACTGAAAACCCGATGTTATCGTTCACGAGTGGAAGAGTTTTTTTTTTCAAAGTGACCTCTTGAATTAAGAGGGCCATGGTGTGGCCCTGGGCACATTCCAAGCAATGTGCAGTGCTGGCTTGTTTACAAACTTGATAACAGCAACAGGCAAGACTCTAAGTGACCATCCATGATTGTTATGTGGGGTCTCTATGGTGATGCATTTGATTGTTTACTCATCTCGAACATATCTCGTCTGTGCTCTGTGTATGTTTGTTGAACTTTTTTCGCGCACCCTACGTAGACCAACCAACCGTGTTAATCGGTTTGCAGGGTGAAAAGTGGGGGGGGGGGGGGTGGCCATGTCCAGTCCTGGCCAGCTCAGTGCCCAGAACTCAATAAATTACATGAAAATAAGCAAAAACACCTGAAAGTTAACGCCTTTAACATTCATACTCTTTGGTTCTTTCGGTAAAGTCACGTAGGTATAAAATAAATGTAATTAAATAATTTAACATTGCCATGAATGGACACATTTTCCGATTGTTTTGAATGAATTGCACGAATCTCTCAGCCCTACATGACACTTTAACTTTTAGTGATTCGCATTTTTTTTATTTGAGGGTTTGCTTTTAAAATGATTATTGATGGCACTTGAACATAAACATGGCACACTGTTATTTGGACGCCACTAGATTATGTTGTAATGAATTTAATTGCTATTTTAAAGTGTGTGTGCCTACTTTTGTAATACAAGATAAGGTGTGCTGGCGGATGCCTGTAATTTATTTTGAGGGAAAAAAGTTGGTGAATCGTGCAGATTTGTGGAACTTCCAAATCCACTGGGGCTGCAAGGTGGCTCGGAGGGAGGGGGGGGGAGTAAATCGATGGGGGGTTAAGCCCGTCGTGAGTCTTGCAGTGTTCCACGAATGCTTGCGCTTTTCCCAGGTACTTCAGTTTCATTGCGCACACGAAGCACTCAGTAGAAATGGACATACGTCCCAACGTAGGACACGCCGAGACTCCAACCTTCCTAGGATGAATAAACACAATTTTTTGAAGCAGTTTATCTCCATTTTTAAATCTTCCCTTGCCAAGATGTGTGCACCTTACCCCCCCGGGACCATGGCGAGGCTTTGTGGGTAAGGAAGGATCCCGCGAGGGCGATGCTGTGCCACTTTGCATGATTTTGTGCATTCGGTCATCTACACAAATTGTAGAAATGGATTTTGACCATTTCGAAATTTGCTCATTTTGAAGTCAAAATTGGCCCCATTGTCTAATATCCCACACCAAACGTCTTGGTCACAACCGTGTTGCTGTATATATTGTGTAAGGACAGATATTACGTTTTGTGCGTTGTTTTGCGTGTGCTCCAACCATCAGAACATGGAATGTGTCGGAAGAGATGTATGTGGTGTGATATATTCTACTTTGGTTTCTGTTAACTCGCTCTTTCCTGGTTAGTAAATTAATTTGCAACGCTGATTTCTCATACGTGTTTATTGTGGTATTTGCGATCGTTGAGATCTGCAAATGATGAGAACCCCAAACGCAACAAATGTTTTTGCCGGCTGGAAAACGAATCGTTTCGACAACACCCTGAGTGCGAATCTGGACCAAACCGGCCTACAGTCAGCTCTGTTCGATGGGCTGGTCATGTTTGCGCACTTTATTAATGGTGACATTGGGATAAGATGCCCACAAAGCAGTTCTGCAGAAACTGGTGGTTTTGCAAGATGCTTAAGACGGATATCTGTACACTCAGTCCACGTGTTTCGCTTGTTGAACCTAAGCCTATGCAATGCCACTTTTACCTCTGTGCAATTGCAAGTAAGAATTGGTTTAGTGACCGCAAGATAATTGTCTTTTGAATATTCAGTGAGGCACAACTGAAAGTGTGAATATCTGTAAATAAACTGCAGTTTCATTAAGCTTTGCAGGAATGTTGACTTCGTAAGGATATAATGAAGCAATGAGCAAACCTGGAAAATCTGTTTTTTTTTGTAAAAGTATTTTTTTTTTTACCAGACTCCATTGTCTGCTGTGCTGGCACAACTCAAAACACAACGTTAATAATCATTTACATCGGACAAAACTGGAGCCAACAGTTTTGTGCTTCAAGGCAATGTTAATTATTAATGGAGTACTGAGGGTTCTTTTTGCTGTTAAGTGAACACGTGGATCTACTGTATGTTGAACTTCTGTCGCAGCGAACGGAGCCAATCTCTGCAAGTCGGAGGTCTGTGCCTGGAGCTTCTGTGAATAAATTATGCAAATACAAAATTCGCCTAAAGCCAAGCTTCGTGTTGTCTTTTGCGAGAAAATAGTTGAGTTGCGTGGTCTCAAACTGGAGGGTTTCTCTGCCAAGTGGAAACACACGTGGTGTGTTTTATTAATGCTTGAATGAAATTTGCTGCTGACACTTGGGACTTTTTGTACGTTTGCAAACATTGAAGATTGTGTCATTTGTTCTGTGTTAGACCATCCACCTGACCGAGCCAATAAAAAGCCACGTGGGCAAATATTGCCAATTGATTTGGTTTATCAGCAAACAAGGGGGTTGTTGATAAGCGAGGACATTTTGACAATTATGTACGACATTCTTGCTGGAGATTACAACCAAGCATCATCAGGCGTTGACAGAAGCTCGACTTCTGTGCGGTCTGGTGACCTTCGTCTTTACACACACAACTACATGCATAAGAGGATGTTGTAAGCACCCTGTGACTCACAACAACAATGTTAAGAGATCCTGCATGTCATGGGTTCACTCGTTCAAGCCCTGACAAGAGAAGAGGTTGGTCAAAAAAATGATTAGATGTACTCGAAAAGGAGTAAAAAAAAACGTTAACAAAACATTTTGTTCTCGTCCTGTGAAAACAATGGTGCAAATTTCATTTCAGTGTTCATCTGTTTGCCATTGCAATGCAAGTCTGATAATTGTCAAAATGGAAATTTTATCTTGGCAAGATGAGGTCAAAACAATTCCTCTAAAAAGTCAAAAAGTTAGAGGTGTGACCACATGTTTCAAGTAAAGATGAACACGAATGTGAATTTATTAAGCGTATATGCGCACATTTTGCTTAAATTACTGTCACCCCTTTCTGAGTAACCCTTAAAAAAAGCTTCTTAGCTCAAATGGCCTTTACTCTGGAAATAAACTTCTGATTCCGATAATTCACATAGTTTTGCTTCATTTTAGCTCCATAAACTAGTTACATTTTTTTATTTTACCAGGTAAGGCCCACTGCGCGATTTAGATATTTTACAGAAGCGACCTGGCCACAAACGACAGCTCAACGAAGTGGCTTATCACGTGGACATGTATAGCAGCCACATGCTCTGATTCTAAATGTGTAGTGGAACAAAAACGGGAGTCCCCGGATACAAATCGATGCCGACCACGGGAAGAGAGAGACACGCAAACTCCAAATATACAGCCGGCGTCAGAGTCGGGATCGAACCCACGACATCCTGCACACCAGGCGAGGTAGTTAACATCTCGACACTGCGGCGACTCTCGTAAATCTCCTACCCCCATCAGCCTCGTATGAATACGGACAGTATGTACAGAGGTGCAAACACCTCGCTTGGCATCGCTTCATTTCCCCTTGTGACGATGCGGGCACTGCAGGTTGTCCTGACCCAGTTGCGTCATCACTTTGTGACCGTGACCAGCAAATTACGACAATCTTCGACTGGCACCGTGAATCAGGACCCGAGATTTAATATAAAATTTCAGATTCCTTCGCCGTTGCTCCGTGACGCACAGATTCGATCCCTTGAGAGATTGAAACGCTATTTTGACTTGCTTGCGCAAACGTGAGGCTTTAGCGGAGGCAATGGTAGTGTTTCAACGGGTGGTGAAATGTGTTCTAAACAAGAAAGAACTCAGAATTTTTGATTTTCAGTCATCGGCTAGGGTAAATCCACTACTGGATGAAGGTCTCCTCCAAGCCGCCACCATCTCAAACAACAGAGCAGTTGGATTTGCCTTGATTCCAAAGAAGCTGAACGATATAATGGCTGTGCAAATGTCCTGCACGATTTTCTCTCTGTCGATAATCAGCCCTTCATCCACTGCTGCGTCAAAGCGTCCCCCATGCCGTCACCACCCCGCGCAGCGTCCCGCGATGCCACGATCCACCTCCACCTGCACGTGAACCGTTCTCATTGCTCCATATCTGTGGCGGTCATCTCGGATGCGTTTACCTCCTCCGGCTACCATCGCCCCCACCAGCCTATGGCACACGTCTACCACGCTGCTCGGTTTGGTTTCCTTTGGCAAAAGGTGGGCGTCGCGGAACTGATTTCAAATATCGCACGCTTTGTGGAATTGAACTCGGGTTGCTGGGGTCGCAGTGCAGTGTCCTAACCACTGAGCCACTGCTCCAATCGTTGCTGCTATGAAGGTAATATTACAGACGATGGCCTCCTGGGCCCCGAGACCTCCCACATGGAATGCGATGATATCGACACTCTTCTCTCGCAGGGGATAAGAGTAAATTCCACGAAAAAAACAAAAATGCTGCACACAGTTGTTCTTGTTGGAAGTACTGTCGTCGTTTCTTGGACATATTGTTTCCTTCTCTGTAACATATTGTTTTGCCCCGTTAAAAAAAAAAAACTCGATTAGCGCCGTTGGCTACGTACTGTGCGAAAGAAGTTCAACGTACACGCGTACACACAACTTCGTTCAGTCTGATCTACGTTCTATTTGGCTTTGGGGACACTTGGCCCACGCTAAACCTGTCCTGACCAGCGACAATTCCCATGAGCTTGTTTTGACTTTCGGCGTTCACCAACGCGACATGATTGTCTCTCCGTCTGTGCTGTGATTGTTGCCACTTGTTTACCGCGGTCTCAACGTGGGGCTTTCTCAGAAGATTGCCTCTGATCGGTCGTCGCATACACCAAGCCTGTTGTCACATTCGGTCAATGCGCATCGACACCGCCGTCTCAGGAACTCTGCGACCTACTTCCGACGATCCTCGGATGCCAGTTTTGAGCAACATTATTTTGGCTCCCTTTCCACGCGTCCTCTCCGGGAGGCTGTGACCGGCAAGCGAAGGGAGAAAATCCACAAACACCGACTCCCCCTCCCCCCCTCGGTGGGTCGCTGTTAAGTCCGTCTCTTTCGCCACACACCCGCTGGCCCGGACCGTCTGATGTGCCGCGAGGCGCCGCACTCTCGCTCGTCTGCTGGATTTGTGCTCCAGCCTGGTCCGGGAGCTCATAAAGCAACCTTCGCGCTAGATGCACAATTACATAATGCAACGTGCAATTATAACCGCAATGATAATCTGAACTTGTAACGAATTGGCATGTTTTGTTTACGTGACAACCCTGACTAAGTGGCTGTGTACGGGTGGTGGCGGATTTAACGACACATTTATATTTCGATTTAAAGCTTTCGTGACTGCAGGGATTCATCTTCTTGGTTCTTTCGGTAAAATCACGTAGAAAGAAAGACAGCGTCTACATAGACTCTGTCTTCTCGACAGACCTGTTCTTCACCTGAGGACGGCTGCTTGCGTTGTGGCCGAAACGTCGTGAGAATGATTTTATGTTTTATTTTTATTATTTTATTATTTCCCTTCTACGTGACTTTACCGAAAGAACCCAGAAGACACATTTATATTTGCGCGATCTAACCCAACAGCCTCTGTTGTGAATAACTGGAACACTGAAACCGACACCAATCCCCCCTGGCTCCCTGTTCTGGCAAACATGTATGACGGGGGGAGAGTCCATCCGACGCATCGATCAACCGGGCGCCGCGGTGGCGAGATGCCAGCTATGCAGGAGGTCGTAGGTTCGATCCAGACCCTGACGCCTGCTGTATATTTGGAGTCTGCGTGTCTCTCTCCCCGTGGCCGCGTGGATTTTGTCTCCGGGTCCTCCGGTTTTTCCCTCCACATTTAGACACATGCGCTTAGATTCTTTGGATGATTTCCACGTAATAAGCCACTTTGTTGAGCTATCATTTGTGGCCAGGTCGCTTCTGAAATAAGAGCTGCATAGCTCAGTGGGCTTTACCTGGTAAAATTTAAAATATATAATTCGTTTAAACCGCTGTTGACTTTCCCACAAAGTGGTACTTGTTATACCGGAGCGAGTGATCATTGGCTGAGTCAACTACCCCAACCAAGACATTTAAACTCGCAACCTTCTGAATGCGAGCCGCTCGCTCACTCGCTTGCTCGACCTTCGAAGTCACCTGGCCCGGTTTGCAAATCCAAACTATCTCGGGGTGCTAATTGGTGTTTTTCCATTTTATCTGGCAACAAAACTGACACCTTTTTTTTACAAGGAGTCATGTTTGCATTCACCACAATACCTGCGGTCGGAATGCAAACAAAAAACACAACTCTGATAATGTATGCACTGTCCTTGAAATTGATTGGTCCACACCCGAGACAGCTTTTCTTAGAGCCTAGTCTCACATGGTGTTGGACCAGATGACGTCAAAAGGCGCACAACTCAAAGACAATGCACCATCAGAGTATGAGTACTCGGGGTAAGCTTACCCCGAGCTCCGACCGCAGGTATTGTGGTCAATGCAAACATGACTCATTGTAAAAAAAGGTGTCAGTTTTGTTGCCAAATAAAAGGGTAAAAAAACAAATATCATATTTTGCTACTGGCAAAGGAGGTTCCAATGGTGTATCTCGGGGTGCTAAATATTGCTGCTTCACGATCTGCATTCCATCACCGCAAGCAGCAGAGTGGCGCATTCACACATTCCCCCCGTGCCACGTTTGACCCGAGACCGGCAGCAGGCAGCAAGCTATTTACCTGCGCAGACAGGGCTCGGGATAACAAAGCCTCTGTCCCTGCCTGCCTGCCTTCTGGTGACCAGTGTGGCCGCGTGTGTGGGCGCAGTAGTGGGGCGGTTAGCGCACTGCGCAAATGAAACCCGGCCACCCGAGTTTTATTCCCGCTCATTGCCAACACCGGTGACGGTCCTGGGCCTCCCCTCGGTCGACTCAGCCTCAATTGCGTACCTAGTACGATGTGTTAAACAAAACAAAACATCGCCACGAGGGAGACAAAGGCGGTCGGGCGTGGCGCTGGCCATCCCACCCCCTTCGTGTGTCGTGCCGGCAGCCTTCATAGGTGCTGCTCGCTAACAGCACTTCTTTGTCTTTGTTTCATGTCTCACTCCTCACTCGCAGCGACGTGGTCGGTTACGCCCTAAACTCGGTCACGATGGGGGTGGTCGGCTCAGGAATCCAAAGTCCAGCCAGCTGGCAGCAACAGCATCAGCATCCTCGATCGAGTGATGTCGACACACTTGGTTGGGATTTTGTCAGAACAATGTCAGTTGCCGTCAGGCGGGCCGGCGAAGACGGCTGAGCGTGAGATACACGCACGCGCGGCCGCCAAGGTAGAAGAGGTCTAAAGCCAAGAACTTCGGAAACGCTCCCGTTCACTTTACCGCAAGACGTCTCACGCTGCAGGCCGGTGACTGGCGGTCACTCGCATTCTAAGAGTCCATAGGGACGAGGCACCGTGAAGCGTGCCGAGAGTTGCACCGCATTAAATCTCCACCGCGCGTCGTCATCATGGTCATGGGTATCAGCAAAGAGCTGCAGCGGGACGACGCCAAGGACGGCAGCAAGGGGTTTAAGAAGCTTTTCTCGCTGCGCCGAACCAAGAAGGGCAGAGAGAATCAGCGGGAAGAGCAGGCGCAGGTGGAGGAGGAGGATGAGAGTGGATCTCGAGGACTCGAGAACAGCGCATTCGCTCCGCGGGACCGTGAGCTCGGGGGAGACGCGGGGCAGGACGATTCCCCCGGCTGGCAGGCGGTCTGGGCTGACGGCTTCCACGAGCAGGGTACCTCCGTGGGTGCTCGGGTCAGGTTGGGCAACATCGCCCCGCTGCCCGACAGGTACGAGCAGCTGGTGACGGACGAGGAGAAGGAGGAGAGGAAACGGATGAAGAAAGAGAAGCACAAGAAGTACAGGAAGGTCTGTGTGTGTTGTGTGTGTGTTTGTCTGTCGGTCTGTGATGACGACCTGACCCGGCGACCCGAGTTCGATTTCCACTCACGGCCGCCAACACCACGTGGCGATTATCTGTACCGGGCCTGGGCATCGTCTAGGTCGACTCAGCTTCAAAATGAGTATCTGGTGCGTTGTGTAAAAGCATTTCCACAAGGGAGACAAAGATGACCGGGCGTGGTGCTGGCCACCTGCCCCCTCGTGTGCCACAGTGCCGGCTGTCTTAGGTGCTGCTCGTTAACGCAAGAGTCTGTTAAAGGCTATTCGGGGGATCTTAGTGTTGTATTCCGATGCCCTCTCTCTCCCACTCTCTCACTTTGATCTATTTTCACTTATTCATGATTTTAAGGGTTAATTCTGACGTATTCACGTGAGAATTTGAGTTCATAAGCCGTGGGTTTTTTTCTCTCTAACAATGAACGATGGTGGTTCAATCTGCTCTTTAAAAGTGTTAGTTTATAAGGTAATGCGTGTAATATTGACGCTTTATGATGTGGTACAGACATCTATACATCGACCGTAGTAAAGACGCATCGGAAAGTAAGACGTGCGGATCCCACACAAATGTTGTGTTTGCTTTAAGATACATTTTTCTGAAAAAGTTGGTCTTATAAATGGGAGAATACGACGCTACTTAATTCAACTCGGGTAAGACGGCATGCTCATTTCGCAATGACACGTTCATGCGATGTTGAGGACATCCCAGAAGTAATGGTGTGAATTAAAGATAATAACAAGTGACAATGGAGACGTGATGCCGTGCACCGCAGCACAACACGCGTCTACACGTGCAATGTTACTTACGAGACAAAAAAAGACGAAGATCCTCCGTGTATCAATTCTAGATTTGAAGTTTTCGTGACTGCAAGGATTCATACTCTTTGTTTTTTTTTGGTAAAGTCACGTAGGTGAAAAAATAAAATAAATTAAATCACGACGTTTCGGGCGCAACACAAGCGTCCTTCTTCAGGTGGGGACAACTTAGCAAAGAGTGTGTATCCTCCGTGTAGCCTTGAAAAGACATGGGGCAAGTGCTGTTCGCCAGCACCTATTAAGTAAGGCTGGAACAGCGCACGAGGTTGTGGGTGGATGTGACCATCACCACGCTCGGCTGTTTTTGTTATCCCCAACGGTGATGTCTACACGCCGCACCAGGGACACTCGTTTAAGGCCGAGTGGACCTCGGGAAGGCCCAGCACCGGTTCAATTATTCGTCACTGGTGATGGCTAGTGGGCGGGGAATCTCTACACCACCACTACGCCACCTAAACACAACAATAAACATTGTACATGCACAGAAGTGACTTTAAACATCACGAGGAACCTTCCTACGCCGTGCGAGTTGTGTGTGGGGGTTATCTTGACCATACTTCACCATGTTGGTCAGTACGGGGTGTTGTGGAAGCATAGTAGAGTACAACAGTGGATGCTGCTGCACTGTTGTCTTGCTTTGCAGAGCAGTCACACAGCCGATGACACCTTTTAAGTAAAGCATTGTGATCACCCATCTGAAAACTGTCCAGATTCATGGCTGCTTAACTTCCATGATCTTGTGAGATCGGACGCATTGTGTTCCGCAGTGGCGAGATGTTAACTCCCTCGCCTGGTGTGCAGGAGGTCGTGAGTATGATCCCGACCCTGACGCCTGCTGTATATTTGAAGTTTGCACGTTCTCCACGTGGGCACGTGAATTTTCTCCGAGCGCTCCGGTTTTTCCCGCCACGTTTATTAAACACGCGTATAGAGTATTTGGCTGATATACATTTCCACGTGAAAAGCCACTTTATTGATGTATATTTCGCGCCCAGGTCGCTCCTGAAAAAGAGCTACATAGCTTAGTGGGCCTTACCTGGTGAATACAAAAATAATATAGTCTAGTTAGTGTTTAAAAAGTGTAATCTTAGGGTGCTCTGATGCTACATTGTTCGATCCCCGGTTAGACAATTTGCGAGGGAAGCATCAAATTTGGCACAATTGGGCCATGACGCCGTGGTGGACGACGACCCTGTGCACCACTCTCTTCGCAGAACGTGGGCCGGGCCCTGCGACGTAGCTGGACCTACTTCGTCACGGGGCTCACCTCGGCCACCAATTTCTACGTCTCTCCATGGGCGGCCGCCTCCGTCATGAGGACGTCCTCCAAGTGACCTGCGACCTCCACCCAACCACCCACCCACCCATCTCAACCGGACGTCGCCTTCACTTCCATTGCTCCAACGGTCAACGATCAACTTGCGGGCAGCTGGGGTGAGAGTGTTCGACACCGGAGGCGGATTACTGAAGGAGAGGCAGTGGCTCACTCCTGCGAGAATTTCCATAATCAGCCCGCGTCTTTGCCAAAGCATTGAAATGTGTTTTACAAAATGCAATTAATTGATGAAAAAAAACACCGCAGCTTTGTTTTTTTTACCCTTCCATTCGCATGCAAGGGTGGCACACATCTTGGCTCAAAACGATGATTAATGAACGCTTCATATTTTGTGGCAGAGGAAGGTGAGGTTAACGCTCGTGTCCGATTACTGGGCCAGGCCTGGTGAGATTCTGCGGTTGAGTGTGGACGAGCACTTGAAATTAAACCAGTTTCTAGTGTGCGGTGAGTTACGTGATCTCAGCCCGTTCGCCAATGCACAAAACACCGTACAGTATTTCGTCTTTCGCTTCATTTGGTTTAACATTTCTGTGTTTTGCTAAAGTGCACAAATTAAACACTGTGCTGTGTATGAGATGAAGGGGGTGAGTGGTGGCGCCGTGGTTGTGTCGCACTGCGATACGACGAAGAACCCAGCAAGTTCGAGTTTGAGTCCCGGCTGGGGTGCTACGTACCATACTATGGGTAGAGCTGTGGCTTGAACAGCACCGCACAGACACAAACGAATAAATTAGTATTTGTATTTCATACGTAGGCTTTCACGACGACCACTACGATTTATCATTGGTTTATTTTGGGTTAGGTCGCAGTGAAGAAATGTGTCGTAAATCTTCCTCCCCCCAGTGCAGCCGATTCATAAAATAGTGTCACGTGAATCGAACGTCCCAAATTAATATACCACTTAGCACCACACTGGTGTGTGTTGCTGCAGCAGCAGTAAATGTGCAACGTTTGAGTCACGTGACACTTTTATGAATTGTCCGCGTCGGGTGGAGGAGGTTTTTGTTTTTTACGACACACATTTTTACACCGCCTAAACCAAAAGAAGCCAATTGTGATTCACAAGCGAGAATGATTATACGCGTGGGAAATGTGGTTGGGACAATGCGAGCAGTCGGATTGGGACTCTCCGTGGGGAGATGCTGAAGATAGCGCAAGGCTAAAAGCATCCGCCGTGGGCATCAATCCTCAGCGATGAGGATGACACCAGATCGACACAGACACTGGTACAAACAAAAACAAAGATACTCCATATGCCTGTAACAGACTGTTGGGGCAAGTGCTGTTAGCGAGCACCTATGAAGGCCGGTACGGCACACAAGGGGGTGGCCAACACCACGCCCGGCCGCCTTTGTCTCCCCAGTGGCGATGTTTAAACACCATACACAAGGTACTCATTTGAGGCCGAGTCGACCTAGGGGAGGCCCAGGACCGACTCAGATAATCGTCACCGGTGTTGGCCGTGAGCAGAAATCGAACTTGGTTCGCCGGGTTCGTAGTGCAGCGCGCTAACCACTACACGTGTTCACACGAGCACACACACGTGTATGCAGGCACACACATCGACAGACAGAATAACCAGTGATGTACCCATCTGTTGTCATCACGAAAACCGAATTTCTGAATATTTACTTGCTAAGGCAACGCCGACCCTCGTAACAATGGCACTTGTAGTCGTCGTTTATTTCGCCTGGATGGCTGAATTAGTTGTGTTTCAGCTGACACGGGAATAGGCAACAGGCGGAGCCAGCGCGAGAAGGGGTTATCGTCTCCCATGCAATCCAACTACGGGCCGTGCAGTAAACCCACTGCGGTCTGCCCCCCTTGAACCGAGGAGGAACAGCAAAACGATACGAACTCTCTCCCCGAAGCTCTCTCGCTGTGACCAGCAGCAGACCTTGACAATGGCATTTAGCTCCTGAGCATATTGCTCTCATCATACGCAATGACAGAATGCATACGGATATAGAGCAAGAGACACACAGGGTATCTTCTTTCACACGACAAACATCACTTGATGCAGTAATTTTAGCTGTGACGGTCCCACCTGATGACGGAGACTTGTGTTGCCTCCGAAACGTCGTGATTTATTATTGTATTTCTATTATTAATTTTATTTTTATTTTTTACCTAGGTGACTTTACCGAAAAAGCCTAAGAGTATAAACATCGGTAGTAAAAACAATTAATCGTGACAATGACATACTAACTAAAAGCTAACAGCCATTGCATTTTTGGCTCTTTTTGAACCCCTGTATTTTAAGAATGTTTATCACAACACTGATCGTAGCACTTATTTTTAGTGTCTTGTTAATCCACTGCTGGATGGCTTCGCCACTCCATGTTAGGCACGGGATTTTTTTTTTACCATACCTCACCACTCTGGTACTTATCAGTCGGTGAGGTTGGTGCCCAGAAACGCAAGCACACATTTCACCCCGAAACATTTCGTTCATATCGGCAGCGCGAAGTAAAGCGAAGCAGAATTTGGCAGAATTGAAGTTGTTTTTGTTCTTACTTGATTTCACAAACCAATTTAGAAAATATAGGTTTTTAAAAAAAATCGTATTTGTCTACTACTGTCATGGAATCTCCTTTGCCAGTACCAAAATATGATAATAGGGTTTTCCCCTTTCCCCCCCCCCCCTTTTTTTTCGTACGCCTTTTGGCGTCCTCTGGTCGAATACCGTTTGAGACGAGGCTCAAAAGAAAGCTGTCTCTGGTGTGGACCAATCAGTTTCAAGGACAATGCATATACTATCTGAGTGTGTCTTTTTTGCATTCTGACCACAAGCATTGTGGTTAATGCAGACATGATTCCTTGTAAACGGTTTCAGTTTGGTATGTAAACATCTTAACACCTGTTTTGTTGCCAGAAAAAAGGGGGAAACCCCTATTATCGTCTACTACTGTGTTGTAAAATCAGTTTCGGTTACAGGCATTTGGTAAAAGTCTACGCATTCAATTCTGAGCCACTTTACACAGAACTAAACATTGCCAAATATATACTTTTATTTTTTTATTTTTAAGGCAGTGTTATTGATGAATGTGTATCACTGAGGTAGAGCCATATGCCTCCTATGAATAGAATATGCATTTCAATGGATATATTACATGATGATGAATGCCATCTCTATTTATGATATGCAATGTTGATTTAATCCAGTCTCTTCCCTGTGTACATCATTTGATTGCAAATTATAATGCGTCTGGAAAAGTGAAACACTTATAACCGTAAAAGAAACGTTATGAACGCCGTTTTTTTTTTCTCACCAATTATATCTTCACGTTATTTGCACACTCGCTCCCGTTCATCTTGCATTTGCAGCCGTGGTTGTCTATGCGAGCGTTGTGTACCCTACACGCGTGTTCGTGGGCCTTATCTTGTAGAACAAAGAATAAAAAGTGTCTTCCAATGCACCCCCCCCCCTCGTCGTTCACTTGTCCACCAACTAAAGCAGCGGAGGCCAATGGCGTCTCTCAAGCCGCCTTGTTGATGCCTACACGTGGTTCTGTCGAAGGGGGCATGACGTCGAATGCACGGTCACAGCAGCAAAGATTCATGAATTAAGGTTGCGTGACATGATACCATATTATGGACACACTTGGCTCAACACGTAGGCTTTCGCGACCAATATTGCCCAAAAGAGGTTTCTTTTTGGATTAGATCGCGTCAATATAAATGTGTCGTTAAAGCCTCCACCACCCGACGGGTTTAGCGACGCATTTTACATTTATGCGAAGTAACCCCCAAAAAACCTCTATTACACACAACACTAGGCTCTTTGCAGAACTCATAGCTCTTGAGCATCCAATCTCTCCAACCAGTTTAAGTGAGCAAAACAACTTTTTGATTGCATGTCCTTATTCATGGCAGCTCCTGGTTGTGAAATTCTTCCAAAGACGCCGGTCGTGTAGCCATCAACCGCATCAGAAACATCCAACAAGCCGATGCGCACGTCTCCTTCACGAATGGAGCATTGAAGACACGAGCCACGGTAGTGCGATTGTGGCCATGCGACCCAAACTATGGACCGTACGGTAAAGCACGGCACCTGTTTGTCTTTCCCACGGCACCTCCGATTAGCGCGGTTGGCTACGTACGGTGCGAAAAAAGTTCAACATACACACAGTCTGCAAAACCACAGGAACTCTCTCCTGAAGCCCTCGAGTCGTGGCTAGCAGACCTCAACATTTCGTTCCTAAACATTTTTTTTACCATACGCAAGAATAGAACACGTAAAAGTTATTTCTTTTCAGAGCGTAAAAAAAAATCAAGCAGAACATTAACATTTTTACATTTTATTTCTTTATTAATTATATTCTTTTACAAACACTGCATAATCGCACTACTTTTATGTTTTTGCATTCCTTAAAAAAGTTAAATTAGAACAAACAAAAACTTCAAAAGCCACAGGATCTCGTGTATATTCATATAATCTTTTAATGAAACTTTATACGTCCCTGATTTTTCTTCCAAAAAACCAAACTATAGCCTCTGCAGTAAAAACCCGTGGACACATAAAAAATAAAGAGTTTAATAAATACTATAGACATTCAGCTGTGTGTTAGGAGCTGAGTAGCAAGTCGTTTTTCAAGTTGTTAAACAGCCATCGTGGACAAATTAAGACAAAGTAAAACGTGATATATTAACGTCCCGGTTATTGTTCTGCAACGATGTATTAACATCCATATTAGAGTTTTTTTTGGGTTAGATCGCGTAAATATATAAATGTGTCGTTAAAAACTCACCACTACCCGACACAGCCAACTAGTAAGGGTTGTCACGTAAACAGAACATGCCAATTCGTCACTAGTACAGCATCATCGGTGTGTTGGAGGGCCAAGCCACAACATTTACAATCTGAGTACGACGTGATTACAACTAGCTTCATCAGGCGACAGCCAGATTTGTGGAGAAGTCCACGTATTTCGTTCCTTATATCGAGGCGCAGATGTGGTGACCACAGTTCTGCGCTCTTGCGACACTTGGGGGAGGGGATTACTGAGGCAACGTACATTATGCATTATGCGAGCCCTTTGAACTTGTCCTTCCTGTCTATTGTGTGTATTAAAATAGCCGTACCAACAGTATTCCCTATTGAAGTAAGCTACCCTTTGTAGGCATGCAGGACGAGTTCAAAGGGCTCGCATAATGCATAATGTACGTTGCCTCTATATAAGGAACGAAACAGGTGGACTTCTCCACAAATCTGGCTGTCGCCTGATGAAGCGAGTTGTAATTACTGGCGAAACGTCGTACTCAGATTGTAAATGTTGTGGCTTGGCTTTCCAATACACCGGTGTGCTGTACTAGTGACGAATTGGCCACGTTCTGTTTACGTGACAACCCTTACTAGTTGGCTGTGTCGGGTGGTGGCGGGTTTTAACGACACATTTATATATTTACGCGATCTAAACCAAAAAAAACTCTATTATGAATATTGGTCGCGAAAGCCTACGTGTTAAACATGTATTAACATGTTACGCAAACGTTTTAAAAGTCGTATTTAAATTAAGTGACTGTAAAATTGGGGAACAAATGTAATTTAGAGGCTGAGAGCCTAATTCATGTGCTGCCAAAAAGGCACGTTTTACCAATATTTGCTGGAAAATAACCAAATTGCCACGATTTCCTGGCAATTCATTTTTCTGCGGAACATTGGTGGAAGCTGCTGCAATCCAGAACATGAACGAGGCCCTTGAAGCGTTAAGCGAAATGGGGTTTGATCACAGAATGAACATTTTCTGTTAAAATTTCACTTATCCTAATCACAAGGTTAGGGTTAGTGTAAATGTAATAAGACAAAATGTATACAGTGGGATTGTACACGGGTCATTTAAATGTAATGAAGAAGTTGCAGAAAAGGGGGTAAACAATTCAAGTCAGTGGCGGCTGCTTTAATATCATTCATCTCTGTGAAAATGAAGAGATGTGGGTGAAAACAGAACAAATTTAGGAAACTTCCACTGTATAGTGGCAAACCAGGTAAATTGACAATGTGTTTTTACCGACTCATCTCTAAAATTGGGATTAGTCACTTAAGTCGATTAACTCAACTGCTTTATTTTGTGTGAATACTCAAGACCTCTTCAAAATGGTGGCTGCCCAAACAAAACAACCTGCCATGCGGAAGGCAGGAAACCCCCTATAAGCCACACCCAGCTTGATGGGGCTGTCATTAAGCCCCGCCCACATCACCTCCCGTCCAGGGGCACCACGTGGTGGCAGCAGATGTAACTTTTTTTTATCCCACTATGTTTGTGTTATCCGATTCGTCTAGCAATCGGACCGATAATTGGTAGGGTTATTAATTACTCAGGCAATTGGATATCTCAATAACGAAAATACCCTCATACATATTTAGCAAGTACAATGTTAGTATGAGCTCTCAATAATTGTATACATCAATCTAGAACAAGTTAGGTTTACAAATTATGGCGCAATGATGTAAAAAATATGGTCTTAACCTTTGCAGGGCAGCATTGTTCAAAGGATAATGAAGTGGCCATTTGTTTTTACCAGCCAGAGATCACAGGCAAGCGACTCCATTTTTAAATGTGCAAGTCTCCAAGTGACATTGGCCAAAATTCAAACTCACGTTGCTACAGAGTGACTCGAAACCCAGTCTCCTGGACTGAGCCAGTGATTTTTAAATTTGCTGGCGTATCAGTGTGCATGAACATCACCACTGATGACACAACCGCATACTATGTCCGAACACTTGAATCTCAGCTTCCAATGTCACTCGTGATCCCTTTGCAAGCAGTGCTTTCTTTTATGGTCACGAAGCGCTCTGGAAACAATAGAAAGCCAATAGAAGCGTGGGGACGGGAAGTTACGCTGCATGTCAGATGACGGCTTAAAACAATAAACGGTAGATCAAACAGCACTGAGGCAATGTCGACTTCCTCGCAGCCGGACCAACAACCCCCCTACCCTCAAACTTTTACGCTCGTTTTATGTAAATGTATTTTTCAGCATAACAGCTCCTTCGTCAAACGCATCTCGTGCCTCCCATCAAGAACATCGAGGTGCCGAGACATCTTTTACCTCGGTGACATTTGAAAGTACGAATTGAATACATTTTCGACGGCGGACCTCTTTACAGTTGGGAGCCCCGAGTGTTGTTCATTTGCCCCATTCAGGACAGCAATGGGATCAGTTTCGTTTACCTAAATTTCCAAACTCTATCAACTGCAAATTGCATATCATTAGACGTCTGTAAGGTCTAATTTGTAAGAAATACCTTTCAGTTTCTGTGTCGAGAGATATGAAAGGGGGCATATTACCCGCTTTTCGAATGTGTTATTTATATTCTTCACAAGGATGCTAAATTATTATTTCATGTTATATCTTCACAAGAATGAATTACACTTTTGCAACACTTACAATAATGTGCACAGTATACACTTACGACCCGGTCCAAGCATGTAGTCAGATAATGTAATTATACTTTCATGTTGAAAATCCACATATTGACTATATTATGTAACTATTAATGTTGCTGCGGTTTTACCAATTAAGACCTTTGCATTTATTTTTCATATAGGAAAGTGTGAAGAATTTGCCTGCAACAACAGCATTTTATTACACAAAGACAAGTGGCACGAAACTGAACTACATAAATCCTTTCCTATAAAGGTTGCTTTCTTCCAAGCACAAATATGCACAGCAAGATTGGGATACATTTGACAAAAAACTTGATTTTGCGAAATTAAGGAGGAAAAAATAAGAATTAACCATCTCAGATTTTCTGATACACGCAATTATAACCAATGGGTTTCATTCGCCATAGTTCTGCTTCAAGATAATAACAAAATATTATTAATTTAATAAGCGCAGCCACACGTTTAACATGTCAATGTCTACTTAACAGTATTAACTTCCAAGTTTTTAAATATTGCAACAAATTAGTTAGATTTTTGTTCAAGCTAAACTGTCACAAACAAAATATTTTGGCTCTCAAAACGTGTGTTAAGCTTCATTTGTAGGTTTTCAAGACCGATATTATGATTCACAATTAACCCAATGGAAACTAAATTATTGATCGTTGTGCGTAATATTACAAAACTTTTTATATCAACAATATTAGCCTAATTCGTCACAAAATATGTGCGAACTGAAGTGTATCAAATAACACTATACCCTGACAACAAACTAAATAAACATAATTATTTTGTTCATACCATATTACGACTGTTCAAAAATAGAACAAATTCAATTACAAGCTATTTTTGTTGTTTGTTTGGGAGGCTGGACATTTACTCCAAAACAGAAACGAATTTGTACTGTGATTACAGTACTTAAGTCTGTGCACAAGAGGGCAATGCAAAAGCCAGAGGTGGGTGAGAGGGACAAGGTTATTGTATACAATTTGGAGATGTTACACGGCATGGCATTTCCATAAACTGCTTTTATGTTACGAGAGAAATCATGTGCTGCGTGTGATTTCCATTGCAAGATGGAGAAATCATGTTGAGCACGCGTTCTAACGAATGAAATAAAATGTATTCGAATGTTAAATGTGTTAAGATATTAAATAATCATGACATGTGCTCCATGTCGTCACTAAGGAGTTTTTAGTCACGTGCTGGGTGATGCTGAAATAAAAAACTAATATTTTCTATTTACCAGGTAAGGCTCACGGAGCTATATAGCTTTGTCAGAAGCGACACACGATAGCTCAACGAAGTGGCTTATCATCGCGTGGATATTTAGAGCAGCCAAACGCTCTAAACGCGTTTCTAAAACTGTGCGGTTGATTATAATATGAAGGTCGCCGACGATGGTTCATCGTATCGCGTAAAGTAAAATTTTAATTTATAGTGAAAAATGTAAAATCATAAAGCTGTTCAAATGCATCTGAACTGATATTGAAATTGAGAAGGAATCTATACATCAAAGCTTAAACTAGATATAAAGACTTACTAGATTTTTTTTTATTTACAGAGTTCACTGTTGCGTTCACTGCTATTGGTCACAAAGGAATTAGAATCGCGAAAGTGATGCCACCTCAACTGGAACTGACAAGTGCGCTATTCGGTCCGGGCTCAACTGTTTTATGGTTCCAATCAAGTTTTCCCTGCACCGTCTGCTGGTTTATACACAAGTGTCTGTCTGAAATTAAAACAAATCTAGGACCAATAACAAAATAATTATTCCAATGTGTAATGCGCATTCCATCCAAGGATCCCGATGCGCACTGTATGGCAAGCAGGAAACAAAAACAGAACCAGGGCAACCGACCAAACTAGAGGGAAGGACACTTTAAAGTGATTGGGTTTCAAAGTAGACTTGAATACATCAACCGATTCTGATTGTCTGATTTCAAGTGGAAAGGCGTTCCACAGTTTGGGTGCTACACTAACAAAAGCCCAATCACCAAAAGAGCGCAACCTCGACCTGGGAGTGCTGAGCAGTTTGAGATCATAAGATATTAAATGACCTTGATGGAATATATAAATGTATTAGTTCCTGCAAATGATGTGGGGTGAGCCCTTTTAAAGCAAAGTTCGATGGAACACGCATCATCTCAACGCCTCAAGATAATGCCAGCTTTGCTTCAACACTATCAGCTTTTGTTGTCTTTTGCGATATGAGTTTGGGGAACAATGTTCTCCAAGAAGACAGTTTTCATCTTCAAAAAAAATGTTTTACTGTGACGTTTTGATAAAAAAACACGGCATTTTGTAGAACTTCCTTTATATTCACGAAGGTTAAGGATAAAGAAAGCATTGTTTTGAAATCTACGGCTAACATTTCCTCAAGTTATTGATTGTGCAATTCACACAGCTGCTTGGAGGAAACGCCAATTATTTGAATGGCTGATAGATACGGTGCAGTGCTCTCTACACATTTTGACGAGGGAATTTAAATTTCTGCATTCCCACAGGACATCCACTCACGCATGCCACCAGTATACATGCCGTGGAAGCACCGAACACAATGGAAATGGCAAACGCACGGGGCAGGCCATCCATCGGGCAAGAGGTGAAATTGAAACGTCTAACGGGTGAGGGTTTCAGGACACAGGCTGCAGTAAGTCTGCAGAGTGATGCTGTCATTGTGACAATCGCCCACCCCCTTCGATCAGTCATTGGCAAGAGGTGTGTGTGTGTGGCGCACGGAAGGTGGTGTCAGTGTTGACACAATCCCGTTTCAGACGTGGAGGCATTAATCACCTCATCCCTATGATTTAATTAAATATACATCGTTTTGATTTAATCATTGCCAACCCCACCACCCCCCCCCCCCATACAATGCGAGATGCGCTGCTATCGTGATGAGATCAGAAATGTGCCCAAAATATGTAAAACAAACTTCAAGCACCCACGGTTGTCATATTCTTAACAGTCGATTCCCAATATAGGCAGGGCCATATGGACTTGAAATATTTAATGAATTTCCCATAATTTTGAACGCCTTGTATATCCCCAGCTCCATATGACTATGGCCATATTCTGCACTCACGGATAATCATGCAGACTCGCTAAAGGACGCTTTGGCCAAAAATATTCTTCATACGCTATGAAATGTTCAAATGAGAAACGTTTCATCCCTTAAGTCAGCTCATCAGATACTCTCATCACATGAAATAAGAATGTGGGGAAACTACTTTTCCCTCACCTCAATACTCACGTGCCACTCACTGTCCAAACCTACAGCAGTGGTTCTTAACATTTACTGCAGCGGTTAAATTTCGATTTAAAGCTTTCGTGACTGCAGGGATTCATCTTCTTGGTTCTTTCGGTAAAGTCACGTAGAAGGGAAGTAATAAAATAATAAAAATAAAACATAATAAAATTATTCTCACGACGTTTCGGCCACAACGCAAGTAGCCGTCCTCAGGTGAAAACCAGGTCTGTCGAGGCGACAGCGTCTGAATGAAACAGCACACGCGCTTGGAGCATGTATATAAGCTGTGTTGGAAGGGGGGAAGAAAGGGGGAGCTGGGTTGGAAGGGGGGAAGAAAGGAGGAGCTCCCCCTTTCTTCCCCCCTTCCAACCCAGCTTATATACATGCTCCAAGCGCGTGTGCTGTTTCATTCAGACGCTGTCGCCTCGACAGACCTGGTTTTCACCTGATGACGGCTACTTGCGTTGTGGCCGAAACGTCGTGAGAATAATTTTATTATGTTTAATTTTTATTATTTTATTACTTCCCTTCTACGTGACTTTACCGAAAGAACCAAGAAAATTTACTGCAGCCTTACACCCCCTTTGGTTCTCAATTGTTAAACAATTTATGTTAATAAATACATCGGGTTTGATTAAACAACGTTGTACTTGCGTACCCGTGCGTAATTTGTGTTTCCAATTATTTACTTTCTAAAATAATCTGGCCGTGTCTCGCACCCCCAGCAGATGCGTGCACCCCAGGTGAAGAATCACTTCTCTCAACAGCCCGTTTTTCTGCAGGTTAATGTGAATTGTCCGGCCCCACATCGCCTCAAATGTTAGAGAAGTTCTCCTCAACGGTGGCAAGTCTCATTGCATTGGTCAATCTGTTCGTTTACCTTTGGTCCAATTTACTATAGGTTACGTTGAAAAAGAAGGTACAATATATGTGCCAGGAGGATTTCCCCTATTAAAATATATACTTTAATCATGCAAACCCCCAAAACAAAGCATTGCAATACAAAAAAAGAGATGAATCAACACGCTCCACATTGTGCGTTTTGACACGAGGCAGTGTGTTGGATCCTCCTTTCTTAACAACACTTCCCACTGGGCAAGTCTCCATCACCATGTCTCAACGTCTGAATCACTTCAAACTGTGACAGCGAAAAAAATATGCTAAAAAAGTATCAGTGCACAAGATTCCCTCGTCATTCGCGAACTTGCTATCCGCGATTTTGGCTATCCGCGAATCGCATATGGAACTCGACACGACTGCATCGAGACAGAGACAAAGTGATGAAATAAAGTGACGAGAGAGAATGTGATGCGAGAAAGTGATGAGATAAAGCGATGAGATAAAGAGATGAGAGATTTATTTTCGAAGCTGTAGAAGCTGCTGCAGACGTTGCCCGTACGATATCCATCGGCCAATATCACTACCCACGACATTTTCTATTCATGAGCATCTCCGGAACGTATCCCTCGCGAATAACGAGGGAACACTGTACACGGCATGAAACATTTTGGTAAGTTTTCTGAAAGTGCCAGGTCTCTTTCCATTTGGAGATGGGTGAACCAACAATCGGTGGAACTAACTGCTCCTTCATGCTGTCCAGGTTAAAACTTGGAGATGGATGTATGCACACACACACACAGGGCACAGATGGCACTGTGATTAATGGCTAAGTGGTCCCACTCACTCAATTAACGTTAAACCGAAGTCCGTTGTGTTGAACGCAAACGAGGGGTCAGGTGGATGTCGTTGATCAGACTCCTCGTTACAGACAAGCCACAACACAAAGCTTTTTGGTAAACAGAGTTACACACATTTTCTTTTTTTGCGGGTTTATAACATTGACACATGTGTTTTTTATACTTTCGTTCGTCCACTGGGTTGCAACATTCACACACCACGCGCGTTTAAACCATTTGTGCAATTCTGGGGCGTTATGTAAAAACGGAAAACACCACACCCACTCCTGCTGGTCAATGCCATTGCTTTTGTTTTCATGTCAAGCTTAATTCCAGTACGTTGAATGAATATATGCAGCAGTATATAGGTACATTACAGAGGGAATGAAGTGTAAATTTGGGATTTTTAAAATGCAAACAAAATACACAAAAAATGCAAATAAAGAATGTCGATGCCTTGGGTCACCGAACAAAAACATGGGCTTCGAAACAAGTACAATAGGTTAGTGCAACATTTTACCACCCTTCCCCCAAACGTTTCGACTACCCTTCCACTATCTGTACAATCATCAGCCATTATCTATCCCAATGCTGCTGCCCTCTTGGGTCTGTGATTCAAACATCCAGCTCACTGTGGCAGCCGAGCCGATTTGAATCGCTCCATTTCTGCAATGGTCATCCTCTGGGGTGTGTGCGTTTCCCTCCTTAGGCTGTCATTCTTTCACAAATCTCCTTCAATGGCCATGTGATGTGTGTCCTGTTCAAGCCCACTTAAGTCAATTACGCACCAAGGATGCATCTTTCCATGCTTCTCTGCACCTTCCAGCTCTTCTTACATTTTGTCAGTGTTCACATTTTTTTTGATGAACAAATCATAAGCCAGCATTATACATCAATGAAAAACTTGCAACTCCCAATAATCTCTTTTCGTGATCAAATCTAAGTTCCTCGAAAGCACTCCATCCTGCTCGTTTGCCTCCGCCATCCGTTAAAACTCCACCTGCATATGCATGCTCCTAATCAAGCCGCTGAACGTGACTTTGTTTTGCCTTCTTGTCGAACTTTGTGGCCTTCCGTGCGAAGCTCTTCCATCGTGTTGTGCAATGTTTCACCGCAATAATTAAGCATCCCGTTCCGGATAAATAGGCAGCCCCATGTAAATAGACAGCTGTATAAACACAGGGGTTCGTAAATTTGACACTGAAACAGTATGCACGTAAGATTATTTAATTCCTAAAGCCACAAGGGTAAATTGCAGAACTGATAATACCCAACAAGAAAATGATTCACTAAAAATATGAATTGGTTTGATAAAATAAGCAACGATAACCGACGTGTTCCTTGAAATATAGTAATGTGTCCTAATATATCCTCATCAAAGGAAGCTTAATTGCAATGTGTAAGTGTACAGTATTTATATAACTTTAATTTGGATTAGTAGTCATGCATTGGGCTGTACAAAGCATACCAGCAAGTGCACGTTGTGTCCGGGAGGAAAGTTATGCATTTTCAAAATAAATTGAAGACAAAGGATGATATTGAGTGATACTTTATGATGTGCCTCTTGACAGCAGGCGACGCGATGTGATCGAGGTAAAGCAACAAGTGCAATGTAATTTTGAAATGTCTTGTTCAAAAAAATAAGTTAATTCATGGCTCACATGTTTGCGAATAAGGTCACACGCGCATCTGGTGATAAAGTGGATAGAAAATTAAAGCGGAGCAAATTTCAAGTTAGAAAAAAAACTAATTGGGGAAAATGGATCAATGGTGGTAATGGTCAACATTAATGTATCCCCCCCCCCTCCCCTAAAAAAACTTAAAAAAACAATTATATACACACTGAATTGTGTACACAATAACACACGCCTCTAACCATTAGAACATAACCAGTCGAATGAAATCAATCTTAGACGTCTTGCCCCTGGAATGCACAGCAAAAAAAATCCATGCTGGCTTTCAGCAGAACAACCAAATGCTCAATTGTAAAAAGAGAACCACTAAATTATTAACTGCACGTAACACACGTATTGCAGTCCTAGCTTAATTTGTCACGGCGTACTAAAGCCTCAACATTTTGGTGGATCCGGATTTCCCCAGTTTTTCGTTGCTAGACGCCACACGATATTTGACATTTTCCATAGGATTTTAGCATAGGTCAGCAGGGTCACAAACTTTTGTTCAAGCAGTCGCTGAGCACAAGTTCAAAGGCCCATAGCCGCAAGTGGCCAGTAACAAACACCTTAAGAGGTCCGGCAGTCAAAGTCTCATAACATTTGCGTGTCACTCATTCTGCTGTAGCCATGCTTCGCAATTTAATGCAAATATTCGTCAGTGAGGTAACATTACATCACAAATGTACACAGGATGTTCTGAGGCTTTAAGTCTCACGCGGCAGTGCTCCGAACTAAGACCAACAAAAAAAACCCCAATAACTTTGCATCGATGCTCTGCCGACATGCCCTACACCGTATACCGTGAGAGGCCGCTAGAGGGCGCGCGCGTCACATCCACGTGTTCACTTGAGCTCATCGATGGATCATCCTAGTGCATCTTTTTGGTTCTTTCGGTAAAGTCACGTAGAATGGAAATAATAAAATAATAAAACATAATAAAAGAATTCTCACGACGTTTCGGCCACAACGCAAGCAGCCGTCCTCAGGTGGAGAACAGGTCTGTCGAGAAGACAGAGTCTGAATATCAGTCTGAATGTCAGACTGTCTTCTTGACAGACCTGTTCTCCACCTGAGGACGGCTGCTTGCGTTGTGGCCGAAACGTCGTGAGAATTCTTTTGTTTTATTTTTATTATTTTATTATTTCCATTCTACGTGACTTTACCGAAAGAACCAAGAAGATAAATCCCTGCAGTCACGAAAGCTTTAAATCGAAACATCCTAGTGCAGCTTCACCTTCCAGGCTGCTGCCTGCCTATGGAGGCCACTGTTCCCACGTTTGCTGGACATTTTTGAATTGACGTCACGTTTCCGTAACAAACGTAAAAACAAAAATGCTAAGTGAGTAAACATTACAAAAAAGCAAGTTATCTGATGACTTCAATCTACAATTATTTAAACACTGTGGCTTAGATGTATAATTCTTATGCTGGTTTTCAAGCAATGTATGTGTTTTTTTCAAAGCAGAGCAGTCCACATTAAGGGCAGGGCTGTTTGCAAATTTCAGGTGAAGTGGATTTAAATCGGTAAGTCGTGTGGCTCCAGTGAGTGTTGTACTAACCAAAGATAAAACAAAATTCCCGTCATTCATCACAAAATAAAGTTTACTACCACAATGTGTTCAGTGCTTGCACAATGCTTACGTAAATGTTCTCAGTTCTCTTTGAATATTAAAAAATACAGTATTTATCGTACAGTGTGCCTTCCACATCCAATGTTTAGCCATGTTAAAATTAAACAATGTGGGTGATGCTGCCGCGTTGGATAGCCACGATGTTAAAAGTCTGCGTTGATAGTGCCGCATGAGCAAAATGAACTAAATTAAACACAACACATTCATCAATAACACTGTCGCCTTAAAATGATGTGACATTCAGGCAATAGCATTTGTTCATAGCAGCACATGTGCCATGCATTTTTACGTTTACGGCAGAGTTATTGACGAATGTGTAAACATTTTACGATGTTAAAAGGTCACCCACCGCATTCAATATGAGCGTCAACAATGAACGCAAGCCACTTCCAGCCAACTTTCAATGTCCCCACTTTAGCATTGGAAAATTGGGTGCCAAGGTTGAGTCTATACTGACAGCAGAGCTAAATGGCTGTCAAAACTTTTGCACAACTTTAAAAATATGTATTCAAGGGATGGATCAAGGCCAGCTCTTTGTTGGTGATAAAATGGTTAAACCTCAGTTCTTTTGCCTGCTGCATTGCGAATGTTAAACTTTTTAAATTTCTCTTCTCATTAAAATTAACTATTTTGCAATGGGACCTGCGTATAGCCAGTGCAGCTGATCACCTGTAAAATAAATGGCCAAAATGCTAACGTTTACGAAGATGTACCTTTAAAAAAAACCTTGCTAATTTAGCGTAAATATTAATCTCAAACAAAATAGCTCATTTACCTCGAGCACACGTATCCAGCTCATGTTATAACCCAATAAGACAGGCAGAGTGAGCAGTGCACCGACTCCCATACTGTTACTGGATACAAAATAAGCATAAATGTTCCTGGTGCTTCCAAATGTTGAGAGCACTCACAAGTGACACATGTGGGGAAAGGAAAGTGGCTGAATGGCTCAGGGGGCGAATGACCGCATAAAAGCACTCTGCCTGTACCACTCAAATCATTGGGTTTGAATTGAATAGAAACCTTAAAAGAAAATAAAGCAAGTTGACAATGGCAACGTTTGATCATCCCAGCTTTACAACTGATATTTGAACAATGAAAATATAAGCATTTTAAGTCAGCACACCCCAGTTCCGAGGGTTTATTTTGGCAGAACTGTGCAGAATAAATCTTATTTGTGCGAAAATAAAGACGGCTCAGACTAGCATTTGTGCGAAAGAAGCCCTCTCAAGGGATATCTGTCAGAAGTCTACGACAAGACCGGTAGCTCCATGGCTGTGCGGGGTTCAGGTATGCAGCGTGTAGAACTCTGGTTGATGAATGCTGATTGCACACTTGTGATACGATGCATTCAGCAAAATATCAGGTGTTCTTTTTTTTCCCAAATGGCAGAGTTTTACTAGGTACGCACACAGTGGGATGTTCCTTGCGATAACTCTGGGATTTTTGTCCAAGACATCCGCGTACAGTAGCATGCTCATGCGAATTAGTACGGGTTGTAAATGTGTTTTACTGCCTTTGTAAAGACATGCATCTGCACTGGAAGGAGGCGCAAACTGTGACATTCTGCAAGTTTTCGTTGGTAAGCATGAACATGGTACGTGAAATAAGATTTTAATTTTTGTCATAGATCTTACATGCACACCAAGGGGCAAGATCTGTTCTTATTTGGAGAGTGAAGCGCAGGACGCCATCCTCCCCCTTATTCCAACTTTAACTATCGCAAGGAACAAACATAATCAGGGCTTACCTAGTTTAAACATACATATGACAGAGGTATCCCTGTTTCACAGCTATTTAATAATAAACTCACTGGGTACTGATCAAAATTGAGAGGATTTAACAAACCTGTTGGTTCATATAAACTGCAAAACTTTGGGAGAGTCAGAGAAGTTTCATGGTAAGATCTTTGAAGATTAATTCTTGGCTTGACATAAAAAAATTTGAGTGAGTATTTTTGTTGTTGTAAAAAGCACAGGTGAGAGAATAAATAATGAACGTTGCTTTTCCATAAGAGCGGTTTGAGAAGGAGCTTGAGGCAGCCTGCTAGAGGTAGGAGTTTGGTGGGCTGCGTGGGGTCGTCTTGTTTCACGGGAATGCGTGGTTCGGGAAAAGTTGGTGAAGGTGGGAGGGAGAAGAGCCTTTTTTTCTTCCCTCCTTGCGTTTCATTTTTGTCCATGCCTGCACAAACCCATCCACCGCTCAACAACGCGGTGGCGAGTCTTTGCAGGACCCTCCCTTTGCATTGCAGAGCTCACATAATCCCCATGCGCATGAGTGCGTTGGCATAGGCCATGGGCTTCACATTCGGGTGAGGCTGTTGGTGACAAGAGAAAAAAAGACAAAATATTGCCCTTTAGCCAGTGAGAGACAAATGTGATCACTGTTGCAAAAAGACACATACGCACAGACACAATTAATTGTAAGAATTAAATGAAAAATAATAACAAGTGCAAGTACATTAGTTACACATTTGAAATACATCACCCCTAATCTACAGTCACTGTTGTCTGTACAGAGAAATGAAAACATTCCGAGGTTCTTTAAATGTATGCCTTATTAAATGCAGATGCAATTTTGACATGCTCAAACATTCTTTGAGTGAACATTTCAGTTTATGTGTGATTAAAAAAATGAGAATGTGTCAACACTTTTAAGGTGTAGCTTTTACAAGATTCACAAATTAAATGCATCTAACGAAAAGAGCACTGTACATGTTAAACCGCTGTCGGTGGCCTTGTAATGACCAAATGTACAACAGTTGAGATATTGTCGAGACCAGTGACCAAAGTGTAATTATTTCATATAGATGAGCTCATACTGTGAAACCAAGCGATGTGCTTAGCTTGGCAATAAACCACATTCATGCCAACCAGTCTGGGATTATGAAATCTGTACGTACGCAACATGTTGTCCTGATGACTCTAATTGCATGATTGATGTACAATAATACCTTCTCTAAGCTAGATTCGAGTAAGCCAAAATGCAGGGTAAACCAGAAGGCAACACAAATAACTAAATGTTTAATAATTAACAAAACAACTCCAACTGATACACTATTCGCAGTCCTAATGAAACTGTGCATCATGGGAAACGTTGTGCCTACGTGCACTAACAATTCTAAAGTTACACACAAAACTTATCTGTTGTATAGAATTCAGCAAACCCGTTTCTTTGGAGGCCACGTGCCCTGCTTGGACTATCGCTCGCTCTCGTTTTTTAAGTTTCGGGTTTATTTTCCAAAGAATCAAAATTATTCAGGCCTCTCTTAAAATCTATTTAACCCATTATAAGCAGTGAACCTCAGCCCTCCCCCTCAGCTTCACGGTGATGCTAAGCACCTCAAATTCAACTGTAGAAAAGTGATTAGTTATTAAATTGTAAACATCAGGGGCTTTGCACACAATTAGTCTGGCTTTGAGTTTTTTTTACCAAAGCATCTCCCATTCATGCTCAGGCTAGGGGCACTAACTGTACGGTTCGTTCGATTTGTACTCACAACGGCAGCAAATTCATGGAACTCCGGTTTTAATGCGGGAGCCGTCAGATGAATGTAGGAGCCTTTGTTGCCCATCTGGTCACTGCAGGGACAAAAGCAAACACGATCAGTATGAAACAAGGAAACACGTTAATCACAAAAATAATAACAGAATGGTTCTTTTTAATAATAATGACGTTCATAACGTGCACAATACTTCACAGATGTACATGACTGTGACTCTGGGGCCGTGACTCTCAGTCACTTGAAAGCCAGGTGAAAGAGGAGAAGGGGCCTTTAAGTGCCTCTGAAATGTCGGTGTACATTGAACGCTGCTCCGATTGTGCCGTGGGATAGCGCTATAGACGGCGGAGGCTGGCATGGCCTGGCAGTGACTGTCTTGCTCCTTGGGGTAGAGAGGAGGTTCGTGAGTCGTGCTGCTGCTACGGATAACTCTACCGTGAGCTGTGGTGCAGGGTTACAGAAGTGAAGAGAAATATGGGGACTGCAACGGAGAAACGACACCCAGAAGTGGCCAGTCCTGGCTCCTTGATTTATAGAGCAAGTTTCTGAGTTGCGCTGCTCGGGAGATGTATTCTGTGAGCTGCAGTGCAGGGTGAGAGGAGTGAAGACACGGCAGATGACCAAAAGTAGAGCCATGGTGGCACAGACAGGCGATGTTGTAGCTGACCCTGCTGGCGATGGGAAGCCAGCGTAGAGCGCGGAGGGAGGTGAGGGAATCTAGCCGAGGGTGACAGGCGTCGAAAACGATGCGGGCGAGATGATTTTGCAATCGCTGGAGATTGTTTTAGATTTCTTGATGGAAGATTGAACATCAAGCATCGATCAGATGTACTTCTGCGGCCGTCTGGAACGCTCTTCCTTCCGATATTAGAAAGCCACTGGAGCTATCCACTTTAAAATCTAAATTGACGGCTAATTTCTATAGACCTGCTTTATGTGTTTAGTTTGTTGTCCTTGCCCCGCACCTCAGATTAGCACGGTGCGAAAGAAGTTCAACATACACACAACATATACCTGTTGCCAGTTAACTCAAGTTACGTGGAGTTTTTCCATCACTGCCGTGGAATGTCTCAGGTCTTCTACAAAGAGCAACTGTGGAGTACACGACTGGAAGGAAACGAGAAGCTAATTTTGGGTGCTGCGGTGGAGAGATGTCATCACCCTTGCCAGTGCATCTGAAAGCGTACAATGCAGTCAACCGTCTTTGTTCGACGGTTATCCAAAAGCCACTGCGAGGATGACCGGAGTTTACGTAATGGTTTATGCTCCTTGACGAGATCAGCAAGGTATTGTGTGGTTTATCCATGGCAAGAATAGCGTTGGTAGAGTGACTCGAGTGAATTAGTGAGTAGTGTCATATTTTAACTGAACGAGTGAGGCAGCTGAAGGTTCCTAGAGAAGACACGGTGCTTTCCCCTCTTACCAGTAGTTGGGTGCAGAGAAGACGGTGACGCAGCGGCCGTCGTGGGCCACCTCGTAGCCTTCCGGCTTTACCTCGTGGCTGCGGATGATCAACTCGAGGTTGTTCTGCTCCATGAAGGCCCGGCTCACGTCCGGCCCAAACTGGCAGCTAACGCCGCGCTTACTCACCGAACGGCCAGGCTGTGGCACACCACCACAGCCATGAAAACAAAAATAAATTAAACAAAATGTTCACCCTGGCGGTAAATCTGTTACCATCATCACGAACCTCCTCACAGTTCAAACAAAGTCATGGAATTTGATGATAACCTCCAGTTTATGTTAACATCCCACAATTGTCTCGTGTCACAGCCAAGATGAGCACACAATACCACCCATTACCGTAAACTGGCAAATGTAATTTGGACTTATTCTATTGGTGAGGCCACAACAATGTGTGCGACTGGATGTCACGTATCGCTGAATTACATAGCTGTAGTGTTAATAGGTGTGAAATGTTGCTACACTGTATACCAACTGTGTGTACCATAAGTGTACCCCATTTAAGCCAGCGCTGGTTGCTCTGCATCCCTGTAATCCAGCACTGTGGAGGTGAGGGGTTGGTGGACCATAAAAATGTTGTGAAACCCCATTTCTGCGGGGATCGAGGTGGATCCACACCCTGGCTCACCATGCGAAGATGGTGATGCAAATTGCAGACTGATGTTTTTTGTCCCTTCTGTATGAGATGTTGCTCATTCGCAACGATACAGGTGTTATGGCTTCCCCCCAAAAGCATAAACACTAATCGGCTAAAACCATCTTTTAAAAAAGTTTTTTTTTTTTTAACCATGTAAGGCCCACTGAGCTATGCAGCTCTTTTCAGAAGTGACCTGGCCACAACTATAGCTCAACAAAAGTGGCTCGTCACGTGGAAATATAGAGCAGCCAACTACTCTAAACGTGTGTTTTTTAAAATTTGGAGGGAAAAACCGGAAAAGCCGGAGAATAATACACACAACCATGGGGAGGGCATGCAAACTCCAAATATACAGGTGTCGGGGTCCAGATCGAACCCACGGCCCGCTGTATACCAGGCGAGGAAGTTGACATCTCGCCACCATAGACTGCGAAGCTTGGGCAATTGTTGGTGACACCTGAACGTCTTGGCTGCCTTCCCAGCTTTGTCTGTGGTCCCTCAGCAATTGTCAGATTCAAACTGCACTCACAACGAGGCTATACAACACTAAACATTAATTGGAGGAATGCGCAAATATAACGCCTGGAACAGCAGATAAAACATTACACACATGCAAAATGGTTCATTAAGCAAGTGAAAAGAAACAAATGTGAATAAACACAACTCACCTGTGGTTGTGGGTCTGACCACAGCAAGTCACACATGGGACCTAGACAAAGGAAGAAACAAAAGAATAATATTATTTGAAGTCCTTGATCCGTGAGTGGTTCTGTAGGTGGTTAAGATATGCCTGTGAGTGGTGAAGATATAACAGCTAGTTTTGTAAGTAACAAACATTAAAAAAAATGTACTTAAAGCTTTCGTGACTGCAGGAATTCATATTCTTTGGGTCTTTCGGTAAAGCCACGTGGGTTTACCGAAAGACCCAAATAATTTTTAAAAATATCCTGAACCTTGTAACCGCCAGCTGCAAGTGATGCCACACAGATAATATCAACGTATCCTATCATTGTCAAGCCAAAAATTGGTACGGTATCTACATGTTTCAGCTGTACTTAGTGATGAGAATGCAAAAACGAGCCATACTTAACAAGCGTATTAAAACGAACTTAACGAAAAACATGGTACAGGGGGAATAAACTGCGGAGTGATGTCAGCAAGGGACTCTGCTAACACATATTTAATTTCTGGCTCAGATTGTGTAACTAAAATGCGTGTCATAAACCCTCCCCCAATTGACAAAGCAAATTTATAAAGTTGTCAAGAGAACAAATGTGTCAATTCATTATTGATTCAGCACACCAGTGTGCTGGAGAGCGATCCGCAACATTTAATAATTCAGTACAGCGATTCGCTGGTATTACAACCGGCATCATCAGGAAGGTGCCAGAAATCTAGCAAGAAACTATAACAGTGTGCGCCTTAAATGATGACAATAGCTGAAACTTGGCAGTATGTTGCAAGCAATGGATACATATCAACGTGAATATATGAGTTGACTCTAGCTTCGAGTTAGCTCTCGTCAAGATGAACCTCGAGAAGCAAGAGGAAATGTTGAATGTGGCCATGCAATAGCGCACACGCTGGCCTAGGGGGCAGCACTGCACCTTCGCATTCCGACGGTGCACCAGAGGTCGCAAACGGGTTTTGATTCCTTACCCGTACCCGGCCGCACCAGGGTCGCAAACGGGTACCCGTACCCTACCCGATACCCGGCTACCCGTACCCGGCGGGGTATCGGGTAGGGTACGGATATCGGGTACTTGATTGCGACCTCTGGGATGAAGCCATGTTGCAGGCACGGGTGGGTTGATTCTAGGAACTTGAATTGTGAAAAGAGACAAGACGTTGGGAAATGAGTGACAAACGTTTACTCACCAGTGACTCACGGCCTACCCGTACCCGTACCCGGCCGCACCAGGATCGCAAACGGGTACCCGTACCCGGCCGGGTACGGGTAGCCGGGTATCGGGTACCCGATTGCGACCTCTGCGGTGCACTGCAGCCAGTGCAGTGTCAACACAATGAGAAGCCTTCTCATCTAGTTCTACTTTAATGGTGTATGATCAATACGTGCATTTATTGTACCCTATTAAGGCGGTATGGTTGTGGTGTTACGAACACATTCTTTTTTCCCATTTTACCAGGTAAGGCCCACTGAGCTATGTAGCTCGTTTTCAGAAGAGACCTGGCTACAAATGACACCTCAACGAAGTGGCTAATCACGTGGAAATGTATAATGGCTAAATTCTCGATACGCATGTTTATAAATGTGGAGGAAAAGACCACAGGATCCGGAGACAAATCCATGCAACCACGGGGAGAACATGCAAACTCCAAATATACAGGCGTCATAGTCCAGATCGAACCCACGACCCCCGATATACCAGGTGAGGGAGTTATAAAGGTTGCCACCGCAGCGCCCCTTAAAATATAACAATCATGACTTTACATGCTCAACCTGGGCGTACATTCTCAATTATGATGAGGTAAAATAAGCCAATACGGTTATAACTAAGGCTGCACCCAGATATTTGCTTTTCCTTCAAATTTAGCTGAAGATATCTTTTTCAATATTAAGATAGGGTTGGGTTAAAGCAAGAAAATAATTGCGGAGCGAAATATTCGTTTTGAGCACTGGCGATTGCCGTTGTGACGTGACCAGTGTGGCCGGCTGCGGGGAACAGGACGGAGAGGGGAGTGCAGGGAAGGAGGGGGGGGGAGGAGCAATGATAAGGATGAGTGAGAGGCGAGAGACAGAGAGTGGGAGGATAGGGACGGGGGGGGGGGGGTGAGAGACGAGGCAGGGGAAGTAGAGACAGATAATATAGAGAAAGAGACTTCCGTTCCTATGACACAGACGTACGTCATCGGAATGGGAAAGGCTTAACAAACCTTGTAACAAAAATTACAAATTGTATTTGAATTTAGATTCACTCAAAAGATATAGTGTTAGACATAACGGTGAAGCAATGATTATGCCGATTGGGTGTATTGTCTGATATGGCTATTGTTCATAATTGCACCCCAAAAAAAATATGAAAAGTGCAATTTGGTGAACCCCTAAGCTACTAAACACACTGACGTGCAAGTTTCCACCAACTTGCATATAACAGTACACCAGCCTGTTTAATCGAGTCTACAATGCTTAAAGAGAATGGTCTTGTACATTTGTAGGTAGTGTAGCTAAAAGGAACACAACACCACTTTGTGGTTTACAGCAAGCGTTTGCCTACCCGAGTCTGGCGGCTGGCGGTTCCGATCGATCTTGCGGATGTCGTCCAGCGTGACCCCGTCCTCGCTGAACAGGCCACCGTGCATTATCTGCAGCACAAATCCCAACATCGCAATCATTTCCACCGGCAGTTACATCACCAAGTGCTCTCAATCCACTGCGGGGACGTGGCCTTTGCAAGTTCAAGCCTTCATAATTTCAACGAGTAATAACCCGCATAAGTGTTTGCTCACTCTCACGGAGAGAGAACGACTCGGAGGCACGAGGAGGAACCAGACGAGCGGGCAAGGTAGTCACGCCAACACATTCCTGCAGAGGGAGCTGGTAGGAACGTTGGGTTGCTCGGTCAATGGCCAGGGTCAACGGCGGCGTGGTGTATTCCGCAAATATGGCCGACTGTGAGGGCGGGCACAAGCCGGCGTGAGTAGATTAAACGTTGAGTTTTATAAGGGCACCACGGGGTGACCAGCCCTTCCCCACCCAGCCCCCCCCCTCCCCACCCAGCCCCCCCACCCTCCCCACCAAGCCCCTCCCCTCTCCACCCAGCCCCACCCCTCCCATTTTTGTATGCACGACGGACGGACACAATAATCCCCTGTGGGCTGGTGGAACCAGGTGGATCCTACCAGTATAAGCCCGTGCCAACAATTGCCCAAGTTCTGCGGTCCTCTTAATATTCTACCGTTATCGGACAATGAATAAAGGTTGACATGTGGGAGGAAACTGGAGCACACAAAGAACAGCCACGCTTGTGGGGGGGGGGACACTATACAGACGGTACAGGTGGAGTTCACATTTTTGCTCTACTGCTTTCTTGTGACCAGCCAGCATTATGACATCACGAGGGCCACATGAAGAAGTTTCGCAACATCTGTGCGATCCACCAACCCCCCCCCTCCTCTCCACAAGTACTGGATAACATGCCACGTGCATAGCCGCCACCGCCCGGCTATGCCACCAAGCCATATGTTTTCAACAATGCTCTTGCAGTCGGGTGGCGAAATATAATTAAATTAAATGTTAAAAAGACACCTTTGGAATACAGATGTGTTTAGTTCACGACTATTTATTCGTCTAGCAATCTGTCTACTCATGTCAGATACTCAACCATATTATAAGCAGACACCTGCGAAGACCGAACTGGCCTTCAGCTGTTTTCCTACGTGAATGTAATAGCAAGGACTCAGTGAAAACAAACAAATCTCCCAGCTTTACAAACTTTTTTTAAAAGGAATTAACATAAAATAACGTAATGGGATTATCCGTTTTAATTAATCTATGTTGTTCGGTCACGTTATTTATATTTCCCAGTAATTTTAGCCTTCCTTTGTGCGTGACTGGTTGAATAGCCATGCCACATTACAAATATGTTTTCAATGGGTTATGCAAAGTGTATATATTAGTGTATAATGAAAATACATTTTTATTGACTTATCAACCAAGTAACTAGTGCCATTACAACTGGGTGAAATTGCTCCTTGATACTAATAAATATTATATTTACTTTGTACAATGTCTTTCACAAACACAAAACATCCCAAAGCACTGCATTATAAAGATCAGCACTCTGCACTCTTCTAATAGGAAATGTCATCGTGAACGTTCGGGGAATGGGCAGTGATGAGTGGAACTCGGCCTTCTTGAGCTACCTCTGCCCTTTCGTCTCATCGGTCATTTCTTGAGTTACTGTAAATTCAAGCGGTTCTTTTTTTCCCATCAAACTCAGCAAAACATGTCCTGACCGTATGCGCCGGTGGTGGAGGAGGCTATGAGGGTTTGTGTAAGGTGAGCGCTTGTGTTGACGAGAGAAAAAGGTCAGGGGGGTCCACATGTGTCTCCGGCAAATGATAACCAATCAGAGGATGTTTGAGAAAATTGTTCAACTAATTGCTATAAATTCTTTCTGTGGTTGTCAGCGCCAGTTCATACAAACATATCTAATCAACATCGCACCTCCCAGAAATTCCTCAGGAGGGGAAAGTTTATTTCCGAGGAGAAAAAGACTGGGGGGTAACTCACGAAAACTCAATACCTGCCTTTATGAAGGCTGCGGGAGCGGCCATTTATTTACATTACCAATAGCATAAATTACACGTCCACAGGATATTTGAGATACGGTCTATGAAGAGCTCTTCCTCTGGCCCTGAACGCACACTTGTCGACATAAACTTTAAAAAAAAAAACACTCTTCCAATTACACTCCCTTCAGCCGACATTTTTTTGCCCAACGCACAGCTTGGGAAGTGAATTTTACCTTTTTTTTTATTAGCCATAATAATAACAACGCTGGAACTTTACATACACTTCACTCTTCTTTGAAAAAAAAAAATGCAAAGAACTCTTGAAAAATTGCGAGAAAATGCTAATTGTAATGTTGCTTGTATTGCCCTCTTTTCTCAAGTTCTTATAACATAGTCCAATCCCAGTGTTCCCTCATCGAGTACAACTTGCCACAGCGCCGTCTGTTACTGAACACTTGTTGTGTTTAGGCCTGTGCTCAACCGTGAGAAAATCAATACATGAAAACACAACAGGGGGTTTTGTGGTCCACCAGCAACACACTGGGATGCCAACCACCACATCATTAACTAAGTTTGCAGATCAGATGGCGGGCATTAAACTATATTCTGCTGGAATTTAGCTTTAATGTCATTAAACTCATCCTAGGAAGAAAAATATATAAGCAGAATTTGCCCACAATTCACAGGAATGAATGATGAAATAGTGTAATGCTTTTAAAAAGAGAGTCGATATGCCTGACAAGAAACTGATTAAGTAAAGTAATTTGTGCCGATTTAAAAAAAATATATATTTTAAAGAAAAAAAGTCATGTTGACTAGAGCCAGCCAAAATAAATAAAAACACATTTAACTTGTACATTAAAAAAACACTAAAATAAAGTTATTGTGGACAGAGGCAGGCTGAATAAGGGGTTGCTCAAAGGATGTATTGAACGATGGCAATCAGAGCACGCAAGTGCGTTGAGATGTACACGCTGGGCAGAACTTGAACCAGCAGTGGAATTAAAATGAATGGCGATTGCCTTTTGCTTGTCATGCAATGGATGCAAGTTCACCTTACCAGCACTCTGCTGTTGATGCACATGGCGAGGGGAAGCCACTGGAACACTTCACTGAAGAAGTCGAACATCTGAGCCGTGTACTTGGCCTTCACCTCCCCTTCGAAGCCGTACATCTGGTTCATGTTGTCCGTCTCATGGTTACCTACAGCGTTGAGCGCAGGTAACAAGTCACCACGGATTAAGAGTGTTTTTTTAATGAGATTTTTACCTCCCTTAGCTGCATTGGAAAAAAAAACCTGTTATTACTGACCAGCTAGAATATATCTATCCCAGCAAGCAAGATTGCTGTTGAACACCCAAGAATATACGAGCATGCATAAAATAAAAATGACCTCCGTTCTTGAATTTGGCAATAATTGCATTTACTTCTATTGTTTTACCTTAATACATGATAGTAGGAGTATAATACGAAGCAAATGGATGCAAAGAGTGATATCTAGGTGAATTAAATTAAACCGCTGCAATTAAAGTTAAAATACTATTTTTTACGCAGAGGTAATTAATGTTTATGATTGAAAAATGCCAATAACTTTATTGAATGTAAACATGAAAAGATTGCATTTGCAGGAGGTGAACACGTTCAAGGAAAAAAACAACCACATTGATCATTACACTGGCTTCTAACAATTAGTTCACATACGGATGTGTCAATGATGAATGTGGGGAGATGTTTTACTTTTGTGATTGCACTGAACGCAGAAGTTAAACAAAATTTAAGAACATGAAAATGAAATAAGTATTCGACCTTAAAAATAAATAAAATGTCAGTTCTTTAAAACCGAAGATTGTCTTAAATTAAAATACTATTCGGTACTGAGACAGTATGTGAGACTGATGAGAAACAATGTGCAAGCAGTACGAGTCTCAAAAACATATGTTGGAGTTGTGTAACAAGAAAAAAACCCTGCCAGGGTTTAGAGCTCAGATCCTGGGTTCATAGTTAGTGCACCATGTGATGCATTTGTAAATCCTGTAGACCACCACCATTAAAGCAAACCTTAAACAAGAGCACATTTCATACAAACACCATACAACCACCATTTCATACAACCACTAATTCATACCACCATTTCATACAACCACTACTGAGTGTGCTTGCATAGGCGCATTACTGAATTCAGTGCAAAACCAATGTTCTCTTTCAATGGTGACTGATTTGGGACCACCACATTGGAAATTGCTTTTATTTTGCGCTAATTACATGGAGGCATACTCTCGGTACTTTTCACCTCAAAATGAACATGCGGCTTTAGGGTTATCTCACCTCGCATTAAATGGAAGTGGTCTGGATAGAGAAGCTTGAATCCGAACAGGACGAGTATAACTTCCACCGACCAGGAGCCTCTGTCGACGAAATCGCCATTGAATACCTGCGGTTGCTCTGCTTAAGGAATCTAAGGAGTCCATTCTTGACTTTGATCATTTGTTGGGAAGAGAAAACATGTTGCAAAATACACTTGTTTTTTTTTAATTAAGTTGCTTTAAGTACGTAAAATGAAGTTGATCTATTTAACAGTAACATAGTATAATGCCTGAGTAAAAAAAAAACCCCCATCCATGCGATGTTTAGTATTTTTGGAGCAAACAATGTGCATGCATTGTTGATGAATGTAATTCAAATTAAACACTCAATATGTATTCTATTCTATTTAGGATTTAGATAGCGCCCTTTCCAGGGCAAGAGCAGAATTAGATGGTTCAGTTTTGTTTTTTTACTCACCTCAGGAAATTATCGTGAAGCCCCGTGATTGAGTGCAATGGCCCAATAATGTACAATGAAGTTCCATTGTTTACTACACGGGAGTGTGGCATGGTTTAACTTTAGATTAAGACGTTTCCGGTGGGCTTTTTCACACGAGTTGGTCTTCTTGAATACAGTAGACCACTGCTTAACCGTATTTCTGTTCACCACATACGCAGTCTGCCATAAACCATGACCCTATTCAAACATGTTAAAATTGCCCTGATACCGTTTCCCACTCTGCACCATCTCCTGCAGTTGTGGCACAATCCCCAGCTTGCACTTGCCAAGCCGATTTTAGTTCTGTATCTAGACATCTCCCTCCACTCAGTTACCCATCACTCACAGCTTCTCTCCTCGTTTCGTCCTCACACCGGTGCCCCCTCCCTCATCATGTTTAAACTTCACTTTGTTTAACCAGGTGAGAACGAAAGATCAGGATAAATTTGCAAGAGTGACTCTAGGTCACCAAAAATTACTTTATACAACAATCGTGCTGTGACGGTTCCACCTGAAGACGGAAGCTTGTGTTGCCTCCGAAACGTCGTGATTTTTATTTTACTTTTATTAATTTTATTTTTTACCTACGTGACTTTACCGAAAAAACCTAAGAGTATGAATCCTTGCAGTCATGAAAGCTTCAAATCTAGAAAGAACAGAAAAACTTACAAAAACAATCATCGCAGGCCTTGGCAACCTGCGGCTCCGGAACCGCATGCGGCTCTTTAAGGACCGCTTCATGATGTTATTTATTCAGGGCCATCGTCTCGTGTTCACCACACAGTGCATTGCGGCTCTCCTTGTTATTTTGGTTGCCCGACCTCTGAACTATTAGATGAAACCATTGCAAACATAACTCCCCACTATACTCTTAGTTTTTTTTATACTTGATACAGTAAATTTAGCTGTGACGGTCCCACCTGAAGACGGAGACTTGTGTTGCCTCCGAAACGTCGTGATTAATTATTATTTTATTATTCTTGTTTACCTACGTGACTATACCGAAACAACCTAAGAGTACGAATCTTTGCAGTTACGAAAGCTTCAAATCTAGAAATAACTCCCCACTGTGCTCACCAGCTCAGACAGATTACCGTGTTAACTGTTACCGATTACAACTTCGATCGTGCTGTTTGTTGCTGGCTGCTTAATGTCTTGGGCCTTTGAGCCAGGGGTCAGCAAAGTGTTTAAAAAAAGACGTGATTATGGACATGGCTCATGCTTTTTAAAGTTGAACAGAAAATGACGAATTGCTTTGTCATCCAAAACCATGAAAGTGTCCCGATGGAAATGAACATCATCTACAACATTGTTACCGCAATTTATTGTCATAATGCCACACTGAAAAACAGACAAATACTCCAAAAGCATGTGTGAAGGATACGTAAGGATTTGTTTCAGATGGGAGCCCATTGAGCTCAAAAATGTGTAGTAGGTCAAAATATTGACCATGAATATCTCCACAGACGGTAATCATGTCACCCTGTTCCAGAAAGAGACAAGTCATTCAAACATGATCACAAAACAAGCCAAGTGAGCCAAGTGGTAATTCAGACATTACTATGATGGTGTTGTGATTGGTGTCTAAACACATGAACATAACCGATGACGCTGGTTCAATAATGTGTGATAGAAGTGTAACTTATTTGCCAATTCAATTGTAATGCATACACTACTTGGTAACGCTGCTGGGATGCCAGAGGGGTAAAAGCACAAACAACAACCAAAAAAACCTCACTTTGTCAATAACTGCCAAAACAAAAAATATATATAATAGGGGACATTTTGGACAATGGTGATTTTTTATAGCACACATCATAGCTCAGGTACTATGAAGGAGGGCTATTGTCCGAAACAGTCACCGATTATAAATATTTCTTTCAAGGCAGCATTATTAACGAAACGTGTCAGCTTTTTTTGTGTAATTTATGATCACCCACACACACCTGAATATGTTTAGGTAAGCTGTCCATTCTCAGCTGCAATTTCATTCACTGCACTGGCACAACTTAACGTAATCACGTCACCACTTTACAGTAAACGTAGTGCTATGGAAATTCTTCACATCGCCCAGCAGCTGGGGATAATTCAACTGTTCGTTGAACTAAAATAGTTTGAGTGTGAACTGCATTCATAAAAGCATATCGAACCACCCCAAACATATGCTTATACCCTTAACAGAGACAATACTCATAGCACTTTCAGAACTGCCACAAATGACTGCTTTTCTGCGAACTAAACATTTTTATATAAATAGCAAAAATAATCGACAATTTTAAACATGTCAGCAAGACGAAGAAAATATTAATTTGTGTACAATTTACTAAATGTGTAATTGCAATGTGTGATTTTTGTACCAATATTTAAAGCATCTATTTCTTCCTGCCAAGTCACCCATGAGTTTAATATCAGTTTAAGTCTAAAAAAAGTTTACCTTGATTTAATTGCAGTTATCACCAATTTTACCCTAAATATTTTATAGCCACCTATCGATGCAGAGGGCAGCAGTTTAAAAATTGTAAAATAAATGGCATAGTTCATCTTAGGACACCTAAAATAAATGAAACTCACACGTTTCTCCCACCAACCCATTCAGGCCTTGCGCATTTTTTTTGGGAATCTCAGGACAAATCAGAACACTAACATAAATAAACAAACATTTTGACTATTGCTGATGGCAAACTAAAATCTCCGACTAGGCATAGATTATGTTTCTTATAACACTAGATGGTGCTAGTACATTACGTCTGAGAATATTACGGGGTGAAATCTGGGTAATTGTTGATCATAGCTTTCTGGCGAATCACAGAGCCCATTGAGATGCACCTGATATGATCACTGTGCTTGATGTACATAACTCGCTCGACTCAATTCACAATACTCAACTGAATATTTGTATTTAAAGCTTTCGTGCTGCAGGGATTCATATTCTTGGTTCTATCGGTAAAGTCTTTACCGAAAGAACCAAGAATATGAATATTTGTAGTAAAATAAAAAACCTTTCATTGGACATTTTTGTAAATTAAGTGCCCTTTTATGCTGAGCTAAGCAGCAGGGTAATATGTTGGATTCCATTACAGCAGGTGCTCTGCTGCAAGCAAACGGTACCTACAAATGTGAGCGAATAGGGAAAACAAAACTTACATCTTTGATTGTCACCTCCACCAGACTGGGTAACTTCTGAAGACTTTGCTTGACCTGGAGGAGGATCTATGGAAGTAAACACAAACCAAATATAAACCAATGCACATGCGGCACTAGACGTTGTAGTATATGTTTGCACATTCCTCTACGAGGCTTTGATGCCCTTATTACTTAAACATCCATGTTGGAAAAGGCACAATGTGTTTACATTTGGTGTTGGGCAAATGCTTATATCTGAAATGTTATTTTTTTATTTCCACAATGCAATTTAATTGACTAAAAATATGAATAAAAAATGTAATACCTTTTATATTTCGAATATACATTTTCATACATTGCATTATTTGCATGATGGTACATTGACATTCACTTATTTGTAAATTATATAACAGTAAGGTGGCTGATAATGCGTCATAACATTCTTGTCACTGCAGGCTATAAATAAAGAGAAGGTACACCCATCTTGGATGAGTCCTGAGCGCTTAGTCCAAGCGTGGCTAAACGAGGTTAACATAATTATTAAAGTCAGAGAGAGAAAGCGTTTCAGTATGGATAACCGATTCAACATCCTGACTTCAAGGCCTCAAGTTGTGAGAGAAGAAACTTTTCCGTTGGGAAGGATAAGCATTTGGAGGGCTCAGGTTCCGCTCAGCAAGCCAGGAGTTTGCTCACAAATGCGTCCACTCCCCTGCATGGATGTGTAGCATACTCTCTGTACAAACAGTTGCACAGATAAAACGGTATAAATAATAGCAGACTTCCGAAACCGACCTTGTATTTGAATCGCAAAGAGCAATGCAAGGGCTTTTCCTCTGATAACCGAGCGGTCCAAGGCACGCATTCTTGTGTAACGCACGCACGCGCGCACACACACACACGAGGTTGACCACTGGCACTAAATGAAAAAAATGTTGCTGCTTATCTACTTGATGCAATATCGTGCAGATGCAGTTTTGTTTTTAACTGCATCACAACGCACAAAACCATCAATCCCACACATTCGTTTACCTGATAGGCATATTTCCTGTGCAGTTTTTTCTGATCTTTGAACCATTCAATGAGCTCCTTCATGAACGTGACCGTCACTTGGCCATTATCCACCTTCGGTCCGGTGTAGTCATCCTCAATGGCTGAAATGAAACCCATGGGGCAAAACACATTCACGACTCATTTCACCATGCAAGTTTCATTTGCTTACATTTCCATGGAATTGGCAATGTGACTGCAAGTCGTGCGTGAGGAATGTGCGTTATCTTTAACAATTAACTTTACAGCAGACGATACCTCTTTGGCAATTCCTCAAATCAATATAGAAGACGCTGCCGAACTTAAAACGGTCAACTCATTGACTGCGTGGTCCGAACAGGCTTTTAACCTGCTTAGAAAAAAATAAATTTACTAGACACGTTAATTTCCTAAATCCGTAAGCTCAAGAGAGATGCTGTCTGTCTACAGCACTCAAGAGCTGTGGTTGAATGACTCTTAAGCCGTAAGACTTTTCTGCGGCAAAGCTTACCCATGCTATCCAGGTCCAAGGCATCGGCCACAGACTTTTTGCTGTCGTCGCTTGCGATGGCGCGCTCAAACGCCTTGCGCTTCACGATCTTGCTGCACTCCTGGTACTTGAGCTTGGCGTCCTTGTCGTTGGGTCTTACTTTCACCACCTGAACAGGCGATTCAATTAAGAAATGAAAGGAGTGCGATTCAAAGGAATACATTTTTTTTTTTATCGTTTCATAAATTATTAAAGCGATCCACGTAGGGAAAGTCCCTGAAGGTGGAAGATTTCGTTTTCGATTGACATACTTGGATAGTTCTCAGTGACACTGGTGGAACAATCAACCGCACCAGAACATCAACAGGCCGATAAGCACAACTACTGCATGAATGGAAATTAAAAACAAGCCACAGTTGTGCGATTGTGGCCATGCAATGCAAACTATGGGCCATACAGTAAACCACTAGTCTGCGCTCCTTCAAATGCAGCAACAAAACTTCACCAACTCTCCTGAAGCCCTCTCGTAGCTAGCAGACCTCGCCATTGCCATTTAGCTCCAGAATATGCTGCCACACGCAAGAATTGACACAAACACAGCAAACGTATGACATGTAAAAACTATTTCAAAGTATATACTTATGAATGGCATAGCTTTGTGCTATCAGGAAATCTGGGAATAAGACAAGGCCAAGAGTAGCTTTAAAAAATATAACTCTCATCCCTCTTTCTTTCTACTTTATTTAGCCTTAATCAGATACTAAGGGAACCTGAAAATAAAATAACTCGAAGGGGAAAAAACATGCATAGAAAACTTGGAGTAAACTAACAACAGTTTTAAAAGTAAACCATTGGAATGGAAATTTAAATAAAATTCTCACAGAAAATATAAGCATAAAACTACTATAAATGTACAAAATCTGTAGCAACTTAATCAAACCGAAAATTCATAAAATGGGGCATATCAAATTCTAAACAATTAAAATAATTATATAAACAAATGAAGCTACAAATGTCTTCAATACAACTGCAAGTAATTGCCCTTGGGATAGTGACAAAGGATTGATCTTACCTACATCACAAGGTCTGTCTGAACTGTTATAATTCAATAGATGTGAAGGCAATTGTGTAAATATTGTGTACACAGACCAATGATAATGCTCCCTGGTCTGTGTACACATCACTCTTGTCTAACAGTATGCCAGTGTAACATGGTTTTGTACCGATACTATATACAATCAAACTAATATCAAGAATATCCAATAAATAAAAACTTGTTTACCTCCCTTGTATATTTAAAAATGTATGTTTGTTACAACTGTACTTGTTATACCCAGGTCTCTATGGAAACAGAAACTTTCGGTTTCAGTGTGGTCTATTCTGGTTCATAAAGGTCATCCCATCTGGTAATAAAGGTCATCTGGTTATGAAGGTAATCGTTTTTTGACAAACAGTAGGGAGGGTTTCACGCCAACTCGTTGATAATTTAGTCGTTTAATTACAACTGTTTGCAAATACAGTTTTCATCGTTCAGCTCTCAAATAGTATTTATAAATATTTCACATCCAATGGAGATTGCTGGGAGCTAAATAAAGATGGTGAGCTGACAAATAGCCAGTGACTCCTCTGTATACTCATGGAAGTAGTAATAACATATCTCCTTCTAAAGAAGATAATTAATTATGTAAAAAATATGACCTCTCAGTTCAGCGGATATTCCAGTGTAATTGTAGGGCCATATCAAAACCCAAATAAGGCGGAGGGCAGCACCAATTATTCCAAGTAGATGCCTATAACAGCCACCCGGCCTTATAGAATTATCACCATACCTATTTAAGATGTGATTTTCAAATTGATTTGCAGGTTTAAATGCAAAACTACAGGTGGTAGAATGCTGATATATGGTAAATTGTGACAGTCCCATGGTCTAAAAGGTTGTTCAAGATTCCTTCTAAATAAATCGATTTGCATGAAGAGCAACTTGCTTGATATGTGGCCAACAAACTTAAACCATGAAATATTTTACGAGCAATAACACGGCAACTACCAATTATAATTTTCCCCGAGTCACATCAAATGACTTTTGGCAATCTGGATTTAATTCCCAGTTTCCACAAACTATTCACCAAGTAAACATCTGGGTTCTAATTATCACAGAGCACCAACACCGAATAAGGCAAATGAGAATTTGGGAAAGCACAATAAGACACGAGCGGGCAAACGGCAAATGGAACGGTGCAAAAAGAGCGAGAGTGCAAACGCAGCCAGGGAATGATAAGTCCAAATTAAATTGGCAGCCCACACAGACAGAAACCCATCTCTGGCACGGTCACAAGCAGGAAGCTCCACAGGCAACAATACTGCGTGGTTCCTTCGGCAGGGAGTGTGAGAGTACTATTCACAAAAGCCCATAGAAAATCCAACAGAAGATGCTAACGTGAAAGTCAAGGTCATGGCGGCATACCCTGTGTAAAAATGTGTGTAGAATAGTCTTAGCTACTGGCTCCTAATGTGTTCCGTGATTTGTGGCTGCAGAGCATATGTTTGATATTGAAACTGCATTACAAGTCACTGGCCTGCTCAGAGAGCTGTCATGTGCCAGGAATCAAGTAATGATCCAGTAGCACAGTGCTCATTTATTCAATTCTAGTGCACTTGGTCACAGAAGACTGCATACATTTAAAGTATACTTATCCAATTGTGTTTTTTTGTTCTATGTACACAAGTACAGCAAATGGCACACTTTCCTGTACACGTTTGGAATACAGTCGAAAACATGCAGGTGGCATGCAAAGTTGCGTCACTCCTAATGCTGAAGGCTTAACAAAAAAAAGCCTTTGCTCTGCCCCGAGGTCCAACACCATAAAAGTGTAGCGTAGCTCTCAGAGACACTGTCTTGTTCATTTATATGTGAAATGAGTCCAACTCAGTCGCAGACATTGTCTTGGGAGCAACACATTTTATTTAACTCTTAGCACAACATACTCCAGGCTATTAACACAACATACTCTCGGGTGGTGACCACCCGCTAACCACGCTACGGCGAAACTAGACGCGGTTCCACTATCCTGGTCCGGACCACAAGCTGGGTCCTGGACCGCGTGGCTGGAGTCTTCTTTAAGCTTGACGTGGATCTCCTGCCTCTCCAACAGAAAGAACCCCGAGCCCCTCTCAGGGCCCCCCTTATATCGGGCCGGGAAGCCCCCACTAGGGCTGGTACTACACCCCGTGTCCGGGGTGTACACACAACAGTATACATCCTGCCGTGGCCTTGCAAGCCCGGCACCACACAGTGGCATTTTCCCAGTCACTACATGTGTATATTTATTATGAATAAAATCCGCCAACTCACTGATAACTTAACGAGCAACCGCGTGTGACTATATACACTTGAGTAACTTAGGTAACTCTATTCTGAGACAACATAACTCTAGCCTTCCAAGACTACAAGTTGCCCACTCCAGGATGATGAACACGACCCGCTCCAAGATGACGACGGCGACGGCAGTTCCCCCACAACAGCAGCCCAGAGCCCCGGTTCACGCCGGCTTTTATCCCCTCATGACCCGGGCACGCCCCTATTCCCAAACCCTCTCTCACCACACCTGGCCCTGTCTGTCTCTGCCCTTATTACAATTTACAACCGTTAGGTCCCGTGCTTCCCCTCACTCAACACTGTCAACGCTTGTCGCATCAATCATTATTAGCGACCACTTAGGTCCCACATTACCCTAACGTGATCCTGTCTGTTCCCATTACGTTAATTAGTAACCATGGCCACGGGAAGCCGTACTGTCCCTACATCACCCTGTACTGTCCTTACAAAAGTCATGTGAATAAATGCAAAATGCAGTCCTGCAATTGCTTGCTCACATCACTGTTGGCAGAAGGGCTTCCACTGCTAGGCATCTCTGTCCACTCTTCCATGCTGGCCTGACATGTTTGAAGAGGTGGAAGTACCCGCACTTTACCCCACCACATGCACTCTGCTGATCGACAAACTGCAGTGCACCCACTTATACTGCTGGGTGGACTGAGGTGGGGGGTGAATGTGCCCCGTTTTTTGAGGTTGAGGTTCATGGAGGACCAGGCCTATCCCAATCCCTCTTGATCAATCCCTCGTTTTCCTGGATAAAAACTACACCACCATTTACAAAAGTCCTAATTCGTAATTTTAAATTATTGTCATGCAACGTACAATTGAATAGTTGCTGTAAAGGGCCTTGCTAAAAGGCGCTATATAAATCTCATTACGATAAGATAAGCTGGGTCCATTAGATCAAGGCCGGAGAGCACTTTTAGTTTTCCGAAACCTCAACATAGGATGCCAACCTCGGTCTCACAGGCCCCCCACCCAGCACGGGCCCCCCACCCTCTCACCGTCTCGTAGTCCTTGAGGGCCTCCTTGAACTTGCCCAGTGCCATTTTGGCGGTGGCGCGCCGGTAGTAGCCCTTGATGTACGCCTTGTCAAGCTCGAGAGCGCGCGTCGCGTCCGCGAGCGCATAGCCGTAGCACTCGGTGCGCAGGTACGACAGGCTGCGATTGCCATAGTAGATGGCGTTGTCGGCGCACAGTGCGATGGCGTCCGTGTAAAACTTGATGGCGTTGTCGTAGTCCTTCACTGCAAGGGGTATTGGGAAGAGAGGGCACAAGGGATGATAATTTTCCACATTATTGTATGGACTCTCAATAATCCACACTTAAGTTGACTGCACTTGAAATCAACTAAAGCATTTTAGGAAATCCCACATTTTAAGAAGGAACAATACGTCTTTACCAAGTTACGTGGGTCTTTACAGTTGCGCTGTATTGCTCTTCGACGCAGCATGACCCGAAACACATCGGTGATCCTTTATGTTTGTTCATTCTACGATGGAAAGGTGGTACACAAAGGGTGGACAAAAGCTAAACATCCCAAGAATGCTGCCATGCATCAGCTGGCCAGTCTCGTGGTCAGCATACTGTCGTGGAATTATCTGTCCAATTCCTGCCACTTTCATGTAATTTTGCTACAAAGTTCACGTATTTCTTTATAAAAATTATTTTAAAAAGGTCAGCGTATACCATCTTTGGGTGTCTTCAAGCTTGAACAAATCTGGGTAACGGTCATCCCATTTAGTGGCCCTTTACCAGTGGTGAAAATGCCGATCTCATCGCAGGATACAGTCTCTCACGAATAAAACCAATGTTGACTTCCCATAAAGCAGTAATCATTGTATTGTCCATGGAGGAGCAAGATAGCGCCCGATACAAATTTGAACCCGCCATATTGCGATTGTCGATTTGATCGTCGACCATAACACTAATCCAAACTAAAATAATAAAACTTAACCGCCTTGGGCTGTCACACGAGTAATTTAAGAGCATTAATTATGCATTTAATAAAATAAAAGCAGCTAGTTAACAGGACAGTTCATTAAGTGTACTTACACTTTTCATATTTACTAGCTTGTTTGCCCGTCCTCGGACGGAAGCTGAAATATTAAAGATGTACATTTACCTTCTTCTTAGGTTTTTTCGGTAAAGTCACGTAGAAAGTAAAATAAAATAAAAACAAAAATCTGGCTGTGACGGTCCCACCTGATGACGGAGACTTGTGTTGCCTCCGAAACGTCGTGATTTTTGTTATTATTTTATTTTACTTTCTACGTGACTTTACCGAAAAAACCTAAGAAGATGATTCCTTGCAGTCACGAAAGCTTCAAATCTAGAATGTACATTTACGTTTTCTCGTGTGATTGTATTTGTTTTAGGAAATGTTGCACAAAGATATTTTTCTTAACTTATTAAATGAAATTAAGGACTTTGGAATATTTCTTGGTATACAATATTTTGTGTGAATCTCTTATCACTGGTCAAAAGGTTTCCCTACAGTTGACTATCCTTGATGAACACTTTCATCCGCTGAGGATTTTTAGATCTAGACAGAGCCACGTACAACTGTTCATGGGAAAATACGGGTTCATTGAGATAAATACCCAAATTTTCAAAAGTCTGACCCTGGGAATTATTGATCGTCATCGCATACGCAGGAATTATCAGAATTTGTCGTCGTTTCAGTTCGAAAGGAAGAGTGACATCACTTTGAGCTAGGTCGAGTCTCCCGATGAAGACAATTTCGCCTCGGTTGCATTCCGATACAATATCTGTGGTGATCAAGTTATTTTGTCATGATTTGACGATCAAACGCGTTCCATTGCAAAGACCGCTCTTCGGTTCAGATTTCGCAGCAGCATGATGATAATGCCTGTCTTCAGTGCCAATGTGTGTGGCGGCATTCCTGAAGGCGTTTCATCATGAAGAAATTCTGGAGGGTAATTTAATGCGTCCGCAGAATCTTCCGACACGATCGAGTCAGACCTGTAATAAATTCAGAGATATCCACACAGCTGTGTGATGATGTTTCTGTTCATTTCGAGAATGTCCTTGTTGGTAGGTGCCAGAATCGCTCTTTTCGCAAGCTCTTCGGCAGGCATGTGTTGCAAGTTCTGACCTAAACTGCGGTGACCAGATCATCAACCGTTATCATTTTAGGTGGAATTTCAATGGAACCTAACGGCACACCAGATATCTCCGGCAAACTTCCCAATCCAAATTTCAGCAGCCAATTGTTATGTTCATTTTCACCATCACTCTGAAGGTTTGCCGTGAGAGTCAATTTGGTAAACTGCTGCCATAATACGCTGGATTTGATGCAGCACTCGATAACATCAACATGGGTGTCTTTTGCTACAACCAGCAAAGTCTGTCCTGAAATCGCCACCGATTACGATGACTTTTCCACCAAACGGCCATTGAATCTGCAGGATGTCGCGCAACAGCTGATCGACACATCGAAGGCCATGCTTTGTCAGCATCGTAATTTCATCAATGATGATGAGCGAAGCTTGTCGTAGCGTTTTGCCTTCTGGCGAATTCAGTCTCATCGACGCAAACGATGTGTCGAGGAGGGGAACTGGAAGCTTGAATCCGCTGTGCGCAGTTCGTCCGCCTTTCAGTAAAGTCGCTGCGATTCCAGTGGTCGCAAAAGGAAGAATGATTTGACCTTTTCCACGAACAAATGAGACCAGCGTGGAGTACAGAAAAGCCTTTCCAGAGCTGCCAGGACCATCTAAGTAGAAGTCTGTTCTGGACATGCTCATCGTCAACAGCTCTCATAATTGCTGTGAAATCTTCCAACTGTTGCCCATTAAGGGAGCAAATTCTCGTTTCAGCTTCTTGTTCTTCTTGAACTGCGTCGTATAGCTGAGCTTCGATTGGATGTCCTATCAGTTGCAGAATACCAATTGATGCGCAAGACAATCCATGTTGTTTGAGAATCGAGTTGATGTCGTGCAGAGCCATGTTCAATGCAACATTTCCGTTATGACGCCGTAGATAATCCAGCGACATGTCAAGTGAATGCTTGTTCCACAACAGGCGAGCGTTTGTTGGCATACAGAAGCAGCAAATGTATGCAAATGTCTGTCGCATTTGATATGTCGCGGACTCCGACATGCATCAATCCCATTCTTCGTCTGAATCCAGAAAATGACGATGAAAGGCAGCTTCCTTGAAGGTGTTGTAAACGACGCCATCGACGGTTTTGAGGAATTTAAAACTGGTAACGCTTTTGACGTGCAGCAGGAGCATCCTCAGATAGAATCGCTCCTCATCTTTGATTCCAACAGTGTACAATCTCGCAACGATCTTAGTGCCTCCTCTTTGTCGCTACTTCCAGTTGTTGTTGACATACACATAATTGTATGGAATGTCGTTGTAGAGAAAATCTTGGGCGTTTGGATCAATCACGTTGAGCTGAAACAAAGATTCGAGCTTCGTGCAACCAGTTCATGCGGCTTCCAACGCCTCTTCTTCTCGACCTTCTTGAAACAACGCATTGCTGATTTGGCAAATGCACGGGCAATCTCATCACGGAACGCGAACGGCCATGCATTGGCGACTCAAGCAAACGCCACATAGCTTCTGGTGCACTCACGTACCTTGTGTTGATGAAATTTGACAACTTGTCGTGTAGAAGTTGAGGATTCTTGCCGGCAGTGATCGTCATTTTGGCACAGTCGAATCCTTTGTAAATATTTATAAATATATTTCACAGCTCTAAGTGATGTACAGACTTCGACGTTGATGTGAGCATTATACCACAGCAGCAGATAGGGATTGTACGGCACCACATATCTGTTATCCATTGATGATCCACGAACATCACCTGAAATTCCTTGTCGCCGACAATACAGAGGATATCCGTTCACATTGTGTGCTGTCGTGGTAGCAAATTGCTTCGGGAATGCCTTTGAGCACTTACCATCTTGCATGCAAGGTGTTCGAGGATTCGCAGCTGCGCATGGGCCATGCATCATGCATCGTGACAATTTCGTGCAACCGCGGATTTTCAGTCGCAACGGGAATTTCAGCAGACACAACTTGATCGATGGGCTCAGAGCTTGTGAATTTATCGTCAACTCGCAATGTTATCAAGATATGTGCATGAGGCAGTCCGCGTTTCTGGAACTCGATGGTGGAGACGAAAGCCGTTGAGATTCCCAGAACACCATGTGCAGTGAGATCCTGCATCAACGATTTCAGTTTCAACTTGAAAACACGTGCCACTAAGTCTGGTCGATCAGATGCTTGTTCACCTTGCTGCAAATTGTTGGCAATTTCTTTCCAGCTTGGATTCGCAGTTAATGTGATGAAAAGATTAGGAGCGCCTAGCTTCGCGAAAATCGACATCGTGTCCGTGCTTTGCTCTTTCATGTTCCGGGGTGAACCTTCGCAAGATGAAGGCAGAATAACAGGAACTCCGGCTTGTCCCCCAGCGTTATGAGAGGCATTCTCCATGTGATCGGCAAGTCTTTCATGAAGCTCAACTCGTAATTTCTGCTGATATTGGCGAATGTAATTCAAATTATTCGCTTCAACCTGCAGGTACGAATCGACAATCCACTGTCATGTGAGCTTTCCAGCACTGATTCGTGGTTTGAATGTGCCTCTGATAGCCGTTTGCGCTGCAACATAATGTAATTTGGTGACATTCCCTCTCGTTGCGTTGACTTGAGCTCCAGCATAAGCCTCACGTTGCCAATTTAGTGGCCATCCAGTTTCACGAAACAAATACAACAGCGGATAGGACATTGCCTCCAAATTTGGTCTCAGAATGTTCAGATTAAACATAGGCTGTTGGGAGTTGTCTGGATTCTTCAGATACACGCAAATGTCACATTCAAAAGGCGGCTCACCATCGTTGTTCACAAACACCATAGCGATCTCGTTGGCAGTTGGTGCATTGTAGTTGACGCTGATCCTAATGACGATCTCGCCGAAACACCAAATTCACAACCGGCGTCGCCTCGCCTGCAGCATTTGCTTCCTGTGCAGCTCGATCTTCTACTTCAGCGAAGCATGGTGTATGTGTTGGCGAATCGATTGTGGATTCGAAAGTAGCGATCAATTTGATCCAGAAGCCGTGGATTGCACTGAGTGTTGGCAGGATGATTTGTTCAAATTTCTGTTGCTTGTGTGCTGTCGACAACGTAAAGTTGAGCGTATTGTCTTGCTTGACCATTAGTTGGTTCAAGATGGCTTTTCTTGTGCTAAATTTTGCCATGAACCTTGAACACGTAAGGACTGCCTCCATGGAAGTCAACAACCTTAGCTCCCATCGATGCAAATGACAATGCTCTGTTGTATGAACGAACATTTTCACGGGATGCTCAGGATTTGATCGAAGCTCACGGAGAAATTGAAGATATTGGACCATGTTTCCATTCGAGTCAATCGGCTTTTCCACTTTCACTTTGCCTTTCCGACAGCAACTTCTGAATTTTCCATCTGATGGCCGCTCCGCAGCAAATTTTCGTGAACCACAGAACTGGCAAACGACATTCCACACACTGCAGTTGTATTCAATCACTTCAGCTTCCACAAAGTGATTTGCCTCAGCACGAATAGCTTGACTACGATGTTCATGTCCTGCGAGACAATTATCAGTATTGCCCTCTTGCTCTCATCGATTTGCTTGAGAAAGAGCGTGAGCTGCACGTCAAGCTTGCGTCCAATCCGGACTTTCTTGTTCTCGTCGATTTGCTTTCCTTTCAGCATTCTCTCTCAGAAGTCTGTCCAAAATTTCTTGGCTCTGGTGAACTCTCCATCTCTGCTTTTTTTCTCTTTGCAAATTCTGTTTCTTAGCTGCAGTATCTTCGTCCTCCATGATAGTTGGCAACCCTGGACTGACGTATTTAGATATGACACTTTACATGTTCCAGCAGCTGGAACACTGCGAATAAGGTTGGCTCTCGCATTTTAGACACTTTATATGGGCAGTGAGATCGCCAGAGATGCCAATTTTTTTTTTTAAGAGCAAAAAGCATTAACATTGGTGATTTGTTTTAGCAGGGACTCTTCTGTATCTTGTGCAATTTTCAAAGGCAAACAATTTGTCACAAAATAATTTGAATAAACAATTCACTTCACTTTAACACTGCTTTCAACTCACCTGAAGCTTTGAACTGACAATTTTTTCTTCCCTGATGGCCGATTGATAGCGAAAAGTGAAGTAGACTGCCGATACTGTCAGAAGTCAGTTTTCAATTAAAAAAGACCAAAAAGAACCATTAAAGTTAATTCAATGGCAGTGAATCTTGCACAAAAGTAAGTCATCAAACACTTCACTGCATTTCACTGTAGCACTTTATTAATGGCAGTGATTCTTGCACAAAACTACATCATAAAATACCTCACTTCATGTCATGGTAGCACTGTATTTAACTCACCTTCAATTTGTTCAAATTCACTGCTCTGATACTTTTTTCTTCAGCTTTCGCTCGCTGGGGTTGAAATAAATTTGAATTCGATACAATATCTGGAAAATCACCAGGGAAATGTCTATTTTATCATAATTTAGAAGCATAAATTAGACTTAGCTGTTGTTTCAAGTGCTGAAAAAATAAAGATACCAAATCCACTTTGTTGCTGTGTGGAATTATTCATTTGATTCACTCCCAATAAAGAAACGTCAAATTTAAAGCGAATTTGTGTAACAAATGTTTTCTTTCCGCTCGACCTTCTTCTGCGCGAATGTAAAAATCCACCCGCTTATGATCATTAATGACGGGGTGGGGGGCCTCATGTGGAGTGACGTCACGTGCGGCACACACACATTCTTGGCCCGTTATATTAGTAATGCCATACAAATGGGTGAAATAAACTTAAAAATGGACAGTAAAAACAAAGGACATTGCAATTCCCACAGCTGAATACCATTTTTTTCATAAAATGTCTGCTGCTGGAAAAAAATATTCCTTTGCTCAACCAAGGGGGCATTCCCTTTGGGCCAATGAATGGAAACAGGCACTCAATATGGGAACCTATCCCTATGAATCGCCAATCACACATTCACAATTTCAATTGCCACCTAAATCTGGTGGGTGGTGACATCTCTCAGTCACCCGTGGAGTGACTCCCCGTGTGAAATTGTCACACAATGTTCCCACAACTTGGAGAATCGTTATACAGACATGCCGCCCCGCATATCCCCGAGACAGAAGGCTGACATGCTTCAAGAACCTGCTTTTGCAATACCGAATAAAAACAATTATAGCCTCTCCAACATGTATCAAGATTATACATTGAAACAGTGCATATCATTGCAATATATAGCGTACCTTTGTAAATCTACTGCCAAACGATGTAATGTAGGTTGTGGAGGTTATATGATCATCCTTTACTAAGCTGGTCAGTGTAGCTGTGCGAAGATGGGGAAAATATGTGGAAGCACACAAATACAGAACAATAGATTTTGTTGCACTGCCCTCTATAGTCTGAAGAGTAACAACACAACTCTGTGACTTGTTCATAATCATTAAGTGGGTGTCCACCATAGATTATAATCTATGGTGGACACCCACTCAAGCACTATCAAGGCTAGAGCTTGCTTATCTTTTGAGATCGGGTACATTTCGAGTAGTCATGTCATATATAATTATAAATAATATATTTAATGACATTGATCTAATAAATAATGTATATGTAGTCATACTGTATACATAGTTATATTATATAATTTTATATTATAATATACCTAATTATTTGATATTGTCATATCTCTATACATACTATTTTACGCAAATCTTTGATTGTAATTCCAGTTATCTGTGATGCAGCCTATCTGCAATTCATTCCGTTATTTCACCTTATCTTATTACCCACAAATATGGTACAACATAGCTTAAATGAAATGAATAACAAGGTTGTAATGTTTTATATATATATCGCTAGATTATCCCATGGATGCACAATTTCCATGCACTGTATAACAAAAGTTATCCCAACATAGGAAACTATCTGTAGAGCCAGTTGGTGATCCACACTATTCTCTCGAGGAACTAGGGTTTAACATCTGTCACCAGACCTGGCATAGTGTTAAAACACACAAACGTTTGGCCTAAACTGCTTGAGCAGGTGTTTTATTTATCATCACATACATATGGTAATAATCTCACATTAACCAAGATATTTTTTTAAAGGCCAGTGATAAAGCAGTAAAAAGTTTGGAGAGAAAATAATAACATATTTTACTTGCATTTAAATCAAACAGCCATAAAAGAAAACATCTCTTGAGGTTACAGCCATTCCGTGCAGCACACGGCAGCAGCAATTACTCAGTGACCACAGAGGGCTGTCATCACTGAAAGGGTTAAGGTGTGGAAACATGGCTCCCCCCCCCGAAGAAATGCTACACTACACCAATTTGGGCTTTGGAAATCTTCCAGAAGACTCCGTAGGACCTGAAAGGATATTAAAGATTTCTTAATTTACTCATCTTAACAGATGTGCCTGAATTTTGATAATCCTGCACCATGAGACTTGTTCCACGGTTTAAACATTGAGGTTTACAAATTTAATAAGTACAACGTGAAGACGGGGGAATTAATACTCGTTTAATATCATAAAGGTAAAATCCCGACCTTGCACAACATAGCAGAAAATGAGTAGAATTCTGCCAATATCATTACACTTGGCTGAAATCATCAATAGTTCACTTTGTATTGTGTTTATCAGTGCATTCCAAACGTTTGTTTCTAAGTGCGTTGACATGTTATGGAGGAGGCTCGTGAAGGACGCTGCTACTGGGCAGTTGGAGGTAGTCACCCTCCAGCAATAACGAAGGGCAGAGAAGCGACGCTCACAACAACGAGCGCAACGCTGGGTCGCTAAAACACAGCAAGTTGGCACAGTAGGGGGCACAGGTGGTGCATCGGCCAGTCATCTCAATCAGTTGACCCATGGCACCTGCTGGGTCAGCCCCGTGACCTCCTTACCGGCGGGCGTTCGACCCTTCACGTGGCCTTAACGTGCACGTAGCCTGGCACAAGCGCTGTGGTGACGTCAACGCCACTTTGTGGCGAATGGAGGTTGTTGTTAACATGTTTAACATTCCACACGTGTATCGAGGTTTCAGTTTCATTCATTTGGTATCGCCCTGTGAGCCATTGATTTAAAGTTTTCGTGACTGCAGGGATTCATATTCTTGGTTCTTTCGGTAAAGTCACGTAGAAGGGAAACAATAAAATAATAATAAAAATATATAAAACAAAAGAACCAAGAATAAGAAAACATCTTAAAAGTGACTGCGCGCAAACAATGAGGTAATGATCACCTCGGATGCGGTCTTGTTTTTTTTAACTTTTTTTTATCGTGCACGCTAAATATTGACACAATTATGAACTAATCAATATAATTTCACATATCCAAAACGGAGATAAACCTATATGGAAATCACAAACCATAGGAAAGTGCGATATTTACAATGAGAGATGAGCATCATGCCAAAAACAGGCAGTCGGTTCCAACATACATTAATAATACTGCTAAGCAAATGAGTTTCACAGCTGTCTACTCGGAGTAAATTCAAGACAGGGAATTGCTATAAGTTAGTAATGTGCCGCCAGTCTGTATAAACACTCAACACACGGTTATTTTCCTTCTTATGCTGCTCATTAATGCTGTAAAAGATTAGGCTTTCGTGCTGTGAACACACAAAATAAACGTGCTCATGTTTCGAACCTTATTGGTTACCCCCGTGCCCTGAGAAATCTCTACGCTTATCCGACAAAGTCCCATCACAAGAGAGAAACAACAATCAATACACGTTTTGTTGATGCCCATATTCAAACGTCTGTAAGCCGTATGGACCTGAAAACTAAATTTCCCTGTTCAAGAATGTGGTAAACCGTATGGGTTGATAGCTATTCCATTACGACGCGTAGACTGTTCTAGAATCAGACGCAAGTCAGTTACGACACCACGGGGAGGGGGGGGTTAATCTTATCTTATAGAGCTTCTTACATCCAAGGCGCTTTACAAGAATTATAAATGGTACTGTACAATGAGGTTAGCTCAAAGTGAAATGCTGGCATGTGATAGAAGGAGATGGGTATGGAAGGTTAGCGAGGAACGGGGGGGGGGTACACCAAAGGAATGAATGTAGTGGAGGGGACTCATGAGTTGCCTTGTGCGAGAATATTATTTCGTGACTGTACCGAAAGACCCAAATAATCTTAATTCCTGCAGTCACGAAAGCTTTAAGTCAAGCTTGTGTGAGAATGTCCTTTGATTCCGATTCAGCCCGCATAGATTCTGATTCGGCCTGGATTCGTATTGAATAAAAGTGGAAGCGCATCGGTAAATAGGCGGCTAAACGGAGCTGACGTTGATGCCAAGTGGTCTTTATACAACCTCAACTCGGCCATCCGCTTAGTCATGGGGAGATGGGGCCGCATGTTGGCGGCCCTTCACGACAGCGCCACGCTATTATTTTAGCAGAGCAACAATCATCACGTACGTGGCTGCACGCACCCCCCGTTAGGCCACTATTTAAGCAACCCATACGACGACGGTGACAGAAACACGCGATTTGAACATCGAGAAGCTTTCAATTGAATGAGTCGTTTCAAACCAACAGTCCGTCAACTTTGCAGACTCGTCACAAGGCGGGCGAGGATATTATTAAACATAAAAAAACCCACATTACTGACAGGGGGTGGTCAATGCAAATTGAAAATCATCCGTGTATAACATCGCAATTAACTTCGATATCGCTCTCATAATCCACCCTCCCAAAGTCACAACGTAAGACTCGCGGGGCCAACTTAACCGGCGTAACACGATTACATTTCCTACATCACATGAGCTGGCAGCGGGTCACAAGCCAATCAGACGCGCGTCGATCCTGTCACGGGCCAATCGCGCACCTCGCCGCGTGCGTCACACGCGGCACGCCCACCAATCGGAGCCCCGCGTTCCCACAAGTCGCGCCTATGCGGACCACGCAATACAAACACCTGGGCAAACGCGGCCTGGGCTAGCCGAGGCAAGGGCGTGCGCCGTGGCGGCAACAACCGCGTGCCCCGGCGAGCCGCGACCGCTCTCTGCCTCCCCGAGGGCCACCGCTCATCGCCGGCGTCTCGCCGCAGCTCGTACCGTTGAAGTAGTCGTTAGCCTTGGCCTTGAGGCGTTCCGCCTGCTCGAGCTGCCCGTCTCCCGCTGCCGCCTCCTCCACGCGCGACTCGGCGCTGTCCGCCATGTTGGTAGGGAATAGGCCGGGGGAGGGGTGGAGGGGGGCGCGGGCGACCAATCAGAAGCGAGCTCTCGCGCGGGTGGCCACAGGCGGCCTCTTCCTCACGTGCAGCCAATCGGAGGCGAGCTCACATTCGGGGCAATTTAGGGGCGGGGGCGGTGGGCGGGGCGAGGGAGGGGCGGTGGGCGGGGCGAGGGAGGGGGCGGTGGGCGGGAACAAAATGTGAGTGCGAAAATGAGACACGCGGTGGGTACGAAGATCGACCACGTGTTTTGAATTTGATTTGTTACACGGGAATGATCCCGATTTAGGCAATTTATAAGCGAAATGCGTGGTGCGTAAGCAAGGCAACAACAAAAACACATTGTTGCAGATATTGCCCAACAAGTGAGGTGTGTGACGGTCTCAGACGAGACACGCGAATTGAAAATACCACTGAAAACACTAATATAACAGCAAGAGGAATAGGGACGTAAACACGCGAATCGAACAAGTGCAAAAGTGGGAGCAAAAGCGCCAGAAAAAAAAAATATTAGATGCAGATGCATTTCAAGCCATAAACGAGGTTCGCTTCAAAGGCCTTGACAATAAGCAGAAACTTACAATTAAATATATCAACTTAAACCTTAAAACAATTATCTGGGTGCCAGGCGAGGTCTCGCATGAATGTGGAGTGTGCCCCTTGTCTTTGCTGTTATTTACACGTGCACTCTGCACGAACACTAGCCTTTGCCGGACGATCGGCGTGTTTCAATGTGTTCCAATTCCTCTTGTGCCTGAAGCATATTTAATCCCAGCATTTTGTAACAGTTGGCCAGCTGCAATGGGGTGGTGACCCACAGCAAAGCGGTACTGTCCCCTTCTCTCTTACTCCAGCTGTGACTCGCCAAGTGGCCCCTGCAGTTCTCGGTATTTTCCACAGCAGCCGGTGACCCACCCAATCGTGGCTCCAAAGCCAGCTCTGTTGTTTGCAGCGACAGCGATGGCTATAATCTAAGTTGTCCCGTGGTTGTTGTTGGACTTGCATCCCACTGGGATTTTTTTGCACAGCGTTGGTGTACGGTGCTTTTTTTCTGGAAGACTTTGCAGTTTTTTCCTGGATTTTTCTGTTTGCGCATAGTCACTTTAAGATGTTTTCTTGTTCATGTTTTTGTTTGCTGCGGTTGCACCCGATTCAAGAGCCGAATGGCTCACAGGGCTATACCAAATAAATGAAACTGAAACTAAACTGAAACTCTTATCAGTGATCACTCTCTGCTCCATTCCGCTTTCTTGCCTGCCGATTGAGTAAAGCACTTTCTTCACTAGTATCTCGCTCCTGTGGCACAATTGTTGAATTCCCGTTTTGAGAACTTTTATCTTTATCCCCAGCTAACATATAAATCTCTTCATCTCGACATGGGATCTTTTTAAACTGCTGAGATTCCAAAACAAAAGTTTGAGCTGCGACGATGCATTATTTCTGGAGCTTTTTTTTTGCTAACGTCAAGCTTCCGATTATGTCCTGAAGGGCTTAATACCATCCCTGTCATTGACAAAGTACAATAATTACCAAAATTTCCCCACCCCTTCATAAATTGTAAACAAAAACAACTTTAGAGGCCTTATTCTAGTGGCACTCTACGCCAGTTAAAACACTGAACTCTGTCATTTCCCATTGCTGCAACTAAATTTTAGACCAACACTGGAAGCCACCCAGATATAAACATCAGGCGTGCTGACAATGAGAAGCAATCCAGTGTAGGGCATAGCCTCGGGATTATTTACATACTTTTATGTCTGGTGTCTGTGCTGTCCCACCCTCGGTGACAATGTATTGTGAGATTGAAGGCTGGAGGACCATGAAGTCATACTTTCTCAATGCCGCCGACAAGTCGTTCTGGCATTGACATCATATGCGCGCACACATGCCGGGAAATGCAAAATCACAATTTATCCCTAAATGCTTCGAATGTCAACAATACTCCGGCCATTAACTTACTGAGACCACAGTGGTCGGCTATTAAACTTTGGAGCTAGCTATTACTCTGTCTTGTGCTCCAGCTTCGCGTGCGCACCACGCTGCACACACACAGAGAGAGAGAGAGTTCCAGGAATTGGCGTAGAGTCGTGGCGATGTCCGTTTTTTTTCATGCACCAACAAAGGCTGGGCAAACGACTTAGCCTTCAGGGACAGCATGTCTTGCTCCACTCCCTCTCAGCAGTGCTCAATTGATGTACAGTATGTCACTGTTTTATTATTTACAGAGTATGTACCGCAGCCTCGTATTTTTAACCAGGTAAGAACCCATCGAGATAGGAAGTCCCATTTGTTTTTAAAGGAAGACCAGAAATGATAATATACACAAGTGACACAAATAATCACTTAAAGTTAAATTGTCAAGTTTAAAGTCACAGTGAAGACAACCATAAGCTGCAGTTTTACCACTGTTAATGGTTTGCGAGTGTATTCCAATCTCATCGGTCACACAACAAAGGTGTTTATTCCAGTCACATAATTGGCTTGCATCAAGCACAATCAACATGTGAGCTGACCGCTTTTGTAACTCATGTTTGAGGCTCAACCATTCAACATTTTGGAGATGGTTTGATGTTAGCCCTTCACATTTCTATTGACTCACACTCATTGCCAAGTTGCCATTATTTGGCTTCCACTATGATCTGCAAGCTTGGATTGATCTTACTTTTAATGTGATAGGTCGATATATGTAGTAGTTGTTGGTAGCCGATCTGATACCTTCACCATTACCTTGAATAGGTTCCCTGGCACAGACATTCCTGTCTCCTCAAAACATTATCACTGTGGGGGGTGCGGGGGGGGGCGATATACAATGCCGACACACAAGTCGAGGACAGCTTTTCCATATTACCGACAATATGAATACATCAAATAAATAATATTATCAGCTATGGTCTGACCACTGCTGTATGAAGGCCTCCTAAGCCACTTCTTAAAAAAGAATACGATCTATTGTCCGAATAACGCAAATGGACAATCGTGGCCTTCGGTAAGTCAGAATTTTATCTTCATGAGACACGACAGGTGCACACGTGTTCGTTTCGGCCCCATCTGCCAGTTGTAAACATTTATAACGAGCTTTTTTAAAATTGCCAATACAGGTTCTTTGCCCTTGAGGACCCACCTGCCTAGGCTACATTCAGAGCCAATTAATTTTGTCGGGAGGATCAGTATATGGTGGTCGCAGACTCCAAGATCCATTTTTCTACTCGTATAAAAAGCCTCGCCACCATACTCGACCAAAATTGTCGTTTTATCACCACGTGCAAAATATAACCAAGTCCTGCAATTTAATATCAGGGCTCTACGACACATTCGACCACTATTGAGTCGTGGAAACGCGGTGGCGTATTGCGACAAGTCTCGATTTATTGTAACTCACTATTCGACAGGAGATCTGGCAAAACATTACCAAGCTACAGCGTGTACAACATTGTTTGGCACGTGTTGTGACGGGTACTGCAGGTTTACGACCATGTGCGTTTAGTGCTCGCCAAGTTGCATTGGCTTCCGGTTGCCATAAATGAACCACAAAACCTTGCTGATCTCGTCAAGGAGCATAGACCACTCAAACTGCGGTCATTGTTGCAATGGCTTTTGGCTATCCATCGAATAAAAATGGTCACTGCATCGCGCATTATCAAATGCGCACGTGTGGCTATCTGGAACGTTCTCCCAATATAAGGAAGCCACTGGATTTTTTGCACTATTGAATCTAGATTGAAAACTCATTTCTTTAAAACTGCTTTTTGTGTTTAGTTTGTTGTCCTTCCCCCGCACCTCCGATTCGCACGGTTGGCTACATACGGGACGAAACAAGTTCAACATACATAACTTTGATCCACCCCACACTCAGAGCACATGGGTTCAATTCCAATCTTGCCAGGGCAGTGTGGGCGTGCCACGTTCTTAGGTTTCACTTGATGAAGACATTGGCATGTGCACATGATTATACAATCATAACCACGTGCGAATAGCACGGCTGGTTACGTCTGGTGCAAAATAAGTTTTACATACATGCGCATCAAGGTATGCACTTGTGGTCATGTGTGGTCATGTGTTTGCAATGTGTGCATGTATCCTCATGTTTAGCATTGTGTGTATATATAGCAATGTGTGGTAATTTGTAGCAATGTGTGCATATGTGGTTATATGTGATGGGTGGAGCAGTGGCATAGTGTTTAGCGCACTATGCTAATAATCCGGTGACCTAGGTTTCATTCGAACAGAAGTGATCATCTGTGCTGGTTTTGGGCTTTCCATGGGTCAACTCCGCCCTAAATAATTACCTGGTGTGATGTGGAAATATCGGCACTGGCCTTAAAAGGTAACAGCACTTGCCCCCACAATTTGTATAGCTGCTTTAGGAGCATCTTTGTATTTGGATATATGTGTTAAGGGTCCGTCCATAAATGACGTCACGCACCTAGGATGGTGGGGGTCAGACATTTGTGACGATGTGTGACGAGGGGGGGGGGGTTAGATAAATGTGACGTCACATCAAAATGCGCAACTTTAAATAAATATAGACAACACGTTCTACTTAATTAAATAGACTTTTTAATAAATGTTTTCTCCTACAACATCAGAGTGCAGCACCACAATAAATACGCACTACAATGACAATAGTTTAAAGCGATTGGAAGCGTGTTTTATTTTCAAAATGGAAATATGGTTTTGGGGGGGGCAGAGCTTTGTGACGTCATATTTGAGGGGGGGTCTGACTTTTTGTGACGCCGTGTGACGAGGGGGGGGGGGGTCAAAAATCGTCCAAAATCGCGTGACGTCATTTATGGATGGCCCCCAATACGACCCCACAGCCACACATGATGCTCACAGGACAACTGTGAACACAAAGTTGAATTTAATTACAATAACAAAAACCACAGAAATAACAATAGCAATAAAAGTAGCAGAAATAATCGTAGTTCTCTATCCATGTAGGAAAACCTCAGCTGCATCTCTTAAATGATGGTTAATGGAAATTCCAATTTCAGGAGGACCACATTTCGAAACAGCAAAGCCATAATGGAATTCAGGTCATTCTGACACATTCCAGGATCTTTCAAGGAACAGCCTGAAATGGCTTGGGAATGGCCTTGGGAATGTATCAGATCTGTCCAACAAAGCGTCCAGCCACTGGAGGAACCATTTCCCTTGATCCATTTCTATTCACGTGCTCCGTGGCCTCACCAAACTCACAAGCAGCATATGCCTCCAGGGCCAACACAGGTGGAGATCTAAGCACTGCATCTTACCCGCTGGACATACCACTAGATTTATAAGATTCAATTCCTAGGTATTTACCTATATATAGTGCCGAGAGAAAGTTTGTGAACCCCAATTAAAATTATGTAAATTCCATAGTTTTACCATGATAACCTTAAATAAAAACCGGTATTTTCTTAAATATCCAATAGGATTTATATTACCAAATTACATGCATTTGAAACAACACGGTGTATGAATTAAACAACCAATGAGGAATTAAGGTTCTGGGTAGGTGAAAAAGTAATTTAGCCCTGGTTTCATTAGCTTAATTAAGGGAAAAAGTTGAATCAGGTGTTTAAATAATTAGGTAGATCTTCTTGGTTCTTTCGGTAAAGTCACGTAGAAGGAAAATAATAAAATAATAAAAATAAAACACAATAAAATAATTCTCACGACGTTTCGGCCACAACGCAAGCAGCCGTCCTCAGGTGAAGACCAGGTCTGTCTCCCCGACATTTTTATTATTTTATTATTTACCTTCTACGTGACTTTACCGAAAGAACCAAGAAGATGAAAGATCAGAAACTTTGTGAGTTTGGTCTTCACCATACAGGTGTGTGTGGAAACAAGTCATGCCATGAGCAAAATAAATCTGAGGACCTCAGAAAAAAAGTTATTGATGCTCATCAGTCCGAAAAGGGTTATAAAACTCTTTCTTAGGATTTGAGGCTCCAGCCTACCACTGTCAGACAGATAGTCTACAAATGGGGAAAGTTCAAGACCACAGTCACTCTACCCAGGAGCGGGCGTCCTACCAAAATCTCTCCAAGAACAAACCTGAAAATCATCAAGGAATTCACAAAGAACCCCAAAGAAACATCCAAAGTTCTGCAGTCACTATACCCAGGAGCGGGCGTCCTTCCAAAATCTCTCCAAGAACAAACCTGAAAATCATCACGGAAGTCACAAAGAACCCCAAAGAAACATCCAAAGTTCTGCAGGCCACTCTCACTTTTGCTCATGTGAGTGTTCATGACTCAACTATCTGAAAAAGAATGAACAAGAATGATATTCATGGAAGGATAGCAAGGAGAAAACCACTGCTCTTCAAAAGAGCACATAGATGAGCCACAAGACTTCTGGAACAATGTTCTCTGGACAGACGAGTCAAAGGTAGAACTATTTGGCCTCAATGAGAAACGTTATGTTTGGTGAAAACCAGACACTCCTTTCGAACAGAAGAACCTCATCCCAACCATCAAGCATAGTGGTGGGAATGTGATGGTTTGGGGCTGCTTTGCTGCCTCAGGACCTGGACGGCTTGCCATTATTGCCACAACCATGACTTCTGTATTGTATCAGAAGGTTCTAGAGGAGAATGTCAGGCCATCCGTCCGTGAGCTGAAGCTGAACGGAAGGTGGGTCTTGCAACAAGACAATGATCCTAAACATACAAGCAGATGTACAGATGTCTGCAGAATACATTCTGCGTTTTACAATGGCCTAGTCAAATTCTGGACCTAAATCCCATCGAAATGTTGCCGCTCAAGGGGGTGTCACCAGTTACTGAATCTAAAGGTTCACATACTTTTTCACACATGGTTATTTAATGTAGAATTACTTGAGGATAAATACATGTTGAAAGAGTGTAATGTTTCTTTGTGTAATTTGTTGAATCAGGTTATCTTTATTATTAGGACTTAGATTAAGATCTAATAACATTTTAGGTTTGAAATATGTAAAATATGTGAAAATATTTTCTTGGCACTGTAACATCCTGTGAGTCGACCTGCATGGGGGATACTGTGATAGAATCTCTCTGTGTCTGTCCCAAAACTAAGCCATGGTTCATTTTCTTTGGGTCTTTCGGTAAAGTCACGTAGATAGGTTTAAAGAAAATAACAAAAAATATTTTCTTTGAACCTATCGACGTGACTTCACCGAAAGACGTAAAGAATATGAATTCCTGCAGTCATGAAAGCTTTAAGTCAAGATATAAGCCATGGTTCTAAACAGTGTAGAAACCCATGCTACAATGCAGAGACTTGAATACGATGACATAAACCTTTATTCAAGGCATCATGTTTGCAATGACCACAACACAAGTAGTCAAAAAAGCAAACAAAAAGAAGCAACTCTGATAAGGATGATAATATGCACTGTCCTTGAAGTTGATTGGCCCACACCCGAGACGGCTTTCTTTAGAGCCTAGTCCCCATTGGTGTAGGGCCAGATGACACCAGAAGGCGTACAACTCAAACACAGTGCAATATCAGAGTATTGAGAGCTCGGGGTAAGCATTTACACTATGAGATCTCTTTTACCAGTGGCAAAATATGATAGTAGGTTTTTACCCTTTTAACTGGTACAAAACTGACACCTTTATTCAAGGCATCATGTTTGCAATGACCACAACACAAGTGGGCCAATCAACTTCAAGGACAGTGCATATTATCATCCTTATCAGAGTTGCTTCTTTTTGTTTGCTTTTTTGACTACTTGTGTTGTGGTCATTGCAAACATGATGCCTTGAATAAAGGTGTCAGTTTTGTACCAGTTAAAAGGGTAAAAACCTACTATCATATTTTGCCACTGGTAAAAGAGATCTCATAGTGTAAATGCTTACCCCGAGCTCTCAATACTCTGATATTGCACTGTGTTTGAGTTGTACGCCTTCTGGTGTCATCTGGCCCTACACCAATGGGGACTAGGCTCTAAAGAAAGCCGTCTCGGGTGTGGGCCAATCAACTTCAAGGACAATGCATATTATCATCCTTATCAGAGTTGCTTCTTTTTGTTTGCTTTTTTGACTACTTGTGTTGTGGTCATTGCAAACATGATGCCTTGAATAAAGGTGTCAGTTTTGTACCAGTTAAAAGGGTAAAAACCTACTATCATATTTTGCCACTGGTAAAAGAGATCTCATAGTGTAAATGCTTACCCCGAGCTCTCAATACTCTGATATTGCACTGTGTTTGAGTTGTACGCCTTCTGGTGTCATCTGGCCCTACACCAATGGGGACTAGGCTCTAAAGAAAGCCGTCTCGGGTGTGGGCCAATCAACTTCAAGGACAGTGCATATTATCATCCTTATCAGAGTTGCTTCTTTTTGTTTGCTTTTTTGACTACTTGTGTTGTGGTCATTGCAAACATGATGCCTTGAATAAAGGTGTCAGTTTTGTACCAGTTAAAAAGGGTAAAAACCTTCTATCATATTTTGCCACTGGTAAAAGAGATCTCATAGTGTAAATGCTTACCCCGAGCTCTCAATACTCTGATATTGCACTGTGTTTGAGTTGTACGCCTTCTGGTGTCATCTGGCCCTACACCAATGGGGACTAGGCTCTAAAGAAAGCCGTCTCGGGTGTGGGCCAATCAACTTCAAGGACAGTGCATATTATCATCCTTATCAGAGTTGCTTCTTTTTGTTTGCTTTTTTGACTACTTGTGTTGTGGTCATTGCAAACATGATGCCTTGAATAAAGGTGTCAGTTTTGTACCAGTTAAAAGGGTAATAACCTACTATCATATTTTGCCACTGGTAAAAGAGATCTCATAGTGTACGATGACATAATTTTGGATACGATATGTTTTACTATACTGTGTTTATTCACGCGAGTTGATGTACAATATATCCCAAAACGTATGCTATATATAATCGTCATCCACGGCCAATCCTCTGTTGGATGAAGTCCTCCCCAATCCACCACCATCTTTCATGATCCTACGACATCATAATCCACATGGCTCCTGCACACAAGCTGATGAGCTGATTTCATTGCTTGCTCCATCCCCCCACCCCACCCAGGGGATGTCATATGCAACAGTTCCATTCCATATTTATATCTAATATATTGTGCCCTGGGATAAAATACGTGAAAAACTAAATACATACCCAATAGTAATTCTGGTTTGGCAATACAATATACCTATATTGTCCTCCATTTTGTTGTTCTAATCCAGGGGTCGGCAACCTACGGCTCCGGAGCCGCATGCGGCTCTTTACGGGCTGCTTCTTGACGATATGTACGTATGTACAGTATGTACTCAGTTGCATTGCGGCTCTTGAAATATTGAATTTTGTACCGAATTGGAAAGAAAAGGCTCTTCTTGTTATTTTGGTTGCCGACCCCTGTTCTAATCTCTTCCAGTTAACTTCTGACCACCCCAAGCTAATAAAACCGTTGGCCCTGTGAAAGTGTAACAGTCACCTGTAAATAAATTATAACATGTTAAAACAGCACTGGCCTCCGAGATTATTTTACGTGCCTGAGATAGAGCAGTTGTTCGTACGCGACACGCGTGCGTTTCCCATACACCCGTGCCAAACACCTGTTGTGTGGAAGTCATTGTTTTGTGGGAGTATCCCAAGGATACAAAATTCACCAGCACTCCCTGAATTAATTCCTTATCCCTGCAAGCCTGCAGTGTCCTCATTATCAAGACCACAGTCTAGATGTAAGGGAAACCTGCACGATGGCATTGATGTGACCGGGTGGTTTTTTGTTAACCTGTACGCACTTATGGAAAAAAACTATCGGTGGCCATGAGTAGGAATTGCGCACCTTGTTATTTATTTGGTATATTTGTCGTTATGTTTAATTTTTCGCAGTGTGCAGTACAGTTCTTCGGTGTGTTTTATAATCGCGTAAATTGTCGGGGGAGCTATACGGCAGAAACCGCAAAAAACCCACACAACGTGTGATACAACAGCAAATGGGAGCGATTTGTATGAAATACAAATTGGTCGTGAAATCTAGCATTAAACAAAACAGCGTATGGTATTTTTGAAATAAAAAATTACTTGCTCACTCCACTTCCAGCAAAAGGGCATCCACTAGAGGTTCCTTCAGAGGGTGTTTTGGCCTACTCTTTCATGCTGGTCGGACCCCACCACACACAAGTTGCCGATCCACTGTAAATGGTGGACGCACATTTATACTGCTAGGTGGACAGAGAGGTGAGGGCATTTAAGAAACTCGCGCCATTGCTTCAACTGCCACGTGCCTCGAGATCGAACCGGTGACCTCTGGATGTCAGGACCAGTGTGCTGACCGTTTCACTGTGGCAGCATTCTAATAAAATGCACAGACTATAAAGGTTTTGGGACTCCTGCGTATTTCTGTGTTCATTGTTTTCACTGTGTACTCGTGAAAATTTAGTCCCACTCAGTTAAAACGTAATGCCTGCAAAATAAACTCCACCAGGCGATAATTTTAGTTCTGAATTTCCATTCAAAACTCTTGTGAGCAAACATACCGTAACATATATTCATGAATACTCAATCAGCGTGCCATGTTTAATGCCATGTCTAAGTGAGCCCATAGTGGCTGTTGTGTCGCATGACTGAAAATATACAACACAGTTCTTGGTTTCTTAACATCACTGGTGTGAATTACAAGGCATAAATGAAACATTTAAAGTGAAAAAAGTACGACTAAGTGTTCAATAGCTGGCGGGCAAAGTGTGTGCTTGCAGACAACAAGTGTTGCTATGGGATGTTTATGAAACCTTCAGCATTTTGTGTTGGCAGAATATTAATAATTGAGTCCCTCTCGTATTTTGGCGAGACTTCTATAGGCACATTACAATGTTTACTCAATATTAATCTCACAACTGGGATTGCTTATGTCTACAAAGTGGTGTTGTTTATCAAAATTCAATCTCCAAGCCTCCTCCCACATTATCAACTGGATGGGAGTTTTAACAACTTTCGAACCGAGTCGTTTTTTTAAAGGATTAAGAACTGTTCCATGTTCTCACAGTGCAATTTAATTCATGAGAAAGCTTCAAAGTTTATTCGCAATTAAGAAGCAAGGTTAAAGTGGCTTCAGTGAAATAAAGATGCACTTTTTTCAGGCTTCAGTGATCAGTGTGAGAATATCTACAGAATAATTTAGGGTAAAATAATTGGTTATGTCTAAATGTATATTCCCACACAAGTAAGCAGTACAACTCAACACACTAGTGAACAACATAGTGGCATGAAACAATACATAATTGGTGACATTTTGGGCAATGGCCCTTTTCCGTCGTGATAAACAGGCCAGAGGAATACAGTGATAATAAGAGTTGGAGATTGCACTTTACACCATAGGGCCGAATGAGATTACATTTGAAAAATGTAATTTGAAAAATGTAAGTAATGCTGATGTACAGTTTTTAAATAGTTATCAAAGATTATATGTTGAGAACCAACGCCTGCAATAATCAAAAGTATTACTCCTAGAAAAAGTTATTTATATATATATATAAAAAATGAAGTTATACAATGTTACTGGCACAATGCATCATGGGAAGTACATTTCTGGGCTCGATTACCATTTCAATGTAAAGATTTTAACTGTCATGATTGTCTGAGGCAGAGGAGTCTGGGAATTAAAATGTGGAGAACTATGAGACTAATTTCTGGGCCCTAATACCAATTCAATGGAAGGAATTTAACTGCCACGCATTTCTGCAATAGAGTCAGCAGTAGAAAATGTGGTATGGAACAGTTTAACTTTTCTATGTCAGGGTTCAGTCTCTACCAAGGGTTGTTCGATGACAACCAGGAAAGTGGTAACCATTTTCAGACTATCACAGGTTCTAAAACTTAGGAACAAGTAACCAGTTTCGGTGGAATTCTATCAATGAATGCACCAATTGACACGCGCGAATCTACAAACGGCACCATGGCCCTAGTCAATTTGCACTTGCTTCTCAGTTAAATGGTAAAGGTGGCTGTACCTTTACCTTGTATTCAAAAACTGGTCATCAGAACACATTTTTTTAAATTCTCATCAGGCCCCATGGTGTAAAAGTGAAGTCACCAACTCGTCTTCGGCCTTTATATTTGTTTGCCATAAAAAGGGCATTGCCAGAAACATAGCAAATTATATATATTATATTCAGGCCCCATTGTTATTGATGAATGTATTGAGGTTTTTTTGTGTTGTGTTTGTACACCACTTCCAATGCAACATCACCAAATAATTTGTACAATGTCTTCATGTGTGTATGTGACGGTGGTTGGCTGTTAGAGGCAAGGTCGTGATGGGGAAGTAGTGATGTGGTAGGCAGCCATGGATGGGGAGGGCATTGTGACTCATTGTGTAACCGGAATATTTTCATGTTTACGCTATTGCATAAAATATGAAATTTGACATTGCAATATTTTCAAACAACGTGTTAGCAATTTGAACTTCCTAATGTGACAAACTATACAAGGACTGTTTTCTTGGAATTTCTCTCACTTGATACAGCTATCGTGCTGTGACGGTTCCACCTGAAGACGGAAGCTTGTGTTGCCTCCGAAACGTCGTAATTTTTATTTTATTTTACTTTTATTAATTTAAAATTTTTACCTACGTGACTTTACCGAAAAAACCTAAGAATATGACGCCAGGAGTTTGTGCGATATACAGGGTGCTTCAACATTTTTTTTTTACACTTCTGAGACGGAAGCTTGTGTTGCCTCCGAAACGTCGTAATTTTTATTTTATTTTTATTAATTTAAAATTTTTACCTACGTGACTTTACCGAAAAAACCTAAGAATATGACGCCAGGAGTTTGTGCGATATACAGGGTGCTTCAACATTTTTTTTTAACACTTCTGAGAATTTGCAACAATATCACAAGAAATGTGTCGCCAGGCTCTGGAGATCACCTGGAGAAGATTCCAGGCACGTGTTGACAATGATGACGAACAAGTGGAGACTCTTTGACTTTTAGAAGCTATTAACATTACATTTGTTATCATGTTACAGTGTATTATCCATTATTTTCCCATTAAAAACGATAGTCCCATATAAGTGTTACTTTTTTTAAGCACCATGTATTCCATTTTGGATAATACATTGATGAAGAAGATAGGGATACCTTACAGGAGGAACTGAAACCGACATGATTTCAATACCCATCTCTGCTACTCTATATTTTAACGTCACGTGGAACAAAGATGCCGCCTGTATTCTTAGGTTCTTTCGGTAAAGTCATGTAGATAGAAATTAATAAAATAATAAAAAACACACAAGTGGTCGTCATCAGTCGTCTGATGACGACCACTTGTATTGCGATCGAAATGTCGTGATTTTTTTTAATGAATTTAATTTATGTTTCCTGTAGTTTCCAATAAACACACGTGTCTGAACCATTACTTCAGAATCCTCGAAACCCTAATGTCCTGACTCTCCTGAACCAAAGGCTTAAGAAGGTCCTTTGAAGTTAGCTGTTCTCTGTTCTGGGTATGAATTCTGAATATCAGTTTCATTTATTTTGCATAGCCCTGTGAGCCATTCGGCTCTTGAATCGGGTGCAACCGCAACAAACAAAAACATGAACAAGAAAATATCTTAAAGTGACTATGCGCAAACAGAAAAATCCAGGAAAAAACTGCAAAGTCTTCCAGAAAAAATGCACCATACACCAACACTGTGCAAAAATCCCAGTGGGATGCAAGTCAAACAACAACAACAAGACAACTTCGATTAAAGCCATCATTCTAACTCCGTACTACAACAAACAAACATGGCCAAACCAAAAAACTTTTCGAAATCACCAAAATAAAGCCATAGGCAATGTAACAGTGATCATAGGAACTGTGACGAAAAAAAAAACGAACGTTGTGCACTTTTCTCAAGTGGCCCACCGATCTAATAACGCCTATAAATGAGTTACATTGGTCCCTCGGTTTTACGATGCCATCGATGAACGATATTTCGTTGAACGATTTGCCCTTTCTGGGGGGTGTGCGAGAGACATGGCCAGACTTTTTTTTATAAGGTAAATAATCTAAACACAAATTACGCACGGGCACGTTGATTACAACTTACTTCGTTTCATCAAACCCTACGTGTTTATTTACGATTGAGAAGAACCCAAAGGGGTGCAAGGCTGCAGTAAATGTTAAGAACCCATTGCTCTCAATGGCACAATTTTTGATTGACGAGTGTTTAGGATATAACGCGGTTCCCGCCAATTTCGGCCAATCGGAGCCCTCCTAAGTGGACTCGGCGGCAGACCTCAGCCAATCAGCGACGTCCTTTCATGAGCGTTTTGAGTGTAGTTTGGTGCGAAGCTTTTCAATGTTTGGTGGTGCGTTTCTTATGAAAAAAGCTCTCTTGAATACTTACATTTTTAAACTTAAAAGTTAAGTAAGATCAGTAGCAATGGCCCCTTAAAATGAATGTGAAGAAAGCCTAAGGTAATACTTTATTTTATTTTATGCTCTGTTCTTGCACCTTTTGAATGCTCTCTTTATTCATTAGTTATCCACGTTTCTAATAATAGTAATGCTTCAATGTGTTGTTATAACGTTTATTTATTAAAATTGCACGTTTAAATATTGTAAGCTTTGTATTTGTGGGTGAAAAGGGTCAACGTGCGAACGGCTTGGAACAAATTAAGCCTTTAACGGCAATTTCCAATGAACTATAATTTATCGTGGAACCGATGTACATCGTTAACCGAGAGGACCGCTGTATTCAATGACAAAAAAACCGATCCAGAGTGTTTCCTAATACGGCAACAATGTACACGGAGAAGCACCGCCAACATTGGGCCATTGGCAAACGCTCTAAAGCTCTGACGCTGTCTCGCGGGGTCAACCCGCGATAGCTCGACGGACTTCATATGCGTGAAGGTGTGAATTGTATTCGTTCGGCTATTGTTGCCATGTCCAACGTTTTCGGAAGTTCATATGAAACTGCATCAAACGTATATTGGTCAAGCTCGATGTAAACGTTCGCACGTGCGTACCTGTCAACTCCTTATCAGTGTCCCCTATCTTATTACAGACCAATTCAAGACCGCATTGGTCACCCCCGTACCCCTTATACATCTCAACGTGCATACGTGCATCCTTACAAAGTCCCATCACAAGAGAGAAACACAAACAAATAGACACATTGTATTTGTCCGTATTGAAACGGCTGTACGACGTATGGACCTCAAAACTCAATTTCCATCGACAAAAATACGGGGTAACCAGTATGGGTTTCACAGGTATGGGAGTGTGGAGCAGAGGAAGCGCATCTGGAAATGACAGATTCGATGATTGTTGGCATTAGCCAAGCCAGTGGGTCCAATCGTGCCCAGAGACAGAGTTGCAACAGTGAGCATTGGTGACTGTCATCTACTGATTATGTCCGAATGAGATAAGAACCGGTCCACAGATTTCTATCAGTGCATCACTGCTGCTGCTGTCTGTTACATTTAGCAACATTTTATTTTGATGGTGATCTAATACAAGAGGACCACAGTGTACTTCTTCAGGAAATGTCGATTTTTTTTTTGCATAGTGCACGTATGCTTAGTGCTGCAGTATTTACACGTGTGTATGTGTTGTTTAGATATCCACGTGCACTGTGAGTGGTTGCGAGGTTTTATCCGCTAGAGGGTGGGAGATCGACTTAATTGGAAGCGCATTACGTCCAGTTCAAACTGAAGTACTCAATAAATCATATGCAGGATGTTCTTTGTAAGACAAGATGGATTGGTCGGAAACTTATTTGAGCACCATGGACAAAAATCCACACGTGTCAAGTCACAGAGAGTAATTTGATTAACCATACGATTTACATGTTCTTAACGGTGTGGCAGTTAACATGGTTAACAATTATTGGCGACTGATATCTGAACAATTCATGCCTGGCACCACCACTTCCATCAACTCGACTAACCAGCGTGGTGAAGTATCGTAATGCTACTTCCCCCCATAACCAAGACGCGGCAAGGAGAGGCCTTCAAGAATTGGTAAATTAAAATGTTCAGACTGTACAATAAAATGGTTTAAGAGCTACCTCTCAGACCGTTCTAAAAAGGTTTAGCGGTAACATATCATCCAGAAATATTAAAATAACAAAGGGAGGTCCCGTGCTCGGTTCAATTCTGTTCTCATTTAAAAATCTTGAACTAATCACTCAGAATAAAAAAAAAATTCTTATGACACTCACTAGTATCGGGTAAATCTCCAAACGAAGTCAAACAGAACCTCCGACACGATTTCGACTTAATTCAACATCAATTGCTATCACTAAAATTGCTCCTAAATTCCCCCCCAAAAACGAAAATCATACAATTTTCTTCCAGCAAAAATCCAGTTTTATTCCCTTCACCTGTTACGAATATCAGAGACAACAAACGGAGTGATTCAAATACTTGGGTTTACTGATTGATTCAAATCGTATATTTCAAGTCTATATTGATCACTTCTCAAAGAAAATGAAAGCTAAGCTTTTTTAACGCAGAAACAAACATTGTTTTCCCATTCGATTGCGCTGCAAATCGATGTGTTTACCTTTCCTATACTTTTCACTCCGATCGTTTTTTAGCATTGTTTGTTGTTGTAACTCTGATCTGGATATATTTAAATTGTATTGAGGGGCTGTGTGTTGTTGTCTTGGTGTGGTCTCGGACTGTTTTTTTGCTGTTGATTTGTTACCTTGCCCAAACTTAGGAGTTGGTGTACTTATGCAGTTTGAACTTATATACTTTATATTTTACGTATTTATTCGTGGTGATTTGCTTATCTTTCCTATTGTTTGTTGTTGTGACTTTCAGACCCGCCCCGACTGAAAAAGCGCTTCATAGCTCATCGGATTTCTCCAGGATAAATAAAGATTCTGATTCTTATTCTGATTCATCCACGAGTGCATTGGCAAAGGACCATCAGTTATTCTCTTTGAAGAGTCATTTGGTGGAGTAACGAGACTGTTGGATTGCTGGACACGGCTAGCAGCGGCGTTGAGTTACATCTAATAATGATAATATCAACTTGTAATCCGTACAGCATTTGCGCACTCTCACCGACAGAGAACGAGTTGGAGGTACGAATGGAACTACAGATAAGCAGGAAGGCAGCCACGTGATAATCAGAATCAGAAGATGTATTTTTTCTGGAGGAATCCGATGAGCTATAAAGCTCTTTTCCACAGATATGACACTTTTATATGAAGGTGTAAGCAGCCAATTCATGAGTGTTTATATGTCAGAGGAAACCAACTTACCCAGAGAAAACCCACGCATGCGAGGAGGAAACGCTATCCTACAGAGATGCAACAGGTGGGAGTCCACATTTTTCCCTACCGTTCCTCCTGGCAAGCCAGGGTGTGGCTCCAGGATACCCACAGGAAGGGAGTTTCACAGCATCTGTGTGGTCCACCAACCCTCGCTGCCTCCACAGTGTTGGATTATAGGCTACGTGTGTAGCCACCACTGCCCGGTTAATGTCTGAACCAGTCCTTCATCCCGCCACCCTTCACCTACCCGCACTGACCGACGTCGTGGATTGTCAAGGTTGATGTTACAGTGCAGTATGCACTTGTTCTGGTTATAGGTTTAAATGTATGTATGTTGAACTTCGATCGCACGTATTTAGCCAGCCGTGCTCATCTGAAGTACAATAGCCACCGGTGCGGCTATTGTGCCTTTTTATTGTTTTTACTGCAAAAAATAATCGCAATTTTCCATTGAAAAATCATAATTTTGACACTAAAATTGTATTCAATACCTTACCATCAACAACGTTCAATAGAGCGTGGGCACGGTAAATGCACATTGCATTTAATAATTACATGCATCACTGCTTATTGATAATGTGTGTGTGAAATGCCAATGTGAATTTAAACTATTCCCAGGCATTATTAGCACACTGTCAAAGCAACAGGGCCATTTTAAACATTTGAACATGTCATGCTAATCTTGAATCTTGATTTGAAGCTTTCGTGACTGCAGGAATCCATACTCTTTGTTTTTTTGGTAAAGTCACGTAGGTAGAAAAAATAATAGATCAAGAGGTTTTGATTGCCACACCTGAAGACGATTGCTTGTGTGGCGATCGAAACGTCGTGATCTATTTTTTTTATCTAGCTACGTGACTTGACCGAAAGAACCAAAGATTATGTCATGCTAACATTACATGTCATGGTCTATCACAAAGAATTTACAACAGCAACAAAAATCTTGGGAAAATAGCATATTGTTTTGAAAATAACAAAGGCCCCCCATATAGACAACACAGGCTGCTTGGGCAAGTGCTGTTTCGTAAGCGCCTACAGTGGCGCATGAGGAGGGTGGTGTGACCAGGAACCGTGCCTGGTTTGCCTTTGTCTCTACCGTGATTATGCTCCATGTAACTCAATAAAGGCATTAGTTGACCTTGGAGAGGCCCCAATCCTGGTTCGTGTAATCACCACTGATGTCAGCCATAGGCAGCGATCAAACTCAGACCACTGGGTTCGTAGCGCAGTACTCTCTGATCGCCACGCTACCGCTCTCCGCCTCTTGAAAATAACACGCACATACAAATTCAACATGCACGGACCTTGACATAGACATGAGCACAGATTCCTTGCAGGCGCATACACAGACAATACAGACGTGAAAGCAGACACACATGCATACACACGCGCGCAGATAAGCGCAAGTTCCAGTGCTTGAAATGAAGCACATCTTTGACAAGAAAAGTACCTTTTCTGACATTGAATGATTAATTTGTATCTGAACAGCTTGGGCTCTTTCTTTATCTCAGCAATTTTATTGCCTAAAAACGTGGGGAAGCAAGACGTGTGTTTTTTTGTGTGTTTGTCCAAATTGATGAGACTTTAAAAAGGAATTGGGTCCTGAAGAAGGACCCCACGTCCTTGTATCCCCCTGAGCAGTTCCCTCCTTAAACGGATAGGGCACCCAAGGACGGGGTGAGATTTAACATCACAAAACGTTCGCCTCTGCTGCAGCAGGTACCCCCGCTGTGAAGGTGTCTTGTCTGGGCTCGGCGTGGCACGCCACGATTCCCCTTAATATTCTTCAGCCCTGCGACGACGCGAGGCATTCCCCCCCACGACCGACGATGATGAAGCACACCCATCTGTTAGCAGCCGTCGCCCTGCTGCTGGGCTTGCTAACGCCGCGGGGAAATGGAGCGCCTCTGGGAAATGGACCGCAAGCCACCCTTTTTAGGTGAGGTGTGGTCCACCCTGTGTGTGTGTCAGCGTTGTTTTTGTTTTCTTTGACATAAAAGCATCCGTACATTTGTGTTTTGTAGCTCTGTCCCCAGGACACGGGTTTGTGTGCAAAGGGCACGGTAACTTTTGGGAATCTCAACGGATTTCCACCAAGCTTTGGTTTCGGGGAGACGGCAGTCAGGGTTGGGGATGATATTACGGCGATCGCATTCAGAAATAATTTTCGCTGTGCGCCTATGGTTGAGAAATGTGCTTCTTGGTGATTTGCAGGTGATAGCCCTGTGTTTCAATTTTCGTCTGGCATGAGCATTTAATGCATGTGCCTTTTTCTGATGGACTATTAAGAACAAACGTCAACACGCTTGTGACAAATGTGTCGAGTTTTTGTGCTTGTTAATCGTGCTTGCGCAGCAACGCAGTCGCATCACAAAATAATTTGATGGACTATTCGATCTTTCATTTGTGTATTTCTTATTTCGGATAAAATGTTTCTACATGCATTTTTAGGCAAAAATATCTAGGTGTTTTACAATATTACAAAGTGGTTTTTATGATGCCTCTGGAAGTAGATGGAGAATTATTTCACTGATGAGGGTGATGATAATGCCCCAATTCAAATTATCTAATTGAATCCACACGGAGCACACGGAGAGCCGTCATCTCTCTTACAAAACAAACCCGAGGGAAATATTTCTCTGCCTTGGACTATTACTCCACTTTTGCCTCGAATTAGTAAACTGCATTTGGTACAGAATGCAGCAGCAGCCAGGATATTTACTTCATTGTTTACATCTTCTGGAACGAATTACACTTGTACTCCGTGACCTGCAGTGGCTGCTTGTGGCTTGCCAGATCAAGCTTAGAGTTTGAATATGATTTATATTGCACTAAATTATTTTTACTCCCACCTCTGATTTCATTTAGAATCTGATATCCTCTGGATTGGCACTTCTTTTGGGACATTACCTTTAAACTGGTTCCCACGGTTGCCACCTGCTCTGGCTTTCTCAGGATCGTCCTCTTTTTGAGGTAGCTGTTCTCCTGGATATTGTACCGGTTTTTGTCAGTAATAATAACAACAACCAGTCTCCATGTATTGGGCCAGGCGTAATCGCCATCTTAGCAGAAGGACCAAGACTGGAGTTTCGGGGCAGCTGAGACACGTCTTGGGTCTGATTTTGATAGGGTGCTGAAAAAATGGCCAGTAGTTTATGTTCGCTTGTTTACCTGGGCTTTCTGTTAAAGGAAAGAGTGGCGGGTAAGATTGTTGTTCTTTCATAATTTATAGAAGGTGCTTTGAGGCTCAGGATGGCAAACTTCCTACTCTATATATTAAAAAAGAACTGTAAATAAAAAATATAGCTGCAGTTACATTATCATGAGTTACAATTAATCATAAATAGCATTGATTTGAATATAGGAGTGGTACAGTGGTGCATTGGGCTGCGTGCTGAACTAATGAGTCTGGCCTCCCTGAATTTGATTCCGGGCAAAGACTATCCCACACTGACCAGTGTGGTAAGGATGGCTTAACGGCGCTATGATTCTGAGTCGTTGGCTCTCTGGGAGGAACCTGTGTCCACTGCGAGCGTTCTCCGAGGATATGGGTGCCATCGACACTCTGTCTGCTGAAGACAGCAGCTGGATTTACAACTGAACATCTGCGAAAAAGAGCTTTATAGCTCATCGGATTCCTCCAGTACAAGTAAATATTCGGAGTGTCTCTCTGATGTTGCAGCACACAACACGCTTTCACTCGCCCACCACCACCATCACCACACACCGAGATTCTCCAGAAGATGATGGGCCTGTAACTTGATTATGTTTAAAAATAAAACATAATAAAATACAATTTCCACGACGTTTCGGCCACAACGCAAGCAGGGGTTAGAGGAGGAGAGCGCCTCTCCTCCTCTAACCCCTGCTTAAATATACGCTGCCAAGCTTGGTGGTGTTCATTCGGACGCTGTCTTTCCGACAGCCCTGTTCTTCACCTGAGGATGGCTGCTTGGGTTGTGGCCGAAACGTCGTGAGAGTTGTATTTTATTATGTTTTATTTTTATTATTTATCATTTCCCTTCTACGTGACTTTACCGAAAGAACCAAGAAGAGGAATTTCAATAACGATTTAGGTGAAACCCTTCACAGCGTCTCCTCCAATGAGCATTGATTTTTAAGAGAATTCATTTGGGCATTTAGGCACCTCCACCCCTCTTCCCTCCCCTCCCTTTTAATGCCCCTCCACCTCCACCATCTTCCCCTAGAGTAGCGTTCTTCCTTGCAAGGCCTGCGGGCCACTGGCAGCCCCTGGATTGTTTGTTCAATAAAATATATATTTTTTTAAACTAACGGTTTACAAAACTCATACGTTGAGGTAAATTCAGGGCCATTGGCCGATTGCTTTTGCTCACAATCACAGAGCGATAATGCATATGTACATGCGCATTCAGACAGTGGTGCGTGAAAGTGTTGTTATCAAGCGCCGGCAAGTTTCGATTGTGTGCGTGGTACGTCAGTGACAGTGAAAATGAGAGTGGAGTGTATAGACGACCACACATGCCAAGAATCATTCAATGTTTCTGTAACAACCGCCACATATAGGTGTCAATTATGTGACGTGAAAGGTAAAGGCACAGCCCTGCAATTGCTTGTTGCCCACGCCACTGCTGGTGCCTCCATTTGGAGGGAGCTCTGGAGAACTGCTTCGAGGGTACTTTGGCCGACTCTCCCACACTGGCTATGCCGCCACATCCCCATTGTGGTGGCATCATTGTGGAATGGATCACAGCACCTCCGATTAGCATGGTTGGCGATGTATGGTGCGAATGGAGTTCAACAAACATAGATACGAACATTCTGAAACATAAACATTATTTGTAAACGATGAGTAATAAAAACTGCCCTCCTGAAACTGCAGCGTTGTATGTGTAGTGACGTAAAATGGGTCACTAGGGTGCATAGCGCTGGTTATTGGCAGAGAGAGGGATCTGTGGGTGTAGCAGCCTGGTCTGCCAGCAGGGCATGTGAGATGGAGTGACATAGAATGGGTCACTATGGCGCGTAGCGCTGGTTTGCTGGTAGAGAGAGGGAGCTGAGAGTGTAGCGGCCCGGTCTGCCGGCAGGGCATGTGATAGGCTGGGGAAAGGTGACGGAGGGGGCACGTGCGGTGAAGCCGGGAACCTTCTGGTAGGTTCCAGAAGGGGGCGTGGCCATGGGTGGAGCCAGGCCACGCTGGGGGGCTAAAGGGAGGCCCCGACTCAAGGTCGGGGCTGTCGTCTGGAATGGAACCCGTCGTTCTACCAAGTCTTCGTCTCCATCTTAGTGCTCGTCTTCACCTCCTCGGCATGGTTGGTCAGGCAGTGTGCTAACTGTCCTGACCATAGTGTAGTTATCCCCTGTACCTGTGATGGCTAGAATAAACGAGAGTGCCTCCTACTATTAGTGTTTCTGAAGTGATTCACTACATATGTGTAATGGGTTCGATTGAGGCGCACACTCAACTTGGAGGCAACACTATTTATTAACAACATAACAGACAACTCGAACACTATATATAAGGTGGTGATCACCATTCCTAATTTAACACTCGGGGGGATACTATATAACGTGACCAGGGCAGGTTAAAAGGCTGCCTCGTAACGGACAAAGATCGGAGACTCGAGGACCGTTGATGGCGTCTTAATACTGGTAGGAACGAAGTGAACCAGCCTACAATAGATGATATCGTCCGTCCGTCCGTGTAGCAACATCGCCCCCTACTGCAAACACTTGGCAGGACCCTACAAAAACCTTTAGACTCAGTGACGCTTTCCTGGCTAAACAAGTGTAACATTCCCTTATAATTCCCTGAGATTGCTTTTAATTAAAACATTTAAATTAAAAATTAACTCACAGCGGCCTAAAGCCTACAGCTAGGCCTAAAGCCTAGAACTAGGCCTCAAACTCTCCCTTCGTATTGTACCCCCGCGTGTCAAAGGGAGTTAATGTTTAACAATGTTACATTCCATGATGTTTTTTTTTAAATAGAAACATTTACATTTAAAGCTTTTACATTAATAATTAAAACATTTAAATTAAAAATTAACTCACAGCGGCCTAAAGCCTACAGATAGGCATAAAGCCTAGAACTAGGCCTCAAACTCTCCCTTCGTATCATCCGATTAGGTGAAGCAACATCGCCCCCTACTGCAAACACTTGGCAGGACCCTACAAAAACCTTTATACTCAGTGAGGCTTTCCTGGCTAAACAAGTGTAATAATACATTATGTTTATATTCTTTGGTTATTCGTTCCTACCAGCCCACCTCGCAGGGACCTGTTTCCCGGGGTTGAACAGCCACGATCTCTCTTCACACCCCGCTTATACCTGCTGCGGCGTGGCCGGCACCGCCCTCGGCCACGCCCCGCTTCCCAATCCTTCTAGAAGGTCCGGGCCCCTTACCACGTGACCACCAAGCTCCCCCCTGGGGCCCTTGGCCCCCTTTCATCCGGTCACGTGCCCTATCGGGTTCACGCAGAGTGTCACGGCCTGACGTGACCTCAGTGACACCCCACCTACAGTACCTGTACAGTCCCAACACAGTAGTGACGTCATATGTCACTACACCCGTACAGTCCTAACAGAGTAGTGACATCATATGTCATTACATATGTAATAATCAATAATCAATTACATATATAAAGTGCCTTTCTACAAGGTATTCAGGGCACTACACATCACAATAATTTTTTAAATAAACAAATACATCTATAGTTGGCCAAAGGGACGAACGACTAATATATATTGTGATAAACATATCATAATAGACACTGCAAGTATTCAAGTTGCCACTTAGTTCAATAAATAGTAAATACCAACCCAGACCACCGAAGCTTGCATAGTTATCTGCATGTTTTCACTAATCCAGACTCTGTAGTCTTTTTAAACACGAACATGAATGGATCTTGTGACATGTTCTCTTTAGTGTTGGCTTGTGAGCTGTCTCCCAAAATGTGATCAAGATATAGCCGTTACAGTTAGAATTATTTTCCATAACAATTACAGTACGGTAACATCAAAATCACCTTTACAATTCTAAGACGTCTTTCACATGTAGCGTTAATGCTCTTTAATGTGTAATCAGGCAGAAAGGTAGCATTGCAGAAATGAAATATGTTTTAAAGTGTGCTTTTAAGGCTGCAATGATTCCAATTTGAATTGTTCCTAAAGTGACTGAATTCCAAAGCTTAAATAAACAATTAACGTCTCCATTGAGCAGATTTTAAAAAATACTTTTGTTGCATTTCATCAGCAATAAGGGGAATGTTTTAAAATATCTTATCCTGAGGGCAATAGCTCCCTAATACTTTGTACATAATTCAGGTGAATACTTTCAGGAATTCCCTTGATTGAAATATATGTTACTCTCGGTGTAACTGCTTACCAGACCAACTGCGTTTTATGAGCTGGCTTATGTTCCATGTAGTTTATTTGTCTTGTGCAGCAATTATGCCTCCAAATTTTCCATATGTGCCATTTGGTATGTTGTTTTTATTACAACTGTAAAACTTATGTAACAATAGCAAAATGTCAACATGTTCGTCATTAAAACTGCTCTAGAAGGAAAATAGAAAATGTCGTTCAAGGCAATGGCCCTTCTGTATAGCACACGAATGGTCATTATCTGAAATGTCACCTAGTACAGTTCTTCTATTTTTCATATTAGGGCAGTAATACCAGTCTGTGAATGACAAGAAAACCCATGCAATGCTTACCCGTTGCGTGCTGTAAAATATATTTAGGGCAGTATTCATGACGATTTTTTACATTTGTTTGTTATTTGTGCATGAGCATCACTGCCAACGTATTATACCATTTTTTGTAAAATTTTTCCTGATGGCAATTAATTGTAATTGGCATAAAAGTGACTGGATTCTTTGGCGGGTTGTGCCAAAGGTGTTCACCTGAGTTTGAGAGTTTATTTTCCTGCAACAAAAAACATTCCCATCAATTATATTTTGAATCCATTTAATATGGTTTATGGTATCATTCCAACCTGTTACGTACCGCGAGGAGGAACAACAGACGAGCGGCGAGGCAGCAGCCACGCGGTGAACCGGCACCAACAAGTTCTGCAACTCTCTATATATTAACATGTTATCGGCCAATTAGTGAGTGTTTACATGTGGGAGGACACTGGAGCACCCGGAGATAATCCACGCGTGCGAGGGGGAAACACTCTATCCCATGCAGACGGATCAGGTGTACTTCCTTCTACGGACGATCCAGAGTATGGCTCCTCCTCGATGCCCACGGGAACGGAGTTTCACAACATTTGTACGATTAATGTTCAACTCATCCCCACTGTCTCCACAGCACTGTATTACAGGTGTGCATCACCGCCACTGGCCACCCGGTTTATTCCGGACTTGAGCACTGTATTTTATAGACGTTAGGATATAAACTCCAAGTGAACCCTTCATCTCTACTGAAGGAGCACTGGCTTGTGTTTGTGGCAAAGAAGGTCTGCTGACATAAGTTGCGCATATCTCGGTGGCGTCTCTTCTGAAGTGCTTTTATAATCTGCGATAAAATTGTGTTGTCTATCGGGGCTTCTGTGATGAATGCATGACTGCAGTGCCCTATGCTTTGTGTTTTGAGTCTGACGGGACAATTTGTCTCCAATCGGTGAAGTAATCCAGAGATTATTATTTATTTATGTCCCCCTGTCAAACCAAAAGGCACAGTCAAGGTAAAGGTGCCGCCCTGCAATTTCCTTGTTCGTGCCTTCGTGTGCTGAAGGGCCTCCACGAGAAGAAGTTATATAGACCCCCCACGCCACCCCCGAGAGGGTGTTTTTGGCCTACTTTGCCTGCATTGGCCAGTCCTCTTGTAAGAGGTGTGGGGGGCGGTACCCATATTTTACCCCACTACCCGTGATCGACTAGCTATGGTGAACCCATTTGGACTGCGGGGGGAGGATTTAAGAAACTTGCCCCGTCGTTTCAACTGCCACGCTGGGAGGTCGAATCCAACCAGCGACTTCTTGATTGTTGGTCCAGTGTGCTTAACCATTCATTACATCAAGGCAGCACCCCCAAAAATAAAAAAACCGAAAATATGATATCGTACGTAATTGAACAAAAAAAAATTGTGCGCGATAATGCTAATCGGTGCGTTTGCTGATTTTGCACACAGATGCAAGGCCCACTTTTTGGAAACCTTCCGCGAGAGGTTCTTCAACACCACCAGGCTGATGCTGCCTTTTCCGACATTCAGAGGCATTGGCGTCCTACACGAAGATCCCACAGCCCCTCCAGGCAATCGCACGGAGCCAGAGGCCGGTATGTGACTGGAGGCGATGTTCTCACGTGGCGCCACCAAGGTCACCTGTTGGCTTAAAACGCCGCTCTCTATCAAGCGATTGCTTCTGTCGTGGCCCTCTGCACTTGGCACACAGTGGCACATTATTGTGGAATCCATTTCAGCTTCCAGCCTCCCACGCCGAGAATTTTGGACAACATAACTTGACTTTTAATTATTGCTTTCTTTACTCAGTGGCCGGCCTTGGCCAGGCAAAAAATGGATAGTTTAAAGCGGGCCTTCAGACTTATATTTATTGCATCAGCCACTGGTGGGGAATCTTAGAATTCTGGAAAACTGACATTGTCAAAATCTACTTGCATTGGTTAAAACCATTGCTTGTCGTAGTTCTGCTAACATGTTTGAATGGCGTTAGTAGACTCAGTAACGGAACTCGGAGCGACCGTAGATGGCTGAGGAGGTCAGCTCTCAGGCTGGATGTGGTAGTGATGCACGCCTGAACCACGTACACGAGACACTCATGCCAGAGGCCATGAGGATCATAAATGGGGACAGGACAACTGGCCAGGTGGCTCAGCGGCAGAGTGATTGGCTCACAATCGGAAGGTTTTCAAGTTCAAATCCTGGTGAGATTTGAGTCATCCCATCATCCCTCTGGGGTCGAGAAAAGGATGTCAACAGTGGTTGTCCTATAGACCCCTCTCCCCTCCATAGGAATGTTCAATATCCGCCACTGACAAAGCGCTGTCAACATGCTGTAAGCACTGCTCAAGTTATGTTTACTCTCCAACACACTGGTGTGCTGTACTAGTAACGAAGTGGCATGTTTTGTTTACGTGACAAACCTTACTAATTGGCTGTGTCGGGTGGTGGCGGGTTTAACGACACATTTATATGCACGTGATCTAACCCAAAAAGAAACCTCTTATAGATCATATTGGTCTCAAAAGCCTACGTGTTAAAGTGAGCACAGCCTCAATGCCCATTTGAGTTTAAAACGGCTGGTTGTAGGGAGCAGTACAGCACCTGTCTTTTTAATTTGTTTGTGTGGAGATTGATTGTTAACATTCAATGTGTTCATTTTTTGTGTGCACTCCAATTTCCCTTTGAAATCTTAAAGTGCAAACATATTCATGAAGGGAGAAATCTCCTGCAAAGGAGTCTCTCAACCCAGCAGGGCTCCAATGAGTTGGGGGGGGGGGACACGTGCCCATCTGGTGAATAAAGCACAAATGAAGCCACTAAATTCTAGCTCTGAGAATTTAAATATCGATTTGACTATCATGCAATAAGCATTGCCCTCGGTGGCAGAGCAGATGGACCCAGAGGTCACTTTTTGGGTATCTCAGAGGAAGCTCTGTCCACTTCCACGGGCTGTTCTTTAACAGGAAGCATTGCGCTAGTTCTGTAATACATTTAAATAGCTGCTTCGTCTTGTGACGTGGTGCTGACAGCTCGATCCAGACAAAACTGGGGCTAAAAAAATGTATTGGACGGTTATTCCAGACCATCGGAACAACACAGACGGTTCGCCCTTCGAGTGTTCACTTATTGACCAGGGATCGATGTCTATTTTGGTGCAAAGTTGAACAAACAATCTGGCGATGCTGTTGCTTTAACAAAAAACTGAATAGACTCGTCAACAACACTGTGGCCTTAAGATAAAGCAAATACAGTATATAATTGGCAATGTTTCCAGCAATAGACCTTCATATCACATAAACAGAGGCCAGAGAGACAGAATTGATCAAACTGCACTTAATCAGGGGTATATAAATCATCAGGTAATAGCTATTCAGAACCAATAACCACAAGTTATTATTTCTAAATAAAGTCGTTTATATTAGAGTAAAATTATAAAATGTTGCTGGTGTTGTATATGCCGGATTAGCACAATGCATCGTGGAAAGGTGTGGTCTTGTTAAAAAAGTATGAAAAAGGTTGAGGAAATACGATAAATGGGAACGTACGACAAGGAGAAACATTTATATTAAGGTACCAAGAAGACATTTTATCTTTAAATGTGATGCACACATGCATCGGGAGCATTGTGGTGGGACTTGTGGTTTGCGGTGGCACGAGTAAGAGATAAAGTGGAGATAGGATGAGGATAAAGGGAGTAAGCATAGTGGCTCGCTCACATTGCTTCCATTTCAGTGACCTTGGATAAGTGCCAGCCTCTATACCCAGTGAGGGCCTCTAAGCGCTGAGGTCAACTCAGCCTGATATGGAGAGGCACCTACTGCTTGGTGTGAGCTCTCAGATGCGACTAAAGCCAGCTAAAAGCCAAGGGGGCCCACTGATATTTAGCACGGTTGGCCACGTATGGTGCAAAAGAAGTTCAAGATATATACAACATTCGCTTGGACCAGGAAAAAAAAGTATCCACTACTAACATTAATCTATCAATTTTTGATTTACAGATACAAAATTTATTTAGGAATGTTGGCCATAATTAACTCTAAATATGTTAATCGCCAAAACACAAAAGTAAAGCCCCGTTGGAAAAAAGTCTCAACATACTTGTATATTTACAGACACTTAAAATAAATAATTGCTAACAAAATGTTTTTTTTCAAAGGGAAGAAGGAATTTGTTTTCATAATGCACAAGCTGCGAGTTGAACTGGTAAATGACCTTGGTCGCAATGCGTATGTGCATACACACATGCTTGTAAATTATGCGTATGCGTGCAAAAGCAGTGGTGGTTGGTATGTGATTTTCTCCTGAGCCTCCCGTAAAAGTGAATGCGGTGCGGTGTGACGACGGTAATGTGGTACAGTGTCAGTTTTAGTAATAAGGAAGACAAAGCCAGCCGAGGGTTTAACATCGGAGCCACGAAAAAATCCATCTGTAGGTAACCCAGAACAGAAGAAGTATACACTCATGTGCCTTGGTGGCTGTAATTGGCACTCATTTAGACCAATTACCATTCTCATGCTATGATGAGTAAATGCAAATACATTCAGAAATGGTGTTCTTTGTCTCCACATAGCAATTAAATGTCTTCGTCCTTCAGTCTATTGCCTTCCAGACTGGTTTCAGTCCTTTCAAAATCTTACAAGAAAAATGTCTGTCAACTCTCATTATCTTTACAAGAAAAAAAGATGCATAACCGTTGATAATGCAAAATGTGTATTAAATCATTGGCTTTATGATCTGGATCATGAAGTGCGATATTGTCTGAGCCAAGAGCTGTGCCTAAATCTGGACAATGACTTTGTTCATTTTCTATGTCCAGAGTTGGCCCATGATCTGTGCCTCGAGACTTGACATGAGCTGAGACTCGACGATCATCAGCTTGATATTGAGAGCCGTGTTAGGATCTGCTTCTTATTGATGTATGGTACCAAAGTGTGTGGAAATACTGGCTATTGTAATGCACTCTTCGAATAAACTAGTGGAACTGTTTGAGAAAACTAGACGAGTTTTGATCTTCTGGGTTTCAATCTGCAGAGTTGGACTTTCGGTGAAGTCACGTAGGTAGAAAAATAATAGATCACGACGTTTCGATCGCAACACAAGCAAGCGCCATCAGGTGGGACAACCACAGCAAGAAAAAACTGCTGAAGTAGGCGAGAGAGTTGCCGTGGCACGAGGTTACATAGGCCTCAGCAGTAGGGGGGGAGAGAAAAGTGGGGGGGGGGAAGGAGGCGGGGCAGAAAGTGGACCATCGCAGCAGCACTTGAGAGATCGGCTGCAGGGGGGAGTGAAGTGGGGGGGGGGAGGAGGCGGGGCAGAAAGTGGACCACCGCAGCAGCAGCGGTGGTCCACTCGTGCCACGTGAAAACTCTCGCCTACTTCAGCAGTTTTTTATTGCTGTGGTTGTCCCACCTGATGACGATTGCTTGTGTTGCGATCGAAACGTCGTGATCTATTATTTTTCTACCCACATGACTTCACCGAAATAATCAAAGAGTATGGATTCCTGCAGTCACGAAAGCTTCAAATCAAGATTAGAGTTGGACTTGTTAATAATAATTTCAAGTTTTAAAGTGCACAGTATTCGCTCACTCTGGAAGAGAGAGAATGACGGAAAAGCGCGAGTCACGCAGTGAGCTGGTGCTGGCAATTGCCCAAGATCTGCGGTCCTATACTCTTATATAAGCACACAACTATATCTATCTGTGATGAACACTGCACTTTCCGTCGTTTTCATGCAGGGGGCGCTGCAAACTTACATGCCCCTGCATGAACGACGGTGGCGCAGGGACAGACGTTCGAGGACGTTGGAATCGATCTGCAGACGGCAGTCTTCTCGCACGGCCAGCTCTATGTCACCTTATCTCGGTGAAAGCCGCATCGAACCGAACCCCCAGCAAGGCCATCTACTTAACGACGAGCGAAAATTCACATGAAATGTCCTTTTCACTGAAGTCTTCCAGATGTAAAATGATATAAGCTTTTAATGAAGAAATAAAATGATCTAATTCAAAATATAATACAATTCAAAGATGTTTCATTTTAAAACTTCAAAACGGAGCATTGGGTGCTTGTATGAATGCGTCGTTCGTGCGCAATTTTTTTCATGACTTTCCTGGCCGAAGGCCATTCATTAATTGGTTTATTCATATGTGATTTTGATTTTGCTTCATAGTAGGGATTTCATTTGCTTGGGAGTGGTTGAATATGGGATTTGGTTCTCATATATAATGAATGTACAGTGTTGTGGGATTCTATGAATGAAGCGATATGAAATGAAAGTATTGTCATGTTGGTGCTTGTGGGCATGTGTATGAATGTGCAGGCAAGAAGGGGTCCACACTGCAGCCACCAGAGATAGGAGTCGCGACCTTGACGCATTCACCGCCGCCAACGCCAAACGCTGCCCAGCTCTGCCTGTTCAGCTTTGAGATCTTCGTGTCAAGTGAATATCCCAGACACGCACACACGCTACGGCACGACCACTGGATACTATATTCCCACTCACATAGATTGCAGAGGCAGGGGTGGAGTTTGACCCTCTTGTGGAAATAAAATATAAGTTTATCTTCTCAGAACTTATATTGGGCTAGGGTGAATTGGGCTTGCTCAACCTTATAGCCAGGAGTTGATTTAGCCACACACTCCACTATCCGACAACACACTCTCTACTATCCATCCACACACTCCACTATTCAACCACACACTCCACTACCCAGCCACACACTCCACTACCCAGCCACACACTCCACTACCCAGCCACACACTCCACTACTCAGCCAAACACTCCACTACCCAGCCACTCACTCCACTACCCAGCCACACACTCCACTACCCAGCCACACACTCCACTACCCAGCCACACACTCCACTACCCAGCCACTCACTCCACTACCCAGCCACTCACTCCACTACCCAGCCACACGCTCCACTACCCAGCCACTCACTCCACTACCCAGCCACTCACTCCACTACCCAGCCACTCACTCCACTACCCAGCCACACACTTCACTACCCACACACTCCACTACCCAGCCACTCACTCCACTATCCAGCCACACACTCCACTACACACACACTCCACTACCCACACACTCCACTACCCAGCCACACGCTCCACTACCCAGCCACACACTCCACTACCCACACACTCCACTACCCAGCCACTCACTCCACTACCCAGCCACACATTCCACTACCCACACGCTCCACTACCCAGCCACACACTCCACTACCCAGCCACTCACTCCACTACCCAGCCACTCACTCCACTACCCAGCCACTCACTCCACTACCCAGCCACTGACTCCACTACCCAGCCACACACTCCACTACCCAGCCACACTCCACTACCCAGCCACACGCTCCACTACCCAGCCACTCACTCCACTACCCAGCCACTCACTCCACTATCCACACACTCCACTACCCAGCCACACACTCCACTACCCAGCCACACACTCCACTATCCACACACTCCACTACCCAGCCACACACTCCACTACCCAGCCACACGCTCCACTACTCATCCACACACTCCACTACCCAGCCACACACTCCACTACCCAGCCACTCACTCCACTACCCACACACTCCACTACCCAGCCACTCACTCCACTACCCACACACTCAACTACCCAGCCACACACTCCACTACCCAGCTACACACTCCACTACCCAGCCACTCACTCCACTATATAGCCGCACACTCCACTACCCAGCCACTCACTCCACTACCCAGCCACACACTCCACTACCCAGCCACACACTCCACTACCCAGCCACACACTCCACTACCCACACACTCCACTACCCACACACTCCACTACCCAGCCACACACTCCACTACCCAGCCACACACTCCACTACCCACACACTCCACTACCCAGCCACTCACTCCACTACCCAGCCACACACTCTACTACCCACACTCCACTACCCAGCCACACACTCCACTACCCACACGCTCCACTACCCAGCCACACACTCCACTACCCACACACTCCACTACCCAGCCACACACTCCACTACCCAACCACACACTCTACTACCCACACTCCACTACCCAGCCACACACTCCACTACCCAGCCACTCACTCCACTACCCAGCCACATGCTCCACTACCCACACACTCCACTACCCAGCCACTCACTCCACTACCCAGCCACACGCTCCACTACCCACACGCTCCACTACCCACACACTCCACTACCCAGCCACACGCTCCACTATATAGCCACACACTCCACTACCCAGCTACACACACTACTACCCACACGCTCCACTACCCACACACTCCACTACCCAGCCACACGCTCCACTACCCAGTCACACACTCCACTACTGAGATCTCTGAGATCCACCGATCGTGCCCCCCTACTCAGCGTAACCGCGCTCCAGGGTTTCGAACACTGGGTTGACTACCACGGGGCTTTTGTCTACACGTCGTCTAGGCTCTGGGAGTTCCCATTCCTTGGAGGTCAGGAGATCGCAGTCGTTGGAGACTTTAAGTCCCGTTTGAGGACCCCCACTGCATCTGTTTGACATGCGCTCTCTCTCTCTCTGGTTCACTGTCATCCTCGTTCGTCTCTCCATCACCGGTTACTTCTCACTTATTCCCTCCTCCTTTATCTACATGGTGCATTGATATCTATTGTTAAAGGGCATCTTATGAATCTTAATTATTATTATTAGTGGTAAATATTTTCACGGAAATGTTTGCAATCATAGAAATAGGCTTCACATTGAAGTTTGAAAAATATATCCCTGGCTGTCACTGCAGATGCAATGACCATTAAGTGTGCGCCGTCAGCTTCAGATTGAGTGTAAAATATGTGTTGGCGTCAATGTCCAAATTTCTTACAAGTATGTATGTTGAATTTCTTTCGCACCATAAGTAGTCAACCATGCAAATTTGAAGTGCGGGGGAAGGACAACAAACTAAACACAAACATCAGTTATAAAGAGATGAGTTTTAAATATAGATTTAAAAGTGTATAACTCCAGTAGCTTCCTAATATCGGAAGGAAGAGCGTTCCAGACGGCCACAGAAGTGCATAGGAAAGCGCGCGATGCGGTGACCGTCTTTGTTTGATGGTTAGCCAAAAGCTGCTGCTGCACGGATGACCGGAGTTTGCGTCATAGTTTATTCTCCGGAATGAGATTGGCAAGGTATTTTGGTTCATCTGTGGCAAGCACTTTGTGTGTAATGAGTGCGATTGTATAAATTACTCAATTGGTTTTACACACATACAGCAACATCACCCCTACTGTGAAACTACTGCAGGCTGTCTGCGAAACGGCAGCACCTTGCTCTGTGATGATAGCCTATCGTTAAAAGAATGGCGCAAATACCAAATGTACTTCATTATTATGATTGTGTCAAACCCATTGCCCACTTTCCTCCATTAATTTGTCCATGCATCTGCATGTCAGTTCTACAATCTTCCTCATCCTTCTTGGCATGAATCCTTTTTAATAACTAATTTAGTTGCCCATTCTGTCTCCTACTTCCTCGACGTCCAACAGCACTCTCAGTCCGTCTCAATTGCCTTTCGAATTGAATGATGAGATATCTCATTGTGACTCGGGTGGGATAAAACGATCTTCCGCCTTGTTGAAGATTTATATTCAAACTAAACTATTAAACTCTTTTTTTATTTTACCAGATAAGGCCCACTGAGCTATATAGCTTTGTTCAGGAGCAGCCTGGCCGCAAAAAGATAGCTTAACGAATTGGCTTTTCACGTGGAAATTTGTAGAAGCCAAATAATCTGAACGCATATTGATTATAAATGTGGAAGGAAAAACCGGAGGACCCGGAGAATAATCCACGCGATCTCCTGCATACCAGATGAGGTAACATCTCACCAAGCTGCTTCCCAAGGGCCGGAAGCAGCTTGGAAGCCACAAGCAGCCAGTCATCAGGTAAACACTGATGGCAATTCGGGTCTAATGCCCTCGTGGTGGCAGAAGGAAGTGTGCTGTATCCTTTTTTGTTTATGCAGCATTATGCAGCCTAGATCCACTTATAAAATGCAGCCTCATATGCACGGATTACTTAACCATACGTCACAGCAAGTACACTAACCACTGTGCTGCCGTTCTACCCCAATTGCTGCAAATGTTGCCTGGAGTAAACGGATTCGAAATTCATATCTTTTCAGTCCGCAAATCATCGAATTGCAAATATTTTAAATGTTATGGGGTTACTTTCCAACACACCGCTGTGCTGAAGAAGTAACTAATTGGCACGTTTTGTTTGCGTGACAAACCTTGCTGATTGGCTGTGTCGTGTGGTTTTGGTTGACGACACCTTCATATTTACGTGATCTAACCCAAAAAACCTTTATTATGAATAATATTGGTCGTGAAAGCCAACGTGCTAAATTATACTAGACTGTTTCTGGTCATATGAATCAAACTCCAGCAAAAACAATACTTGAAAGACTCGGGGACTTGAAATAAAATAAATGACCTCTGTCAAAACAATACAAACATCATGGACCATTATCCCTCTCGGATCAGTAAAAGTATTTGTTCAGAAGTTAAAGGTGGTCAACCCCATATAATTAAATCCCTGCAGAGATTGAACACAATTTATAATCCACTTTTAGAAATTGTTCTGACATTAAACACGCATAGTATATGCCTGTGGTCAAACCAGAGTCAAACGGTTATTTCGGCCACAATTATAAAACGGAGCACAGAGATATAGGGAGGGGATGGAAAAGCCAGATGCAAAGATGTTGTTTTAATGCATGCCCTCTCTTGTCCATTTTCAGAGCATCAAAGATAGAGTGATTCAACAAATAGGGAATTTGGCCTTGGACTTCCTATGAGGGTCAATGTTGTCACGAGCCTTTGCTACATTTCCCTTCAACTTTGTACTACCCAATATCAAATGTATCGCAACAACGGGTCGGCGATTTCGTGTTTTACTGTTTGCAAAGTTATCACCATTTGCATGCGCACAGCACCTGCTTGCAATGCAGACACGCGTTGTTTTAATTAGGGGCAATCTTCAATTATCATTTCAAAACGAGTTTACAAAACGGCCCGCGTTTTGTTTAGTTAAATATCATTGTACGTGGAGGAAACTCCTTGAAACGTGTTCGCAAGCGTGGCCTGCAAAAACAGAATTGCGACGCGTCACCGAGGGAAGGCCGCGATCTACCCTCTAGTGGCAGATTTTAGACGCAGCAAGCAGAGTTCACCATTTGGCTACCGACTACGATTGAAACGAATTATTTTGGTGATGCTGCTGCTGCTGCATCGGCAGTGGTGCACAAGCACAGAAAACAAAACAAAAACTCAACACGTTCGTTAAAATCACTGTTGCCTCAAAAGGAAAAAAATATATTAACCTGTGACGTTTCAGACGAAGATATAGAGTTGCTAAGAGTTGGAGAATGCACTTTGGGGCCTTAAGAGGATATACAAATAACATTGTCATGACCAATTTTTAAATGGACCATATGAATAAGCTAAATAATAGTTGTTCTTGGCCAACTGCCACATTCTGCAATCATCACAAAGTATGTTGCCTGCACGTTGCAGATAATTTTGTTCTTGTGAGGATAAGCACAATCCACCAAAGTGTTGCTGGCACAATGCTTTCTGGGAAGACAATGGATAAAATGTCTGCATTGCGAAGTGGATTGTCCCTTATCCTCACAAGAACAAATATTGTCATAATGCAATGTGCAGGCAACATTATAATGTTGCTTTTAATATTAGTAGGTTTATTTAAGTACCACTTTTTGATTATTGCAGAGTTTGTCTGTTAACCATTAGCTACTATCGGGCAACTATTCATATTCCCATTTAAAAACTGGTCATGACAATTGTTTTATGTAATGCCCATCAGTCCCCATGGTGTAAACAAATGCAGTCTCCAGCTCGCCGTAGCTGCTCTCGCTATGGCCTATATTTATTTGCTATGAAGAAGGGCCATCGCCTGAAAACGCCATCTATCATACATTTTTTTCTTTTAAAGCAACGGTGTTATTGACGAAGCTTTGGAATGAAGAAACACACTTTTAAGCAAGTTAAGCGATAGGCATCAACACGTGCCTGTCTACATTCAAAAGAAACATTGTGCCCCACATGGAAATAGCTTAAAGCAAGCATAAACATGTTTGAAAACTCAGGTGAACTGACATTTTCGCACCCCTGATTCGCACGATTGACTACGTATGGTGCAAAAGAAGTTAAACATACATACAACATACATATATTGTTTGCAATATTCGAAAAGTATGCAGCATTGAAAGCTCGCGACTCCATATTCTGGCACGTGTTTAAATGAATGCTACTTGCCTGTGGGTGGCGTGGTGGTGCAGTGGTTTTGGACGTTGCGGAATGAACCATGGTAACTAGAATTTGAATCCACCCACAGCTAACATAGGTGGGGAGAGGATAACATTCTTCAAAACTAAATTAACCCACATAACCGGAACAGTGTAAGGACACCATCATTCAACAATGGATTGACATAGGGCTGTAAATTCATTTATTTATATGGCTCTATAATTATAATTACAACTTGGAACAACTCAGAGGCGCGATGAGAAACCACAGACAAGCGGGGAGGTAGTAGTAGCCATGCGATGAGCCGGCACCAAATTCTGCCCCCCCCCCCAAGTTCTATGGTCCTCTGCATATGAAGGTGTTAATGAGCTTTTATATGTGGGAGGAAACCTCAACACCCACATGAAACTCAAAAATGCGAGGAGGCATTACTCAATTCCATACAGTTGGAAGATGTAGAGTCCACATTTGTGCTGTACTACCTTCTGGCGAGCCAGGGTATGGCAAATCCTCCTTCCCCCATACCATCTTGATCCACCAACCCTCGCAGCCTCCACAGTGCTGGACTACACACCAAGTGCAGTGTAGCCACCACCACCCACTACCACCACTGCCAACCACTACCACCACCAACCACCAACAACCAACCAACCACCAACAATCACAGTGCTCAAAAATGTGTAAACTCATTGTAATGTTGCTCGTGTGTATCCCCAGAACTCGGATGGAGTCCGTGGATCTTGCTGCCCCAGGCATTCAACTACACCCTGTGCGTGCCCTGCTCCACGGCGGAGGAGACGTTCCACCAGTGGTGCTCGTCCCACTTCACCGGCCCACAGCCACCCCCGCTTCAGGTCACTGATATTTCCCAATCCCTTGTATGAAGCGTTATAATGGGGCCCAGCCACGGGCGTAATGCACCGCCCTCAAAACTAGGCATGGAACGAGGGCATCTGGGCTAGCCACCTTACCGTGGTAGGGGTAATGATCGGGAGCAATGCATGTCAGGGTAAGGCTATCTTATTGTACATGCATGGTGTGTCTGGGCATGCGCTAAGAAAGAAAAGTAGCAAGCGGCAGCGCAGTGGTTAGCGCACGGTGCTACGAATCCTGCAACCCGAATTAAATTCCTGCTACGCGACCCATGAACAGTGGCGAATATCTGAACTGGTCTTAGGCCTCCCCTAGGTAAACTGGACTTTAAACGAATACCTGCTGCAATGTGTAAATATCAGTACTGGGAAGACAAAGTCGAAAGGGCGTGGTCCCTGCCGGCCTTTCATAGGTGCTACTCGCTAACAGCGCTTGGCCCAACTGTCTATGAAGGCTATATGGGGGATCTTTGTTTTTAGAAAAAAATAAAGTGGTAGATAGGGTGCTGGGCCACACCACTCCCCTATGGTTTGTATTCGGGGGTTGGACCGAGCTTCTGCTCAATTGGGAGTTTTCCTGCTCAGCTGATCCTGGAATGGGGTTATCGCACACTCAGTGTGACTTCAAGCTAAACTTCAGTCGGCCATAAAAAAAACTCCAGGAAAATCATGCCGAACAACGTGTGGTAGCGACCCGAACACACATTGGAGAGATACGCAGCTCAACTGCAAAAATCCCCGCTGTGTGGTGAGGCAAGGTGATGTTCAGCAAATTCCACCCCGACGCAGGTTGGTTAATGTTACAAAGATAATATCTGATGCCGGATTTCCCAAACAGCAGTTAGTTAACACATTCGCGGATGTGCTTATGTAGCCCTCCGATGCGTTCAAATCACTCATATTGGGATTGTACACAGCAACAATCATAAGAATCAGAAGATTTATACTGGAGGAATCCGATGAGCGATAAAGCTATTTTTCACAGATCAGTTTCAGTTTCATTTATTTGGTATAGCCCTGTGAGCCATTCGGCTCTTCAATCGGGTGCAACCGCAACATGAACAAGAAAACAGTTATTTCTATACTTTTAGTCTTATTTTTTATTTTTATTTTGTCACCTATGTGACTCTACCGAAAGAACCAAAGAGTTTGGATCCTTGCAGTCACGAAAACTTCAAATCTAGAATCTTAAAGTGACTCTGCGCAAACAGAAAAATCCAGGAAAAAACTGCAAAGTCTTCCAGAAAGACAAAAAAGCACCGTACATGTCCAGTAGGGGCACGGGGTAAGAACGTTACAACATACAATACAAAAACACTACAGGAGTGCACATTACAGGAAAGGAAATCATCGCCCTCTACTGACTCGTAGGCAGACTAATGGTCGCTTTGAAGGTCACGTGCTGAGTTACCTGTGTGACGAAGTAGGCCAGGTGCTGAGTCACACAGGGAAGGCTGCCAATTGGGAGGTGCCCTTTCAAATGTGTGGAGACGATGAGATATGACGATGTAAAGAGATCTAAGATCCTCTGGCATATAGGAGGACGGCTATTCTTTGGTTCTTTCGGTAAAGTCACGTATAAAGATAAAATAATACATTAAATAATAGCATACGACGTTTATTATTTTATCTTTATACGTGACTTTACCGAAAAAACCAAAGAATATTTCCTGCAGTCACGAAAGCTCCAAAATTAAGGAGGACGGCTGTATACACACAGTATTCCCTCGTTGTTCACGAAATTGCTATCCGCGAATCACATTTGGAACTCTACACGACTGCATAGAGGGAAAGTGAAAGTGATGACAGATAAAGTGATGAGAGATAAAGTGAATGATGCGCATCGTCATAATTTAAAACATGTTATTTAATACGTAAATATTAATTTTATTTTTATTTGATTAATGTTTATTTAAACAAATTTTTATATTGTTGTGTTATTATGATAATGTTCAAGTATTTAGTAGCTTATTTACGTAATTATTTAAGGTAATTACTTCCTAGGCCAACATCATTATCCGCAAAGTGTACAATTCACGAGCATCTCCGGAACGTATATCCCTCGCGAATAAACAAGGAAACACTGTAAGTAAAACCTTGGATTGCGAGCATAATTGGTTCCGGAAACGTGTTTGTAATCCAAAGCACTCGTATATCAAAGCACTCGTATATCAGTTGTGATCACGTGACGCTCGGCAGACAAAGCGTATACACGTACCCGCACCTCAGAGTTGCGGCCACTACGTCTGCAAATTTGCGCGCGTTACAAATTGAACTATTATTATTATTATTACTACTCGTATTGCAAGACCTCGCTCGTTTATCAAATAAATATGTATTTAAAAAAATTGCTCGTCTTGCAAAACACTCGCAGACCAAGTTACTCGCAATCCAAGGTTTTACTGTATATATATGTGTAAAAACAAATAAATAAATAAATCTGAATTAACCAAAAATATGTCACGAAGGGTTGAAACCTACGCCCACGGTTCCAATGCAAATGTAAATGTCTGTGAACGTTTGCTGTTGCCTTCCTTCTGCCCATCGCCAGGAGGTGCATCGCTGCGGCACACGGCAGCCAAAGGCGCCGCTCACTCGCTTCCTGCTCGCCTACGGCGATGACGCCCTCGCCGTCGTCCACGTGCCCTTGACGGCCACGTGTGGTTGCCAGTAGCGACCGGGGGATAGAGTGGCATGCTCCAGGTACTTCGAAAACCTCGTTCGGATGTTTCCAATGGGTCCAGGGTACAACGCGTTGTTGACGTGCGAGCACCACGGACAACGCAGTGTGGAAATGGGGAATGTTGGGCACGTGTCTGCAGACCCGATGCATTGAGTGGTTTTCAGTCGAAGGTGCTCAACATAGGTTTTAAAACACCTTCACAATAGGGCTGCAAACGTATATACGTTTGGCAGACTGAACCTCGAGAAATACAGGTCCTCAATATCAACGTGGGGTTTTCGAACGTAGTTGAGCTGATAGTCTCAGGCTGGTCACCAATAGCTGGAGAGCAAAACAACGATCCCATCAAATTTGCACCTGCACTTAATTTGTCTAAATTCCAGCCCTGAGAAAGAATACACCGTATTGATGTGACTGTTGTACGACAAACCTTATTCTTATACACAGAGCGAGAGAGAAAGTGCTGCCCTCTACTGAGTGTGAATCAGAGGTGACCTGAAGTGACCTCTCATATATAGCTCTGTAATGTCTACTTAAGTGGACCCTGCATGCACAATTGGTCGCAGTGATCTGCGAGGAATTGAAGAGGGTACATGATGCCGACACGACACCAATAACACAATTGCGATGGACGTTGATTGACTTATCTCTGCAGCCTCTGTGCTGTTCCTCGTGAAATATAAGCCACAGCACATTTGGAAAGCCCCAGACGTCAAGCTGCTGAAAGATAATTAAGCGAAGCACAATATTAAATGAGCATTATACCATTAATGCTGATTTGAAATTATTTTACCAATAATTTGTTAACATTTTTTTCGAAACGATTCATTTTCGGAGCACCATCAGCAGTTTTCTTGATTGACAATTAATGGTATTCTTTTACGATGTCGATAATGCTTGCCGCCTGAAATTATAACTTCTGACAACTTGAAGCTGCTTGCATATACTCTGTGAGCAGCTAGGAAGGTCTGCACGGCAATACTACTTGTGGTCCTCATGACATTAAACGAGCATGATACTTGTTAACTGCCTAACCTGACTAATTGGGGGCATTTAAAATCACACAAAAAATTACATCACGTGTCACCACAACGTGGCATATTTTTTGTTTGAGATTAATGTGTAACGCAAGAATAATAATTATTTTACCACCTTTCATATCGAAATATCTCAAAGCACTGTATATATAATGAAATACACTCACAAGTACAGATAACATCCAATCGAAATACATTAAAAGTTGATAAAGATAACTTTAATAATGAAAACTGCACTCACAATATAGATACAATGAAGGATAAATTACAAGAAAATCCAATAATTATTTCATTCACAGTATAAGTAAAATCTATGACAAAAGTGGAGCTGTGCAAACATTCTCAGGACTAAATTATTTTGATAATTACGTCCACTAAGCAAATCAACCAAGTGCCTATTTTATTACATTATATACAACGACCTTATTGAGATTTGTTAAACGGCCATTCAAATAGCAGCCCATTGAAGTTTACATCAAATACGATCTGGCATTTTTCGGTAGATTCTTATGATTGTTTTTCTAAGTTTTAATGAATGCCTGGGGCCAAGATATATAAAGATACATCCATTTAGTTTTGGTGTTAATCTTACGCAATATGATTTACGTAAAGGCTCAAGAGTGGGAAATTGTGTTCGTAACATTGTTTTCTTTCATTGTTAAATACGATTTCATCATCATCGTCATCATTAGCAATGGTCAGTCCATTGCTGGATGAAGACCTCCCCAGTCTGCCACCATCACCCACGGCCCCGCGAAGTAATAACAAAACAAAAAAAACACTCAAGGCATGTGTCAACAAGTGTGTGGCCTTAAAAGAAAAAAAAACATAAATTGGCGACTTTTCAGACAGTGGCCCTTCTGCATAAGACATAAGTGAGGGGGTCAGAGAGATAGAGTTCATAAGGCTTGGAGGCCACTTAAGAGCGAGGGTGCGTCTTCTTGGTTCTTTCGGTAAAGTCACGTAGAAGGGAAATAATAAAATAATAAAAAGAAAACATAATAATTTTATTATTATTTTATTATTTCCCTTCTACGTGACTTTACCGAAAGAACCAAGAAGATGAATCCCTGCAGTCACGAAAGCTTTATGATACAGAAAAATACCAAAAAAATGTATATATCCATTATAAATTGTACATTGTATAAGAAAATATTGATTCGTTAAATAGTTGCAGGTGTAAAATGTAAAAAACAAAAATCCACAATTGGTCAAATGAAAATCTGATTCAATTTGACACGTAGGTTTTCATGACCAATGTTATGATTCAAAAAAGATCTTTGAGTCAGATCGTTGCTTGATTAAAATGTAAATGTGTGTCGTACGCCCTCCTCCACCCAACTCATATCCAAATAAAGTCGTCACAAGAATAAACGTGGGCATTCTTCATTGTTGCAGTACGCCGCCCGTATTGCTAGAGAGAGCAGTCTGCAAACATTTAACAATTGCTGAACCACGTGACAATTCAGAGGTTGTTCACGTGACAACTTGTTTGTTCACGTGACAATTCTGAGGCTCATCACGTGAAAACTTGTTTGTTCATGTGACAACTTCATGACACTACATTTGCATTTTTATTTACGTCTCGTGGCGATCTGACCCGAAAATCAATTATAAATTATTCAAGTTTGCTTTTAACGACTTATTGAATCTGTATGTTCCTTGAGATAAAAGAAAGATAATTCCTTTGAGAGGTCAGCAGCTAAAAAAAGATAGTGTTCAATATCGATGATATTTATCACACTGCCATAAAATCAAATGACACTTCAGGAAAGGGTTTAATTTTTAAAAAAAATGAGCTTTGTAAACCCAACTCTGTCTGTCGAGCAACTTCCAGCCAACCCTGTGATATTGTGCAGTCGCAGCGCTGTCATTGTACAGGTCGCACGAAACATCAATGAGTTCTAAATGCCAATTTTTTTTTTAGTTATTGAATTTGCTAAAACTCGATTTTATACAGTGGCATTCACACAAGGCCTCACAACAAATAAAATAACCCAACTCTTAACAAACCCCCATAACGAGTAAAGCTGAATAAAATCCTTCACAAGGTAAAACTGAATGAAACAAAAAACTGTGTAAAACATTTAAAAGGCCCACAAAACCAACACAGACGACGAATATTCAAGTGAAAATAAATATTCTTTGGTTCTTTCGGTAAAGTCACGTAGAAAGAAATTAAATAATAATAGAATACGACGTTTCGATTGCAACACAAGCAACCATCATCAGGTAAAATGAATGAGAAAACAAACATAGTAAATTTGGAAATATGATGCAAAACAACGGTCGGCCAATACCACAGTCAACACCCCACCTGGTTGATTATGTTCTTCCAAAGATTGCTAAATTTGAGAGAGAGACAAAACATAGACACGGAGACACAGACAGACACAGAAGCAGAGAGATACTCACACAGAGACAAACAGAGAGAGAGAGACACACACACATAGACACACAGAAAGACAACGTCTCTGTGTCGAGGCCTTAAATAGAGAGAAGGGGAGTTGTGTGGAATTCCTACTCATAGGGGACGGACGAGCTGGACACTGAACTGCGAAACAAACAAGCACGGAGCGTTGTGTGGAATTACTGCCCGTAGTGGCCGGAGGAGAGAATGGACTTATAAACAAGCACGGTAGAAAGCAAATTTAGTAAAATTATGAAGCGTAATGCAATGCAACACAGAGAGTCGGTTAGCACACAGTTAACGCATAGCCTGGTTGATTACGTTCTTCCAAAGATTGCTAAATTCGAAGTTTAGCGTGTTGTATTGCATTATATTTCCAATTGTATTATGTTTGTTTTCTCATTCATTTGTACCTGATGATGGTTGCTTGTGTTGCAATCGAAACGTCGTATTCTATTATTATTGAATTAAATTTATTTCTACGTCACTTTACCGAAATAACCAAAGAGTAATCCCTGCAGTCACGAAAGCTTCGAATCTAGCTTGAAAACAAATATGTTTAAACGATGGAACCTAAAAGACTCAACCGACTGAGAGTTCTTAATATTCTGGGGAAAACATCAATGAGATTTGAATGGTAGGCAAAACGATTGTTTAATCCGCTTTGAATTTACAGTATGCGTGGATATTTAAATTATAAACTAAAATACTTATAAGAAGCTAGTAAACGGTAAAGATGGAGTGTATAGACCAGGGGTCGGCAACCTGCGGTTCCGGAGCCGCATGCGGCTCTTTTGAACCTTGACCGCGGCTCCGGGGCGGATGCTAGCGAGGGGAGGAGGCGCACTGTGACACCTGCTCTGGCGTTGCCGCTGCTGACAGGTCGCCGCTCCGCTCCACACTGCCCGCCCGGTGACAGGCAATAACGTTGCCGTTGCTTTGTCACATGTTTGGAAGAAGTAAAAACCTTCCTGGGCAGCAAAGAGCTCACCTTTGCTGAGCTGGAACAGCCAGAGTGGCTGGAAAAATTACATTTTATGGTAGACATGACAGCACATCTAAACACGCTAAATACAACCCTTCAGGGGAAAGGAGGCACAGCCCTGCACATGCTGGAGGAGGTTTTGGCATTCGAGCGCAAGTTGACAGTGTTTGTCAAAGATTTACAGAGAGGTACACTGTCTCACTTTCCCTCTTTGAGAGAGTTCAAACAAAGTCATGATACGATAAATTTGGAATATTTCAAGTCTGCAATCACCACAATGCAAAGTTCGTTTGGGAAACGATTCTGTGAGTTCAGAGAGGAAAAAACGACATTATCCTTCCCTGTCACTCCCCTGGCGATCGATCCATCCCTATTGAATATGACTGCATTTGCAGGTGTAAGTCAACCTGATCTTGAGATGGAACTGGCCGATATAGCCGACAAAGATATATGGGTGTCCAAGTTCAAATGCTTGACCGCTACTCTTGAGGATGTTGCCCGTCAGAAGGCCATTCTGGCTCAGAATCATAAATGGAGTGATATTGAAAACCTTCCCAAACAGGACAAACTTGTATTCGAAACATGGAATGCCATCCCCAACACTTATATAAACATGAAAACGTATGCATTTGGAGTCCTGTCGATCTTCGGCTCCACATATGTATGTGAGCAGGTCTTCTCCAACATGAACTATATTAAAAACAAACATCGATCACGCCTCACAGATGACAGCTTGCAAGCCTGTGTGAAAATGAAGGTGACGTCTTACAGCCCTGATGTGCAGACACTGTGCACTGAGGTTCAGGAGCAAAAATCCCATTAACCAGGTAATTTAGCTATTAATTTGCAAAAATATATTTTACATTGTTAAGTGAAAAAGTCCTTTTTTATTCAGATTGACAGCTGACTGCACGATCCTGTATATAGCAATAAGGTAAGAAACAATATATGCAGTGTTATATTTGTTTTAAATGTTGCAATGGTTTTGCGGCTCCCAGTTTATTTTTTCCTTCGGAAACGGGTCCAAGTGGCTCTTTATGTCTTAAAGGTTGCAGACCCCTGGTATAGACCAACCTTTTTTGGCCACTGTACCCCCCTTGTTTAATTTATTTTAAATAGAGTAACCCCCCTGGCTGACCCAACATGGCTCTGAGAAATAAATGTATGAATAATGAACATAAGCATTTTCACCCATTTCCTATTTTGCGAGGCACCCTTACTAGCTAGTATCTGCAAGCGTCACGCATGCAGAACGGCTGCTCTGCATGCGTGACGTCATTTGTCCACTAGTTATTCTAGGAAACCGCATTGTTTACGATAAATGAGTTTAGAAATTTATTTTATATCGTTCTACGCTACCAGATGGATTTTAATGTTATCGTAGTTATTTTTGTTTGGCAGATTCATACATCATTATTCATCAATGACTTTCATGTACAATATAATTGCACACATTTAGAAATGAACTCACGTACCACCCTGGGCCCGCGTACCCCTGGTTGAGAACCACTGGTGTAGATGACCACAATACCTACGATAATCACCCAGGAATGTCTGTCCTTAACGCTCGTGACGTCACTCCATATCGACCAGCCCCCCTAATTAATAGTCATGAGCAGATGACGTCCTCCAAATGGACACCCCCCACCCCTCACTAATAATCATAAGCAAGTGACGTCACTCCACATCAAACAGCCCCCCTCATTAATAAGCATGAGCAGGTGACGTCACTCCAAATAGACACCCCCGCCATTATTCTTACCTACTATAATGAGCCAAGAATTTCTGTGTGCAACGCTCGTGACGTCACTCCACGTCGACCAGCCCCCCTCATTAATAAGCATGAGCAGGTGACGTCACTCCAAATTGAATAGGCCCCCCTCATTAATAATCATTATAAGGTGACGTCCTCCAAATGGACACCCCCCCCCATTCATAATAATTAGCGGCTTACGTCACTCCACATGGGGGGCCGAGGCGCCTCCTCCCCCCTCCTTGGGGTCAACTTACAACCCTCACTCCGTAACGCTATTAAGACATCAAAGTAAAAAGGACGTCGTGATGAACAAGGGATTATAACCTTAAAATGAAATCGGTCTGTGTCACCACGCCCTTACAAATTGCACACGCATTAATGCAAGTGAATATCACGTCGCGGTCTGCTTTCCACTTTCAAGTTTCACATTTACTGCAATACACCCGTCCTTGGAGTGGCAAATGGCTAGTTGTATATAATCATGAAACCCTTCTAGACCAACCACCACATGTTGGTATGAATTATGTCACATTAAAGGTAAAGGGGCAGCTCTACAATTTATTTCTTGCATCACTGCTCATGGAAGGGCCTCCACTAGATGGAGCTCTGCAGAGCCCCTTTAAAGGGCATTTTGGCCTACTCTTCCACACTGGCCAGACATCTTAGAAGAGCTGAGAGTACCCACATTTCACACCACCACACGTGACTAACTCTGGCTAAACTGCCGGGCGGACAGAGGCGAGCAGATTTAAGGCGCTTATTGCACGGCTTAAGAAACATGCCCAATTGTTTAGACTGATCTGTGAATTGGAAGTCCCGTATACTCACCATTACACAGTGATAGCATCCAATTATTTCTCAGTTCAATATGTAAAACGGTCATGTTCAATGCCCTCCACATTTCTATATCTGTAGCAAACCGGTAATAGTTTATACCTTTTTTTCATTCATTCATTCATTTGCTGGTAACACAAAGTAATTTAACAGCCCTACCATCCACTTCTATTATATGCGGCTCTATTATCCCCATTATCCGTGATTGCTCGTGATATTTCTCCTGCAAATAAGTGGAGGAAATTCGCGGGTAACATAGCGGATAATAGGATCTGTGATGGAAAAAATTAACAGGCAACATAGCGGATAATAGGATCTGCGATGCTTACCCCCCAAAACACTGCGGATCAGAGGAGTTCAACTCTATAGGACGGCACAAAATAATCATTGGCGTTGTCGTGGAGAATATAAATGACGAAATAAAAAATCAGACAATAGGTGTCCTTCACATATCCATCTCTTCAAGTAATTTTTTTAAAAAGTATTTCTTACCCATGGAACTGGGACCCATGTAATGTGAGGGTTACATCGGTTGTTAGCAAGTCTGAACAATATTGTGTATTGTCCGTGCCAATCAGATTGGATGGAGTTTGTTAGACAGGCAGACGTTTTCAGAGAAACCTCAAATGTTTCTCCCATTTCTTACAAGCTTTCAGAACTCTCAAAATTGAATTTTAGTGCCACTTGCTTTCTGAGTAACGTGGTAAATGCAGTAATATGAATACAGTCTGTTCTCCTATAACGCAGTAGTTGTGTTCTTGAAGAACACTGCATTATGGAAAAGTGCGTTATAATATATGATATAGTGTAAAGCACAGTCCACGATAACACGTGAGATGCGTACATGGTCTGAACAAAGACTTCAGGTGCGTGGGTAGCGTCTAGAAGCATCCAGCAGCATCCCTCCTTGTGTGATGCTACGCCGAGGCAGCCGTAGAATCGCTTATTCCTACTCGCGCGACGTAGTTCGTTCACTCGATTGTATGAAATCAAATTCGCATCCGCGTTCTAAAAATTGTGTTCCCTAATGCATTCATCGCGTTATATCCACTTGGTGTCATGACAACACGCATTTTAGGAGAACACACTGTATTATATATTGGTTTTGACTATGATTTTAAATGCCCTGAATTACAATAAAATGACTGAATGTAGCCTTTAAAATAGATAGCAGCAATCCACAGAAGTCCAAATCGAAAGATTAGTAAATGATAGTTGTTACATGTAATTTAGCGCAAAAATATCAACGAATAATCACCATTATGTCATATAAAATGTGCTTACATCCAAGCCCTGCACATTTAGAATATGTTGTCATAATCTTGGTTCTTTCTGTGAAGTCACGTAGAAGGGAAATAATAAAATTAGAAAAATATAAAAACAATAAAATTCTCACGACGTTTCAACTGCAACACAAGCAATCATCATCAGGTGTGAAATCCACAGCAAGAAAATTTGTCTCGGACCGCATCCGTGAGCACAAAGCAGACCTAAAATACGGTAGGACCAACACCTCGGCCGTGGCAGATCACTGTTATTATTCAGTGGGCTCACATAACATTGACTTCTCCAAGACAGAGGTTCTCTGCAAGCCATCTGGCTACCATGAGAGATTCGTTCATGAGGCTATCCACATATACAAACACAGAGACAATTTCAACCGAGAAGATGGATTCTGGCTCAGCAATCATTAGAAGGACGTGATAAACCATTTCGGGTCTTAATTAATTGTGTTCGCGCTTACCGTGACTTTCAGACCGCATTCCATTCTCTTCTCCCACCTCCTCTTTTCCGAACATATGTAGTGTTGTAAGGACGGACTTCTAAACTTCTTTATGGCACACACTGTTTATTATCTTAATACACAGTCCCTATCACACTAAGGGGTATATGGTCCCCTCACCCGTTACCCTCAGAAGGTACAAGCCTCTGGACCTTGCAGGCTATCTAATCTCCCTGCTCTCCCAGCGTCCTCTGGCTGGACCTAGGGGATCTCTCCCCGACCACTGGTTACTCTGAGCCCTAGCCCTGATAAGGGCTGGAGGGCTTGGTCCAGGGTCCTAGACGTCTTCGGCCGACTTGGGTCTTTGTGTAGCAGAACTCCTCCAGAGCTCTCAGCGCTTTGGCTTTTATACCTGTTCGTGGCCGGGTTGTCCAATCCCCGGCCACCTTGTGGGACCCTCTGATTGGTCCTTCCCAATCTGGGTTTGGATCCTACCTCACCCCATTTGACCCTGACCGTTTGATTGAGCGGGAAAACCTTGTTTACGATCTGCTCTCACAGTTTGCGAACAGCGAGTAGTTAACACCACTACATCACTCCCCCCTTCGGAAGCCTCAGCCATCCCAGCTGTTACAAAGAGAAAAACCCCCCATCAATGAACCGATGTGTGTGCCAAAAAACAACAAGAACCACAAGAACAGCAAGAACAACAAGTTCCCCAATATGAATACCCCCCCAATAACGCAACATATGTACACGGTGAGAGACAATCACCAATAACGACATTCGCGATGCAACAACCCATGCAGCGTTCCGCTGCAGAAAAAAAACGATGGCCAATCATGAAAACCGACGCAATTTAGCCCGCGTATATTTCGCGGGCCCATCGTAGGGGATGTGTGTCCTCATCAGGGTTGCAGGCTGGTCAGGCAGCCTGGCAAAAATGTCGGTAGGGACAGGGGGCCTCTCTGCGGAGACTCTTGGTGCAGACGGGTCAGGCAGCCTGGCAAACATGTTGGGTGGGTCAGGAGGACTCTCTGCGGAGCCTCTTGGTGCAGACGGGTCAGGCAGCCTGGCAAACATGTTGGGTGGGTCAGGAGGCCTCCCTGTGGAGACTCTAGGCGCAGGCGGGTGAGGCAGCCTGGCAAAAATGTCGGGCGGGTCAGGAAGCCTGACAAAAATGTTGGGTGGGTCCTGAGGCCTCTCTGCAGAGACTCGTGGCGCCCCCCGGTTCCCAGCGGCAGAACGCGGCTCGCACGACTCTATCAGTCCTGCATCATCTGCGGGAGGAATGACACGTCTGCGCCGTGGATTAGGTACCAACGCGGCAACGGCTCGTCGGACACATCACACGCTCGGCCCTCGTGTTGTGAGTTTGACGCAGAGCCGCGCAGAGCAACAAATGGCTTTAGGCGAGAAGGGTGCACAAACCAGCGACGCCGTCCCCAACGGATTTTAATACATTGTGGTCGTACAATCTGGACGACTTCAACCGGACCCCGCCATGGTTTAAGGAGCTTTGCCGATGTGGACACCGGCACCTGGGGGCAATGAAGCCTTGCCTTATCACCTGGAGCCCACCGATGCACGGACGCGCGAGGGGCTTGCAACCTCAAATTGGCCCGCTGGAGGGAGGCGGAATTTTCAATCGCCGCATCACGTGCCTCAGACAACTTCCAGAGATTGAAGCGTAAATGATCAGCGAGCTTCGATGACCGTGGAAGCTGCTCTATCCCAAGCTGAACGTCAATGGGAGGAATGGCCTCCCTGCCATACATTAGGAAAAACGGGGAGAACCCCGTCGCTGCATGGGGCGCCATGCGATAAGCAGCGAGGATCCCCGAAATCTGCAAGTCCCAGTCTTGGTGGGATTCATCAACCTGATGGCATAGCATAGAGGTGAGCGTCCTGTGCAGGCGCTCCACCATGCCGTCAGTTTGAGGGTGATAGGGCGATGTGCGCACCTTTTTAGTACCCAACAAGCGGCATACCTCGCTCAACAGGGTACCTGAAAAATGTCTTCCCTGATCGGTCAGCAGCCGTTCTGGAGCACCCTTGTCCAACACATAGCCTTGAACAAAGGCGTCCACAACGGCCGCTGCCGACTGGTTGGGGACGGCCCAGGCCATAGGCCACCGTGTAAAATACTCAACCCCAACCAGAAGGTACTTATTACCACGAGGCGTAGTAGGGAAAGGCCCCAAAATGTTAAGAGCAACCAGCTCGTTCACACGGGATACCGAGATGGGCTGCAGTGGTGGGCATGCCGGCTTCGCTGGTGGTTTTCGTTGCGCACATTGGGTGCAGCCCATTAAAATATCAGTCACGTCGCGAAGCATGCCCGGCCAGTAAAATTGCAATCTTAGCAACCCCATGGTTTTGTGCACACCCAGGTGCGACAATCGCTCATGTGCCACGCACACAGCCGTACACCGCAAAGCCGATGGCACCACAATTTTGTACTGGCAGGAATCAGCATCTCAATGCATGAGCAGACCGCGCCGCATAGCAAAAGAGTTCAATTTACCCGAACATGAGGTCGTATCACATGCGCGACGCAGAGGCAACAATGACGCGTCGTTCATTTGGTGCCAACCCCATTCGTCCAGCGTTATCCCCAGCAAGTCGTCACTCGCTGGCGGACTTTCGTGGTCCGCTCCCGCCAATGAATCTGAGGGAAACGCGGCAGAAAATGTTTCAGGAGGTGCAACCGGCTGTACCATTTGTGGCTTGCACCGGCCAGAACCCGTAAAGCACGCGCATTTTTTTCTGGCAGAAGGCGAGATAGCGCGTCAGCATTATTGTGCTGTGTACCCTTACGGTAAATCACCATGAAATTGTAGTCCTGGAGGACTTCAAGCCACCGGGAGAGCTGGCCGGAAGGTTGGTCAACGCGCAAAGCGTATTGCAACGCAGAGTGATCGGAGCGAACGGTAAATCGTTGACCATATAGGTATGGCCTGTATTGCTGGATAAAGTAAACAATGGCCAACAGCTCGCGTCGGGTCACGCAATAGCGTTGCTCTGCAGGGGACAAGACCCTGCTTCCACAGGCAACGACCCTCTCAACGCCATTTACGGTTTGGGACAGCACCCCGCCGATCCCAGTGTTGCTGGCATCAGTGTCCAGAATAAATGGTTTCGCAAAATCGGGGTAAGCCAGGGGCGGTGCTGCTACGAGAGCATTCCGCAAGAAGTCAAATGCGGCCTGTTCAGCATCTCCCCAATGAAATTTGACCCCTTTCGCCATAAGAGCATGCAGTGGCTTGGCGATTGTAGCGAAACCAGCCACAAAGCGTCGGTAATATGACGCGAACCCAATAAAACTGTGAACATCCCCCGCAGAGGTGGGGGTAGGCCATTGGCTGACACATTTTGTCTTTTCAGGGTCTGTGGAAATTCCCGAGCGGCTGACTATGTGGCCCAGATAGCGCACAGACTCACGCAGAAGGTGGCACTTCTGCGGTTTGAATTTGAGGTTAGCAGCTCGCATCTTTTCGAAAACAGCGCGCAACCGTTCAATGTGTTCGTTGAACGTGCGGCCAAAGACAATAACGTCGTCAAGATAGATGAGACATGAGTCCCACTGGAGCCCAGCTAGGACCAGCTCCATGAGCCTCTGAAACGTCGCTGGGGCCGAGTGGAGACCCATGGGCAATCTATTAAACTCGAAAAGGCCCTGTGGTGTCCGAAAAGCAGTCTTTTGTTTCGACGCTTCGTTGAGGGGAAGTTGCCAAAACCCCGACAGAAGGTCTAAAGTGGAAAAATAACGCGCCCCTGCCAGAGCATCCAATGACTCATCCATACGTGGAAGAGGATAGGCGTCAGCCACGGAAATTTTATTTAGGCGCCGAAAATCGACACAGAATCGAAGACTGCCATCGTGCTTTTTGACCAGCACTATCGGAGCACCCCAGGGGCTGTTTGAAGGAGAAATGATATCAGCCGCCAGCATGTCGTCAATTGCCCATTTGACATGCTGTTTCTCCGCCGGGCTGAGCCGAAACGGGTTTTGGCGGATAGGGGCAGCATCACCAGTATCAATGTGGTGACGCAGCAGCTTGGTGTAGCCAATATCAAATTGTGATTTGCTGAACACATCCGAGAATTCCCGCAAAAGAGCCCGCAATTGACTCTGCTGTGACCCGGATAAATCGCCGGCATCCGCGCAAAGAGCGTCAATCCATCCCTCGTCTAACTTAGGAGGAGGGCGAGGCTGCTGACTGTTAGATACATGTCCAACAACCCCGGTCCCCAGGGGCGCCACCGTCGCATGAGCGAGCACTGTCCCCTGTGGAATGACGGTTTCGGACAGACCAACATTCAAAACCTGTAGAAATGGCTCCCTGTCGGCCGCTACGAGAGTCTGTGCGGCCACCAATGATAGGCCATTAACTGCTGGGTTGGAGGGCCCCAACAGAATGTCATTTACCGAGGCGGTGGGAGCGTGCGGTTTCTTTAACCGCAAGGGTACAAGCATCTGTGCCCCTGGCGGAATGCGTACAGCGCAAGCCGTAAAAGCCTGCACGGAGGCATTTGCCGTCCGTGAATGCGTGGCTGCGGGTAAAAATGCCATCCGGCGGCCCGACAAGAGTTCAATACATCCCTGGTCGATGAGGATTTTAATGGGCATTTTGGCGAGAAAATCAGTACCCAGGAGACACGGCACCGCGAGGGAGGAAGAGACAAAAACAGGGCCGGCCAATTTAATATCACCAATCGCAATTTGCGCCCGAATTTGCCCGAGAATCCCCAGCGAACTTCCATTTGCGGAAAAAAACGGAACAGAGACCTTTTCCAATGATCGACATCGCACCGGCAGTATGTTATGAATTAAATCGGAAATGATAGTGGCCGATGCACCGGTATCGACAAGCACGCGCAACTCTACCCCCTCGATCGAACCAACAACCACCGATGAACCCGCCGTCGCTGCGACCATCCTATGGGCCAGCTCTGACCACTGCCCAGGTCGGAGTGGCCGTGAAGAGTCGCCTGAACACCGCGCGTCATACGCAGAATCCCGAGCGAAGTCAACGGTGCGTTGTGGTGTGTGAGGTGTGAGTGAGGACCGAGCGTGAGGGGTGCCGCGACTCGCCTGTTTATGCCGCGGTGTGCTGGGAGCCCTGTGGTCCCGGTCTCGGGATCCGGAGGAGCGCCGACGAGGTGCACGGCAGTCGGAAGAGACGTGGCCTCGGCGGCAACAGTTGAAGCACGTCACGTCGCTGCGGGGGAAGGCCCGTCCCCGCTCCTGATCGTCGCGGCGTCTGGTGCGATCCGGTGATCGCCGGCCTGTCGCCCTGGACGTTGAGAAGACCCGATCTGGAGAGCGATCGTCGTCCCTGCTGGCAGGCCCCGATGTCGTAGCCGATGCGGTCATGGGCTCGTCCTGGTCGAGCATCAAGTGAGCATGGATGCTCCGGGCAGCTCGCAATGAGCACATGTCTTCATCATCCACGGCTTGGATGACAAGGCGCAGTCCCCGTGCCATCTCGACCAGCTTCTGTAGGACAAGATCGTCTATGGCTTCATCGTCCATGCGGGGGTAAGCCGCTCTTGCCATGGCGAGTAGCGCGGTGCGGAACGCCAATGGCGATTCTCTTGGCCTGCATCGTCTCTCGTAAAACTGGTGGCGTGTGGCAGAGGGAGGTCCGTAGACATCAGACAGCCGCCGAAGTGCTGCTTGTAGTGTCGCTCTTTGTCACTTGGGAATGGAGATAAGCGCAGCGAGAGAGTCGTCGTCCAAAATGGCTGGTAGTGCACGAAGAGCCTGTGCATCTGACCAGCCCACCATCTCCTGGTGGCTGAGGAAGCGATGCTCAAATGCCGCCCAGTCGCCCCCTGTGGACGAGAATTCACGGAAGACGGGCAGGCGTTGCTGTAGTGCAGCTGTGTCGTCGTCTTCGTCCAGGTCGGACTCGGTCCCGAACGCGGCGATCGCCTGATCCACGACATGTACTGTACGGCGTCGCAGCCGTGATGACGTGGCGTTGCTGGAGGGTCCTGCAGAGGCAGCGTCGTGCTCTGATGACGCGGTGTGCCGTGATTGGCCGCCGGAGTTCCCAGCATGCACGTGGCTTCCGCTTCCGGCGGAACCAAGTGACCCATTGGCGGGAAACACGATGTCTTCCGGGTTTGTGATGGCGGCAATGTCCGCCGTCGGCCACTCCGCTCCGCCCGCAGCCCCCAAGGTAATCTCGTCGAGGATGGCTGCTGCAGCATGCAGTAGCTGGGCGAGACGGGTGTGAGCAGCCGGGATGCCGCCGCTCGCGGTGATCGGCTGCACCGCTGGTCGTGGGATGGCTGTCGGCACGCCGGCGTCTTCAGCGCCGCCCTCAGCACCCACGGGTGAGTTGGAGCTTGCGTCGTCCGGACTTCGCGTGCGGTTCGTTCGTCTTGTTTCCATCTTTTGACACCAATGTAGTGTTGTAAGGATGGACTTCTAAACTTCTTTATGGCACACACTGTTTATTATCTTAATACACAGTCCCTATCCCACTAAGGGGTATATGGTCCCCTCACCCGTTACCCTCAGAAGGTACAAGCCTCTGGACCTTGCAGGCTATCTAATCTCCCTGCTCTCCCAGCGTCCTCTGGCTGGACCTAGGGGATCTCTCCCCGACCACTGGTTACTCTGAGCCCTAGCCCTGCTAAGGGCTGGAGGGCTTGGTCCAGGGTCCTAGACGTCTTCGGCCGACTTGGGTCTTCGTGTAGCAGAACTCCTCCAGAGCTCTCAGCGCTCTGGCTTTTATATCTGTTCGTGGCCGGGTTGTCCAATCCCCGGCCACCTTGTGGGACCCTCTGATTGGTCCTTCCCAATCTGGGTTTGGATCCTACCTCACCCCATTTGACCCTGACCATTTGATTGAGCGGGAAAACCTTGTTTACGATCTGCTCTCACAGTTTGCGAACAGCGAGTAGTTAACACCACTACTCATAGATGGACTCGTCCATCTGACCAACTGCCAAATCACTGTCCGTGATGCTGAAATAAAACGCCACTTTTTTCAAATTTTATTGCTGTGGATTTCACACCTGATGATGATTGCTTGTGTTGCAGTCGAAACGTCGTGATAATTTTATTGTTTTTAGATTTTTATTATTGTATTATTTCCCTTCTACGTGACTTTACCGAAAGAACCAAGAATATGAATCCCTGCAGTCACGAAAGCTTTAAATAAAAAATGTTGTCATAAGTTACAGATGTTTTATTCCAATATTTTAATCAGTACAGTATTATGAATACGTAGCTATTTGAATAAATAATACTTGTATAAGTAATATTAACGCTTAATGGTGCAAGAAATAGCTAACATATACTTAGTGAGATAACGACAATGCTTAATAACAATCGATGCTACTGCTATCTAAATGACACACGCATATGGTGAGATATATCTAAAGATAAGACTACACTCAAAATTGTCATTGTAATCACGCTAGGGGCATTTATACACATATCCTGGATTTAATTTGCATTCTAAGATTATATATTTTTCAGGAAAACTATAGACATCAACACTGTTGCGTTAATAGTTCATAATTTTAGTGTGTTTTTGATAATTACCATATTCTTTGGATTATCAGATGCTCCAGAAAACAAAACATACCCCAAACTTGCGCTTGATGTAAATGAAGTGAAACAAATCTGGTCCCACACGCACACACACCTACCCGATGAAAGTATGCACCCCGAACCTTTGCTTTAAAAATACTGCAGAAAAGAGTGTCTTTCTCATACGAAGAATACGGTAAATGGTGGCTTTACTCATACGAGGTGCAGCGTCCTAAGTGAATGCCCCGTTGCAGGCACAGTGAGCATTTGTACCATGGATTCTGGCAAATAATACTCAGTGGTGAGCACATTAACCACGGGCTATTTGACCACCTCTAGTGATAAAGTTTTAATTTAAACGCTGTATATTTTCACAAGTGCTACGGTATTAACGAGGCAGGTAACAAAGCCATCCAATAAAAGTTGATTCTTACATTTGCAATACGTGCAATTGAGTAATGCACGTATGGACACATGAGATATAATAGATGAGAAACAATATTAATGAGACAGCACAAAAGAGTAAAACAGATATTGATTCTTCAATTCAGTCACAATTCATTGATTCCCTTGGATGGGGGTGTGAATTGGTATTTTATATGCCTTTTTTTTTTTTTTACACAGGCAATAGTGATGAATATATAAAGTAGCATCTTGGGGGTTTTCATTGTGCAAATTCAGTTTGAAAATGTGGCATATCCACATATGCAAGATAAAATATTTTACATCGGTAGAAACGCTGTTGCCTTATATTTCCAGATACTATGTTTCCACTATATTAACATTGTTGGTTAGTTTGAGCGGATGCCAAAGTGTTTTGGGAGTTAATAAAGAATACGTTTCCTGTATATATCTTAAAAGTAAATGTTCAATAAGTTATTCTCCATTAAGCAGCTTCTTTTTAGCATAGGCATGTCCTAATAATTGCTTCATTTTTGGAAACCAAATTGTGTTTGAGTAGCTCACAATGCACACTAAAACATTTATTTTTATTTTACCAGGTAAGGTCCATTGAGCTCTCTAGCTCTTTTTTTCAGAAGCGACTTGGCCACAATTGGTAACTCAACGAAGTGGCTTATTTGGAAATTTATAGTAGCCAAATATACGAGAAACGCATGTTAATTCTAAATGTGGGGGGGAAACTGGAGGGCCCGGAGAAAAATCGACGTGGCCACAAGGAGAGAGAGAGAGGACAGGCAACTCCAAATAAACAGCAGGCATCGTCAGGGTCCGAACTGAACCCACGACCTCTTGTATACCAGGCGAGGTAGTTATTAGGCACCCATGTATTGCTTAGCTGACCAGGCTTGGTTTGTTTGAGCTCTTTACAGGGACATGAATGCATGAGAAGTGGATGGGGGGGGAGAGGCTGTCGGGCCTATCAACCAGCATCGGTAGATAAAGGAAGGTGTTTGTGAGTGTATTGAATGGCTATTGGTAAGCATCTGTATTATGGTGCAGTATCACGGAGTAGGTGGGAAGCAGCGGTACAGTGGTTTGCGCACAATAAATTCACCTAGAGAACTGATTTAGATTTCCGTCAAGGGCTAATGTCAGTGAAAAGTAATGCATTATACCGTAGTGCGTCACTGCCTTCACCAACCAACACTGAGCATTGTGGTGAAGTATGATCAAACAGCTCCCCATAACTGGACACAGTACAGGCAGGTCTTCATTCAGCAGTGGACTGAAAAAGTACCGCACATTATATCGTGGAGTTTGAATTATCAATAGAATGAGAGAGTGCACTGCTCCAGGAGATTATGTAATCTTTACATTTTACATATTAATTGACCAGTTGAGTTGTGAAGGGTTTCTTTTCCCTCACATATGCAAAATACACCTGTTAAAGTTCTAATTAAAACTGTTATTTGTCATGTAAGATTTCCGAAACGGTCACAAATCAACGAGACCAGTCATCACTTATTGCAAGGCCCTCCCCACACCATAATTGTCCCTCGTGGTCCTACAATGATGCTACGATTCATTTTGTTTCTGTGCGTGAATTGATAGGACCGAAGTCACGCAGTATATATGTATGTTTGAACTTCTTTCGCACCGTACGTAGCCAGCAGTGCTAATCGAAGTTTAGTGGCACTTATCTGCTTGGTACATGTAGAAGTGCGTTTACTACTATTACAAAATTAGCAGTTGCAATTACAACCCGGTAAAGTCACGACTATTGACATGATACGGATTATTTAGTAAAAACAGTGAACAGGGTTCAATATCCAAAAGAGGAAATGTGTATTATTCCTACCCTCCCCCACTCATCCACCCTTAACAATGTAGGGCGGCACACAAACTCTTCCAGAGATGATCCAATCGGGCCCTTAGTTGGCCCAATTGATCAATGGGGTATACCCAAAACTCGGAGACAACGAAAAGCAAAACCAGCACTAAAAGCCCCCCCCCCCACCTCGTCTTCAGGACGAGACTTGCCCTCCGCGTCAGAGCCGCTATCCGAGCCTCGTTGTCCCATCGCTTGCAGCTTCTCATTCGCCCCGGCGCGAACGCCACTCGTCATCCCCAATTAAAGACCACCCGAGCACAAACGTGAGTTGTAAAAGTATTCCAGAATCCGTGCGGATTGATTTTTTCCCTTGCTTTCTTTTTACCCCCCCCCCCCAAGAATTACAAAAGCAAGCACCAACAACCAAAAGGACCGTGCATTTTTTATGAAATAGCCACCGCTGCACTCGATCATCACGTTTTCTTTTTAGAAATGTATTTTCTTTAAATATGCTTGATGGGTGAAGACTGTTAAAGGTTTAGATAAAGGTGGAAACAAACGGTATTTTTTATACATTTTATTTTAATTTGAATGCCAGATTTTGTCAAGCCAATGTCCAATAATTGTTTAGTTCTATACACCAATGTATTGGGGTGTGCAGTTATCCAGCATGACGTAACGTCTTATGAGTTTGGGGAAAAAACTCACATTCACAAATGCTTTATGGGCTTATGGGTATTGTCAAGTAAATCCATTTTCGAAATAAATCTACAATACCAATACACCTGTCTTTAAAGTCTTTATATCGCATTAAGTTCTGCTTTAGTCACATGTATATTTTGCTGTATATTGCAGTATTCAACCATGCTAGTATCGTACGGTCTACACATTTTTGGAAATAATCGCTTAACTCCAAGCGCGGGGCACCATAAATTTTAAGACGGAGGCTTTCGCGAGCAATATTACAATTCCTCATAGATTTTTGGGTCAGATCACGTGAGTAAACCGTGTGTGTTGTGCACCCTCCTCCACCTGACGCAGTCAATGAATAAAGGTTTCACGTGAACAAACGTAGACAATTTAGTATCTGCTTCAGCACCAGTGGTGTGTTGGGGAGCGATCGACACACAGTTAAACATTGTAGACAATGCAAATTTATTAATTGGCTGTATTAGGTGAAGTGCGGTGTACGATGACACACATTGTGCTCGCGCAATCTAAACCCAAAAATCAATTATGCATTTAGAAACTAATTTACGGGTTCTTGTGTTGACAAAAGTCTGGTTGGCTCCGACAAATGAACCTTATGGCGGTACCCCGGGGTACCATAATACCCCGGCTCTCGCATAATGTCTGTGATGCAGTCATTTTTAGTCTGTTGATGGTCGGCGATGCGGCAATCGACTCATCTCGACGAGCTGTACACGATGCACCACTACGGTGCGTACGAGCGTTCAGGGTTTCAGCGCAATCTTCCTCGCTGCGTTTCGACATCGTGGAGTGGCACTGATTTTGGATTGATTGGTACCCCAGTCGCGGAGTTAAGTACACCCCTTGAAAAAATAATGTCCCAGAAATACAATATTTAATTGCCTCGGCCATTTTGTATTATTTGTTACCCTGGGGTACCGCCATAAGGATCATATGAAAGAATGTAACCTAAATCGATTCACCCAGACCGAAGCCTCATTTCGTTCAAATCATGCCTCTCGACTCTTTATCCTGATGGTTTAAACTCATTAATAAGTCTGAAATCGGCATGAAAGACATGCCAGCTAAAGGCCTCGTGACACTGCGATATAAAAAATTACCACGCAGGTTTTTGTTGTTGTTGCCAGTTGTGCTGTACAGCTCTTTGACGTAAATTTCAGGTTGTCTCCCGGTCTTGTACGGCACGATGTTCAGCGTTTCGCTCCGTGCGCAGGAACTGAATGCGGTATTTGGTTGTTTATTCCTGCCGAAGTTCCCCAGCATGCGCAGCGGAACTTTCAGTTATGCCGATGACCCGAAATCACGCCAAAGAACCACTCGGATATAAAGCAAGTTTTTTTTTTATACTGAACAGTACCGGTTGATTTTTACTGTTTTTTTTCCAGACGGAATGATGTCGTGTGACAGCCATTGTATCACGGTTCAAACCCTAAATATTTCAACACTTTCCAGATGGCATTCATTGGACGGATAGTACGTTATGTGTTGAATCTTCGGTTGCCCATGGTCAAGTAATATCATATTTATGATAACGTCACGTCCATGTGGTAGTGCTTGCGTGTGGACATAATATGAAAGCGTATAGTACTTGTTTGGCTTTTAAGTAAGGTCAGCAACGGTTTCAACTGTACTGCTGCAATGCACATTTTGTCATGGTGCCCATCTGGAAAGGGCTCTCGCCTAATGAACGTTCTTTTAAAGCAGCGCATTAACACACCGATGCATGTGCAGAGCTTCACAGATATGGGAGACCACCAAGAAAAGCAAAGTAAACAAGAGCACTGAACGAATGTCCTTTCATTTTCTAAAGATTAACAAAATGTGCTAGTTTTTATGCTTCATGTAAAGAAGTATACGCCATGTAAAAAAATTAAAACGAGCAGCGAACCTGCAGCTTACACAATTACGCTTGGGTCTTAACACCGTATTTATATAAGGGTTGCCACCTGTCCTGGTTTTCCCAGGATCGTCTTCTTGTTGAAGGCGGCTGCCATGGGAAATCCTTAAGTCTAACCGGGGGCATTATATGTCCCAGCTTTCGTCAGCTGCGCGATAATCCACCGCTCAAGACAATGCATTCACATGTAGTTTCTGCCTCTTTCGGTATTGTGAGATATTCTTTCTTTCCTAATTAAGATAAGCATTTTTTCATGTTTATGTAAAAGTGTATATGCGACTGCATTGATTGGAAAGATATGGTGTTGATTCATATACTGTATAGCAACGCCACATACGTCATATGTTAAGGTGTGCTTCTGTTATATTGTATTCTTATATATTTTAGGTCATATTATTGAGAAGACATCAGTTGTATTTGTTTTAGAAGACCTTTGTTAATAATTTTCTTGTGCTGTACTTTGAAAGTAATAGGCAGGTTGGAATGGGCCCAGCTAAGATTGGAACAATCTAAATCCTAAACTGTGTCCGAGCACGCGTTGTTGCGGTGTGGAACGGTGGTGATGCTAAGTGACAATTCATCGATTAAATCAATAACCATGCTTGTGATACACGCATCAAATTATAGAGGCAAACAATTGACTCAGTAATGATGTAAATCATATGCTAATGTTGCCCTGTTATCTTTAAGGCTAACAATTTTGAGGAAAACTGTACAAATGGCATGAACAAGCAAGTCAATAACAAGGCGTGTAAGTGAAACAATAAAGAAACTGGTTCCGAATGGAATAAAATAAAATTATTACACCGGATTGTGACAATTCAAATAACTATACAGAGTTGGAACGTTTGTTTCTGTAAGGGGTTCGTTCGTGGCATGAGGAATGACATGGATTTATCAAGAAGAGGAGCAGAGGCACTGTGATTTACAAAGTTATTAAAGTACTGTCATTTGCAAAGTATATATATAAATCTATGAAAGCAAGTTAACATGAGCATGTATATATATATTTTATGCAAAGTGTAGTTGATTATATTTGATATATGGTAAGAGGTAGTTGACATAAGGCATGCTACAATAGCTCGGGTCCCAAATTTTTGGCGAACTAAAACACGTGTTTTGACATTTGCTTATATTGGTATTGATTCATGAATCACCAAAAATATGGGAAATAATTGCAAGTAATATTATAAACATGTACAGTACATTTGTATTTTTTATTGTTAGTTTTTACACATTAAAAATAAATCAAATAAAAAATTGTGTTTCTGCGTATTTAAACATTTTAGGAGTTGTTTTTTTTGTATAGTATGTTCATCACACACGGTACTGAAATCCGGCAGACTATTTTGTCTCATCCACAATGTTCAACCACCACCACCGCACTGCACATCACAACAAAGATAACTTTTGGTGCGAGTTCTGTTAGTGAGCACCTATGAAGGCCAGCACGTCACATGAAGGGGAGGTTGGCCATCACCGCGCCCGGCCACCTTTGTCTCTCGAGTGGTAATGTTTACACACCACACCAGGTACTAATTTAAGGCTGAGTCGACTTAGCGGAAACCCAGGATCGCTTCAGATAATCGCCACTCTTGGTGGCCATGAGTGGCAATCCAACTCAGGATGCCGGATTCGTCGCGCAACATGCTTACCACTCACTACCACTCCACGACAACAAACATTGATGATTTTACTCGTGGTGAAGACTTCGTCTACCAGACTGTTTCCTCTTGCCCACCAAACTGCAGGAGGTAACCTCACATCTCTTGTTGTTTCTTTCCCTGGTACTGCTCTGCTTTGGAACTTCCTCAAATCGTCTGGTTTTCCAAACCTCTCACAGATAGCCTTACTCAATTCAAGAAGCATGTGAATGTTAAATAATACTGACAAAGGTGATTTTATAAAGCTCGAATTTCACGAATCGAGAACTCGGAGGCGCAAAGTCAAGAGCTCCAAGTCCCTCCATATGCCAGCCTGGACAGGTGAGTGCCTGGACAGGTGAGAGTCTGAACGAGTCGGGGAGCCTTGAGCTGCTGCTCTGACGGTGGTTGGTGCTTGTGTAATGAGTGGCTCCGACATGGTAAGAACTTCAAGTTATTTATGAATACATCTTTCGGTACAGCTTCGGTTTCCTCTATCTCTCTGCGGATGTTGAACCGCTCTGGTGGCTGCGCTGCCCTGTACCACGTGGCGCTCACCCGTCACCAACACGCCGCTGGCTGATGGCGCGCTAGGGAGCGGCTGATTGGCTGGTGGTCGAGCCGCCACGTGGCAGGTGGAGTTGGCAGGGCAGCAGCGACTGGGAGCTCCTCTTGATCTTCACACACCGACTCCGCTCGTTGCTGTGCCCCCGGCTTATATTCGCTCCCCGAAGGCTAAGCTCCGCCTCTGGCCACGCCCCTCCTGGAACCTTCGGGAACATTCCAGAGGCTTCCCTGGTGGATCCGCCCCATCACCTTTACCCCAGATATAATCCCTACTATATATAAACCGTAACTGTATAAAACAATGTACGTCATACAATAATACAGGAGATGGCGCTCTTATTACATCACCCCCCCCGATGAAAAATCTAGCCATCCCGGCTAAGGAAGGATAAATCATAATATAGAGCACCATCAGCCACCAAGCATAGCACAACTGGAAGTGGATAGAAGGAACAGAATGGCGAACAATCTATGCCTGCCAACAACACTTCGGAATTTAGACAATTCAGGACGACTCAAGAAAACCGCGACGTTTTGGAGCGTGTCCGCATAGCCGGCCCATCCGTCTGCGGCGGAACAAGCACAGGAACACCGGCTGGTGAAAGGAGCGGTCCAGGAGAGGGCGACACAGCCGGATTTAGCGCAGGTGGGCATGGCGGAACAGCGACATCCTCCAGTGCCGCCGTCTCACTCAAGGGCACTATGGGCGGCAAACAAACAGACTTCGGAAGATCACTCTGCACAGGGGCAGCCGGCCTGTTGGCCACATCAGACACTGGGATCCCGGGATTTGGAGATGACGATGGCCTCGCGGGAGCAACAAACGGTTTCAATCGCGACAGGTGAACGAACCAACGCCGGCGACCGTGACGAACACGGACACATTGAGGACGCAAAGACCTCAACAATGGTCACTGGGCCCTGCCAAGGTCTGTGGAGCTTGGGATAGGTGCCAACGGGCACCTGCGGGCAATGGAGCCACGCCTCATCCCCAACCGACCATTGCATGTCCGCTTTTGACCTCCGCATACAACGCTCATTCCGAGCCTGGGTTTTAGAGGTATTCAACCTGGCAGCCTTCTGCGCCTCCGAAAGTTGCCAAATTGACTCTTGGACGTGGTCAGGAAGAGTTGACTTAGGAGGTACAACCGGTGAACCCAATTGAACATCAACAGGCGTTCTCCCTCCCATACATGAGAAAGAACGGCGAGTATCCTGTAGAAGCGTGAGGCGCCATGCGGTAAGCCGAGAGGACGCTGGGTATCTGCAAATCCCAGTCGACCTGCCGCTCATTGACCGTCTGGCACAACATGGCGGACAAGGTACGATTTAAGCGCTCAACCATACCGTCCGTCTGAGGATGGTCGGGACAACGTAGAGATCTTTCTGGTACCCAAAGCAGTACACACGTCACGCAATAACTTGGAAGTGAAATTCTTACCCTGATCGGTGAGCAACTATTCCGGCACCCCTTTCTCCATCACATAGCCATTCACAAAGGCGTCAACGATGGATAAAGCGGATTGATCTGGCAGGGGCCACGCCACAGGCCAACGGGAAAAATATTCCATGCCGATGAAAATAAATGTATTGCCACGAGGCGTCACAGGGAACAGGCTCAACACATCCAAGGCAACCACATCATTGACGCGCGTGACAGAGATGGATTGTAACGGCGGAATGTAACGCTGCCGGGGCGACTTCTGCCGGGCACACTCGGTGCATGATCAAAGTGCACTAATGACGTCAGACATGATACCCGGCAAATAGTAATCCCTCTGAAGGGTAAGCAACGTTTTCTGAACGCCAAGATGGAAAAGGCGTTCGCAGTGCAACGTGCACATCAACCTTGCAATGAGCGCCTTCTCCTCCGACCAGCGGACAGATTTGTAGGCGGCCTCAAAACGCCATCGAAAGGCACTCCAATCGCCGCCAGCTGCCACAAACTCATGCACTTGGGGCAGGCGTCAACCATGATCGGCGTTCTCCTTTGCAGCGGGTGTCACGATGCTCAGCGAATCCCCACGTGGCAGCGACGAACTAGCGGCCGACGCACCGTTCTCCTTGGCGGTGGTCAAAATGGCGGCCGTGACGCGCGTGTTTGGCGAGAACTGCGAAATGCCAGCCGTCTCCACCCCGCCCGTAATGGCGGCCATATTCACCAAGGGGGTGTTGTATCTATACCCTGTTTTCCGTTATTAATATTAAGAATAATTAAAAAAAAATTCTCTTTTTATTATATCTATATATATACTTTTTAATTAAATAATGAAAACAACCCACTACAAGCACACCAGGAATCTGTGAAACGGCCATTAAACTGGTAAGAAGTCGGTCACAGAAAGGTCATAGACATCCAGATGGACAAAAAGATGTATGGACTAACACCTCCCAAGACATCTGGAGATGTACAGATAAGGTGCAGAGTAAATAACGGTTGAAACTTCGCGTTTCCTTACCGAAAAGTAGAAACTTAACAAAGATAATTAACCAACAAACAATAATATTTTTATTATTATTATTTGTTTCCTACCTACACGACCTTCCAAAAAAACTAAAGAGTACGAATTCCAGAAAGCTTAAGTGGAAACATAGTACACTTAACCTCAGGACATAAAAAAAATAACTCATAATAAAACACCAATCTCTGGGGAACTAAACTTGGCGAAACCCTCAAAAATAATGATGTGACGTGGATCATTACGAATATTCATTAAACATAGACGAATGATTACCACGATACTAAGACCGAAGGAACTCATAAAAAAAAAAAATCAAGAATAAATGTAACACACAGGACCACATAAATGTATTACAAACATCTACTCAGCCACCTTTGTCTTCCAGCGGGGTCTGGCAAGCAAGGAGGGAGCAAAAAGGTCACAAGGGGGGGGGGGGTTTGTGCTGACATTGTTTGTTTTCTCTCGCAAGAGACGCGGAGAGAGGAGAGGGTGCTCACGTTTTGAGTTAAACACGGCCGTCTTTGTCTCCCCGCAGCACAAACAGATGGCCCATGAATGCTTGGAGGGTTAGGAAAGGTCGCGAGGAGGAGTCGCGGGGGTGTCTGCTTCTTCTCGCTCTGTTTTTGTTTGTTTTCTCTCGCAAGAGACGCGGAGAGAGGAGAGGGTGCTCACGTTGAGTTAAACACGGCCGTCTTTGTCTCCCCGCAGCACGGACAGCAAGATTTGCACACGCGAGCAAATAACATTCCCCACCCCTCCTTCCAGAATGGTTACACAGCTGTGTCTTTACTAATGAACACGCACACGACACACGAAACACACGGACGCAGATGTGTTCAACCCACAGAAAGATATATGACGGCCTTCAAACAACTCGGGAAGACTGAGTGGATTTTCCCAATATAAGCCGGGGAAAAATCCATTCAACACAGATCGTCAAGGGCTTCGGCCCCCACCACATCTCGTCAGAGGCCCTGGGCCCCACCTCATCTCAACGCCGACAACGAAGAAGTTTTCGTCATCCAGAATGACGAGATTCGCGGGGTAGCGACGTGCAGCTACAAGCCGAGGTCTGCACCACCTGAGAAGAATCGCTACCCTGAGTTGCCGAGCTGCGAGTGAAGCCAACAAAGACGCCAACGTCCACCCTGCCACGAACGAAGCATCGCTCCTCGTCAGAGTGACGACCAGCGAACAACCCGCAGGAAAGGCGGAGATCGCCAAGCGAGCAAAGCAGAGAGCGCGAAGCAGTGAAGAAAGCCTGGTCAAACGGCTGTGAGGAGGAGGACAGCGCTGTTGAATGCGCCGTGTGTCTAATACACACCCAGATCAACCAGCATCAACCAAAACCGACTCGTCATCCCGCAGTGGAGAAAGAGAGTCAAAGTCTTCTGAACGAGCGCCACCGAGCGCCACCGAGCGCCACCGAGCGCCACCGAGCGCCACCGAGCGCCACCGAGCAACACCGAGCGCCACCGAGCGCCACCGAGCGCCACCGAGCGACAACGAGCGACACCGAGCGACACCGAGCGACACCGAGCGTCACCCAGCGCCACCGAGCGACACGAGCGACCGAGCATCTTCAAGGACAGCATCGTGCCAACTCGTCGTCCAGCAGTGGAGAGAGAGCGAGGGAGCAGCAGGGGCTCGCGGCGGCCACGCCCTACCCAGAGAAAACTTCTGGCCGCTGTTCGTATCCTCCCACACCACACAAGCTAACGACACAACTCCCGGCTCTAAGAATTAATTAATATTAAAAGGGGACAACGCACACACAGCACGCACACGAATGAGAAAAAATTGTCATTGCGTTTCAGAAAGGGTTGCCATTTCGAGGTGGTGCGTTCAATATCAACGGATCGTGCAAAGCAGTTGCTGCCATCGAGTTACATGAATAAGAAATGTTTTAGTCATTCATTTTCGTTAACTGCATAATCATGCCAATGAAGAAGTATTTTTAGTCATTCATTTTCGTAATCGCATAATCTTGTCCATGAATTTATTGACGTATACTTGCTTTCGGATAAGAGAGTGTCATGTGCTTGTTTAGAATAAAATTGCTTAACACCAACTGTTCGAGTGCTTCTTTCCAAGTCCATGCAAAACTATCTTATTCTTGATAACTGTATCCTGCGATGAGATATGAAAATGGAGACCTAAAATAACATAAACACACTAAGATACTCGGTAAACGTTTAATCAATGATAATCGTGTTATCCTGATTGATATAACAATGGATAAACGAAGCTAAGCCTAATGATCATAACTGCTCACAGTAACATAATCGCAAGCATCCGCATAAATTACGATTATCTCCGCGATTATCATAAGTTATGCATATAATTACACACATTATCATAATTTATGCATGTCAATACACACATTAACATATTTAATGCGATTTGCGCATTTTTCGGAAAATTCTTAATTTTTATTATTTTTATCAAAATTTCATAACCCAACACATACAACATAATGGGTGGCGTCGTCCGGGATCTCTCGCAGACAGTGTTTTGCATGGATGAAGGAATGAATCACTACGTGTTAACTAGAATATCGTGATCAAACATTGCATGGTGATTGTAAACGGGCGTAAAACAAAAAAAAAAACGCCCTCTGAGGTTAAAACCCAGAATAGCAGGTTGAAAAAAAAAGACAGTGGAATTAAGATAATATCGTATCAAACCGATTGCATCCTGTGATAAATGGTGTTAGAGGTACGCACTCTGAATCGGAAAAGTACAGAATAGCTCGAGTCAAACTGACCACACTCTGTGAGATAATTGTTTTATATGCACTCTGAAAGGAAAGGTCAAAGTAACTCCTGCCACTTGAGATGCTAGGATTAAGAATAATTTTTGAATGGATTACGGAATACTGGGAGCTCGTATTAAAACGTACCGACCGATCTGTTACAAAGCAGTACAGTCAGAGAGACATATGGGAAGGGAGCTGTATCGATAACACGAACACACCTCGGGGGAAACTAATTGACTGGATAAAATGTAACGAAGGCGAACACGATGCAAAAACTGCAGAGAAGGCAGGGCAGGACTCATGCCTTCCCACAGGCATACAGACAGGGATTGTGGAATGAGGAAAAATTTGGAAAGGAAACGGGAGAGAAATCGTCTCTAATAAACGAGGAAAAATGTCCTCACACCATCGTAAGGGAGGAGAAATCAGTGCTCGCGACACCAGCGAAACTCACAGACGTTTATCCACAGAATAAATATGGAAGTAACATTAAATCACACTCTTGGGTACGTGGACAGAGTCCAGGGACTGATCGCACAAAAATTATGGATATCGAACAAAAAATCCTTGACAAAGGGAAACCCTCACAATTCGAGAGAAGGGATGGAGAGATACATATGCAAACAAAAACATGTGAGACTGACAACTTCACAGATAGAGGAAGGCAAAATGTTAAAGTAAAGCTACCAGGACATTCTTCACTAAGGGCAGAGGCAAAAACTGAAGGGAAATGGCAACACGAGCGACACAGCACTGGGCGCGCACACAAAAAATGCACACCGCTGAAACACGAGCGACACAGCACAGACCAAAGTGACAGATTGCCTGATGATAACTTGTTTTATGATGACGCTGACGGCGATCAACTTTCGGAATACTTATTCAACAGTAAAACCCTTAAATTGATGGACAAGGCTCTAGTCAGAATTCCCGATTTTGACCCACACAATCAGTCTATGGATATACACACACATATCGCAACAGTAGAAGAGGAGGCAATGATTAGAGGGCTGAGGAGACGGGATGAAAAAGCGAGTTTGTTGAAACAGAGCTTACATAAAGAATCTATCCCATGGGTAAATTCACTACCACACAAGGTTAGAAATGATTTTAAACAACTGAGCCTGGCAGTGATTCGGAAGTTTGGAGAATATTCGACACTCACTGAGGGGTTTTATGCTGTAAAATCGATGACCCAGGGCATGGACCAAGACCCACGTGACTACCTTTTACAATTTAAAAGAGCGTATTACGCAGGCGATGTGAATCAATACCACGAAGGAGATAAAATGTTCAAAATTATGTTTTTTGAATCCTTGAGCCCAGAGATTACCGAAAGGGTGAGAATGGTTTTGAATCCAGAAACCGCATCCTTACGCCGCATAGAGAGCAAGGCGTACATGGCATGGTTATACAGAGCTAAGAATCATAATTCGGGTCCAGAACACAGGGAGAGGGATAAGGAACCCAGCCTCTCAGAGAAAAAAAAACTTCACCGAGCAGTCCCACAATGCAGGGAGGAGCAAACACGCACGCACCTGTGGCAAAATAAACCAGAGAGAGGTTGGCACGAGAATGAGAGCGGCACAAAGCCGAATATTCAGGAGAATCGCAGAATGTGGAGGCCAAGGGCAGAATCATATCAACACCCCATGCCCCGACATACGCAAGGTCAAAATTACCCACAAAAATGGCAAAGTAACGATCCAGGAAAAATTTGGCACCCAAATGGGAGTAACACTGGGCCAAAAATGTACGAGAATCGCAGGATGGGAGGTCAAACACAATCGGTCCAATTCCGACCAATTCCTCCACCGGCTATACCAGGAGGGAATAGAGGAATAACACAGAATGCGGTCCAAATACGTGATGAACCACCCACAGTGATTGAGAGCGAGCAGCCCATACGCGCCACGCACGCTGAAGTTTTGTTAAACCCTGAGCTCAATGGGAAATACAAGCAGGCTGCAAGTGACAGGGCGGGCAAATACCACCACAACCGGGAAACATCAAATGCATACGATGCGGTAAGAAACGCGGACAGTGCTCCCGTAAATGACGCGCAAATCGAATGCAAGGACAGGGCTAAATTGAAGTGTGATCGGACAGTAGATAACAGACAGCAGAGACAGAGAGGAAAACCAGAGCGCACAGGGAAAACAGTGCCACGCGTTGCAAAAGAGTGCGATAATAGTGCAGGGAGAGGGAACACAGAGACCCACCCTGGGAAGTACAGGCGTGAGCCTCTGAATGGAAAATATCCAAATGAAACTAAAATTAATGTGGATCGGAGTGCTGAAATGGAGACGAATGTCCATGACGTATCGGGAATGGTGTTGAAATCCAACCCACTCGTACAAACCAAAAGGGCAACATTACGAGGCACGGAATTAAATCGACACGCTGACTCGGCAAATGTGCATGTAATCGCAGAGAGAGCGAATGCCATTGATAACGGAGTACAGAAGTTGGTTGTGTGCGCGAATTCTGATTATGTGCAGCACAATTTTACACCACACACTCCCACGACGCGAGAGAGTGAGAGGGGAAATTACAAAAACGAACCGGAAAACCGTGATCGAATGATCAAAGTGATAAGTGGTAAACCAGACACTCGGAGCTTGGAAAAATTATGGCGACGAGGTAATATGAGGAAGGTAACGCATAAATGCGTTCGAAACCGCTACCTAGCGTTTCCCAGGATTTAACAAAAAAAAAAAATTAATATCTGCCGTAGTTATGATGGTTGAGAATCAATGTAACTTGTGGTGTTGATGTTGAACGTTTTGTTGTATTTTCCTTGCTTATTTCAAATGTAACCATGTTAAGATTGTGATACATATGCGCGCGCTTTGGAAGGAATGCGTTATGGATTAGTACCGATGTTTAACGTTGTGTTTTATTTCTTTGCTTATTTCAAATGTAACCATGTTAAGATTGTGATACATACGCGCGCGTTGTGAGAAATAACCGCCGAGAGTGAGGGCGGCTGATGGATTTATAACGAAAAAAACAGGGCATTTACTTTGTTTAAAAATTCGCCAGTGGCCGAATCAACCACTGAAAATTTTTAAAAGGGCGGATTGTTGTATCTATGCCCTGTTTTCCGTTATTAATATTAAGAATAATTAAAAAAAATTCTCTTTTTATTATATCTATATATATACTTTTTAATTAAATAATGAAAACAACCCACTACAAGCACACCAGGAATCTGTGAAACGGCCATTAAACTGGTAAGAAGTCGGTCACAGAAAGGTCATAGACATCCAGATGGACAAAAAGATGTATGGACTAACACCTCCCAATACATCTGGAGATGTACAGATAAGGTGCAGAGTAAATAACGGTTGAAACTTCGCGTTTTCTTAACGTTTTCCTTACCGAAAAGTAGAAAATTAACAAAGATAATTAACCAACAAACAATAATATTTTTATTATTATTATATGTTTCCTACCTACACGACCTTCCAAAAAAACTAAAGAGTACGAATTCCAGAAAGCTTAAGTGGAAACATAGTACACTTAACCTCAGGACATACAAAAATAACTCATAATAAAACACCAATCTCTGGGGAACTAAACTTGGCGAAACCCTAAAAAATAATGATGTGACGTGGATCATTACGAATATTCATTAAACATAGACGAATGATTACCACGATACTAAGACCGAAGGAACTCATAAAAAAAAATATCAAGAATAAATGTAACACACAGGACCACATAAATGTATTACAAACATCTCCTTAGCCACCTTTGTCTTCCAGCGGGGTCTGGCAAGCAAGGAGGGAGCAAAAAGGTCACAAGGGGGGGGGGGGGTTTGTGCTGACATTGTTTGTTTTCTCTCGCAAGAGACGCGGAGAGAGGAGAGGGTGCTCACGTTTTGAGTTAAACACGACCGTCTTTGTCTCCCCGCAGCACAAACAGATGGCCCATGAATGCTTGGAGGGTTAGGAAAGGTCGCGAGGAGGAGTCGCGGGGGTGTCTGCTTCTTCTCGCTCTGTTTTTGTTTGTTTTCTCTCGCAAGAGACGCGGAGAGAGGAGAGGGTGCTCACGTTGAGTTAAACACGGCCGTCTTTGTCTCCCCGCAGCACGGACAGCAAGATTTGCACACGCGAGCAAATAACATTCCCCACCCCTCCTTCCAGAATGGTTACACAGCTGTGTCTTTACTAATAAACACGCACACGACACACGAAACACACGGACGCAGATGTGTTCAACCCACAGAAAGATAAATGACGGCCTTCAAACAACTCGGGAAGACTGAGTGGATTTTCCCAATATAAGCCGGGGAAAAATCCATTCAACACAGATCGTCAAGGGCTTCGACCCCCACCACATCTCGTCAGAGGCCCTGGGCCCCACCTCATCTCAACGCCGACAACCAAGAAGTTTTCGTCATCCAGAATGACGAGGTTCGCGGGGTAGCGACATGCAGCTACAAGCCGAGGGGTCTGCACCACCTGAGAAGAATCGCTACCCTGAGTCGCCGAGCTGCGAGTGAAGCCAACAAAGACGCCAACGTCCACCCTGCCACGAACGAAGCATCGCTCCTCGTCAGAGTGACGACCAGCGAACAACCCGCAGGAAAGGCGGAGATCGCCAAGCGAGCAAAGCAGAGAGCGCGAAGCAGTGGAGAAAGCCTGGTCAAACGGCTGTGAGGAGGAGGACAGCGCTGTTGAATGCGCCGTGTGTCTAATACACACCCAGATCAACCAGCATCAACCAAAACCGACTCGTCATCCCGCAGTGGAGAAAGAGAGTCAAAGTCTTCTGAACGAGCGCCACCGAGCGCCACCGAGCGCCACCGAGCGCCACCGAGTGACAAGGAGCGACACCGAGCGTCACCCAGCGCCACCGAGCGACACGAGCGACCGAGCATCTTCAAGGACAGCATCGTGCCAACTCGTCGTCCAGCAGTGGAGAGAGAGCGAGGGAGCAGCAGGGGCTCGCGGCGGCCACGCCCTACCCAGAGAAAACTTCTGGCCGCTGTTCGTATCCTCCCACACCACACAAGCTAACGACACAACTCCCGGCTCTAAGAATTAATTAATATTAAAAGGGGACAACGCACACACAGCACGCACACGAATAAGAAAAAATTGTCATTGCGTTTCAGAAAGGGTTGCCATTTCGAGGTGCGCGTTCAATATCAACGGATCGTGCAAAGCAGTTGCTGCCGTCGAGTTACATGAATAAGAAATGTTTTAGTCATTCATTTTCGTTAACTGCATAATCATGCCAATGAAGAAGTATTTTTAGTCATTCATTTACGTAATCGCATAATCTTGTCCATGAATTGATTGACGTATACTTGCTTTCGGATAAGAGAGTGTCATGTGCTTGTTTAGAATAAAATTGCTTAACACCAACTGTTCGAGTGCTTCTTTCCAAGTCCATGCAAAACTATCTTATTCTTGATAACTGTATCCTGCGATGAGATATGAAAATGGAGACCTAAAATAACATAAACACACTTAGATAATCGGTAAACGTTTAATCAATGATAATCGTGTTATCCTGATTGATATAACAATGGATAAACGAAGCTAAGCCTAATTATCATAACTGCTCACAGTAAGATAATCGCAAGCATCCGCATAAATTACTACGATTATCTCCGCGATTATCATAATTTATGCATATAATTACACACATTATCATAATTTATGCATGTCAATACACACATTAACATAATTATTGCGATTTGCGCATTTTTCGGAAAATTAATAATTTTTATTATTTTTATCAAAATTTCATAACCCAACACATACAACAGGGGGACCCTCCAAGGTACCGTCACTGGCCCTCTGCTCGTCCACCCCCGGACGGTCTGCCACCGGACTACTTCCAGCGGCGATCGGCATGACGAGAGCGACGAGGTGGAGGAGCGCTGTTGTTAGAGCGCCCAACTGTGTCTCCACCCTCTGCCACGGATTGTCAGGGCGAAGCTGGTGGGAAGACTCCGCCGCGCCGTCCGCCGCAGATACGACATCGGCACCCGTCGTGGGCTCCATCACTGGGGCCACGGCACCCGGGGTCAGCAGGAGCTGAGTCGCCGTCTCGTCGTTGTCGGAGGACACTGCAGGTGGATTCTTCTTTTGCTGATGTTTAGACATTGCGTCTTGAGTAGAACACCACCAGAAAAGTCCACTCTCTGACACCAGTGTAATGAGTGGCTCGGATACGGTAAGAACTTCAAGTTATTTATTAATAGATATTTCGGTACAGCTTCAGTTTTTTCTGTCTCTCTGTGGATTTTGAACCGCTTGGGTGGCTGCGCTGCCCTGCACCACGTGGCGCTCACCCGCTCACCAACACGCCGCCGGCTGACGGCGCGCTAGGGAGCGGCTGAGCGGCTGGAGGTCGAGCCGCCACGTGGTAGGTGGAGTTGGTGGGGTAGCAGCGACGAGGAGCTCCTCTTGATCTTCACACACTGACCCCGCTCGTTGCTGTGCCCCCGGCTTATATTCGCTCCCTGGGGCTAAGTCCCTCCCCTGGCCACGCTCCGCCTCTGGCCACGCCCCTCCTGGAACCTTTGGGAACGTTCCAGAGCCTTCCCTGGTGCATCCGCCCCATCACCTTTACCCCAGATATAATCCTGACTATAGATAAACCGTAACTGTATAAAACAATGTACGCCCCACAATAATACAGGAGATGGCGCTCTTATTACACTTCGATGCTGCTGCTGCGTCAGTGCGGCTGGAGAGAGGCGGTCGTTTCACACAAAGGTTAGCGCTAAAGCGGCGGTATGTATATGCGCGCGCACCTCCGGGTGGTTAAGCCCTAATCCGCTTGCACACAAAGGCTAGCTCTTAAGGGCTGTGCAAATTTGCGTGCACGCCTTGCCGTTAATGCTAATTATCGTTGCGTGAACACGCATGAGCGTCGCGAGCGGATTTTAACACACCCCGCCCCCTCCCTAATATTATCGCGGCACAACTGAATGGACGCGTGAGCATCGGCGGCTGTTTATGGTTTAATACACGCGTGCCTCGCCTACACCGCAGCCCTGCGCTCGCTCTCCCGCGCACACCGTCACTGACCCACCGTGGCACGACTGCACCCACGTCTGCAATGATCTCCTCTCAGAACGCGCGCACACGCTGCAGCTCTACGCTCACTTTCTCGCGCACACCGTCCCCCGTGCAGTAGCACCACACACAAATCGCAGACACCACGCTGATGTTATACCCACACACAGAAATCACACTGCACCGATACTCTGTACTAAAGGTTATTAACGGCGCAAATATACACTACCTGGGGGAAATATTTCGTGAGAAGAGCTTAGCCTAACTCTGCCTACGAACCGAGTCACTAAAACGTCCTACCACGTACCTCGAAGCTGTACTCACAGCGTCGCACGGACACTTGAGAGTCGGAGGGAGAAGAACGAGAGAAAACTTTACCTATCACTGCCTCGTAGCAGCACTCGCTGGCATCACACGGATGCAGCGAGTGGCTCGAGGAGGCAGGACGGCAGGGAGTAGGTCTTGACGGCCCGGAGGTTGAAGACACCTACCCAAAATCGTCCCGGGCTACTCTTTTTATTCCCTTAACTTCAAAGGCCCGGGGTGCCATTGTACCGCTCGGCCAATCGTGCCCGGGGTTACCGCCTCCCCTGCTCCCGTGTCTTCCCTCGAGTGCTGCACACCGGCGGCGGCGGCCACCCATTGTCCCTCGTTGCCCATTGTCTGGAAATGGTACTTGCACTTTTGCTTGCTTAATATTCGGCCCTCTGTCCTCCCCCCACTGTTGTGAGTAACACATTGCGTTTGGCTCAGGAAACTTTTTCTTTCTGCACCCATACAATTTTAAACCAATGGTGGGGGCATCGCAATGTAACCTGTCCTGCGAGAGTCGGCCAATCTCCTGGTACCGGGAAACCATGGGACTTTCCATCTAGGGGCCTTTCGGATTAAAACCCGATGTGCCAGGCAATCCCCCGCCAGGACACTATGTGGGTGCAAGTGCTGCGTGTGAGCGTGTGCTCAGGGTGGGGGGTAGTGGACAATCATGGCACTTGCGGAGTTGCTCCACGGTCTTGGCACCACAGTAGTTTCAACAGAGCATGGGTTGGATCTCACCTCTTGCTTACAGTCAATTCCTATGGTGAGGGTGAATCTATTCTCTTCCTAAGACAACAACTTAGCTCTCCACCAAAGTGGTACTTACACTTTATTGACCCCACAACAATGAAGGGGTTGAGTTGACCCCTCACCGGGAAGCTAGAATTTTGTCAGTCTATGGCTTCCTTATTCTAGCTCCTGTAGAGGCTTCTCAGCGCTTCACGCCTCGCTCGTCACCTCCATTGATGTCTTCTTCTTCCCCCCTAACGTGTGCAGAAAATATTGAGGGTGTGCAGTTATATATAAAGTCAGTAAATAGTAGATACTACTATTTACTATACTAGGGTGTCTAGACTTATATAGTCAGTAGATCGTAGATAGTACTGACTCTATTGTATGTAGGGTGTGTAGGCATATATAGTCAGTAAATAGTAGCTACTACTGACTATTGTATGTAAGGTGTGTGTGGGTCACTACGTAGCATAGCGCTGGCAGCTGGCAGGGAAGGGGATCTGCAGAGTGAAGCAGCCCTGACTGACAGTAGGCCACGTGATAGACCCGAGAGGAATCTCGGGTAAATGTTACGGAGGGCACTTGTCGAGAGCCCGCTATTAGGTTCCAGAAAGGGGGCGTGGCCGAGGCGGAGCGAGGCGACGCTAACAGGATAAAAGGGGACCCCGAGCGGGGGATCGAGGCTGTCGTTGGAGTGGGATCTCCTCGTCGTCGTCGCTGCTGATAATTGCGCTGCTAGTAGTAGGTGGCTGTCTTAGTTCATTGCCGTCAGTGTTGTGTTGTAGGACAGCAACCAGTATCGAGTTGCGTTTAAGCGAGAGAGACAGAGCGTTGTGTAACAGTGCAGAGTGTGTAACAGTGTGCTCGGTGTTAATTAAAGAATTGCCTCCAAGAGTTACGTCTCCAAGTCAGTAACTACATATTTATATATAGATTCAGTATATAGTAGAAACTACTGACTATATTGTATGTAGGGTGTGTAGGCATATTTGCCTACAAAATAAAATAAAAATTGGAGGGGAGAGGGAGTGAATTTTGTTTGGGGGGGGGGGGTCGACAATTGTTGTAACCCTGTTGTATAAACTTTTCAACCTCACATCCGGAGGAGTTCCACTTTCTACAACTTTTTGATTCAGGCCTTCTGAAATGCTCTGAGAATTTAGTTGACGGACAAAGGGAATGCCTGGCTTTTATAATAGATAATCTTCCTGTTATGAGCCGTGCGTTCTCTTACCACTTGTAATAGGTATGCAGTATTTACACCGTGTCTGCAATCACAGACATGGGTCATAGCAATGCAGAAACCAACTTGGTCGCCATACTGCAATGGCAACTGCAGATGAATAAAAAATAATAATGAGTTGGAACGTTATCACAATATGCCATACGCAACACTTGCAATGCAAATATACACGGTAATAACGTGGAGCATAATCGCACCCTGTACCGACAGTCCGGGGGCTAGTGGTAGATTTCCTTTGCAAGTGCCAGCTATTGGGAACGAAAAATGATGGATTCCCCATGTTTTTCGGTTGATCACAGCCAGGTTGAAATTACTTGAGGAGCGAGTTAAACGTTTGTGAAAATTGCCTCTGTGTGCAAGTGGCAGCAGGGGGCCTCATGTGGCCGCAGGTTTTTTGCTGATATGTACAGCTTTGTCAAGAAAGGAAAAAAAGTGCTCACATTGCACCTTGGTCCAATAGGATTGATTCTGCTGCGTACCAGGAAAAAAAGCACTTTGAATAGATTTTTTTAAAATAAAGATAATTTTAAGCTGAATTGCCTCATCGAGAAAATAAACTGAACTATAAACTATGTTTTTTTTTTATTTTACCAGGTAAGACCCACTGAGCTATGTAGCTATTTTTCAGAAGCAACCTGGCCACCAACGATAGCCCGATTAAGTGGCTTATCACGTGGAAATGTATAGCAGCCAAATACTAAGAACGCGTGTTGATTCTAAATGTGGAGGAAAAAACCGGAGGACCCGGAAAAAAATTCCACACGCTTACAGGGAGAGAGACATGCAAACTCCAAATATACAGCAGGCATCAGGGTCGGAATCGAACCCACGAACGCCTGCATGCCAGGCGAGGTAATTAACAACTCGCCACCACATTCGTCTACAACAACACTGTTGTGGCCTTAAAAGGCAAAAACATACCAAATAATTTGTCTTACGTTGGGCAGGCACTCGGCGGAGCATGGGTCACGGTTTGCTTCACGTCGTGGGTAAAGCGGCCACACTCTGCCACTGCATACGGACACAGGGCAAGCCATCTCAAGTGATATCTCACGGTGTACACTACGATTTCATTGTGAAACGAAAGATGAAGAGATCGCCATTGGTAGCAGTGGGCAAGCGCGCGCACAGAACGCATCACGTGTGTACGTTGACCTTCCTTCGCACCGTACGTAGGCAACCGTGCTAATCGGAGGTGCCGGTAAGGACGGACAGACTCACAGGTTATGTTACGGTGAATGTAACTAGGTTGTTGTTTTAATTGATCATAAAAGTGTTACCACTCATCAATCCCCCCTCCCCAACCCCTCACCGAACCCCCCCTCCCCCGGCAATACACAAATAAAAATTGTGTCGCGGTCGCACTGTTTTCTCTAACTTAATTCGACTATGAATGTTTTAATAATAATAATTGACATTTTATAAGGCGCAATTCATCCAAGGATCTCAGAGTCCACTGGGCATACATGGGAAGTGTGGGCCAGGCGAGTAATTTGACCGATCCAACGTATGCTGTGGGGAATATGATGTGATTCAATATAAATACTATTTTTTTTGCAGTGTTTTTATTATTTATTCATCCCGCAAGGAAGTTGTTCTACGATAATATAAATATCATGTTCTTAGGTTTTTTCGGTAAAGTCACGTAGGTAAAAAATTAAAATTAATAAAAGTAAAATAAAAATAAAAATAAAATAAAAATCACGACGTTTCAGAGGCAACACACGCTTCCGTCTTCAGGTGGAACCGTCACAGCACGAGACTTTTATGAATTAGAATTTTTAACCTACGTGACTTTACCGACAAAAACCTAAGAATATTAATCCTTGCAGTCACGAAAGCTTCAAATCTAGAATGATATCATGTCATTGCCATATGTTGTTTTGATCTTCTTTATTATCCCGGTGAGATAAAATAAACTTAGCAGCTCACCCATCTCTAATCTTTTTTAAACAAATAATTTGCTGCCGTGTTGGCAGTGCGGCACAAGCGAAAGTAACAAAAAAACCCCGCAACCACATTCGCCAATAACAATGCGGCCTTAGAATAAATAAACAACAAGTTACGTATTGGCCAATGGGCGTTTGTGCTCATGTGCTATGAAGAAGGCCTATTGCCCGAAACATCGGATATTATATAGTTTACCTCGATTGGGTAGCCCTGAGAGAATGGTGGGGATTGCCCTGATCACCTCTATACGACTTGTCTCACCATTTATCAAGCGTGTTAACCTTCCTCCAAGGGGTTTTAAATTCACCTGCCTTCAATTGTTGATTGACACAGTCGATTTTGACTAGGATATGAAACCATGCCTCGGAACCCGATAGTTTCCCGACGAAGCTATATTCCTGCTTGAGTATTGGCATTTGAATTGAACTTAATCAATATGTTTTGAGAGATGAGTGTGATGGAGTGGGTTATTGCACGTGTCTTCATACAACACATATAACTGGGTCTTAATTATAAATGAGTGTCTGTCTGTCCTAGATAATGTGTAATGCGGGCGTAAACGGCCTCGCGGATATGACGTCATGGGGGGGAGGAGTTAGGTCACGTGGGAGAGAGGGGTGAGGTCTTAAGGGAGAGATACCGGAAGAGACGGGGGAGTGTGGGAGATAGAGTTAGAGTGAGGCCACGCAGGGCGGAGGTCGAGGAGTGGCGAGATCGCCACACACACGCAGAGTAAGACTTGGCACCGTCGGCCAGCGGTGACCAAGCACGGAGGAACGATGGGCAGCGGTGGAGCTGCAGTGAGGGCAGCCGGAGGACCGCACAGGGGATCTGCAGCGGAGCTGCAGAGGTGTGGAGGCTACGGGAGCGAGGGCAGCTATGGAGCTGCCAAGGGGAGAGCTCTGAGCGAGGGCCGTGTGGGACAAGTGTAAGAACCCGAATAAAGGACAACGGAGACAGACCCAGGATCGAGTCCTTTATTACACTGGTGTCAGAAGTGAAACGGCATGTCAAAACAGCTCAGAAGAAAGAATATTCCTGCGCCATCATCTGCTACATCATCCGACGACGACGACCTTCCTCGGGCGGTCGACCTGCCTGCGATGGAGGAGATCCATGCGGGAACAAGTGCGGGTCCGGGAGTCCAAGATGTTGCCGCGTCGGTGGACCCGTCTGCACCAGAGGACGCGGATTGGCGATGGAGGCAGATGGCGGCGCAGCTGGAGACACTGAGAATCGTGCTCGCGCAATTGTGCGAGCTCGTCACGCCGGGGACAGCGTTGGGGAGAGCCGATGGAGGTCCGCAGGTCGCTGCCTTGCCTCCGCTGTCGGCGCCATTGGCCACGCGGCAAGAAGACGCCATCTTGGGCGTGGCAGGAGAAGAACGGCGGGAAGCCGCCATCTTGCGCTCTCCGCGGGAGAGGCCGCCATCTTGAACACGTTGCGATGCGACGCCATTTTGAATATGCCGCCTGGTGAGTCATCGGCTGAGGACGGTGCAACGAGGAGTCGCAGTCATCATCTCACGACCGTTAAAGAATTCTCCATCGGGGGCGATTGGAGTGCTTTCGCCTGCAGATTTCTGGCGGCGGTACGCTCAGCAAGGTGGATGGACGCTGAGGCATTGGAGGTTTTACTGACTCTTCTCGATGACGAGTCGGTGAGATTCTTCCGCTCTATGAAGGCCGAGAAGAAGAAAACATTGAGAGGAGTTTTCGACGAGATGGCAGATGCATATGAGCCACCGGATGATGCTCATCACCGGTTTGTTCAACGTTAGCGAGCACCCGAGGAGTCGCCGGTGGCATACAGGGGTGCGGTATTGGAGTTGGCCATGGCTGCATACCCGGAGATGGAGCCTGACCTGCTCGAACCTCACATCTTGGGTAAGATGCTCGAGCTGTCCCGGGATTTGGGGATTCCTATGCCGGTGTGTGGCCACGAAAAGCTCACATCCCGGGCGGCCGCTAAATGTCTTGATGCCCAGTTCAACCTGCGCCGTTGGAAGCAAGTCACGGCGTGGACGGGGGGGCCCATCGTCGATGGAGGTGCCGCGGGTTGGGATCCCAAGAAGGCGGTGTACGTTCCTGATGGGGGGGGCCCGCAGGAGCTGACAGCCGCCTCTGCTCAGTGGTCGGCCCGCAGTACGCCAGGGCCGCGATCTGCTCCGCCACCACGGGAGCGTCGGGACGGGCTGCTTGCGGCGCGGCGCAACAACATCGACTCTTCCGCTGCGGCCGTAAAGGCCATTACGCCAGGGACTGCTGGGCCCGCGTCCCGGGTCCGCCCCAGCAGGAGGCCTCGTCGGCGGACGTGCCACGGAAGGATCCTCCAGGACAGGCAAGTCAGTGCGCACCAGACACCCGGCAAGGCTTGACACCTCACTCATCACCGTTGTCGTGCGATCCGGGTGTTGTTAATAACGGGGGGTAGGCCATCGACTGGGCCACGTCGCTCGGTAACGCAGTGGCGTAAATTGGCACGGCGGGTCGTCGCGGCCGCTACTGGTTCGTCCACTGTACCTGGTTCTATACAAGGGGTGGACGTACGTGTGTTAGTGGATTCAGGGGCGTCCGCGACCATTATATCGGATGTCATTTTCCATCTGTTGAACATCCCACCTGAGGCCGTGCGTCCGGTTTACGATTCCTGCGTCGCTGCCAACGGGGGTAGCATGGGCATTGTGGGCCAGGTGGACGCTACAATATCTATCGGGGGAGTGTCGGCCTCGGGAATTGTGTTAATTTCGAGGTCCCTCGCGGTTCCTTGCTTGTTGGGAACTGACTTCCTGGCCAAGATGCCCATTCTAATTCGAATTAATCAAAACTGCATTGAATTACCGGGTGGGCGAAAAATTACATTTCTACCGTCGCCCTGGGGGCGACCTGCTCCGGTCGCTCAGGTGCAGGCGCTGTCCGAGGTATCTGTTGATATTCCACCTGGCTCACAGATGCTTATCCCCTTGCGATATCGGAAGCCTGTACCTGGTCGTCAGGGTGCAATTGGGGTTTTGTTGTCGCCGTCCGCCACTATAACGGGCGGAGCGGCGCTCGTTGGGGCGCAAACTATTGTCCGGCCTGACCAGCAGCCGTTTCTGCAGGTGCTTAATGCAAGTACCGAAAATGTGTGTGCCGGCTGGTACGGTTGTGGAACATGCCACTACGGCGTTTACGGCACAAGATCATCTGGGCAGCCAGGTCGTGGTTGGTGGTGTTTCAGGTCCTGGTGCCGCTGATAATCGCTGGATCGCCGAATTGTGTGGGGAAAATTCTTCCCTTTTCGGTGAACAACGTTGTGCGCTTCGTAAATTATTGTTGAGTTATTCTGATGTGTTTAGCTCCGACGATTTGGACTTGGGACCCACCTCGTTGCTTTACCATCATATTGACATAGGGGACGCTGCCCCTATTCGGTTGAACTCGCATCGGATGAGTCCGGCGGAGCGAGATCAGGTTCGAGGGGCAGTGGATGACATGTTGGCTGCAGACATAATATCTCCATCTAACAGCCCATGGGGCGCGCCTGTTGTTTTGGTTAAAACGAAGGATGGCAAATTGCGATTTTGTGTCGACTTTTGGAAATTGAATAAAGTGTCTGTGGCAGATGCGTACCCCCTGCCGCGTATGGACGACTCCCTCGATGCCTTGTCGGGGGCGAAGTTCTTTTCAACGCTAGATCTCTCTTCGGGATTCTGGCAGCTTCCCCTTGACGAGCCCTCGCGGGAGAAGACTGCTTTCCGTACGCCGCAGGGGTTATTCCAATTTAATTGTCTTTCGATGGGGCTGAATGCTGCCCCTGCCACATTTCAAAGGTTGATGGAGTTGGTGTTAACGGGGTTGCAGTGGGAGACATGTCTGATATATTTAGATGATATTATCGTCTTCAGCCGCACATTTGATGAGCATTTACTGCGGTTGGAGGCGGTGTTCGCCAGGATGCGTTCCGCAAATTTGAAATTTAAGCCTAAGAAATGTCACCTACTGCAACGGTCCGTGCGCTATTTGGGGCATATCGTAAGTGCGGACGGGGTGGCCACGGATCCGGACAAGACAGCATGCGTCCGTGACTGGCCAACCCCGGCCACGGTGGGGGATGTATGTCGCTTTTTGGGGTTTGCCTCATACTATCGGAGGTTTGTTCCGGATTTCGCGACGATCGCGAGGCCCTTGCACCTCCTTACGGGTAAAGGAAGGAAATTTGCTTGGGGACCGCCGGAAGAGGCGGCGTTTCAGGGCCTGCGTGATTGACTGGCTACGGCACCGACGTTAGATTATCCTGATTTCGATCACCCCTTCATTCTGGATACGGATGCGAGTGACACGGGCATTGGGGCCGTGTTGTCTCAATCAAAAGGTGGTGTGGAACGCGTGGTGGCGTATGGTAGCTGGGTTTTGTCTCCCGCAGAAACTCGCTACTGCGTCACACGCAGGGAACGTTTGGCTATTGTTTTCTTTCTCCGCCAATTTCGACCGTATCTCTACGGTCGTTCGTTTATTGTTCGCACGGATCATGCGGCCTTGCAGTATGCTCTTAAGATGGACCAACCATCCGGCCAGTTGGCGCGGTGGTTGGACACGCTGCAAGAATTTTCCTTCCAAATTCACCATCGGAAGGGGGTGCGTCACGCGAATGCGGACGCGCTTTCTAGGTTGCCGCAGCGATCCCCTTGCGCGTGCGCGTCGGGGACGCATAGATGTGCGCCGATTCAGCAACCCCCTCAGCCTGTTGCGTTGGCGGTCGACGTGCCTGAAGCTCCAAAGGAGCCGGGACCGGCTGATGGGATTTTGAATCTTCCAAGGGCTGTGTGGATTCAGGAACAAATGTTGGATGGTTCATTGGTCTCGTTACGGAATCGGACTGTGAAGAAGAGTGGGGGACTGGGTACGGGGGGTATGCCGGAAACCGCTCTCCGCGATGGTCTGCTGATGTGGAGGGAAGGGTTACAGGAACGCTGGCGTCTGGTTGTTCCGGCATCCTTGCGGTACGAGTTGATTAGGACTCTGCATGGGGACACGCTTTTACATCTGGGGGTGCAGAAGACCCTATTGACGCTGCAGCGAGACTATTTTTGGCACGGCATGACAACGGATGTCGTCGGTCACGTTCGCGCGTGTCCCGATTGTGCCCGGCGAAAACCACCTAAACAACCATATGTGCCGCCCATACAATCTATTCAGGTGTCTAGAGTTAACGAATTGGTGGCGTTGGACATTTTGGGACCCTTCCCGTCATCTGCTAAGGGAAATAAATACTTGCTAGTTGGGGTGGAGTACCTCTCCCGCTGGCCGATGGCCTGGCCTTTGCCTGACCAGTCAGCGGCGTCTATCACAGACGCCTTTCTATTCGGGTACGTTATGGACAAGGGGGCGCCGGAGAGGCTCCTCACAGACCAAGGCTGTAATTTTTCTTCTAAATTGTTGGGGGAGGTGTGCGCGGCTCTTGGAACTAAAAAGATACGGACATCTCCCTACCATCCGCAAACGGATGGTATGGTCGAACGGCTAAATCGGACATTGTCCGCCATGTTGTGTCACACCGTGAGTGAAAAACAATCGGATTGGGATTTGCATATCCCTGGGGTACTTTCGGCATACTGAATGACGCCGCATGCGGCTACAGGATATTCGCCGTTTTTCCTTATGTACGGTCGCGAGAACGTGCCGCCAATGGATGTGCAGTTGGGAACTGGAGTGAGGGGACCTGCTAAGCCTCTTCCTGATTACATTCGGGATACCGTTCGCCGGGTTACTGAGGCACGGGAGGGGGCCCGCATGGCTACTGCCAAAGCCCAGGCCCGGAACGAGCGGTGTGCTCGACGCTCGAAGGGGGAGTGCCCCTGGAAGGTGGGGGACATGGCCTGGCTCCATTGCCCGCAGGTGCGGCCAGGTACCTCTCCTAAATTACACAAACTATGGCAAGGGCTGGTTCGCCTCATCGAGGTTCCCAACCCACAGTCTGCGCGTGTTCGGTTTGGATCTCAGCGTTGGTTCGTTCACACGTCGCGCTTGAAACCATATGTGGCCCCTCGAAACGATGTGTCATCTCCCGATGTTGCCTTGCCGGGGTCTGTGGCTGCCGACTCATCCTTGCCTGTGCCTGTTGACCTTGCAAGAGCGCCTGTCGTGCCTTTTACAGACAAGCCGGCCGTGACATTGCTGGAGACAGGAGACTCTGCTCGGGGTGTGCCTACCACGGCTGCGGGGACTCCGAGCCCCGCCGCCCTTCCGACCCCGTCGCAGACACGATCGCGACGCACCCCCGACGCTGGGCCTTCAGGGACACGGGACCGGGACGTTGACGGGCCTCCAATAGCGACAGGAGGACTTCATCCTGTCGCTCCTAAAACCCCGTCACGTTCCCGGTCTGCAGGAGGGCCGCCGCCCGTCCGGGACGGACCGGCGACCCGAACCCGCTCAAAGTCCCTTACATTTCGTTGAATTTTACTGTTGTGTTGTTGTTGTTGTTATATTTATTGTATGATTCGTTGTCCTTGAATGTGTGATGGTTGTGTTCGCTCGCATTACTTGTCTCGTTATTGTTCAGCCGAGGGCGGCTGGATTTTCTCTACGGGGGAGGGTGGTGTAATGCGGGCGTAAACGGCCTCGCGGATATGACGTCATGGGGGGGAGGAGTTAGGTCACGTGGGAGAGAGGGGTGAGGTCTTAAGGGAGAGATACCGGAAGAGACGGGGGAGTGTGGGAGATAGAGTTAGAGTGAGGCCACGCAGGGCGGAGGTCGAGGAGTGGCGAGATTGCCACACACACGTGGAGTAAGACTTGGCACCGTCGGCCAGCGGTGACCAAGCACGGAGGAACGATGGGCAGCGGTGGAGCTGCAGTGAGGGCAGCCGGAGGACTGCACAGGGGATTTGCAGCGGAGCTGCAGAGGTGTGGAGGCTACGGGAGCGAGGGCAGCTATGGAGCTGCCAAGGGGAGAGCTCTGAGCGAGGGCCGTGTGGGACAAGTGTAAGAACCCGAATAAAGGACAACGGAGACAGACCCAGGATCGAGTCCTTTATTACAAATGGATAAATTATTTGGTCTACATGCAGAGGGAAACAGCTACAATAAGGTGGTATTCGCAGAGAGGTGTGAGATTCAAAGGGAGATTCTACTTGACAGAGGTGAGATTGTACTTCATAAAGGTGACATTCGCCTTTTTAAAGGTGTGATTCTCCTTTACAAAGGTGATATTGTACTTTATAAAGGTGACATTCGCCTTTTTAAAGGTGAGACTCGACTTTACGCGCGAGCGTCCACGAAGTGCCATGCGTGCACACACGTGGCGGTCATCTTTCACTTGAATTTCCCGTACAGATTCTCTCCGTAAAAGCGATCAGATGGAGAGCAATGCTTTGATGTTCACGTCGGCGTCTCACGCGGAGCAGTCGTAGTCTGCAAAATAACTGAGACGCGAAGGGAGCTGCCACGGTCGTCTGCAGGTCGCAATCCAGAGTGCGGCAGCTCCATTCGATCTCCCGGTGCGGCACTTGAATGAATGGTGGCAAGTTTCTTAACCCCCCCCCCCTCGCCCACCTCTGTCCATCCAGCAGCATAATTGCGTACACTCAAGTCAGTCGATGTAAAGCACCTTTCGACAAGGTACTCAAAGTGATACATGTAAAATACCAACAAAAAGTAACGATGCTATTGGCCTATGGGCAGGAAAAAAACTGAGACGCATAGGAATCTATTTGAGGAGGCAAGAGAGAACAAACACGTCTTGAAGGGGGTGGGGGGGGGATGTTTTTTTTCTCCGCCACAATTTTCCCCGTATTACGAACACCGCCGAGCTCGGCGTTCCACAGTCAGAGGAAGCAGCACAATAGGGAGGTACGGGGCAACCCATTTGCGCGGATGTAGAACCGCCGAAGAATGACAATAAAAACGTAACTCTTTATTTCTACATCGGTAAGGCCCACTGAGCTATGTAGCTTTCTTTGATTTTTGTTGTAGAAGTCGCCTGGCCATCACAAATGATAGTTCAGTGAAGTGGCTCATTGCGTCGACATTTATAGCAGCAGCCAACCACTCTATGGAGCCGTCCATAAATTACGTCACGCACCTGGGAGGGGGGGGGGGTCAGACATTTGTGACGATGTGTGACGAGGGGGGGGGGGGTTGTGAAGTGTGACGTCACATCAAAATAAATATAGACAACACGTTCTACTTAATTAAATAGACGTTTTAATCAATGTTTTCTCCGAAAACATCAGAGTGCAGCGGCACATTAAATACGCACTACAATGACAATAGTTTAAAGCGATTTGAAGCATGTTTGATTTTTTTCAGGGGAGGGGGGCAGAGCTTTGTGACGTCATATTTGAGGGGGGGGTCTGAATTTTTGTGACGCCGTGTGACGACGGGGGTGGGTCAAAAATCGTCCAAAATCTCGTGACGTCATTTATGGACGGCCCCTAAACGCGTGTTTCAATAGTTCAGAATGTGATAGCGGAGGCACTGCTCTCAGATGCCATTCTAGAATTTCGTGGGGCATTTTGCCAAACAACAACAATAACAACACGCAGTGAAAACCCAAGCACACACACACACCGAGAGCGAGCAGCACACTTGCGAAAGCCCGATGCGGTTGGATGACCGTGAGTGTCGGAGATTTTTTTTTAGAACGATCAAAATGTTTTCTTTGTCATTTGCAAAGCTGTGTAGGCGCAAACCAAAATAACACCATTTGTCGAGACGCCACAGACACTGCCTGTTGATTAAAAACAGCCCCCCTCCCCCCCCATAATTTAACCTTTATCGCCACACGGGTTTCACAAGTGCAAGCCACCGTGCCGTGGGAGGTTATGAATCAAAAGTGGCAGCTTGAATTAACGCTCGCGTGCACACGGCTGATGCTCCCCAACCCCGCCACCACCGCCACCACCACCCCACTCGCACTCTTAAAGGAAGCTCGTTCACTTGCCACGGGACGGATTCGTTTAAATCTCAAATCTCGCTTAATTGTATGCGTCGAAAAAGCATGCAAATCGTTTCATTAAAGCGCCGTGCACGGAGTTTCACCGCGGCGTCTGTCTCATGAAATGGAGTGACAAGAAGCAAAACTAAATGTGATGTTGCTAAAAAAAATGACAATCTTACTTATAAATGTTCATTGAAAAAAATTGTGGCCACTCGCTTATACAACCACTGTGCCAGACTGACCTTTCACTGGGGGAGATTATGTTTCATGAATACATGCCCGTGATAATATTCTGCCGGATATATATAATATATATTTTTTCAAGCGAATGAAGGTGCTTGGATTTAGTCCATTGAACCTGCCAGGTAGGCACGGCAATAGAGCGAGTGGCTTGCAATCGGAAGGCATCAAGTTCAAATCCCGGTTGAGGCTTGACCCAGCACATCATCCCTCTGGAGTTAAGACAATTAGTACCACTTTTTGGGGAAGTTCAGAGCAGTTGTCCTATCGAGAGGATCTCCCCCGATCATAGGAACGTGGAATTTCCACCAATTGTTCAGAGCTGAAAACAGGAGATGAGTAAAGTAGAATCCCTTTTAACAACCACCCCTGTTAACGATTCATCTCTTAACGACAGGTCTCCATAGAGCCCAATGTGTAGTGTATAATGTAGTGTAGTGCATAGTAGTATCGTTTATAGTAGTATAGTAGTGTCGTGCGTAGTAGTGTATAGTCGTGTAGTGTATAGTAGTGTAGGGTAGTGTATAGTAGTGTAGTGTATAGTAGTGTAGTGTATAGTAGTGTATAGTAGTGTAGTGTATAGTAGTGTAGTGTATATTAGTGTAGTATATAGTAGTGTAGGCTAGTGTATAGTAGTGTAGTGTATATTAGTGTAGTGTATAGTGTAGTGTATAGTAGTGTAGTGCCTCCATAGAGCCCAATGTGTTCGCTTACAGACCATTCCCCGGCTGTTGTAGGTACAGTAAATATGAATTAATGCATTGAGCAACCATTTTTTTGTAAAATATTACGTGTTCATAGTTTGTTAGTATCTGTATGTATTAATACCCATTGTTAACATTTTATCAAGTAAGTTTTTTGGTAATTGTTTTTTTACCCTTTTATCTGGCAACAAAACTGACACCTTTTTTTACAAGGAGTCATGTTTGCATTGACCACAATACCTGCAGTCAGAATGCAAACAAAAGAAAAAGAGTAACCTTCGATGCTATCGGAACGAACTAAGCCTTTAACGCGTATTCCCTATACAGTACTCGCTTCATGACCAAATCACTTAACAGCCGGTTTCGTGGAACTAATTACTGTCGTTAAGAGGAGGGGTACTACCGCCCCAATTCTCAGGTGTACAAAAAGTGATTTGACTTTGTTTGACAACGAGTGGGATGGAAGAGGTTGTTCCACTAGACTGCTAAGTAGCTGTTTTGTAACCTCAGCGCATTCCAGCCAATATGCCTCTTGTAAACGACAAATTCCCCCTCTCGTGTTCCGAAGCCTGCACACTGAATGCTCATGCAAAGCATTCTACATTAATGTTCATTTTGTGAAGATAACAAACCCGAGAGTATTTGGATCCGTTACTCCTCTGTTCAAGTGGGTGAGAAACAATTGATACAGCAAATCTTTCTTACAAAAGGGGATCCGAGCAGAATAATATATATTGTACATAAATAATCACAGCCCCTTTGCCTGACTCCTACAATGAATGGCTCCAAATAATCCTCTAATAAGTGTCTTAACTGCAGATAGTGTCTTCATATTTTGCAAAATAGTTTTTATGGGCGAAAGGAATTGTGGCAAATTGATCCACTAATTTGCATTCATACGTGGATAAGTTACCTAGAAGTATTCTTGCTAAATTCATCCCCATTATTCATGCTCTTCTCGTAGATAAGAGAAGTGACTTGGAAGTGGTAGAACATTCATCCCGTTAAGTATATGTATCTACATTTGCTCTCAAATTTCAATTAAAGGGTAAAGATGCAGCCAAGCAATTTCTTGATCACGACACTGCTACAAGGAAGGCCTCAAAGTGTAACGCGCACAGTATTCGCTCATTCTCGAAGATAGACAACGACTCGGAGGCTAGGTGGTGAGCTTGCGCCAACAACTACTCCAAGCTCTGTGGTCCCTTATATATTAAGATAGTTTCATCCAAATGAATGAGTGTTTGTATGTGGGAGGAAACCGGAGCTCGTTGAGAAAGGCCACTCTTGCGATGGGGCGACACTTTCTCATACACCTCGATGCCCACGGGAAGGGAGTTTCAGATCACTTGTGCGAACCGACAACCCTCACTGTCTCCACTGTGCTGGATTACAGGCGTGCCACCACCTGGCACGATAGGGTATTGGGACTACTCTTCCGTGCTGATCAGATGTGTTTGGCAGATGTGATTGTAGCCATATTTTACCACACCACACCTGAGCTATCTATACGAAACTAAAACTAATCTACATATTTTTTTTATTTTACCAGGTAAGTCCCACTGAGATTTCTAGCTCTGTTTTAGAAGCGACCTGGCCACAAATGATAGCTCAACGAAGTGGCGTATCACGTGGAAATGTATAGCAGCCAAATACTCGAAACTCATATTTCTAAATGTGTATGGAAAAACCGGAGGACCCCGAGAAAAATCCACGTGATCATGGGGAAAACATGCACACTCAAAATATACAGCAGGCGTCAGGATCGGGATAGAACTTACGGACTCCAGTTTACCAAGCGGGGAAGTTAACATTCGCCACCGTCATCTGACCTATCGACTGACTTTGGTGTACATATTTATTCTGTTAGGTGGCTAGAGGTGGGGTAAATTTCAGAAACTGGCACCATTGTTGCAACTGCGGTGCCAAGAGATCGAATCGAACTGGCGACCTCTGAATTGCGATGTCGGAAAGTCCAGTGTGTCAACCACCATTGCTAACCAACTTTGGCAGCACCCTTCGTTTCTCGGTTAAAAGTACAACATATTATGCTTGTTTCTCTGGACATGTCTAAGGTGTATGGCAATCCGGTAAAGGACATTTAAGCATTCATATTCATACGACTACTGGCAATGTAACAGCAATAAAAACAAAGATTTCCCAAACCGTTGTTGTGTTGCATAACTGCCACTGGAAAAATGCTGACTTTGAACGACTGTTAGCCTGTAATGAAACGCTACATTAAATAAATTACACTTTTACGGAAGGTGAAAAAAGTTGCTGCTTCAGTGAACTCATGCAATGGATGACCGGTTTATTAAAAACAATACCGTGGGTATTTTCACTGGGAATGAAGAACGATCACAGGATTTCCGAAAGATTGGACTCGTTCAGAAGTAAATGTTTTTTTACGAACCAATTTGCAGTAATTGAACGATGATTAATATTAATAGTATTCCAAGTCAAATTATTGTAATACAAAGCTCAGAATCGTTTATAAACCACGCTAAATTGCTGACAAAAACTAGAAGGGAAAAAAACATGATTTGTGACTTCCTGCCACGCAGGACTGATGTACACAGCGGGAGACTCAAGGCTTCACGGGCCATGGTTTAAAATTCCACGCCAAGTTGCCAACCATTGTTTATTATCCAATTTACAAATGAATGGATAACATGCAGGTGAATGAATAGACGCTGTGGGTTTTGCTGGGCTTTCCGCTGCTGAGCAAAGCTTGCGTGCGATCTATGACTTGAACCCTGTAGTCATCCATCGCACTCGATAGAGCAGTGGTTCTTCTTCTTCACCAGGCGTGCACGCTGTACCCCCTGGGGGTGCGAGATGCCCTTTCTGGGGCGTGCGAGACATGGCCAGGTTTCTTTTAGAAGGTAAATCATCGAAACACAAATTTTTGTGACGAGGGGGGGGGGTTGAGAAATGTTATGTCACATCAAAATGCGCAACTTTAAATACATATAAAATTGTTATAACAACACTCCTACAACATCAGAGTGCAGTGCCACATTAAATACGCACTACAATGACAACAGTTTAAAGCGATTTGAAGCATGTTTGATTTTCAAAATGGAAATATGGTTGGGGGGGGGGGGGCAGAGCTTTGTGACGTCATATTTGAGGGGGGCTCTGACTTTTTGTTACGCCGTGTGACGAGGGAGGGGGGGGTCAAAAATCGTCCAAAATCGCATGACGTCATTTATGGACGGCCCCCAACACCAGTGACGATTACTTGAACAGGTCACGGGCCTCCGCTAGGTCGAGTACCTGGTGCGGTGTGTAGACATCAGCACTGGGGAGACAAAGGCGGCCGGGTGTGGTGCTGGCCACCCGCCCTTTCGTGTACCGTTCCGGCCTTCAAGAGGTGCTCGCTAACAGCACAATTTGTGTAAACAAAAAAACACAAACGTTTATTGAAAACTAATGTTTCTATATTTACGTTGGATTAATGGGAATTTCTAGATCATGTTAGTTTCAGCATTTATCACATGCACTCGCAACTTTGGTATCCGTGGCACACACTACGGGAAAGGGGAGTCGAGTCGAGAATTGCGATGCATGGAAAAGAAGCTTTGAGGAACGGGAAAGGGAAGAGGGAAGAGAGAAGAGGAATAATGGGAAGTGAGAGGAATTGGATGGACAAGGATAGAGAGAAACAGGCGTCACGAAGGGCCTTGACGCTGCACGCAGCAGCTTCTGTTTTCACAGGGGGCGGGGTTAGCGGAGGATTCAGAGTGAGTTGGCTACAAAGAAGCCACGTGATGTATGGGAGGCTTGAGCTAATTCAGATAGATAGATGGTGATATTATGAAACACAGTACTATATATATATTGCATTGCAACAACGTCAAAAACCTCTATTGTGGATACAAAATAATGATGAATGTTTTCAAACAATTGTCCCATTGCAGTGAGATGACGAGTTTTTATAATGACGGCTTTATGTAATGACGAGTTTATATAATGTATTATGGATACATTATATTGATGAAAAAAAAATGAATTATCGGGTATGTTGACTCGTATGCCGCAGCTGGGAATCCACAGTACGGGAACAAATAATTGATGTCTACGTTAATTATTTATCCGATTATGCTGTGACAACAGAATGCGTGCGAGAGACGGTACACACACTCTCTCGTCTCGAACAGCACGACCCCAGAATTTACCACCCAGCTGCTTACTCGAAGGAGCGTGTTTATTCCATGGTCAGCACACACACACACAAACAAACAAAAACTAAAACCGATTTGTAATATGAGATTGGCCGCAAGGCAAACCCATCAAACGCAGTGAGGCTAAATTGTCAGCGCGCACCCTGGTGACGTGCTGAGTGGTCAGTACACTTCATGGGTGGAAAAAACCCGATTTTTCCAGCGGCAGGCATCGGGTTTTTTCTTTAGTGCAATTAAACCCGATTTCGGGGAATTAAAACCTGGTTTAATGAATACGAAACTCTGATCCAAGGCTTAGGCTGCTTCCTCGTCGGTGCTGCTATCGTACTCGGGGCCGTCGGGCACGAGGTAGTCGTAGAATGCGGGCAGGTTGGTGTTGATGAACACGAACTTCTCCACAATCTTGGGCGCCAGTGAGTTCCTTAGCTTGGAATGGATGAAGCCCATCGTTGAGAAGTGCGGTTCTGCAATTAGAACCAATTAAACCGGATTTCTCCCAATCTCAGATGATCGGGTTTAATATAAAAAGACAATTAAACCCGATTGTAAAAAACCCGACTGTGCCACCCTTGGTCTACTTGGTGATGGACATTTCAATGGCACGGCCTCGGCCCGCCTTTATAGAGTGAACAAAAACAAATGTGCTGTGAAGTAGGGCCGTTGTCTGAAACGTCGCCGATGATTTAGAGGATGTATTGTTGTTACATGTGTTCGTGCAGTATCGCCAAACAAGTTGCTCAATTCCTCCAGTTGGCCAAAAGGAGAGTTGTCCAAAGCCCATCCATCATGTGCTATACAATTTATGTTAGACCCCCTCCTCCACCCAGTGCCGGATTATCCTAGTAGCAAAGTAGCTATATATGTAGCAGAACTTTCAAGGGCCCCGCACTAAATGCTTTCAAGCTATAAATTCCGGTTAAGTGATTCTGCACTTGCTCTATTACTAGAGTACTATACTGCCTTCAACTTTTATGAACAATTGGGCGTTTAAGGTTAGCGATTTGTCGTATTTTCTGGCTGTATAGCAAATGAAAAAATACAATTACTTTACTATGCAAGTAACAAATTTGTGTTTTAATATTTATATATATTTTTTAGGGCCCCTTCATAACATATGCTACAGGCCCCGCACTAGCTTAATCCGGCACTGCCCCCATCCGCTATCATTTGCAAGAGTAAGCTGTTGTTGTACGCTCGTGTTATTTACAACATTCCAACAGAGGAAATCGCAAGAAAATTGTTTTGGAAAAGCCAGTAATGAGTATCTTTGACTGTGGATACCTGAGGTGTAATTTTTATTTTATATAAAAAAGGAGTATACCACTACGGGTTTACACCCGATTAAATTAATGACATTGATGCATTTATATAATTTGTCAAATGCATCGCATGGCTTTGCCAAAGATTGATGGTAGGTCTAAAATGTCAAGGCACGCTGATGTATTCATAATTACGTGAGCACCATTCAAATGAGTTTCTTCTCGTGGAATGGTTCGAGCAGTGCGAGAATGGAATGATTTATGCAATGTTAGCGTGTGTATTCGCATTACATTTGGATGATGCAACGATTTGTCACGTGAGCCATTTTTGTTATTGCTTATTTGCAGTCGAAACTGCACGTATGCCTATTGTTACGTCATTTCATTGCAGTGATGTTCAACAAAATGATAAATGTTTTACAGAATGGAACACGGTACCCAGAATAAAAAAACACGTTCTTTTGGCTTTCTTATTTAATCGCTGCTATACAAGAAGACGGAGGAGACCGCGCAAATGAAAGTACATGAGCAATCTTGGCATTTGGATGCAACTGGCGGTGTCGAGGAACAAAGTTCTCGAGGAGACATCGTGCACGGGGCTGAATGGAGGGAAATCTCATGATCGTCGACGTCTTTGAGAAAGGGCACGGCTCACAGAGCGAGAGAGAGAGATGCATGCAATACTCTAACGTAATCAATATGTAAATGTACATCACGAAACAAAGCCACGAATTTATTTTTGAATTCACGCTTGTTCGAGGAATTGTTTTTTTTATTCAAATGTTTACCATTGTACTATGTCTTGATACAGTATATGTGTGCACTCTTTTATTATAACTTTCTATTAAAACAACAGCTGTATGTTTATGATCCAATTTGAGCGTACAATACCTTACTTGTCTGTACATTGCAATATTTGGGTGTTGAACCATGACAATACTGCACACAATTGCCTCTAATTATGCATATTGCACTGTGCATCGAAAGGCACTACCTTATGATACAATTAATTCACCTGCACACATTAATTGCACAAAACACCCTACATTGTTACATGTACCTGACCTTACGAAGGACTTTCATTCTACATTGCCCTTATCTTCTCCCCTACATTGCCGCCACCTTTCCACTGATATGGAACGGCCGTCGCTATCTATGAGGGAAGATTACTCTGTGATCCCGGAGGTTATCGATTGCCTCCAAAAGGAAGTGCAGCTGTTTATCGAGGGGAAAAAAATTGTCCAAGAAAGATCAAACGACAGCCTGACGTATTTGGATGACAGTTATTTCACGGCGTATGCTCGGAGCTAAAATGTAAACGCCGCGCTGGCGAGATGTTAACTACCTCGCCTGGTTTTCAGGCGAGGTCGTTAACCGGTCGTGGGTTCGATGCCGACTCTGACGCCTGTATATAGATATGCAGGTGTTATTGGCCAATGAATGAGTGTTTACATGTTTGAGAAATCCGGAGCACCAGGAAAATAAACCCCATGCACCTCCGATAAGCACGGTTGGCTACGTACGTTGCGACAGAAGTTAAACATACATAAATACATGCAGATGGAACAAGTGAAGTCCACATATTTGCTGTGCTTTATTCTCCTGGTGAGCTAGGCTATGGCACCTCCTCGAAGCTTATGGGAAGTAAGTTTCAACGCGTTTATATGAGGTGAGCCACCAACCCTCATTTCCGCAGTGCTGGATTACAAACGTGCACGGCCACCCCTGCCTGAAGAGCCATTGAGACTCATTCTTTACATGTAAATGCTACATTTAAAAAAAGGCTGGGAATTCAGTTTTAATGAATCGTTGTGAGAGTACTGTAGTATTATTATTGGCTAACTGTTGACATTTCTGTGAACCATTACTTCCACGCACAATTGCAGGACCCCTTATCGCGTTGCCTGCTGTCAGTCTAATATGGGGCGTCGATTTAACTGTCCGTGTGTCGCACGAGCAAATGTCGTTAAGAAATCCCACGGTGGGAGTTTAGACTACCGTGGGGGTTGATTTGTTTAATGATAGGGGAGCGATCATTCAATGGAACGCAATGGAACATGCACAGGTGGAGATATCAATGAAACAAAGGAGACGGGTTGGAGGGAGGCCGTTTGGTGTTCGCCAGTCCATGAGCCCGACCCACAACATTCACTCGTCGGGACCACCTGAGTGAGCTGGCATCGCTGTAGAGCGGTGGGTCTCACGGTGGGTCTCACTGTGGGTCTCACTGTGGGTCTCACGGTGGGTCTCACTGTGGGTCTCACTGTGGGTCTCACTGTGGGTCTCACTGTGGGTCTCACTGTGGGTCTCACTGTGGGTCTCACGGTGGGTCTCACTGTGGGTCTCACTGTGGGTCTCACTGTGGGTCTCACGGTGGGTCTCACGGTGGGTCTCACTGTGGATCTCACTGTGGGTCTCACTGTGGGTCTCACTGTGGGTCTCACGGTGGGTCTCACTGTGGGTCTCACTGTGGGTCTCACTGTGGGTCTCTCGGTGGGTCTCACTGTGGGTCTCACTGTGGGTCTCACTGTGGGTCTCACTGTGGGTCTCTCGGTGGGTCTCACTGTGGGTCTCACTGTGGGTCTCACTGTGGGTCTCACTGTGGGTCTCACTGTGGGTCTCACTGTGGGTCTCTCGGTGGGTCTCTCGGTGGGTCTCACTGTGGGTCTCAGGGTGAGTCTCACTGTGGGTCTCACTGTGGGTCTCACGGTGGGTCTCACTGTGGGTCTCACTGTGGGTCTCACTGTGGGTGTCACTGTGGGTCTCACTGTGGGTCTCTCGGTGGGTCTCACTGTGGGTCTCACTGTGGGTCTCTCGGTGGGTCTCTCGGTGGGTCTCTCGTTGGGTCTCACTGTGGGTCTCACGGTGGGTCTCACGGTGGGTCTCACTGTGGGTCTCACTGTGGGTCTCAGGTTGGGTCTCAGGTTGGGTCTCTCGGTGGGTCTCACTGTGGGTCTCTCGGTGGGTCTCTCTGTGGGTCTCAGGGTGGGTCTCAGGGTGGGTCTCTCTGTGGGTCTCTCGGTGGGTCTCACAGTGGGTCTCACTGTGGGTCTCACTGTGGGTCTCTCGGTGGGTCTCACTGTGGGTCTCACTGTGGATCTCACTGTGGGTCTCACTGTGGGTCTCACGGTGGGTCTCACGGTGGGTCTCACTGTGGGTCTCACTGTGGGTCTCACTGTGGGTCTCACGGTGGGTCTCACTGTGGGTCTCTCGGTGGGTCTCTCGGTGGGTCTCTCGGTGGGTCTCACTGTGGGTCTCACGGTGGGTCTCACTGTGGGTCTCACTGTGGGTCTCACTGTGGGTCTCTCGGTGGGTCTCACTGTGGGTCTCACTGTGGGTCTCACTGTGGGTCTCTCGGTGGGTCTCACTGTGGGTCTCACTGTGGGTCTCACTGTGGGTCTCACTGTGGGTCTCACTGTGGGTCTCACTGTGGGTCTCTCGGTGGGTCTCTCGGTGGGTCTCATTGTGGGTCTCAGGGTGAGTCTCACTGTGGGTCTCACTGTGGGTCTCACGGTGGGTCTCACTGTGGGTCTCACTGTGGGTCTCACTGTGGGTGTCACTGTGGGTCTCACTGTGGGTCTCTCGGTGGGTCTCACTGTGGGTCTCACTGTGGGTCTCTCGGTGGGTCTCTCGGTGGGTCTCTCGTTGGGTCTCACTGTGGGTCTCACGGTGGGTCTCACGGTGGGTCTCACTGTGGGTCTCACTGTGGGTCTCAGGTTGGGTCTCAGGTTGGGTCTCTCGGTGGGTCTCACTGTGGGTCTCTCGGTGGGTCTCTCTGTGGGTCTCAGGGTGGGTCTCAGGGTGGGTCTCTCTGTGGGTCTCTCGGTGGGTCTCACAGTGGGTCTCACTGTGGGTCTCACTGTGGGTCTCTCGGTGGGTCTCACTGTGGGTCTCACTGTGGATCTCACTGTGGGTCTCACTGTGGGTCTCACGGTGGGTCTCACGGTGGGTCTCACAGTGGGTCTCACTGTGGGTCTCACTGTGGGTCTCACTGTGGGTCTCACTGTGGGTCTCTCGGTGGGTCTCTCGGTGGGTCTCTCGGTGGGTCTCACTGTGGGTCTCACGGTGGGTCTCACGGTGGGTCTCACTGTGGGTCTCACTGTGGGTCTCAGGTTGGGTCTCTCGGTGGGTCTCACTGTGGGTCTCTCGGTGGGTCTCACTGTGGGTCTCTTTGTGGGTCTCAGGGTGGGTCTCTCTGTGGGTCTCTCGGTGGGTCTCACTGTGGGTCTCACTGTGGGACTCACTGTGGGTCTCTCGGTGGGTCTCTCGGTGGGTCTCACTGTGGGTCTCACTGTGGGTCTCACTGTGGGTCTCACTGTGGGTCTCACGGTGGGTCTCACAGTGGGTCTCACTGTGGGTCTCACTGTGGGTCTCACTGTGGGTCTCACGGTGGGTCTCACTGTGGGTCTCAGGGTGAGTCTCACTGTGGGTCTCACGGTGGTCTCACTGTGGGTCTCACTGTGGGTCTCAAGAGTGTGGTCCCCGCTACCAGCAGTGGTCTGCGACGGTCCTCCAGGTGGACCGCGGGATTGTGGTGCAAATGCAGCTTGATACGGACAATAATGACAATTGTTATACCTTTTGTTTCAGACATGAATTAAAATTTTACTCACGATGTTTTATAAAAAAAAAAATAAGTTGGTAAACTACCCTGATAAACTACCCTAAAATCTAAACGCCCACTTTAAAAAAAATCCTCATAACCTGCTTATGCTCCAGTAATATGAATCGTTTTGTAGTAATGGTAATTAGAGAGAGAAGTAAATTCGTTTCGTCACCGGCGGTAGGGGGGTTGAGAGGGCCGCGGAAATGTTTGCATTGTCTGAGCGGTCCGGGGGCCAAGGGACGTTTGAGAATCGCTGATAGTGGTTAACATTTCTCAACGTGGCCAATAACAGCGAATTACGTAATGACTCTTTTTAAATGAGTGGGGGTTATCAAATAATTCACTCATATCACCCATGATGAATACATCGGTGCTGCTGGTCAAGTTCTGCTACCTTAGGTGGTTCCAATCGCTGATGTGGCTCATGGACTAAGTGACAAAATAAATAAGCAGACAATTCGTGTCCACGTGTCCGTCTTTCCATGTAAAAAAATCTAAATATTTCCAAGAAAAGCAAACTCTGGACCGTTTTCGACATACGTCTCACCAGCAGTCAGGTTTGCTTGAATTTATCAACGCCAGTGAACGGCCAATCTTACACGCAAGGACCCTCCACCCCTTACGATATGTTGTTCAAGTTTGACGCAAAACCTATTTAATTCTTCACTCAAAGTTTGAGAGGCACTGATTTTCGACGTTACAATTTCTCTATGTGGCCAATAACAGTGAATTGTGTGATGACCATTCACAACGAGTGGGTTATAAAACATTCACTCGTATCAGTCATGTAAATGTAAACATTTCAATAACAAAATAAATAAGCAAACAACAACCTCCCCATAGACGGAGTGGATGAATTCAGTCTAACGACGGCAGTATGAAATGGAGGGTCAGGGAGGGAGCATCGGCAAAGATGAGTGGATTCAGAAGCCGAACCCAAGGGTGTGCCCAGTGTACGTGGCACACCACATCGCAGCAGCCACCAGTCCTAAGTGCGTGGTATTGGCGAGGGCGGACGCAATTCGATCACAGCGGAGGGTGTCGGAATAAACGTGCCAGGGTAATAGGTACCGTAGTGGAGAATAGTTCGCGTAGCGTATTTGGTTTAAAATTGTTGCTCTGAATTGTGTGTGTTTCGCAATGTCAGATTTTACTGATGTGTATGAGTCGCGTGTGAATTTAACACGCAAGTAGGATTTCGCGACCAACATTGTGACTCATAATCGATTTTGGGTCAGAATACGCGAGTAAAATGTGTGTCGCACGCCCTCTGCCACCCACAATTATGGCAATTGCCTGATGATGCTGGCTGTAACGACCAGGGAAACGTCTGTAGCCAATTGTTGTTTATGGCTTTCCAACGACAACAACAACACCGGTGGTGCTGAATCAGTCATACATTGGCAAGTTTGTTTCGGTGACAATGTTATTAATTGGCTATGTAGGGTGGTGGAGGTGGTACAACATACACTTTATACTCACGCGGTGTAACCAAAACATAAATTACGAAACATTTTGTGTGCATTGCATATGACTTTTTGTCTCGGGTTTTCTCGTCATTTACAGAGAATATTACAATATGCCTGAGTAAAGGAGTCGTCCGGTAGTACACCCCTGGACTTTTTCCCATGACGGTACTATTTGTGCAAATGCATTATGCACAAAGAAATACATAAACAAATAGATTGACCGATATATATAGCAGCATCAACTGCATGTGTCTCTTGAAAATTAAGCACTTGATAAACAATTAAAGTAATGACCATACACATCATCTTAGAACACTTTCTCATTTGTTCCAGTCTTTAAGTTTTTAAAATAAATGTCATCTTCAACATAATAATCTTCGATGTGTGTTACATATCTCATATATATATAAAACAACATTCTTTCGGTAGATGTTTACATATAATTCCAGAAATAATTTAATCATTATTGTGAATGCACAAAAATAACCCCCCCTACCCCCCACCCCCCCAGTGCCTTAAAATATTTAATTCATGCCATGCATTACAGCCAAGCAGCGTCAAAAGCAATTACCGTGGACGAAGATGTGCTCCAATAAACCCAACGCGGTTGGGATCTAAGTCCTTGCGACAGTGATGTATGGGGTTGGCATTGCATGCATTTTTTTCCTCTCTAAATTATGCTGCGGAGTCCTATGACATTATTCATAGCGCCGGAGGGATCCATCGCTTACATCTCGCGGACACAGCCGCGAATACAGCACGGTGGGAGCAAGTCGTCGCTAAATCAGCACCGAGTTGGCAGCCAGTTATGCGGCGATGTTCACCAAATGTGCGAATATGTAACGGCTGTACTGTGTAACTCTGCAATATAATGGGTGGTAGATCATACTGTATATGGTCCATGAGATACAGGAGTCATTGAGCCAGTGGGCACTCAAACCATGGTTAATTTTTGCAGGCACCTAGTAACGTATATTATATACTAGCGGGAAGTACCTGGCATTGCCTGGGTCTTAAAAATATTTCAAAACTACTCTTAAAAATCTAACGGCAGTGCGTACTGACTGTGGTGGTACCTGCTATGATTACAGCAGTGCATACTGTGGTGGTACCTGCTATGATTAAAGCATTACATACTGTGGTGGTACCTGCTATGATTACAGCAATGCATACTGTGGTGGTACCTGTTATGATTACAGCAGTGCATACTGTGGTGGCACCTAATTTGATTACAGCAGTGTATACCGACTGTGGTGGTACCTGCTATCACTGCAGTAGTACATGTTGACTCTATAGCAGTATTATCGACTCTATAGCACAAAGTACTCACCTGACAGAGTGGGGTAGTGAGGCCTAGTCCCGTGCAGAGCCTCCGGCCTCGCCTAGATTGTCCAGCTGGCCGAGGTGGCACCTTGGCAGCCTTAACATACTGTTGGGGCAAGTGCTGTTAGGGAGCACTGATGAAGGCCAGTAATTATCTCTTCACGAGAGAGGGCGCGAATACTGTGTTACACATTACAAGTTGAAATTATGATCGTTATCATGAACGTGTCGTAAACACCCAAGATGCGATCACCAACACGAACGTGTCCTCAGCGACTCCCGAGTTGATACATGCGTACCCTCAAATGGTGAAAACTCACGACGACTTCAATCAGTGGTGGCATCTCTTGACTTCTCGTGATGAAGACAACAATCTTCACGTTGTCTTTTCTTACATTAGGTTGGACAGAATGTTGTGCGCAGGTGGGTTAACTGATAATGCAGAGGCAATTTACCAGAGGTGTGGACTCGAGTCATGTGACTTGGACTCGAGTCAGACTCGAGTCATGAATTTGATGACTTGCGACTCGACTTGGACTTGCATAACAATGACTTTGTCCCACCTATGAGATGTGGACTCGAGTCATGTGACTTGGACTCGAGTCAGACTCGAGTCATGAATTTGGTGACTTGCGACTCGACTTGGACTTGCATAACAATGACTTTGTCCCACCTCTGCAATTTACAGATGTCTTCTGAACCCCCCCCCACGCCACCCCTCCATTAATTGCCCCTTTAAAATATTTTCCCTTTACATGTTATTTTTGTTTTCAATAAACCTTACTTAAAAAAATCACAATTAAATGGGGGGGGGGGGGGTCACAAGACATCTGGACCACCCTGTACATTGGCTCCAACTCACCGATGTATGGAGTTGAGCGTTGAGCTGCGCACGTGGATTTTCATTCGGCTCATCTGGCGCTTGAAAGCGATGACGAAGCCCAAGGACACCACACTCCAATGCTCAATTATAACCCGCTGCCAACGTGCTGCCTAAAACCGAACAAGCCTAAGTGGAGTTGGCTACTCATTAAAACTCGGACCACTGACTGCCACTGATCCAAATCTTTCAATATTTTGGAATGTTGGTAATTTATGATATAGTGCGTGTCGCGAGGCTAACGTATTTATCACTAAGCCACTTTGGTAAATTGTTGGGTTTCGGTGTATGTTAAATCGGATGGAAAATGTGCCCTATCTTTATATTGTATGTATGTTGAATGTCTTTTTCACCGTACATAGCCAGTCGTGCTAATCAGTTGCCCCGTGATATCATTTGCCACAGTAAATTGTTGTTTTCTGGGATATTTGAGCAAGTAACACATTTTAAAGTAAAAACCCAGCAAATGCATATTCTTTAACTTGACTCTTTAAAGCGAAGATACCAAGGCATCTCATATAAAAGTAATCGTGCATCTAAATGGGACCACAGCCAGCTAAATTAAGATCGGAGGTGGCTGTGCTTCAGCTTGATTGTCTCGCACTGCTTGCACTGATCTCCTTCTGTGATTGCCGATTAATGATCAGGCACGGCCAACTCCCAATGTGCTGACAGGTGGATGAATAGTTGTAGTGCTGAAGATTAGAACATTGCGCGGCCACAATTTACCCAATAGAGTTCTTTATTAAACCACACTTATTCAATCAGATTGTAATACCTTTGGACGCACTGAACATGATTTTCCCCAAAATGTTCGGTTCCTCCAAAGGATTATTACTATTGTTCTGTGTTACAAGCCTTGCTCAATTATTGCACTTCCCTTTAGAATACGATACATGTTCTTTGCTTTTAGCCACCTGCTATATCTAATTTGTGGGCTGTCTGTGGTGGTTAAGTAACTGTGTTTAGTAACTGTGCAACAGTTACTGTGCAACAGTTACTAAACTAAAACCCAACTTTTGATTTTACCAGGTAAAGCCCACTGAGATATACAGCTCTTTTTTTTAGAAGTGAACTGGCCACAAATGATAACTCATCGAATTGGCTTATCGCGTGCAAATTTATAGCAGCCAAACACTCTCAATGCATGTTTCTAAATGTAGATAGGCACACCAGACGACCCGAAGAAAAATCCATAAACTCACTTTATTGGGGCTCTCTAGAACTCCCTCTTGTGGAGGCACTTTCACCAGCAGAGGCTTGGGCAAGTCATTGCAGGGCTGAAGCTTTAAATTGCAATTACTTCAGATTGTTTGGTGTATATTGTATCATTGAAACTGCTGAAATAAATACGCTCACAAACACAATGTATAGCATAAGCTCCTCTTACGTTGATTGTTTGTTGATACTGCATTGCCAGTCGTGCAGAAGAACAAGTTACCACAACAAAAAAACAACGTATACGTAAATAACTATAAACTGAATTTTTTTGTATTTTATTTTACCAGGTAAAGCATTTTTCAGAAGCGACCTGGCCACAAATGATAGCTCAACGAAGTGGCTTATCGTGTGGCCATGGAGGGAAAACCCAGAGAAACCAGAAGACCCAGAGAAAAATCCACGCGACCACAGGGAGAGAGACACGCAAACTCCAAATATACAGGCCTCCAAATATACAGGCGTCAGGGTTGGGATCGAACCCGCGTCTTCCTGTATACCAGGTGAAGTAGTTCACATCTCGCCACCGCGGCGAACATAATTAATCAATGGTGGCAACTTTCTTAAATTCACCGCCCATTTTCGCCACTGTCCACCCAGCAGTACAAATGTAAAGATGTGTACACCACAGTTAGTTGATTTGCAGGTCACGTGCGGTGGGTTAGATTGTGGATGCTCCTGCCTTTTTTCAAGATGTCTGCCCATCTCTGAGGGAAATGCAGCAATATCCTCCACCCAAGTCGTTCCAGTGACATCCATTAGCTCACAATTTATAAACGCTCCTCCCATCAATGTGGATAAATAATTATTACTCTTAAAGTCCACAAGGTGCTGCTTAACGCACAATTAAGCATTAAAATGTTGAGTGAGGTGCTGTAAACGGAAGCAGTGATTGCCTGTTTGATATGCCAGGCAGTCTCGTGCCCACTGCCCTTGAATTTGAATTCAATGTGGCGTATAATTAGCAAATCTAGTCAAAACTACTTAGAAAAGACACCCAACAAATGATTTGCTTTATCTCATGAAATGGTGCGTGCATTTTTCCTATTTAAGATAAAAAAAACGGTAATGAGAAATTACCGCGTCGAATATAAATAACGAGCGGTTACATTCTTAAGAGGATCGCTTGAGTGTGAATGTCATCTCACGTCCACATGAAATAGACCAATTTGCCTCCGTGAAATGAGCAAGCTGACCCGGGGGTATTGTTGTTGATGATGATGATGAGGAAGAGCGTTGTGCAAAGAGCTCGCGTTTGTAGCAGTTGGTGTCGAGTCATCGTTAACAATGTTTGTGAGCCGAGGTTGTCGGGGTGATTCAGATGTCAAGTCGCTGGGCCTCGTTCGCATGCACAGCGGATTGAGTTTACACAACAGTGGCAGCTGCTGCGACACACTGCAAATGTTTGATACTCCTACTGATGCTCCTGCTGTTGTGGAGTGACTCATGCAGCCAGCTATGGCTACAGGGTTTTGGTGGTACATGTTGTTTTATGTCGTTTATCGTGAAATTTCGGTCACAGTTCCTACGAGCACTGTTACATTGCTTTATTGGCTTTATTTTGGTGATTTCGAAAAAAATTTGGTTTGGCCATGTTTGTTTGTTGTAGTACGGAGTTAAACTGATGGCTTTAATCTAAGTTGTCTTGTGGTTGTTGTTGTTTGACTTGCATCCCACTGGGATTTTTGCACACAGCTTTGGTGTACGGTGCTTTTTCTGGAAGATTTTGCCGTTTTTTCCTGGATTTTTCTGATTTCACATAGTCACTTTAGGATGTTTTCTTACTATGGGAACCTCATTTGCCAGTAAAAATATGATAATTGGTTCTTTACCCTTCTATCTGGCAACAAAACTGACACCTTTTTACAAGGAGTCATGTTTGCATAGACCGCAATACCTGCAGTCATAATACAAACAAAAGAACATAACTCTGATAATGTGCACTGTCCTTGAAGTTGATTGGTCCACACCCGAGACAGCTTTCCTTAGAGCCTAGTCTCATATGGGTTGGACCAGATGACGCCAAAAGGCGCACAACTCAAGGACAATGCACCATCAGAGTATGAGAGCTCGGGGCAAGCATCTACACTATGGGAACCTCATTTGCCAGTAAAAATATGATAATTGGTTCTTTACCCTTCTATCTGGCAACAAAACTGACACCTTTTTACAAGGAGTCATGTTTGCATAGACCGCAATACCTGCAGTCATAATACAAACAAAAGAACATAACTCTGATAATGTGCACTGTCCTTGAAGTTGATTGGTCCACACCCGAGACAGCTTTCCTTAGAGCCTAGTCTCATATGGGTTGGACCAGATGACGCCAAAAGGCGCACAACTCAAGGACAATGCACCATCAGAGTATGAGAGCTCGGGGCAAGCATCTACACTATGGGAACCTCATTTGCCAGTAAAAATATGATAATTGGTTCTTTACCCTTCTATCTGGCAACAAAACTGACACCTTTTTACAAGGAGTCATGTTTGCATAGACCGCAATACCTGCAGTCATAATACAAACAAAAGAACATAACTCTGATAATGTGCACTGTCCTTGAAGTTGATTGGTCCACACCCGAGACAGCTTTCCTTAGAGCCTAGTCTCATATGGGTTGGACCAGATGACGCCAAAAGGCGCACAACTCAAGGACAATGCACCATCAGAGTATGAGAGCTCGGGGCAAGCATCTACACTATGGGAACCTCATTTGCCAGTAAAAATATGATAATTGGTTCTTTACCCTTCTATCTGGCAACAAAACTGACACCTTTTTACAAGGAGTCATGTTTGCATAGACCGCAATACCTGCAGTCATAATACAAACAAAAGAACATAACTCTGATAATGTGCACTGTCCTTGAAGTTGATTGGTCCACACCCGAGACAGCTTTCCTTAGAGCCTAGTCTCATATGGGTTGGACCAGATGACGCCAAAAGGCGCACAACTCAAGGACAATGCACCATCAGAGTATGAGAGCTCGGGGCAAGCATCTACACTATGGGAACCTCACTTGCCAGTAAAAATATGATAATTGGTTCTTTACCCTTCTATCTGGCAACAAAACTGACACCTTTTTACAAGGAGTCATGTTTGCATAGACCGCAATACCTGCAGTCATAATACAAACAAAAGAACATAACTCTGATAATGTGCACTGTCCTTGAAGTTGATTGGTCCACACCCGAGACAGCTTTCCTTAGAGCCTAGTCTCATATGGGTTGGACCAGATGACGCCAAAAGGCGCACAACTCAAGGACAATGCATCATCAGAGTATGAGAGCTCGGGGCAAGCATCTACACTATGGGAACCTCATTTGCCAGTAAAAATATGATAATTGGTTCTTTACCCTTCTATCTGGCAACAAAACTGACACCTTTTTACAAGGAGTCATGTTTGCATAGACCGCAATACCTGCAGTCATAATACAAACAAAAGAACATAACTCTGATAATGTGCACTGTCCTTGAAGTTGATTGGTCCACACCCGAGACAGCTTTTCCTGGATTTTTCTGATTGTTTGTTGCGGTTGCACCCGATTCAAGAGCCGAATGGCTCACAGGGCTATACCTAATAAATGAAACTGAAACTGAAAGCTTATATGAACCAGCATGAGCGGAGGAAACTGATCCTGTTTGGTAAGCTGCTGTCGTAGGCACAGGTCAATGACAGAAGCTGGAGTGCGTGTGCTGGGAACGTAATTTTATTTACGAATACTGGAGAGTACATTTGTTTCTATTTCACCAGGTAAGGCCCACCGGGCTATATAAGTCTTTCTCAGAAGCGACATGGCCACAAATTATGGCTCAGCGAAGCGGCTTATCACGTGGGAATATTATAGAAAGTTTTTTCATGTGGAGGGAAAAACCGGAGTTTTTTTTTTACCCGACACCGGGGAGAACATGCAAACTCCGAATATACAGGCGTCAGGGTCGGGATCGAACCCGCGACCTCCTGTATGCCAGGCGAGGGAGTGAACATTTCGCCTCCGAGGCACCAAATACCGTGACGTGGACGTCTTTGGTGACGCGACTTAGCTGTGTAATAAGAGCCTATGTCGGATTTACGGGGTGATCGGCTTTGCCGGTCCTGCTTTACAGCCAATGGGGGGAGAGCCTGGGAGCATGGCCTCGGCGTGATCACGGGATGTCAGCTAGGTGATTGGTTTCGCTGGTCTTGGCCTCAGCCAATGGGAAGACAAGTCAGGGGCGTGGTCTCGGGAGTTGATGGGGGATCTGGAACATTTGGCGCAGGCTATTGAGGATTGGCTGGAGTGTACCACGTGACCCAGGCATTAAATAAGGGGAGAGAGGAGAGACACGGGGTCAGACACGGAACGAAGAAAGAGAGGGGCCACGCGCGAGTGGGGCTCCGGGTGCCACGTGGTGGTGTGTCTCTGGTGGCTGTCTGCTCGCTTCCCGTTGCCTGCCAGCAACGGGGAGTGTTTGTGAACTGCAAGAAGTGAAATAAAAGGACCGATTCTACAAGCCTTCTCCAGCGTGTTATTACATTGGTGTCAGAAGTTCTTCTGGGACCGATTTGACGATCTTCAAGATGTCCAAGCACCTCAGAAAGAAGAACCCACCCGACCCTCCATCGGAGGAAGTTGTGGAGACGGACGGCGGCGATCTGCTAGGAGCTACGGCTCCTCTGCCTCTGACTGCCGCTCTCCTCGACGCCGCTCATCGCCCACGGGAGGAAGAGGCGACCACCTCAAGGGCGGACGACGGATGGCGGCTGATGGCGGAGCAGATCGAGTCGCTCCGCGCGATTCTGCTCAATCTGGTGACGGCGGTCGCGTCCTCTACGGGCCTGGGTCGGCCGCCTGCGGTTCAGCTCAATGCCGAGGACCAGGATCTTCGGCGGGAAACGACGTCCGCCATTGCTCCTGCCACGCGGGGGGAGGCCTCCATCTTGGGCGGGGCGGCGGCGACGGAGCCTTTCGACGCCATCTTGCGCGAGGCTGCCATCACGCGGCCGCCGGACGCCATTTTGTCGGACACATGCAGAATGCGGGAAGCGCACGTGGAGACGCTCGCGGCGTCTGCCTGCCACCGCGGACATCGGCTTCCACAGATTAAGGAATTTATCGCCGGGGGCGATTGGAGTGCTTTTCCGTGGCGCTTTGAGTCGGCCTTCAGATCCGTGCGATGGACAGAGGCGGAGGCGCTGGAAGCGCTGCCCACGCTGCTGGACGATGTTTCCCTGACGGTCTTCCGATCCATCCCGGCGTCCAAGAAGAAGACGCTTCGTGATGCTTTCGCGGAAATGGCGGAGTTTTACGACCCACCGACGGCAGCCATGAGGAAATTTAGATGTTGGCGGCAGATATTATTTCGCCGTCCAACAGTCCGTGGGGCGCACCGGTGGTACTGGTTAAGAAAAAGGATGGTGGGACGAGATTTTGCGTAGATTTCCGCCGGTTGAATAAGATATCCATGGCGGACGCATACCCTTTACCACGGATGGATGACTCATTGGACGCTTTGTCAGGGGCAAAATTCTTATCCACCCTCGATCTGTCATCCGGCTTTTGGCAGCTCCCCCTCGATGACGCGTCGAAACCCAAGACGGCATTCCGTACGCCACAAGGCCTCTTTGAGTTTAACCGCTTACCCATGGGCTTAAATGCTGCTCTGGCGACGTTCCAACGCCTGATGGAACTGGTACTGGCGGGACTACAGTGGGAGACATGCCTCATATATTTAGACGATATAATCGTTTTTAGCCGCACGTTCGAGGAACACCTCCAATGCCTGGAGACTGTCTTTCAGAGGATGCGGTCGGCTGACCTAAAGTTTAAACCAAAGAAATGCCACCTTTTGCAACACTCCGTCCGTTACTTGGGTCATATCGTCAGTTCGGACGGCGTGTCCACTGACCCTCAGAAAACGTGATGTGTCCGAGAGTGGCCTACACCCACTTCGGTGGGCGACGTTCGGCGCTTTATTGGCTTTGCATCCTACTATCGCCGGTTTGTTAAGAACTTTGCCACACTGGCTAAACCACTGCATATTCTGACGGGCAAAAATCAAAGGTTTAAATGGGGTCCGAAGGAGGAACGCTCTTTTCACTCGCTCCGGGATCACCTCGCCACGGCGCCTACGCTCGACTACCCAGACTTTTCCCAGCCGTTCATCCTTGACACGGATGCTAGCGATATCGGCATCGGGGCCGTTTTATCGCAACGTAAAGACGGAGTTGAACGAGTGGTTGCATACGGCAGCAGGGTTCTGTCCCCGGCAGAAACACGATATTGCGTGACAAGGCGGGAACTTTTGGCGATCGTGCATTTTGTTCGCCTGTACCGGCTGTACCTATATGGAAGGAAATTCCTCGTTCGCACTGATCACGCGGCTTTGCAATACTCGTTGAAATTGGACCAACCATCAGGCCAATTGGCTCAGTGGTTGGAATCGTTGGAGGAATTTTTCCTTCGATATCACGTACCGCAAGAGTGCTCGCCACGCCAACGCGGACGAGCTCTCCAGGTTACCACCCATTCCCCCGTGCACTTGTTTGACGGGTATGCACCGCTGCGGGGCGCCGCTTACCTCGCCCTGTCCGGTTATGGGGGCGATGTCAAACGAGGACGGCCAGGATGTGCCAGTGGATACTGATGATACCCTGCGGCTGCCGCACTCGGTTTGGCTACGCGAGCAGGGGGCCGATGCCTCTCTGGCTCCGCTGCGGAAGTTGATCGGGAAACCGAGAGCTCAATTGGCGGGATGGAAGTGGCGGATGTTCCGGGGCCAGGCGGGACTATTAATGTGTACCGGTGGATTGTCTGACCGACCACGTCTGGTCGTGCCTATATCCCTTCGTCATGACCTGCTTCGCGCTCTGCACGCTGACAAACTAATGCACCTCGGCGTGCAGAAGACTTTGGCCGCAATGCAGAAGGATTTATTTTGGCCCGGCATGACTGCAGACGTCAACGACTTTGTCCGGTCATGCCATGATTGTGCGAAGAGGAAACCACTCCGGAAACATTATGTGCCGCCATTACGTTCCATTGAGGCATCCCGTATAAACGAATTAGTTGCTCTGGACATCCTCGGGCCGTTCCCTCCATCGGCTAGGGGCAACAAATACCTTCTTGTCGGAGTAGAATATTTTTCTCGCTGGCCTATGGCCTGGCCTCTGCCTGACCAGACGGCCGCGTCCATCACCGATGCTTTCGTGAATGGTTATGTCATGGATAAAGGAGCACCCGAGAGGCTGCTCACGGATCAGGGACATAACTTCTCCTCCAAATTGCTTAAGGATGTTTGCGATGCGCTGGGCACAAAGAAAATCCGCACTTCCCCTTACCATCCACAAACGGACGGCATGGTGGAACGATTTAACCGCACCCTTTCGGCTATGCTTTGTCACACCGTGAGTGAAAAGCAGACCGATTGGGACTTGCACATACCGGGCGTCTTAGCGGCATACCGCATGGTTCTGTACGCGTCCACGGGATATTCGCCATTTTTCTTGATGTATGGTCGTGAGAACGTACCCCCCATTGATGTACAACTGGGTACGCCGAGGAAACAGCCGTCCCTTTCCTTGCCTGATCACGTACGGGACTCGCTTGAACGGGTTACAGAGGCGCGAGAAGCCGCCAGATGTGTGACGGCCCGTACGCAGGCAAGGAACGAGAGGTGTGCGCGTCGATTGCGTACCCACATGCCCTGGTTGGTGGGCGATCTGGCATGGCTCCACTGCCCTCAGGTGCCGGTGGGCACATCCCCTAAATTGCACAGGCCTTGGCGGGGGCCTGTGACGTTGGTGGACATTCGGAACCCACAGAGTGTTCGCGTCCAATGCAAAAAACGTCGGTGGTACGTCCATTCGTCGCGACTCAAACCCTACGTTGATCCACGTGCCGACACCTCATCTCCACTTGTTGACCTGCCGGGGTCTGCTGTGCGGAATATGCCGCTTGCCTCGCCCGTTGATCCCCAGCGGGACTGTGTTGTGCCACCCGCAGATGAACAGGTTTTGAGGGCTGATGAGATCCCCGCCGTCCCTCCTCCAATGGGACCTGACCTGGACACGACCGAAATCGGAACTCCTCCTTCTTCTTCTTCATGCCAACCACCTCCTGTTGATCCGGCGGCAAGCGGAGAGGGTCCCGCGTCGCGTACGCGGTCGAAATCTCTTCCGTTTTGATAGCATTGATTGCCTTGCAGTCTCTTCCCTGTTGTTACCGCGCTGCAGGGGCGCCCTAATGTATGTCTGTTTATTCATGGGTGAATTTTATCTTTGTTCGGCGCATAGACGCCCATTTCGCCCCTTCATGGTTAATGCGTGTCACCCTTTTCCCAGCCGAGACGGCTGACTTTTTCACCGGGGGGGGGGGGGGGGGTGATGTAATAAGAGCCTATGTCGGATTTACGGGGTGATCGGCTTTGCCGGTCCCGCTTTACAGCCAATGGGGGGAGAGCCTGGGAGCATGGCCTCGGCATGATCACGGGATGTCAGCTAGGTGATTGGTTTCGCTGGTCTTGGCCTCAGCCAATGGGAAGACAAGTCAGGGGCATGGTCCCGGGAGTTGATGGGGGATCTGGAACATTCGGCGCATGCTATTGAGGATTGGCTGGAGTGTACCACGTGACCCAGGCATTAAATAAGGGGAGAGAGGAGAGACACGGGGTCAGACACGGAACGAAGAGAGAGAGGGGCCACGCGCGAGTGGGGCTCCGGGTGCCACGTGGTGGTGTGTCTCTGGTGGCTGTCTGCCCGCTTCCCGTTGCATGCCAGCAACGGGGAGTGTTTGTGAACTGCAAGAAGTAAAATAAAAGGACCGATTCTACAAGTCGTCTCCAGCGTGTTATTACAGCTGTAGCGGTGGGGAGATTGCCGCTGGTTGCAGGGGTTTGCAGTTCGAATCCAGAGGCCGCCCTGACTGTCACTGCAGTAAACTTAAGAACACAACGTGCTGTCTGATCCACAGTGGATGTTAAAGATCTCCTGACGTAATTCGAAACGAACACGTAGGTATGTATGTATGCATGTTGAACTTCTTTCACACCGTACGTAGCCAACCGTGATAATTGGATGGTTGGTGGACGGATAATAAACTTAATACAAAAAATGAGGTCTAAAGAAATGGGTTTTAAATTTCGATTTAAAACTGCATAGCTCCAATGGCTTCCTAGCATCGAGAAGGGAGCTCATTCCAGATGGACGCAGAAGCACATCCATCTGTAAGCGCGTGATGCGGCGACCGTCTTTGTTCGATGGTTAGCCCTTAGCCGCTGTGAGGATGACCGGAGTTTGCGTGATGACGGTTTATGCTCCTTTGTGAGATCAGCAAGGCATTGTTTGATGTTGTGACATTGATGAAAAGAGCTTCATAGCTCATCGGATGACTCCAGTCTAAATAAAGATTCCGTATCGTGGTCAATTTGTGGCAGGCACTTTGTGTGTAATGAGCACGACCTCATCATGTATTCGTTCAGCAACCGGAAGCCTATGCAGCTCGATGAGCACCGTATGGGCACGGTCGGATCTGGCAGGACCCGTCATGACACGTGCCAAAGAATTTTGTGCACACTGCAGCTTGCTCATGTATTTGCCAGACGTCCCGTAGAGTAGTGAGTTACAATAACCGGCCTTGTCGATACGAGGCTACACGCCACCGTATTAGCAAAGTCACGACTCAAGAGTGGTCGAATGAGCCGTAGAGCCCTGATGTTAAAATTGCAGGCACCTGACGAACATTTTGCACGCAGTGATCAAACGATGCAATTCTGGTCGAGTGTGGTGCCCGAGGCTCTGTAGACGAGTCGACGAATGGATCCTGGAGTTTTCGACCGCCACACCCGATCCTCCCAGCAAAAGTTTTCTCCTGAGCCCCCAGTGCCCAACCAGCAGAACCTCACGTTTTTCTGGATTAAGCAGAAAATGAGCCTATCCTTGTTCGTACTCTTTGGTTCTTTCCCACCTGAAAACGGTTGCTTGTGTGGCAATCGAAACGTCGTGATCTATTATTATTTTTCTTCTACCTACGTGACTTTACCGAAATAACCAAATAGTATGGATTCCTGCAGTCACGAAAGCTTCAAATCAAGATTATCCTTGTCCGGTCAAACGGAACATACTCGATTTAACACGTAGGCTTGTAATTATCAGCGAATCATCGTACTCAAAATTTAAAATGCTGTTGATTCTCTCTTCAGCACACCGGTGGGCTAAAGAAGTGAATTATTTTGTCCTTTGAAAACGTGACACATTTTTTACTGTTTGGCCATGTCGGGTGGTGGAGGGTTACGACACATTTATAAATAACGCGATCTGACCCAAAAACCTATATTAGGAACATACTCGATCAGCAACACGTGCACACGTCGCAACCGGCGCAGTCAACGTAATAAAGACAACGGAGTTGCAATGATAACGGCACAGTGGAATACCACTCACGTGTTCCACGGCAACCCTGGACGTGTTGGCGACAACAGTCAGAGGGAGGCTCACGGGGACGCGATGCTTGTTGGTGCTTTTGCACCTATGGAAGTTTTTAATATGGGTACAGACGCGTGATTAAATGACATCAGGTGGATACCAACAAATATATACAGGCATATAGTACCAAAACACACCGATGCATTATGGTCCTCATGAATTGGGAGGGTTTCCAACAATACAATATGGTTTCATATGAAAATGTGAGCTCAAAATAATTTTGCTGGCTGGTCACGGCTGTTATTTTGCTCAGCCACGTAGGCCACAGGGGTTGTTGTGAGGGTTTTTGGTTGAGCATGTTTGTTTGCTCATGTGTGTGTGGCATTGTGGTTACTAAGCATGTAAAGATTTCAATTGATTCCATTTTTTTCTATGGTAAATATAGTGGCCTCTGCTGGCAGCAGGGGACACGTCTAGCTGTTTCACACGAAGTGTATGAATAAAAAATAACATATTATTCCGGGCATGAGTCAATGCACGTATCAGCAGCATAAGAATCAATTTCCATTGGTACAGTGCTTCGATTGCTAAAACATCTAACCACCAAGCCAATTAACCCTGTACAAAACCCTATAACCTCTCTCCCACCTATCATAATACACTTCATTTGCAAAAGGTTCTGAAACGCCACGTTTACATACCTGGCAACCCATACGGTTTACCAGTATTCTTGTACAGGGAAATTGAGTTTTCAGGTCCATATGGCGGACAGCCGTTTCAATACGGGCAAAAAAAAATCATATTTGTTTGTGTTTCTCCCTTGTGCTTGCAGTTTGTAGGATGGACGTTGAGATTTATAAGAGCACGGGTGACCAATAAAGTCTGAATTGGGCTGTAATAATGTAGGCACTGATAAGGGGTTGACAGGTATGCGTTTTATAACGCAATTTTTTTCACAGATATAAATGACCCGTGATGCTGAGGTGCGGAGGCAAGGCTCAGCGTTGCTCGTAACTGCAGGTGAAAGAGACGCGCCCTCTGACCTCCAACTCCACAGCTGGGCCTCTTCCCACGTTCTCTCAATTACTGCCTGCCTGGCGATGGCACGTGTGGCCCATGAGCCGCGTGCCGAGTGGCAAGAAGACGGAGTGTGTGAGAGTTGAGCAAATGGGTCAGAGGTCATATGCTGCCGCAGACCCTTATTTGCATGTCGTGCGTGGGAATTGTCAATCTACGCATTGGGCCAATGTAGACAACATCTAGCATGGATCAGGGCCCCTTTAAAATATTATGGAATTATATCTCTGCGCACAGGCAGATTGCTGCTGCTAGGTTACATTGAAGGGGGGCAGTAGGGGGGGGGCATGATACGAGTTAACTATAATCTCCTTCTTTGGCAACCCATCAATGTCTTCTTATCTGTGGGTCCGACGATGGCTGATGAGGCCCATCCGGGATCGACCGACTCTGCCGCAGCTTGGGCGGGCGGGCGCCGCGCGTTTCCACTCAAACAGCCGTGTGCTGATGACACGCACGCTCGCACCGGGCTTAGTGAGAATCGGAATCCTGTAGAGGAAGTTCGGCGAATGGCATGCCAGCGTCTGTCATCGCCAACACAGGGTGGATGAATAATGGTCAGGACAGCTGGGATCATCGTCAGACAGCTCATACAACAGTTGGATAGACTGTAGTGCAGAGGGCAATTTGAGTTGAATTATATTGACATTTGTTGTTAATTGCCCAAATTACCTCGGTCTGGTTTGAGAAATGCTGCCACACACAACTACCGCCACTGTGTGTGACCGCATGATTGAACAAAGCATACGGTGATTGTCGCTGCCACTCAATGGCAGATGATAGTTGTGGTTGGTGGTTGTTGTTCTGTGTGTGTGGTTGCTTTTAAAAAAAAATGGAGGGCGCAATGAAACGTGGAATATATTCTCATTTTAATGAAAATAATAATAAAATTGAGACTGGATTACGTGTTGAGTGTATTTATATTGTGACTTTAAGTCATTTTGTCAAACCACTGCTAAATGATGGCCACCCCACTCCTTGTGTGTCACGGGAGTTGGTTGACCATACTTCACCACGCTGGTCAGTGTGAACGGGTGAAGGAGATGGCCTAGGTATCACTAGTTACTCAAAGGTTAAGCCGTGCGTTCAACAAATAGTATCGCTTACAGAGCAATTCCATGCGATGTTTAAAATGAAAGAAAACCTGCATAACCAAAACAACCAAAAAAAACCTATAAAATAAATTATTAGATGGTAAAATATGTTTCTAAACCATGTACTCGGTGGTAATTAATACGTCAATTCGTTCATCGAGCTATCCTATTGTATCGCAGAGGAGCAGTTGTTCCTGGCAACGATCTATTCTGTGTAAAGTTATTGGTTGGTCTGAGGATCATTGGTCTCAGCAAGGTCACACAAAGGTCACGCAATTAATCCCTGACGATTCTCTGTTTTTTTGTTGTTGGTCAAAACAGCAGTCGACCGAAATGGCATTTGCCATTAGAATCAAATGGAACATTATCGTTGTTTAACGTCAAATTTGAAGCTTCTCACATTGGAGAGAGCAGCCCCGTTACAGAGACGGTGAGGTCGCATGCCGGCGCCGTGCTGAGTTGGCAGCGTTCTTGTTTTTTCAGGCGGCGCATCTAACTGGCTTTCTCATCGAATGTGTTCTGCTTCAGGTCTCATGGCCAGCGTGCGCGGACATTTCTCTGACTCGCAGACGCAAGCCCCGATCCGCGAAGCTCGCCGCTCTGTCGGCAATGTTATCAGTGGCAGCAGCGGTTTTGTATTTATTGCTGCTGGCAAGCAAGGTGACAACTCGGCCACTCTCTCCAAGCATCAATTAATTGCCTGGTTCGGTGCTGTGGTGTTGGTGCAGCATTGTCCCGTGTGTTCTGTCCGGCTTGTTCAACGAGATGAAAAACAATTCGTTAGCATATAATTTGCACACGCATCATTGAGGGATTGATTGATTCTCACGCGCAGGATCCGATGCATGCGTTGATTGATATTGAGGTGGCCGGGTGGCTCAAAGGTCACAGTGCTGAGCCGGCAGCGCTGAGATCCTGAGTCCGATTCAGGGTTTCAGCCGCCAACGCCAATTATTACACTGGATGCTCAAGAGTAGTGATCTTACTATTACTATTTTTTTTATTCTACCCGGTAAGGTCCACTGAGCCATACAGCTCTTTCTCAGAAGCGACCTGGCCACAAACAGATAGCTCAACGAAGTGGCTTATCACGTGGAAATTTAAAGCAGCAGCCAAATACCTCTGAACGCATGTCTCTGAATATATTCTCATTTTTGATGATCTGAGCCTGATCACCAATGACTGCATGCAACAACAACAACCCCCCCCTCCCCCCCTTAACATTACATGTGGTTCTGCATTTAATTTGTGTAAATTCCAGCTTGATAATTAAGATGTCAGTTTGTCTGTGTTGCAGTGAACATTGTTACTGTTGTATGCACCGCAGAGGTGGGACAGTACTGTCCTCGAAGAGACCTCAGAGGTAGCTCTTTGACATCAACTTCTGTGGACCGTACTACTCTGTGAGAGATCCGGATGGATTCTTTCTCTCGTGACGTGATGTCGATAGCACAATCGGGGGGGGGGGGGGCGGAGATGAGAATTAAATACATTACATAAACCCTCGCAAAGTGTAGGTGTGAGAATTAAAAATATTAATTTGACTGTTATACGACAACAACGACAACAACAATAAAATCATCTCTGTAATTAGGCAGTTTGGGAGAGTGCCGATGCAGCGTCGGTTCCACGACACGAGCATGCCCGATGCCACGTGGGTGTCAGGTCTGAGATCTTGTTGGACATGGTGATGGCGACGCTGGAGATGTAGGTGCTTCATGTTCAATGAGAAATGCGACGCATCAACCCTCCCTCTACCACCCCCCCCCCGATTCCTGCTACCGCCCACAACTTCCCTCGAACCTCCGATTAGCACGGCTGGCTACGTACGGTGCGAAAGACGTTCAACATATGTATAGCCATTCCCTATCCCTCTTGTTTTTGTGTTGAAATGAAGGAACAGCCAATGATTCCGTAATATATTTCAACCCAATGGCTTTGCCATTAAGAACACGTGAGGTCGGGCAGTGGGAATCATTTTCGATGCTGTACCGTGCGTGGAAAAGCGTTAATGGAAAACAATGTTGTGAAATGTCATGCGCCATGAGCTAATGTAGTATGTATGTTGAACTTCTGTCGCACCGTACGTAGCCAACCGTGCTAATCGCAGGTGCGGGCGGAAGGACAACAAACTAAACACCAAAATCAGTTCTAAAGAAATGAGTTTTCAACCTAGATTTAAACGTGTTTAAAAATGGGTGACACAACGCAGTGTAAGACAAACATTCAACACATCGTAAACGATCAACAGAATGACTAACGATCCGCTCTGCTTTTGTCCAACAAGCATTCTGCTTGACCTCCCCACCTTCCGTATATAAGAGGCAAATTGCCACTGGTGATAAATATGGTACCAATAGATAAATATATTTTTTTATTTGACTTTAGGAATTCAGAAGGCGGACAGAGCTTTCAACAACGTGGTCTCAGCTCCCCCCTCCCTCCCAGCCCAGGGGGTCGGCAACCAGCGGCATCGGGGCCGCAGTGAGGCTCTTTAAGGAGCCTCTTCGTGGCGCTATTTATTAAGGAACCCCGCCGTCTCGTACATTCACATTACATTGCGCGGCGCTTGAAATATTGAGGTTTTTTTTTGGTACCAAATTCGAAAAAAATGGCTTTCTTGTTATTTTGGTTGCCGACCCCTGAGCTAGCTGCAGTGAGGGGCGGTGGGGGGGCAGTGAATGTGCCCGAAATGGGATTTTCCACAGAACTTGTCTCTGAGACTTTGTCCTTGTGTAATCCGGGCGTAAACGACCTTCCGGAAGTGACGTCATGGGGGGAGGAGTTACGTCACGTGGGGGAGAGGGTAGAGGTATATAAGGGGGGTAACCGGAAGCAGTGGGGAGTGATCGGAGACTGGGAAAGTGTGAGGCCACGCAGGGCGAAGGGTGAGAGAGAGAGAGTGGCGACATCGCCACACACCCGGGCCACGAGGATCGGCACCGTCGGCCAACGGTGACCGACCCCCGGGCAGCAGGAGCAGCGAGGAGGCTGCAGAGAGCAGCGGGTCTGCAAGGGAGGAGTTGGGCAGCAGGGGTCTGCGCGACGAGACAGCAGCGGGTCTGCTAGGAGGGAGTTGGGCTACGTGAGCGACAGCAGCCTGGGGCTGCAGAGCAGAGAGTATATAGGGGAGTGCCGTGAGGGAAAAGAGATCGAACCCAAATAAAGGACACAGGACAGAGAGAAGCGTCCGAGTCTTTTATTACACTTGGTTTGACATCTGTCTCTCTGCCTCTACCAGTCTCTGATGTGCTCTCGCTCTCACTTTGCTCGTTCAGTTTTGGGTGGTCCCTCCCTCCCTCGCTCTCTCTCTTCTATGCTGTCGAGCATCTCTCCACGATCGTACTCTGCCTCTACTGAATTACAAATTGCCATTAAAGTCTGTAGTTTCTACTTGGGGCAAGTCAATTTGATCAATTTAAGCTTGCAGAATAGCAAATGTAATAGCAATTTAGGGTAGGTTGAATCTCGCACAATAATTGGCCATAATGTCATTGCGATTGTTGAGCTATATATAAAAAAATAGGCTTGTTCTAACTGAAGTGATAAATATTGAGATTAGTTAAAGAGATACACTTTACCATAATCCCACAGCTGACGCATGCAAATAAATCCTTCAGCAGCCTCCACTTGAATACTCGCCCAAAGAGATGGAAATTTTCTTTACATCTTCCCTTTGCATACAAACCCAATTCATGGCCTGAAATAAGTTTCTTTTTTACTTTAGCCCTGGCAAGACAAAGCACTCTATCAGATAAAAAGGACCCATCCACCAGGATGCCAATCAGATGAAATCCATTCTCATGAACCCCTATCGCATGAAGCCTGTGAAGGGTTTGTCATTCAGTCATTACCTCCTAAAATGCATCAAACTTTTTCACACAGAAAGTAAATCTGCTCGGTTCCAGGCAAATGCGGTAGCCGAGGTGAAGGTTGGCGGATCGCACAATGATTGTGAACCTCCCTTCCCGTGTGCATTGATGGGCTCGATTAGAAAATGAAGTACAGCAAAAATGTGGATTCCATCCGTGGCATCTGTATGACATGGAGCATGTTCTTCCTCCCACATATAAGCGCTCGTTAATTTATCGATATTTCGCCACAGTGGCGAGATGTTAACTACCTCGCCTGGTATGCAGGAGGTCATAGGTTCAATCCCGATCCTGACGCCTGCTGTATAATTGGAGTTTGCATGTTCTCCACGTGGCTGCGTGGATTTTTTCAGGGTCCTCTGTTTTTTTCCCTACACATTTCGAGACATGGTTTTAGAGTATGTGCCTGCTGCTACACATTTCCATATGATAAGTGACAAAATTAGCGATCATTTGGGGGCAAGATTACTTCTGAAAAAGAGCTTCATAGCTCAGTGGGCCTTACCTGGTAACATCAGAAGAAACAACAACAACCTTAATATGTAGAGGACCTCAGAGCTCGGCTTGTTCACGTTGCGGCTGCCTTCCCACTTGTGTTGGGTATTTCGCGCCTCTGAGTAGTCCTCTCTCTCTCTCTCTCTGAGCGAATCATGTGCAGCATGTTACAAGTGGAAATGATTATAATATTATTTATAATTCAAAATTAATCGGACTGCAGAGTTTTAGTCGTAATTACTGTCAGGCTGAAAGTCCAAATACAAAAGAAAAAATTAGGTAATTGTATATCGCGTCATTCATGCGAATTGCATCCCACAACGATGTACATTAATGGCATATAAGGGCCACAACCCATTTAGAGCAACCACCAGGAAACATTAAAACCCTCATAAAATAAGTAAAATTTGATGAACAAATAAAAAAATAGCACGAAAAATAAAAGGAGCTAACAACAAAAAATTCTCACAACAGAGAAATGTAGTCCATTAAGTCACGTCGGTTTACATCCAATCACATGCTTGGGGGCATTGACGGACGTGAAGGTCACGGCGTGGGGCAATGAAGTCGACCTCTGCTTGGCAGCATGGGCAGCGTTGCTCTCTGTGTGATGCAGCAGGAAATGGATTTGCAGCCTGTTTGGACTCTTTATGTCGTACAAGACCATGGGCAATGCATACCAAAAACAGCGCGTCGCAATAAACTCTTGATTTGCCCACGAAAATGACTGAGAAAAATATGTATGAAGCTGTTACAGTTTGTATGTATGTTGAACTTCTTTCGTACCGTACGTAGCCAATTGTCAGCCATTGGCCATCCACTGCTGGCTGAAGCCCCCCCCCCCCCCAATCCGCCGGCATCTCTCACAGTCGTGCGGTATAATTTTGTTTACTACTCCGATTCATTTCAACATCGCCAAATCCATTACGTTTCAATGCACGTGCGAAAAAGATGAAAAGATTAACCTTGGTGAACATAACGTTTGAATTAAGTTAATATTTTATGTTAATTATTTTGGAAAGTGACGTGGCAAAAAAGATTTGGTTTGAGGCTCTGGCACTCGATGGAGTGCCTCTTTCAATGATTTTGTGGCTTTTTTGTTTCAATTCAACTCTACGGGTAGACGACAACTCCGCGTTTTGGCAATTCCGTCCGCGATTTGCTGGCTGTCTGCAGGAATGGAACTGTCAGCACCATGCAAACTCGGCCAGTGATGAGCGCACGAACCAATAAGGCCGCCCTCCCTGCCAAGCCACACACACACGCACGTTCCCAAAACAAGTTTTCTCGCACACATAGCGCAAGGGGGGGGGGGGGGTCACTCGTGGATTTTTGTTATATTTTTCGTTGTGCAGGGACGCACGGAATATATGAATGCGGTGTGAAACCTAGCACTATATTTAATCATGCAGTTCTATAAACGTGAAATTATATCCAACCTCCACCCCCCCCCTCCCCGACGTGAAGTCATCTCCGTTCCGCAAACGGCTCTCGTGAGCGAAAATGGCACGATGCTTTTCTATTTGTTTCTTCTTGGTTCTTTCGGTAAAGTCACGTAGAAGGGAAATAATAAAATAATAAAAATACAACATAATGAAAAATAATGATGCTTTTCTGTTTGCGACGAGCACCAGCACCCCGAGCTGCTGCCTATTGCGGATGCTTTAGGGCAGCGTTTCTCAAACTTTGTTAGGTCCGCGGCTCCCTCAGCTCCCCTGGAGACAAAACGCATTCACTTCTCCCTTTTTAACGAGTGATGAAAAATGTATTCTTGTTACCGGAGCATACCATTTTTTTTAAACGCAGCTGTAAGGTTTTATTTATGAGAGCGGGGAGGGGGGTATTTCGATCTGAGGGTTATGTGAAGCAGTTTAATAACGGTACTCTTTGGTTCTTTCGGTAAAGTCACGTAGGTATAAAATTAAATGAATCACGACGTTTCGGGCGCAACACAAGCGTCCGTCATCAGGTGGGATGACAGACGCTTGTGTTGCGCCCGGTGGAACCCGGGGGCCACACTGGTGGTTACTGGGGACCACCACTCTGAGTTCCAGTTCAAGTTCATTTATTAGGTATAGCCCTGTGAGCCATTCGGCTCTTGAACCAGGTGCAACCGCAACAAACAAAAAACTAAAACATGAACAAGAAAACATCTTAAAGTGAATATGTGCAAACAGAAAATCCAAGAAAAGACAGCAAAATATTGCAGAAAAAGCACCGTACACCAACGCTGTGTGCAAAAATCCCAGTGGGATGCAAGTCAAGCAACAACAACCACAAGACAACTTAGTGTAAGGTCATCAGTCTAACTCTGTACTACAACAAACAAACATGGCCAAACCAAAAAACTTTTCGAAAATCACCAAAATAAAGCCATAAAAGCAATGAAACAGTGGTCATAGGAACTGTGACCGAATTTTCACAATAAACGACGTAAACAACATGTACTACCAAACTCTGCAGCCATAGCTGGCTGCATGACTCACTCCACAACAGCAGGAGCATCAGTCGGAGTATCAGAACCCCTGCTTTAGAGCATGAGGCTAGTCCAGGGGTCGGCGACCAAAATAACAAAAACAGACATTTTGTTTCGGTAGTAAAAAAAAAACCCAAGACAATTTATGTTTAACTTTATTTCTATTTTTTATCTACGTGACTTTACCCAAAGAACCGAGATTACCAACACAATATTTTAATACTGATTGGCCATGTCGGGTGGTGGAGGGTTGTGACACGTTTATAAATAACGCGATCTAACCCAAACCCCTTTATTATGAATATTATGATTTCAATGCACGTCAGCAACGTCACGAAGCAGTCCCCTTAAAGAGCCGCAGATGACAGAGACTCGGGCTCGACACCCGCTCTACCACTTGCTCCACGATGAGTCACTCACTATTTTATGCTCTTTGACTGCGGCAGGCTGCTATTTCTTTCGGCTCACAAAAGCCACTCTTGACGTCGTTTCATTTTCTTTTTCCAAAACGTACGTTCAGGATTCGTAATATATCAATCATATTTTGTTTGCGCTATCGGAGTCTAGGTACGTGGCGAATCTAACGTCTACGCAGAATTTCCGCTGTCCGCATCACATCAGCAAAAATTTTGACGTTGCAAAACAACACTTCGTCGTCACTCAGTGGTGTCTTTTTTAAAATTGAAAACCAAATGGCACCACTTACGCTGTAATAAGATTCAAAGTGCCTCCCTGTTAAGACAAGTGTTGGGGTAGTGGCTCGCAACCACCTGTGGAAATTCCTCATTCCGGTGGCAGGATCCAGCCAATCCATGGGGGAAAATAACCAATGTTGACTTCCAACAAAAGTGGTGCTTGTTTTTGTTATCAATCCCCGAGGGGATGATGAGTTGATGATTTCAAGTTACGAATCTACAGTGTGAAATGGGTGCTCTGCAATAGTGCCACACTCAGTGTTGCAAATGGACACGAAACTCCTGGCTCCCTGTTCCTGCGACAATTCTGCCACCAAAATATCCAGCCATGGGCCATCCACTGCTGGCTGAAGCCCCCGAAAAAACAAGGGAGTTTACGCGTTTCATTGCCGACGACCGCCTACCCATCAAGCGAGACCTCAACAATGAACCTCGCTGCTAATTCAAGTCCTGATCCCCTTTCTTGGATCGCGCTGTCAACATCATAGAATCTCACCTGAATCCGAAAAGAACGCTGACAAACAGAGTGGAACAACGCGCACGTCCAGAATAAACACCTCATTCGAGACCCAAACATGGCACCACCTGCCTTTGACATTCCTCGACGACACTTGGTGTAGCCATCAACCGCATCAGAACATCAACAGGCTGATGCCTACCTCCTCTCCTTCGCGAATGGGAAATTAATGAAAAGTCACAGTGGCAGTGCGAACTGTAGCCATGAAACCCACACTATGGACCATAGAGTGAACCACTTGTCATCTGCGCTCCTGAAGCCCTCTCGTGGCTAGCAGACCTCGACATTGGCATTGAGCTCGTGAACACATTGTCATAACGCAAGAATACAATTGTGATAATGTTGTGTTCGACTTGCAGGTCACTCTGTACGTCCTTGGTGGTCACTCTTGTTATAATCTTTGCATGAGTCCTCTGGTCGGCTCGTTTTTTCGAGGTCATCCATCCGTATCTTCCCCTCATCACTCAACCCTCAATTTTCTCTTTCAAATTCTCCTCGTACACTTTAAAAAAAACGTGATCTTCCTTTCACATGGCCTGCCCTCATAAAGAAAAGTTAGGATTTAGTTTCTGTACCCTTTTTTAGCATTTCATTTCTGATAACTCTGCCTAACAGTAAATTCCTATCACACCATATTTTAAACGCATTTGCTTTATTCCCCCCCCCCCCTTTACTTCGTTCGTTTATCAGTCCACGATTCAATTTGAATTAATATAGCGGCTAAATTCTCTAGGATCCGGAGACGCTGTACAGAAATAGTGGCAATGTTTGTTTTGTCGAGAGTGGCAGCAGCAAACACAAAGGTCTTGAGCTTGGGCTTGAACAGCGGGGCAGGGCTCGGACGGCTGGGGGGAGGGAGTTCCAGACTGTGGGGTCAGCAGAGGAGGGTGAGTGACCTCCAACTAAGAAATGGCTGACTTGGGGTTAGGGGGTCTTGGATAATACAAGATTCAAGTTGATCACAACTGTATGTCACAAATGAGATAGTGGAGCACGTCGTTCTTTTATGTGTTGCCAATGATGGCCACATTCCATTTTCCAAATGCACTTTTGCATTTTTCCCATTTCGTAAATCCATCTTCCCAGGAGTTTTGTCAGTCCGTCGACTCCCTATGGTTTGGGCTAAACTGTATCGGGGGGGGGGGGGAACAAAACCCAAATTGAAGTGTAAGGATTGTGTCAGCCATCATTTTTTGTTTTTAGCATCCAGACAGACAACCATCAAATGGACACAGTGGAGAAACCGGGTGTTATCATGGGTGGCTGTGCAGATTAAAGCGTAGGGTCACACAAAACCTCTGGCTTAAGTTTTGTCAGACTGATATTATACTTCTGAGGGCAACCAGCGACTACCTCTGTTTGCCATCTCATTCCAATTTGTGTAGAATTGAATCCAGGCTTCGTTACCAAAAAAAAAATCGAGCTAGCAACCTCATTATTTGCTGGAAATACTCCACAGGCCTCGGAAAAGTGCCATGTCATCTACATGCAAATCGTTTCACCAATGATTGCTTACTGCGAGAGTACGCAGCTGCACGGATGAGCTCATCTTCATAAAACGACACGCTTAATTACGTCACGTGAGGCAAAAAATATCGCACCAATTTTCCTTTTGGATTGTGTACCTAAACGGAATGTGGCTTATTTTTTGCTAAAGTGCAAATCAACGAGCGAATTTCAATAGTTTCAAACAATGCGACGTTGCTTCGCGATAGGTTTAACTGTAACGCCGGGCGCGTTAACCTTTAATGGAGTTAAAATAAAGAGCAAAGTGGCTTGCGAGGGCTAATGCGATGCATGCATTACAGCGCCGAAACGCCGATTCGAAAAGCCCACATCCCAGCGCTGCGTGATACCCAAGTCAAACGCTGGTTCTCGTGTGTACGGACTGTGGCAGTGACTTTAATAGTGGCAGAATGAGCACGATGACTGCAATAATATTCATCGCCATCATCAAAAATCATCGGCCATGGTCAATCTACGGCTGGATAAATCTCTCAAGTCACCACTGTTTTTCGCGGCGATCTTGCGATATAATGTCTGTAATGGGACGACCGCATTTAACATTGCGTTTCACGAGCTTGCCTTATTATCAGCTATTGAGTTGAATGACTTTCCCATATGCCCATCTAACGAGAGTAGAGTCTGGGGGTTGTGGTGAGGGCGATCCTTCGTGAATATTTGGCAAAGATCGGTGGTAACACATTCCAAGTCATCCCCCAATGTGACAGTCATCTGCCGTTGCAGAAGAATTTGAGAATGGCCAAGGCTTATCACCGTGGCCAGATGTCACTATCGTAGCTGAGACATAATTAGCGGAAACAGCATGAAATACAGATAGAGGCAGTAATTTTTTGAAAAGTGATAATACTAAATACACTTTTAACACAATTAAATCTCACCCGTATCAAACGACTCGGAAGAAGGCATTATCCCGAGCATTCCAATAATAACTCTCCCCAACATGTCTCTGCAGCGTGGAAGAGTAGGCCAAAACAGTCGCACTGCAGGGGCGCGCTCTATGCGTTTCCTTTATTTAAGGCCCTTTCGCCAATCGTGGCCTGAACGAGCAATTGCAAGCGTTGCACCTTTATGATTATTACCTTAAAAAAAACAATGGTTCTGGTTATTAAGGGGTTAAAACCATATCAGTTTCTTTATAGGAATTTTCTTCAAAGGGTTAACTTCGCAGGAGGGTGAGGCGTGCCATGTTGAATTCCACTCTGAAGGTCAACATTAATGCAACTGGGAGGCAGTGTCCCAATAGCTTTAAAAAATGGCTATCACAAATTATAATTGCCAACTGTGTCCTTGACAATACAAAAGCAAAATTATATCTTTCTATGGAACAAAAAAAATATTTAAAAAAAATCTGTTTTGTCTAAGATCTTGAATGACCTTTAAAAGTAAATTAATGCTCAACTTGTTTAGTATTATCAAGACTGTATTGTCGTGCCCTTGTTAGACAGCTGGTTGAAGGATGTATATTCATGAGCACCAGACTAATGCTGATAAAGTGTTCCAGTCAATCTTTAAATTCAGTTCTCCTCTCTCCATTAGTTACATAATACCCATGTGGTGCCATGATAATACATCACCTTAACATCAGCGCAAGATGCATTGTGATGCTACTCTAGGGGTATTCTGCGTAACAATGATAAAAACACAGGTAATTAGAAAACATTTTTAAATAGAATTATCATGAGGTTCCCATGGTGTAGAGCGCAGTAGCCAACTCTTATCCACTCTATCTCTCTGGCCTCGATGTGTCATGAAGAAGGCCCATTACCCAAAACGTTGCCTATTATACATTTGTGTGCGTGCTTTGGTGGCGAGATGTTATCTGCTCTCGCCTGGTATGCAGGAGGTCGTGAGTTCGAGCCCGACCCTGACACCTGTATATTTGAGGTTTGCATGCTTTTCCCGTGGTCGCGTGGACTTTTCTTCAGGTCCTCGGGTTTTTTTCCTTACATATTTATAACACTGGTCAACACACTTTTTCTAGCTTAAGGTATTCCAACGGTTTTAAGGTAATTTTGGGGTGCTGATTCCAAATCTGGCATCAGTTTTAGTCTATCACATCAGGTTTTTGAGATATCAAATATTGCATTTTCAATAAAAACTGCAGAAGAAAAATATTAAATAAATGTGGATATCTACATAAAATGATATTATAAATACACTATCCTAAAATACAGCACCATATTTTAACACTAAAGCAGTCACTGACTCGCAACAACTTGCAATCATAAGTGACAGAGTTAATTTCGGGTTAAATCAATGAAAATGGGGTATGCCGATAGCATCAAAATGATGTGATAGAGCAAATCTGAGATCAGATTTGGAATCAGCACCCTGAAATTAGTCTAAAACAGCTGCAAAAGTCCAGGCCAGAAAAAAAAGTTTTTTTTTTGTTGACCAGTGTAATCAACTTCACGCGTTTAGAGTATTTGGCTGCTTATACATTTCCACGCGATAAGCCAATTGGTTGAGCTTTTATTTGCGGCCAGGTTGCTTCTGAAAAAGAGCCGTATAGCTCAGTGGGCCTTACCTGGTAAAAATAATTTTCATAGTTTAGTTTGTAGCTATTGATGTATGTTTTATGGTAATTTGTGCTTCTGCACCACTAAGCGTATCTATTTCAGCAGTTTCAATTATGCATTATGCGCCAAACAATCTGAAGTATTTAAATTTAACGCTCCAGTCCTGCAACGACTCACTCATGCCTCTGCCGGCGAAAGTGCCTCCACTAGAGGGAGCTCTAGAGAGCCCCTATAAATGGTGTATTTGGCCTACTCTTCCTCACTGCAAGTGCGTCTTGGTAGAGGTAGGAGTACTCACACTTGACCTGCATATCGAGTAACTTTGGTGAACTCAATCATACCGCTGAGCACATAGAGGTGGGGTGGATTTCACGAACGTGTCTCTTCGTTGTTTCAACCGGAGATCGAACTGGCGACCTCTGGATCGCGAGACCAACGTGCTGAACGTCACAGCACGGCAGCAATCAATCACAATTATACGCTTATAATTGAGCACAATTTTGCACTCGTTTGGTATAACTGTGCAAGGCTGCACTCGAGGCTTGATGACACGGACATTACGAGCATCTGTTCATCTGCATATGCAATACAGTGACTCATGTGTCCGATGCAAATTCACGAACGGCTGTGTTGGGAAAGCCGCTGATTTGTTATTGAGGCGTGTAGAGTGCGGTGGTGCAGCACTTGGGGCATTGCGCTGCGATTCCGGCAAAAGGGGATGATAACATTGTCGTAGCAAAAGTGATATTCGTGTACCTGTCCTGGTCATACCTGAGGTTTACTCAGCCTTCAATGTGTAGCGTACCTGGGTGCAGTGTGCAATCGTCATCGCTGGGGAGAGACTGCGGTGGATTGGGTATAGCTACAGGCCACACCATCTCTTCGTGTGCCAGGCCAACCTTAATAGGTGCTCATTCATAGAACGTGTACGAATAATCTCAGAGACTATATCGGTTGGGGAGGGGGGGGGTGTGCCTATTTTTTAGTCCTTCCCTCGCACCTCCGATTAGCACGGTTGGCTAGGTACGGCGCGAAAGAAGTTCAACATATGTACATTTCCTTGTGTGTGCTATCATGACAGAATTTCGAAAATAATTGAAAGGCATTCCCCGCAGAATATAATGTGGGCGTTTATGCAAATTAAATTCAGCAAACACTGCAATGCTCGTGCCAAGTGTCTACACGCTGCATTTCAACTAGGTTTGCAACACAGTATTCTATTTTACATGCCTTGTCAGTCCAGCATTGCCGAGTCTGTTGAGTAATGCCGTGGTCATCGAAAAGTCTTTACATATGACCCTATCTATTCTATACGATATTTTACACTTATGGGTGTCAGAACAAACGAATAGTTCACTCGCTAAAGTATGTATCCAATACCAATACCCGGACATTCGCCACTAAGTGACAATGAAATTTGAGGCCACGTGAAGTGTCGAAGGCTCACTGACAGGAGGTCACGGGACAGACCCAGGTGCCATGGGTTGGCTGACCGACTGGCAGATGCACCAGCTATGCCCCCTGCTGTGCCAAATTGCTGCATTTTACCCATCCGGCGCTCCGATCGTTGTTGTGAGCGCCGCTCCTCTGCCCTCCGTTGTTGTTGGAGGGGGACTGCCTCCGACCAGTAGCGTCCTTCACGAGCCTCCTACGTGTTTATCCAACACAAAAGAAAGATCCTCCGTATAGCCTGTAACAGACTGTAGGGGTAGGTGCTGTCATCGAGCACCTATGAAGGCCGGCATGGCACACGAGGGAATGGGTAGCCAACACCACGTCCGGCCGCCTTTGTCTCCCTAGTGGCGATGTTTACACATCGCACCAGGTACTCATTTGAGGCTGAGTCGTCCTAGGGGAGCCCCAGGACCGGTTCAGATAATCGTCACTGGTGTTGGCTGTGAGCGGGAATCGAACTCATGTCGCCAGGTTCCTAGCGCAGCACGCTGACCGCTACACCACCGCTCCCCATATTAAATCCAACACACATACACACGCGCACACGCGTGTGCAGAACTGAGATAGCGTCAGAGAAATTAATTTCCAGAAACGTTTTAAATGGGGAAGCTTTCGTAGTGACCGTGCCGGAGTCACGTGTGGGCAAGGCTACGGCTTTGGCAGGTGGGTCACGGCGGTCGCTGAAATCGTGACTTTTGAGTGAAGTCGTGAAATCGTATTCTTGGTTCTTTCGGAAAAGTCACGTAGATATGTTTAAAAAATAAGAAAATAAACAAGAATGTTTTTTTAACCTATCTACGTGACTTTACCGAAAGAACCAAGAATATTAATTCCTGCAGTCACGAAATCTTTAAATCGTGAAATCTTGTTGGAAATTTCGATGACGACGCTGCAGATTTAGTTGCTACATGTACATGCGTGAACCCTCCCTCTATCCCCCTCCCTGATCCCCGGTACCCCCCATCGCTTTCCCCGCACCTCCGATTATCACGGTTGGCTATGTACGGTGCGAAAGAAGTTCAACATACGTACACCCCTTCCCTACCCGTCTTGTTTTTGTGAAATGAAGGAACAGCCAATAATTATGTATTTCAATCGTTGGCTTTATCATTAAGCACACGTAAAGCCGGCCAGTGTGTATCATTTTCGATACTGTACCATGCGTGGGAAAACGTTAATCGAGAACATGTTGTGAAATGCCCTGCGCCACGAGCTAATGTATGCATGTGGAACTTCTTTCGCACCGTACGTAGTCAACCGTGCTGATCTGAGGTGCGGGGGAAGGACAGCAAACTGAACACAAAAAGCAGTTCTAAAGAAATTCGATTTCAATCTAGATTTAAAAGTGCGTAGCTTCAGCGGGTTCCTAATATCGGAAGGAAGAGCGTTCCAGACGGCCGTAGACGCGCATCTGGAAGCGGTGGTCATCTTTCTTCGATGGCTAGCCAGAACTCGCTGATGCGATGGCCGGATTTTGCGTGATAGTTTATGCTCCTTGACGAGATTGGCAAGCTTTCGTGGTTCATTTGTGGAAAATTGAGTGCGATCTTGACTGAGCTAAATCCGGTGCGGCGACCGTGGGGGGAGGGGGGCAGAAGGGGGAGAGAGCTTGGACGGGCATTTGACCGTCCCATTGCAAACCTGGCGTCAAATATTTTGGATCCTTTGATTCGATTCTTTCCAGATCAATTAGTAGTGGTATATATATTTTTTTACAAACTGATTTAAGCAACAAAAAAACAAGAACCTTGTTGTAACAGCCACCTTAACAGTTTTTTTTTCATAATAAAAAAATCTCCACTTTGTATTTTAAATATTTAAGCACATCTTTGTTTGTTGACAGTGCATCACCCTATTTCCGTGCCATTTTCACGAATTGTTGTTTCATCTCCCACACCAGCATGCTTTTTTTTGGTTGACCCAATTACCGTGAAAAATCCCAGTCTCACACACACGGTTTAGTAAAAAAAAAGTTTTCGGGATTGAATTATTACGTCCAAAATATGTCTGACTGTGAGTTTTCTCATCACATTTTGCCCGTATCTCGCCAAGTGCCTTTACATCAAATTCCATTTAAAGCGACCGTCAACTTCGGGGACACAAAGAAGTCACACTGCGATTCATCAGGTGTGTGAGTGAGGAGGGGTAGGGGGTGGTCTTAGAGAGACGTTATTAGGCGATTAAGCGAGAAATCACCGGGACAGGCAGGAGGGTGGCGTAAACCAGCAGCGGTCCTGGTCTAGCCAATTTTGATTAATGCGGCGTCAAATTGCCTTTAAAATTAGGGGCGAGGGAGGAGGGGGTAGACGGAGAGAGATTGGGGGAGGGAAATATCCAAACGTCATTTTTTTGACGCGAAGAAAATTCCATTCAACTCTGCGATGCTACGAATTGATTCCGTAGAAAAGAAATACACGTTGTGACTCTGGCATTGCATCGACTCTTGAATATTAATGTTCGTTCTTCAACTCCCGGACCACAAAAATATTCATGAATGTGTTGGACGACACTCCGAAGCGTACCGGCGTCTTCCGTTGAAGGTAAGGCGTTGTTTGGCCTGTGCTTGAGACCACCTATGACAGCTGTGCCTGGAAGAATGACCGTATTCTCCGTATTACAATATGCACTCCGCCCCTCCTGCCACCTCAATTCCCTCCTCGTATTTTGAAGCAAAAGTTGTGGCGCGTCAACTTGATTAGCACCGGAAGCAAGTGTTGGTTGCGTTCCCATCTGCAGTGTCGTATAATCCGGAGAATATGGTACTTGAAACTGGGCCGGATTTCTCACGTTAGGTCGAGTTGATCTTAGAAGGCCCATGCACGTGCCACTTCGTGTTTAGTTTGTTATCCTTCCCCCTCCAAACCCCCGCCGCACCTCCGATTAGCACGGTTGGCTACGTACGATGCGAAAGAAGTTCAACATACACACATATGCTCAAGGGATGCAATGAGGCATTCCGTTGGACAATGTACGTTGAACTTCGTTCGCACCGTACGTAGCCGTCCGGGCTAATCGGAGGTGCGGGCGAAAGGACAACAAACTGAACATAAAAATCAGTTCTAAAGAAATCGTGCAGTGCAAAGGCCGCATGCAGCTTACCTGCACTGACATTGAATGAGATATCTGATTTTGTTTTTTATGATTCTAGTTGATATCTGCCGCAGTGTAATTGTTAGCACACCGGACTTGCAATGCACAGGTCACCGGTTTGATCTCCCGACACACACATCATGGCACCGCGTGCAGGCAATGCACGCACGGCTCCCCCCACGTTCCCACGCCGTCTCAGTAAGCGCCACGGGGTCCAGGAGGGAACGTTTACGCCCGAATGCAACATATGCTCGCGCATGTGTTAAAGGTCCCAAGACACTCTTTCTTTCTTTTCCATGAGCGCTGGCCCTCACGTGTTATTGTTATGGCAAAGCTCACCCGTCCTAATTAAACCGCGGTGCTTTCGTGCGACGATTTTACCTGCGCAGCGCAATTCCAGTGCCGTGTTGGCGAACGCGAGACCCACGCTGATGCGCACACGTCAAGTCGATGTCACTGGGGGCTGTACAGACGTTGAGAATTAAACAGGTCAACGCGTGCACAGGTTTTCCAGCGACATCTTCAAGAACTGTTGATGGGTTTTTTGCTGCATGATGCCCAAAGGCTGAGTGCTTTTCGTACACGTGTGTGTGTGTGTGTTGTGCTGTTCAGAAGCTCGTGGTTTTCCAGCCTGCACTGCTCTTACGATAAGGTGTTTCTTTTTGTCATCCATACCCGTCAACCCATACGGTTTACTCGTATTCTTGTCCAGGGTCCACACGGCGTACAGCCGTTTCTATACGGGCAACAAAAATATATGTTTTTGTCGATTTGTTTGTGTTTCTCCCTTGAGATGGGACTTTGTAGGATGAACGTTGAGATTTAAAAGGGGTACGGGGTAACCAATAAGGTCTGAATTGGTCTGCAATAAGGTAGGGCACTGATAAGGGGTTGACAGGTATGGCCATCATTCACGGATTTTTTATTGTTGTTGGTAGGGTATTAGCTGAGCTAATGGCCCCCCACAGCGTGGATTTGTGGACTCCCACGTAAGCTTCTTTGAGGCAGACTTTGCAGCAGTGGGCATCGGTGATATCATTGTAAAGAATAGTCCTTATGTAGTGAGCGACTTCTGGTACACGTCGTGTCGAGAGCTTCTTATTTATTCTCACACTGGGCACAACACCGGGCGTTATACAGAACGTATCTACATGGCTACACATAGCCAACCCTTCTACACTACTCCATCGTCGGCGTCTAACTATACAGCTGTCTGACTAGCGTAGCGACAATGACGATGAGAGCTGTGCAGAGTATCGGCCACACAGCTGGACGACGAAGAGAGATGACGGCGAGCAGCGACGCAACCAGGACCCAGGACCTGCAACAGCCCCGAACCTCTGGGTCCGTCCCCCTTATATACTTCCCGGCGTGGCCACGCCCCCTTCCAGAACCTTCGAGCAGGTTCCCAGAGCTTCCCGACTGACTCCGCCTTTCACCTTTACCCCAGATACGCCCCCCTTCTAGTTAGTCATTATATAACTTGCCCATAACCGCGATTACCCCTCCAGGCCGACAGGTGGCACCCTGTCATTACACTTACAAACACGGAGCCGGTCCACAGTTCAGTTGGTGTGTGCCTGTCTCATTCTTGCCTCTCAGTTGGTCACCTTTATGCTTAAATCTCTTTGATGGTAACCGAAGGCAGGAGGACACAACAAATGCAGTTCTTCAGGAACTATTGATGATGCTTGCATAATTGTAACTCACTCGGGGTCCGGGGGGCCAGGGAGGGTTATGACGTGATGTGAATTAAACTTTCAACGAATGTTAAACGCTAAACAGAACGAGTAGCGACATGACCTATTTTCGTCTATCTGCTCTAGCTCTCATCCTCTATATCGTATACACATATATGAGGAAAGGCTGTGTTGTCAATAGCTTCATTGTAATAATGTTGTACTAATTATAAGAATAGGTTGTAGCCTTTCTCGCAATAAAACAGGTGTTAAGATGTTCAAACGCCAAACAGAAACCTTTGGCAAGGATAATTATAAAGTTGCACAATGAACAGGCTGGGCCTCTTGGTGTCGGCTCTGGAAAGTGAGCAATGTTGGTCTGTCTGTGCCTGTCTTTCCAAACCGGCCTCCGGGGGATGTTCTTAAAGTCGGCTAAGGCCCAAAAGCAATGTTCGTGGGCTTATTCCCCCCGCCCCTCTTCTCCTTCACACAGTCACTTGAAGTCGTCAAACTCGCGGATAAATAAGAGGCTCTAGGTTCGCCTCAGGTCGAATGGGAAGCCAGAGTTTGAACGCAAGTTGTCACCGGTGCTCGGATCCGTTTTTGGACAGTGATGTGGATTCCTTAAGCCACTACAGTCACCCATTTTATCCTGTATAGATATGCAGACAATGTCTCATTCATATATATGTCTCTTTACATAACATTTTTTCACATCAGTCCCATGGCCTTTTGGGAGGGCATAATTTCAGAGGCATTGATTCAAAACTCTGAACTGGTTTCGACATACAGAATCTCATCAGCAGCGTCAGGCTTGCTTGAATCAATACTGCTAAACTTCCATGTGTTATAGGCAAGGAATCTCCTTTTTTATGATGTGTCCTGGCTCAATTCAAACATATATATGCGTTGCACCAAATAAATTTCGCGTTTCCGTGGAGAATGTAAATAACAAAACAGATAGGTCTTGACTTAAAGCTTTCGTGACTGCAGGAATTCATATTCTATGGGTCTTTCGGTAAAGTCACGTTGATAGGTTGAAAGAAAATAACAAAAAACTACGACGTTTCGATCACAAATTTCGATTTAAAGCTTTCGTGACTGCAGGGATTCATCTTCTTGGTTCTTTCGGTAAAGTCACGTAGAAGGGAAATAATAAAATAATAAAAATAAAACACAAGCGATCGTCATCAGGAGGAGAAAAGAGGAAAGCTGCTGAGGCAGACTGTTTTAAAGGTTTGAAATGGGTGCAGCCCAAGGGTCATAAACGAAGTGGGCGGGGCTAGTGATGTTAATGTGAGGAATTAGCATGTTAATGTAAGATCGGAGGGCGACCTCCACAACGACAGCATGGAGGTGGCTATGCAATGTGAGAGATTAGCATTTTAATGCAAGATCGGAGAGTGGCATCCAAGACGACGGCGCGGAAACATCACAGCCAGTTATGATTTAAACTGGTTAATAATGTCCTTGCAATGATTGCTCAGTTTGTACCAATCTTCTTGGTTGAAATTGTGTCTGTGTCTATAAATATGGATGGCTTCATGAACGAATCTTTGTTGATAACCAGTGGATTTGCAAAGTACCTTCGTCTTGAAGAAAGCAATTTCGTGTGAGCCCACCATTGCGGTGGGCTCTCACGAAATTGATTTCTCACCGTTGTGTTGTGATCGAAACGTCGTAGTATTTTGTTATTTTCTTTCAACCTATCAACGTGACTTTACCGAAAGAGCCAAAGTACTATGTTGTTTAGCCTATTAGGGACGTAAGCACAAACGCACATCGCATAAGACGGTGCAAAAACATGCTGGAGCAAAGAGGCGCCAGGAGAAAAAAAAGTGAGGTGTGGTTGCAGGTAAGCTCTGCGTTTTGGTTCGTTGGAGATGTAAAGAGGGGGAAATGATGGGGAGGGAACCAAGTTGTGGGTGAGCGGCAAAAGTTAATCCAGAAACGTTGGAGCAGCAACGTAGATAAACCTTTTAGCGGACAAAGTTTTAAGAAAATTATTTTTCTGGTTGGAAAAAGGAGGCACATCTCAGGCTACGTGGAGGGAGTTAGAGGAACAAAGTGGTCCCTGGGGCAATTGACAGATTTGGCAGATCCGTTTAAGAGGACCTTTCGGATGAAGACAGCCCAGTGGTGGTCTCTGCCGATATCCAGGGGGGGACAGATTTGAGTTGCACTACGGGTTGCCACGATGAGTTCTAGAGGGGGGGGGGGGGGGGTCAGAGGGCAAATCGGAGAGCGGTTCAGTGAAATTAGACGTTTCAAGGTGGATTCAGAAGCGAGGCGTTAGATGGTGCCGCAATAATCAAATATGGGCAAGGTGGTGGCTTTAACTATATTCAGAGAGAGTCGAGGTTGTATAGAAATTCAATATGCATTTGTATTTATCTCTTCGGCCATGTGGTCAACGTGGGCAAATGAAAGACAGTTTCGGGTCCAGGTCAATGTTCTAGATATTCAAAGTTGTCAACCTGCTCAGTAAAGTTGCGAGTCCAGAGGCACAAATGTGCGTAGGCAGCAAGACCGGCTTGGGGGGCAGCTGAGGAGAACAATACAAATGTTGGTCTTTTTCGCGTCGAGGAACAGTTATAGGGCATTGAGTTGAAGGTAAAGTCCTGTCGCAGGTCCTGTTGCGACTCCTTTGTGCAATGTCTGGAAGCCATCGGGGGCTGTGTCATCAGCCAAAAAAAAAGTGCCAGAGATTTGGAGATGCAGACATATGATGGAGATGTATCGTGCGCTTATCTAGTTTGTTACATCTGCACAACGAAACCCCACGATTATTTAGTTATTCATAATTGGCAGACTAATGTGATGTAAAAACAATAATGTGATGAGTTCCAATGCCCATGCACTAAAAAGTAGTGGGAGAGAGAGCGGTGGCACAGAGGTTCAACACAATGGGTTGCTGTGAACCTAGGGCTCCGCAGTTCGATTCCCAGTCACGACTAACATCAGTGGTGAGTGATACCTGAACTGGGCCTGGGTTTACCAGCCTGTACTCGCCGGCATGGTGAAGTATAATCGAGATACAAATAGGCCATCAAGCAGCACTGACAAAAGGGCTAAAATTTGTCGTTGTTGTTGATATCGCTAAGGGGAAACTTTGTGGAGGCTGGGTGGTGTAGCACATGCTTCTAGTTCAAGAATTTTGTATATCAGTAAATGTTACGTTCTTCATTAACCCGCTGCACGTGGAAGCAGATTGCCTTGGTTATTGTGAAGGAAGATTACAGGAATGTGTGCTTTAGCCATGCACTGTTTATCTCAACGTGGCAGGAATATATCGTGTGGCACTTCACAGCGATTCAGCTCGCAGCAATCACGGTAAATATTTAGAGGATTTAATGGGCCTGTGTAATTATGTTTTGATGAGCATCACATGTGTGCAATGCAGCCATTGAGATGTTTGAACAAAGCGAAAAAAACATAGCGTCAGTAGATATTTCAGTCTACTGTAACGATGATAATAGACGGTAACATTTCTTTATCCACCATGTTTTTGTCACACAGTTTCGCTTTATATAGCGCCATCGTTCGTGCAAATTGCTTCTCGCAATCGCTGATGAACCACCGAACGACGCTGGAAGGCAGCAGCCAGTCGGCTAGCTGGCGCCAACAAGTGCCCAGGCTCTGCTGTCCTCTAGGTATGTTAAAACGTTTTCAGCCAATGCAATGAGCCTCTGTACACGTGGAAGGAAACCGGAGCGCCCGTAAGAAAATCGACGCGTGGATGATATCGGGTCCACACTTTGCTGTACCGCCTTCTCCTGGCAAGCCAGGATATGATGGCTCCTCCTCGATGCCCAAGCAAAGGGAATTTCGTAACATGTTGGGTGATCCATCAACCCCCACGCTTCCACCACAGTGCTGGAATACAGGCCATGTGGGTAGCCACCACCACCCGGCTGTGGAGCTCCATCATGAACTGCAAATTACGGAAGTCATTTTGTGTTGACAATTACACTCAGCAGGACAAACAATGAAGTACATACATAATCACCCAATGCCAGTTAAGACCATTGAACGATGGCACCAAAGCAATTTCCTGGCTTAAAAACAAATGCTACAGAACGGCTAAAGAACCCAGTTGAATTTATACCATTTGTTACTGTTCCCAAATCCACCACACGAAGGAAGAGGTAGTGTTCACCACTCAAAGAAGGAACGAAGCACATTCCCATTCCCAGTTCAAGCGCAACATGAATGTTGCGTTATTTTTCGTGAAATTGTTGAGACCCGACTGAGACTACAGTTTGGTAGAGTCCTAAAAAGCATGGTGCCCGTCAAAATTATTTACCTTGTTCCAGTGGCAAATGCATATCCTCCAATGCCACCGAGTAGTTAGTTACCGGTTGTTAGAGCAGGATTATATAAGTGCACTGCATGGATACTATAAGCCAAGTAATGATTATAAACACACACTTTTTTTATACAAACTCCGATTATCCACAACCTGATTATCTGTGAATTAGTTTATCCAGGGCTGGCAAAACCCGGCTCTCTCTTCCAAATATCAGAGGGGGGGGGGGGCGGGGGGGGGGGGTGACCATCCATCCAAATATCAGGGGTCTTGACCACCGTTAAACATAGTTATTTTGCAAATCCTTCCAAACATCTGGGACAAAGTGACGAAGTCGGTGAACAGATATTCATATTCTTTGGGTCTTTCGGTAAAGAACAGAATCTGCTGCCACTGTTGAGGTTGCTAGTCTTTCGGGGCTGCTAACATTATGGCAAGCAAACTCCATTCCCATACCCACCTCATGTTCGAAGAGACCTCGTGGGACTGGCGCGCGCCGGAGGGGCAAGCATCTGATGAGTGCGACCTTGTTCTCTGACGTCAGCTTCATCTTTGAAAGGCATTCGAGGGTACCCAAAGCCATTTACAGTTGGCCACGCCTCATTTAGTGACGTTTTTTTTTGTCACGTGCCACAGGTGGGCAAACACCCTGGGTCTGGAGCACGGAAAAACAAAGTTACTAGGCGAATTCTTCCAATTATCTGGGGTTATTTGTGGTCACGCCCCCCCCCCCGCGCAAATAAACGGGTAAATCCCCCCTGGTTGGGACTCGGGATATATGGAACTGGGATAGTTGTCCTCCCTTCCCACCTCCCCTTTACTGCAGATAAACAGAGTTTCACTCTACATGCAGTAGTTTTTGTGATCGTTGTTATGTTCAGCTCCGAAACCAGGGGCCGATTTCTAATGTTCGGTAGAACACACAATTTATGCCAGCATTTGTTGATGAAGTGGCCACGTGAAATCTAAAATATGCCACGCACACAGTAGCGTCCACCAAGGCTGATTTACAAAAGGCAGTTGTGCAAGTCAGGTGGCAATCCACGTTTCCTTTTGATTATATGTTTTGCATATTCCTATGCATAATTTATGCTGACCGGTATTCCTCGACAAAGCTTTACATGTGGACTATGAATGATGATTCTTCATACATGACTCCAAATTCACTGTCTGGTAGTGGCTATGATGGCCGTTTAAAATTCATATTTTCTCACAATGGAAAGACGTCTACATTGAGTCGCCAAATGTCACACAAATATACACGTGTCGTTAAGCCCCCCACCACCCGACACAGCCAATTATAAGGTTTGTCACGTAAAACACATTCATATTTACGCGATCTAACAGAAGCCTACTATGTGTAAACTCGGGTTACTGAGTAGCTTGGTGCAGTGCGACAACTACTGCATCACCACCGAACCGCACAGATTACTTATTTCTCTTCCTGCAGGGCTGGGTTAACTCAATGGCATTTGATGCATTGTGCGAAAACACTGAGGCTTATCAGAATATTTATTTATACTGGAAGAATCGGATGATCTATAAATCTTTCTTTCACAGATGTCTATTAGTTTCACAGATGCCCCCTGTCATGTCGAGCCGGTTTGTGGGTTTGCTTTACCTCAACTGAACCACGTTATAATTTCCCACTCGGCTGCGCATTGCAGAGGCACCGAGTGTATGCCACGTGTGCTTGGGTGCAATTGCCACGTGTAGTGACGCGTCTTTAGTCGCTGTAGGCGAGTCGAGGGTACACGTGATGCAATGGTGACTCGCAGATTGGACCCTGAGTTCACAGGCCACGCCCAGACAACACTTTAGGGGGAAAAAAATTAACCCGTAAAAACAAAGTTTTCCACTATAAATCCTTTATATGCGTGGCATCGGTTTTATTTTATTATTCATTTCTGAGTAAGAGTGTCATTTTTATCACATTGGTATTTTAAATTAAATATGAAACATTTTTTTCCCTAAAAAGTGGAACATTTTGGAATTTTTTTTCACGAAAATAAATTGTCACGCACAACGAGTCTGTGTGCAAAATGTCAGCTCGATTGCATCACGGGAAGTGGGTTAAAAAACGACCGAAAGATTTGCACGGTCGTAAGCGCGCAAGCGCGCAAGCAAGTGAACTTAATATAAAGAAAAATAGAGCTCTGGGCTGCAGGTTCTGGGAGTGGACTTGTCTCGTCGTCGTCTTTGTCGCCTTTGACGCTGCCGCTGTTGCCTGATAATTGCGCGGCCGGACAGTAGTTTGCTGTCTCGGTCGACGCCGTCGGTGCAACGCGGACAGGGTTGTGTCTCGGCCGGGCTGTACGGCAATGTGGTCGCGAGAGAGGAGGCGATCCGTGTGAGTGTGAACGGCCGAAGTGGTGTAACGGAATTAAAGAGGTGTTTCCTGCAACTACCTTGTCTCTGGATGTGTGCACTACACACACCGAGAAGGACACTACACATATATTAGCTCATGATGCATCGCATTTCACAACATTTTCTCGATTAAGGTTTTCCCACGCGTGGTACAGTTAAAAAATTATACACACTGCCCGACTTAATGTGTTCCTAATGACGACGCCAATGGTTGAAATATCATATAATTAATTGTCTGTTCCTTCGTTTAACAAAAACAAGAGGGGTAAGGAAGTGGTGGGGAGGGGGGCGATAGAGGGAGGATTGGCTACGTACGGTGCGAAATAAGTTCAACATATACATGGTGTTGTGTGGCGTGTGGGCTGATGCGGCGGTGTCTTCGGTACCCTGCATTATTTGACATGATGTGTGACGCTTTGCTTCATGTGCTGGTAGTGTCATGCCAAACAAAAACGTGGTACAGCCCAAAGAGCACAGGTCTATACAGCCCAACCGCCAAACCTTGCACAGTAATCATTATTTGTTTTTGATCGAGCTGCCTGCCTCTACGCTGGGGAGCACCTTACACGTGCCAAGCGACTTGCATCTCATGTCAACACATTTGAAAAGACACCCCCCCCCCCCGATTGGCAGCTGTCCCTATGCGGCACAAGGTTGACTCAGCACTTGGCCTACAAGAGGGAATTATTCTGCCAGTAGGATGGGGTGGGGGCGACGATCGCTATGTGTAAGCCGAATCGAGTATTTGCGGGTGATTTTTGGGAATTTGACAAATTTGCGCCATGATGCCAGCGCACACAGTGGCCTCCTCACTTCGAATTGCGTCACGGGATGTGTGTCATGGTAAACACGCCAGCAGCAATAAACAGGGTGGCCCGCGAGATTGACACCACAAAAACCTCGTCGACAAGTTGTGAACGCGCTGGCACCGGACCATGTCCCCGTCCCCAGTGGTAAAACTTGTGGTTAATTTGAGGGCCCTTGGTTAAATGTCCCATGATATGTTAAGCCCCGAGTACAACCAGAACAGACGTGAGGCGATTGTAATTACGTAAGACAGATGCTTAGGGGACATTAGGTTAATGACCTTTTACGTGAGCTGTGGTTCATTCCAAATATGTGATTTTTGTGACTTGGCATCGGAAGTTTTGGAATAAAACAAAACTCCACGCATTCAAATGTCAAGATTATATTCAGTGGTCAATTGCCGAGAAATGAGATATGCAAAACAAAAGATATTACATTAGTGTCATCCAAATGGCACCCATGGTAGATTTTATTACAATTTCTGGCGTTGCTGATAAGGAGAGCAGGCAATGCATGTTCTGCATGCAAGTACATCTGCAAACTTCTATGAGGGGGGGGGGGGGGACAAACCCCCCTGTTTTATATGCAGACAATGTGATTTTTGTGTTAATTGATATGCAAATGAAACACAATTAATTATCAGACGTTACATTTTCAGTTGGCCGCATTTATTCCAGCGTGCAACGATGCCATCCCATTTCAGTTGTGTGTGGTGCCATTTTTCAAGGCTCTTCATTAATTTTACATGTGTGTCCACTCTGTCCATTCCAAAAGCACACACATATTCACAACAATGGGCATTCTCGTGTTCTAAGTATGATACTCGTTTGATATCAAAGGCCTCTCTGTGTTTTTAATTGAAATCAGCTGACCCATGTCACTCCGCTGCTTCTTAAACTCTCAGAATTGCCTTTTATTCAACCAGAGATTTGATATCAACGTGGTTCATAAAATAGATTTTGGGTCAAAAGGCGAAAAGGGTTCTATGATATAGCTTCTCAACTCGAGCTTTTAATGCGCTGATACGTGCATTGTCTTTGTACTGTAAGCCAATCAATACATGCAAATGAGCGACTTCCACGACATGTCGTGTAGAGGGTACTTCTTCTTGTATTACTTACACTGGGCACAACACAGGCCAACACTTATTCTTCCTCATACTGAGTACAACACTTAGATATTAACGTTTCTATTGGCGACACACAGCCGATCACTCGGCGTGGTCGCCTCGCCTTCACTCGGCCACGCTGCTGGCTGGCAGCGTGACGATGACGGCGATAGAAACCCAGCACCCCACATACGAGCCCCGAGCTCCAGGTCCACTCCCCCTTATATCCCCCCAGGCGTGGCTCGGCCCCGCCTCCGGCCACGACCTCTTGTGGAACCTTCGAGCAGGTTCCCGGAGTATCTCGGCTAGCCGCACCTGTTACCTTTTCCCCAGATACTCCTCCTTCCCTGATTGGTTATTACTTCTGTGCCCGTACCCGTGAATCCCTTCCCAGGCCAGCAGGTGTCACCCTGTCATTACACAAGTCTAATGACAGGGTGACACCTGCCGGCCTGAAAGGGTAAATATGGTTATAGCTGCATTACATAATGCCTTATTGTGAAGGGGCGTATCTGGGGTAAAGGTTAAGGGCGGTGTCAGTCGAGAAGCTCCGGGAACCATCCCGAAGGGTCTAGTAGGTTCTAGAAAGGGGGCGTGGCCAGAGGTGGAGCTTGGCCACGCCAGGCAGATATAAGGAGCACCGACCCAGAGCTTCGTGGCTGTTAGTGTGGGGTCTGGGTCCTGGTTGCGGCACTGCCATCGTCATCTCTTCGTCTTCGACCACGTGGCTGTTCTTCTGCGAGACCAGCTCTGTCGCCGCCGCTACGCTCGTCGCCCAGCCAGCGTAACGCAGGACGGAGAGAAGCCTTCTACTAGACGTGTGTCGGAAGTCGTTCACTACACATGTATTATTAAAGCATGTTTGTTTGCGTATTTTGTCACAAGTATGTGTGGTTAATGCAGACTTGATGCCTTACAAAATGTATCTATTTGGTGTTTGAACATCTTCACACCTCATGTTTTATTGCCAGAAAGGGTACAGCCTATTCTTATGTTTTCATACTTTAGCAATGTTACCAATGTGAAATGTAATGAACAATGTTAAATGTGCGTAGGATTTCCCTACAACACACCGGTGTGCTGAAGCAATAATACATTGGCACATTTGTTCCCGTGACAACTTCATGAACGTGTTGCGTTGGGTGGAGGAGGGTTGTATGGCACACCTTTAAATTATTATGCGATCTTACCATCCCCCCCCAAAAAAATCAGCAATCAAAATATTCATGGGACCTCCTTTGCGAGTACCAAAATATGAGAATAGGTTTTCCCCTTTTTTCTGGCAACGAAACAGTTGTGTTAAGATGTTAAAACACCAAACTGAAACCTTTTACAAGGTATCATGTCTGCATTAACCACAATACTTGTGGTCAGAATCAGAGTATGTTTTTTTGTTTGCATTCTGACCACAAGTATTGTGGTTAATGCAGACATGATTCCTTGTAAAAGGTTTCAGTTTGGTGTTTTAACATATTAACACCTGTTTTGTTGCCAGAAAAACTGGGAAAACCTATTCTCAAATAAAAAAAATTGTCCACGAAAGCATTCGTGTTAACTTAATTAAAGAGTGAGTTGGTCAGTCAGAGTGGGGTAGCTACTGTAGCCTTGTCTCACAAGTCCTTGCGTATGCTCCACGGTGAATGGAAGTTGCTATTCATCACGCAAACTTTAGGGCGAACATTCAATGTCAAACCCAGATGACAAATCCCCGCAGGCATTAAAGGCTACGCTTAGATTAGATCAATGAGCTGAGATTGTGGCAGTGTAGCAAGTGACCCTGACACTATTTTGGAAGGTGTGCATTTAATTTAATTATAAAAATTTTTTTACATTATTTTTTAAACGCGTGTTTATTTTAATCACTCGATCCATCACATTGATATTTATGCTGCTTCCTTTCAGCACGGTGAACAATGTTCATCACAATTGCACGTAGATTTTTTTTTTCAAACAGCTTATCGTGACGTCTGCTCAAGGTAAAATGCGTGACCCACGTGGCTTAGCACATTACTCTAGTGCAATAATCTTTCACCATCACTAATGCTGTTCATGTCATCGCATCATGCCATTGTTTCCTTCCTGATGCCAGATCCTCAGTTATTTTCTGTCGAAAACCCAGCCTCCAGGGTTCAATCTTACCGTATTCGTGGCATTATTGTTTCATTAAAATTGGTAAAATTTCTTGCTCGTCAGGCAGATATAGGAGCTGGCAGAAGGATGCTCCATCTAGGAACACACCCTTCAGGGGCATTGGTCTACTCTTCCACGTTGACCACACACAAGCAAGTATCCATTTGTACTGCTGGGTGGATAGGTAGGGCGATTTGAGAAACGTTTCCAATTGTTTTCACTGTTAAACCGTGAGGTGTAATCAAACCAACGACGTCTGGTTTGCAAGTCCAGTGTTTTAACCACTACACCACGGAAGCTCCTCCTCGGGTTGGTATCAAGTATACTTTGTCAGACAGTCGGTTCTGCTATGATGCAGTTTTATAACGCGAATTGGATATAATGCGATTCATGTATTTTGGAAGAAATGTTTTTACAACGCGGATGCGAATTGGATATAACACGACTGAGAGAACAGAACTACGTCGCGCGAGGAGGAATAAGCGGTTGTACGGCTACCTCGGCGAAGCATCGCACAAGGCAGGATGGTGCTGGATGCTTCTAGATGCTACCCACGCGCCTCGGTCTATGTTCAGCCTGCGTACACATCTCACGTGTTATCTCGGACTGTACTTTACCCCTATAATTATATGTTATTTATTCTAACAGACTATACTGTAATATACACTGGATCTGCTACCTTTTGCAAATTCCCTGCATTTTTTTCAAATAGGTGGATTTCACGAAATTCGTTGTAATTGAGATTGTTGTTTAGCAAGGTCGCTTAAAACGGAAAATGATGATGATGAAGAAGTATACTATGATGCTCTGCCAAAAAAATAAAATCTAATAAATACAACTATTGTTGCCGCTATTGAAATAATGTCCTCGGCAGTCCTGGCATTGCGATGGAGTGGTCTTTGCTGACGGATATTGTTTCTCACAACTGAGCATAAAAGCCTCGTTATAGCAGCATTCACATCAAGAGTTTACTGTATATATATATATTTTTATCTGGGGAGATTTTCTGGTGGAAAAAAAGTTTTGAATTTTTTTGTATTTTAGAAAAATCCACCGAGATGACACTGAATTCTGTTGCAAGAGGGGAAATATGAATTAGCATCTACAGGTCCTTACATTATATATAATCAATTGAACTGCAGGTGCATCAGAATAGCTATACTTCGGGTAAATCGGCATATTGATTTATACTGGAGGAATCCGATGAGCTATAAATCTCATTTTCACACACATGTCCAGTCGGGGCAAGGGGCAAGAAGGTCACGTTCAGAGTGGTTGAAATGGTTGTGGTCACATGCCAGCGCGAATTGAGCTTTGCCGACTGGAATCAGGAGACTGGTGGATGTGGAACAAACGACGTTGGCTGACCGGTATTGTGTTGGCGTGTCCTTTGTTTGACTGTCTGAGCGTTATACCGCAGCCGAAAGGCTGGCCGCCTGACCAAGTCAGTGCATTTGTAACGTTGAGTGTCTTTCATGGGTTATCGGATTAAACATTCATCCGGGAACCACTTTGAAAGGGGGTCAGCATTTTTTATGGGATTTTGTCCTCTGTTGCCACCTATTACCTGTTGGCAAACAATGTCTGACTCCCTGCAAAATGACCTTAGAGCAAGACGTGTCTTTTTTTTTTATCCTCCCCAGGATTAGCAGCTCTGCAGAATACACGCTGCTGACTTAGGGCAACTCTTTCCACCCAGTGTTTGTCCCGTCAGCTTTTTTGCTGTGAAAAAAATAAGCTCTGACACTTTTGAGGCTGCAAATGTCGAATATAGACTGCAGATGAATGCCATCTCACAGGATCACGTGACCAGTAAACGTGCAAACGTTGGGGTCAACTTTGGTCCAACATTAATCAACGTTGGGCCAACGTGGGTCCAACATTATCCAACGTTGGTTCAATGTTGGTCCAACATAACCAACGTTGTCCCAACGTTCGCATGGTTGCTTGGTAGCGCATGGACGCATAGTGTTCTCGGTGTACACATAAAGCAGCAGCAGCTTTGTGTTCGTCCTCTGCTAGTTTACACTCACCGTAGTGACACTCCCCGGGGCTGTATCTGCACACTAAACCACTTGCAAGACACGTGTTTTTGTGTGTCAAACGTTTAACTGACGGGTTTTTCCCATTGTGATTGTTGTGGCGCGTGTTGTGCGCTATATTTAATTTACTTGGCTGAGAAAATTTAATTTGCGTCATCTTTGTTGATTTTTTTTTATTTTAGTGTTTTTTTCCCGCACTGTTGGTATTTATACTGTACATAGGTTTTTTTATTCCCAGGTATCCATTGCAAAAGGGACTTTTGATTCCATGAGCTTTTCGCATACTGTATTTGTAAACCTCCTTAATGTATGTGCTTTCTGGAATTTTATAGCAATTAGCAACACAGTTCGATACGGGTTTACCAGAAATGATTTTTTTATTTACAAATTTCACATTTTTCTGATTTTTTAAAAGGGAAATTCACATGCAGTAAACTTGATATAATAATGTAAATTTACATTATATACTCATGTAAACGCGTATTCGTGCAAACAAAAGTGGCATCACCATATTAGCCACGTAAACGCACAGAAGTGACCTATAGGTGATGACCATTTCCTGCGATGCCACACTTTTAGATCAATCTGAAATCACAAAAACCAAAAACTTTGGATGATCCAAACATTTTCGTATCTTGGCCTGATTTTCAAATTCCTTGGGCTGATAAAAAATCGGGAACACATCTGTGTGATATATAGTCGTGTTAGTTTCTTGAGCACAAGTAGCAATAATGATTTTAACTCGTAAGGCACCTTTCGCTAAAATAGTCTCAAAGTATCACAAGTAATATGCCAGCAAGAACTAGGGATTACTGCATATGCCGCTTTTGTTCCAACTGTCAGCCGAGCCATTATACCACAACAGACGAATTCTGTTGGCTGTATTGTGGCAGGGAGTCTCAGTTTATGTGTCCGAGCTTCAGTAGATGTCTGCGCTATTACTTGAACTAAACAATAATACCAATCACTTATTTATCCAGGAAAGCCACAGTGAGTCGTATGACTCTCTGTTCGGAGGGTGCTGCTACATTTGGGTTTTTATTTTAAGATATTTTCAGTGAACTAACCGTGAATGTTTATTATTATTATTATACATGTGGGAGGAAACTGGAGCAACCGCGCGTGTGAAGGGACAACATTCGATTCTGCCTGTTCCATACGTACGCATATAAATGGAACTTCTTTTACACCATACGTAGAAAACCGTGCTAATCGGGGGTGCGGGCGGGGGGCGGGGGGGTGAAGGACCACAAACTAAACACTACAAGCAGTACTAAAGAAATGAGATTTCAATCTAAATTTAAAAGTGCATATAGCTCCACTGGCTTCCTCCGGTAATAAAATCGTCGCTCGCAGGGTGGGAATGCGGCAATAGCGTTGGTCGTGAAAGCCGATGTGTTAAACTGGAGCCGAGGCCAATGACAGAACGCACGCCGAAAGTGCTGATGCGGGAGCCCCTGCTTGGCCATTGCTCGATGGCTCACGTAATTTAAGGCACCGTGGGATAACGAGACGTTTAGCTTGCCAAAGCGTGCACTTGGCCCGTGATTTAAGCCAGCCGAGCTTCCGTGAGATTTTTTTTACTGTTTAAAGGGCCAGTGGCACAGGCCAGCGGCTCGCAACCGGAAGATTTGCGAGTTCAGTCCCTGGATGGGGTTTGGCTCGGCCTATCATCCCACCAAGGGGGGATTAAACGACGGCCACTTTTGGGGGTTGGGGGAAGTCAACCGTGGTTGTCATGTGGACAGACTTGCCCCTGCCCTAAGATGGAGGAATTTACAACCACTGAATCAAGTGTGTAAATGGGGGATGAGCACTCACTCAATGCTCATTTGAGAAAAAATAATAATCATACTGACTTAGATTTAACGGCACCAACCAAAAATGTATTTAACATGACCACCCACACAACACGAACTTCAGTGTGCTATCTATGAACAATATCTTCTTAATATACTTTAAAAAAATACATTATTCATATGCTGAGATTATGTAATGAAAATTCACCCACATAGTGTCTGCAAATGTGTACCTTGCTGCAATCGTGCAAAACAGTTTATGCAACTTTTATATCCAAATATTTCATCTCCCCACACTACTAGCCGACACATGCAAATTCACGAGCAGCAGATTTACTGCTATATTGAAAACCCATTTATATATTTTTTTACTGCCTTTTGTTAATCCAGTGCTGATTGAAGGCCTCTCCATGCCAGGTTGGCCATTGGGGTTGTTTGACTTATACTCAACTTCATGCTGGTAATTTTTTTTTAAAACAAGGGTGAGAAGGACTGATTCACATAGCACTCACAATTGACGTGAGCTTTTGCCTGCAATTGTAGAGTTTTTGACTGCTATACGTTTCCACGCGATAAGCCACTTCGTTAAGCTATCATTTGTGGCCAGATCGCTTCTGAAAAAGATCTATGTAGCTCAATGGGCCTTACCTGGTAAAATAATAAAAAAAACAGTTAAGTTTAGAACTCAGGTCACCAGGTTCTTAGTTCAGTGTGATAACCACTGTGCCATCGCCCCATCAAATTGTTTTGTTCCAAATGGGAACCGTATTGGTAGAGCCATGGTGTATGGGACCTTATTGCCATAATTAAAGGTTAAAAGTTATTTTTAGTTTTTCCATCAGTTTGATACTGGCAAAAATGGTCCCAAACATATAACTGCTCAACTCGATCTATAAATACCTGCATTGCCTTTGTGCTGTTCGCCTTTTGGCGTTCTCTGGCCTAACACTGGTGAGACTCGACCATAAGGAAGGCTGTCTCTGCTGTAGGCCAAACAGTTTCAAAGACAATGCTTATATTATATCAAAGCGTATTTGTATTCCTGTTTTGCCACCAGTATGTGTTGTTAATGCAGACTTGGTGCCTTGCAATATGTACCTATTTGGTGTTTTTTTTAACACCTTAACACCTGTTTTATTGCCAAAAGTGTAAAGCTTATTTGTTTTTTCCAATAGCTAGCCACGGTGGTAGAAAGTAGCCGACAGACGTGAACTAGTTTGGGAGCCTCAATCCCTTTCCAGAGCCCTCTCCGTGCACACAGCATCCCACAGCTGCCCATGCTGCCTGAAGGGGGCTTTCTTTACTCACCATCGTCAGTGGAATTTACAGATCGCGACGACAAGAAGCGATACTCAATGTGTCATCCATGTTGGAACAGAATCGCACCTCGTGCGGTGCAGTCCACGTCACGTGACCTTGTTTCTATATTTTTTTCCAGAATGAAACAACCCAGAAACTGAACTGTCAGTTTGCTGCTTTTCCCCCTAATTGGCTCGCATCTCGTGTGGTTATTCGATTCGCTGAAACAGCAAGATGGGAGATAACACCTCACCTTCCTCGAATACAATATTTGCATGACTAGATTGAATTTGGTGTCCTTTAATTCGGTAAGTGCATTTTTTCTCGTTATATATTTATTTTAATGGGAGTCCTGGGTAAGATTGGCATAGCATGGATGGCATGGTGTCCCCCACCCCTCTTTCATTGGACTGATGCCTGGGCACCCGTGACCCCATTGGGCTCGGTGCAGTTTTACCGCCTGCACACTTGGTAGATATCTCACTGCTGGAAATGAAGCGTGAGCACCAAAATCGTGCCTATTATCTGGTATTTTGAAAGTGCGAAGGTGCCTTTGAAAAGATAACCATGTTGTCATTGGGTTGTATTCCGGTTGTTTACCCAGGAATGCCTCACTAAGTCTCAATACTCTTTTTCAGGAGGGTTCTGCGAAGGAATTGCAGCAGGGGGAGATGCTGCTGGGTGTAATCCCAACTAAGTTACTTAGCAGGTAACTTCTAACGATTGGGATATTTGGCCAATACCAGTCATAGTGTGTGTCATTAGCTACGAGAGGACATGGAAGAACTCAGAGGAGACCCATGCAGAACAGGGGGAGAACAAACTCCACACAGAAAGGAGTCTGGAATTGAATTTCTCCCTCTGAGGTCTGAGTGTTACCACATGGACGATATGAATGAATGGAAATGTGGGTTATGCCACTTCACAACCCTGGCCAACTTTCTGTTGTAAGACCCTCCACCACCCGACGTAGACAAAGAAGTGTAATTGTCACGTGCCAATTGTTGTTTCATCTTACCGGTGAGTTGAAGCACAATTATCACAACCAAATTTGATAGCAATTAGACACAATGTTTCAGAATAAAGTCCGGAAGGTCAGAACAACCGTGTCACCTCACCTGGCTTGTTAAATAAGTAAAAGGACATCGCAGGAGCAACCAATCAGATGTCCACCATTACAAATTGATTCATTTTAAAGTTATTCTAATTTACGTGGGACAATGATTAACACCGTTAAACGCTTGCACGCATAACCGTTTAATGTGTTTGGCTATGTCTAGTGATGGAAGGTCTTACGACGAAATGTGTGCCGAATAATTACGTGGCCTAACCCAACACAAATAAATTATGAATCGTAATATGTTGACTGCGATAACCTACACGTCCAGGGCCAAGGTACAGTTTACTCCTCAGTACAAAAACACATTTCCTCAACGTGTGCGGTCAGTCAGATCATTTCAACACCGTTGCACTTTTCACACGTATCGCTGCAAGCCACGCCTGCAAAGTGGTTGAGCATCGTTTTTTCATTTTCCTTATTTCGTGAAAATATTTCGCAGGTGAAAATAAATCCCTTTAGTTGGAAAATCTCGTTTTCTGGGGGGGGGGGGGGGGGGGGGGTGGCGGCGGCGTGGAGTGGATGGGTGAGTCCGTTGGTGTTGATCGACGCGCGAGCCATCCGCTAAGCATCGGAGTTGAACGGAGGAGCCAAACAGAATGCCCTCACGCACATCCTTGGGGAAATTGCAGATAGCAAACTGCGAATACGTGTGCATTTATTGTTGTTGCCGTGGCCAACAACGATGGGTGAGGTGTGCCGCCGGCGTTTGTCCCGTGAGATTTGTCTTGTTCGGTATCTGTCGAGTGATTGACCGAAGATAAAAAAAAATGGATGGATGAAACATCTCCTCGTTGTCCTTACCTACCGACAAGAAGAGTTGGTGCCGATAATTTAACAAAATAAACATGTTATCTGAGATACTGTGAATAAGCAATCATAGTTAAAGTGAGTCTTTTTTTTAATAGATGAAACTCTTATCTATCAGCTTTTTTATCCGTGGATATTTCCTCTTATACTGGTAGGAACCTCTTGGTTACACCAGCCCACAGGGGATTATTGTGTCCGTCGTGCAGGGAGGGGCTGGGTGGGGAGGGAAGGGCTGGGTGGGGAGGGGCTGGGTGGGGAGGGTGGGGCTGGGTGGGGGGTGGGAGGGGTGAGGCTGGGTGGGGAGGGGCTGGTAACCCCGTGGTGTCCTTATTAAACTCAACGTTTAACCTACTCACGCCGGCTTCTGACCGCCCTCACAGTCGGCCATATTTGCGGAATACACCACGCCGCCGTTGACCCTGGCCATTGACCGAGCAACCCAACGTTCCTACCAGCTCCCTCCGCAGGAATGTGTTTCCAGAGCTGATCAACTCCAGTGCTCTTCTGTAAGCTACATAATTAATGCGCGTTTTCATGTGGACGGCACTGTGATTGGAATGATTGATTCAACGATTGGAACGGTTGACTTCAAATCCTAGTTGGGGGGTGGGGGGGTCAATTGAGGCTATCGTCAGTGCCGATTTGTGGGAAGTAAACAATTCTATGGGAAGACTTGCCTCCGTCATAGGAATGTGGAAATGGCACCTTTTGTTCAGTTTTGTCAGCGGGGATGAGTACCGACCCCTGGCTTGTTCGAAGAGGGAGACAGAGTTGGCTTTGCCCGCGATCGCATTGCGTAAGATACATCGTTGTGTACCGACCATTGTATATTTGTCCTGATTAAATACGACCCTGACACCGGTTGTATATTTGGAGTTGGCATGTCTCTCTCCCTGTGGTGGCGTGGATTTTTCTCTCGGTCCTCTGGGTTTTCCCTCCACATTTAGAATCAACATGTGTTTAGAGTATTTGGCTGATATACATTTCCACGTGATAAGCCACTTCGTTGAGGTATCGTTAGTGGCCAGGTCGCTTTTTTTAAAAGCTCTGCAGCTCAGTGGGCCTTACCTGTTCATTTTTTAAAAATAATATTGATCTTGAATAAATACCTCAGTGTTAAATTCAATAAATCTGTGTAGACTTTCAATCCTGACATTTAGTTCCACCCACCAGCATATCGGTTTTTCCAAACCATTATGACCGACCAGCGTTTGCTTAAAGAAGCAAATTCTTGACCCGTTTCAGCACCCAGAGGCAGACTTGTGGGCCAAAGACTGCTGAGTTGCCAGACGTTGATGTTCTGTTATTGGCTAATACAGGTCATCATGAGTTGGAGTCTTGGGGGAGCAAAACTAGAAAACAAACAAGCCTCACATATATTTTTTTTATATTTTCCGACAACTAAAATTCATTTACAAAATGTGTTTTTATTACCTAGGCCTTGTGAGAGTTTGAATCTTGGAAGACTTCCACACACTAAAAGAAGGAACTTTAATGATTGGAATTGCGTAGTTGGTTTTAGGACTGTAGTTAAGGGGCATATTATGGCATACACTGTATTATGGATAAAAACGTGTATTCAGCAAATTTATTTCACCATTTGATGGAAATTAATAATAATAAAATGCCAGCTCTTTGTCAATCCACTGCTGGATGATGGTCGTCCCGCACCTTGTCCGTTATACGGTTTTTTAAATCAGATTTCACTACACTGGTCAGTGCCAATATTAATGTATCTTGAACTTCTTTTCTGCACCCTAAGTAGCCAACTGTGCGAATCGGAGGTGCGGGGAAAGACAACAAATCGGAGATGCAGGGAAGGACAATAAAAATGGACTTACCCCTCGGAGAAGTTCAGAAATCACTCGGCACTGATGTGAGTCGTGTCTGGGAATCAAACTCGGGCGACCAGCTTCATAGCGCGGTGCCTGAACCACTGTGCAAACGAAACACCCTCCCTCCATGCACGTGAACAATGTCGAATATCCAGACACCCATTGGTATTCTGTCCTCGGCTCCCACCCTTGCCCTCAACACTGGCGATGCTGCAGTTGATGTGATTGTCTCGTTATCTGACGTGTCGCAAATAATTTAGGACTTTCTGAAGCAGACTGCCAAGACCTCGGCGTTAGTGCCGGGCCATAATTTACGTGGCCACGCTACTGCCTCTGTTTTGGGCATAGTTATCAGCAGCAGTTAAGAGCGTCGTCAGGTTTTGCTAAGAGTTCGTTAAAATGCATGCCAATGTTTTAAACAGCCTAAAGTTAAACGTGCAAATAGGACACTCCTCTAAAAGCCAACGTTGATTTTTGTGTATACAATCGCCCAATATTTTGTCACTTTACTTGTTTGAAGTTGATTGGAATGTCGCATGTGGTGGAGTGTGGTGTGGCGACTCCAATCTCTTTTATGTCTGGTCAGCGTGGAAGAGTAGGTCGATATACCATCTTGGAGGGCTATCTGGAGCTCCCTGTAGTGGAAGTCCTTCTGCCAGGAGTGGCATGAACAAATCATGGCAGGGCTGCATCGTTTACTCTCATTTAGCGTGGTGTTCAGACTTGAATGTGGAATAACTTCTGACATTAGTAGGCTATTATAAATGACTTATGTTCTATTCATGACGAGCCCAACCCAATTTTTTAATTGATATAGCGCTATGCTATGGTCTACCCAGTTCAGTATTCTAATTGTTTACTTTTAGAGACTATCTTTTTAGGATACCTCCAGACCAAGTTGTTAGCTCTGTTGATTTTTCAACAATGATATTACAGCACGAGGTAAAGGCACAGCTCTGCATCGCATGTAGCAGCGCCCTGGTGCCGAGATGTTATCAGCCTCACCTATTATGTAGCTGATCGTGGGTTCGATCCAGACCCTAACGCCTGTGTATTTAGAGTTTGCGTGTTTCCCCGTGTTTCTCCCCGTGTTCTCCCCGTGTTTCTCCCCGTGTTCTCCACGTGTTCCCCCCGTGTTCTCCACGTGTTCTCCCCGTGTTATCCCCGTGTTCTCCCCGTGTTTCTCCCCGTGTTCTCCACGTGTTCTCCACGTGTTCTCCCCGCGTTCTCCCCGTGTTTCTCCCCGTGTTTCTCCCCGTGTTCTCCACGTGTTCTCCCCGTGTTCTCCCCGTGTTTCTCCCCGTGTTCTCCACGTGTTCTCCACGTGTTCTCCCCGTGTTCTCCCCGTGTTCTCCACGTGTTCTCCACGTGTTCCCCCCGTGTTCTCCACGTGTTCTCCCCGTGTTATCCCCGTGTTCTCCCCGTGTTTCTCCCCGTGTTCTCCACGTGTTCTCCACGTGTTCTCCCCGCGTTCTCCCCGTGTTTCTCCCCGTGTTTCTCCCCGTGTTTCTCCCCGTGTTCTCCACGTGTTCTCCCCGTGTTCTCCCCGTGTTTCTCCCCGTGTTCTCCACGTGTTCTCCACGTGTTCTCCCCGTGTTCTCCCCGTGTTTCTCCCCGTGTTTCTCCCCGTGTTCTCCACGTGTTCTCCCCGTGTTCTCCCCGTATTTCTCCCCGTGTTCTCCCCGTGTTTCTCCCCGTGTTCTCCACGTGTTCCCCCCGTGTTCTCCACGTGTTCTCCCCGTGTTCTCCACGTGTTCTCCCCGTGTTCTCCCCGTATTTCTCCCCGTGTTCTCCACGTGTTCTCCCCGTGTTCTCCCCGTGTTTCTCCCCGTGTTCTCCACGTGTTCTCCCCGTGTTCTCCCCGTATTTCTCCCCGTGTTCTCCCCGCGTTCTCCCCGTGTTTCTCCCCGTGTTTCTCCCCGTGTTTCTCCCCGTGTTCTCCACGTGTTCTCCCCGTGTTCTCCCCGTGTTTCTCCCCGTGTTCTCCACGTGTTCTCCACGTGTTCTCCCCGTGTTCTCCCCGTGTTTCTCCCCGTGTTTCTCCCCGTGTTCTCCACGTGTTCTCCCCGTGTTCTCCCCGTATTTCTCCCCGTGTTCTCCCCGTGTTTCTCCCCGTGTTCTCCACGTGTTCCCCCCGTGTTCTCCACGTGTTCTCCCCGTGTTCTCCACGTGTTCTCCCCGTGTTCTCCCCGTATTTCTCCCCGTGTTCTCCACGTGTTCTCTCCGTGTTCTCCCCGTGTTTCTCCCCGTGTTCTCCACGTGTTCTCCCCGTGTTCTCCCCGTATTTCTCCCCGTGTTCTCCCCGTGTTTCTCCCCGTGTTCTCCACGTGTTCCCCCCGTGTTCTCCACGTGTTCTCCCCGTGTTCTCCCCGTGTTTCTCCCCGTGTTCTCCACGTGTTCTCCCCGTGTTCTCCCCGTGTTCTCCCCGTGTTTCTCCCCGTGTTTCCCCCCGTGTTCTCCACGTGTTCTCCCCGTGTTCTCCCCGTATTTCTCCCCGTGTTCTCCCCGTGTTTCTCCCCGTGTTCTCCACGTGTTCCCCCGGTTCTCCACGTGTTCTCCCCGTGTTCTCCACGTGTTCTCCCCGTGTTCTCCCCGTATTTCTCCCCGTGTTCTCCACGTGTTCTCCCCGTGTTCTCCCCGTATTTCTCCCCGTGTTCTCCACGTGTTCTCCCCGTGTTCTCCCCGTGTTTCTCCCCGTGTTCTCCCCGTGTTCTCCCCGTGTTTCTCCCCGTGTTCTCCACGTGTTCTCCCCGTGTTCTCCCCGTATTTCTCCCCGTGTTCTCCACGTGTTCTCCCCGTGTTTCTCCCCGTGTTCTCCCCGTGTTCTCCCCGCGTTCTCCCCGTGTTCTCCCCGTGTTTCTCCCCGTGTTCTCCCCGTGTTTCTCCCCGTGTTCTCCCCGTGTTCTCTCCGTGGTCGCGTGGACTTTTTTCCAGGCTTTCCGGTGTTTCACTCCACATGTAGAATAAACGTGCATTTAGAGTATTTGGCTGCTATACATTTTCACGTGATCAGCCACTTCGTTGAGCTACCATTTATGGTAGCCAGGTTACTTCTGAAAAATAGCTATATAGCTCAGTTGGCTTTACCTGGTAAAATAAAAAAAGTTCAGTTTTAGTTACATTTCATCGTGTTGAACTTCTTACACAACGTACGTAGCCAACCACGGCCACATCACGGCTGGCAGAAAGGCCTCCACGAGCGAGAGCTATAGAGAACGCCTGTAGAGGTTACTTGGCCGACTCATCCACACTCACCAGACGTCTTGAAGGAGGTGAGAGTGCCCACATTTTACCCGTCGATCGACTAACTGCAGCGTACCCATTTACATTGCTTGGGGGACAGTGGTGGGGGTTTGATTAAGAAACTCGCACTGTTTATTCAGTTGCCAAGCTAAGAGGCTAAGAGATCGAATCGAACCGGTTACCTTTAGATCACAAATCCAATGTGCCAACCATATCACAACCTAAAGGTTCCCATATGACAGCACATCTCACTAAAATGTTGTTCCGTACGAAAAGCTCGCATCTCAGACATTGCAAATAGAGGATTGCTATCTCCTGACAGTCCCATCAATCAGTCTGAGTGTTGTCGGTGGCAGGTGTCTTGTAGTATCTGCGTCAAAATTATAGGACACGTGCCCATGGACATGTCGAGTTTTCATTTGTGGCTCAAGAAAGCGCGGCTTTTCGTAATCATTTTTCGATGCGATCTCTCGCTGATGGGAAAGAGCACACCTCAGTGTTTGAATGCGGCGAACCGTGGAAGATGTGCGAAGGGCGCCTTGGGGTAGTGTTTGTAGCACAGGTGTGTGCGGGAGAGTGTAGTGGTTAACTGCGCTATGAACCCGGTGACCCTCGAGTTCGATTCACGCTCGCGGCAGCCAACACCTCGTGACGATTATCTGAGTTGGTCCTGGGCCTCCCCGACGTAGACTCAGTCTCAAAATAAGTACCTGGTGCAATCTGTAAACATCGCCACTGAGGAGACAAAGGCAGCCGGGCATGGTGTGTGCCAGCCTTCATAGGTGCTCGCCAATCAGTACATGCCCCAACAGTATGTTAAGGCTATACGGGGATCTTTGTCTTTGTATGAATATAAGTCTAAATAGGTTTCTGATTATTAAGGCACAGAGCACAATATGTATATGCCACAAACCCCTTGAGGCAACAGAGTCATTTATTACCGAGTAGAATGGCCTAAAAATTACATCATAGGCCGTTCCTTTATACCTTTACATTTTCCTACTCGTCCTGCAAAGTTGTGGTCCTCTGCATTGGTGCCAAATGTGATCTGCCCCCCAAAACGTCCGCATGGCTGGCACGGATAAAATTTCGATTTAAAGCTTTCGTGACTGCAGGGATTCATCTTCTTGGTTCTTTCGGTAAAGTCACGTAGAAGGGAAATAATAAAATAATAAAAATAAAACATAATAAATTATTGTATTGTTTTATTTTATTATGTTTAATTTTTATTATTTTATTATTTCCCTTCTACGTGACTTTACCGAAAGAACCAAGAAGACGGATACAATTCTTACAACAATTTTCTTCTCTGTCAGGCCCGAGACAATGCAACTCGCTGCATAAGGGAACTTTTACTTATTTTGGGTGGAAGTTTAGGATCCAAGGGCAGTGTTTGATCAATATTGTGTAATAGACTCAGCATTAGCCACATGTGCCATCCAGCCACCCCATAAAACAGTTTAAGTCACGCGCCTGGATATCTGTTTGACTTTACCAATAACATTCTGGGGTTTAAACATGTACCTCGTCGATATGCTGTAATATAACCCTAAATGTGATGTGAGAAATGCACCATAATATAGGTTTTAAATATAAATATTAATTCCAACTTGTAACGCGCACAATATTCATTCAGTCTCGAAGAAAGATTGCCTCAGAGACGCGAGGAACCACAATCAACAAGGCAGCCACGTGATGAAACGATGTCAACAATTTTCCTCTATATTTACACTATCCCAATGCAGATGGAACAGGTGGAGTCCACACTTTGCTGTACTGTCTTCTCCTGGCAAGCCAGGGTACGGCAGCTCGGCACCCATAGGAAGAGAGTTTCACAATATGTCTGTGATCCATAAACCCTTGCCTCCGCAGTGCTGGATTACAGGCGTGAATAGCCACCATCGCCAATACGCATGAGGAAAAATAAGCAATTGGACTTTCAGTCATTTTATGTCATTGTGGTTTTGGTAAAATGTGAAGGTTAATGGGGCATAGCCCACGTGCCATTTTTTTCAGGTTTTGCCACCGCAGGGAGTATTGTTTTGCCACTCTATGTATCGCATCGAACGAGGCAATGCTCTTGCACACTTGCACATTAGATGAGCAGCAATCTGCCATTGTTTTTTTTTGTGATTGCTGTTGGGTGTTAAGACAAGTGAAACGTATTAAGTAATGCAGCAGTTTCAAGTCTGGCGACAGTTACGTACTGGTGAAACGACAGCATGAATACCATGGCGCTTGAAGTGTAGCAGCGGCAGTGATGATGCACCGAAAACAGAGCTCTTATCATGACAGGATTTTCAAGTTGGTCACGCTGGCGGAGTTGGTTTATGCTGCGGGGATTGCGTGGATTACTGGCAGTTACCGTGGCCGAATGAAGCTTTGTTGGGTATCCGTCTACTCTTAAGCATGGTGTGAATAGACTTTGAAAAACACCTTCAGTCTTTATCTGATATAATAAGTGTGAAAAAAGAACATTCTTGATTTTAGTTTTTAAGGCTTATGAAGTCAAAATGTTGAACACATTTTAAATATACCAAAATTTGTTTAGAAGTGTTATTGCACTTAACTTATTTTTGTACCATGTGGGCATGAATAAAGCAAAAACAATAGCGTTGATTTGTAATTACGTTTCTACTGGGTTAGATCGTGTAGGTATGCTTTTTTTTTCCTAAAACCTTCCACCACCCGACAAAGCCAATCAAACCCAAGATAAATCCAAGTTCCTATGTGAAAGCCAAAGTATACAATTAACACAAACGCCTTGTTTCTGTTTGGCTAGAATAGGTGGCAACCACGTTTCATTTCTTGCACCCATGTCACAGCAGGAAGATAACTCTCAGGTGAAAAAAATTCTTCAATTTTTCCCGTGACAATGCAGATGATCGTTCTATGATGGCCCCACATTATCGCTAACATGTAATTGTTCTGATTTCCGCCATCAAGGTCGTGCATAATACAGTGAGACTTGTACAATTCCACCGCAGTTCGGCTGGCACGTCACATGCAATAACCCCAATTGAATACTTACACTCAACTTCGCCTGTTACGATCGTTCTTTATTGAAATAGAGAAGAGTGTTATGCTTTAGAATTGACAGAAAAAACGAGTGAGTCATGGTAGCAAGGTGGGAGGGAAGTAAGTGGGTGAGTTACTATTGCTTTTGGGCATTTACTGGAATATGATCCTGCAAACTCGCATCAGTTTATTGCCTGTACCCCAGCGTATGGGACAAGTGAAGGACATTTTTACGTTATTTTTTTTTCAATAACCGCACACGTAGCTCCGCGGTGGCATGCTGCAAACGCCGGCTTTCCAAATTCTCCGAAACACAAGTTAGTGCTGCACTGCTTTAGCTGCAGAGTTACAAATGGAAAAGTCTTCGTCTTGTGACACGATGCTAATAGCGCCATTGGAATATAATTCGGGGGGAAAACATTGGGAGTAAAAACAACATTTAAAAATATTAAAATGTTTTTTTAATTGGACATTGTTTTTGTCTTAGAAAAGTTATGCTATCCACATGTCTACTTTATTTCTAACAATTTGGCACTAATAATAACTTAAACGAGTTGGCCTTTGGCCACATCTGCAGCATTAAAGGCATGCGTTGCTAACTGCATTCGATTACACTGGTCAACACACTTTTTCTGGCATAAGGTATTCCAACGGTTTTAAGGTAATTTTGGGGTGCCGATTCCAAATCTGACATCAGTTTTTGTTTATCACATCAGGTTTTTGAGATATCTAATATTGCATTTTCAATTAAAACTGAGGAAGAAAAATATTAAATAAATGTGGATATCTACATAAAATTATATTATAAACACACTATCCTAAAAAAGCACCATATTTTAACACTAAAGCAGTCACTGACTCGCAACAACTTGCAATCATAAGTGACAGAGTTAATTTCGGGTAAAATCAATGAAAATGGGGTATGCCGATAGCATAATAATGAGATGTGATAGAGCAAATCTGAGAACAGATTTAGAATTAGCACCCTGAAATTAGTCTAAAACAGCTGCAAAAGTCCAGGCCAGAAAAAAACTTTTTTTTTTGTTGACCAGTGTTATTTTACCTGAAATCAACAGGCAAGTTCAACTTCCGTTGGCCTTGCCCCTTCCGCTATAGACCCCACCCCTCCCCTCGTTCACGTTTTTGTTTGTTGCGGTTGCACCCGATTCAAGAGCCGCATGGCTCACAGGGCTATACCTAATAAATAAACTTAACTTAACTCCGACTATAGGCCCCACCCCTTCCTCTATAGGCCCCAGACCTTCCAATGTAGGCCTCGCTCCTTCCCCCAGACAAAGGCTTTGGCTGGTTTGGGTAGTGGTGAGGGCTGTGGAAAGGGAGGGAGTGTGCGTGCAGCAGTAGAATTGTGTCGGGAAAGTAGGGGTAGGGTGGCTTCACGACGACCAAAATCACTCTTAGAGCAGCAATATCATCGTAGACATTCTTAACTTCACTCACGTGCTTTTGCATTTCACTCAGGTATCGCCTCGTACACCAGACAGTATTTGACGCATACCCACTTAGCATGCGTTTAGGTCTGCTAACAGCAGCTGTTTCAGTCACGCTGCTCGGATACCTGATTTATCGGCTTCTGCCAACACTTATTCACTTACCAAACATAAACAGTCTTTGCTCGTCCCTGTAAAGCAAGCATGTCCAGACGTGAGATTTAAATTCACATTTCTACAAAACAAAATATTTAAAGTGCCCAGGGCAATCAACATCGTGGTTTAACATGTCTCATCTCCATGAGCTACGTGGTACCTTCACATGCCCTCCTTTCCCTGCCACATGAGCCCTAGTTCCCCTTTTCCACTGGCACATCTGAGCCAAGCCAGCACGGAACCCTCACTCTATGGGTTGTTTCCCATTTAGCTATTTGCTATGCCGAGCTGGAACCAGACCATGATACTCAACCATTTTTTTTATTAAACTATTTTTATTTATTAGGTAAGGCCCACTGAGCTATATATCTATTTTCCAGAAGCGAAGTGGCTCATGGTGTGTAAATTTAGAGCAGCCAAATACTCTACAGGCATGTTTCTAAATCTGGAGGGAAAAATGGGAGGACCCGGAGAAAAAAATCCACACTACCAAGGGGGGAACATGCAAACTCCAAATATACAGGCGTCAGGGTCAGGATCAAACCCATGGCCTCCTGCATACCAGGCGAGGTAATTAACCTCTCGCTGGGCTCACAAGATGTCTGAATCTGGCTTGGGGCAGAGCCAGGGGCAAAGTTAAGTACACAGTGAGGATACAAAGCAATTAGCACAACATTTACCTGTGACTTGACTCGTTTATTGTGCGTACGATCAGTGGCATGGCTCGGATGCAGTGGAAAAAATAACTTCGTTCTGCCTGAGCTGCACTGGGTTGGCCTGGCACGGCGCCCGTATGGTTCGGTTGCGTCGTGGAAAAGAGGTTATAAGTTAGAAGAGCACACCTTTCCAGGCATGTAGAAGTAGGGTGGTTTACATGAATCGTTGAGAAGTTAAATACAAATAATTTCGTCAGTTTTTTTTCTCACAAGCAATGCTTTAAACAAAAACATTTATATTTAATTTTAATATCGCAAGAAAAGTGCGCAATGTCACTGCTGACTGTTTGCGAAGGCAGTGGTCTGGACAAGCTTACAATCCGTCGAGATGTGACACTTCAGATACTCATCAAGGCGAACCTGGCTGCTGTGGCTAGGAAGAATAAATGACTCTTGGAGAAGAAACATGAGCTACAGCATCGCTTGCCGATGTTTTTTTCAGGTAAGTTACCGAATGTTGTTCGGGAATGATGTCCGGCGTTTCGCTCCATGTGCTGGGCAGCTTTGTATTCAGTTCCTGAAGAAGCTTCCAAGCACGTGGTGAGAAATGTCGGACATCTTGAGTCGAGCGAAATGCGGTGCACCACGAAAACACACTGGGGAGTTGTGCAGCACAACCAAAGACAAAGATCCCCCCTATAGCCTTAAGGGACTGTTGGGGCAAGTGCTTTTAACGTGTACTTACTTCGGCCGGCACTGCACACGAGCAAGTGGGGGGGGGGGGGGGGGGGCAGCTCCAGCTTTGTCTTCAGCTTTCCTTCCAAGTGGCGATGTTTACATACACATCACACTAGGAACTCATTTGAGGCTGAGTCGACCTAGCGGAAGCCCGGGATCGATTCAGATAATTAATCGTCACCGGTGTTGGCCGTGAGTGGAATTCGAACTCGGGTCACCGGGTTCGTAGTGCAGCGCGCTAACCGCGACGCCACCGTAGGCAGTATTGGCAACACCGTGGCCAAAGTGTGCATCTGTTTATGCTCAATGCTGTCCGTTGACGGTGATGGCGGCTGTGTGGATGAGATTCTGGCAATCAGCCCCAACGCAAACAAAATCCCCCCGCTTGACTTCCTTTTTGGCCACTTCCACGACGCCATCAATTTAGCCATCGCGAAACGAGGCAATTTAAATGTGAATTGACCGATGCCGAAATAAGTGATGAAGCGAGGACAAACTCTTTCCCGGCTACACGCGGAACCCTGTGCAAGGTACATCGAAGTGGCCGCGTTCTTTAACGTCACGCGACACGCGACTTCACGAACTTCCTTGGACAAGTTTTGTGCAAAATTACAAAAACAAAATATCTCTCTCTGGCCTTGGTTGCCTGTTTTTTTTGTTTGCATCGCATTTTGAATGCAACTGTACGCTGCGCAATAACAGCTCTCTCTTACTCGCTGTAGTTTCAACTCATGCCGGAGTTTGCTAATGAACAAAAAACAAAAAATACCTTCACATACCCTCGGTATGTTTTCTGTTTTTATGCGACTTAAACAATAATAATAATATAATATACCAATCGTGTAATAGTGCAACATAAACTAAGTCAGCATCACCCAATATGATGATTAATTATGTTCGGGATGTGGCCACACAACTTGGGCCTGAGACAAAAGTGGCATAACAGACGTAACAAAAGTGGCATAACGGACGTGAATCACGTAACAGACACAAGAGACATAAGATGCCGACGCGGCACGGGTTAATGAATAGTGCCATCAACTTTTCTCGATCGGCGACGTTCCACATCTGTCTTCCATAACTTTGCCGGAACTCTCCTAAGGTTGAGTAAAATGCCGCTCCGCTCACGAAGCCTCCGCTGTGGGGAGCGGACGGGGAGGGGGGGGAAGGGATTTTTGTGTAACTTGTGAGTCGGGCTTGCAGGCAATTTTTTATTCCATTAGGAGGATGCCAAAAAGTGACCCGACTTGCAGCATTGAGCAGTAAAAACCTGCAGCGTTTGCGATTCTACAGGTGGTCGACATGACCTAGTTTAATACCTCGCCAACGCATGGCCTTTAATATTTAAGTGTAATTCCATTTATGCTATTTCTCTTCGGGTTTTTTTTCCTTTGCTCTCGTGACTGGGAAGCCATTTCTGTGTTTGCGCTGTTGCGTATTTATTGCTGGAGGTTGCTCAGCTCGGACCCTATGTAGTAGATACACGTGTTAACATTTTTTTAAATGAATTGAATTGTAAAGTTGGTTAACATTGTTGTGCAATGAGCAATTGTCGAACGTAACGTTGGTTACAATCGTTTTATTTTTAATTTAAAGAGGGCTTTTAATGTAATTAGCTTGCTCGGTTGGTGAGTGAAGATTCACGCGGCAGTTCAAGTGCCCTCTTGTTGGAGCAGTTGACAGAGACCTACCAAAAAAAAAGCCACAATTCAAACAGTTGACAACGTGATGCGTGTGAATCGACGGTAATCTTGAATGTCACATGATGGACGTCTGAAAAAAAAAGCTGACAATCCAGGCTTTGCGGAAAAGCCAGTAAAATGTTGCCGAAGTTACTATTTCATAGTAAATCTCAATAAAGCTGTGTTGATTACGTTGACGGTCGTCAAAAGAGAATCGCGACACTTAAAAATATAAATTTTCTAAATGTCACACTGAAGATGGTTTCAAGACCGTAGAATCGTCTTTAAACTGAGCGGCTTTGGTTTGAAGACGTGTAGAAGACACAACTGGATATCGCTTCGTGTGACAGTGAATGAACGGGCCCGGGATAACATTGAAGTTAACGACAGCGACGACAATGAAGACTTCTCAAATAGGACAAAGCGATGACTTCAGACGTAGCTGGCCACTGTGCAGGCCCCGTAGACTCAGCCGGAGAGTGCTGGTGCAGCCAAGCTACACTCAAGGTCATTCCTCCCCTCGATGACATCGCCCCCGTGATGGCAACGTGTGGCGAAACGTCGGCCGTTGCCGCTTCGGCGGGACATGCGTCAGACAACGGTCTCCAGGCCCGGGAGCTTGGGCTTGAGGATGCGCGGGGTCACGCCACTGTTGAGGTCCTCCTCGAACTCCAGCAGCTGCCCCATGAAGTTGAGGTTAGGCGAGATGATGGGCCGCTTCCCCTTGACGAACTTGTAGGCGTCCGTCATGGTCATGCGCGTGTGCTTCATGAGGTACGCGATGACGATGGTGGCCGAGCGCGACACGCCGGCCTGGCAGTGCACCAGCAGGCCCTGGCCCCGGCGGTGAGCGTCCTCTGTGTGAGTGTGTGAGGGAGTGCGTGCGTGTGTGTTCATGTGTGAGGGAGTGTGCATGTATGTGAATGTGAGTGTTCGTGTGTGAGTATGTATGTGAGTGTGTGAGGGAGTGCGTGCGTGCGTGTGTGTTCATGTGTGAGGGTGTATATATGTATGTGAATCTTTGCATGTGAGTGGTCATGCATGAGTATGTGAGTGTTCGCGTGTGAGTGCGTGCGTTCGTGTATGAGTGAGTGTGAGTTCATGTGTGTGCGAGATAATTTGTGTGTACGCGAGTTGGTGTGTGTGTGTGTGTGTAAGCGTGTTTACACATATTTGTGTGCATGTGTGGTTAAGCATTGCCATATGTGTGAGCGTTCGTGCAAGCACACGCATGTAATGTGTGTGTGTTAACAGACGTCTTAGTGTGGGCAAGACAACGGGCGGTGTTGGAAAAAATACACAAGAACATGGCACCACATTAGTTTCACGAATCCTCGAATCGAACAACGTAGCATATTAATCATAGCACAATGAAAAAAGACAAGTCACAATCACAATGTACTCGAAAAATAGCGATGATTTAAGTGCATAGATTGCATTTTTGTAAACAATAATATACTAGTTTAGTGGCCTGTCATATGACGGGTTAATAAAAATGTAATTAAATGAAAAAGTCGAATTGAAATTATTTAATTACTAAAAATAACAATCACATTTGGTGTAAATTGCCTTCCATGAAAAACGAAGTTTTTAAAATCGCATGAAAATCCACGTAGTCTACCCAGCATTACACACAGCAGACAGTTTTCAGACGTTAGCAGACCTGTCAACCCATAAGGTTTACCCGCATAGAGGGAAACTGAGTGTTTAGGTCCATACGGCGTACTACCGTTTCAATACGGGCACATTTTTTGTCTATTTGTTTGTGTTTCTCCCTTGTGCTGGCAGTTTGTAGGATGAACGCTGAGATTTATAACAGCACGGAGTGACCCATAAAGTCTGAATTGGGCTGTAATAAGGTAGGCACTGATAAGTACGTGAAACGTCGTGTGAATTTGTATTGTTTTATATAAATATTATTTTATTATTTCCCTTCTACGTGACTTTACCGAAATAGCCAAGAATAAGGTAGGCACTGATAAGGGGTTGACTCAGGTAGACGTTAGGCACAGATCACTAAAACTATGTGTATAATCTTACATCTTTCAAAAGTACGTGATATTGGTAAGATTTTTTTCATATTCGTAAGTTCGGAAACAATGTTACATGTTGTTGTTGTTTATAAATGTATCCTTCACCTCTCATTTATAAATAACCAAACACACTGAACCCAACGCAAGCCCACTTAACTTCCCTCCGCAGTCAATGCGATGTCCACAGTCAACACCGCAATCAGTAATTATTCCCTGATCCGTGCATCCCATGCAAAGGATACAGCATGTATCCAACTCCCGTTGGCTATGTACGGTGCAAAATAAGTCCAACACACACGTACATATGTACATACATCTCTATGCGTTTCAAGCGTGCATCCCTCCACGTTGCACTATTTCTTAGAATCTTTTTGCTGTATATTTTTTTGTCGTCAAGTGTCCGATGATGCGGATCGTAGATAGAGAGGCACCAGTAAACGCACCGTGAAACAGGGCAGCGACTTGCGCACGCACCTCAAGATGCACGTCGTATGCGTAGCGGCGATCGATCGGCCCAAGCCGCTCGTCCCCCCCCCCCGAAAGGCAAACCGGGTTAATTTGCCCGCAAAGCTCGTTTCGACCCTCCGCAATTAACTTAAATTTATCTTGACGACAATACCGCTGGAGAGCTGCATCATCAAACACGTTCTATTAGAAGCGCAGGACACGGAAAGCCTCGGGTGGTTTATTGTCAATAATATAGCTGTGCGAATCGACTTTTCCAGGCCCATCGGTAAATAAACGACATTAACGAGGCTTACGTCTGCCAAGCGGACTCTTTACTCATTACATTTTGTATAATTTTTTAAAAATACATATATTTTTAAAAGATGTCCATTGGGTTATACTTTTGACGTTGTTATCAGCAATTCTCTGATGGTCAATACCAGCTCCATTTATCCTCATGCCTTTAATTCTCAAACCTCATTCTTTATAGAAAATATATTCTCATACTTCTGTTAATTAGCCTTGGTGAGATCACGTCTCCTTGGCAGACTCTTTTCCGATACGTATTGTGTTATTTCCTTCGTGCAATATCAGTGGAGCTGTTCCATCAGCGCAATTGATTTTGGTAATTTATATATACACAGTACTTTTGTTTTTTAAGGCCTTTGTGCTGTACTGAAATAAGATTGTTATGGATCTAATATCCTCTCATTGCTTGTGTAACGATGCCGACACACATCCTTGCCTTACTAAGAGCCGTTATTGTGGACACGAACAGCTATTCCTAGGCCCTCGACTTCAGTTCTTCAGGTTCCAACTTTGTCGACTCTCCAACCCTCTCTTCCCCTTGTGCTTATCCCCTTTTATATTCCTCGAGCCCCCTTTCTGGAAGGTTCGCTCACCCCATTTCCCTCAGCCAATCCACGTCCTCCTCTAACGGTTGTCAACTGTTCCCCCCCACTGACAGTCCACCCTCGTTTCCCGTCTTTTACGTTTGAATTTCTCTCCACCAATGATTTCAATTCTCTGTCCTTAGCCAATCCTTTTTGAGGCCTCCCTGCACCAATCAGAGGCTTTGACACACTTCCTAACTGTCCGTTTGCACGCGTACTATGTCGGGGAAGTGCTCCTTTGTTTTCGGCTTTACACGTGTAAACAAATTGTGTATTAAGATCACGAAGGACTTAATAATTAAGAATAAAGAGGCCAAATAAACAGAGTGGGGAAATAATCAACTAGATTCTCAAAATGCCACGTGAATATCAAATGTCACTCTGCCCTGGCTGTTGTAGATTATTCAAAAGCATTTGATTCAGGGAGAATTGAAGCGGTCTTCCAAAGTATGTTGGTGATGTCCACCTCGAAATCAATGCTGTTTGGTGCTTCGGCTGTGATGATTAACACACATGGCTTGATTTGTATTATTGTGGTTGCGAAATAACAAATGAATTTGCTTTCACACATTTGAAATTGTGGTATTTATTTTGCAAGACTAACCATTGCGAAACCATTCAATAATCCTCCATGTCTTTTCGCAATGCCATCGTATTATTACTCGATGTATTTATTTACGGCTAATTTCATGCATGTATACATTGCACTGGATAACAATTGGCTCTCAATGACCTACTTTTGGCAGTAATGTCACAAGAAGTAGGTCATTTTAGTGACAATTCCATATTCCAGATGAGTATAGAGCCATATAATAACAGCAGCGCTGGGTCTCTTTAACCGGCATTGGGTTTGCAAGCACTAACAATAAACCGCCAAACCTCTTAGGAAGGCCCTCTGCCATCACTGATGTTTGGCGCATCACCTTCATAAACATTGCTGCTGTTAGGCAGCACTGATGACAAAGGCTGGCGGAAGTTATTCTTCGACTCCTCATGAAAAGCCGTGGAATTTTACTTCCTACTGCAGGTATGACAGAGGTCAGTTAGCAAACACCACAAACCGCTCACGAAATACCGGCCTCTTAAATGCACCACACATAATATAAACACATCTCTTTTGTTAGGCAGCACTGGTGACAAAGGCCGGTGGAATTTGTTCTCAGACTCCTAATGAAAAGCTATGGAATTTAACTTCCTACTGCGGATGTTACAGAGGTCAGGTAGCAAACGCCACAAACCGCTCACGAAATACGGGCCTCTTAAATGCACCACGCATAATATAAACACCCCGCGTCTACATGCGTTGGAATTTTATGAACCCCACGTAAAGCGGAACACGCGCACTATTGGGCGGTTGCGAATGTAGGTAATTGTGTCGCGAATGCTTCTGAGGCAGGCTAACGCTGCGGCTGTGTGCTATCTGCGTAATGGCAGCAAGCGCTGAATCTCAGATGAAAACGGCGGCTTGGCTCTTGACATTTACTTTGTTTCTGTTCAGAAAATTATGACCGTAGGTAACGTTCCCCCTTCTCCTCCCTCCCCGTTTAAAAATAACCATATTCAGTGCCAAATGTATTTATAAAATTTCACACATTCAGATTTAACGCTTAAATCGTTTTTTTTTCTTTTTCTAGAAAAAACTAGACTGCAGTTCACTTTTTCTCGGGATGCTTCAACACACTCACTCAATGCATAATTCAAATGGAAAGTGCAGGGAGGAGAAGTTATAAAGACTGGGTAATTTCTCACACTGTCCTCCTGATAGCACGACATATTGATTTTCAAATGTTGTATTTTAAAGAATACAATGACAGATGCATCCTTCCATCGCCAAAAGAACTGCTACCGTGCTACTGCTTTGAGTTTTGAGACTTTTGTCGGGGAAAAACAGCCATTTCTGTGGCAAAGCAAGACACAACATTCGGATAAAACGTGATTTCGAACGAGGGCCCGAGAATGAAACTGAAGATCTCGGTGCTCTTGGTTAAGTTTTAAAACTAGATTTGAAGCTTTCGTGACTGCAAGGAATCATATTCTTAGGTTTTTTCGGTAAAGTCACGTAGGTAAAACATCAAAATTAATGAAAATAAAATAAAATAAAAACAAAAACAAAAATCACGACGTTTCGGAGGCAACACAAGTCTCCGTCATCAGGTGGGACCGTCACAGCCGAATTAGCTTAGAATAGAATAAGTTTTAAAAGACAAATGGACCCGGCGAGAGCGGTATTTATATGGCGATGTCACAATGTATATGAAAGAGCTGCATGTGGTTATTTTAGTTGAAGTAAAGTGAAGTCTTTGGCAACGTTTCAATTGAGTTTTTATTACATTTTATGACTATAGCTGTATGTTCATGGATTACGAAACAATTTTTGGCCAAAATAAATGTTACCCCACACAGTCACCTTGGCGATAGGTACGAAGTCAAGGGAGTCGGGGAGTTGGGGGGTGGGGAGTGGGGGATGATTAAATATTTTCAGGTTATAAATGTTCATAACGTCGGTGATGCTAGATCACAATCAGAAATAATTATCGCATGTCTGACAGATGATGAATGTTGAAATGGTGTAATTTCGAATAAATCTAAGATTGGATATGCTAAATTTTCATGTCAAAATTCTCTACAATTAACTTGTATAGATTGCAATAAAAGCTCTAAACATCCAACTATAGATTCACATTTTAAACGACGTAATAATATTTTAATTGAGCCTACAAGACTTAAATAAATGCCCCAGAGTATTCATTGCCATAAATATTGCTTTTTTAATATCACCCATTATTTTTGTCATTCGCAATTCACAGTCTGTCAATGAAGTTTAAGTTATATCGAATGTTATAAAAAGAGATTTACAGCACAGGTTTTATGAAAAAACTCTGAGCTGATATAAAAAAATACTGCACATGCTTACAGCCAATTTTATTATAATACATTACATGTTTCCATAATTGTATGCGGGTTTGGTTTGTTTTAACACGTAAGCTTTCGCAACCAGTATTATTCATAATCAAGGTTTTTGGGTTCGGTCTGTGTGATTTTGCGTAAATGCGGCTAACATATTTCTGCCCAAAATTCTCTGTATTATGTAGTTTGAATTCACTCATATGCGGCTACGTGGTTGGACGTGGGACAACATTGCACTGTGTGTTCTGTGCCTGCTATTTAGCAGGCCGCTGTCTCGAGCGGCTTCGCTTTGTGCGCCTTTTCTTCGGAACGCATCTACTACTGCCGCGTAAAGTGAAGGCAAACCAGCACTGTAATCAGCACATTCGGTAATTGTGTTATCTTATAGCCCAAGGCCATCACGAAGGCACTGCATTTCACGGACAAGTATAGTCTGCCAGTAGCACGGTTGGCCACGTACGGTGCGAAAGAAGTTAAATACGCTTTCATACAGGGGACGATGCCGCTATTTGGTTATACCCAACTAAGTAATTTGAGAAGTGATTTACAAAAAATGTACCGTGTTGCCAGAACACGTGGCTTCCTACTCTTTTTCGGATCACATCGCGGGATCTGCAAGGTCCTCTGTGAAGCAGACGATAAATATTAATGGTTCATATATATGTTTTAATCTTTGTTCACTTCTTAAATCGTACTGTCAGTGGTAATCGAGAGCAAAAAGGTGCAGCCCTGCAATTGCTTGCTCACGCCACTGCTGGCGGAAGGGGCCTCCGCTAGAGGGAGCTCTGCAGTGAGTGGTATTTGGTCTACTCTTCCACATTAACTTGACGTATTGGAAAGATGTGGGCGCACCCCACACTTCACCTTCCCAAACCACACGCCACGTGCCGATCAAACAACGATGGCATATCTATGTGACATTTTTTTGCTCATAGCAAAGCATTCAAAATAAGAATAGGTTTTACCATTTCTAGCAATAAATAGGTGTGAAGATGTTCAAACACAAAATAGATAGCTTTTCCAAGATAGGTATAGGCCATTCAGTTTCAAAGGCAATGCATATATTATCAGAGCATACTTGTTTGCATGTTTTACCACAAGTGCGTGTGGTTTATGCAGACTTGGTTCCTTGCAAAAGGTGTCTATTTGGTGTTTAAAATATCTTAACACCTGTTTTGTTGTCATAAATTCTAAAACCTATTCTTATTTTTCAAACTATGGCGTATTCCGTTTACACCGTTGGGTAAGATGTAATCGAAGCAGCGACTTCTCAATTGCAAGTCCAGTGTGCGCCCCATGACACCACCGTGGAAGCTCCCGAGAATAATCTTTTGTAACGGTACAACATGCGTTTATACTGCAGTGAATAAAACCGAATTGCGTCAAATTGCAATGCACCATTTGTATCGTGTTTGTAAAAACCACGTACTGAATGCCATCCAATCGTAATACGTGCATGTCCAATAAGGAGCAGGCAAATCTCTTTCGGCATGTTATACCCACAACAAATCCTCCACAAAACTCCAGAGGCCACACTTCAATCGATTGAACGATCAATTCCATTATTTAGAACCTGACGAGACAGCATTAAGATACAATAGCTCAATTTGGTAGCGCGTGCTGGTGGTAGTGGTGGTGGCGCAGATTGGCACGGCAGCGAAGTATTTAGCGCGCCCTGCGGCCCGAGTTCAATTCTCACGCACGGTCAACACGAGTTGACGAATATCTGAATTGGCCCTGGGCCTCCCCGACGTCAACTCAGTCTCAGAATGAGTCCCTGGGGACCGGGGATATTTGTCTTGTCAGGTTGCTTGTCAGGTTTTTCCGAGGGGACGGGGGCCCGACATTTTTTTTTTACAAGGAGCATCATTGCGAGACAATCCATGACATGGCTATTTAAAACCAAATTGCACTCTGCGGTATTGTGCATTCGTAAAGTGAGAACGATAGCTCTAAAGTCACTGAATGTGCAGTTTCACACACACATGCACACAGTGAGATACACACACACACACACTATGAGACAAAGATAAAGACAAAGATCCCCATATAGCCTTAACAGACTGTAGGAGCAAGTGCGGTTAGCGAGAACCTATAAAGGAAGGCACGGCACACGAGGGGGTTGGTGGCCAACACCACGCCTGGCCGCCTTTGTCTTCCTAGCGGCAATGTTTACACATTGCACCGGGTACTCATTTGAGGGTGAGTCGACCTAGAGGAGGCCCTGGACCAGTTCAGATAATCGTCACTGGTGTTTGCCGTGAGCGGGAATCAAACCCGGTGTAACAGGCTAAAATAACCCCTGCCCCGATTAAACCCGGGTATAGTTTGGCCCAGGCCAGAGTATACCCGTGGGGGATAAAGTGTCCTTGGCTAAACTATACCCCCCGGGGGTTTGAACTAGTCTGGGCCAGACCATACCCTCCAAGGCCAGAATATGCGCCATGTGAAAGTTCAAACGAACTTCAATAGATATCTAAAAAGCGTATAAATGGAAGTAAGAATCTCAATTTGATCAATTGAAGCATTTTTAGGGTTAGGGATAGGGTTAGGGTTAGGGATAGGGTTAGGGTTATTATTAAAGTTTTTCTGGTTGAAGCAATCAAAGTCTATGTGAAAACAGTTTTAAATAAAATGTTGTAAAAATGTAGAAATGCATGTGTATATCGCTCAACACTATTACTATCATGGGGGTATGATTTGGCCTAGAGGGGTATAATTTGGCCTAGGCCATAATATACCCCAGAGTATAAATGGGCCTAGGCCATAATATACCCGGGTATAATCTAGCCTAGGCCGTTTTAACCCTGGGTATACTACGGCCTGTTACACCGGGTCGCCAGGTTCAGAGCGCAGCGCGCTAACCACTACACTACCGCTCTCCACACTGTTAGACACATACACACACACGTTGTTTACTGTTTACCCTAAAAATACCCGCTCCTGTACAGATTACACAACCGTAATTACCCCTGCAATGACTGATTATTGAGCGTAGCGACCACCACGTCGCGTTCTTATTTAGTGAGTTTAGCTCGTTAATTGTGTTCACAAAGTCTAGAGGAAATGTGGTATCTTCTGCGAAATGTATCCAACCGCAACAATAACGTAAAGCAATTTACAGCAAACACATTTTCTGATTGCATTTTTTCTGGTATTAGACGAGGATCCTTTCTATATTCGAGGCCATATGGGAAACCTGCTCTCGAGCCAACAGAGCTCTCTACGCTCAGCAGACATAATGCCTCGTGTCAGCAAGTATAAATAACTTGCTGTGAGGCTGTTGTTGCGTCGCTCAAGAGGGCTTGCTCTGCGTCTGCCCGCAATTGTCCGGACCCTGGGTTCGAATCCAGTGCCTCAAGAAAATAAACACGAGGTCAAGGTGAATTCTTTGCTCAAATGGGCATTGCGGCTTTGGTTGCCCTTGGTGCTCATCTCCTGTTTACAGGCCCGAGCTAGCAATCAATACTCCACTTCCCGATGACTCGGGTGAGTTTTAGCTATCGGACGACCGGGTCTGTTGAATTTCCCACAAAGTGGTGCGTTTTTTTATCGACCTGGACCGGTTGATGGGTTGAGTCCACCCGCAACCAGTATGTGAACTCGCAATCAGAAGGTTGCGAGTTCAATTTAATCACTGGCTTTGAGGTTGTTAAAAATAAAAACCAGGTAAAGCCCACTCAGATATACAGCTCTTTGGCAGAAACGACCTGGCCACAAATGATAGCGCAACGGAGTGGCTTATCATGTGGATATTTATACTATTGTGCCAGCTGGGTCACTAGTTGCATAAACTATTCTTAAACAGGTACATGACGATGCCACAATTCATGAACTAAAATAGATTCTTACACTTATACATTATTACGATGCCGGAATCAAGTTGTGTGCGTGAGAACTGATTACATACCACTTCTACAAATCAAGTACAAATGTTACATCTTGATTTGAGGCTTTCGTGACTGTAGGAATCCATACTCTTTGGCTCTTTCGGTAAAGTCACGTAGGTAGAAAAATAAAAGATCACGATGTTTCGATCGCAACATAAGCAATCGTCATCAGGTGAGTTTTTTCTTGCTGTGGTTGTCTCACCTGATGACGACTGCTTGTGTTGCGATCGAAACGTCGTGATCTATTATTTTTCTACCTACGTGACTTTACCGAAAGAATCGAAGAGTATAGAAATGTTAAGGTTATGATGGCTGCTTCAAGGTTCCCCTGAACTGAAAGAATGCTTTTTTTTATCATCGGTAAGCTCCAGGCATAATGTAATGCAATTTGATATTGGTTCCTCTATTTTTAGGATTTGATTGATCGTCTGCATGTGTGCTCAATGGCGGAAATGCCTTTCCTGAATCTTTGCTAGGCCACTGAAACTTCCACGTTCGGTTCATGGCACTATTCCAAAACTGTACAAATAAAACCAGACAATCAAAACGTATATATTGCAAATATTCCTGAATATAATTTAAACTAAGAATATTCTGATGCTGCATTCATTGGCAGTGGTGCTGAAGCACAATGAACATACACAAACTCAACACACGTCAACAACACTGTGGCCTCAGAAAAAAATACGTGACGTTTCAGGCCATGGTCATTGCGTGAAACGTCGCCAATTATATATACTTTAACGATTGTTTGACGAGCGAACTCAGTTTCTCAAATGGAATTGTGACTTTAATCTAAGTCAACGAGCTATACCAAGTCATCATGGGTGAATCAGTGCACATCCCTGGTTTGTATATATGTAATGCGGGCGTAAGCGACCTTCCGGAGGTGACGTCACGGGGGGTGGAGTCATGTGACGTGGGGGGGAAGGTTCGGGGCTTTAAGCGGGTAAACCGGAAGGGGAAGGCAGTCGGGGTGTGAGCGGAAAAGAGTGAGGCCACGCGGGCAAGTGTGGAGAGGGGGGGCGCCGACGGCCATCGGGAGCCAACCCCGAAGATAAGAGGAAGCTGCGGAGTGGTGTGCAGCTGGGGAGGAGACAGCCAGGAGGGCTGCGTGTTAGAGGCAGCGGTGTGGCTGCCAGGAGGAGCTGCGGAGAGAGAGAGAGAGGGGGCTGCTTGTTAGAGGCAGCGGTGTGGCTGCCAGGAGGAGCTGCGGAGAGAGAGAGAGAGAGCAAGAAGCTGTGAGAGCTGCGGAGGGAGAAGAGCAGCAGAGAGTACAGCCAAGGGGGGCTGTGTGAGAGAAACAGCAGCGGAGCTGCTGTTGTGGATCGGGCCGACATTGGAGTCAGCACCGTGGAGAAGCTACAGAGTAAAGACAGCCGTGTGGGTGTACAGCACGAACCGAATAATAAAGGACACTGAGCCAGACATCGTGGTCCAGTCGTTTATTACACTGGTGTCGGAAGTGCAACGGCATGTCGAAACAAGTGAGGAAGAAAGTTAATCCGGCGCCTGCATCGGCTTCTTCGTCCGACGACGACGAACTCCCTCCAACCGCGGATCCTGTTGGGGTGGTGGAGGAGAGCCCGGCTGAGGCGACCACGGGAACGGGAGTGGAGGATGTTGGCGCGGTGGCGGGTCCGTCGACATCATCAGACGCGGATCAACGATGGCAAGCGATGGCGGTACAACTGGAGGCACTTAAGGACGTCCTGGCGCATCTATGCCATCTCGTCGCGCCAGGGACGATGGATGATGCAAGTGGTGCTCCGCGGGCCGCCACGTTGCCTGTCCTGCCGCCGCCATTGCCCACGCGGCAAGAGGCCGCCATTTTGCGCGCTCCGTGGCGCCAAACCGCCATCTTGGCCACGCCGCGGGCCGACGCCATTTTGAATTTGCCATCACAACCACCACCATTGGAAGACGGCGGGAAGAGGAGTCGGAGTCGCCACCTTACAACAGTTAAAGAATTTTCCGTCGGTGGGGACTGGAGCGCGTTCGCCTGCCGCTTCTTGGCGGCGGTACGCACAGCAAGATGGACCGATGCGGAGGCTTTGGAGGTGTTGCCGACTCTCCTGGACGACGAATCTGTCCGATTCTTCCGTTCCATAGCGACCGATAAGAAGGCAACTTTACGTGGTGTTTTTCAAGAAATGGCCGATGCTTATGAGCCACCAGATGATGCGCATCGGCGATTCGCTCAACGACAACGAGCACCAGAGGAGTCGCCCGTGGCGTTCAGGGGTGCGGTGCTGGAGCTGGCCATGGCAGCTTATCCTGAGACGCCACAGGACCTGCTTGAGCCTCTCATATTAGGGAAAATGTTGGAGCTGTCTCGGGATCTAGGGATCCCCATGCCTGTGTGTGGGCATGAGAAGCTAACTTCCCGGATGGCTGCTAAGTGTCTCGATGCGCAATTCAACCTCCGTCGCTGGAAACAAGTGACGGCGTGGACGGGGGGGCCCGTCAAAGAAGGGGAGGCGTTGGGGTGGAACCCTGCGCAGGCCGTCTATGTTCCGGATGACCGGGGCCCTCAACAACTGACGGCCGCCTCCGCTCCATGGACGGGACGCGGCGGGCCGAGACCGCGCGCGGTGCTACCAGAACGGGGCCGTCAGGAGGCGAGGCCTGCGCTTCGGCGCAACGAGGCCGAATGTTTCCGCTGCGGGCGTAGGGGCCACTACGCCAGAGACTGCTGGGCCCGCTTCCCGGCTCCGCCGCAGCAGGAGGCCTCGGCACCGGTCAAGTCGGCTAAAGATCCTCCGAAACAGGCATGTCGGCACGCACCAGACACTCGGCAAGGCTTTCCACCTCACCCACCACCTGTGTTGCGCGATCCTATTGTTGTTGTTAAAGAAAGGCCATCGACGGGGCCTTTTCATTCAGTTACGCAGTGGCGCAAATTGGCACGGAGAGTTGTCGCGGCCGCTACGGGTTCGTCCACTGTACCGGGGTCCATACAAGGTGTGGACGTGCGCATTTTGGTTGACTCGGGGGCGTCTGCGACTATTATATCGGATGTCATTTTCCATCTGTTGGGCATTCCGTCGGGGGCTGTGCGTCCGGTTTATGGGTCGTGCGTCGCTGCGAACGGGGGTAGCATGGGTATCGTGGGTCAGGTGGATGCTAAGATATCTATTGGGGATGTGTCGGCCTCGGGTGTTGTGTTGATATCGAGATCTTTGGCGGTTCCTTGTTTGTTAGGCACCGATTTTTTGGCTAAGATGCCCATTTTGATCAAAATCAATGAGAATTGTATTGAACTGCCGGGGGGCCGTCAAATCTCGTTCCTGCCGTCGCCCTGGGGGCGACCTGCTTCGGCCGTACAAGTGCAGGCGCTGTCCGTCGCATCTGTGGACATCCCACCTGGTACACAGATGCTTATACCCTTGCGGTATCGGAAGCCCCTGCCTGATCGGCTAGGAGCAGTAGGGGTCTTGTTGTCACCGTCCGCCACGATATCAACCGGGTTGGCGTTAGTGGGGGCACAGACCATCGTCCGGCCGGATCAATTACCGTTTTTACAGGTGCTTAATGCGGGGGGAGAAAACGTCCGTGTCCCGGCCGGTACGGTTGTGGCACATGCCACTACGGCGTTTGCGACCCATGATTGTCCACATAGCCGGGGAGTTGTTGCTGGGGTTTCCGAGCCAAGGAGTTCGGATGATCGTTGGGTTGCTCATTTATGTGACGAAAATTCTTCCCTGTCCATGGAGCAACGGGGTGCGCTGCGTAAATTGTTGTTGACATATTCCGATGTGTTCAGCTCCGATGATTTGGATTTGGGCCGCACTTCCTTGCTTTACCATCACATTGAGACGGGCGATGCTGCCCCTATTCGATTAAATTCGCATCGGATGAGTCCTGCGGAGCGAGAACACGTACGGGGGGCAGTGGAAGACATGTTGGCTGCGGACATTATATCGCCATCTAACAGCCCATGGGGCGCTCCAGTCGTTTTGGTTAAGAAGAAGGATGGCAAATTGCGATTTTGTGTTGATTTCCGCAAATTGAATAAGATATCGGTGGCAGATGCGTACCCCCTGCCGCGTATGGATGACTCCCTCGACGCATTGTCGGGGGCTAAGTTCTTTTCCACACTGGACCTCTCTTCGGGATTTTGGCAGCTTCCCCTTGACGAGTCCTCACGGGAGAAAACCGCATTCCGTACGCCGCAGGGGTTATTTCAATTCAACTGTCTCCCGATGGGATTGAATGCGGCCCCTGCTACATTTCAAAGATTGATGGAGCTCGTTTTGACGGGGTTGCAGTGGGAGACATGTCTTATATATTTGGACGATATCATTGTCTTCAGCCGCACATTCGATGAACATTTGACGCGGCTGGAGACAGTGTTCACGAGGATGCGTTCTGCCAAATTGAAATTCAAACCAAAGAAATGTCACCTACTGCAACGGTCCGTCCGCTATTTGGGGCACATCGTGAGCGCTGAGGGAGTGTCCACGGATCCGGAAAAGACGGCGTGCGTCCGGGATTGGCCGACTCCGGCCACCGTGGGGGATGTTCGGCGGTTTTTGGGATTTGCCTCGTATTACCGAAGATTCGTGCCGGGTTTTGCGACGATTGCGAGGCCTTTGCATCTCCTTACGGGTAAAGGACGGAAGTTTGTTTGGGGACAGCCGGAGGAGGCGGCCTTTCGGAGTCTGCGTGATCTATTGGCCACGGCCCCAACATTGGATTATCCCGATTTCGATCACCCATTCATTCTTGATACGGACGCGAGTGACACAGGTATTGGGGCGGTGTTATCACAGTCTAAAGGGGGTGTAGAGCGTGTCGTGGCGTATGGTAGCCGAGTCTTGTCTCCTGCGGAAACCCGCTACTGTGTCACTCGCAGAGAACTATTGGCGGTTGTTTTTTTCCTACGGCAATTTCGACCATACCTCTACGGTCGTTCTTTTATTGTGCGTACGGATCATGCGGCCTTGCAATATGCCCTTAAAATTGACCAGCCATCCGGACAGTTGGCACGTTGGTTGGACACGCTACAGGAATTTTCCTTCCAAATTCAACATCGGAAGGGAGTGCGCCATGCGAACGCTGACGCACTTTCCAGATTACCGCGGCGCGCCCCTTGTAAATGTGAGTCGGGGACGCATAGGTGTTCGCCGATTCCAAACCCCCCTCAGCCGCTCACGTTGGCCGTCGAGAAGTCGGACACTCCGATGGAACCGGGACCGGCTGACGGGGTTTTGAATCTGCCGCGGTCTGTCTGGATCCGGGAACAGATGATGGATGAGTCATTGGTGTCCTTGCGGAAGCGGTCTGCTAAGGACAATGGGAGTCCGAGTACGGCTGTGGGGCCGCAAACCGCTCTCCGAGATGGTCTGCTTATGTGGCGGGAGGGGTTCCAGGAACGTTGGCGCCTGGTGGTACCAACGTCCTTGCGGTTCGAGTTGATTAGAACCCTCCATTGTGACACTCTCTTACATTTAGGGGTGCAGAAGACCTTGTTGACGTTGCAACGTCATTATTTTTGGCACGGCATGGCGACAGATGTCGTAGGGCACGTGCGCGCGTGCCCTGCGTGTGCACAACGTAAGCCGCCGAAACATCCTTACGTGCCGCCTCTCCAGTCGATTCAGGTGTCTCGAGTCAATGAATTGGTGGCGCTGGACATATTGGGACCTTTTCCACCATCGGCGAGGGGTAATAAATATTTGCTGGTAGGGGTTGAGTACCTCTCCCGTTGGCCGATGGCCTGGCCGTTGCCCGATCAGTCGGCCGCGGCCATTACCGACGCCTTTTTGTTTGGGTATATTATGGATAAGGGGGCGCCTGAGAGACTCCTCACGGACCAGGGCAGGAATTTCTCTTCTAAATTATTGGCGGAAGTGTGCGCGGGCCTTGGGACTAAGAAAGTACGGACATCCCCATACCATCCGCAGACGGATGGTATGGTTGAACGGCTGAACAGGACGTTGTCTGCCATGCTTTGCCATACCGTGAGTGAACAACAATCAGATTGGGATCTGCACATCCCCGGGGTGCTTTCGGCATACAGGATGACGCCTCATGCGGCTACAGGATATTCGCCGTTTTACCTTATGTATGGTCGGGAAAACGTGCCGCCGGTGGATGTGCAATTGGGAACTGGGGTGAAGGGACCTCGTAAACCACTTCCTGAATACATTCAGGACACGGTTCGCCGAGTCACGGAGGCGCGGGAGAATGCCCGCGTGGCTACGGCCAAAGCCCAGGCCCGGAACGAGCGATATGCGCGACGGTCTGAGGGGGAGTGCCCTTGGAAGGTTGGGGACCTAGCCTGGCTTCATTGTCCACAGGTACGTCCGGGGACCTCGCCGAAATTGCACAAACCCTGGCATGGTCCCGTACGCCTCATTGCGGTTCCCAACCCACAGTCAGCACGCGTCCAGATTGGGTCTCGTCGCTGGGTTGTGCATACGTCGCGCTTGAAACCATATGTTGCTCCCTTACATGATGCGTCATCCCCCAATGTTGCCTTGCCGGGGTCTGTTGCTGCTGACTCTCCCCTGCCTGCGTCCATTGATCTCGCTAGAGCGCCTGTCGTACCTGTTCCAGACAGGCCGGCCGTGACATTGCGGGGGACGAGGGGCCCTGCTCGGAGGACGCCTGCCAGGTCTGCGGGACCTTCGAGCCCTGCAGCTCTTCCGACCCAGCTGCGGGCACGGTCACAGGACAAGCCCAAGACTAACTCTTTAGGGACACGGGACGTCGGTGGACTTCCGGCTACGACAGGGGGATTACCCCCTGTCATTCCTCGACTTTCATCGCGTTCCCGTTCTGCGAGTGGGCCGCCGACCGTCCGGGACGGGCCGGCGACCCGCACACGTTCCAAATCGCTTACGTTTCGTTGATTGTTGCTGTCTTGTTATTTTTTTCTTACAGTTGTATTTATTGCATGCTTTTGTACGTTCGTTGATGTTAATTGCGTTGTTGTTGTTCTTGTTGTTACATTATATGCTTAGTGTCCTTTAGGGGGGGAAGCTCGGTTCGCCGCATTACGATTTGCTATTAGTCAGCCGAGGTCGGCTGGGATTTTTCTACGGGGGAGGGTGGTGTAATGCGGGCGTAAGCGACCTTCCGGAGGTGACGTCACGGGGGGTGGAGTCATGTGACGTGGGGGGGAAGGTTCGGGGCTTTAAGCGGGTAAACCGGAAGGGGAAGGCAGTCGGGGTGTGAGCGGAAAAGAGTGAGGCCACGCGGGCAAGTGTGGAGAGGGGGGGTGCCGACGGCCATCGGGAGCCAACCCTGAAGATAAGAGGAAGCTGCGGAGTGGTGTGCAGCTGGGGAGGAGACAGCCAGGAGGGCTGCGTGTTAGAGGCAGCGGTGTGGCTGCCAGGAGGAGCTGCGGAGAGAGAGAGAGAGGGGGCTGCTTGTTAGAGGCAGCGGTGTGGCTGCCAGGAGGAGCTGCGGAGAGAGAGAGAGAGAGCAAGAAGCTGTGAGAGCTGCGGAGGGAGAAGAGCAGCAGAGAGTACAGCCAAGGGGGGCTGTGTGAGAGAAACAGCAGCGGAGCTGCTGTTGTGGATCGGGCCGACATTGGAGTCAGCACCGTGGAGAAGCTCCAGAGTAAAGACAGCCGTGTGGGTGTACAGCACGAACCGAATAATAAAGGACACTGAGCCAGACATCGTGGTCCAGTCGTTTATTACATATACACACATACATACGATCGTATGAATACACGTACATGTTTAAATGGCATTCAATTGTTGCTATATGTTTTCATTTGCTACGATTAGCACGCACCTCCAATTAGCAGGGTTGGCTACGTTGCGAAATAAGTTCAACATACACACACACGTACATACTGTAGTTTGATGGATTAGTTTGATGGATAACAGTTTCATATCCCATTGTTTTTCAGGCATCGCGTTTAACGTCCAGTTTGCAACTACAAGTCAACTCGCGCAGCAAATTCATCCCCCCTCTGATGGTTGTTGCCGTTGCCTGTAACTACGGCCAGTGCACGCTGTATTATAGTGTTTGTTTTTAACGCGGTGCCGCTGATGAGGGTGGTGCACTGATGACTTGTGCTTTGCTTCGGTTCGGCACTGACAGCGTATTTGTTCATTTTTTTGTCATGAAATCGTTTTACTGGTTGGAACCCCCTGGTTACACCAGCCCACAGGGGTGTGTGTCCGTCCGTCCGTCGTGCAGGGAGGGGCTGGGTGGGGAGGGGAGGGTGGGGAGGGGCTGGGTGGGGAGGGTGGGGCTGGGTGGGGGGTGGGAGGGGTGGGGCTGTGTGGGGAGGGGCTGGTCACTCCGTGGTGCCCTTATAAAACTCAACATTTAACCTACTCACGCCGGCTTGTGCCCGCCCTCACAGTCGGGCATATTTGCGGAATGCACCACGCCGACGTTGACCCTGGCTATTGACCGAGCAATCCAACGTTCCTACCAGCTCCCTCCGCAGGAATGTGTTAAGAGAGCATGACGAGGTCTCGAGATGGGCCATTTAAGGCTCTGGAGCTAACGTGTGTGATGTCACGTGGTGTGCAAGTCGATGGGTGACTACGCGCCCTCAGTGTTATCCCTAATAGAACGCAGCTTCATTCTATTCGTCGTCACCCCGTCATTTTTAACAACTTTGGTATATTAATAAACGCGCAAACATAATTTAAACTAGCAGAGCGTTGTTATTCTTGGAAGTTTATTGCCAACGGGTTCTTTGTTAATCTGGGAAGACACTAATGGTGCTGTCATAATGTTTTATTCACGCACTGCTTCATGTTTATTTAAATTTGTAGTTATTATTTATCACTTGGAAAACACTGGGCATTATTAGGTCGCTCGTTTATAGGAAATGCAGCACAATGTAAATGAGTTACGTTATTTTACAAATATGCTACGCCACTGCAGAGTTGGAGAATGTCCCACGTTCTCAAATATAAGAATATATATTTTAAAACAACTTTTTTTTAAACACGCTTTAATGAAATGTACTAAAAAGTAAAAAATAATTGTTTCCGTTGAAGTACTTTGCATTATATATGTTTAATATACTGTTGTTGTAACTGACTAAAAATAAAAGCGTGGGGCATAATGTAAGGGACCTTGGGCAATTACAGCCAATGTCAGTTGACCGTGGACAATTAGACCCAAGCCGAAACATAACATATAAGAGAATGTAGTATTGTCATCAGTATGACATAAGTATACCAACATTGGGAAGTGGGTTAAAATTGAGTTACAAAATTTGAGGATACAACAACGATAACGATAACAGACAGAGTGAGTTAAATAAAAGTGCGTAATAAAAAAAAAGAGCAGGTGGCATGAGAGACAAACCAGTGGGCCTGTGAATTAGCTCCACGTTAGATGACAGTCCTGTGAGAGAGTCTGTCACACACGGCGTGGAAGGACTGGGTATCCATCCAGTCTGTTGTCCACACACCTCCGATTAGCACACTTGGCTACGTACAGTGCGAAACAAGGCCGTAGCCATGGAGTCAACATTGGGGGGGACCAAATCTTCCAGGGGGTCTGGGGTCCCCCCCCCAGAAAAAAATATCTAAATTTGGAAACGAATTTCCTGCCATTTCCTGCCTAAAATATTAAATATTTTTTACTAACACATGGGATGGACTTTTTATATATTTTTTACAATAATGTCTAATAGTGTATTGTATTAAATTGCTCTGTGTTTTCTTGTTTACCTTTTCTTGTTTCATTGTATGTAATGGCAGAGATTAGGGATTCATAAAGTACAACCATAACCACAATAATATGAACAGAAATCTATGCATTGTTATATAAATGTAATAAAGGACTCTTCAAACAGTGTAGGTCTCCGTTGTCCTTTATTCGGGTTCTTGTCTCTCTCTCCCCTACGGCGTCCTCGCTCAGACCCGCACCTCCTCCACCGTGCACCCTGTAGCCACACCGCTGCTCCGCTCCGCAGCCACACCGCTGCTCCGTCTGCAGCCACACCGCTGCTCCGCCCGGCTAGCTTCCCACACTCCACTAGCTCTCCTCCGCTAGCTCTACTCCACTAACTCTAGCCCACTAGTTCTGCTGTGCCCCACGTACACCGCTGGCCGACGGTGCTATGGCCTCCCACCACGTGGCAGTCGCGCCACCCTCTTGCCACTGCCCAGCGTGGCCTCCTCCTGTTTCCACTCCTTCTCAACTCCCAGATCCCCTCCGGTTCTCCCCCTAAATCCTCTCTCTCACGTGACCCTGACTCCTCCTTCTCCTCACGTGATCCAGACTCCGCCCCCTCTTTCCTTGCTCGCAATACATGACCCCCCCCCCCCCCTGATGAAAAACCCAGCCATCCCCGGCTGCAACAGAACAAAATAATGCGAGCAAATTACAACCATCGGGCATCACCAGACAACGGAGATTATAACAACACAACAACAACAAGAACAACAATTAACAAAAGGAAAGGGACTTGGAACGCGTGCGGGTCGCCGGCCCGTCCCGAACGGGAGGCGGCCCCCCCACAGACCGCGACCGCGACAGGGTTTTAAGAGCGGCGGGATCGGAACCGCCCGCCGCTGTTGAAGGCCCGTCAACACCAAAGTCTCGTTCCCTAGAGAGACCCGTCGCCGGGGTCTCCCGCAATCGCATCCATGGCGGGGTTGGAGGGGCAGCGGGGTCAAGTGTCCCCGTCGCCGTGGTAGGCCCACCCGGAGCAGAATTCGCTGTATCCGCCTGTGTCACGGCCGGTTCGTCTGTAGAAGGCACTACAGGCACGCTTGCAGGCTGAACGGGCAAAGTCAGAGGCGCGTGGGATGCAACAGACACCGGCAAGGCAACATTAGGAGATGACGCATCCGTCTGCAGGACCACGTAGGGTTTCAACCGAGACGTATGGACGTACCAGCGCCGCGATCCGAACCGAACACGTGCGGACTGCGGGTTAGGAACCTCAATAAGCTTAACCGGCCCCTGCCATGGTTTGTGCAACTTAGGGGAGGTCCCCGCCCGCACCTGCGGGCAGTGCAGCCAGGCCATGTCCCCCACTCGCCAGGGGGATTTCCCATCCGAGCGCCGAGCGCAATGTTCGTTCCGGGCCTGGGTCTTGGCCGTAGCCAATCGGGCCCCCTCCCGTGCCTCTGCCACGCGACGAACAGCGTCCTGAATGTACTCGGGGAGAGGCTTAAAAGGACCCTTCGCCCCCGTACCCAGCTGCACATTCTCGCGGCCGTACATAAAAAAAAAAGGTGAGTACCCCGTCGATGCATGATGCATCATCCGGTATGCGGAGAGTACCCCAGGGATATGCAAATCCCAATCAGCCTGCTTTTCGCTAACCGTGTGACATAGCATGGCCGACAGGGTCCAATTAAGCCGTTCCACCATGCCATCTGTTTGCGGGTGGTAGGGAGACGTCCGAACCTTCTTGGTTCCCAGTGCAGCACACACCTCAGCCAACAATTTAGAAGAAAAATTTCGCCCTTGGTCCGTGATAGACGCCGCCGACTGGTCGGGCAAGGGCCAAGCCATCGGCCAGCGGGAAAGATATTCCACCCTGACCAGCAAAAATGTATTCCCCCTAGCGGATGGCGGGAAGGGCCCCAAAATATCCAACGCCACCAACTCGTTAATCCGAGACACCTGTATGGACTGCACTGGCGGCACATATGGGTGTTTAGGCGGCTTCCGCCGGGCACATTCGGGACACGCCCGAATGTGTCCGACGACATCAGTCATCATGCCGTGCCAGAAGTAGTCCCGCTGCAACGTCAACAAGGTTTTCTGCACCCCGAGATGTAACAAAGTCTCGGAGTGCAGAGTCTGAACCAACTCGTACCGTAACGACGACGGCACCACCAGATGCCAGCGATCGTGCAACCCTTCCCTCCACATCAGCAACCCATCCCGGAGAGCGGCTCCCGGCGTCCCACCGGACAGCGGTCCCCCCGTCCCTTTCGCAGCCCGACCCCGCAAGGCCCCCAGCGACTCATCAAGCAATTGCTCGCAAATCCATACCAAGCGCAGCAGGTTCAAAACCCCATCAGCCAGTCCTGGGCATACGGGAGCCTCGGGCACCTCGACAGCTGACACAACAGGACGAGGGGGTTGCGGAACCCACGTACACCTATTCGTACCCGAAGCGCAAGTGCAAGGGGATCCCTGCGGCAATCTGGAGAGTGCGTCCGCATTCGCGTGACGCGACCCCTTCCGATACTGAATTTCGAACGAAAATTCCTGCAGGGTTTCCAACCATCGTGCCAATTGGCCAGACGGTTGGTCAACTCTCAGGGCATATTGCAAAGCAGCATGGTCCGTGCGAACAACAAACGTACGGCCGTATAGATACGGCCGATAGTGGCGGAGAAAATGCACAATAGCCAATAGTTCGCGGCGAGTAACGCAGTAGCGGGTCTCTGCCGGAGACAGTACGCGGCTACTGTAAGCTACTACGCGTTCAACGCCGCCCTTGGACTGTGACAGAACGCCTCCAATCCCGGTGTCACTAGTGTCAGTATCCAGAATAAAAGGCCGATCAAAATCCGGATAGTCCAACGTCGGTGACGTCGCCAAACGATCGCGTAGGCCCTCAAACGCCGCTTCCTCCGTCGGCCCCCAGCTGAACCTCCGGCCCTTCGCCGTAAGGAGGTGCAACGGCCTAGTGATCGTAGCAAAGTTTGGAACGAACCTGCGATAATATGAAGCGAACCCAACGAACCAACGTACGTCCCCAACTGTGGCCGGAGTCGGCCAGTTACGAACGCACGCCGTCTTCTCTGGGTCCGTGGCCACCCCGTCCGCACTGACTATGTGGCCCAAATAGCGCACGGATCATTGCAGTAGGTGACACTTCTTGGATTTAAATTTCAAATTGGCGGAGCGCATCCTAGCAATCACCGCGTCCAATCTCTGCAGATGTTCCTCAAACGTGCGGCTGAAGATGATAACATCATCTAAATATATCAAACATGTCTCCCACTGCAGACCCGTTAACACAAGCTCCATCAGCCGCTGAAAAGTGGCGGGGGCAGCATTCAAGCCCATTGGAAGACAATTAAACTGAAATAAGCCCTGCGGCGTACGGAAAGCCGTCTTTTCCCTTGAGGACTCGTCCAGGGGAAGCTGCCAGAATCTCGACGAGAGGTCAAGCGTAGAAAAAAACTTCGCCCCAGACAAGGCATCGAGGGAATCATCCATACGCGGCAGGGGGTACGCGTCTGCAACCGACACTTTATTCAATTTGCGAAAATCTACACAAAATCTCAATTTCCCATCCTTTTTCTTCACAAGGACCACCGGCGCACCCCACGGACTGTTGGACGGGGAAATAATGTCAGCAGCCAGCATATCCTCCACTGCGCAGCGAACATGATCCCGCTCCGTCGGACTCAACTGATGCGGGTTCATCCGAATCGGAGCGGCATCCCCCGTATCAATATGGTGGGAGAGCAAGGAGGTGCGTCCCAAGTCGAAATCGTCCGAACTAAAAAAGTCGGAATACCTTTCCAACAGCGCGCGAAGCGCGGACTGTTGGTCCCCAGTCAAAGACGCATTTTCCCGGCACAACTCGGCAATCCACTGATCATCCTGCGCCGTGAAGGCCGAGACCCCCCCTACAAGGCCCCGGCAGTCCCGGTCATCATGGGCCGTGAAAGCCATCGTAGCGTGAGCCAAAACCGTTCCGGCCGGTACACTAACATTATCCGCGCTTCCATTCAATAAAACGGAGGCTGACCCGGCCGGACAATCGTCTGTGCCCCAACCAGTGTCGAGCCACCCGTTATAGCCGTGGATGGCGATAACAACACATCCGCCGCTCCCTCAGTGCCAGGCGCCGGTTTACGATACCTCAACGGAATAAGCATCTGCGAACCAGGTGGAATATCAACAGATACCTCGGACAGCGCCTGTACCTGGCAGACAGGAGCAGACTGGCCTCAGGGCGACGGCAAGAATGAAATTTTCCGACCCCCCGGTAATTCAATACAATTGTGATCCACCCTTATTTGAATGGGCATTTTTGCCAGGAAATCGGTCCCCAATAAACAGGGCACCGCGAGGGACCTGGAAATCAACACGGTCCCTGAAGCCGACACCCCCCCAATTGATATGCTGGCGTCCACATGGCCCACAATGCCCATACTTCCCCCGTTCGCTGGTATGCAAGAGTCATAAACCGGTCGCACCCTCCCCGGCGGAATGGCTAGGAGATGGAAAATCACGTCGGAGATAATAGTCGCGGACGCACCTGAGTCCACCAAAATGCGCACATCGACCCCTTGGATCGAACCAGGCACAGTGGACGACCCAGTAGCGGCCGCCACCACCCTCCATGCCAATTTCCGCCACGACACAGGTCAATCACCGCCCCCCTGTTATTAATGGCACACGGACCGCGCGGCGATGGTGATGCATGAAATGACAGGCCTTGCCGGATGTCTGATGCGTACCGACTTGCTTGTCGTGGATGGTCCTGCCGCGTCGCATCCGTGGCCGAGGCCTCCTGCTGGGGCGGCCGCGGAATGCGAGCCCAACAATCTCTGGCGAAGTGGCCCTTAAGGCCGCAGCGGAAACACGCCAAGTCGGTTCGCCGTGCAGCACCCCCTCTGTCTTGGCGCTCCCGCGCCGGCGGTCCGGAGCGCAACCCCGCTCCCCCTCGAGCAGGCCACTGGGTGGATGCTGCCGTCAACTCCTCAGGACCCCTGTCGTCTCGAACCTAGACAGCCTTCTTCGGGTCCCACCCGGTCGCACCGCCTTTGACGGTGGGACCCCCCGTCCAAGCCGACACCTGTTTCCACCGTCGAAGGTTAAATTGGGCATCCAGGCACTTAGCCGCCGCACGGGACGTTAACTTAACACCGGCATGGGGATGCTCAAGTCCCTGGATAACTCCAACATCTTTCCCAATATCAGGGGTTCCAACAAATCGGGCTCCGTCTCAGGATACGCGGCCATAGCTAGCTCCATCACGGCGCCCCGGAATGCCACCGGCGATTCTTCAGGTGCCCGTTGCCGCTGCACGAACCTATAATGAGCATCGTCCGGGGGCTCATACGCCTCCGCCATTTCTTCAAACACCCCCTGTAGCGTCCTCTTCTTTTCGGCCTTGATGGAGCGGAAAAACCTGACGGACTCGTCATCAAGAAGTGTTGGCAGGACCTCCAAGGCTTCCACGTCCGTCCATTTCGCGGATCGTACAGCCGCTTGAAAACGGCAGGCGAATGCGCTCCAATCTCCGCCGATGGAGAACTCTTTCACAGTTGTTAGACGATGGCTGCGGGTCCCTGCTCCGCCGTCTTCCGTCGATGGTGATCTGTGCGGCAGCGACAAGATGGCGTCACTCCGCAACGTGTTCAAAATGGCGGCTCCCCGCGGTGGAGGCAGCAAGATGGCGGCTTCCCGCGGTGGAGGCAGCAAGATGGCGGCTTCCCGCCGTTCCTCCCCAGCCACGCCCAAGATGGCGGTTTCGTGCCGCGTGTTGGAGAGGGCTGACAGCGTTGGCAAGGCCCCAGTTGGATGGTCCCTGCTTGGCCTCCCCGAACTCGTCGTGGGCATCACAAGGGTGCATAACTGTATTATAACAGCCTTCAGCGACTCAAGTTGGGCCGCCACGTGTCGTCATCCTTCGTCGGCGTCCACCAACGCGGACGGACCTGCTGAGCCGGCAACGTCCTGCAACCCCGGCACGTCGCTCGTCCCTGCGTTGCCTCCTCCCTCCATCGTCGGTAGCGCCACCGCCGGAGGAAGATGGTCTTCAGAAGATGGTGCAGAAGATGGTGCAGGGACGTTCTTTCTTCTGAGCTGTTTTGACATGCCGTTTCACTTCCGACACCAATGTAATAAAGGACTCTTCAAACTGTGTAGGTCTCCGTTGTCCTTTATTCGGGTTCTTGTCTCTCTCTCCCCTACGGCGTCCTCGCTCAGACCCGCACCTCCTCCACCGTGCACCCTGCAGCCACACCGCTGCTCCGCTCCGCAGCCACACCGCTGCTCCGTCTGCAGCCACACCGCTGCTCCGCTCTGCAGCCACACTGTTGCTCTGTGTGCCCCGCACACTCTGCTAGCTCTTCACGCCCGGCTAGCTTCCCACACTCCACTAGCTCTCCTCCGCTAGCTCTACTCCACTAACTCTAGCCCACTAGCTCTGCTGTGCCCCACATACACCGCTGGCCGACGGTGCCGTGGCTTCCCACCACGTGGCAGTCACGCCACCCTCTCGCCACTGCCCAGCGTGGCCTCCTCCTGTTTCCACTCCTTCTCAACTCCCATATCCCTTCCGGTTCTCCCCCTAAATCCTCTCTCTCACGTGACCCTGACTCCTCCTTCTCCTCACGTGATCCAGACTCCGCCCCCTCTTTCCTTGCTCGCATTACATAAAGACAGATTTTGTGGCCAAGATTGATCAAATTGTTGTTTTTATTAACATAGCATCGCAATTATTAAAAAAATATATTTTTATAGCAATATATGGGGGGGGGGGGGGGGATATTTTGAGCACATTTGATTATTGTATTGTATTAATTATAATTACGGCCTTGGTGCGAAATAAGTTCAGCATACATATGCATGTATAGTGGCGGACAATTTCATTTTTTGTTTGATTCTTAGAAATGTTTTCAATTCGAAAGTGATAAGCGTCTCCTTGCTTCTACCAATCACAAAGTTGTGATAATATTCATTGGCGGCTATAACGAAAGTGGTCAAGTTGTGGTTTCCGCATAGAACCACCGCTCGGGATGCGCCAATGGGCGGTTCCAGTGTTGGGTTTTTGGTTGTACTGCGGGTTGCTCGGGGGGGGGGGTGGCCGAAACGTCAGACATCGTGCTGAACAGCACTCGATGGTACAGCCTGAAAACGCATCGCAGAGCAGTACGTCACAGCAGCGAAAACCCACGCAATTTGGGCTCGTCTCATCAACCCCCCTTGGAGGGTGAACTGGCTCATCATTTGTGCTCCGACATGGATCTCAACTGACATCGTTTTGGGGGCTGTGAGTCGAGTGCTGTCTGACTGTGATGACACCCAAGGATAGGGGCCATAACACTGACAGGCATCCCTCTACCCTTGTACCCTGATGTGACATCCTCTTAACAGCAGATGAGGACATGATTTGAATGTGCCCTGCAGAAACACAGCTGGCTCCATCCTCTGCCGGTGGTATAACGGTGGCCAGCTGAGTCACTTGGACACACCTCACTCCACATTCCTGAGATGTGTACAATAATTGATTGTTGACTTCCCCACAAATTTGCTGCTCGTGTTATTAAAGCGCCTCGACTGGTCGATCTTGACCAGTGTTGGAATTTGTATGCTGATAAATATAATCGGAGGCCGTGGTTATCGCTATCGGCACATGGCAAAGCAACAACTAGGAAACTCAAGGGAACACCTTTAAATAATTGTGGCACTAAAGCACAAAAATCATAGCCCTACCACTCCACTACCTTCATTGCACACAGGACTCTGGATTAGTTGTGGTGAGATCTGACATTTACTTACGAATAATAATAAAGTACTGCTTTAAACAAGAGTAACCGTGCGTACACAAGAATTATGCAATTCTTTCCAACACTTGTTTCCCTATTTTTTTAGTCGCACAGTATTTGCAAACAATCCTCTATGCTCCGGTTGGTATCCCCAAGTTTTGGGGAACTCTTTCACCAATATATCTGGTGGTTTTCTCTTGGATAATAGCAACACAACTGTTTACAAAAAAAGTGTTACTATTGGACTATCTATTAAGCAAATTATCGTGACCCCACGTTATGGATGGACTGACATTCAGCCACGTTACCAGTTTTCTGCACGGCAAGTTTCGAATAGCAACATTCAATTTTCATTCATTTCAGATCATATTATCGAGAGTTATCCTACCTCCACGTTACAGCCAGACGGACGACAGGACAGACGTCCGTACAGACAGAGGCTGCCGAATTGACGCTTTCAACTTCTCATCGTAAGGTGTGAATAACGAACGCCCGTATTTCCCGATTAATGGAAGTGTCCGCAGAGCGTGGTGGTAGTAGTTATGGTGGTGGTTACGGTGGTGGTTATGGTGGTGGTGACTATGGTGGCGAGCGTCTGACCGATAAACTCGAAGGCCTCCTCGAAGTACTGGCGCAGGTTCTGCTTGTCGCTGTCGTTGGCCGGCAGGCGCTTGTAGTGCAGGCCGCCGCGCTCGTAGTGGTAGAGGGGCAGGTGCGCCGTGACGTTTAGCACCAGGCCGATGCCCAGCCGCTGCAGCTTGCTCAGGTCCTGGGCGTCCTATCGAGTGGCACGCGTGGAGCGAACGGCCGCAGCGCGCCCACAATGGCACGGGCAGAGGGGGGGGATACACGCCAGTGAGGTGGGTTGTGGACTCCCGTAGTGAAAAAAACACAAACAGTGCCGATGACAATGAGTACGCATGTCAATGTTGAACTTGTTTCGCACCGTACGTAGGCAACCATGCTAAGCGGGGGAAGGACAACAAACTAAACATCAAAAAGCGGTTCTAAAGAAATTAGTTTTAATTCTATACCTAAAAGTGCATAGCTCCAGTGACTTCCTAATATCTGAAGGAAAGGCGTCCCAGATGGCCACAGAAAGCACATCTGGCAGCGCGCGGTGCGGTAACTGTTTTTGATGGCACTATGTAACACAATTTTTGTTACTGGGTAGTAAGTGTTATTTCATAATTGCTTATGCCTAAAAAGTATAGAAAATGGCTATTATTCCCCACAAGCTTTTCTTTTGTCATTAGGACAGTGATATTTTGAAATGTACCTACTTTCAATGAGAAAATGGGCGAATTTGTTTCTTTTCGTTACATACCTACAAACCTAACCAGCATAGTTCTAAAGTAAAAAAAATGAGCTTCGTTACTTAAATGAGAACTGAAGCAGCCTGAAAAACAGTGGTGGAATTTCCATATTCCCATGATGGAGGCGAACCTATCAATTGGGCAAACAAAGTTGATTTCTCCACAAAGTGGTATGCATTGTATCGACCCCGGGAGGAATTATGGGTTGAGAAAACCGACAGCCAATTTGAAATGGGCAACCTTCCGATGACGAGCCATTCGTTCTAGAGCTCAGCCACTGGGCTGGTATATTAGTTCACTCTTAGTTAGCCCTAATTGCAGTCGCATTGCACACTCAAGCTTTCTTACACACAGGGATATTTTCAAGTGTGAACCAATGCGGTGTTCACAAACAAAGCACCTCTTACCAGATTGCCCTCTTACGAACAAAGTCACGTTAGCGTGTCTCTATGTATCAGCTGCTTTAGACTTCTTACAAAGTGGTGCTCGTTTTATTGACCCGGGAGACACGATGGGGCCACTGACCACGATGCGAGCTAATAAGCTGCAGAATTGTGAGTTTGAACACATTTTCTACAGTGCTGCCCGACATAATCATGGCACAGAGTCTGGCATCAAATATCTAATTAACCTTTTCCTCAGTATGAAGAAAACCATCTTCACGTAAGGTCCTGCTGCTGCTCACATGATTTAGAGCCAGCTGGAGCAATTTTGGGTTTCTCTAACGGCCAAAAAAAAATCCATTATGGACCCATTGCATGGGTCCATATGTGATCAACGATGTCATTTAAATTATATATTTTTTAATGGCGAGGATTCCTCGTGATTGGTGGGAGGACGGTGATGGGTGATGGGCTCAATTTAACATACATTTCTCCCACCAAACGTGGCGTCCCGTGGCATCGGGTGACGTCGCCTTTGTTCGTGCGAAGACACGCTAGATGAGCACATGACGTAATTTATCTGAAAAAGACAATAAATTGTCCTTAAAATCCCCTAAATCGATTTCTTTCTAATCCAAAACTCATCCATAGTTCCCACCCCCTCTTGGACATGGCTTGCAAAGTGTACGGCCCCACTGGCATGGAATTGCATAGTCCAACAACATCCATCTCAAGAGGCCAGAGTGATCACCCAGCGGCGGCTCCCTCTCTTCAAAGAGAAAAACCCCTACGGGAACGTCTGCTTTTGAGCGATGGGGATGCTACAAAGGTGAAGGTTGCCGTTATTCATGGCTGTTTTGGAGTCCAATTGTATTTTTTTTCATCAGAGTCTTTGTTGACATGACATGGGATGGGAATATACAGCGCTGAGAAGCAGTTGGAAGAACAACAATGGGTTTATTTTATCAGAGCATATTCAGGTATTCAAGTGTCCCTTAATGCTCTAGAATGCCTGCCTTCTCCCCCCTCCTCGTATATTGCATCAGCTGAAATCCGTGGTAAAATACTCATACGGGGCAGCATCAACAACATGAGCTATCACCATCGCGTAACCTTGATGACACATGGCGCGTTATGAAATTTCTTGCCGCTTCAGCAACTCGTACAAATTAAAAAAAAATTGGCAAATTAATTGCTTATTAATCTCGTGCAATGGCCAATCTCTCCCAGAGGCTGGTGGGGGGCGGTGGGGTGGAAGGGGGGTGGCGGGGAGGTGGGCGACTCCCTGTGGCCTTGTGATGACCTCTGACAGCTCGCTCACAAGGGCCCTCACTGCGCGATTGGCCCCGGCCAACGTTTCTGCTCTGCAAGATCGGGCGTTGCGCGCGGCGGGGTCATTGTTGTCGCCAGGTAGAACGCATGCGCTTGCTGTGTCGCATTGCCCGCTCACACTTTTTTTCCGTACATCTTCAGCATTCGGCCTTTGTGCCCTACTCCCAGCTGCAACTCTTGCAGGCCTCGCTTGTTGCAAACGGGACGGTGAACATCGTTGGGCCGTCGCCAGGTTAAATTACGTAGGTTGAATTCAATTGAAACCCACAATTTATTGTTACGTTATTTATCAGTTTTTTTTGGGGTACGTTGTGCGGGTATTAACGTCATTTTAATTTGTATAACCCTCCCACCACCAAGCAGAGCCAATCACATCCAGTTGTCACATGGGCAGAAATGCCAAAACAAGGACAACTTCACGTTTGAGCTGAAGGTAAAGGTGCAGCTCTGCAATTTCTTGCTCGTGCCATTGATTTCGAATCAGAATATATACTTATGCTGGAGGAATCCGATGAGCTATGAAGCTCCTTTTCACAGATTCCCGACATAAGGACCTCCACGAGAGGGGGCTCCAGAGGGTACCTCTAGCGAGAGGGTGTTTGACCTCCTCTTCCACACTTTACCCCACCACATGTGACCTACTGATTCGACTGTGGTGAACCCATTTCTATTGCTGGTCGGACAGAGATCAGGGATTTTATTTTTAAATGTCTGTCATGTTTTTGTATTGTTTGTTGTTGTTGTTGTAACGTTCTTATCAGCCCCGTCTGGCTGGACATAAATCAACTACGCCCGCTCCATTGCGATTTATCTTCCGTGCAGGTTTTTATCCCTCCGTCATTGATTGTAATACAAACATCACTCTTGATTCCTATATGCATCATTCATAAAGACTCAACACATTTAATCAGTAATGCTCGCCCTTAAAGGTAATAGAAACGTACAGCAAACCCTCGCAATGTGCGGGTTCTGGATTTGCGAGTTTTGTTTATTACGCGAGTTACTAAATGTACCCCCTTAATGCAGGTTTTTTGGCTTAGATCGCGTAAATATAAATGAGTCGTTAAACCCACCACCCCCCGACATAGTCAATTAGTAAGGTTTGTCACGTAAACAGAACGTGCCAATTCGTTACTAGTACCAGTCCCTCCAGAAAAACGCGGAGTTTTTTGGTGATTGTTGCGGGCAAAAATCGTTGATTATGCGGCACGTTTTCTTAAAACATGCGATGGAATATGCGGGATATTTATGCAATTTTATGCGATTAAATTGCGGGAACTTGCAACAATTGCGGGAACTTGCAAAAACTGCGGTTTGATGAAAAAGAGAAAAAAAAGTGATTCCGCCAACACCCTATTCACTAGGCTACTACTTTAATGTAAAGAGTCATTTCTTATTACTTCCTATGATAAGCAAGCATACTACATCACAGAAAGTGCTGGGAATATTTAAGTTCTCATCTTGTTTTATTTCAGACATTAACAAACAGATGGCTCAAACTTACAAAACATTGAGTCGAACAAGTTCTGTAGCTTTACAAAATGAATATGCTACAACTTCTGTAAAAATGAATAAATAAAATATTAAAAAATAAAATGTGTGCTTCCTGTTTTACAGAGGTAGCTATGCAAAATAATTTGCCCCCACTGTCATGTAACACACTGGGGAACTGCTTTGCGCGGTCTTTTGCGCTTATGTTTGTTGGCAAATGAGAAAGATTTGCGGGCTTCATCATGGTTTCATTGGCATCGCGGGGTTTGCAGCTTTTCAATGATGTCGCGTAATGAGTGACGTCACTTCATAACGTTCCCATGGCAACAGGGGAAATGGCTGCGCTTGTGTGAAGTAAACGCAACATTTTTCAACTTTCTGCTAAGATATATGTGACTTTTTGCAACGAAAATGCGGGGATTATGAAATCATGCAAGCCCGCATATTTTGCGCGCGGAAATCTGCAATTTATGCGGCGAAAGTGCGGCATATTTGAAAAAACGCGCCCCCCGCATAAATATGCGGACTTTGGCTGATTTAGCGTGAAATCTTGCGATCGCATAATCGCGTTTTTCTGGAGGGACTGTAGTACAGCAACACCGGTGTGTTGGAGAGCAAATCCACAACATTTACAATCTGAGTACATCATTTCACCAGTAATTACAACCAGGTCCATCTGGCGGAGAGCCAGATTTGTGGAGAAATCCTCCTGTTTCGTTCTTAAATAGAGGGATAGATGTAATCACGTCACTTGTGAGCCCTTCACCTTTGAAGGGGGCTCACGAGGAGCGAAACAGGAGGATTTCTCCACAAATTTGGCTGTCCGCTTGATGAAGCTAGTTGTAATTACTGGTGAAACGTCGTACTCAGATTGTAAATGTTGTGGATTTTCTCTCTTAACACACCGGTGTTGCAAAACTAGTAACGAATCGGCACGTTCTGTTTACGTTATGTTTACGTGACAAACCTTACTAATTGGCTGTGTCGGGTGGTGGCGGGTTTAACGACACATTGATATTTACGCGATCTAACCCAAAAAAACCAGTATCATGGATGACATTGGTAGTGAAAGCCTCCTACGTGTTAAACTAAATGTACACTAAATCTCTATTCGTTCCCGCAGGACTCCAGTATTCGTGAGCATGCGTAGCGCCGGACCACCGACGCCGGGGAGGTGCGCGCAGAATGTTGCTACATTTGAAATGGTCTGCGAGGATAAGGCTGCCCGCCTATCCCTCAAGTCTCGCAGTCATCGCGCTCTGAACTCGCTATTGTGCATTTTTATTTCATACGTACTTAGAGTCGACTTCTTTGTACATTTTGGTATAAACGAAACGACTGTGAGGTCCATTAAAAAGAACGCGAATGCAATCGGGGAAAGTGTTGTGTTGAGCGCTCCCCCAGAGTGCTAAAATAATAACAATTGTGCGGCGTTGTTAACAAACACCGGCATCTCCCGAGCAGTCATCCTCCTGAATTCCTCACCATCACCACCACCTCCATCGTCGTCGTGGTTAATGTAGACTCGATGCCTTGCAAAAGGTGTCTATGTGGTGTTTGAACATCTTAACACCTCCTGTGTTATTGCCAGAAAGGGTAAAGCCTCTTCTTCTTTTCATCATTTTGATACTGGCAAAAAGGTCCCAAAAATAATTTTCATCTGTTTCCACCCGTGCGGGGATAAAGCGTTGCTCCCTCGCACGCGTGGGTTTTCCTGTGGGCACTGCAGTTTCCTCCCACTTGTAAAAACAACCCAGAAATTGTGCCAGAAACGTCTTAAAATAAAAACCCAATTCAATGGCCTAATCGTTGATTTCCTGAATAAATAATTTAATTATTGTTCCATTGCCAATGGAAAACACATTTGCTTTATAATGAACCATCTTTGGCCAATTCACCGTGAATATTTCTCATGTAAGGGCTTGATCGTATAGCTGGCAGCTGGTTACTTAGGGGGGCTCTTACCCAGCAATATTAAGACCGTAGATTCTATCCCAGGCTCCCATGCGATATTAAATAAACTCGCCACGCTTAGCAATTTTCATGGTGTCCGCCTGGTCATCAAATGCAGTGTGAAATTAAGCATTGGTAGTATTTGGTTTACTATTCAAATCGGCCAATCCCAGCTTTGAGGTCTTATTTAGCACGAGTGGAGAGCAGATTATTTAATGGAGATCTTTAAAAAGAGCTTTATGGCTCATCAGATTCCTCCAGTATAAAACATATTCTGATTTGCAGAGTAAACATTGCGTGAAGTCGATGATCATATAAAAAAATATGACCATTATTTATTGCTTCAGGAAAACCTTGTTTCGTTTTGAAGTGAGCTTCAAACATCGTCCTGCTTGGGATGTTTGACGAATCTGTTTGTTGAGTATCTTTGGATTGAGAGAGAAAGCTGAGTAGCCGGAGAAATCCCCTGAACGTCAGATCAGAATCTTTATTTATACTACAGGAGGAATCGGATGAAGCTATTAAGCTCTTTTTCACAGATGTCTAGGAGGGGCAGGTCAGCAGGTTACATCAACAAACAATACAAAAACACCGATAGGATTGCAAAGTATAGGAAAGGTAATCAAATCAATAAAAATAAATCAACTAAAAAAAAGTTTTTTTTTTTGGTTTCACACGTAGGTTTTATCCATAACAGAAAGTCTCCACAGTTCTAGGCTGTCACCTGACGAGGTTGGTTGTAATTACCGGCGAAATGTCGTACTCGAATTGTAAATGTTATGGGTTTACTCTCCACCACACCGGTGTGCTGAACTAGTATCTAATTGGCATGTTTTGTCTACGTGACAAATCTGACTATTTGGTTGTGTCGGTGGTGGCAGCTTTAAGGACACACTTATATTTATGTGCTCTAATGCAAAAAAGCCTCTGTTACGGATATTTTTTAAAGCCCACTGAGCTATCCATTATTTTTCAAAAGCGACCTGGCCACAAATGATTGCTCAACAAAGTGGACTTATCGCGTATAAATATATAGCGAACCAAATAATGTGAGAGCAAGGGAAATAAAGAAACAAACAACTGCAAATAAATTACAAAAGTACAAATGTGCACAAGCACGGATTTGCAAACAACCAAACGCAAGTTTGGGCACGGCAGCCCAAACAGCAACAAGTTCCAGACCACAGCAAGAGAGAGGGGTGAGTGAATCACGCAGGAGGTCCCAGCACAAGAGCAGTGAGGAACCACTCCCTTGACGCGGGCGGCGCCTCGCTCTACCCATTCACTTTTTCCAGGGGGCTCCCAACACGGAGCGAAACGTCGGACGTCGCTCCGAACGACACCCTGAGAAGACGTCGGAGAGCTGTTATTTCAAGATGTACGCATGTATCGTGTTGGACTTCTTTCACACCGTGCGTAGGCAACCGCGCTTAGCCTGAGTTGGTGGGGGGGGGGGGAAGGACAAAAAAAATATTAAGCCTTGCAAATATTTAAGGTCTGCACTTTTGCCTCAAGTGTATTTTATTAAAGTGTATTTTACAAGAAGGCAAGGGGTTCTGCTACTTTAAAACCACACTATGAGGCATTTGTTACATGACGGCACAATACAAATGGGAGCTGTTGCTGCTGCTTCTGTTGTCGTACAGAGTTTCTAAGTGGAAACATGTTTAACTTTTAACCTAAATGGCTGCTCACAAAAATATGTATCCCGCTGTCTCCTAAATGCTGCCAATACTACTGGCAAAGGCCGTTAGAAACCTTGGAGTCGTCGCTGATCCAGGACTCTTCTTCTCTTCCCACATCTCGAATAACTACTCCCCTCCAAACACTCTCCTACCTCTGCCCTATCATCTCATTCTACTCCCCTCAACACACTCTCCTACTTCTCCCTTTCATCTCACTCTACTCCCCTCCACGCACTCTCCTACCTCTCCCCTCTCATCTCACTCTACTCTCCTCCACGACTCTCCTACCTCTCATCTCACTATACTCCCCTCCACGTACTCTCCTACCTCTCCCCTCTCATCTCAATCTACTCCCCTCCACGCACTCTCCTACCTCTCCCCTCTCATCTCACTCTACTCCCCTCCACGCACTCTCCTACCTCTCCCCTCTCATCTAACTCTACTCTCGTCCACGCACTCTCCTACCTCTCCCCCTCATCTCACTCTACTCCCCTCCACGCACTCTCCCGCCTCTCCCCTATCATCTCATTCTACTCTCCTCAAACACACTCTCCTTCCTCTCCCCTCTCATCTCACTCTACTCCCCTCCACGTACTCTCCTACCTCTCCCCTCTCATCTCAATCTACTCCCCTCCACGCACTCTCCTACCTCTCTCCTCTCCTCTCACTCTACTCCCCTCCACGCACTCTCCTACCTCTCCCCTCTCATCTAACTCTACTCCCCTCCACGCACTCTCCTACCTCTCCCCCTCATCTTACTCTACTCCCCTCCACGCACTCTCCCGCCTCTCCCCTATCATCTCATTCTACTCTCCTCAAACACACTCTCCTTCCTCTCCCCTCTCATCTCACTCTACTCCCCTCCACGCACTCTCCTACCTCTCCCCCTCATCTCACTCTACTCCCCTCCACGCACTCTCCTACCTCTCCCCTATCATCGCATTCTACTCTCCTCAAACACACTCTCCTACTTCTCCCCTATCATCTCACTCTACTCTCCTCCACACACTCTCCTACCTCTCCCTCTCATCTCACTCTACTCCCCTCCACGCACTCTCCTACTTGTCCCCTATCATCGCATTCTACTCTCCTCAAACACACTCTCCTACCTCTCCCCTATCATCTCACTCTACTCCCCTCCACACACTCCCCTACCTCTCCCCTATCATCTCACTCTACTCCCCTCCACACACTCCCCTACCTCTCCCCTATCATCTCACTCTACTCCCCTCCACGCACTCTCCTACCTCTCGCCTATTATATCACTCTACTCCCCTCCACACACTCTCCTACCTCTCCCCTCTCATCTCACTCTACTCCCCTCCACACACTCCCCTACCTCTCCCCTATCATCTCACTCTACTCTCCTCCACACACTCTCCTACCTCTCCCCTATCATCTCACTCTACTCCCCTCCACACACTCTCCTACCTCTCGCCTATCATCTCACTCTACTCTCCTCCACACACTCTCCTACCTCTCCCCTATCATCTCACTCTACTCCCCTCCACACACTCTCCTACCTCTCCCCTATCATTTCACTCTACTCCCCTCCACGCACTCCCCTACCTCTCCCCTATCATCTCACTCTATTCGCCGCCACGCACTCTCCACTCCAACATCCAAGGCTTTTTGTCAAAGTCCTCAGTCAACCTTGACTTAGTGGGAGGTTGCTCATTCTCCTCTGCTGGCCCCACTGTCTGGAGCTATTTAACTTTTTTCTCTACTACTTATGTCTGACTGATTCTCCTTCTCCGCATTAGAGAAATGTCTCATGTTCGATACAGCATCTTGAGATGCTATATAAATAAAATAATAATTGTATCATGCTATTAGCGTAGATATTAATGGGTTGCATTATTTATCCTTACTACGTCTGCCACGCACGGTGTGATGCATTTTAATAAGCTTGATGGGTAGAGTCTTAAATGGGAATTAGCAGCTGCGTTAACACTGCCATGAATGGAAAGTGCCTGTTCATTAATAATTCACGTCATCTCGTCTTAATTATTTACTGGCAATGCCAATTGGCTCACATTTGAGTGCCTGACCCAATAATATAATTGTGTAAATTATGCTATGTTGAAAATTATGAAGCTTAGCTATTTCAAATTTAGTTAATTTCCAGAAGAAATATTAATTCCCTTAATTTCCGTTGAGAAGAAAATGACAGTATGTCTTCCGCTTGCAGAATCTGTTGGGGTCCTGGGCCTCCTCTAGGTCGACTCAGCCTCAAATGAGTACCTGGTGCGATGTGTACTCGTCATCACCATGGCAAAGATGAGGGCTGCCGGGCGTGGTGCTGGCCACCCGCCCCCTCGTCCGCCATGCCGGCCTTCATAGGTGCTCGCTAACTGCACTTGCCCAAAAAGTCTGTGCAGGCTATATGGGGGATTTTTGTCTTTGTGTGTGTGTACCCCGGATTGAATCCAATACAGCCCTGCAATCTCTTCCTCGTGCCACTTCTGGCAAAAGGGCCTCGACGAGAGGGAGCTCTGCAGAGCCCCTCCAGAGGCATTGGCTCTACCCTTGCTCACTAAGCAGACATCTAGGAAGAGGTAGGAGTACCGACTCTTTACCCCCACCACACGCGGACCTGCTGATTAACTGTGGTGTACCTATTTATACTGCTGGGTGGACAGAGGCGGGGGGCGGGGGTTGAGATGCAAGAAACTTCATTGTTTCAACTGCCGTGCCGGGACGTCGGACCGGCGCTCTCTGCGTTGCAAACCGCAGTGTGCTGAGCGTTGCGCCATGGACAGCATCCTCTCTCTCTCAATGAGAGCAACGGAATGCGCTCAGAGCAGGGGACCAAAGAATATCTGCAGAGTGTCGTTCCCAGTCGTGTGTACTGCTATGTAAACTGAACAACTATTTTATTTATTAACCAGATGAGGCCCAATCTTTTTCAGAAGCGACCTCGCCACAAGCGATAGCTCAACGAAGTGGCTCATCACGTGGAAATGTATAGCAGCCAAATAATCGAAATGCACGTTGAATGTAAATGTGGAGGGAAAAACCGGGAGGAACCCTGAGAAAATTCCACGTGACCACGGGGAGAGAGAACGTGCAAACTCCAAAGATACAGACGTCAGGGTCGGAATGGGGATGGAACTCACGACCTCCTTCATACTGAGTGAGGTAGTTAACATCACGCCACCACGACGCCTTATATATATGCGTGGTGGGCACGGTCTAATTATGTAAAATGTTGATAACACTGAAAGATCCTATGCTAGGTTCACAACATAATAATTTGTTGAATGACAATGATTAGCACCCCCCGTATATGCCAGGGCGTCTCAGGGCACTTTACATCATCACAGCTCATCTCCCTGCAGGCAAAAGGTGACTCAGCACCCGGCCTGCAAAACGGACATTAGTCTGCCAGAAGGTGCAAGCAAATTGCTACGTAACACATTCCTGCTGCGGAGGGAGCTGGTAGGAACGTTGGGTTGCTCGGTCAATGGCCAGGGTCAACGGCGGCGTGGTGTATTCCGCAAATATGGCCGACTGTGAGGGCGGGCACAAGCCGGCGTGAGTAGGTTAAACGTTAAGTTTTATAAGGGCACCACGGGGTGACCAGCCCCTCCCCACCCAGCCCCACCCCACCCACCCCCCACCCAGCCCCACCCTCCCCACCCAACCCCTCCCCACCCTCCCCTCCCCACCCAGCCCCTCCCCACCCTCCCCTCTCCACCCAGCCCGACCCCTCCCATTTTTGGATGCACAATGGACGGACGAACACAATAATCCCCTGTGGGCTGGTCGAACCAGGTGGTTCCTACCAGTATAATTCCCATTGAGTAACAGAGCAACATCTGCGAGTGGAAATGCATGGCAGTGGAAAGAGCTCGATGCACGACGTACATCGTTTTGTGGATGTGAATCTTTTGACCACATCTGGCGCGACTCATTGCGAAAACAAGAGTGATCCCCCGCTGCACCGGAGAGGAAATGGGGGATGCGTCTCCACGTTCGCCGGCAGAGGGTCACATCGGTCGCTCATCTGATACATTTCCTCGAATTTGTTTTTATATTGTTGAACACCATAATCCTTGTAATGGCATCGGATTTAACCGCGGTTCACTGAAAGGGCACGCGTGTAAATGTGTACCACGTAAAAGGCCCCCCCACCCCCTTCGCAGTGCACGGGGAACGGCAGGCAGAGAAGTCTGCGAATGAAAGTTTGGTTGCGGTATTTTATCGGGTGCCTTTAAACAGCTGAAGACGCCGTGACATTTTGGGATGAATTCTCGGCACAAGGAAAGGTTTGTATGGTCGTACTAAAGACCGAGTTGCAAACAAGTGCACAATTAATGTAAAATCGAACTGAACTACGCACTTCATGTATAAGGTAAAGTAAACTGCAATGCGTGTATTTTAAATATTTAAATCAAGAGAGTATACCAATTCAGAAGGAATTTTACACTGGGGCATACGCCTAGAAAGACAAACATCCCCCGTATGGCCTTCAACAGACTGTTGGGGTAAGCGCTGTTTACGAGCACCTATGAAGATTGCCATGGCACACGAGGTGGTGGGTGGCCGATATCACACACGGTCGCCTTTGTCTCCCCAGTGGTGATGTTTACACACCACACCAGGTGCTCATTTGAGGCTGAGTCGACCTAGGGGAGGCCCGGGACTGGTTCATATATTCGTCACTGGTGTTGGCCGTGAGCTGGAATCAAACTCGGTTCGCCAGGTTCGAAGTGCAGAACGCTAACCATCACACTACCGCTCCCCACACATATGCTTACATACACTTACATACAGATGGATATTTAGATATATCTATATGTAGGCAAAGTATTGTTAACAGATGGATGGACATATAAACAATGCAGTAAGCAGACAATCCGGCGTTTTTTTTATGGCTCTGGTTAAAAAAACATTCGATCTGTCGCAAGCGCAGTATTATGACTGCCAACACCTGTGTGTGGTATTTTGTCAGTCAGCAGTGAGTGTCTCGAGATCACCTTCCTGATTTATATCCAGGCACGTGAAGCAGCCGCACGCATGCGCGAGATTCGGCTGCGGAAATTTGCATGACTTTTTCCTCTTAAAAAAAGATGAAGAGTGACTTCTCTCAGCCGATCGCAACTGCCGAGCACATTACAAACGAGAACGATATTCCCGAATATATCGAGGTCATTTACATTTGATGTATTTACGAGAAATATGGATCCTGCTGTGGTATCAGAATCTTTACTGAAGACTGGCGGAATCCGAATCTCATTTTTTCACAGACGTCCAAGTTATGGTTTGCACGCTGGAATTTAATTTGGTCTCCCGGCGCGACAGTCAAAACAATTGGCAAGATTTTCAAATCCTGCCCCTCTTTCGCGTCGCTTCACCCGGCAGAGCAAATGGGCGCACCACGGCAAGTGGATCGGTGAGTGGATTTCAGCGGGGGTAGCGGGCAGGTACACTTCCCGCCTCTTCGACGATGTATGGGCAGCGTTGAAGAAGAGGTCAAATCGCCTTGAGAGAGAGAGGCTCTCTGGAGCTCCCTCCAGTTGTGGCACCTTCTGGCAGCGGTGGCGTGAGCAATCCAGCTGCCACATTTACACTCTCTACTACAGAGACTTTGCCTCTCAGGTTCAACGAGGATAATCCCAAGAACCTTATGCCGTACGTGTAAAATATTATGATAACAGCCTGGTTACGCTTACCCATTCCAAGACATCTGGGCAGCGTGGAAGAGTACCAGAATCAGAACATTTACATTGAAGGAATCCGATAAGCCATAAAGCTCTTTCTCAGAGATGCCCAGTGGTAGGCCAAACGGCCTGTGCAGCTCCCTTTACCGGCGGAGGCACCTCCCCCCACCCGCAACATCAGCGGCACGAGCGGGGAGAAATCGCAAGCGGGCTGCACCGATGTAACCACTTTTTCCAAAATCAAAATTCACCTGCTCGTTGCCGAGGAAGAGGAAGGGCAGGATGGGGGAGATGTCCGCATTCTCGATGTCCGGGGTGGAGGGCAGCGGGGGCAGCGGGGGCCCCGCTGCTCCGCCACCGGAACCGTCCACGGGCTGCAGGAAGCTGGCGCACAGGCTCTCGTGCTGCTGACGGAAGCTGCTGAGGCCTCCTGCACGCAGGGCACCGCACCGGCACCGAGGGGGGGGGGGGAGCGACATTGGATCAGTTTGGGGGTCACGCGTGGCGGCTGTCGTCGCCCGCGACCGGCAAGACTGAAGACGCGTGAGATGTTAACCACCTCGTCTGGTATGCAGCAGGTGGTCGTGGGTTCGATCGCGACCCCCTGATGCCTGCTGTGTATGTGGCGTCTGCATGTTCTCCCCGTAAATTGCACTCACTTCAGTTGGTGGTTGGCATTCGAAGTGGATTGTGACCCTCAAAGGAACGGTGTCGACTCCCCCCCCCGCCACGTGATCCGTGGATCAAACAAATCACTCGAGACGCAGGTGTACGGCAGCAAGAGCAGTTTAGGCAAATGCTGTCACAAGAGGTCACACGTTTGGCACAACGGTCCTTCACTGACTACGTGTGATGAATGTTCTCCCCGTGTTCGCGTGGATTTTTCTCCGGGTCCTTCGGTTTTTCCCTCCACATTTAGAATCGGCATGCATTTAAGAGTATTTGGCTGGTATAAATTTCCGCGTGATAAGCCACTTTGTTAAGCTATCATTTGTGAGGAGCAGGTCGCTTCTGAAAAACAGCGATATAGGAGCTCAGTGGGCCTTACCTGGTAAAGTAAAAAAGTTTAGTTTTAGTTTAGAATCGGTAACTCACAAGAGCTCAACGCGGCCATTTCCGTTGGCGCCACTGTACATTGCCATTCCTTTAAGTTCCACAGTCCACAGTCATACTCTAAGGTCTGCTCTTGCAGAGTGGGTATTTATATATTTATACAAAAATGAAAAAAAAGGCCTAAAACATTGCAAAGAAAATAGGTTTAAGGGAAAACAAATGTTGAGCAAGAATTTAAGGAAGCTATTAGTGCGTGTTCAAATAAAGATTAGAGCATGACGACGGTATGCGCGTTTTTGAGATGTGGAGATTTAAATCTAGGAGAAAGCAGAATGTGAAATGTGGAGCAGGAGGATTTAAAAAGTAGGCCAACATAAAAAAAAACATTAAGAAGTCGTACAAAATAGTGAGAGAAGAGAAAATAATACCGCAAAATACTGAGGGCAGAACCGGGAAGGGAGACCAGTCATCACTTGGAATCATTTTAATCGGCCTGACTGAGATGTCCGTTGGCATCTCAAATAGCGATGGGGCAAGCGCCTTCGTGCAGGGAGGGGCTGGGTGAGGAGGGAGGGGCTGGGTGGGGAGGGAGGGGCTGGGTGGGGAGGGGAGGGTGGGGAGGGGCTGGATGGGGTGGGTAGGGCTGGGTGGGGAGGGGAGGGTGGGAAGGGGCTGGGTGGGGAGGGTGGGGAGGGGCTGGGTGGGGAGGGTGGGGCTGGGTGGGGAGGGTGGGGTTGGGTGGGGGGTGGGAGGGGTGGGGCTGGGTGGGGGGGCTGGTCACCCCGTGGTGCCCTTATAAAACTCAACGTTTAACCTACTCACGCCGGCTTGTGCCCACCCTCACAGTCGGGGATATTTGCGGAATACACCACGCCGCCGTTGACCCTGGCCATTGACCGAGCAACCCAACGTTCCTACCAGCTCCCTCCGCAGGAATGTGTTTCAGCGACTGATGTGTGTGTCCATTTTCTTGTGTCGTGAATCCCGAAATAGCCTGATGCTCCAGCTAACAGTCCCTTGTCACAGACGAGTGAAGGTGCAATAAGGTGCCGGGTCAGATGTCGATGCAAAGGCAGCGCCTTAGGCCTCAGTTTAACACGTCGGCTTTCGTGATCAATGTTATCCATAATAAAGGTTTTTGTGTTCAGATCACGTAAACTATAAATGTATCGTTAAACCCGCCACCACCACTCGACACAGCCAATTAGTGAGGTTTGTTACCTAAACAAAGCATGTCAATTTGTTACAATTGTGGGTTACAACATCCCGGTGTGCTGTACTCGTAATGAATTAGCACGTTTTGTTTACGTGACAAACCTCACTAATTGGCTGTGTCGGGTGGTGGTGGCGGGTTTAACGACCCATTTATATTTACGCGATCTAACCCAAAAACCTCTATTATGGACTTAAGGCCTCGCCTGCACTTTCCTCTCTCTCGACCAGGGGTGTGGGCTACTGTGTGTGTCTCGTGGTATCCGGACATCTCCATTTGTTTACCGATGGCTCGAAAACTAAAAAAAATCGCGCTATTTTTGAGTCCACGTATATCTCCCTCTTAACAAGGCTACACACTTGGGGTGACAGTGCCTTTGCAATTGCGGCACCTAAACTCTGGAACTCCTTTCCCGTTCGAGTAAAGTCACGTAGGCATAAAATAAAATAAATCACGACGTTTCGGGCGCAACACAAGCATCCATCATCATGTTAACCATTCATTAAACCAAGGCAGCATCCCATTTTTCATGGTATTTGAAAGTAAAAAAAAAGTATTTTTTCCGACAAAAAGTAAATTCCTAATTTGCAATCTGAGCTCACACTAGTCCACAGTGGTACTCTCTTTTTTCACAACAGCAGGCCACTTGCACAGACCACTGAATCTGTGTTCAATTGGCAAGCACGACGAGCAATCAATGTCCTCCATTTAACCAGGTGGCAGCCAAGGCCAGCCAGTCCATTTTATTGACATTTCGAATTTAATAAAGAAAAATTCCCCTGGAAAAGCCTAAACTGCTTAAACTGCCCCATGTTTTGTGTTTTTTTCCAGGGACCAAATTCATGACGAAGGTTTATATTGATATCGCCGCTGCTTTCACAAACATAAACCTCACACGTAGCCTTGGGTTAAGCGTAGCTTTACAAAATGTGTATAAGACTAAGTTTGTCCCTTGAGGTGCTCCATATTCAATGTGATTAAGGACCATAGAAAGCTTATGTTGGGGAGGGGTTTTGCAAGCATGGCTGCGGTTGAGGCCAATATTGTTTCCTGCACTAACTTTTATGACATCAGTATACAGAGAGCTGAGCGACTGTGCTAAATAGGCAGACATGGTAAATAGGCTACACATTGATGATTTTCTGATGGGAATCGATAACAGACAAAGGTCCCCTGTGTAGCCCACGCAGGCAGTCGGGGCAATTGCCGTTAGCGAGCGGAACCTATGAAGACCGGCATGGTGCACGAGGGAGTGGCGTGGCCCGCACCACCCTCGGCCGCCTTTGTCTCCCCAGTACTGATGTGTACACACACTGCACCAGGCATTCGTTCAATGCTAGGTCGACATTGGGGAGGGCCCACAGACGGTTCAGTTTTTCGCCACTTGATGTTGGCAGTGAAAGGGAATTTAACTCGGGTTGCTCGGTTCGTCATGCAGCACAGCTGCACGCGTTTATAGTGTAGCCACTCAATTAAGTTCCCCAAGAAGCTCCCCCAACGTCGGACACCGTGCCGAATGACACGCGGCGTGACCCGCGTTGACATCGCAGCGCTACAACACGAGTGAGAGTTCCCGCACACGTCTGATTCTCCTTGGTGACAAAGAAACCCCGAGGTTTCGTCTGCCTTGAGTTCATGCGTTACCATAAATCCTGAAGGATATTATGAATACCCAAGATAAAACAAATCGTGAAATACATTCTGAACAAAATATGAAGCAGTTTCTCTCTCTGAGAATATAAATTCCCGTGGAGTTCTTCTCAATGTATTTATGCTGCAAACATCCCCAAGGTGCTCACTGACCCCTTTACATGCCACCCCTAGGCCCAAATAATAAATGTGACAGTGTGCTCCTGGGTTCAGTGTGGTAGTTTTCCATCAATTCCATCAAAGTAGAAGCCATGTAAGTGTAGATGTGCTTTTTTTCCTTAAAACCTCTGGGATAGAGGTCCTGCTTTAAATTAATGTTCAGTTCTGAAAGAGAGATGGGAATAACTCGGTCAGCTAAATAATAGCCCAGCGGTCATTGATCATGCTCACCGATGATCCTGTTCACATAAAGCCAATGATTTACTTTCTATTGACACCGGGCTATGTGTTGTGGCATATGAAGTGCAAGAACATAGCACAATATAATATAAAGAGGACATTAACATCCATGGGCCTTAATCAAGAAGTCCATGGGCTGTATGCATGGTGGCCCAAAAGTCAGGACATATTGTTATTTTATTTAACACTGGAAATTTAAGCATGTTATATTGTGTATTCTTTAAGTCAATATTTTATCTATGATCATTTGTTTTCTTCTTCTTCCTGTGGGGGTCACCTCAAATCAGTGGTTTACAAAACTCGACCAAGAACCCTGACTGAATTGAGACCACAAAACACAATTGATGATTGTTAAAAAATTACAGCTGGAATCCAAAGTAAAATGTCTCAAATTAATTTCGGAAGAGAATTAATGCCTGCATTAATGTTAATGTGAGTCAGTTTGAACGTTTGGTAAAAATAAATTAAATAACCCTATGTGTCCTGACTCTTTTGGGCCACCCTGAAAATGTGACATTATTTTTTAAGAATAGGACATTACTGATTGGATACTACACCATCCTCCTCGGTCGTAGCTCCTGGGAGATAACAAGAACCACAAACTTGGACATCGCGTTAATGTTATTTTATTTTTGGGTTCTGTTTGGTTACATTACTCCCCCCCCTTCTCCCATTTTCTTCCTCTCCCCCCACGCCCCCCCCCCTTAAATACACTGTTCCCGATCGTTCGTTCAATAATTTTGAGCGTGCCTAATGTTTAGTCTGTTATACGTTACCCTTACTTTTTTCCCTGCTGTTGAAATTCCCACCGTACTGGGTTATTTAATTTTAAAAATGTTTTCTAATGTAAATACAAAAAAAGGAATAGAACAGTATGGTTTCTGTGCCATCGTTTAATGTTTTTTTATTCCAAATATCCAATTACCCACAATGCCAAGTTCAGAAATACATTTATCTTGTATGTATGTTGAACTTCTTTCACACCGTACGTAGCCAGTCGTGCTAATCGGCAGCACGAAATGAACGTCTCTGAAAACAATGCAAAGAAGCTGAAAACGAACGGGAGGTGGGGAGGGGGGTTGCCTCTTGTTCAACCAGGCAAGAGGGCGACAGCAGGCCACGCCGTAGGCAAGCAGACTCGTTCATAATTCAGGAGGAGCAAGCGGGGATTTTCTTCTAGGCACGGTTACTGCATGCCAAGCCCCGTGCACACCGCCTGTCAATGCCTCTGAATCACAATCTGTGTTGATCCTGGAGAAATCCGACGGGCTGCGGAGCTGTTTTTCACAGGTTTCCAGTAGGGGCATGCGGTCAAAAAGTCACAACGATGAACGATAAAAACAACGATAGGAGTGCAGAGTATAGGAAAGGTAAGAAAATCACGAAAAGTAAATACGTAAAATAAAACGTAACTATTTTTTTTTAGTTTACCAGGTAAAGCCACTGAGCTATTGAAGTGGCTTTTATCGTGTGAAAATGTATAACAGCAGCCTAACAATCTATATACCTAACAAGTGTCTGTCTGCAGACCGGCCGCAAAACCGTTGAGCCCTTGCAAAAAAAATGGTGTCTGAGAATAATTCCTTATCCAGAAGAACTTCACGATGGCGCTCGTTTTCATGTGTTTTTTTTAAATCACCACCAGTAGAAACGAAGACGTCTATGCACGTAAGGTTTAAAGGGTTATAGGTGCAGCTCTGCAATTGCTTGCTCATGGGACTGCAAGGCAGAATGACCTCCACTAGACTGAGCTCGAGAAAGCCCCTCCTCGCGAGGTAATCTTGGCCAACTCTTCCATGCCGCTCAAACGAGTTGGAAGAGGTTGGAGTCCCCACGATTTGCACCTCCGATTTGCGCGGTTGGCTACGTACGGCGCGAAATTAATTCGACGTACATACGTACATTTTACCCCACAACACATGGCCTGCCGTTCAACTGATTGGGGGTACCGATGTATGTACAGAGGTGGGGTGGCCAGAGTTCACAAATGCCGCCGGGAGAACGAATCAAACCGACAACCTCTGGATTCCAGTGAGCCAACCATTACACCCACGGGAAAAAAAACCCAATGTGTAGTATATATTCTGTACAGTACTAGTATTGCGTATGGCAGCATGTACAGGAGTAAAATGCCAATGTTCGGGTCTTTTCCGCGATGAGAGGGCTTCAGGAGAGAGTTCGTGTAGTTTTGCTGTACCTCCTCTGGTGATGGGGCGCAGGCTACAGTGGTTATTTTTTAATAATTTGGGGTACATGGCCACCGGGGCGCTATGACCGGTCTTTAATATATATCCATGTGTCTCTATGAATCTCTATGGGTTTACGATGTGGACCAAAGTTTGGGTTGCGTAGCCACAGTGGCACAACTGTGGCTTGTATTTCAAGTCCCATTTCATAATGGAGGTGGGCCTGTTGATGTTCCCATGCGGTCGATGGTGACAGCAACCACAGCATCTTCTGAGGAGGGATCTCAAAGCCGGGAGGTGTGACGTTTGGGTCGAGAATTAGGTGTTTATTCTGAACAGTGCTAATTTACGTGCAGCACTGTACACAAACAAGCATGAGATCTGGCATCCGACGACGCCCGGTTGTGCATCGCGGTCCGTCGGGGCATCTGCTGTCAGCGAGCACCAGCGCTGGATTAAGATGTTGCAGGCGCTTGTGGGGTCTCCAAGGGGCCCTAACCAGTTAATGGACGGTGCGGAAATAACTCTTGAGACTGGTCTGCTGACTGAGCAGTGGAAAAGGGTCCACAGATGGTCACCACTTAAGCCCCCCTCCCACCAGGAGTGCCACGGGGCCCTGCCATGTGGCGTAAATGCCAATAATTAAATTATGACCGAGTGATTTCCTCTTAAAACTGGCACAGCACCCCAGGGGTTGCTTTTAGCGAAGCTGACCTGGAGGAGATCCAGTCCAGGTTAATAGACTCCCATTTATTTATATATCTAAACCAGCAGTGGTTTAGACTTGACTCGACACTGATGTCAGCCGTGGCCGGCAATTTGAACTCGGGTCACGAGGTCTAAACCGTTTGCCCCCTACCTAAGTGCCGTGCAATCCACTCGCCCTGCAACGTACAGTGCGTACTGTATTCACGATCAACTTTCCCTTTATTTTGTTACGAAGATAAAAATGTTTTGAAGACCCTGAGGCCACTTGTTTTTTTCTGTCTCTCTCTCTGTCTCGTGAAAATTGCTTCCAGAGAGCGAGGTGATGCGCTCGGGTTACTACTACGACTGCTTGCAGGCTGTTCCCATGCCTCACCGCTTGTTGGAATGTTATTGGTGTCTCCCGTCGAGTCGAGCTGTCTGAGACAATTGACATTGTAAGAGTCAATCAGCTTTAGCCCCTGCCCTGCCTGCCGTGGTAAAAGCTTGGCAAATACAATGCAATGGCAGCAATAAACACTTACATGGATTTATATAACTCGAGGAAGAGGGGGTGGTGGAGGAGATGTTGAGGGGGGGATTGGGGGGGAGATGTACATGTAATTTAAAATTAAACGTGTTTGAACATACATATGGGTTATTGCGGAGTCTTTGAACGCAGGATGAGGTATCTATGATTAAATGCGATGAAGATTAATAATGAACCATGTAGAGACATTAATAAAGCGCACAATAATCCGTTTATTTTGCGTGAGATCACCGCGTTGGTATAATGTAATTTTTAACTATAACCATCCACCACATGCCAAAGCCAATGAAATTAAGTCGTGTATGTAATTGCCAAATATGGCAATTGATTTGGTTTAGTTGCAAAACCGAGAGGAGTGTTGAAAACCAAGTAACAGTTTGAACATTTTGTATGACGTTTCACTGTAAATTACACCCGGCAAGTCAAAAAACTCTTATCAATGACACCTTGAATAGAGCTGTTTGTTGCTGACCGTTTGGCGTTTTAGGCCTTTGGACCTTTGCTCAGCAACCCTGATTTAAAAAACAAAAACTCCACAATATTGTACTCTTAGCTATATTGAATGGGTCACCATCTGCCTGTGCGCAGTGGGTCCTCCTCTGGCTACACGTATCATATTTAATTGGGCCTCTGTGGATATGTCCGTACTCTATAAGCACTGAGTGTGGCTTTAAGCTGAATTAAATGTCAAACCAAAATTGTAAATGTTTGTGCTTGATATGATCAGCAATTGGGAAACTTGTTTTAACTAATGCTGAAGGACGAACACGATCTGATCCTGATGCACCAGGACTGCAGGACTTCTCTACTTATGAACGAGTTAGGTTCCAGAGGTCTATTCGTAAGTCGATTTGTTCGTAAGCCCAACTTTACTCCTGTCGATTCCAAACATGTTGTAAGGCACGTACACTAAACACGGGGAATGGTTTTAAAAATTGTACAATCTCCTGGTTCTTCGTGTTCTGCATCAGTGGATGCCACCACCGCCATCTATTGCGCAGCAATTTAACTTACGACTCTCAGTCCGAACAGGCAACTGGACATACAGACAGATTTGTTCATATCTCTGAAAATTCACGAGTCGAATGTTCATACGTAGAGGAGTCCCTGTAATACCGCCGGCACATCCGAGCCGAGTCAGCGTTGGGAGCCTCACAGTACGAGGGGTCTTTCCACTGCTCTTTTGCCGGGCCCGAGATGGAACCAAACTGTGAAACTCTGGCCTCACAAGAACACATTTGAAAATAGCCTCTGGTCGAACACGGCCAGAGGAAGTATTCATTATTTTTCAAAATAATATTTGACATTTAAAACTATTAAAACTTTTTTTTACCAGGTAAGGTCCAATGAGCTATATAGCTCTTTGTCAACGAAGTGGCTTATCTCGTGGAAATACATAGCAGCCAGATACTCTAAAAGCATGTTAATTCTAAATATGGATGGAAAAACCGGAGGACCCGGAGAAAAATCCACACGACCACGGGGAGAGAGAGAGACACGCAGAACTCCAAATATACAGCAGGTGTTACAGTCGGGATCAAACCCACAATCTCCTGTATACCAGGCGAGGTAGTTAACATCTCGTTACCGCAGCACGGCTTAGGTTTTGAAGTGTAAAAAACACAACCTAGCGTGCCTCCAGAGGTGTGGGCATTGCCAAAGCGCGGCTGAGCCGTACATTGGATAAGAGCTTATAACATAGCTGTGACAAAGACAGCATTTGTGCCTGTTATTAATTAATTTCATTATTCATAATTCGTTGGTGCCGTGTAAGTGATCATTTGCGGGTAATTGGGATGATTGATAATTGTTCGACGAGCTTAGCACGACAAAGGGTGTTGGGCGTGCAGTGCACTCGATGAGAGATTCGCCTTCCACTCTGAGCAGGCTCCTGTTGGGCGCGCTAACAAAACTCCACCGTGGTTTATCGCCGGCTCTCTCGATGCCTTCCTTGCGTGACGCCGGCGACTCGGGGACGAGATGGGGGTCTCCAGTTACACGTTACCTTTTCGGGCGGCGAGAGGGGAATCCAACGCGAGTCAATTGTTGTACTGTACTACGCTCCCACCGCCCACGTGTGTTGGGGCATTGTCAAGTAAACCACTCGGGACCCATATAAAGCGTAGAGAGATCCACATCCAGCAGTGGATTGGCAAAACACTGTGTGCGTGTACTTATAGGCAGCATGCAAGAGTAGAAAATGCCCTTTGGAGGGCCTCCCTTCTCCACCATCTGTGATGGCATGATTGCTGAATGGATGCAGGGCTGACCTCTAACATAGGGAGGGTTTTGTTACACCCACATTTGGTCTGAATATATTTTTTGCCACCAAAACCGATGTTGTTGTAGCGAGCAAAAGCGGGCTCAAAAATAAACACGATCTCTCGACACGAACAATAGGAGTTCGTGATTGGTGACACATGTTTCACTGAGTGTTTGGGCTTACAAAACAAACTGCTGACGTTTTTATACGCACGTATGCATGTCAAACTTTTCCGCACTGTACGCGGATAACCGTTAAATGGTAGTTTTGGATAAAAAAAAATATAATTATTAAAACGCACAAAAAAACGTGCCCTTTCAAGTTTCCCGTTTTTGGTCACCAACTTATCACTCAGATGTCCACAGTTTTTTTTACTTTTTATGGTCATTCTAAACAGCGAGTCAGTACACTGCCAAAAAAGAAACCCGTTGACACGGTTGCATTGAGGGAAATGGCGACGTAAGAATTTGAAACTAGATATCGTATGAATGTCTCCCCCCCCCCGCCATGTGATAATCATCCATAGGTATGGCTCTCCATGTACGCGTATCGTTGTTTTTTGGCTACGTTACGGCCTGAGTATGAAAAATAATCGTGTTCATATTTGGAATGAAAAAATATATATTATACACTGTCAAGATTTTTATCGCTATGAGCACAAACTGCTGTAACTTAATGACTGCAATCATTATACCAGTGGGTAGAAAGAATAATGTAATTTAAAACAAGCACATTCTATTTCCTTAGATTGTTGATACAATTAGTCCAACACGGTACAGAGTGGTTGCGCAACTATGTTATTCTACCTGGGATATGTCAGAACCATAGCCATGAATAAGACAATTTGGGCAAAGCAGACTGTGTAACAATGAATTTAGTAAAAACAAATTCTGTAATATAACTTTGATCATCTCGGAAACATTCCTCTAGCCTGCGCTAAAGCTACCAGCCCTATTTTGACCATTTGTAGACGTCAAACTTTTGTGTTTCTGGCATCTGACAAAATATTCGAGAAACATGGATTACATACAACACAATATATATTCATGAATATAACAACAACAACACTAACAATAAAGTACAATGTGTGTGACATAAATAGTGTAGTGTTAGATGTGTTTGGTTTATATGTTATATATTTATAAGATGCCAGTAATGGGGGTGGCTGGGTGGCTCAATGAACTCGTAAAGTACGTGCATCTGTCGCGTATACAAAGTGGGGAGCAGTGGCGCAGAGTAGTTAGGACGTGGTGCCACTAACTCAGCGACCCGAGTTCGTTTCTCACCCGCGACCAATAACAGTGGTGAATATTTGAACTGGTCTTGGGCCTCCCCTAGGTCGACTCAGCCTTAAATACGTCTGGTGCAGTGTGTGAAAATGGCTGCCAGGAGTGGCGCTGGCCACCAACCCCGTTGCGTGCCATGCTGCCTTTCATAAGTGCGCACTAACTGCAACTTGTTCCAACAGTCTGATGAAGACTATATGGGGGATCGTTTTTCAAAATCTTATTCCAAGTAAAATAGTGGCTTTATTCAGAAAGAGAACGTGAAGATAGCATACGACAGCTAAATGTTGTAGAAATGATGATGCAAAAAAAATGTCGCACACACATGCTAGGATGGGGGAGAGCCACGTGACAGAGACAGGCGATGGAGTGGTCCCCGCGGGTTTTGGAAATGGGTTGCAGTCAACCGCACCGGAGCATCATCAGGTCGATGGGCAACATCTCATTCGTGAATGGAAAAAAAATAAAGGCAAGCCGCAGAAGTAGCGCGATTATGGCCGTGCAACCAAAAACTATGGACAGTGCAGCAAAGTGACTGCAGTCTGCGCTCCTACAAAGGATACATCGCAAAATAACACAAACTCTCTCCTGGAGCCCCGCCACGGCTGGCAGATCTCCAAGTTGGCATTCAGCTCCCGAACACATTGCCACGCACAAGGAGACCGTGTCGGGGGGGGGGCTGAGCTTGGAGGTCCACCGTTGCGTCCACTGTGCAGCAGCTGTGCCCCTGGCAGAGAAGCAGGGAGCGCCGGCGAGATGTTGTGGGAGCACCATCGGTGGCTATGGCCGTGACGACGTCCTCTTGTGAACTCGCTTGTTGTGTTTAATTTAGTTGTCCTGACCCCCCCCCCGCATCTCCGATCAGCACGGTTGGCTATACGTACGGTGCGAAAGAAGTCCAATATACGTACACTATACACTACAATAGACACTACACAATACTAGCTTGTTAGGCCGTCCTCGGACGGAAGCTGTAATATTAAAGATGTAAGTTAACGTTTTATTGTGTGATTGTTAATTTTATTATGAAATGTAGCACTTAAAGAAAATGTTCTTAACTTAAAAAATTTAATTAAGGACTTTGGAATATTTCTCGGTATACGATATTTTGTGTGAATCTCTTATCACTGTTCAAAAGGTTTCCCTGCTGTTGGCTATCCTTGATGAACACTTTGATCCGTTGAGGATATTTAAATCTAGACAGAGCCACGTACAACTGGCCATGGGAAAATACGGGTCCATTGAGATAAATACCCACATTTTCAAAAAGTCTCACCCTGCGACTTGTTGATCGTCATCGCATACACAGGAATTATCAGAATTTGTCGCCGTTTCAGTACGAAAGGAAGAGTGACATCACTTGGGGCTAGGTCGAGTCTCGTGATGAAGACGATTTCGCCTCGGTTGAATTCCGATACAATATCTGCGGTGGTCAAGCTATTTTGTCATGATTAGACAATCAAACACGTTCCATTGCAAAGGCCATTCTTCGGCTGTGATGCGGCGCATCATTTTTTATTGCCTTCACTTTCTATAAAGATACGTAAAATCGAAAGTGAATTTGTGTAAATGAATGTTCATAGCCGCTCAACCTTCTTCTACCGTTAGTCTAAAAATCCAGGCACACATGAATAATAATGAGGGGGGGGGGAGGTGCATGTGGAGTGACGTCACACGCGGGACACACACACACAGCCTTGTTTTGGCTCGTTATATTAGTTGCTGCGTTGATTTCTTTATTAGCTTTACTTTCCATAAAGAAAGGTCAAAATGAAAGCTAATTTGCGTAAACAAATTTTTGTTTCCGCTCCACCTTCTTCATTCGGAGTGACGTCACCCGTTCATGATTATTAATGACGGGGGGGGGGGTTCCATGTGGAGCACCCCAGCTGTCCATGATTATTAATGAGGGGGGGCTGATCGACGTGGAGTGACGTCACGCGCGTTACACACAGACCTTCTTGGCTCACTATATTAGTGACACTACAAACTACACTATTATACACTACACCACTATACTAGATTGAAAACTCCTTTCATTCGAATGGGTTTTAGTGTTTAGTGTGGCCACATATAGGTGTGAAAGAAGTTCAACGTGCGTGCGTACGAGACGCGGTGGAGCTCCCAAGTCGTGTTCAGTAGCAGCAGCAGTTTACAAGATCGTTGCGTGCCGCCTTGAAGACTGCGTTACGTAAACTAACGAAGAAGATACCCATTCAATTTCTGACGTGAAGGTGTCATGCAATAATGTTAGTCAAGGGACCTTCCGGACCAATAGCGTAGGTATATTACGCAATCAATTTTAAACGAGGAGGGCATTGGCTAATCTGACAAGACAGGTGGGGGGAGGGGTATATTCCAGACGATGTGGGCAGCAGAGGAAACGCGGCAACCCAGCATCCACCCAACCCATAGGAGAGAGATACTGTGCCATTCTGATGACTTTCTTCTTTACTGGAGAACAGGGCAAGAGGAGGAGAACAAACAGATATGATAAGGGCCAAGCCCATGGGGGGGTTTAAATATGTTTCGGGTGATGGGTTGTAGTCAATCCACAATTGGATGTGAAGCCTCCAGAGGGACTGCAGGATCGAGGTGTTGACTTGGTCGTGTGTGCAGGTATGAATGCTGCAGCTGCTGCTGCTGCATTATTGATCACGTTAAGATTGGCAGCGAGTGATTTGGGAAGGTCAAAGAGGAGAGAGTTGCAATAGCCAAGGCAAAATGTGACAAAAGTACGGGTGGGCAAGGGTAATCGAGATGCCCAAAGGTATTATATGCTGAAGATATTATGTAGAGAGATGTAGGAGGTCCTCTTTAACCCACGCTGACCAGCGTGGTGAAGTATGGTCGAATAACCCCCACGATCCGCACGGCCCTCATACAGCAGTGGATTGACAAAGCGCTGTACATGTAGGAGGTCCTGCAGATTTGAGCGGCATGTTCAATAGATCTCCGAATCAAGATAACAAGGGCACAGACCAGTTCATCACATTGATTTCAGGATTCGCTAGTTGAATACTAGATAGAGGGTAATTATACAAAAGATTCATAATAGAGGTTTATTTTGGTTAGATAGCGTTCTAACCCAAAAAGCCTCTATTATGAATGATATTGGTCTCGAAAGCCTACATGTTAAACTATACCAAAGCTTGCTTTCCTTTCAACGAGAATATATTTGTTTTCATTCTTAGAACAGACAAGGTTGGAAATTGAATAAAAATAATATCAAGATGGCTTAAACGCACTCTGGGTAAATGTCCTCTTCAGAGCTCTGTTCTGGCACCCTTGAGGCCAGGGCTCATAAACGGAGTCTCTCCCCAGTCACCAAATGACTTCACACAATATATATGTTTAAACGTGTTTTTTTGTACTTAATCGAGCATAGCCTTAAAGTGCCCATTTAATGTGTGTGCTACACAATGAACTGCACCATTACAGTTGATGCAATGGTTGTGAAATAGAGGTTTCTTGAATACTGACATGTAAAGGCACGTGGGATGATATGTGCGTAAACAAAGATAAACATACTGTATGTGTTCTGTATTAGGGTGATCTGTCTGGGCAATTTTTTTGTTGCTTTCCACGATGATGATGAAAAACAAACATTCTGATATCAGCGGGTGGAAAAATGCTGGAGCAGATATGCAACACGAATCATTTCTAAAATTCCGTTTTTTTTTAAGTGAGAAAATTGTTAAAATTCAAAAACATGGGACTGAGCATAGTTTAGTGTCTGTGGGGGACAACTAAGTGGTAAATGGAGAAATTTAAATTCGGATAAATCCAGCAGAGAGGTTGACTTCATCTGCGCAAATATTTTTTGTTGCACAGATGAAATCGTCACAAGTTCAAATTACGGTTGGGGGGTTGTCTCGGGCCATCGTCATCGTCATTATCATCATCGTCGTCTTCGTCGTCATCGTCGTCGTCATTGTTATAATCGTCATTGTCGTCACTGTCATAATCGTCATCATCATCATCATTGTCATCGTCGTCATCATCATCGTCGTCATTGTCATTATCGTCATCATCATCATCATTGTCGTCGTCATCATCATCATCGTCGTCATTGTCATCATCGTCATCATCAGGATCGTCAAAATCGTCATCATCATTGGCATCATCATCATCATCATCATCCCTGTGTTGTAAAAAAAACCGAGTACCACGTTGTGGAGAAGTCAACGTTGGATGGTTTGTGGAGAGACTCCTCACCTGCTATAGGACTGTGGAATTTGCACCACTGGCTAAGGACTGTGAACGGGAGGCAGTGAGCACTGCCCCGACGCTCATTTGAGCAAGGAGATCACTTTGACTTGACTTGAGCCATTTGAGGCTGGAATCAAGATCGTGAAAAACACGGGCAGGCAAGAGCAGTTTAGAGTGAGTTTTGAAAAAGTTAATTGCTCTAAAAATGTTAAAGGTGAATATTAATGTGCCTAAAAGAAGAACCTTTTCAACCAGGTTATATCTGCTATGCCATATGCATTGGAAAACACGATCATTGACAACAACAGAATCGCAAAAAATAGAATTATGGGGGGGCGGGGGTTTCGATGAGGACGTCCATAACTGGACGCCGATTATCACGTACGTAGTTTTAGTGACGGCGTGTGACAAAAAGTTGGCTTCGCTCGCTGCTCCACAACAGCCACAAGAGTGCCCGGCAGCCACCCGCGGGTCTATTTTAGCGGCGTTACACGAGCAGCCTGGATCCGTTCCTGCTCACCCGACGTTGCTGCGGGGGGGGGGGATCGAGCCCTTGCTATTACTGATCGACCTTGGGCGTGACCTTCAGCATGCCACCCAATCAGCGCTTCTCTTATCGTGTCAAAGCCAGACTGTCGAGGCCGGACTTTGCTCTGTCACAGCTTGCTATCGGGGCCACCGCCGACATGGGCACCAAGGTTGGCTTTAGTATAGGACAGTGTACGCACAATGTGAAGGTGCTGCTTTCAAATCTGAGGCAAGGTGAAGATGTGGTCACGGCCAAAGATGGAAATAACCAATGCGATGAGATACATATGTAGTACCGTTGAGGACGCGTGGACACCGGAGTAGAGGCACACGTATTTATTTCACAACAGTCACTGGGGACATACAGTACTGGAGGGGGTATCGGCCCCCTCACCCGGATAGCTGGGAACACACGGCTAGCTACCCCTAGCCTGCCTCCTAATCCTCCAAATACTGGGCTAGGGGAGGCTGTCTGGCCCGACACTGGTCAGTCGGGCTACGGTACCCGGAGTCCCAGAGTCCTGGCTCTGGTTCACGGGACCACGCCGCTGGCTCGGTCCTGCGCGGCCCTGACTATGGGCGGCGTCCCAGGGGAGTCCAGGGCTCTAGCTAGGCAGTCTTCGGTCTTCAAGAGTTTGCTTAAACATTCTGCCCCGAGCCCTCTGACACATCCCCCTTTATACTCCACCCCCGCTGAGGGGTGGGGCCCCGGGCTGCCTGTGCGGACGTCGTTGAGAGCACCCCCCCCCCCCCGTGCACTCACGTAGCCCCGCCCACTGTGTTTGTTTCCCATAAGCTGCCATGCATAACGGCTCTCTCTCTAACACCCCTACACTAGTTTCCCGTGTGATCCCATACATACAGCTCCTCCGTAACACCCCTACACATACAGCCAGAGGGATTGAATCTTGTAGTCACGTGTCGAGGTGTTGGTTTATGTTTGTACGTGTCAAGATCAAGACGTCATCACGGCCGGAGCAGTTTATGCCACCACGCCTCGCCAACAATTTCTACGGCATGCCAGATCATGCAGCTGTTGCACAGAGGATGCGCGACCTTTAAGATTTGCATGAACAGTGGCCCACCAACTGTGTTTTCTTGATCACCACACTCGGAGTTCACTTCAATGCCTGTTTGGATAATGGGTCCTCCTCCACTCTGAACACGCACTGCCCGACGCAATATGGGACACCGGGGTGGCGAGATGTTATCTCCCTCGCCTGGCGTGCAGGAAGTTGTGGCTTTGATCCCGACCATGACGCCTGTATATTTGGAATCTGCATGTCCCTCTCCCTGTGGTCACGTGTATTTTTCTCCTGGTCCTCCGGTTTCCCTCTCCACATTTAGAATCAACATGCGTTTAGAGTATTTGGCTGCTATAAATTTCCACAAGGTAAAGCCACTGCGTTGAGCTATCATTTGTGGCCAGGTCACTTCTGAAAAAAAGTTGTATAGCTCAGTGGACCTTACCTGGTAAAATAAAAATTGTAACATTTGTTTTTAAATAGTTTAACATTTCTTCATCTAATCATATCTATTGCATCGTATCGTGCCTTCGTGTACAACACGAAGGAAATGTCTGTGCAATAGAATTGTTTATTCACAGACCCACACATCAATTCCATAATTCGGTATTCTTTGAAATCCAACTGTTGACATTTGAGCACAGCTGCCCAAGACAGACGCTAGGAATTCCGTGGTAATGTAGGAAAGCAATAAAGATTGTGCTGGGTAGGATGTGTGCGCTGAACGAAGGAGGGCCTATTACCGAGACATGCATTGGAGTCCCCACGAGTCCGGCAATTAAGGGTAAGAGTGGACCTTGGACCAGTTGGTGAGATACTGTGAGAACAGATATTGGAGGTCACGTGTATACTGTGCAGCAGCTGCAGAATCTGAATGATTTTGCACCTCCATGTATTGCGGAGTTGCTGCCCCCATACGTTCCAACAAGAACTATGAGTTTGGCGTAATTAGATCTCCTCTGCATCCCCAGAACGAACCTCATGTCCATGGACAGCGATCTATGGGCCTTCCATTCCGTGGCAAACGGAATTTGGAACTCTCTGAGCCTTCACTTCTGTGGCACCCAGACTGTGGGACTCTTTGCCGAAGGAAGTCGGGAAGTCCGACTCAGTTGGGACCTTCAAGTCCCACCTAAAATAATTCCTCTTTCAGAAGGCATTTTCTATTTTAACTCAGCCACTTCTGACTTATCCCCCTCTCCCATTGCTGTTGACGTAAAGAACCTTGTGATTTTATGAAAGGTGCTGTATAAGCTGTAATTCTTCTTATTAAATAGTGGATGGTAGAAATCATTGGCGAATTGTGATGGCATCAATGGCTCTGGCTGTGATGACATTTTGATTTGGGCGTCCAAACAGAAACTAAATTCTCAGCACATATTATTAGAGAAAAGATGCAATGCCTCTGGCTCTACTCCTTCACTGGCATCGATTATTTCTGTCTCAAATTCATGCAGGGCGTGAGGGTTTTTCCACACAGACGAGAACTTTCACTGCACAGAGAGGATTCCATCTCCACACACAAGATATATGTACCGCAGTCACTTGAGTTGTTTAGTGGCAACCGGTATCCTGGCAAACGGTTCATGTTATCGACGACCGGTTTTCAAAGGTTAGGAAACGGTTACCAGATCCTGCCCGGAACGTTCGAGATGAACGCACCAATCGGCACGCGCGAAACTACAGACACCGCAGCACGCGCGACTCTGATTGGCCAGCGGCAGCCGTCTCAAGAGCACCTGCGCCTACGGCAGCCAATCGAATCCTTGCGTGGTACAGTTTCGCTTCTCAGTTGTTGAGGTGAAAGGTCATGATTCTACCGGGAAATTGCTCGCTCGTGTCACTGGTGGTGGAAGGACCTCCACTAGAGGGAGCTCTAGAAGATATCTAATCTCGTCCTCCACGCTAACCAAATGTTTGGTAGAAGTGGGTGTATCCACAGTATACCCCACCGCATAGAACCTGCCAATATAGTTACTGTGGAGGACCCATTATACTGCTTGATGGACAGATGCGGGGGAATTTTTAAGAAACTCGGCAGCATCGTTTCAACTGCCGTGTTTGGAGACTGACTCTAAGCCTACCTCCGGACTGCCAGTGTGCTAGGCCAATGTGCTCATCATTATCACTACATGGCAGCTCCCTCTGTCTCTAAGCTACAAAGGTAACACTGCTGTGTTTATTGCTCTAGACCAGCGGTTTTTAACCTGGGGTGCACGCACCCCCTGGGGGTGCCAGATGCCCTTTCTGGGGGTGCGAGACATGGCCAGATCTCTTCCGAAGATAAATAATCGAATCACAAATGAAGCACAGACACATAAGTGCAACTACTTTGTTTCATCAAACCCTCTATGTATTTATTAACATGATTTTTTTTTTTACTATTAAAAACCAAAGGGGTGCAGGGCTGCAGTAAAGGTTAAGAACCACTGCTCTAGACATTTGGCTTCGTATTTTCATTCGGCTACCGGTATAATGCATTTTGTTTTAACAACCACACCTGCCGCTCTTATATAATCCACGGGAGCTGTAGGATCCTCACATATCTTCGGCAATATCATTCCTATTATCCGTGATTTCCCCCCCCCCCTGCAGTGAAGTGGAGGAAATTCGTGGGTAACGTAGCAGATAACAGGATCTACGAAGTCCACCCCCCGCACTCCGGTGGATAACCAGAAGATCGACCTTCTCGGTTTACGCAAAAATAATCGTGAGCATTTGTCGTCTAGAATATGAACAACAAAATCCTCCACAGAGCTTGTCTTTCAACGTAAAACAAATTAAAGTATTTATTACCCGTGGAAATGGGAGCCATTTCGCAAAGAGAGGGACTTATGCCTGTAAGATCGATCAGCAGTTCACCAGCATTGATTCATGCAAGTCTGACTGATGTTGAGACGCTGTGTGTCGAAACCGGTCCAGAGTTTGCTTGTCTTGAACCAACACTGCCGAAATGATGCACTCACAAAATGCCGTGCAGCCGATGGGCTGCGTAAGGAATTCGTCTAATTATAAATACATTGTCTGCTTATTTATTTAGCAATTTAAAGCGCGCAGCGATTCATGAATGACGATTCAAACAAAGAATCACGATTCGGGCTCGGCATTCAATTCAACAATTGATCATGCTTTTCACCCCTTTGCTCTGGTGAATTGCATTAAAGTTCACGCAATTACAGAGACATATCCCAAAGCCCTTTACATTGGGATACGGAGTGCAGACTTTGACCAGAGGCGTTCCGAAACGGCACCATGCCTGGGGAGATGCTTCCCATCCCCAGGGTGCTGTGACTTATGAAGGTTGACACGTGGCTTGAGGCCGCATCGATCGTTCGGTCAGAGCTGCTAACTACTTCTAAGGGGCTTTCAGAGAGTGCCGGTGTGTGTGTGTGGCGTGCCACCTCCAGGGGAATGTGCCCGTCATGAAAAAACACGTACACAGAGGCCGTCCATTAATGACGTCACGCGATTTTTAACAATTTTTGACCCCTCTCCTTCGTCACACGACGTCACAAAAAGTCAGACCCCACCCCCTCAAATATGACGTCACAAATCTCTGCCCCCCCCCCCAAAAAAAAAATATAAACATGCTTCAAATCGCTTTAAACTATTGTCATTGTAGTGCGTATTTAACGTGGCGCTGCACTCTGATGTTGTAGAAGAAAACATTTATAAAAAAGTATATTGAATTAAGTAGAACGTGTTGTCTATATTTATTTAAAGTTGCGCATTTTGATATGACGTCACATTTCTCAAACCCTCTCCCCTCGTCACATGGTCACAAATATCTGACCCCCCCCCCCGCCACTAGGTGCGTGACGTCATTTATGGACGGCCCCACACGCCGTCGCTCTGCGTCTCTCTTGAGCTTTTGACCAGCGACGTGGTTTCGCTTTTAAACACACGGCCGTAGCAACGTGCTCACGCTTAGCGTCGCCGATGCAAATTGCATCGCGCAATTGCCGAGGTACAGCCGAAGAAGCTGCGGAGGTTGCCATGCGGGTGGCTGAGCCAGTGCCAACAAATTGCCCCGCAGTTCTATCTATTGAGACGCGTTCCAGCCAATCAGTGAGTGGGGGCACCTGAGCACCCAGAGAGAAATCCCAAGCGCGCGAAGGGAGGGAGCAACGCTCGATCCCACCACGGACGGCATCAGTCCGCACAGGGGAAGGGGATGTCGCTTGTGCGGTGGTTATCCAGCAACCCTCGCTGATGCCTCCACAGTGCTGGATATTTAAAGGGGCTGATCTGCCCCTACTGTCGTTTTTTTACACTACTGTATTTACACAGGACTGTATATTCGTACAGTACGATATAGTTGTACAGTACGGTATAGTTGTACAGTACGGTATATTTGTACAGTACTGTATATTTGCACATTGCTGTATGTTTGTAGTGCCGTATATTTGTACGTTTCTATATATTTGTACAGAACCGCATATTTGTACAGTACTGAATATTTGTACAGTACTGCGTATGTGTACAGTACCGCATATTTGTACAGTGCTGTATATTTGTTCAGTGCTATATAATTTCCCAATAGCTAAGACCACGCCGAATGCACCCCCACGCGTCAGGCCTGGTTGAGTACTTTGATGAGTGACCACCACAGCTTGCCAGGTGTTATTCCAGAACCGATCTGTGTGTTTGGTTTGTTGTCCTTCCCTCCGCACCTCCAATTAGCACGGTTGGCTACGTACGGCGCGGAAGAAGTTCAACAACTTACGTGGGGCTATGAGGTGTGTGGCAGGAGAAGGCAGTAACCGAGTGCTACCTCGTGTGTAGTGGGTTTTTCTCCAGCTTCCAATAAATGCATGCACTCACGCGATATTGGCAAATACATCCCAATGCAATGCAGGAACCCTCCTGCAACTCAATGGGGCTTTCTCTGGGTAAATAATCCACGTTCATTGGAATATTCTTCCAGGCTCCTCGTTAGCAGTTCCCAAACAGCAATTAGGGAGAGAGAAAACAATATAGCAAGGGACGAGTTAGGTCACACTTGAAAATGTTTCGGCTTCGGTTGTTGTGAATGCAGTAAACACGGCTGTAGTTTGCATCTTGCAATTCCAGACAATGTTAGGAGGTTTTGCCTGGTAACGCCTTATTAATTTGAACGGCTTTCACTTCGGCAAGCACAGTACAGTATTGCTATGTTTGTCTTGGCGTGCATGCTGCATACTCTCGATCAGGTGATGGAGATCCTTCTTGACTGGATGAGGAAGATGTTGGCTTGGATCACGAGCCTCTAGGCTCTGACAATTCCTCTCCCTTTATCGAGGCTCCACAGTCTACGGGGAGGGCTCTCTATTACAACGATATAAAGCGGTCAAATATTTGGGATGTATTTGCCTACGATGCACGGTGAAGTAAAATAGCTCTCATCCTTTATTTTGTTACGGTTTATGAGCACATAGCCCAAAGGCCCCAAATCCCTTGCAGCCAGCAACAAACGGCAATCTTGAGGATTTAATCAAAACAATAACCATGTTTATTGTCTTTTGCGAGGTTGTAAGAACCAGGGGAAAGAATATAAAACACATTTTATTTTATCCAGGTGAGGTCCACTGAGCTAAGTAGCTCTTTTTCAGAAGCGACCTGGCCACAAATAGCTCAACGAAGTGGCTTATCACGTGGAAATGTAGAGCGGCTAAATACTCTAGACATACATTGATTCTAAATGTGAAGGGAAAAACCGGAGGACCCGGAGAAAAATCTACACGACTGCGGGGAGAACTCACGGACCCCAAATATACAGCAGGCGTCAGGGTCAGGATTGAACTTACGACCTGCATACCAGGCGAGGTAGTTAACATCTCGCCACCGTGGTGCCTCATGATAGGAAAAAGATGCAAGGTCCAGCAGTGCAAGGACAGAAGCAGAAGTGACGTTATGACCTGCAGTGTGGTGGTTGAGCATAGTATGGAAAATATGGCTGCCACCGTTTGCGGGTCTTTTTTGTTGTTGTAAATCTGCATCTGTCAAAACATACTCCTCCTTTCCACGTGGGCGGCTCAGAGACGAACACGGATAACGGGGGCAACTTTTCCCCGACTTCTGCTCAACTCCTCTAACCTACCGACCGGCCGCGGAGATCAGGAGTCGTGCCGTGACTTCAGAGGACCTATCCCGGGTGCTCTCAAGCCACCGCAGACAAAAACGCGAATAGCAGATCAACGTGGACAAGAGATGAACGTGGATAATGATGCTGCTGCACTGGCAGTGGTGCACAAACACAATGAACAAAAATAACTCGACGCGCTCATCAATAACACTGTTTGGCCTTAAAAGGAAAACAAGAAAATAATCGGTGACGTTTCGGGCAATGGCCCTTCGCAGCACATGAAGTATTGCAATCGCACTGGCCCCTCCCTCGTTGACTGCTATCGAGAAGAGTATTTGCCTGAAACGTCGCCGATTTTATTTGTATATATATACTTCTTATATGGCCACAGTGCTGTTGATGAGTGTGTTGGGATTTTAAGGATAATAGATGAACGTGGACAACACAAATACCATCATCGCCATCACGATCACCATCGCCACCATCCATTATAATCATCATTGCTTGCACTACCATCATCATCATAGATTAATTGTCAATCCACTGCCGGATAAAAGTTTCCCCATGTTGTGGGCATGAAAAATAGGGACGGTAAAGGCGTGGAGGTGACAACCGGTCTCGCTCCAGCAAATTAATTGATTTCATCGCTCAATTTCCACAGTCTACACAACTCAACGCATTTTCTTCACGGCCATGTGCCCCGCAAATGCTGTAATCATAGGTTTTTTTTTTACGCACCCTACAGCTCCCACGGATAATATGAGTCATTGGTAATAGGGCCCGTGCGTAAGAGGAATTCTACTGATGTAGACCATGTGCTGTTATGTGTTGCTGTGAATCAAAATGGCTATACATCTAATTCGCGAAAGCAATTTTGCAAATGCAGTCCTCCCTCCTCCTCCCCCTCCTTCGTATGGCTGATGTTGATGCAGAGCAACAGCTATAATTTCTCATTGAGGTGCTTGAGGCAGATGATGATTGCATCAGGAGTAGCGGAGTGTATCGCTGTGACGACACCCCCCTTTCGTATTCGTGAATCGGGAATTGAGTCGTTATACGTTCAATGGGTTCTGTTCTGGGTGACTACGGCACACGACCAGAGGGGAGTTTTTTTCCATTTTCCATCTATGCATTGTGTATCCGCATCTGCCATTCGCAAATACAGCGTGAATAAATAACTCCCCGTAACTGCCATTGCCCGCGCTTCACCTGCATTTGCAAAAGGGCCCTGCCAAAAGGGCCCTGCCAATCAATGCACAATAAAACATTGACAACAAAACTGTGGTGCAGAATGAAAGCGCGTACAGTCAGTCCACTCAGAGGCGCAGCGGGTGACAAGCGTACAATGTCACATTACGGAACTCAAGTACGTATGTATATATGTTGAACTTCTTTCGCACCGTACATAGCCAACCGTGCTAATCGTAGGTGTCAGGGGAGGACAAACTAAATATAAAAGTCAGTTCTAAAAGAAATGAGTTTTCAATATAGATTTAAAAGTGCAAAACTCCAGTGGCTTCCTAATATCGGAAGGAAGAGCGTTCCAGACAGCCGCAGAAGCGCATTTGAAAGCGTGCGATGCAGCGGCCGTCTTATGTACAGTGTGCAATAATGTAGTTAAGCCGATTTAAAATCCACGCTTAAAAAAACCGTCTGCACCCCCCCCCCCCCAGGCTACAATGTCAACCCATTGCAGCCGCATATCTCTTGTCCGACGTAGGCAAGGCGGGTCAGTTGGAAAATCCTGGCTCCACATCTGCCCCACCCCACCACCACCATCGGGCCCTTCCCGCGGCTGCCCCCCCCAACTGGGAGGTGTTGGGTGCAGTGTTTACCACTGGAGAGCGCGGCTGTGCATCCCTCCCATCTATAATTAGGAATGGCCCCCGCACAGCTGCTGACCCCCACATGGCTTTGGTTGTTCACTCGCCCATGAGCCAAAGGAGGCCAAGAATTGGCGTCGCATTTGAGACCCGCGTTTTTTGTTTGTCAACTTTGCCATCGCACCCGGGGCTCAAACTCGGGGTCTCAGAGTTGCTGGCTCAGTGCCTTAACATGGGCATTGCATTGGTCCCCCTCCTCCGCCTCCCTCCACACAGCCACCAGGTCATCTCAAAAGTTGATATTTAAACCGTGGTTTCGGGGGAGGGCCACAGCTACATTGCTGAACCCTCGGACAGTTGTTCAACTCAAGCTGGGTGGCAACAAATAGAAGGTGCTCAACTCCAGTGGCTCCTGAGATCTTTATTTTCTTTGTCGTGTGCTTTGCAGTGCAACGGATTGTCCATTAACTCCAATGGAAAGACACGGGCAGGATGGTGCAGTTTCAGATTGTGATATGTTTTTTCGCTTCACTTGCTGATACTCTATTCGATATAGAGGATGGGGGCTCTTCTACTTACGAACGAGTTGGGTTCCAGAGGCCTGTTCGTAAGTCGATTCGTTTGTAAGTCCAACTTTACTTCTGTCAATTAAAAACATGTTGTACGGTATCTACACTAAACACGTTGAATGACTTTAAACGTGGTATAATCTCTTGTAGATGTAAATGCCAATACCACCATCTATTGCGCGGCGGTTGAACTTATGACTTTCGGTCCAAACAGGCAACTGGACATACGGATAGTTTTGTTAGTATCTCTGAAAGTTCGTAAGTCGAATGTTCGTAAGTAGAGGAGTCTGTATGGCCCATAAGTCTGGAATCATAGGAAAAATAAGTATAACCCGTAAAAACAAAGTTTTTCACTATAAATCCTTTATATGCGTGGCAGCGAACTTAATATAAAGGATTTAAAAATATATTCGCCTGTGGAGGACGCGGGGATCGATCCCGCGACCTTTGGCATGGGAAGCGAGGGCGCTACCAACTGCGCTACTCCGCCACGGCCTTTGGAGGGGTTACGCTCTGGGCTCTTATACTGTGACGTTCAGCCAAAGTCATGAATGAGTTCTATTTGAATATATGTAAAATAATTTTTTTTTGCCTAAACAATGTAACATTTTGGGAATTTTTTTTCACGAACATTAATTGTCTCGCACAACGAGTCTGTGTGCAAAATATCAGCTCGATTGGATCACTGGAAGTGGGTTAAAAACGACCGAAAGATTTACACGGTCGTAAGCAAGCAAGCACGCAAGCAAGCAAGCACGCAAGCAAGCAAGCAAGCAAGCGAACTTAATAAAAGTAAACCCGTAAAAAAAGTTTTTCACTATAAATCCTTTATATGCGTGGCGGCTAGAGTCTTCTCGTCCTCTGGCTTGAGATGGCTGCCACCTATGGGTCAGATGATTGTCTGCCAGTATTAAGCAATTGGTAATTAAATATTTAATTTGTTTTCCCTAAACAGTGTAAAATTTTGGAAAACATTTTTCACGAAAATTAATTGTCACACACAACGAGTCTGTGTGGAAAATGTCAGCTCGATTGGATCACGGGAAGTGGGTTAAAAAACGACCGAAAGATTTACACGGTCGTAAGCAAGCAAGCACGCAAGCACGCAAGCACGCAAGCAAGCAAGCGAACTTAATATAAAGGATTTAATAAAGGATTTAATAACTAATTTTTGTTTGTTTCTGCAGGCCCAAGATTTCTCTGAGTAATGAAGAACGAGTCCACATAATTCTACTCATAGGAAATCGGATTCGAAGGGAGGTCGCTGTTAAATTTAACAGACTGCATCCAGACCATCAGCCAATAACACAGAGCTGTGTTTTTCCTATGATTCCAGACACCCTGTATATGTAAAATGAACATAAACTAAAGCGTACAATGCGTGAACTTGCTCATCTGTGTTTATTGCAGCATTGGATGAATCCTGATGTGGTGTGTAGTGAGAAAGCATATAATGTGCGACTTTGCGTCACACTCCAATTCAACAAAAAACATCTCAGCTGACAGCTGCTCGTGTACGTTACGTGGTTTATTCATACGCGATTATCACATCACAACTGCATTACAGGGAAATCGGTTATAATGAAATGTGTATGTTAATCCATGCCAAATGCCCAATTGACATAGTGCAATTGGCCTACTGAAATACAATGAATATCGCGTGTGTAATGCACTGTGTATCCCATTTCAATGTCATTATGCATAGACCCAGCTGTCAATATCAGTGTTATTAATATTATAACCTATTTATGTTACTTTAAATGTGTGCTGTTTCTTTTTTCCCCTCGCAGAGTTACACTCTTACGTAAAATGATGCATCGTATTTCAATCACATTAGGACGAAAGTGTATCAAATGTGTGTCTGCGAGCGACTGGCATTCGATGAACGTTTACAATGAGCTGCAGCTAAATATTTAATGGTTACGTTAACCCCTTTAGTTAAAACCCTAAGGGCCTCAGCGACAAGGTGGCAAAGGAGAGGCCCGCAAGTGGAACGCAGGTATGAGCATATCCAGAGCAGTGGTGGCGAATCTATGGGCCGTGGGCCGTATCCCAACGAGAGTTGCCACCTGTAAACAAAGCCATTCGAGGTCTAAACGCTCATAAATGGGCGTCACTGATTGGCTGAGGGCATGGCTCAGCCCGACTTACGAGCGCTCGGATTGGCCGAAATTGCCGCCCGCGTCCATAACGTAAGCATACTGTTAATCACAAATTTTAACGTTAGAAACCATGGAGGTCCTATGGGAGGCGAAACGTTAATCAAAAAACCGTTAACCAATGTCAGTGTTAACTGAGAGACTTGTATTAGAGTGGTTGTTACATCTTGGCAGTATTAACCAGGGCGGCCACTGCATTCGACCCTGTGACCCTCTGCAACGGGCGGGGAACGCCCTTTCCGCTTGGGCCGCGTCACCGCCCACAATTGCTTGGATCCAATCGGTAAATGGGGGCTTGATCCGATCCTGAGCAGGATCAATCAGATTTCAAACTCGGTTAGGCATAAATCAATAATTGTGCATGATCCCGTGCAACGTTACAATGCAGAGAACAGAAATGTGTGTTTAACTACTGGACTTTCTTTCATTATTCAAGTTGAAAAAGTTTAATTTACTGAGAATTCAGCTACATGATTAACGGTGACGCTAATTGAGTTAAATATAGTTACTGTCTGTCAGGACAGCCTGGAGCGGAGGAGTTAGAATAATGGGACAGTTTTATACACAAGGGACAAGTTCCATTTCGAGTTTAGGGGGGGTTATTTAATTTAAAAAATTACGTTAATTTTGTAGTAAACAAGTCTAAATTGGCTCTTCTCCAGTGGCTAAATGGACACGGTCCAATCAGCCAATCGTAACCTGACCTTGTCTATTGGGTCACATTCTGATGGAAGCGTGGTCGGTCTTATCCAATTTAGTTTTTAAAAATAGAATTGTATCAGATCCAATTTAAACCAAGCCGATCATAATTGTCGCATGAAAAATAATAGCAAAGCGAGCCTGTGGTAAAACATCATCCTTTAAAGGGGGTTAGCAAATTAAGTACCATATTGTGAATACCAGTTGGTGGGAAATCAGCAATCCCAGTACTGTTTCACAATGTGGAGTTTCACCACATTTATGTATGTTGAAGTTATTTTGCACCGTACGTAGCCAACCTTGCTAATTGGAGGTGCGGGCGGGGAGAGGACAACAACAATTATATGGCACTGATGAAAATTCGGAATTGGCAAGGCCCATTTAGAGATCTCCCCTCTGATCCAAAACACTATTACCCATCTTCTTGGTTCTTTCGGTAAAGTCACGTAGAAGGGAAGTAATAAAATAATAAAAATAAAACATAATAAAATAATTATCACGACGTTTTGGCCACAACGCAAGCAGCCGTCCTCAGGTGAAACCAGGTCTGTCGAGGCGACAGCGTCTGAATGAAACAGCACACGTGCTTGGAGCATATATATAAGCTGGGTTGGAAGGGGGGGGGGAAAGGGCGCCTTGACAAAATAATTTGCATATCAAGAGGAATTTAGCATATTTATGGGAAATGCAGGTATGTGATTAGTATTACTTATGTCTGTACTAATCACATACCTGCATTTCACGGGAGCTGTAGGGTGCACATAAACTCCAATTACCCGCAGCCCTATTTTCTTATTATCTGCCATCCATTCAGGGTAAAATGAGTAGCACCGTATATTTGCCCCATTATCTGCAGGACATTTGCAATATTTTAATGGTGCCAAAAATCTCTTTTCAGCATCAAAAACTAAATAAAATAATTGTGTCTGCAGAGATACAAAATGTGAGATATAGACACACACAGAGAAAGATGTAAATACATACACAGGTATGCACAGAGATACGGAGAGAGACAAGGAGACACACAGAGACATTGAGACACAAATGCATAATTGAGACATCCACACACACACCAAAACGGACACACACAGGTATGGAGATACACTCGGAGGTAGACATAAAGACATGGAGCCACACACACACGGTGCCAAACTCTACATGTTATTACTGGCGATACCTGCAGCTACATAGATCGACAGACACATACCTACAAGAACCTTTCCTGTTATGCGTGTAATTAATAAAAAAAATAATCCTACTCTCTGGTTGTTTATCACACTTACTCTTCGTACAAAGGCCAAATATTACAGGTAGGAACTACAGTTCCACACTGCCCACCAGGGATTATTTGTCTGTCGTGCATAGCCCCTCCCAAACATGTACGCTCCTGGATTGGTTGAAGTGCATCACGTGACCACGAGCTTTCTGTCGTGCACGAATGCGCTGTCCAACCAAGTTCCTACCTGCCCACTCCGAAGGAACGTGTAAATGTCTGGATTTTACTTAACTTACTGCACACGTGGACAGTGCAAAACTACACAAATTGATGAGTATAACACTGGGGGAGGGGGCAGTGGGAGTGGGGGCATACTACACTATGGGAACCCCACCGCCTGAGTTCAATACAAGGCCGTAGCCACGGAGTCAACATTGGGGGGGGGGGGCAAATCTTCCAGGTAGCCTGGGGGTCCCCCCCCAGAAAAAAAATCTAAATTTGAAAACTAATTTCCTGCCTAAAATATAAAAAAAATTCACGAACACATAGGATGGATTTTTTGTTGTTACAATAATGTCTAATAGTGTAATGGCAGAGATTAGGGATTAATAAAGTACAACCATAAGCACAATAATATAAACATGAATCTATTTTATAGCAATATATTAGGGGGGGGGGACATTTTGAGCATATTTGAATATTGGGGTGGATGTGTCCCCCTCAATATATATATTCTAATTCCGGCCTTGGTTCAATACCTGGTCATGGCTAAGATCAGTGGCGAGTGATATCTGAACCGGTCCTGGGTCCTTCTCTCACGAACTGGCACTGACCAGTGGTAGTGAAGATGACGTTACAAAACAATCTCCACGACAGTGGTGCGGGCAGGCCTTCATCCAACAGTGGGCTGATAAAAGGACGTCAATTGTCATTGTCACGGTTCTAAGATACTCTGTGTGCGATCACGTGATTTGCGCGTGGTGCTGTTATGGCTGATAACTGGCTCTCGCGTGACTCTGCAGTACTCAGAAATTGACTGCATGAGGTCAAATGATAATCAATATATATCTGCCTGTCTGAGTTATACTCTTGGTAAACCACGGCACTGGAATAATTGTGCAGTGATTGCCATTTTGAGCGGCCTTCATTTTAAATTAATCTTGTGTGATATTTAGGATATATTGCTGTAGACTGTCAAACGCTGCACGTGGAATATGCATTTGATTTGTTCGTATCGACTAAATGGGAGGTGCATGCTTGAGGAGATGCTTCCTTGGAATTACATAGAGATTGAAGAAAAAAATTAGAGATACTCTCTCATATTGGCAGTTATTCAGTGTCAACGGGCTCGGGCAGGACACGGCACTTAGACGAGATGTATGTATCTACGATGTTGAACTTCTTTCGCGCCGTACTTAAGCCAACCGTGTTAATCGGAAATGCAGGGGAAGGACAACAATCTAAACACAAAAAGCAGTTTGAAAGAAATGAATTTTCAAACTAGATGTAAAAGTGCATAGCTCCAATTGCTTCCAATATCGGAATGTTTAAACTGTTCTTGAGATTAATAAAACAAATCATGCTGGATACTATTTGTATGCAAGGCCCATACGTTGACCGGTTTGAAGGTACTTAATATTATGCGAAGAGACGGATGTATTTTGCTTTAATCAACATTTGACAAATGTTGAATGGGCTCTTATATCAGTTTTCAATCTAGATGATTTAATAGTGCATAGCTCCAGTGGCTTCCTGACATCGGAAGGAAGAACGTTCCAGACGGCCGCAGAAGCGTATATGAAAGCGGCGCGACGCGGCGACCGTCTTTGTTCGATGGCTCAGCCAAAAGCCTCTGCGAGGATGACCGGAGTTCACGTGATGGTTTATACTCCTTGACGAGATCAGCCAAGGTGTTGTGGTTCATTTGTGGTAAGCACTGTAGGTGTAGTGAGCGCGACCTCGTAAGCGACGATGACGGCCGATGGATAGGACCGGTGATGGAACGGACGTCGAATGGGGGAAACAAATCCAAGAGCCCGGCCACCACAGAGATGGAGCGTTGAGATATGTTCACGTGCAGGAGTGAGAGGGACGGCAACGGCTACTGGACTATGTGGGATGGTGACGGGGAAATACAAATAAGCCCCGGCAGCTCTGGTAACGAGCGTGGATTATTGTTCAACGAAAAGAGTTAGAAAATGTGATGGGTGATAACACCACTGCCCATAAATATGGGCTTGGCATGGCATTGATGGCTATTGCACAATATAATATGCTTTAGGCACATGAACGTACTGTAGTTTATATCGGCAACGTATATTTATAACGCCTCACATAAGAATAGGAGGATTTAGTGGCAATTTCTAAGAATTAAAGGAATGACACTCAAGTTAACCAGTTTAGAAACGTTATGCAGATGAACTGCAATATTCATAATGACATGCGATGCCTGTGTTCCATTAATTCATCAAGCCGGTGCCCATTCGTATTACGGTACTGGAATCGCATTATCTTTTGAGGAGTGCAGTTATTTTTGGTTTGCGGGAATTTTTATTTTAATGAGACCGAGTTTATTTGACATTCACTTGCAGCAATTACAAACGTTGGGAACGGTGCGGCGGTGAGGCCAACACGCTGCGTCTTCCTCTTGCGGACGAGGGAGCTGAGTCTTTCACTGAAATAAAAACTATACACATTTTGTTTTGTTTTACCAGGTAAGGCCCACGGAGCTACAATGTAGCTCTTGTTCAGAAGCGAGCTGGCCATCAAAATGATAGCTCAATTGTAAATGGATGATCACGTGGAACATTTACAGCAGCCAAATTGTCTAAACGTGTGATGTTGATGCTAAATGGGGAGGGAAAAACCGGAGAACCCGGATAAAAATCCACGTGACCACGGGGAGAACATGCAAACTTCAAATATACAAGCGTCAGAGTGTCGGGATCGAACCCACGAACTCCTGTATACCGGGCGAGATATTTAACTTTCCAGCTGACAGCGTATTTTAATAACCCGCCCCCCCCGCAGATAAATGATGGGATCACCAAGTAAATTCGAACCGTCAAGTTCGCGCAAACTAGCAAGTGGCGCTCTGGTACGTGTCAACCCACTTCACCTCCAGGCCACCACACACACACACACACTGGAGCGTTTAGATTGTGTGTAGAGATCACGCCAAAGGTAAAGGCGCAGCCCTGAAAGTGCATTCTCACACCACCGCTTGGAGGAAAAAAGTCATCAACTTCGAGGACCACCCAAGAAGGGTGTTTCGGCCGACTCTTCCGACGCTGGCTGAAGAGGTGGGGATACCCACACTATACCCCGCCTCAAGTTGACCTGCAGATCGCCTGTGGGGTTTCCCGTGTACACTGCCGGATGTGTTAACCACTGACGCACAGCAACATCCATTTTCACGACGCGTTTTGCAATTTCATTGACACTGCGCGTGTATATTACTGCACGATGGGCTCGCTGTAGATGCGAATTCGAGCGTGGCTATCTCTTCTAACGTACCCTCTAACACTGAGAAATTGTGTTAATCTTCTACGTCGTATGGCTGTTGTTAATGTACAACGACTATAATTTTACAGTGAGCTGAATGAGCCAGATGATGTCGTCAGGAGAAGCGGAGTTGGTGGGTTTTCGCTGTGGTGATGCCTCATTTTTCAATAATGCCATGTCCTTGTTGATTTTTTCGTGTTAATGTCCCACAGAGAGTAACTGGAATCGGAACCGCTGCCTCGTGAGGCAAACTGGCTCAGCGCAGAATGTTCAGACAATCCACCCCCCCATGCAATGCAACTGAATATATAATTCATATGGGTGCTGTGATTGCCGCAGTGAGCATTCCCGGATTCGATTTAAAACATAATTGCAAACGTTGATGCTTATATTTCTCACGGAGAGGTAAACAATGGAGGGTTTGGCTGCCTGACCTTTATCAGGATTCTGTTCTTGCGTCTGGCAATATGCTCAGAAGCTAAATGCTAATCCTGAGGTCTGCGAGCCACACGATGACTTCAGGAGAGAGTCTGTGGAGTTTTGGTTTACAAAAATGTTGGCCATAGCTTTTGGTTGCATGGCCACAATCGCACTACGGTACTTTGTCTTTAGTTTGTGATGAACTGACGTTTTTATTTTAATCAGAAAAACACGAGGGTTGGAGCACGAGTGGCTCTCCACACAGCTACTTCCGACTTCATGATCGTCGTCGTGGTGGACTTGCACAGACCTCCCCCGCCCCCCCAATTTGGGGACAAAAGTCCAATACCGGTGGTACAGACAGACGTCTCAGAGCCCCCCCTCCCCCCCCCCAAAAAAAAACCCTCCAACAACCGCGAAAGTGAATGTTAGAAGAACGCAGCGATTATTTCTCAAGTAAGCAGCACAACGTGCACGCATAAAGCGCACGGCGGTTTGAGGTGACGCGCGCGAACACGTGACCCGACCGAACGTCCAGTCGACCCAACAACGGCCACATGCACCCCACCCCGCAAGTGCGAGGCGTCGTTGAGATGGAGGGGTAGAGGAGGCATAGCAACAAAAACATATAACTCAGGGGTAGGCGGGGAGGGCACGACACGGTGATGAACAAGCTTCAAACAAATGCTTAGGGCAGTGGTTCTTCTTCTTAACCTGGGGTGCACGCTGGGGGGGGGGTGCAAGATGCCCTTTCTGGGGCGTGCGAGACATGGGCAGGTTTTTTGTTATCGAAGGTAAATAGTCGAAAACACAAATTAAGGACGGGCACGTGAGTAGCAACTTACTTTGTTTCATCAAACCCATGTGTATTAAGGGGCGCAAGGCTGCGGTAAAGGTTAAAACGCGAAACAGACCGCATAATGATCCGACCTGCCTTTGTCTCTAACGCACGCTGCCGCCGCCGCGATCACCACCCTCCTGTGTGTGTGACCAAAAGCTGTAACAACAACACCAACATCTTTTCACTTGACAATGTAAAAGGTTGGTGGGGGGGGGCTCAACTTTCAGTAAGGGGGGCCGGGGGAGTGGTGGAGTTGATTTGGCTTCCGACCGAAAACAATCAGCGACCGACAATCAGTGCTCAATTTCATCCGCTGAGAATCCGACGCAACGCTGTTCCGGATGATATCGAGCGAGAAGGGAAGCCCCCCCCCGCCCACGAAAATCACCGTCTCTCCTTTACCTTTGAGTATGAGCGGCTCTCGGCCTTCCTTGCGGAGCGACTCGACCACCAGGTGGAGCGGCTGCGAGGTCTGGACGCACGCGGGCTCGCTCGTCGCCTCGTCGTACACCACGATGTCTCCCCGCTCCTTGCCGAAGTGCGCGCCTCCTCCTCCTCCACCGCCACCGCCTCGCGCGCTCAGCAGGTCCAGCACCGTGATCTTGCCCTGCTGCAGCCGTCTCCTGCTGATCTTGTCCGTGCAGTTGATGTGCACGGCGCCGCGGATGTGGCTCTTGTTGAACTCGATGAAGGGCCTGCAGTCGATGATCACCGGTCCACCGGCTCCTCCGACCTCGACGACGCCGTCATCGTCTGGCGCGTCATCATCGCCCCGCGTCTGCTCGAAGCGCCTGGCTCCCGCTCGGCGCTTCTCCTGCTGATGCTGCTGCTGGTGCTGGTGGTGGTGATGACTCCGCCTGTTCAAAGCCGTGGCCCTCGCGATCCTCTTGGCTAGTTCGTTCGGCCAGATGGTTCGCACCGCCGACGCTCCCGGCGGCTCCGCTTGGGAGGAGGGGGAGGACGAGGAGGAGGAGGACGAGGACACTGTCGACGACGTCTTGGTCGGGGTGGTCGTCGACGACGACGAAGCCGAAGACGCCGATGACGCGGCCGCGGACGAGGCGGACGAATTGCGGTGGGCGAGCGGCGGCTGATGGTCGGAGATGGCCCCGCTCGCGTTGCTGGTGGTGCTGCTGCTGGTACTGCTGGTGCCCTTGCCGTCCTGCGCCAGCGTGGAAGACAGCGAGCCTTTGGAGGCACCGACCACCGAGCTCCCGACTCGAGCGGCTCCGATGCCATGCTGCTGCTGTTGCTGCTGCTGTTGTTGCTGTTGTTGCTGCTGCTGCGAGTCCCGCAGGAGGCGTGAGCACGACGGGCAGATGTTGATCTGCTGCTGGCCCAATGCTCTACCACCCTCAGGTCCATAGTGTCCACTCGTGGACGGCAAGAAGGCCAACACGGCCGGCTGCTGTTGCTGCTGCTGTTGATGGTGATGATGATAATGCAGATGATTGTGTTGCTGCTGTTGCTGCTGCTGATGCTGGTGGTGTTGAAACAGGTGCTGATGCTGGAGACGATGGTTATAGTGGTGATCCTGCTGCTGCTGAAGTTGCTGCTGCTGCTGATGATGGTGATGGTGGTGATGATGATGGAATCCCAGCCCCGGGCGTCCGGACGGTACCACGGCTACGTCGGCACTGGCTGAGCGCTCCACGCACGACGTCGCGTTGGGGGTGCTGCCGCTGCCGGCGCAACAGCTGCTGGGGCCGCTGCATCCACAGGACAGCGAGCGAATGGGACCTCCCCTCCTGGTGGCGGGCATATACCGCGTGTAGCTGACGCTGATCTGCCTCGCCTGGCAGTGGACCGTGGTGGTGGTGGAGGTGGTTGTGGTGGTGGTGCAGAAGACGGTGGAGTTGATGGAGCGCTGCTCGTCACCTGGTGTGGGACAACTATCGCCAAGCTCCTGGAGTTGCCGGCGAATGTCTGCTGCTGCTGTTAATAGTGACGATGTTGCTTCTGGAGTTGCTGCTGCTGCTGCTGATATTGATGCTCCCGCTGCTGTAGTGGCGTTCGAGTGGACCGCGAGGATGCGACGACGAGACGTTTGCTTGAATCTCAGCTGCTGCTGGGTCGCCAGCGTTTGAGATGTGAGCACGGTTCTGCTGTTGACGCTGCTGCTTTTCCTGCTGCTTGTCCTGCTGCTGCTGCTGCTTGTGATCACGCTCCCGCCGCCGCTGCTGCTGGTGATGCTGATGAAGCTGCTAAAGCGGCTGTACGAAGAGGCGGCCACCAGAAGGCGTCCGTCCAGTGGAGACGGAGGCATCACAGTGCCGCTTACGGGGGATGACCGGGGCGAGTAAGTGGGGTTACGCTGCAGGGAGTGGTGCTGGTGGTGGGTGGGGGGGGGTCTGACTATGCGGTTGGGGAGGGATGGGGAGGGAGGAGGGGGGCGGACGGATGCGCGCTGTGGGTCTGGGGCGCCTCGGACATCAGATCGGAGCCGCGCAAGTGGCAGGCAGACGGGCTGTGGGGAGATGGGATGGAGAGAGTGTGTGTGGGGGGGAGAAATAGGTTTTAAAAGTAGAGGATTTGAGCGAGGAGGATGGGGAGGGTGAAGAGGACGCGAAGGTACGGGGCGAGAGCGGTGTGGAGAGGAAAGCGAGCGGGGTAGTCTGGATCTGAACAAAGACGACTGTGTGGTGTTAAGAGTGGGACGCAAGCACAGCAGTAGCAGCGGGCCACGGATTGGAAGGGGGAAAGAGAGGCAGAGGGGAGAGAGACGCAGCGACGTTCGGGACAGTGGACATCCAGAGATGAAGGGGAAGGATGAGCGAGAGAGACAGAGAGAGAGACGTGGACACAGATTATACGAACATTTTTGAACCGTTGACATTAAGGAATGAATACGATTAACGTTCGGGAAGGGTGGACAGAGAGGGAGGGAGGGAGGGACGTGGAGAGAGATACACACGGACGTTTGGAAACGTGAATAGCCTGAATCCGCGGCGGGGAGAGAGATAAGAGAGAAAGGGTTGACGGGTGGGTGATGATTACAGAATGAAGACAAAGACGGAGACGAGGAAACTGCGGCCGAGGGGCAGCGTGCGCCCACCCAAAGCCTCTTCCCCGTACACAACAGCTGCTGAGATCAACCGCGCCGCGATCGTATTGGGGCGGTCGTGGTTGGTGATGGTCGGGTGGTCCTTTTAGCGCGTTGGTTGTGGGGGGGGGAGGCGGGGTGGGTGGAGGAGGGGGGTGCTGGATGGATGGAACCGAGGGGATATGAACCAGAGAAGGGGGGGAGGGGGTCTACGTGGATGGGGTTGCGAGGGGAGCTCTGGGCGATAACTAATTTGAGCAACGCTGGGATAGATGAGCGGCGTTTATAGCCGACTGAGTAGGCAGCGCGAGCATTCGAGGCTGCGTCTAACTGCCCCCCCCCCTACCCCCACTCTTGGGATGAGCGTGTCCGATTAATGCCACATTTAACGGGAGGTGGGAGGCGGGGGGAGTTAGATTTCCTCTCTAGCTTCGAAATAGCTTAGCTTCCATAATACAGAGGGTTTTTTTTGGCGGTGGAGTTGGATCGCGTAAATAGAAATGTGTGTTGTTAGATCGCGTAAATATACATGTGTCGTTAACCCATCAAACCCAACCGATGCAACCAATTAGTAAGGGGTTGTCACGTAAACTGAACTCATTAGTTTCGACTTCAGCACACCGCCTGGGTGCTGCGTCGAGTAAAACCCACGACATTTACAATTAAGAGCGCGACGTGTTCGCTGGCGATTACAGCGGGCTTCATCGAGCGATCTTGCCAGAGTTGACAATACACCGGGGAAACGTGGGTGCATTGTAAATGCGTGTGGGTCTTACTCTCCAACGCACAACCGGTGCGCTGAACCAGTGACTTAATCAGCACGTTTGTGTTCGCGTGAGAAACCTTACTAATTGTTCGTGGCGGGTGGTGGTGGTGGGTTAACGACACATATCTACGCGGTCTAACCCAAAAAAACCTTTATTGTGAATGATATTGCTCGCGAAAGCCCTACTCGTGTTAAACTTCGCTTCCTCTCACCACCCCCACCAACCGCGTTCCTTTCTGTGAGACGAGGTTTTTAGTCTAAGAGCGAAACCGGACGGCTAATAAGGTGGCCTTTATTTATCGTCTGAAACGAGTTACGCGTGTCCGCGGCAGTCGTGTGTCATCTGTTCACATTGGTACGCGACTGCACAGGCTGGGTCGGTGGTGGCCGTTGTCTGCTACGGTTAGTGTCGAAGTTTATCGCCGTCGTCGTCATCATCATCATCGTCGTCGTCCCGAATCTCAGTGTCGTTGTTGTTTGCCATTCAGGAGTCTCGAGTCATCGGGGTGCAGTCATCAGTGGATATTCCACATCCGTATGGCGAGAGGCAGTCTATCTTAGGACCACTGCTGTTATATATCTAAATATATACACACTGTATACACACAGAATGTTTCGCGTATACAGTATTTGACTATGTTTGGTAACGTATAATGTGTAAATAAAATGACCGAACATAACTAACTTACTGACGGACAAAATACATTTCGCTTCCAATTATGCGGTTTTAAATTAACGTTATTGCACTAATAGTCCAGTATTCGAAGCAGCAATGTTGTTTTTTTGTATTGTACTGGGTATGATGTTTGTGTCCTGCTGAGGAGAGCGGTGGCGCAGCGGTTAGCGCGTTACGCCAAGAACCCAGAATGCACCTTGACAAAGTTCCATTCACACTATGAGATCTCTTTTACCAGTGGCAAAATATAATGGTAGGTTTTTACCCTTTTAACTGGTACAAAACTGACACCTTTATTCAAGGCATCATGTTTGCAATGACCACAACACAAGTAGTCAATAAAGCAAACAAAAAGAAGCAACTCTGATAAGGATAATAATATGCACTGTCCTTGAAGTTGATTGGCCCACACCCGAGACGGCTTTCTTTAGAGCCTAGTCCCCATTGGTGTAGGGCCAGATGACACCAGAAGGCGTACAACTCAAAAACAGTGCAATATCAGAGTATTGAGAGTTCGGGGTAAACATTTACACTATGAGATCTCTTTTACCAGTGGCAAAATATAATGGTAGGTTTTTACCCTTTTAACTGGTACAAAACTGACACCTTTATTCAAGGCATCATGTTTGCAATGACCACAACACAAGTAGACTACTTGTGTTGTGGTCATTGCAAACATGATGCCTTGAATAAAGGTGTCAGTTTTGTACCAGTTAAAAGGGTAAAAACCTACCATTATATTTTGCCACTGGTAAAAGAGATCTCATAGTGTAAATGTTTACCCCGAACTCTCAATACTCTGATATTGCACTGTTTTTGAGTTGTACGCCTTCTGGTGTCATCTGGCCCTACACCAATGGGGACTAGGCTCTAAAGAAAGCCGTCTCGGGTGTGGGCCAATCAACTTCAAGGACAGTGCATATTATTATCCTTATCAGAGTTGCTTCTTTTTGTTTGCTTTATTGACTACTTGTGTTGTGGTCATTGCAAACATGATGCCTTGAATAAAGGTGTCAGTTTTGTACCAGTTAAAAGGGTAAAAACCTACCATTAAAGTTCCATTCGCGTCGAGGTGCTGAACGTGGCACGAGTTAATATCTGAAGCAGTGCTGCCCACCGACCCCACCTCGATCTTACCAACCCCCACATATGGTTTACGTGCGCATCTCTCCTGTGCCTCTCTTAGGTCGACTCAGCCTAAAATAAACCACCAGCTATGCAATGTCCACGTGAACAAAAATGACAAACATCGTTGGTTGGCCGCGCCCGTCACGTCGCGCTGCGTGTTTACGATGGCAATTGCTCTGCCAGAGGCTACACGCGTGATTCTGCCTTTTCGTATTCATGCACACGTTGTAGGCATGGATACAAGTCTCTGGTAATGCACTTTTGGATGACGACTCCATCTCCCCGGCAATGGAGAGGATGGGTGGGGGAGGGAGTTTGACCACCACGCTTGTCAATGCGAGTGGTGTAGTGTTAGACAAATTGGTATTTTACGGCGTAACCGTTTAAAACCTATTGGAGACATGCGGTCCAGGAGGAGTACTGTATCTCAATCCTAGAAAGGGTTTCCCTTGTAATGAATTCACCAATTAACGAATGTAAATATACATACAACTTTACGCTAATTATAACCTTTCGTCAGAAATTGCATCGAGCGCGGCCTATTAGTGCCTTTGTATAATGTGTAATTGAAATGATGAAGGCGGTAGGTATAAATGATGAAACCGCTAAACATGGATAGTCTACTATTATGAAATAGAGTTATGAATCACGCATGTTTTCTGTTACACGCTCCACAAAGACGAAGATCACCCGTCCATCCCTCGTCCGACTATTGGGAGCAAGTGCTGTTAGCGAGCACCTATGAAGGCCGGCACATTGCACACGGGGGGTGGTTGAATAACACCACGTCCAATCGCCTTTGTCTCCAGTGCTGATGTTTACACACCTCGCCAAGCACTCATTTCAGGCTGAGTTTCAATTTAAATTACCTATTTTTGGGGTCGTGAATTGGAATACATCTACGCTAACCGGTGCACCACCGCTCCCACAACTCACCCACACGCTTCACACCAAAGACAAAGACCCCCCGTATAGCCTCCCTTACTAGACTGTTGAGGCAAGTGCTGTTAGCGAGGACCTTAGCCGGTACGGCACACTAGAGGGTGGGTGGCCAGCAACAAGCCCGGCCGCCTTTGTCTCCCTATCAGCGATGTTTACACACCGCGCCTGGTACTCATTGAGACTGAGTCGACCTAGAGGAGGCCCAGGACCGTTTCATATAATCGTCACTGGGTGTTGGCCGTGAGCGGCAATAGAACTCGGGTCGCCGGCGCACACACGCTAACCAATGCACACCCTTCCACACCACATGAGTAATGATGCAATGTTGTAAGCGGGACAAATGTGCGCGCATGAATAAGCGCTCGCCTCGATCGCTCCCCCCTCTCTCTCCCGCACGTGCCAGATGATGATGACCGATCTGGCGCGCTGCCAACTTGCACTGAGGCGACGTCACGAGCCTCGAGTCAAAGAGAGAGAGAGCGCAGAGCCCACGCAAGCAGAATTAACGCAAACCCAACGCATTCTTCGATAACATTGTGGCCTCAAAGGAAAGACGCGAATAATAGGCGACGTTTCGGCCCCACCGAAGGATCGTAACCTTATCGTGGTGGCAGTGCCGGATTAAGCTAGTGCGGGGCCTGTAGCATATGTTATAAAGGGGCCCTGAACAATAAAAAACACATATTATACTTGCATAGTAAAGCAATTGTATTTTTCCATTAGCTATACAGCCAAATAACACCCAGTGGTTCATGATAGTTGAAGGCAGTATAGTACTATAGTAATAGAGCAAGTTCAGAATCACTGAATTGGAATTGATAGCTTGAAAGCATTTCGCGTGGGGCCCTTGAAAGTGCGGGCCCGTAGCATATGTAGCTACTTTTGCTACTAGGGTAATCCGGCACTGCGTGGTGGCGGGGTTTATGTGTTCCAATGACCCTCAGAGCAATGTCGCCTGGAGCCTTGTACTCCTGGTATAGTCTCCCTTGGCAAACAGGTCTGGGAGGAGGTTCCAGTCAAATAACGGTATAAACAAAGCCCCTTATGAATTGTTCTGAAATATAACAATTTGAGAACCTCATTCGGACAAGGTATACCGTGACATCTCCCTGGAGCCAGACCTGGGGGTGGTGTTCGCCGGCAAGTGCCTGGTGGCCGGGTGACCCCACGTGACCTGGTCGAGCCCAGCCCCGAAATGGCTACGTGGCACCGTCCTGTGGGCCCACCATCAGGATGATCGATGAGGGGCGGGAGCGATGCCACTATGGCAGGGAGAGGGATGGTCTCGGACAGACTGGACCTTGGCAATGGACACTCGCAATTGAGACGTGGAATGTCACGTCACGGGGGGGAAGGAGCTGGAGCTGGTGGAGGAGGTGGAACGGTATTGACTGGATATAGTCGGTCTCATCTACACACACAGCATTGGCACTGGAAGCAAATTTCTCGATCAGGGGTGGTCTCTCTTCTATTCCAGAGTAACCCCTGGTGAGAGGCCCTGTGCAGGTGTGGGGATACTCACATGCCCCTGGCTGGGTGCTGTTCATTCGGAGTTTGTCCCAGTAGACGTGAATGTTGCCTCAATGAGATTTCGGGTCTCAGCAAGGAACACTCTGACTGTTGTCTGCGCTTATGTGCCAAACAGCAGTTCAGAGTATTTGGCCTTTTTTGGAGACGATGGGTGCATTGCTCGACAGAGTGCCGCCTACCAACTCCATAGTCTTACTGGGCCACTTCATTGTTCACGTGGGAAATGATAGAGATACCTGGAGAGGCGTGATTGGGAGGAATGCCCCCCCCCCTGATCTGAGCTCAGATGGTGAGATGTTATTGGAATTCTGTGCTAGTCACGGAATGTCAATAACAAACACCGTGTTCGAACACAAGGATGCTCATAAGTGTACTTGGTACCAGAGCACCTTGGACTGAAGGTCTATGATTGAGTTTATACTGTAGTATCATCGGACCTCAGGCCGTATGTTCTGGACACTCGGGTGAAGAGAGGGGAAGAGCTGTCAACTGATCACCACCTGGTGGTAAGTTGGATCCGACGCTTGGGGCACTGACCAGATAGACGTCGAAGGCCCAAACCAATAGTGTGGGTTTTCTGGGAAATGTCTGGTGGAAGCCCCTGCGCAGAAATATTTCAAGTTCCACCTCCGGGAAAACTTATCCTATACTCTAGGGGAAGTTATGGACATTGAGTTCGCGTGGACGATGTTGAGGACCTCGATTATCGATGCAGCTGCGAAAAGCTGTGGCGTGAAAGCAGTTGGTGCCTGTCATGGCGGCAACCCTAGGACATGCTGGTGGACACCAGTGGTGAGGGAAGTTGTCAAGTTGAAGAAGGAAGCTTTCTGAGCTATGCACGGAAAACGTCTCCCGATTGAGAGGTACTGGCTTGCCCAGAGGGGCGATAGCAGTAGTAGTCGCTGAAGTAAAAACCCAGGCGTGGGAGGAGTTTGGAGAGGCAATGGAGTGGGACTACCAGGCAGCTTCAAAGATGCTCTGGCAAACTATTCGACGTCTTAGGAGGGCTCAACGGGACATGGTCCAGGTAATTCTCAGTAAGGGTGGCGTAACATTTAACTAAACTAAGGAGACAGTCGGGAGGTGGAAGGAACACTTTGAGAAGTTCCTCAACCCGGTGTGCATGCCCTCCTCTCAGGAGGCAGCCCTGAAAACAGCTTGGGGGTCGGATCCATCACGGCTGCTGAAGTTTCTGTGCCAGTCGAGGGCCTTAGTAGCGGCAAAGCTGCTGGGGTGGACGATATACACCCAGAGTTGTTGAAAGCGCCTCTTCAATGTCGCATGTAAGGTGGGTACTACCTCTGGATCAGAAAACTGGGATCGTGGACCCCATTTTAAAGAAAGGAGACCAGAGGGTGGATTCCAACGACAGAGGGATCACACTCCTCAGCGTCCCAGGAAAAGCCTATGCCAGAGTGCTGGAAGAGAGACTGCACCCGATGGTTGAGCCTCAGATTCAGGACGAACAATGTGGATTCTGTCAGGGTCATGGGACAATGGACCAGCTCTTTTACCTCTCACAGTTAGTTGTCTATGGTCCTGGCACTTTCCCTCTTTTGGCTGCCATTCCGTTTCAGTCTAACTGCCAGCGACACATCCAGCCCAAGCCCACTTACTTTTGCCAACCGGTGGATTGGATGCCATGGTGGCATGATGTTAACTACCTATCTGGAATTCAGGGGATTGTGGGGTCGATCCCGACCCTGACGATGTCTGTATATTTGCATATTCTTAGGTTTTTTCGGTAAAGTCACATAGGTAAAACATTAAAAAAGTAAAATAAAATAAAAATCACGACGTTTCGGAGGCAACACAAGCTTCCGTCTTCAGGTGGGACCGTCACAGCCACGACAGCTGTATCAAGTAAATAAGAGATTGCAGGAGCTACCACTCCGTTTATATAATGGTTGGAGAAGGTGGTGGGGCAAGGGCCGCATACTTTTTATTAATATGGTAAGGTGAGGCTTAAGAGGGTGAGCCTTTGTTATGGAGAGGTACGGTTTGTGAATCAACCTGTGACAGGGAGACAACCACTAAACATGGTAAAACTGTAATAGTTGTCTGTCAAATAAGATTTGTACACGAAGCCATACAAATATACAAACACAGACATAATTTCAACCGTGATGACGGTTACAAACTGAGTAATCATTGGGAAGATGTGATTAACCATGCAAAAAAGATTTAACTACACTTATTTGCCAGGAAACCGGTCCCTGGTGCCAAAAAGGTTGGGGACCGCTGGTTTCGAGTATTTGGCTGCTATAAATGTCCACATGATGATCATCCACTTCGTCTAGCTACCATTTGTAGCCGGGTCACTTCTGAAAAGAGCTACATAGCTTAGTGGCCTTACTTGGTAATATATATATATATATTTAGATTGTGATATTGCTGTATGTTCACTTTATCCACGTGTTTATCTTCCTGTCTCAGTGGAACTCCTATGCTCTGTTCATGGTATAGCTTCTCGAATCTTTTGTCAACGTCCATGTTTCATCCATATGTCTTAGAAAAATTCACCTTGTGTAAACCTTCTTCCTTTTTGTATACTGTTATTTAGATTTTCATAATTACAGTCCTTCACTGTTCCAAAATCACCCTAAACATCTCTCATCTGCCTTGTTTAGTTGAATGATTCATAGCGTTCTTTATTAAGATCGTCTGCCATTTTCTGTACGAGGTTGTTGTAATCGGTCAGTTTAATATGTGAATAACGTTGGAAAAAGTGCATCTCCTTGTCTGACTATTTTATTCATGTGGTCTCTGTGTGAGCTGTTCCATTTTTAGAAATGGCTTTTATTATTTCTAAATAATTTATTTTGGTCTGGGTTTGTGAGAGATTGTAGAACTGCATCAAGTTCCACTGAGGCTACAAAGGCTGGACATAATGATATTTGATATTAATTAGTCGTTTTCCAAAATCTGCATGATAGAATGCATGCGGCCAATGGTAGAGAAACCTTTCCTAAACTTAAATTGCTCTTTTTTTTGGTTAGCCTCTATGTATTCAATCGTTCTGTTCACTGTGATCATTGTAAACCATTATACATCCTATGGAGAGGTGTAATCGGCTATTGTGTAGGAAAGAAATTGATTATTGCACTCCAAGACCATGACAGATGGTGATGGCATGGGGATATCTTCATCCAGCAGTGAATAGAATATGGCTGATGGTGATGACTTACAGTACATCAGAATGTAGCACTGGACGGCTTCACGGACACACCCGTAACTCTATGGAAGGGAAATCTATAAAAAAAAACATGCAACCGAAGTGATACATATAATTTGTAACTTCAATTTTATTCAGGGACCATGTGTTGTCTTTGTGTAGTCTGGTACTGTACTTGCTGTTGTTTTTCTGCCTTGAATACCGATTCTGAGTTTGATAATAATAATAATAATTCTACAGTACATTAACGAGCTGTGTGCATAGCTTAATGAAAACCCTGCAGTAAGTGAGTGGGGGATCCGTGTGGTTTATGGCACACACTGCTACCAAGGCAGTGATTAATAATCTATCCCTATCTCTGCGCCATGCTCTTCATCAAATACGTTAGCGATCATTGCCTTCCAAGAACTTTGCATTCAATACTCGCAGTTGCATCTAATTTTTCAAATTTCTTATGTACTTAATTCACTTTATTCCTCGGCTTCTTGCACCTATAATTCATGTGGTCACAATGTTATATTCAGTCTCTTGTTTCTAATTACATGCACAAGATATATAACTTGGCTTTCTCAAAATATTTTTTTAATACTATGTTTGTACCTTGCTATTTGCGATAGAATATGTAACTTGTCTGTCCATGACATGTTTATCATGAACACCATGTTTTAAAGCGCAATATTCTGTGTTAAAACCCAAAACTATTGCGTCCACTTTTAAGCAAGACAGTACCTCGGTTCATGTAATAGAAATGCCCTTCATCGAGGAAAGCAAAATTCAAGACTTTTTCTGCAGGATATGGCATTTGGATGTTTAAGTTTACTTCATGTTTGAGTTGAAATTCATGTTTGGGTTTAATTTATGTCTGGGTTTAAATCATGTCTGGGATTAATTCATGTCTGGGTCTAATTCATGTCTGCGTTTATTTCATCTTTGAGTTAAATTAATATCTGGGTTTAATTAATGTTTGAGTTCAATTAATATCTGGGTTTAATTAATGTCTGGATTTAATTAATGTCTGGGTTTAATTCATGTTTGAGCCAATTAATGTCTGGGTTTAATTAATGCTTGAGTTCAATTAATGTCTGGGTTTAATTCATGTCTGGGTTCAATTAATGTCTGCGTTTAATTTATGTCTGGGTTTAATTCACGTTTGAGTATTTTGCACAAGTGGAAGGAAACCAGAATCTTTGGAAAATAACTTACAATAAAAGCGCTCAAAAGCGCCACACAGATGAATACAATAATTTATTGTTGTACCATACTGCCACCTCTAGCCACTTTGCTAGTATAGGCTTCGCTGCATAAAGTTCGCAGGCCATATGAAATGGAACAATACAAATATAAGTAATTAGGACTGCGAGAAATTTGCACCGTCTAACTTCTGATTTGTACATTCTACAATGTGACACAATGACATCAGAACATTGTGCGGTTGTAATTTATCATGCGTTTTATTTTTTATTTTTCGTGAATTTGATCACATTATGAATTTTCTGAATATAAACTTCTAAGCGTGAAATCGCATCGCAATAGCATCACCCACCACGGCCATTGTGAAGCAGCAACAATGCCATGGCCTAATGCCGCTGTCAGATTTATATGTCTCCTGTCAAAATGAAGTGATTAATGAGACCCTGCATGACACAAGATTGACTTCACATTTGCTGCTGTATGATACAATGTCATGGAATACCCTTTCTACGGATTTTCCTGTCATGGAAATAGCAGAAATTCCCTTAGGGTTTACTTTCATTGACAATTTCCCCTGGAAATACTGTCGCTGAGATTTATACACATAATTTCTGTAAATGAATTTGAATTTTCTTTCTTTTAATAGTTTTACGTCTGAACAGACCTAAAATCACTTTGCCTTTTCTACTATAAAATTATGCCTTTAAATTTCAAAAACTTTTCACATGTTTAAACGATCTAGAATTAATGTTTAATTGCCCCTTTTAAGTTAAAATAATTATGGGAAATTACTTTGTATGTATTTCGCACCGTACGTAGCCAACCGTGTTCATCAGAGGTGGGGGGAAGGACAACAAACTAAACACAAAAAGCAGTTTGAAAGAAATACATTTTCAATCGAGATGATTTACAAGTGCATAGCTCCAGTGGCTTCCTAATATCGGTAGGAAGAGCGTTCCAGACGCCTGCAGAAGCGCATCCGAAAGTGCTCGATGCAGTGGCCGTTTTTGTTAGATGGCCTGCCAAAAGGTTCGATGGCTCGCGGAAAGAGTTCACTTGGTGACATTTTTTGCTGAAATTATTTTTTCTTTTCTTTTAAAAGTACCTCGATAACTATTCGAAAAACCCCAAAAAACACATTTGAGCCAATAAGTTTAAAGATTCACCCAATGCTGCTAATCAGTGTTGCCATACGTGCGCAGCTGTGGGTGGCTCAGATGTCAAGAGGTCAGAGCACCCGAGCTGGCACCACTGAGCTCCTGAGTCGGAATCTGGGCAGCTGCCTGTGATAAAGCAGCAGGTCATCAATTAGAGTGAGTCAATAGACTCTATCCGGTCACCAATGATGCCCAAAAAAGCCATCATTGAATTGAGTACATTTATTTGATTAAATCACAGCTCTGAGAATTCAAATTATCGGTCTGAGAGCCGTGGGACGTTCTCAGTGTGCGCTCTTTCCTGTGTGAAGCTTAAGGAGGCCACTCTAAGTGTTTTTTTCAGAAGTCCAGTAGAAAAATGCTTTCCATGGCCCATTATTCGCACCTCCGATGCGTACAGTGAAATACATTGTGACACGTGGGGGAAAACCAGAGAACACGACCACAAACATGATTGAGGACGACATGGCAAGCGATGGAAGCATGAAAGCAGCAAATAGGAGGTTGATGATTGTTGGCGATTCACAAATGCAGGATATACCTTAATGAGAGAGATGGATTCATTTCAGATTTCGAATGTGTTATTCGTCTCTTGGTATGATGCGGACATCACCCGTGCAATATATCGGGGAAGGGGAACACAAAAACACGGGAATTTTTTTTGCTTATTAACTGTCTCTTTCGTATTGATTCTCGTTTTTTGAATAATTTGTGAAAATGTGTTGCCTCAATGAAGCTAAACACAAAACACGAGAAAGCACAGAGAGAAGCGGCACACACAGAGTGTGACGAGAAATGGACAGAGGCAGAGAGAGAGGAGAGACGCAGCGACACAGAGACACCGGGAGGAAGCGGAAGAGAGACACACGTGGAGACGGTATGACAAATGATTTGGTGGTGATGCTGCCGCTTTTGCAGGGTGTGCAAACAACAACAAAACTCAACACATTCGTTCAAAACACCGTGGCTTGAAAAGGATAAATTTTAAAAATATATATTTTATTCATCGTACTGGTAGAGAATCCGTTGCTCTGCAGCACAAAATAGGAGACAGCTGTCAACACCACTGACGATTCTTTCAATGGGTCCGGGGCTTCCCCTAGGTCGACTCAGGCTCAAATGAGTCCCTGGTGTAGGATATAGTAAATATCGCCACTGGGGAGACAAAGGCGGTCGGGCGTGGTGCTGGCCACCCACCCCCTCGTGTGCCGTGCCGGCCTTCATAGACGCTGCTCGCTAACAGTACCTGTCTTAACAGCCTGTGAAGGATACACGAGGGATCGTTGTCGTTTGTGTATGTGTCTGCCTGTGTGTGTTTGTCTGTGTGTGTGTGCGTGCGCGCTTGCCCCATGTATGTGGTGACTCATTGCCCCCCTTCCGACAAGCAATCCAGCATCGGGACTCAACATAAGTGAAAATAAACGGATTTTTTTCTATTCATCTTACTTGATTTTATGTTTTATTTACTATACAATATTCATTACAATATTACATGAAAATGTACAATACTTATTTAAACTATTGAGTTCTCGTTGGCAGTGACGGACTGGGACAACAAAAATCGGCCCAGGCATTTGTTAACACACTGGCCCAAATTCAAGCTACTTTTTCAAATGGGTTGTGCGACAAACTGGGGACTGGTAGTCTGATCTGCGATGTGACGACGTATTCGCGTGATGTTGCCATGCGATCTCAGTGGCCCATTTGGGCTGGCTCAAAAGAACAAATGGGCCAGTGAGGAATCATCTTTTGGGATGCCGAATATGGCAGACTTATTACCGGCTGAGAGCGTAAATAAGCAGTAATGAAATATTCAAATATATTTTTAACTCTGATCACATTTGGAAAATTCCCCACACAGATCGGCCCACCGGCCCTTGGAATGGACCGGCCCACCGGGAATTTACCCCATGGACTGCTGCCCCATGGGCCAGTCCGGGCCTGGTAGTGTGACAGAATGTGGCCACAGCTGCAGTGCAGGCAATCACAGTCTGAGCCTGGGAGAGTGACAGAGTATGGCCAGCTGCAAGTGCAGGCAATCACAGTCTGAGCCTGGGAGAGAGACAGAGTGTGCCCAGCTGCAGTGCAGGCAATCACAGTCTGGGCCTGGGAGAGTGACAGAGTGTGACCAGAGCTCCAGGGCAGGCAATCACAGTCTGAGCCTGAGAGAGTGACAGAGTGTGGCCAGCTGCAGTGCAGTCAATCACAGTCTGGGCCTGAGAGAGTGACAGAGTGTGGCCAGAGCTCCAGGGCAGGCAATCACAGTCTGAGCCTGTTTGTTAGGGCGGAAAGGAGCCCAGCCAGCAGCCAGCCACGAAGCTACTTTGGTGAGCGCCGCCGCTGTGCGGTGTGCCACCTTGACGGGCTCATGACGGCATCGGGACGGTGTTGCTTGTGGGGGCTATCGAGCACATGGCTCATGATTATTTGTGGGGGGTAGGGGGGGGATACATTAGCGAATATTTGGCAGACTTGCTAAGTGTCCCCCAAGCCACGACGTGAATGGGATGGAGCAGTCTGGCTGGAGATCAGCCACTTGCTTTGTTGGATCCGCGAGGAGGCTGCCAAATAACGTAAATTGCACCCCTTGTGCTTTATTGTCCCGAGATGCGGTTGTATTTAGACGCGATATAAATCAGAACTGTATTGTATCGTAAATGTGCCACCCAGTGCGTGGCATTTTTTTGGGTTATTGTCAGGATTCACAATTCTTTTTCGACATAGTTGCTTTGCAATATAGTTACATTTTGATGTAGGACATCTTATCTTTACATCTACCTAATGCTGTATCTTGAAAACGAACTACTCCACTGTACAATACTATTACTACTAATAATCGTTATTATTGTCCAGGAGAGCCACACTGAATCGTCTAACTTTTTTTCAGGAGCGTCCTGCGGCTGCATTGGTTTTTTATATTGAGATTGTTTCAGCCAATTAACGATTAGTGTTCATACGCATGGGAAGAAACCGCAGCAACTGGAGAAAACTGATGCGTGCGAAGGGGCGCACGGTGGCGAGATGTTAACTCCCTCGCCTTGTATGCAGGAGGTCGTGCATTCGATCCTGACCCTGATGCCTGTATATTTGGAGTTTGCATGTTCACCCCGTGGACGTGTGGCTGTTTCTCTGGGTCCTCCGGTCTTTTCTCCGCATTTAGAAACGTATGTTTAAAGTATTTGGCTGCTATGCATTCCCACATAATAAGCCACTTCGTCCAGCTATCATTTGTGGCCAGGTCGCTTCTGAAAAAGAGCTATACAGCTCAGTGGGCCTTTCTTGGTAAAATATAAATTATTTCATATTTTTATTATTATTGAACACTCCATCTCCATACACATGGAAACAGATGACGATTAGTCCACTTGCTGTACTGCCTTCTCTTGGCAAGCCAGGATATGGCACCTCAGGGGAAGCGGTACTACAAACCTTTGTGTGATCCCACCATCCATTGCTGCCGCCTTCACAGTGTTGGATTACTACAAGTCACGTGCAGAGCCACCACTGCCCACTCACCAACGTGACCTTTACTCCGCGGCTGGATATCACCGATTATTTCAACTCGGACGCAGATTCATTGGGGCCATGTTAATCTTAAATGCATACACGCAGAACGTAGTCCCTAACCATATCCACAGTGTTCATTCAGGACCAAAGGACCTCAACATCTCAGGCGTAGCCCAGTACTAAAAGATCACTTTACCGTGGACGTAAAAACTCATATGGTTATCACTCACTCTCTGGTATTGCCACAACCACCTGGAATTCCATTTCTTCACAAATGCCTTTGGTCACTCTCCCACCTAAATCACAATTTGATGCCGAGCTGCCGATTATTTTTTTAAATGAGAACTGCAGTCGCATTTGACAGCACATATATGTGTTTACACGTGCACATTATTGTCACCCTATATCTGTTTTGGAATGTTTCTGCTGCTTCGTTTTGTAATTTGTGCTAATGTTCAGTCCGGGGTTAATCTGCCCGCACCGGTATTGCACAGCAGGGAATTCTGTTTGTAATATTTACTGTTCCTCGCGAGGCAAAACAATTGTTTTCGTGCGGATGTATTGTTTTGCTTTGCCCTGTTGGTGACCCGGGTAACTTTTGCAGTTGGAACCATTCTGGGCTCGAGTGTTCTCACCTGGTTAAGCAAACTCAATTGAACTCATTAATTACCTGCGAAATTTAATTAATTTTATTTCACTGCTGGCATGTAAAGATACTTGATGGATCCGAAATAGCCTTCGTGCAATAATTGTATCTTATACTCAAACTTGTTTTCACTCTCTTCTACAGTGCCTGCATGCGCATGGCTGCTACTTCGACTTGAAACGTGAACAATGAAATGCCAATGCAATTGTGTGGTTCAGTATGTATATATATAGACAGTTCTCCATTGCGTCTCGAAAACACATTCCTGCGGAGGGAGCTGGTAGGAACGTTGGGTTGCTCGGTCAATGGCCAGGGTCAACGGCGGCGTGGTGTATTTCGCAAATATGGCCGACTTTGAGGGCGGGCACAAGCCGGCGTGAGTAGGTTAAACGTTGAGTTTTATAAGGGCACCACGGGGTGACCAGCCCCTCCCCACCCAGCCCCACCCCACCCTCCCCTCCCCATCCAGCCCCACCCAGCCCCTCTCCACCCTCCCCTCCCCACCCAGCCCCACCCTCCCCACCCAGCCCCTCCCCACCCTCTCCTCCCCACCCAGCCCCACCCTCCCCACCCAGCCCCTCCCTGCACGACGGACGGACGGACACAATAATCCCCTGTGGGCTGGTGTAACCAGGAGGTTCCTACCAGTATACCATTGTATTTTGGTGCTGTTAACAATCAACCCAGGATAATACCGTGGCGTAATCGTCGGCACACTGAAAGTTGCAATTCGGAGGGTCGACAGCTTGAGCCTCCCTGCACGTGGCATTTGAAAAGAAAAACAGTGCAGGTTTACTAAATAACATCGGCAGGTCACGTGCAGTGGGGCACAGCGCGGGAACTCTCACCTCTTCCAAGACATCTGGCCAGCGTGGAAGAGTAGGCCAAAAAAAAACACCTTTAAAAGTGTCTCTCAAGAGCTCCCTCTTGTGGAGCCCCCCCACTCCTATGGTGAACACGTGAGAAAAGCAATTGCAGGGCCTCACCGTATTGCGTCGTCCCAGCTCCCAGCGCGCAGTGATATTTACACTCGCCCAGCTTATCACGTTTCCAATGGGAGGGGAAGCCCATCTAAGGTAGCATCCAGAGGACCTTTAAGTACAACAACCACAACCACTTAACTGCAGGGGGCTCTCAATTTACAGCACACTTCACGCGTGGCTAAATGCAGTGGTGCCACTTGTCGGAGGTGCATCATCAGCGTGACCTGGCGCAGAGATTATTAATACCGGCGATGATGAAAGATGTGTATATGCTAGATAGCTGGCCGTGTAGTTATTATGTTTTCAACACCGCGCATCAATCCACACACGGTCGATGTTCTCTCGTCTCATGTTCCTATTTTGTTAAGCAGCCTTCTCCTTGGTATTTAGTTTTTCTTTACTCACTGTTTGATTTGAGAGAAACCTATCAGTTCTCTCGAGAACAGCACCGATTTTTGTTAGACTATACAGTTCCGTCGTTGAGCGCTCACAAAAATGAAACGCTATCAAAATGTGAAAAGGGTTTTGTATTTGGTGAATTGTTTTTTTACTTGAGTTTGATTCCCGGCCATGACTCGCACCAAATGACATCATATCCGAATCGCTCCATGGCACATCTTCCCCTCTTCACCAACCCATGAGACCAGACTGGTGAAGTATGGTCAAACAACGTCTATGACCGTACATGATTGTGTGAGGACCTTCTGCACCCAGAATCAGGATCTTTATTTATTCCTGGAAAAATCCAATGAGATTTGGAGTTTTTATTTTCTCACATGTCCAGTAGGTGTGGGCCAGAAAGTTATGACAACAACAACAACAAACAAACAATACAAAACACGATCGGAGTGCAAGGTATAGGAAAGGAAACCAAGAGTGGTGGATTTCCATAGGAATCCAGTCGTAGATTCACAAAGGGCTGATAAATCAAAATCCAAGATATATTTTTAATATAGAGTATACATAAATTACTTAATGGGTTTTGTTAATACAGTAATTCCATTGAAACAAGTGAATTTTTTTATATTGCTTTTATACTATAATAAATGTACTTGCGAAAGCAAAAAAATGTCAGATTGCTGTGTAAATCACGAGGGTTATGCAACACAATATAGGTACATAATATGTTTTTAAAAGTACTCTGGTAAAAATACTGTAGAAATAACCGTAGACAGTGTACTATAGTTTGCGTGTCACTGGCTCCCTTATCTTTTAGTGCAACTTTGGCATATCTTAAAAAATGCTTGTTAAACAGTTACTGACAACAAATATTGAAGTTTACAATCTGGGGAATATGTTAGTTATTCTTTTCCACCAGGATATATTTTCCCTTCGTACAATACTTTGTAAAATCAAAACAGCTAAATACAGTCCTCTGTAAATCCACTGCTGGATGATGGTCTCCTCCATACCGTGTCGGTCCTTTGGGTTGTTTGACCTTGCTTCACCACATTGGCCAGTGCAGGTTGGTAAAGGGCAGGAGGCAAGACAGCTTCAGATATTAGCTGTGGATCAAACTCATCAGGTCGCCGCTGGGTTCATAGGGCAGCGTGCTCACTCCTGTGACACCGCTTCAATCCCATCGTTGAGATTGAGTTATATTTGAATTCTTCGTAGATCGTTTTTGGGTGAAGGTTTTTATCTTGCACATACTGTATACACATATTGCATTCCTCCAGTATAAATAAAGATCCTAGATTCTGTGTTGTCGAAAACACTCACTGCCCGTACGTTCATGTAACTCGCAGCTCCTTACGCAGTGCTCAATATAGCCCGAAGTTAACCTCAGTGACAGACGCGGCTGCTGCAGAGCTTTCCTTGAATAGCACATTACGCATGTGTTGTGTGACACAGTGCACAACACGATGACAGATGCACACGGCGGATGGTTACAGTGCAAGTCGTCACGGAAGAAGCAGCACGTGGAAACCAAACCAATTGCGCTGCCGTTTTGAGAGAGCGTCACATAATCTCTCGCAGTCAGCGCACGGAGCAACTAAAGCGTCGGAACATCGTGCAAGAGCCAAGGCGTGGCAGGAACCGAACCCACGTGTTGGAGAGCTGGAGTTTCTCCCTGCACAAAAGAGAGTTGTAGGGAGTGGGAATTCAAGGCAATGCTCATCTCCATTCACGAGATACGATATCTAATGGCGATCATTGATATACACGAGTGAGTAAACAAAAAACAGAAATGTTGGTACCAATGGTTCCAACCACATATGCCAACGTTGTCTCAACGTTGGCACGTTTACTAGATGAAGGGGGAAGAGTGTGTGGGGGGGCGGTGGGTGAAGTTAACCCTTGGGATGGGCTAAAAAGAGCATGGCTATATTGGAGACATCGACGTTTTGGTTCCTATACGTCGGACATCAACGCTGATGCCTCCGATGAGATTGGACGGTCGATGTTTTCCTCTCGATGCGTTATTTCACGTAGAAAAAAAATGGCCGACATTTACCTACGACATATTCCCGCCGGCCACCTTCATAAAAGCTCTGATGGGAAAAAAAACCTGTCCCTCTCCAAACATCATTGACAGGTGTAAATACTGCAGATAAAGGTCGTCGTTGATATTCTGGAAAGCAGAGAAAGGTTAGTCGGAAAGGTTGAGTGCTAATCCTTGCAACAGCAGGCTTGATCCGTGTTGGTTTTTTAGTTTGAGGCCATGTGGTAATTTTATTCCAAGATTCTCGTCGTTAACATTCCACCACCGGACAATATTGTCACGATTACAAAGATATTATTTCTACCTCGCAATGTATCGATAAAATTGTGTCCAATAAGGTTCATCACCGGTGACTAAATTCAACCCTGATGGATGACGTCGTTTCTCTTGAACCACTTTGAGCATATTAAGCGAATGTGCTCGTATAGCGATTTTCCCACTTTTCGTTCCAAGCCAGATTCAGATGTCTAGTGAGGCCAGCGTACGTCACGGTTTTGGTTCTGGCTCACCTAGGAAAATAGCCAGTGGAAAAGCATGCGCGCTGTGATGGCCCCGCGTTGGCACGGCTCGTGTATGCCAGTGGAAGAGGAGTATAATGGGACATACACAGGACATTGGTAAGCCACCCACGTATTATACACTACACATATTGGATGCTGAAACCTCCGGTTTCCCTGAGCGAAGATCTTAATTGACTTAACATTTATCTTACAGACTCAGATAAAGAGAATGGAGTATTATCATTGAGCTGTAGAACATACAATTGCCTTTTACCGCCAAACCTTGTCGACATTATTAAAGTTGTTATTGCACTTATATTACTTGCTTTGCCGGTAAATTAAATTACACAATTTAAATGTAACACTATGGGAGTCACTGTGCATTTTAATAACCCTGCGTTTCCCACCTCATCTACTACAATTCATCAGTTTTATGGTGTGTTGTTATTAAAAATATAAAATATTTAATTGAAATGACAATGATTGTACTTCATATAATGTGAATGCCTGTTAATAGTTTAAAATAAAATAATCATACACTTTGGAAAGGATACAATTCCTCGAATGGACTCAAATTTGAGTGTGAGTCAGAGGTACGGAGACCCCGCTCATCATCATCATCACCATCCCATGGGCAGATAGCCCCGTAGGTGTCCACTGCAACATTTAGTCATTCGTTTCCACTTTCCTCTCTGTCTTGTAGTGGCAATATGCTCAAGTAGTGCGCACATCTTTCTGTGACCAATCTCTGATGTCGTCATCAAGCCATTCTCTGATAATGATAATTGTTTTTTTTAACCCTTTTATCTGGCAACAAAACTGATAAACGGGTAAAAAACCAATTATCATATTTTGCTACTGGCAAAGGAGGTTCCAATGGTAAAGCCATTTTCTGTTACGTCTTTCTCTCTTTCCAGTTCCTTCCGTTTTTCGGAACAACGCACTTTAAATGTTCCCGTTGTTGTCCATCCTACATAAGTGTCCAGATAGTACCAGTTTCCTTCTCACGACTTCCTGCATCATCAGATTGTCTTCTTCTGTGCGCAACCTTTTTTATTCTACGTTGGTCACTCTCTGGGTCCAGTTTAGATGCAGCAGTATCCTGCTATGGCAATACATTTCGAGTGCCAACATCTTATCTCTGTCAGTCTTTTCAAATTCCCAAGCCTCACAGGCATACAAAGCTGTACTGAACACGCATGTTCTTAAGATGCTAAGTTTGGTCTTGCAGCTGATTTGCTTGCTTCTCCAGACGTTACTGAATCTTGCCACGACTCATTTTGCCTGTTGAGATCCTCGCCATTTTGTGTCTTTTGTGCAGTCGTTGCCCCAGTGGAGCCCAGCTCAGAGCTTTGCTCAAAGGCGCGTCATCTCTCGGTGCCCCCTGAAGGTGGAACGCGACGTTACACGCTGCTGCTGATGCCGCTAAAGAAAAGAGACGGCATTCTAGATGACAGGAGCGACGATCGGTGGCTACATTTTTTCATCATGGCACGACAAGCAGACTGAGGAATGTGCTGTGCCAGATTTTTCAGAGGGAAGGGTCCATTAACAATAAACTGACTAACTATTTCGATTTAAAGCTTTCGTGACTGCAGGGATTCATAGTCTTGGCTCTTTCGGTAAAGTCACGTTGAAGGGAAATAAAAGAATACAAATTAAACATAATTAAATTGTGATAATTTTATAATGTTTTATTTGTATTTTATAATAATACAAATAAAACATAATACAATTGTGATAATTTAATAATATTTTATTTTTATAATTTTATTATTTCCCTTCTACGTGACTTTACCGAAAGAACCAAGAATATGACTAACTATTGTTATTTTACCAGCTAAGGTCCACTGAGCTGTATAGCTCTTCATCAGAAGCCATAAATTGACAGCTCAATGAAGTGGTCTCATCACGTGGAAATGTATAGCAGCCAAATACTCGAAAACGCATGTTGATTCAACATGTGGAGGGAAAAACATTGGCTGTATGTTCCAGATGATGTTGAGTGTCGGTCAAGTTTCACATCAAGGTTGTTTGAGAGAGGGTGGATGACTGATAGTAGAGTCAGAAATTGATAATAATTGAGGAAGTGTTCAAAGTTCAAAGTTCATTTATTAGGTATAGCCCTGTGAGCCATTCGGCTCTTGAATCGGGTGCAACCGCAACAAACAAAAAACATAAACAAGAAAACATCTTAAAGTGACTATGTGCAAACAGAAAATCCAAGAAAAGACAGCAAAATATTGCAGAAAAAATCACCGTACACCAACCCTGTGCAAATATCCCAGTGGGATGCAAGTCAATCAACAACAACAACCACAAGACAACTTAGATTAAGGCCATCAGTCTAACTCTGTACTACAACAAACAAACATGGCCAAACCAAAAAACTTTTCGAAAATCACCAAAATAAAGCCATAAAAGCAATGAAACAGTGGTCATAGGAACTGTGACCGAATTTTCACAATAAACGACGTAAACAACATGTACTACCAAACTCTGCAGCCATAGCTGGCTGCATGACTCACTCCACAACAGTAGGAGCATCAGTCGGAGTATCACCATTTCTCAATGCACCTTTAAAATCAGCACACTAAATCAAAACACAGAGCATACTTTGCATACTTTGCAGCGATCATCCTGGGCGAAACATTGTATTTTAGGCCACTAAATTGCAGTGGCAGCTAAGGGCAGAGGTGTGGACTCGAGTCATGTGACTTGGACTCGAGTCAGACTCGAGTCATGAATTTGATGACTTGCGACTCGACTTGGACTTGCATAACAATGACTTTGTCCCACCTATGAGATGTGGACTCGAGTCATGTGACTTGGACTCGAGTCAGACTCGAGTCATGAATTTGATGACTTGCGACTCGACTTGGACTTGCATAACAATGACTTTGTCCCACCTCTGGCTAAGGGTGTACAACTCCTCTAGAGCAGTTTTGAGTGAAGATCTCATAAGTAGTGATTCAAGTTGCAGTTTATTGGCAACAGCATTCCAGACCCTGGGGGCATCAATAGCAAAGGCCCTTCCTCCAGTATTTGTACGGCAATAGGGAATGTGAAGCTGCTAAATGAGCGAAGACCGCATTGAATCGCTGCCTCGTCCCCGTTAAGAATACTTTGGATTTAGATGAGTTTTTAGAAGAAGATCATTCGACCAGAACGATTGCTCCAGGTTAGAGGTGCAAACTCCCAGCTTCTGTACATTCCGAGCAGCAATTATGGCTGTAAGATTCTGGACACCTTTGGCAAAGTTGCAGTTTCTGATATTGAATTTGTCAATGAGGCGACCGATGTGGTGAAACATTCACAGACAAGAGTACGGGGATGAGAACAGAGCCATGCGGTCATAGGCAGAGTTTGAGGGGGGGGGGGGCACGGGGGGTGAGGGGGGCAAGACCCCCACAAACTGGGCATCTTCATAAATGTATTCTGAGTAGTTTACAATTAAGATTAGAAATAAGCAAATAAATGAATTAAATTTACCCGCGATTCCTAATGTGAGGGACAAAGCGAACCCCTACGCACGCACATATAGACGTCAAACTCAGCCTGCGCTTGCGGTCCTCCAGTGGCCAATGCTTCGCACCTCCGATTAGAACGGTTGGCTACGTACGGTGCGAAAGAACCTCAACACGCACACACACAATGTGGAGGCAGAAGAGGATGGCCGAGTTTCCAATCTCCGCGAAGGAGCGTCTGCCAGCTAGACGAGACGCTATCCAAATGGGCAGGTAAACATTGCGTGGCCGATGATGTCGAAAGCAGTGGAGGATGTCGAGGTCGGCCCAGAGCGACGAGAGAGCCTGAATCCGATGAGGGGGCAGAGAGCCATCGAGGATCTTGACTTGTGCCGTCTCAGTCGGGGTCACCAATGGCAGTAGGCAGATCGCAAAGGGCAGGCGTTGTGGGGTGAAGTTCGTCACGTGGTCTTTGATTGTTGGCAGGACGAGACGTTCCAAGAGTTTTAGAGGCAGTTCAACACGTGGGCTTTCGCGACCAATATCGTCCATAATACGGGTTTTTCGGGTTAGATCGCGTAAAAATATGAATGTGTCGCTAAACCCGCCACCACCTGACACAGCCAACTAGTAAGGTTTGTCACGTAAACAGAACGTGCCAATTCGTTGGAAAGCCACAACATTTACAATCGGGTGGTGGCCGGTTTAACGACATATTTATAAATATTACGCGATATTACCCAAGAAACATGTATTATGAGTTTTAGAGACAGTTGAGAATTGCTCTCCAGCTTGCCGCCGAGCTAAAACAATAGCAATTGGCGTGTTAAAGACACTTCTTGCACGTGACAATTTAATATTTGGTTGCGTCACGTTTGTTAAGGCTCCTACGACACATATTTGGTGGAATAATTAAGTTTCCTAACCCAAAAATCGATTATTGCAAGCGTGCACACTGATGTGAGCTGTGATCTAGAATCAAAACTTGGGTCCTCAGATTCATTGCACAGTGCGCTAACCACTCTGCCACCACTCAACCCAATTATATGTACATGAGCTAACGTTTCTCAATTACTGTCCATGACTGCTCTTGCCTGTATGGTCTATCATGTAATTCGTTAATGCGTATGACAGCATTTTGATATGTTCTTGTCAAATTGAAAGCATCGCACCATGTATAATCAATTATGCTAATGACTATGTTCAATTATAGTCAGTTAAATTCTCAATGTGTCGGCAGCTAAGTAGTCCGTAAATAAGTAAGAATTATCACCACAAGGCAATGCTGAACAAAAAACTCTTGCAAGAATGCAAAAGCTGTAATGTTGTATTTGGTTAATAAAGATCGTGCTCGCAGTCGGACATAAATGCATCTATAAATGAAATTACATAAATGTTACATCGCTTAACTGCTGCCAACAACTACTTCACGACGATTTATTTTGCATATGTAATGGTTTGATTAAGGGTAAATGTATTCCTAAGCTTGCAATACTTACAGAGATGTGTGTGTGTGTGTTAGAATACATTATTTTCTATTTATGCAAATTTGATGAAAACGTTATCCTTGAGGCTAATGGCTTGAAGAAGACGAGGACGCTAAATAGAGAATACTAAATATACAATATGAATGAGACTAGAACAATTTATTCTGGAATCAAATGGGCATGAATTATGGAAGGACACAGGGGAGTTGAATTTATTTGTATTTATTTATGCACACATTTTAAGAGATTAGTTTTTCGGTTACAGTTCAAGAGACGAAGCACCCATGCGAGAACTCTTCTCAGAGCAGTGCCAACCCTTCATGTAGGAGAATGGCCCACAGAAGTTGATATCACGGAGTTGCCTCTGATATCCCTTATAGTTTGACCTCTGGTCCACACGGTAGAGGGCAGCAATTCTCTGCCCGCTTTGCCACCAGAGAGTTGTCTCTGTCGCATGACGATCAATGAGGGATGTTTTACATTTTTATATCTGTAACTTAACCAAATTTAAATGCAGAATGAAATGTGTTGTTTTCTATTTATTTTTTTCTCTCTCATTGGTGAGTGGGCTGCGAAAGTCAACTCTCTACGCTTGAGAACCCAGTTTAGTCACTGCCTGGATTATAAACCAGGGATTTCAGTGGTGTCAGCCCTGACCACCCCTTGGAGGTGGATTTGCATTAGTTACATGGCAAAGCTATATGAAAACGCTACAAGCACATTATTGTGGATGTTAAAAAATATTACAATAGTACACTTCAGTTTAGATTTCATATTCTATCTACTGTCTGATAGATGTTCAAATATGTTTAGCCCCAAAAAGTAATGCTAGCCAACATACATGCCGGTAATAATACATTAAAATAAAACCATGACAATGTATTTTTCATGGGTTGCAGCGTTGAGACCACTGAACTTTCTGATATCAACTCACTATGCCTTTCCCTGCAGCATTACGGGTAAATTCAAATGTTAATATAATCCATTGTGCATCCACGTGTAATAAACGACTGGACCACGATGTCTGGCTCAGTGTCCTTTATTATTCGGTTCGTGCTGTACACCCACACGGCTGTCTTTACTCTGTAGCTTCTCCACAGTGCTGACTCCAATGTCGGCCCGATCCACAACAGCAGCTCCGCTGCTGTTTCTCTCACACAGCCCCCCTTGGCTGTACTCGCTGCTGCTCTTCTCCCTCCGCAGCTCTCCCAGCTTCTTGCTCTCTCTCTCTCTCTCCGCAGCTCCTCCTGGCAGCCACACCGCTGCCTCTAACAAGCAGCCCCCTCTCTCTCTCTCTCCGCAGCTCCTCCTGGCAGCCACACCGCTGCCTCTAACACGCAGCCCTCCTGGCTGTCTCCTCCCCAGCTGCACACCACTCCGCAGCTTCCTCTTATCTTCGGGGTTGGCTCCCGATGGCCGTCGGCGCCCCCCCCTCTCCACTCTTGCCCGCGTGGCCTCACTCTATTCCGCTCACACCCCGACTGCCTTCCCCTTCCGGTTTACCCGCTTAAAGCCCCGAACCTTCCCCCCACGTCACATGACTCCACCCCCCGTGACGTCACCTCCGGAAGGTCGCTTACGCCCGCATTACACCACCCTCCCCCGTAGAAAAATCCCAGCCGACCTCGGCTGACCAATAGCAAATCGTAATGCGGCGAACCGAGCTTCCCCCCCTAAAGGACACTAAGCATATAATGTAACAGCAAGAACAACAACAACGCAATTCACATCAACGAACGTACAAAAGCATGCAATAAATACAACTGTAAGAAAAAAATAACAAGACAGCAACAATCAACGAAACGTAAGCGATTTGGAACGTGTGCGGGTCGCCGGCCCGTCCCGGACGGTCGGCGGCCCACTCGCAGAACGGGAACGCGATGAAAGTCGAGGAATGACAGGGGGTAATCCCCCTGTCGCAGCTGGAAGTCCACCGACGTCCCGTGTCTCTAAAGAGTTAGTCTTGGGCTTGTCCTGTGACCGTGCCCGCAGCTGGGTCGGAAGAGCTGCAGGGCTCGAAGGTCCCGCAGACCTGGCAGGCGTCCTCCGAGCAGGGCCCCTCGTCCCCCGCAATGTCACGGCCGGCCTGTCTGGAACAGGTACGACAGGCGCTCTAGCGAGATCAATGGACGCAGGCAGGGGAGAGTCAGCAGCAACAGACCCCGGCAAGGCAACATTGGGGGATGACGCATCATGTAAGGGAGCAACATATGGTTTCAAGCGCGACGTATGCACAACCCAGCGACGAGACCCAATCTGGACGCGTGCTGACTGTGGGTTGGGAACCGCAATGAGGCGTACGGGACCATGCCAGGGTTTGTGCAATTTCGGCGAGGTCCCCGGACGTACCTGTGGACAATGAAGCCAGGCTAGGTCCCCAACCTTCCAAGGGCACTCCCCCTCAGACCGTCGCGCATATCGCTCGTTCCGGGCCTGGGCTTTGGCCGTAGCCACGCGGGCATTCTCCCGCGCCTCCATGACTCGGCGAACCGTGTCCTGAATGTATTCAGGAAGTGGTTTACGAGGTCCCTTCACCCCAGTTCCCAATTGCACATCCACCGGCGGCACGTTTTCCCGACCATACATAAGGTAAAACGGCGAATATCCTGTAGCCGCATGAGGCGTCATCCTGTACGCCGAAAGCACCCCGGGGATGTGCAGATCCCAATCTGATTGTTGTTCACTCACGGTATGGCAAAGCATGGCAGACAATGTCCTGTTCAGCCGTTCAACCATACCATCCGTCTGCGGATGGTATGGGGATGTCCGTACCTTCTTAGTCCCAAGGCCCGCGCACACTTCCGCCAATAATTTAGAAGAGAAATTCCTGCCCTGGTCCGTGAGGAGTCTCTCAGGCGCCCCCTTATCCATAATATACCCAAACAAAAAGGCGTCGGTAATGGCCGCGTCCGACTGATCGGGCAACGGCCAGGCCATCGGCCAACGGGAGAGGTACTCAACCCCTACCAGCAAATATTTATTACCCCTCGCCGATGGTGGAAAAGGTCCCAATATGTCCAGCGCCACCAATTCATTGACTCGAGACACCTGAATCGACTGGAGAGGCGGCACGTAAGGATGTTTCGGCGGCTTACGTTGTGCACACGCAGGGCACGCGCGCACGTGCCCTACGACATCTGTCGCCATGCCGTGCCAAAAATAATGACGTTGCAACGTCAACAAGGTCTTCTGCACCCCTAAATGTAAGAGAGTGTCACAATGGAGGGTTCTAATCAACTCGAACCGCAAGGACGTTGGTACCACCAGGCGCCAACGTTCCTGGAACCCCTCCCGCCACATAAGCAGACCATCTCGGAGAGCGGTTTGCGGCCCCACAGCCGTACTCGGACTCCCATTGTCCTTAGCAGACCGCTTCCGCAAGGACACCAATGACTCATCCATCATCTGTTCCCGGATCCAGACAGACCGCGGCAGATTCAAAACCCCGTCAGCCGGTCCCGGTTCCATCGGAGTGTCCGACTTCTCGACGGCCAACGTGAGCGGCTGAGGGGGGTTTGGAATCGGCGAACACCTATGCGTCCCCGACTCACATTTACAAGGGGCGCGCCGCGGTAATCTGGAAAGTGCGTCCGCGTTCGCATGGCGCACTCCCTTCCGATGTTGAATTTGGAAGGAAAATTCCTGTAGCGTGTCCAACCAACGTGCCAACTGTCCGGATGGCTGGTCAATTTTAAGGGCATATTGCAAGGCCGCATGATCCGTACGCACAATAAAAGAACGACCATAAAGGTATGGTCGAAATTGCCGTAGGAAAAAAACAACCGCCAATAGTTCTCTGCGAGTGACACAGTAGCGGGTTTCCGCAGGAGACAAGACTCGGCTACCATACGCCACGACACGCTCTACACCCCCTTTAGACTGGGATAACACCGCCCCAATACCTGTGTCACTCGCGTCCGTATCAAGAATGAATGGGTGATCGAAATCGGGATAATCCAATGTTGGGGCCGTGGCCAATAGATCACGCAGACTCCAAAAGGCCGCCTCCTCCGGCTGTCCCCAAACAAACTTCCGTCCTTTACCCGTAAGGAGATGCAAAGGCCTCGCAATCGTCGCAAAACCCGGCACGAATCTTCGGTAATACGAGGCAAATCCCAAAAACCGCCGAACATCCCCCACGGTGGCCGGAGTCGGCCAATCCCGGACGCACGCCGTCTTTTCCGGATCCGTGGACACTCCCTCAGCGCTCACAATGTGCCCCAAATAGCGGACGGACCGTTGCAGTAGGTGACATTTCTTTGGTTTGAATTTCAATTTGGCAGAACGCATCCTCGTGAACACTGTCTCCAGCCGCGTCAAATGTTCATCAAATGTGCGGCTGAAGACAATGATATCGTCCAAATATATAAGACATGTCTCCCACTGCAACCCCGTCAAAACGAGCTCCATCAATCTTTGAAATGTAGCAGGGGCCGCATTCAATCCCATCGGGAGACAGTTGAATTGAAATAACCCCTGCGGCGTACGGAATGCGGTTTTCTCCCGTGAGGACTCGTCAAGGGGAAGCTGCCAAAATCCCGAAGAGAGGTCCAGTGTGGAAAAGAACTTAGCCCCCGACAATGCGTCGAGGGAGTCATCCATACGCGGCAGGGGGTACGCATCTGCCACCGATATCTTATTCAATTTGCGGAAATCAACACAAAATCGCAATTTGCCATCCTTCTTCTTAACCAAGACGACTGGAGCGCCCCATGGGCTGTTAGATGGCGATATAATGTCCGCAGCCAACATGTCTTCCACTGCCCCCCGTACGTGTTCTCGCTCCGCAGGACTCATCCGATGCGAATTTAATCGAATAGGGGCAGCATCGCCCGTCTCAATGTGATGGTAAAGCAAGGAAGTGCGGCCCAAATCCAAATCATCGGAGCTGAACACATCGGAATATGTCAACAACAATTTACGCAGCGCACCACGTTGCTCCATGGACAGGGAAGAATTTTCGTCACATAAATGAGCAACCCAACGATCATCCGAACTCCTTGGCTCGGAAACCCCAGCAACAACTCCCCGGCTATGTGGACAATCATGAGTCGCAAACGCCGTAGTGGCATGTGCCACAACCGTACCGGCCGGGACACGGACGTTTTCTCCCCCCACATTAAGCACCTGTAAAAACGGTAATTGATCCTGCCGGACGATGGTCTGTGCCCCCACTAACGCCAACCCGGTTGTTATCGTGGCGGACGGTGACAACAAGACCCCTACTGCTCCTAGCCGATCAGGCAGGGGCTTCCGATACCGCAAGGGTATAAGCATCTGTGTACCAGGTGGGATGTCCACAGATGCGACGGACAGCGCCTGCACTTGTACGGCCGAAGCAGGTCGCCCCCAGGGCGACGGCAGAAACGAGATTTGACGGCCCCCCGGCAGTTCAATACAATTCTCATTGATTTTGATCAAAATGGGCATCTTAGCCAAAAAATCGGTGCCTAACAAACAAGGAACCGCCAAAGATCTCGATATCAACACAACACCCGAGGCCGACACATCCCCAATAGATATCTTAGCATCCACCTGACCCACGATACCCATGCTACCCCCGTTCGCAGCGACGCACGACCCATAAACCGGACGCACAGCCCCCGACGGAATGCCCAACAGATGGAAAATGACATCCGATATAATAGTCGCAGACGCCCCCGAGTCAACCAAAATGCGCACGTCCACACCTTGTATGGACCCCGGTACAGTGGACGAACCCGTAGCGGCCGCGACAACTCTCCGTGCCAATTTGCGCCACTGCGTAACTGAATGAAAAGGCCCCGTCGATGGCCTTTCTTTAACAACAACAATAGGATCGCGCAACACAGGTGGTGGGTGAGGTGGAAAGCCTTGCCGAGTGTCTGGTGCGTGCCGACATGCCTGTTTCGGAGGATCTTTAGCCGACTTGACCGGTGCCGAGGCCTCCTGCTGCGGCGGAGCCGGGAAGCGGGCCCAGCAGTCTCTGGCGTAGTGGCCCCTACGCCCGCAGCGGAAACATTCGGCCTCGTTGCGCCGAAGCGCAGGCCTCGCCTCCTGACGGCCCCATTCTGGTAGCACCGCGCGCGGTCTCGGCCCGCCGCGTCCCGTCCATGGAGCGGAGGCGGCCGTCAGTTGTTGAGGGCCCCGGTCATCCGGAACATAGACGGCCTGCGCAGGGTTCCACCCCAGCGCCTCCCCTTCTTTGACGGGCCCCCCCGTCCACGCCGTCACTTGTTTCCAGCGACGGAGGTTGAATTGCGCATCGAGACACTTAGCAGCCATCCGGGAAGTTAGCTTCTCATGCCCACACACAGGCATGGGGATCCCTAGATCCCGAGACAGCTCCAACATTTTCCCTAATATGAGAGGCTCAAGCAGGTCCTGTGGCGTCTCAGGATAAGCTGCCATGGCCAGCTCCAGCACCGCACCCCTGAACGCCACGGGCGACTCCTCTGGTGCTCGTTGTCGTTGAGCGAATCGCCGATGCGCATCATCTGGTGGCTCATAAGCATCGGCCATTTCTTGAAAAACACCACGTAAAGTTGCCTTCTTATCGGTCGCTATGGAACGGAAGAATCGGACAGATTCGTCGTCCAGGAGAGTCGGCAACACCTCCAAAGCCTCCGCATCGGTCCATCTTGCTGTGCGTACCGCCGCCAAGAAGCGGCAGGCGAACGCGCTCTAGTCCCCACCGACGGAAAATTCTTTAACCGTTGTAAGGTGGCGACTCCGACTCCTCTTCCCGCCGTCTTCCAATGGTGGTGGTTGTGATGGCAAATTCAAAATGGCGTCGGCCCGCGGCGTGGCCAAGATGGCGGTTTGGCGCCACGGAGCGCGCAAAATGGCGGCCTCTTGCCGCGTGGGCAATGGCGGCGGCAGGACAGGCAACGTGGCGGCCCGCGGAGCACCACTTGCATCCTCCATCGTCCCTGGCGCGACGAGATGGCATAGATGCGCCAGGACGTCCTTAAGTGCCTCCAGTTGTACCGCCATCGCTTGCCATCGTTGATTCGCGTCTGATGATGTCGACGGACCCGCCACCGCGCCAACATCCTCCACTCCCGTTCCCGTGGTCGCCTCAGCCGGGCTCTCCTCCACCACCCCAACAGGATCCGTGGTTGGGGGGAGTTCGTCGTCGTCGGACGAAGAAGCCGATGCAGGCGCCGGATTAACTTTCTTCCTCACTTGTTTCGACATGCCGTTGCACTTCCGACACCAGTGTAATAAACGACTGGACCACGATGTCTGGCTCAGTGTCCTTTATTATTCGGTTCGTGCTGTACACCCACACGGCTGTCTTTACTCTGTAGCTTCTCCACAGTGCTGACTCCAATGTTGGCCCGATCCACAACAGCAGCTCCGCTGCTGTTTCTCTCACACAGCCCCCCTTGGCTGTACTCGCTGCTGCTCTTCTCCCTCCGCAGCTCTCCCAGCTTCTTGCTCTCTCTCTCTCTCTCCGCAGCTCCTCCTGGCAGCCACACCGCTGCCTCTAACAAGCAGCCCCCTCTCTCTCTCTCTCCGCAGCTCCTCCTGGCAGCCACACCGCTGCCTCTAACACGCAGCCCTCCTGGCTGTCTCCTCCCCAGCTGCACACCACTCCGCAGCTTCCTCTTATCTTCGGGGTTGGCTCCCGATGGCCGTCGGCGCCCCCCCCTCTCCACTCTTGCCCGCGTGGCCTCACTCTATTCCGCTCACACCCCGACTGCCTTCCCCTTCCGGTTTACCCGCTTAAAGCCCCGAACCTTCCCCCCACGTCACATGACTCCACCCCCCGTGACGTCACCTCCGGAAGGTCGCTTACGCCCGCATTACACACGTAATAATGTTTTCGTTCATCAGCCTTTAGTGTTTAGTTTGTTATTCTTCCCCCGGTATGCGAAATAAATTAAACATCCATACATATTTGCTTTCCAGACTAATATTATCCAGCGGTATAATTTATTGAAGGAAGCAAACTGTGAGCGGGTTTCACCAGCAGAGTCAAAGATTTTCAAACAAAAGATGCTGCCGGGTTACCGGCTGTCATTGGCAAGGGTACTCCATATGAAATATGCACATTCATCTATCTGAGTCCCGATGGATTAGTGTGCATTTTACTGACGTTCTTGAGGGTATTACCGTTTGTTCTCCATGATACGATGCATCCTCTATTTCAGCTTGTTGGGTGCTCCTCGGTATGTCAACACGTGGCTCTATGTCAAGTGGCAGCCTGAACACAGCCTTAGCTTCCGAGATCCGCTCAGCTAGCACCGTTTAAACGAAATCCAACCAGTCTGCAATTTTACAAATAACGTTAATATTCTTCTTCTTGGCTATTTCGGAAAAGTCACGTAGAAGGGAAATAATACAAATAAAACATCATGAAATAAAAATTCTCACAACCTTTCGGCCACAACACAAGCAGCCGTCCTCAGGTGAAGAAACAGAGCTATCGGAAAGCCGGCGTCCCAATGAACACCGCCAAGCTTGGCAGCGTGTCGGTGGAGGAGAGCGCCTTGACAAAGGAGTTTACATATCAACACCGGAATTAAGCATATTCATGGAAAATGCAGATATGGGATTAGTCACTCCTTGTGGAATGTGTAGGTGGTGGGGGGGGTCTCAAAGTCATATTATGCTCGTGTATTATGTAGGATTAGCAGTGATAAAGGGAGGGACATTTAATCGTAAGGAGCTGCAGCAGCCAAACCACCGCGTATCAAGCTCGTGCATTGTGTGGGCAACAAAAAAGGAGGAATCTTAATTTTGGAGCTTTCGTGACTGCAGGAATTATTCTTTGGTTTTTTCGGTTAAGTCACGTCTAAAGATAAAATAATAAATTAATAGCATATTACGACGTTTCGATTGCAACACAAGCAATCATCATCAGGCATAAAAGAAATAGCAACAAAAATCTAACTAGAAAACTATAGACAGACATACAAGCAGACAGACATCACAAGAACACAGAGAGAGAGAGAACACATCGGCACAAAGAGAGAGGTCGTTTCTGTGACGGTCCCTTAAATATAGAGAGGGGGGCGGAGAGAGGGAGGGGATAGAGAAAAAATTTGCATATCAATGAGTGGACGGCAACGTGATGCTGCAAGTAAGATGACGACGCGGCACGGCAACGCAAGCTTGAAAATCAGGAGAAAGACACACTAAAATTAAATAACCTAGTAAAATATCGAAATGTGATGTAATGCAACACAGAGAGTCGGTCAACACACAATTAACGCATAGCCCGGTTGATTACGTATTTCAAAGATTGCTAAGTTAGAATTTAAGTGTGAAAATTCCAAAGAGAGGACACAGGCAGAGAGAACAAATAGCCAGAGAGAGAGAAAAAAGATAAGCTTAAAACTTCCCCGTAGAAGTGGTTCAATCTTAATTTTGGAGCTTTTGTGACTGCAGGAATTATTCTTTGGTTCTTTCAGTTAAGTCACGTCTAAAGATAAAATAATTTTCAAGCTTGCGTACCGTACCACGTCGTCATCTTGCTTACCGCTGTCTGTTCTCTCTACCTGGGTCCTCTCTTTGGAATTTTCACACTTCAATTTTAACTTAGCAATCTTTGAAATACGTAATCAACCGGGCTATGCGTTAATTGTGTGTTGACCAACTCTCTGTGTTGCATTACATTATATTTCGACATTTTACTAGGTTATTTAATTTTAGTGTGTCTTTCTCCTGATTTTCAAGCTTGCGTTGCCGTGCCGCGTCGTCATCTTACTTGCAGCATCACGTTGCCATCCACTCATTGATATGCTAATTTTTTCTCTGTCCCCTCCCTCTCTCCGCCCCCGCCCCCCTCTCTATATTTAAGGGACCGTCACAGAAACGACCTCTCTCTTTGTGCCGATGTGTTCTCTCTCTGTGTGTCCTTGTGATGTCTGTCTGCTTGTATGTCTGTCTATAGTTTTCTAGTTAGATTTTTGTTGCTATTTCTTTTATGCCTGATGATGATTGCATGTGTTGCAATCAAAACGTCGTAATATGCTATTAATTAATTATTTTATCTTTAGACGTGACTTAACCGAAAAAAAGGAGATTCTAAAGAAACTGCAAATGCCCTACTACCATATAATACACCTATGTGAAAAAACTAAATATAAACTACATCAATATAATCAACGTCCTCAAAATACTATCCAATAAGCTGAGCTATTAACATTAAGTAAATGGTTATACGCTACACTATATAATGACTACCATATAGTGAACTGATACTAAAACTAAAATATAAAATACATTAATGTAATCAATATACTTGAAAGAACCAAGAAGATGAATCCCTGCAGTCAGGAAAGCTTTACATCGAAATTTAGCGTTAATATTATCATGTAAATAGTATTATTTCATCACGATGTAACAATGCTATGTGCACACATTAGTCGATAGACTTTACGATAAGCAACGATAGGCCACAGTTCAGCATTCCTGCTTATCGTGACATCGTATTGACCTTGCGTTTCAAAAGCTGAAAAACGCATTCTCATGTTGGTGCTAACACCTCTCAGCGTTTTTTCTTTCACATACGATATTCAGGAACCCAGAGCCACACGCATGAAAGCACGTGATTGAATTGCAGCCACTATTCTATTCTTTCCCATGGTGGCAATATGTTCGGGAGCTAGATGCCAATGTCCACGTCTGATAGCCACGACGAGAGGGCTTCAGGAGAGAGTTTGTGTGGTTTTTTGCTGTTTCTCCTCCGTCCTTCAATGTTTAGCTGGTACACTCGAATACCTCGTCCGATCGGTTTCTGGGCCTTCAAGGGTCCTTGATTTTGGCGTTTAGCTCTCTCGATCACATATGAATGCGAATTAAAAACGTCCGTTTCCCCTACATGATGGAATCGATTATGTTTATGGGGTGCCACGGTGGCGAAATGTTAACTACCTCGCCTGATATATCGGAGGTCTTGGGTTCGATCCTGACCCTGACGCCGGTAAATTTGGAGTTTGCATGTCCCTCTCTCTCACAGTGGTCGCGTGGAATTTTCTCTAGGTCCTCTAGTTTTCCTCTCCACGTTTAGAATCAACGTCACGCGAGCAGAGGATTTGGTTGGTATACATTTCCACGCGATAATCCCACTTTGTTGAGCTATCATTTGTGATGGTCAGATCGCTTCTGAACAAAAAAAACAGCTGGATAGCTCAGTGGGCCTTACCTGGTAAAATAAAAGAAAACGTTTATTTATCTAAAACAGGTGGAGCTACGGCGAGAAAGGCTACCTAACCGCCTCCCCGCCCATCGCAGCCACTTATCGAAACGTAAAGCAAGTTGCAGGGCACAAGCCCGGCATGCGGTGGGCTCGTACAGTCCAGCGTCGTTGCTCTCGGCCAGAATCGTTTTTAGAACGTTTTGGACTCCAGCCTCGAGGTAGACAAGTGAATAATGAACGCCGCTGTCTCTTGTGGCTGGTGGGGGCGGTTGGAGGGAGGCGGGGGGTCTTTTATGGGCGAGCGGGTTTCCTAGCCTTGGCCTGGTGCACTGATGACTGCGCAAAAAAAAAAACTCGGATGGGAATTCGCACGGCGCTTGAGACCGCAACTCGCTTTTCATTTTCTATCGGACGAGATACTGAAGCAGAAGCATTGCAGCTGTGATAGCCCGGGGGCACTTGCATCGCGCGGCATCGTGATGTGTGCGTACGTTGAGTATAGAATGATGGGGAGCGGTATAGCGTAGCGGTTTGTGCGCTGCGAAGCCAACGGCCCGAGTTCGATTCCCGCTCACGGCCAACACCGGTGACGATGTTCTGAACCCAGTCTTGGGCCACTCCTAGGTCGACTCAGCCACAAATGAGTACCCAGTGCGATGTGTAGAGATCGCCACTTGGGAGACAAACGTCGCCGGGCGTGGTGCTGGCCACCCACCCCCTCGTGAGCCGTGGAGGCCTTCATTGGTGCTCCCTAACAGCACTTTCCCCAACAGCCTGTTAAGTCGAAACGGGGGATCTTCGTCTTAGTGTATAGAATAAGCCTGGCAGGACATTGCAGGTAATCTTGTGTTCACACCTGCTCTCCATATTCCAGTAATTTTTCCTGTATTGTGTTGTGCGTACAAGCGCTTATTGTAATTATGGAATTGAAAGTAAGGGGGATGAATTAGGGTTGCCACTTGTCCGCGTTTGACCTGGACAGTTCGGGTTATTGATGTCTGTGTTCTGGTGGCAGACATTGATTTGCACCTTGATCTGCTATTGACAATTGTCTTAAACTCTATTACAGTGTACTGCGCAGTTTGGATAGACCTAGGCTGAGGAATAAGCCTGGGGTTTGGTCTGCAGTGGTTCAAAGGTGGCAATCCTAATGTTAAAGCCGATGCTCTTGATTTAGCTGTGCACCTGCCATGAAGAATTATACAAGTCTGGAAAAACGATGGGAAAATAAAATATAGATCCGGTACCGGTAAAAGTGTTGAACCCGTATCACAGTAAACTGCACGGCCTTTGATAGACCCTGGAGGCTGACCGAGGAATACGTCCAGGTTTGTTCTACAGTGGAAAAGGTGGTGTGACCCTCGAATGATTCGACCCATGGATATTGCAAAGTTACATTTGATGACCCATTTTCGAGAGGATTCCATACACAATGGCATAGATAACAGGTGTTCTACTCCGTTTGTAGTGCCCTTCCAGCAGCAGGTTGGGGTAAAGCAAGCGATTGTAGAACTGAACCTGTGCCTTTTAAAATATTCACTCGTCTGCCATTTGGAATGATCCAAGGGGTCCATTGGAAATGGACAACGTAACTTCCGAAGAAAGTTTCCCAGAAAAATATTTTATTTGCCTCGAGGAGATGAATAATGTATGTTTTATGTGCATTATTCAGCGCTAGACTGCTGTTTTAGTTTGAAAAAATATATATGTTGTTCTGAAGTACGAAATAGAGGCAGTGTTTGCCCTCTGCAACTCGTAGTGACATTTAAACGTCATTTACTACCCCGGCTTCCTGCAGAGATGCCTTTGAACACACATCACACAGTGTAAACATCTATTAACCCCTTTGCCTCTAAAGTGTGTTTATATATTGTTTTTATCTTCTCTCAGTGCCAATATGAAAGGTGGACAGAAATGTGTTTGTGAAGGTGAACACAACTTATTTCTGAAGGCTTCTCTCATCCTTACTAGCCTGCTGCAACTAGGATAGCTAACATATCTTTGAGAAGTGTGATTTGGGATAAATCTTGGTACGAGTGGCTCAGCGGTAGAGCAGGCGGCTCACAATCAGAAGTTTGAGAGTTCACATCCAGGTTGGGGGGTTGACTCAGCCCATCGTCCGTGCAAATTTGTAGGGACATCAACAGCAATCGTCTTATGGATAGATTGATCCCCTGCGAATAGGAAAGAGCCATTTCCACCGCTGGTTCACGGCTGTAAACGGCATGTGAGCACCCGTGCCTCATCGGTGCTCATCTCGTGATCTGTTTGAAGGACAGGCAAGGGATATTGCTATGGTATACACAAAATAAGCGTATGATCGAAGAGGCAAAGTTCTGGGTGTAACGGATTCGCGAGGAAGTTCAATTTGCATGGCGATGTGAAGTTTAATCATTTCCCATTCCAATGATGTACGTGTACGTCATTGATTCCGTTCCGATGACGTACGTGTACACCATCGGAACGGACTCGGAAGAAAAACTAAAATAACTTTATTGGTAAGTCTTTAGGTCGGAAGATGTACCGAGGCTCCCAGAAGGCCATGCGGAGGGGGGGGGGTATGGTACAGTTTTGCGCCAGCTATCATCGTGTCGCCACAGATCTCTGCGGTGAGTACAATTCCTTAAAAAACAATGGTGCTACTACGCCTCTGTAAACGCCAACCGCTTGCGCGTTCCGAGATTCAGCTGGTGAACGGGACACGCCACCCTGCAACTTGCAGACATCTCGGAACAAGCAAAGAGTTAATGCGAGCAGACCGCCAGACAGGGGTGATGTGATGAGAGCGACATCAAGAGAGTTCTGGCCACAGACGCAATATCCACACAAGCGGCACGGCGACACGAACGCGGCGACGTGATCGACAAGATTAGTAAAACTCGGCTGGGCAGTCAATAACGAGGACAGGTTTTGATTGCATTCTATTACTGGACATCTGTGAAAAAGAGCTCATCGGATTTTTCCAGGATAAATAAAGATTCGGATTCTGATCAGGATATTGACTGCCTGTGGCCTACCAAGTGAAACATTGGGAATTTATTTTCTTTAAAAAACAACAACAGCAACCCGATACCATGTGTTTTTTTTGTAAATGTATTTAATCTGCTGTAAGAACACATTTTTCTTCCATTGTCCTACTCATAAATGGACTCAGGGTCAAGGCCGTAATTATAATATATATATTTGGGGGGACACATCCCTGCGCAGACACATCCCCCTAATATTCAAAGATGCTCAAAATGTCCCCCCCAATATATTGCTATAAAATAGATTTCTGTTTATATGATTGTGGTTATGGTTGTACATTATTAATCCCTAATCTCTGCCATTACATACAATGAAACAAGAAAAGGTAAAAAAAGATTAAACAGAGCAATTTAATACAATACACTATTAGACATTATTGTAATTAAGAAAAGTCCATCCCATGTGTTAGTGAATTTTTTAATATTTTAGGCAGGAAATGGCAGGAAATTCGTTTTCAAATTTATATTTGTTTCTGGGGGGGGACCCCCAGACCCCCTAGAAGATTTGGTCCCCCCCAATGTTGACTCCATGGCTACGGCCTTGCTCAGGGTTATACACAGTGGACTGACACGGCATCTTTAACACACACCCGGACTCGCTAGTGAATCTGCGCAATGCCGTCGACCAAAAATGTCTCCGGATTTTGTCGCTCGTTGCTTTGGCAACATCGTGCCACTCGTAAAAGGCGTCGCTAGATCTGGTGACGACATCGCTTAGTTGGCAAAACTGATGTGACGTGTTGAGTGAGCTTCTTCTTCTTCTGCGTAAGGCTCACGTTGATGTAGAGCAACAGCTATGATTACACGCTTTTATTTAACTCAATCTGTCTATTGTTGTTGTCGTATCCTCAAATCTTGTAACTCAATTTTAACTCACTTCCCCACTTCCCAATGTGGTATCGACTGCAAACTTGGTATACTTATGCCATACTGATGACAATACTATATTCTATCATAAAAAAATATAAAATACAAATTTTTAAACGATATTTTTAGACGCTTTCTATTAACTCTATCTGTCTGTTGTTGTTGTCGTATCCTCAAATCTTGTAACTCAATTTTAACACACTTCCCAATGTGGTATCGACTGCAAACTTGATATACTTATGTCATACTGATGACAATACTATATTCTATAAAAAATATGTAATTTTTTTAATATTCTTTTTTATATGTTATGTTTCGGCTTGGGTCGAATTGTCCACGCTCAATTGACGTTGGCTGTAAATCACCACGGCCCCTTACGCTATGGCAAGGTTTGCGGCCACTTCCTGGAGTCGTGGAGTTCTGCCATTACGAGTACGGCACATTTCATTAAAGCGTGTTTAATTTATTTTTTGAATATTACTTATTATTTTACACTGAGGTGGTTGAGCCAAACGATTGGGTCAGGAGTAGTGGAGTGGCACACCGCCGATTGGCACAGTTGGCTACGTACGGTACGAAAGAAGTTCAACATATATGCGCACGCTAATGGCATTTCTGAAGAGGGCATTGAGTCGGATTGTTTTCCACGGTTGGAGAGTTTTAACATTTTCCGTTGTGCTCCAGCGATCCGCATCTGCTGCCGCCGTTGTTTATGCAGTGGATGCGGTCTAGGGGCTGTGGCCCAGAAGCTTCGCGAGAAGACCAAAGATAGGGCATCTTCTGCGTCGTCGGGTCTTTCACGAGGCGTTTATTTGTAGGCTTATTCTCATGACGTCGTATTCACTCCATTCGGCCTTACAAGCATCATGAAGGTCACGGTGGGTAGATGTTAACTACCTCACCTGGTATGCAGGAGGTCGTGGGTTCAATCCTCATCTTGACGCCTGCTGTATATTTGGAGGTTGCATGTCTCTCTCCCCGTTGTCGCGTGGATTTCTCTCCGGGTCCTCAAGTTTTTTTTGCTCCACATTTTGAATCAACACGGGTCTAGAGTATTTGGCTTCGATAAATTCACACTTGATAATCCACTTGGTTGAGCAATCATCTGTGGCCAGGTCGCCTCTGAAAACAGCTGTATTGCTCAGTTGGGCCTTACCTGCGAAAATAAAAACAATAGTTTGGTTTTAGGATATGTTCGATAAAGAGCTTGTGCGACTTCATAGCAAGGTGGCAGAGTGAGGTTGGGAATTGTAATGGTCACACCGACCTTCTCGCTCACCGTGATAGCACGAATATGTGGCCCCTCCACGAACAGCATTCATCCGCAACAGACTCAAGCACAAAGTAGAAACCGGTGTCTGTGTGCGTGCGTGTGCTCCTCACAGTCTATTGGGGAGCGGTGGCGCAGCGGTTAGCGCGCTGCGCAATGAACCCGGCGAACCGAGTTCGATTTCCACTCCAAGCCAACACCAGTGACGATTATCTTAACGGATCATGAGCCTCTCCAAGGTCGACTCAGCCTCAGATGAGTACCTGGTGTGGTGTGTAAACATCGCCACTGGGGAGACAAAGGCGTTCGGGCGTGGTGCTGGCCACCCATCCCCTCGTGTGCCGTGCTGGCCTTCATGGGTGCTCGCTGACAGCACTTGCCCCAACAGTCTGTTCAGGCGATACGGGGGATTTTTGTCTTTGTGTGCGCTACACAGCACATTAAACAGCTTGCTGATTCGAGCGGGTAGCGGTGTGTACGTGGAGTAAATGTATTTACATGCTGCGGTTGATTTACTTCACCCGGTGGAATATTTATCTCGTTAATGCAGGTCACAGCACATCTTTAAAAAAACAAACCAAGACGCCCCGTTGCAAGTCTGGGTCGCCTTGAATAAAGAATGCCTCTCTATTCCTATCCATTTCGGGTTTAAGCAGCACACGTAAAAGACGCGTTGCGGTTACGCCTGACACGTGCCGTCCCGTCCAGCATGAAAGCGCCGCGTCGAGACGTAACATTGACGCTGCTGTCGAGCAGCAGTGGCTTCCAATGTGAGACGATGAAACGGAAGATTTTGCATAAACGCATCATGCAGTGCTGCTTAAACGCGTTGCTTTTGTGGGTGTGTTTGTGCATGTTTTTTTTTTAAACTAATCGAATGCCATCAAATATTCTCGCACAATAGTCGGCGCACATCACAACCAACTCGAGAGCAGATGTTCCTATTACCGTGGTGTAGTGCGCCATGTGATGTTGATTAATGCACGGGGTAACGGACGTAATTGAATGCGGCAATTTCTGCTGACTTGTTTTCCACCGTTGCCCTTTTTTGCGTCGCCGTAATAATAATGCTCGCATTGGCAAAATCCTTTTTCGTTGCTCAAAATAGCGATCGATTTTAGTACGTGTTTGCAATGAAATGACTCTCAGTGTGTACAGAAGAGTAATTAAGTAGCAGTCAATATCGTTGCCTTGATGGTTGTAATGGGGGGGGGTGGGGGGATAATTCTGTGTGTGGATTATTGCCGCTCAAATTTCTTCTGAGCTGAGGCAATCAGACGGAGCTTTGTCCACACTTGACCGTACACCATCGATCGACGCCGGGTTATTGCGTGAACTCCTCGCTCAACATAACTTTGAGAAAACGAGAGAGACAAAAATAACATTTTTACTGGTTGGAACCACTTGGTTCTACCAGCCCACAGGATTATTGTGTCCGTCCGTCCATCGTGGATCCATAAATGGGAGAGGTGGGGCTGGATAGAGAGGGGAGGGTGGGGTGGGGCTGGGTGGGGGGTGGGTGGGGTGGGGCTGGATGGGGAGGGGCTGGTCACCCCGTGGTGCCTTTATAAAACTCAACGTTTAACCTACTCACGCCGGCTTGTGCCCGCCCTCACAGTCGGCCATATTTGCGTAATACACCACGCCGCCGTTGACCCTGGCCATTGACCGAGCAACCCAACGTTCCTACCAGCTCCCTCCGCAGGAACGTGTTCACTATCAAGGGTCAATCTTTATTTATCTACTGTAGTTGGTCCGTTTTGTTACCAATTGTAGGGTGTAACTAACAGAGGGCCTCTGATTTTTTTGTTACGTTAACTATGGAAGCGTTCTTTAAGACACTGAAACATAAACGCAGAAAGAATACCATGTTAGTTTAACACGTAGTAGGCTTTAGCCACCAATATTATCCATAATAGAAGATTTTTGGCTTATGTCGCGTAAATATAGATGTGTCGTTAAACCCGCCACCACACCGACACAGCCAATTAGTATGTTTTGTCACGTAATCAAAACGAATTCAGCACACCTGCGTGTGGGAGAGTAAACCCACATGAATTTTACAATGTACAATAAGACATGTTTTTATTTTAAAGAGGGTTTATTTTTTATATATTCTAGATTTGAAGCTTTCGTGACTGCAAGGATTCATACTCTTTAGTTTTTTCGGTAAAGTCACGTAGGTAAAAAAAATCTAATAATAAATTAAATCACGACGTTTCGGGCGCAACATAAGCGTCCTTCTTCAGGTGGGGACAACGTAGCGAAAGCACAACCGCTTAAGTGTGTCTAAGAGATGTCTGTGACAAAGAGTATGTTATTTTTAATATGTCCTATGCACTATATGCCTTCTGCCATTTTATTCGTGCCACAGCACAGAATTGTCAGAACCGTTTTATTTGCGGCTCCAGTAACAAAATGCACTGCCCGTAGTGTTTAGTGTTCTTGGCGCTACACATGAATGCCCGTTTTGTTTGAAATGTTGCTATAGCCTCTGTCAAGATTTGTACCGAAAAGGGGGTGGAACTTTTGACAGTTAACTTGTTGTGCCATTGTGAACCAACAGCAAAGGACATATGCTTAATGAAGCGTGCACACACGCAGCCTCGAACCTACATGACTCCTGCGCGTTTTTGGGTTCATTCTTCTCGAGATATTTATTGAATGATGAATTCTGAAGTTGTTACAATATTGCACGTTCTCCCCGTGGTCGTGTGAAAATTTATCCGGCTCCTCCGGGTTTCCTCCCCTCCACATTCAGAATCAACGTGCGTTTGGAGCATTTGGCTGCTGTAAAATTTCCACGCGATAAGCCACTTCGTTGAGCTATCATTTGTGGCTATGTTGCTTCTGAAAAAGAGTTACATAGCTCAGTGGGCCTTACCTAGTAAAATAATAATTAGTTAGTAAAAGTTTATATTTATTTTGGGATGGGAAGCACCGAGTAATGCATTCAGATCCAGTAATCCATCAGCAGTTGTTGAAAAAGCCTGACTATGTCAATGCGATCCGGAAAGTCCAAACCGATCCAGAGTTTTCCACAATTGTGAGGTGGCTGAGTAGCATTGAACTTTACCACTAAATGGCTCTGTCAGAAAGCTGAGCCAGTATGCCTGAGCTATTGAATACACATCCTGGGCTCCACTCCAAGGAACAAACATTCCGAATTTTAGCAAGATTTATGGTTCTAGATTTTAAGTTTTCGTGACTGCAAGGATCCATACTCTTTGTTTTTTTTCGGTAAAGTCACGTAGGTAAAAAATGTAATAAATTAAAAAAGGAAGCAACTAAATTAAATCACAACGTTTCGAAGGCAAGGCTTGTGTTGCCTTCGAAACGTCGTGATAAAAATTTCGATTTAAAGCTTTCGTGACTGCAGGGATTCATCTTCTTGGTTCTTTCGGTAAAGTCACGTAGAAGGGAAATGTTTTTTATTATTTTATTATTTCCCTTCTACGTGACTTTACCGAAAGAACCAAGAAGACGTCGTGATTTAATTTAGTTGTTTTCTTTTTAATTTATTTTATTTTATACCTACGTGACTTTACCGAAGATTGATGGTCTCAATAATCACCAATAATTGGTAAATATACTGCCATGTAATTACCTGCTCACGTCACTGCTGGCAGAGGGCCTCCACCAGACGGAGCTCTAAAGAGCCACTCTAGTTCTAGATAGCCACTAGCCGGAGCTCAAGAGCTCCTCTAGTTTAGAGAACCAATGGAGGAAGCTGTTAAGAGCCCCTCTAGGTTTAGAGAACCAATGGACAACGCTCTATGGAGCAACTCTAGCCCAAGAGAGCCACTGGAGGAAGCTCTTGAGAGCCCCTATACTTCTAGAGAGTCCATCCAGAGGGTGCTCGTCTCCTGTATACAGCCCAGAGCCAATGATGGAAAATTCCACAATCACACAGCACGGGGTTGGTCTCTCCGTAGGACAATGACTTTGTTGACTTCACCACGAAGCGGTACTCATTTCATTGACCCCGGTGACTTTGCCGTGCTGAGTCAACCTCCTACCACGAATTGAGCTCGCGACCTTCCGATTTCGAGCCACTCACTCTACCGCTGAGCCACCTTGTCTCATCCGTACTGATCGCAGTACGGATGAGACAAGAGAGTCAGTCTTTTAGATCGATATACACACAGACAAAGATCCCCAGTATAGCTTGAACAGACTGTTGGGGCAAGTGCTGTTAGCGAGCATCTATGAAGGCCGGCACTGTGGCACACGAGGGGGTGGGTAGCTAGTACCACGCCCGGCCGCCTTTGTCTCCCCAGTGGCGATGTTTACACATCGCACCGGCTACTCATTTAAGGCCGAGTCGACCTAGGGAAGGCCCAGGGCCGTTTCAGATAATTGTCACTGGTGTTGGCCGCGAACGGTGAATCAAACTCGGGTCGCCGGGCTCGTACGCTACCGCTCCCCCCCCCCCCACGCACACAAACGTGTGTGTACGCACACCCCATCATACACGAGCCTCCCAAAATGCACACAGCTCCAAGCTGTCACTTCCGCACCTCTCCTCACTCCGTCTGCCTTTTCTTCATGGCCACCGCCGTCGCTGCTCTCTCTCTCCACCCCCCCCCCCCGTGCCCGCACAATACATCGTCTCCTCGGCTAGGCACCGGCATGCCGCTGGCCCTAACGCCGGGCTCCCTGCCGGCACCCAAGGTGTCCCTTGGCCATGGCAGCCCCGTCCTAGCACCAAGGCAACCTCATCAGTTTCCGTAGGTCGGCCAGCAGGCCCCAATTCGTTACTCATGGCTGGCCACTTTCACTGAGTTGGCCTGAGCCCCTCCTGTTGGGTGGTAAAGGTGCGGTCTTGCGATTGCTTGCTAGTGCCACTGCCTCCGGGGAGGCCTACCGCTCGATCTCTGAGAGAGTCTCTCTGGAGCGCATTTGCACGCTGGCCAGATAAAAACACAAATTCTTGCGGAAAGAGCTGGTTGGAACGTTGGGTTGCTCGGTCAATGGCCAGGGTCAACGGCGGCGTGGTGTATTCCGCAAATATGCCCGACTGTGAGGGCGGGCACAAGCCGGCGTGAGTAGGTTAAACGTTGAGTTTTATAAGGGCACCACGGGGTGACCAGCCCCTCCCCACCCAGCCCCTCCCCACCCTCCCCACCCAGCCCCTCCCCACCCTCCCCACCCAGCCCCTCCTCACCCTCCCCACCCAGCCCCTCCCCACCCTCCCCACCCAGCCCCTCCCTCCCCACTCAGCCCCTCCCTGCACGACGGACACAATAATCCCCTGTGGGATGGTGTAACCAGGAGGTTGGCCACAAATGATAGCTCAACCAAGCGGCTTACCGTGTGGACATGCATAGCAGCCAAATACTCGAGACACGCGATGTTGATTCTAAATGTGTAGTAAAAACCCGGAGGATCCGCGTAAAAATCCCCAAGATCAACGGCGAGAGAGACACGCACACTCCAAATATACAGCGGGAGCCAGGGTCGGGATCGAACCCAAGACCTCCTGCAGAGTCAACATCTGGCCACAGTGGAAGAGATGAGAGTACGCACACTTAGTCCCACTACGCGCGATCGACCGACTCATTGTGACGCTCTGTGGACAGAAACTCGTTAAGTGAGCGAAATCCAGCCAACAGCGAGCAACTTCTCACCAGCACAAGCAACCGTCCTCAGGTGAAGAACAGGGCTGTCGGAAAGACAGCGTCCGAATTAACACCACCAAGCTTGGCAGCGTATATCTCACCAGCAGTGGGCAACTTCTCAGCAGCAGTGGGAAACTTCTCAGCAACAGTGGGCAACTTCTCACCAGCAGTGGGCAACTTCTCTGCAGCAGTGGGCAACTTCTGACCAGCAGTGAGCAACTTCTCACCAACAGTGGGCAACTTCTTACCAACAGTGAGCAACTTCTCACCAACAGTGGGCAATTTCTCACCAGCAGTGGGCAACTTCTCACCAACAGTGGGCAACTTCTCACCAACAGTGGGCAACTTCTCACCAACAGTGGGCAACTTCTTACCAACAGGGGGCAACTTCTCACCAACAGGGGGCAACTTCTCACCAACAGGGGGCAACTTCTTACCAACAGGGGGCAACTTCTCACCAACAGGGGGCAACTTCTCACCAACAGTGGGCAACTTCTTACCAACAGGGGGCAACTTCTCACCAACAGTGGGCAACTTCTTACCAACAGGGGGCAACTTCTTACCAACAGGGGGCAACTTCTCACCAACAGGGGGCAACTTCTCAGCAGCAGTGGGCAACTTCTCACCAACAGTGGGCAACTTCTTACCAACAGTGGGCAACTTCTTACCAACAGTGGGCAACTTCTTACCAACAGGGGGCAACTTCTCACCAACAGTGGGCAACTTCTTACCAACAGGGGGCAACTTCTTACCAACAGTGGGCAACTTCTTACCAACAGTGGGCAACTTCTTACCAACAGTGGGCAACTTCTTACCAACAGTGGGCAACTTCTCACCAACAGTGGGCAACTTCTTACCAACAGTGGGCAACTTCTTACCAACAGTGGGCAACTTCTTACCAACAGTGGGCAACTTCTCACCAACAGTGGGCAACTTCTTACCAACAGTGGGCAACTTCTTACCAACAGTGGGCAACTTCTTACCAACAGGGGGCAACTTCTCACCAACAGGGGGCAACTTCTCACCAACAGGGGGCAACTTCTCACCAACAGGGGGCAACTTCTCACCAACAGGGGGCAACTTCTCACCAGCAGTGGGCAATTTCTCACCAACAGGGGGCAACTTCTCACCAACAGGGGGCAACTTCTCACCAACAGGGGGCAACTTCTCACCAACAGGGGGCAACTTCTCACCAACAGGGGGCAACTTCTCACCAACAGGGGGCAATTTCTCACCAGCAGTGGGCAATTTCTCACCAACAGGGGGTAACTTCTAACCAGCAGTGGGCAACTTCTCACCAGCAGTGGGCAACTTCTCAGCAGCAGTGGGCAACTTCTCAGCAGCAGTGGGCAACTTCTCACCAGCAGTGGGCAACTTCTCACCAGCAGTGGGCAACTTCTCAGCAGCAGTGGGCAACTTCTCACCAGCAGTGGGCAACTTCTCAGCAACAGTGGGCAACTTCTCACCAGCAGTGGGCAACTTCTCACCAGCAGTGGGCAACTTCTCACCAGCAGTGGGCAACTTCTCACCAGCAGTGGGCAACTTCTCAGCAACAGGGGGCAACTTCTCACCAGCAGTGGGCAACTTCTCACCAGCAGTGGGCAACTTCTCACCAGCAGTGGGCAACTTCTCACCAGCAGTGGGCAACTTCTCACCAACAGGGGGCAACTTCTCACCAGCAGTGAGCAACTTCTCACCAGCAGTGGGCAACATCTAAACGGCTTCCCCGTCCCGTCACTGCCTGTGAACGTGTCAATGAGACAAGTTCACACAGAGCGCGGTTCGGGAGATCTGCAGTTTCCTCGCGACGGCTGCGTTTTGTGGAACTCGTTTGGCACCCCTCCACACAACCCCCTCCGTTGCGGGATCCAATGCTCAGGTGCTGTCTGCATGAGGACAGATTCGCCTTTCAACTCTGCTCCTGTTTGGTGGAACGTCTGTCAGATTTTTGCTGTTTCATCTCCCCCCCGTCTGACACCCAGGGTGAACATTTTTTTGCGATTGTTAAACTTTCAAAGCGTGTTGAGAGGGCAGAGTTTGTTTCTGGGACCAGCTAACAGTGCATATGTTACACATGTTTGCGTCAAGTGTGCCTAGCTAATGCACAATGTGTCTATGTATGTACCTATGTATGTTGAACTTCTTTCGCAACGTATGTAAACCAACCGCGCCAATCGGAGGTGCGGGGGAAGGACAACTTTAAATGTTGTCTATTTTATTATTTGATTTTTGTTGGAGTTTAAAAAAAAATTAGTTATTCGTAAAATGTTCCGTGTTTTAAATTTGGTTAAACACATAGGCTTTAGCGAACAATGGCATTTCTAATAGAGGTTTTTGGGGTTAGATCGCGTAAATATCAATGTGTCGTTAAACCCGCCACCACCCGCCACAGCCAATGAATAAGGGTTGTCACGTGAACAAAACGTGCCGATTAGTGACTAGTTCAGCACACCGGTGTATTGGAGAGTAAACACACACAACATTTACAATTCGAGTACGACGTTTCGCCGGCAATTACAAGCAGGGTCCGATTTCTTGACGTGGATTGCAACGGTTTCGTTTGCCGCACACCCGCCCCTTCCTTTGGGGAACGAACGCGCAACAGGGGACGTCGTGCCCACCGCGACGGAAAGCGTGCTCGGGGCGGACACATCGCGACGAAGGTGACGGGGGCCGATGGGCAAGACAGGTCACGGAACGGCGGCGCAAGCGACAGGACCAGCGAGCAGGAGGAGATGCGGCGGTGACGAAGTTCACGTTGCGTTCCGTTGATCTCCGTGACCCTGTCCTCCCTTGTCGCCCACTGTTCAAGACTTGAGCCTTTTATCTATCCTCCGATTTGGATTATTTTTTCTCCCCTATGGAAATAAATATAAATGACCGACAGCACAGCTATCTCGTGCTGAATAAACCCCCCGTGGGCTATTGTTGAGCGTGATTGCTTAAAATAATCCGGCAGGCCAGAAATACGTGTCAAACAGGCGTCACTGTGCCGATGAAATGTGAGAATGTTGTATGTATGTACTTTGAATTTCTTTCGCATCGTACTTAGCCAACCGCGCTAATCGGAGATGTGGGGAAAATACAACAACACTAAACACAACAAGCAGTTAGAAATAAATTAGTTTTCAATCTAGATTAAAAAGTGCCTAGCTCCAGTGGAATCCTAATATCGCAATGTTGAAACTTTTCCTGAGATTAATAAAACAAATCATGCTGGATGCTTTTACACCATTGGAACCTCCTTTGCCAGTAGCAAAATAAGATAATTGTTTTTTTACCCTTTTATCTGGCAACAAAACTGACACCTTTTTTTTGGCGTCATCTGGTCCAACACCATGTGAGACTAGGCTATAAGAAAAGCTGTCTCGGGTGTGGACCAATCGATTTCAAGGACAGTGCATACATTATCAGAGTTGTGTTTTTTGTTTGCATTCCGACCGCAGGTATTGTGGTCAATGCAAACATGACTCCTTGTAAAAAAGGTGTCAGTTTTGTTGTCAGATTAAAGGGTAAAAAAACAATTATCATGCTGGATACTATTTGTATGTAAGGCCCATAGGTTGATCGGTTTGAAGGTACTACATCTTATGTGAAGAGTATTTTGCTGATAATATCAACATTGGACAGATGTTGAATGGGCTCTTATACGGCTGTAGAGCGTTTCATTTGGACATTTAGATCTCTATACAAGCACACGCACAGTCTTGTCAGGATGCATGTTTTGAAGTTACCAACTCCACAAAAAAAAAACAGGTCATCCGGGACAACACAAGTGTTCCAGAAAATCGTCCGTACCAAAATGAGAAAACGTCGCGATAAATATTTGTGTAGGGGACGACCTCGTGGGGAGTGTGGCGACCTGTGACGCTCGCCGTCACAAGCACGCGGGAGGGAATGCGCAGCTATTTGTGTAATAAACGACTGGACCACGATGTCTGGCTCAGTGTCCTTTATTATTCGGTTCGTGCTGTACACCCACACGGCTGTCTTTACTCTGTAGCTTCTCCACGGTGCTGACTCCAATGTCGGCCCGATCCACAACAGCAGCTCCGCTGCTGTTCTCTCACACAGCCCCCCTTGGCTGTACTCGCTGCTGCTCTTCTCCCTCCGCAGCTCTGACAGCTTCTTGCTCTCTCTCTCTCTCTCTCCGCAGCTCCTCCTGGCAGCCACACCGCTGCCTCTAACAAGCAGCCCCCTCTCTCTCTCTCTCCGCAGCTCCTCCTGGCAGCCACACCGCTGCCTCTAACACGCAGCCCTCCTGGCTGTCTCCTCTGCAGCTGCACACCACTCCGCAGCTTCCTCTTATCTTCGGGGTTGGCTCCCGATGGTCGTCGGCGCCCCCCCTCTCCACACTCGCCCGCGTGGCCTCACTCTATTCCGCTCACACCCCGACTGACTCCTCCTTCCGGTTTACGCGCTTAAGGACCCCCTACCTTTCACCCACGTCACCTGGCTCCGCCTCCTCGTGACGTCACATCCGGAAGGTCGCTTTCGCCCGCATTACACCACCCTCCCCCATAGAAAAAACCCAGCCGACCTCGGCTGAACAACACCAAAGCGTAATGCGGTGAACCGACCTTCCCCCTTAAAGGACACTAAGCATGCAATATAACAACAAGAACAACACACAAGTAACATCGACGAACGTACGGAAGCATGCGATAAATACGACGGCAAGAACAAGAACAATAACAACATACAATCAACGAAACGTAAGCGATTTGGAACGAGTGCGGGTCGCCGGCCCGTCCCGGACGGTCGGCGGCCCGCTTGTAGAACGGGGACGCGATGGAACACGAGAAATGACAGGGGGTAATTCCCCTGCTGCGATTGGAAGTCCACCGACATCTCGTGTCCCTGACGAATCAGTCTTGGTCATATTCCGCGAATGCGCCTGCAGCGGGGTCGGAAGGGTCGCCGGGCTAGAAGGTCCCGCAGCCTTGGCAGGCGCCCTCCGAACAGGCCCACTCCTCCCCCGCGGTGTCACGGTCGGCCTGTCTGGAACAGGTACGACAGGCGCTCCAGCAAGATCAATGGACGCAGGCGGGGAAGAGTCAGAGTCAGCAGCAACAGACCCCGGCAAGGCAACATTGGGAGATGACGCATCACGTAGGGGAGCAACATATGGTTTCAACCGCGACGTATGAACAAACCAACGGCGAGAACCAAACAGAACGCGCGCCGACTGTGGATTGGGAACCTCAATGAGGCGCACAGGACCATGCCAAGGTTTGTGCAATTTAGGAGAGGTCCCCGGCCGCACCTACAGGCAATGGAGCCAGGCCAGGTCTCCCACCTTCCAGGGGCACTCCCCCTCAGACCGCCGAGCATACCGCTCGTTCCGGGCCTGGGCTTTGGCCGTAGCCACGCGGGCGTTTTCCCGCGCCTCCGTAACCCGGCGAACCGTGTCCTGAATGTATTCAGGGAGTGGTTTACGAGGTCCCTTCACCCCAGTACCCAATTGCACATCCACCGGAGGCACGTTTTCCCGACCATACATAAGGTAAAACGGCGAATACCCTGTAGCCGCATGGGGCGTCATCCTGTACGCCGAAAGCACTCCGGGGATGTGCAGATCCCAATCTGATTGTTGTTCACTCACGGTATGGCAAAGCATGGCAGACAATGTCCTGTTCAGCCGCTCAACCATACCATCCGTCTGCGGATGGTATGGAGATGTCCGTATCTTCTTAGTCCCAAGGCCTGCGCACACTTCAGCCAATAATTTAGAAGAGAAATTTCGGCCCTGGTCCGTGAGGAGTCTCTCCGGCGCCCCCTTATCCATAATGTACCCAAACAAAAAGGCGTCGGTGATGGCCGCGGCCGACTGATCGGGCAACGGCCAGGCCATCGGCCAACGGGAGAGATACTCAACCCCTACCAGCAAATATTTATTTCCCCTCGCCGATGGTGGGAAGGGTCCCAATATGTCCAGTGCCACCAATTCATTGACTCGAGACACCTGAATCGACTGGAGAGGCGGCACGTAAGGATGTTTAGGCGGCTTACGCCGGGCGCATTCAGGGCACGCGCGCACGTGCCCTACGACATCTGTCGCCATGCCGTGCCAAAAATAATGACGTTGTAACGTCAACAAGGTCTTCTGCACCCCTAAATGTAAGAGAGTGTCACAATGGAGGGTTCTAATCAACTCGAATCGCAAGGACGTTGGTACCACCAGGCGCCAACGTTCCTGGAACCCCTCCCGCCACATAAGCAGACCATCTCGGAGAGCGGTTTGCGGCCCCACAGCCGTACTCGGACTCCCATTGTCCTTAGCAGACCGCTTCCGCAAGGACACCAATGACTCATCCATCATCTGTTCCCGGATCCAGACAGACCGCGGCAGATTCAAAACCCCGTCAGCCGGTCCCGGTTCCATCGGAGTGTCCGACTTCTCGACGGCCAACGTAAGCGGCTGAGGGGGGTTTGGAATCGGCGAACACCTATGCGTCCCCGACTCACATTTACAAGGGGCGCGCCGCGGTAATCTGGAAAGTGCGTCAGCGTTCGCATGGCGCACTCCCTTCCGATGTTGAATTTGGAAGGAAAATTCCTGTAGCGTGTCCAACCAACGTGCCAACTGTCCGGATGGCTGGTCAATTTTAAGGGCATATTGCAAGGCCGCATGATCCGTACGCACAATAAAAGAACGACCGTAGAGGTATGGTCGAAATTGCCGTAGGAAAAAAACAACCGCCAATAGTTCTCTGCGAGTGACACAGTAGCGGGTTTCCGCAGGAGACAAGACTCGGCTACCATATGCCACGACACGCTCTACACCCCCTTTAGACTGTGATAACACCGCCCCAATACCTGTGTCACTCGCGTCCGTATCAAGAATGAATGGGTGATCGAAATCGGGATAATCCAATGTTGGGGCCGTGGCCAATAGATCACGCAGACTCCGAAAGGCCGCCTCCTCCGGCTGTCCCCAAACAAACTTCCGTCCTTTACCCGTAAGGAGATGCAAAGGCCTCGCAATCGTCGCAAACCCCGGCACAAATCTTCGGTAATACGAGGCAAATCCCAAAAACCGCCGAACATCCCCCACGGTGGCCGGAGTCGGCCAATCCCGGACGCACGCCGTCTTTTCCGGATCCGTGGACACTCCCTCAGCGCTCACAATGTGCCCCAAATAGCGGACGGACCGTTGCAGTAGGTGACATTTCTTTGGTTTGAATTTCAATTTGGCAGAACGCATCCTCGTGAACACTGTCTCCAGCCGCGTCAAATGTTCATCGAATGTGCGGCTGAAGACAATGATATCGTCCAAATATATAAGACATGTCTCCCACTGCAACCCCGTCAAAACGAGCTCCATCAATCTTTGAAATGTAGCAGGGGCCGCATTCAATCCCATCGGGAGACAGTTGAATTGAAATAACCCCTGCGGCGTACGGAATGCGGTTTTCTCCCGTGAGGACTCGTCAAGGGGAAGCTGCCAAAATCCCGAAGAGAGGTCCAGTGTGGAAAAGAACTTAGCCCCCGACAATGCGTCGAGGGAGTCATCCATACGCGGCAGGGGGTACGCATCTGCCACCGATATCTTATTCAATTTGCGGAAATCAACACAAAATCGCAATTTGCCATCCTTCTTCTTAACCAAGACGACTGGAGCGCCCCATGGGCTGTTAGATGGCGATATAATGTCCGCAGCCAACATGTCTTCCACTGCCCCCCGTACGTGTTCTCGCTCCGCAGGACTCATCCGATGCGAATTTAATTGAATAGGGGCAGCATCGCCCGTCTCAATGTGATGGTAAAGCAAGGAAGTGCGGCCCAAATCCAAATCATCGGAGCTGAACACATCGGAATATGTCAACAACAATTTACGCAGCGCACCACGTTGCTCCATGGACAGGGAAGAATTTTCGTCACATAAATGAGCAACCCAACGATCATCCGAACTCCTTGGCTCGGAAACCCCAGCAACAACTCCCCGGCTATGTGGACAATCATGGGTCGCAAACGCCGTAGTGGCATGTGCCACAACCGTACCGGCCGGGACACGGACGTTTTCTCCCCCCGCATTAAGCACCTGTAAAAACGGTAATTGATCCGGCCGGACGATGGTCTGTGCCCCCACTAACGCCAACCCGGTTGTTATCGTGGCGGACGGTGACAACAAGACCCCTACTGCTCCTAGCCGATCAGGCAGGGGCTTCCGATACCGCAAGGGTATAAGCATCTGTGTACCAGGTGGGATGTCCACAGATGCGACGGACAGCGCCTGCACTTGTACGGCCGAAGCAGGTCGCCCCCAGGGCGACGGCAGAAACGAGATTTGACGGCCCCCCGGCAGTTCAATACAATTCTCATTGATTTTGATCAAAATGGGCATCTTAGCCAAAAAATCGGTGCCTAACAAACAAGGAACCGCCAAAGATCTCGATATCAACACAACACCCGAGGCCGACACATCCCCAATAGATATCTTAGCATCCACCTGACCCACGATACCCATGCTACCCCCGTTCGCAGCGACGCACGACCCATAAACCGGACGCACAGCCCCCGACGGAATGCCCAACAGATGGAAAATGACATCCGATATAATAGTCGCAGACGCCCCCGAGTCGACCAAAATGCGCACGTCCACACCTTGTATGGACCCCGGTACAGTGGACGAACCCGTAGCGGCCGCGACAACTCTCCGTGCCAATTTGCGCCACTGCGTAACTGAATGACAAGGCCCCGTCGATGGCCTTTCTTTAACAACAACAATAGGATCGCGCAACACAGGTGGTGGGTGAGGTGGAAAGCCTTGCCGAGTGTCTGGTGCGTGCCGACATGCCTGTTTCGGAGGATCTTTAGCCGACTTGACCGGTGCCGAGGCCTCCTGCTGCGGCGGAGCCGGGAAGCGGGCCCAGCAGTCTCTGGCGTAGTGGCCCCTACGCCCGCAGCGGAAACATTCGGCCTCGTTGCGCCGAAGCGCAGGCCTCGCCTCCTGACGGCCCCGTTCTGGTAGCACCGCGCGCGGTCTCGGCCCGCCGCGTCCCGTCCATGGAGCGGAGGCGGCCGTCAGTTGTTGAGGGCCCCGGTCATCCGGAACATAGACGGCCTGCGCAGGGTTCCACCCCAGCGCATCCCCTTCTTTGACGGGCCCCCCCGTCCACGCCGTCACTTGTTTCCAGCGACGGAGGTTGAATTGCGCATCGAGACACTTAGCAGCCGTCCGGGAAGTTAGCTTCTCATGCCCACACACAGGCATGGGGATCCCTAGATCCCGAGACAGCTCCAACATTTTCCCTAATATGAGAGGCTCGAGCAGGTCCTGTGGCGTCTCAGGATAAGCTGCCATGGCCAGCTCCAGCACCGCACCCCTGAACGCCACGGGCGACTCCTCTGGTGCTCGTTGTCGTTGAGCGAATCGCCGATGCGCATCATCTGGTGGCTCATAAGCATCGGCCATTTCTTGAAAAACACCACATAAAGTTGCCTTCTTATCGGTCGTTATGGAACGGAAGAATCGGACAGATTCGTCGTCCAGGAGAGTCGGCAACACCTCCAAAGCCTCCGCATCGGTCCATCTTGCTGTGCGTACCGCCGCCAAGAAGCGGCAGGCGAACGCGCTCCAGTCCCCACCGACGGAAAATTCTTTAACCGTTGTAAGGTGGCGACTCCGACTCCTCTTCCCGCCGTCTTCCAATGGTGGTGGTTGTGGTGGCAAATTCAAAATGGCGTCGGCCCGCGGCGTGGCCAAGATGGCGGTTTGGCGCCACGGAGCGCGCAAAATGGCGGCCTCCTGCCGCGTGGGCAATGGCGGCGGCAGGACAGGCAACGTGGCGGCCCGCGGAGCACCAATTGCATCATCCATCGTCCCTGGCGCGACGAGATGGCATAGATGCGCCAGGACGTCCTTAAGTGCCTCCAGTTGTACCGCCATCGCTTGCCATCGTTGATCCGCGTCTGATGATGTCGACGGACCCGCCACCGCGCCAACATCCTCCACTCCTGTTCCCGTGGTCGCCTCAGCCGGGCTCTCCTCCACCACCCCAACAGGATCCGTGGTTGGAGGGAGTTCGTCGTCGTCGGACGAAGAAGTCGATGCAGGCGCCGGAGCAACTTTCTTCCTCACTTGTTTCGACATGCCGTTGCACTTCCGACACCAGTGTAATAAACGACTGGACCACGATGTCTGGCTCAGTGTCCTTTATTATTCGGTTCGTGCTGTACACCCACACGGCTGTCTTTACTCTGTAGCTTCTCCACGGTGCTGACTCCAATGTCGGCCCGATCCACAACAGCAGCTCCGCTGCTGTTCTCTCACACAGCCCCCCTTGGCTGTACTCGCTGCTGCTCTTCTCCCTCCGCAGCTCTGACAGCTTCTTGCTCTCTCTCTCTCTCTCTCCGCAGCTCCTCCTGGCAGCCACACCGCTGCCTCTAACAAGCAGCCCCCTCTCTCTCTCTCTCCGCAGCTCCTCCTGGCAGCCACACCGCTGCCTCTAACACGCAGCCCTCCTGGCTGTCTCCTCTGCAGCTGCACACCACTCCGCAGCTTCCTCTTATCTTCGGGGTTGGCTCCCGATGGCCGTCGGCGCCCCCCCTCTCCACACTCGCCCGCGTGGCCTCACTCTATTCCGCTCACACCCCGACTGACTCCTCCTTCCGGTTTACGCGCTTAAGGACCCCCTACCTTTCACCCACGTCACCTGGCTCCGCCTCCTCGTGACGTCACATCCGGAAGGTTGCTTTCGCCCGCATTACATTTGCGTGCCAAGCAGCAGCAGCAGCCACAGCGCCTCCGCAAAGCAGGGCAAGGCTATCATGTCGCTGAACATTTCCCCTCAAAGAATGCTCGCTGCAATACGTCTGACGGTGGGTCGCCAGGTCAGCGTTGAGTGTATCTACATCCAGGGAGCGGCCTTTGGGGTATGTCAAGGTCCCAAGCAAAGCTCCCGATGAAGCTATACAGTGGTATAAGTGTATATATAATGTTGGTATAATATACTGAATGTGTTTTCTTTAACCAGTTAGTGGCCTGTTGGGGTCGATTGCCTCTGTCTATATTCGTGAACTTTAGCAGCCTTGATGCAAAGTCCCGGGTGTCTGTCCTTTGTTAAATATTTCCACATTTTGAAAGCATCGATGTTGCTGTGTTTATGGAAAAGATTTCCCCTCAAAGTATTCACCTTTGTCGTAAATCTGCAACCAAAGGCCCGCAAAACCTACATTTATGCATTAATAAGTATTACTATATTTGTAATAAACGACTGGACCACGATGTCTGGCTCAGTGTCCTTTATTATTCGGTTCGTGCTGTACACCCACACGGCTGTCTTTACTCTGTAGCTTCTCCACGGTGCTGACTCCAATGTCGGCCCGATCCACAACAGCAGCTCCGCTGCTGTTTCTCTCACACAGCCCCCCTTGGCTGTACTCTCTGCTGCTCTTCTCCCTCCGCAGCTCTCACAGCTTCTTGCTCTCTCTCTCTCTCTCTCCGCAGCTCCTCCTGGCAGCCACACCGCTGCCTCTAACAAGCAGCCCCCTCTCTCTCTCTCTCCGCAGCTCCTCCTGGCAGCCACACCGCTGCCTCTAACACGCAGCCCTCCTGGCTGTCTCCTCCCCAGCTGCACACCACTCCGCAGCTTCCTCTTATCTTCGGGGTTGGCTCCCGATCGCCGTCGGCGCCCCCCCCTCTCCACACTTGCCCGCGTGGCCTCACTCTTTTCCGCTCACACCCCGACTACCTTCCCCTTCCGGTTTACCCGCTTAAAGCCCCGAACCTTACCCCCACGTCACATGACTCCACCCCCCGTGACGTCACCTCCGGAAGGTCGCTTACGCCCGCATTACACCACCCTCCCCCGTAGAAAAATCCCAGCCGACCTCGGCTGACCAATAGCAAATCGTAATGCGGCGAACCGAGCTTCCCCCCCTAAAGGACACTAAGCATATAATGTAACAACAAGAACAACAACAACGCAATGAACATCAACGATCGTACAAAAGCATGCAATAAATACAACTGTAAGAAAAAAATAACAAGACAGCAACAATCAACGAAACGTAAGCGATTTGGAACGTGTGCGGGTCGCCGGCCCGTCCCGGACGGTCGGCGGCCCACTCGCAGAACGGGAACGCGATGAAAGTCGAGGAATGACAGGGGGTAATCCCCCTGTCGCAGCTGGAAGTCCACCGACGTCCCGTGTCCCTAAAGAGTTAGTCTTGGGCTTGTCCTGTGACCGTGCCCGCAGCTGGGTCGGAAGGGCTGCAGGGCTCGAAGGTCCCGCAGACCTGGCAGGCGTCCTCCGAGCAGGGCCCCTCGTCCCCCGCAATGTCACGGCCGGCCTGTCTGGAACAGGTACGACAGGCGCTCCAGCGAGATCAATGGACGCAGGCAGGGGAGAGTCAGCAGCAACAGACCCCGGCAAGGCAACATTGGGGGATGACGCATCATGTAAGGGAGCAACATATGGTTTCAAGCGCGACGTATGCACAACCCAGCGACGAGACCCAATCTGGACGCGTGCTGTCTGTGGGTTGGGAACCGCAATGAGGCGTACGGGACCATGCCAGGGTTTGTGCAATTTCGGCGAGGTCCCCGGACGTACCTGTGGACAATGAAGCCAGGCTAGGTCCCCAACCTTCCAAGGGCACTCCCCCTCAGACCGTCGCGCATATCGCTCGTTCCGGGCCTGGGCTTTGGCCGTAGCCACGCGGGCATTCTCCCGCGCCTCCGTGACTCGGCGAACCGTGTCCTGAATGTATTCAGGAAGTGGTTTACGAGGTCCCTTCACCCCAGTTCCCAATTGCACATCCACCGGCGGCACGTTTTCCCGACCATACATAAGGTAAAACGGCGAATATCCTGTAGCCGCATGAGGCGTCATCCTGTACGCCGAAAGCACCCCGGGGATGTGCAGATCCCAATCTGATTGTTGTTCACTCACGGTATGGCAAAGCATGGCAGACAACGTCCTGTTCAGCCGTTCAACCATACCATCCGTCTGCGGATGGTATGGGGATGTCCGTACTTTCTTAGTCCCAAGGCCCGCGCACACTTCCGCCAATAATTTAGAAGAGAAATTCCTGCCCTGGTCCGTGAGGAGTCTCTCAGGCGCCCCCTTATCCATAATATACCCAAACAAAAAGGCGTCGGTAATGGCCGCGGCCGACTGATCGGGCAACGGCCAGGCCATCGGCCAACGGGAGAGGTACTCAACCCCTACCAGCAAATATTTATTACCCCTCGCCGATGGTGGAAAAGGTCCCAATATGTCCAGCGCCACCAATTCATTGACTCGAGACACCTGAATCGACTGGAGAGGCGGCACGTAAGGATGTTTCGGCGGCTTACGTTGTGCACACGCAGGGCACGCGCGCACGTGCCCTACGACATCTGTCGCCATGCCGTGCCAAAAATAATGACGTTGCAACGTCAACAAGGTCTTCTGCACCCCTAAATGTAAGAGAGTGTCACAATGGAGGGTTCTAATCAACTCGAACCGCAAGGACGTTGGTACCACCAGGCGCCAACGTTCCTGGAACCCCTCCCGCCACATAAGCAGACCATCTCGGAGAGCGGTTTGCGGCCCCACAGCCGTACTCGGACTCCCATTGTCCTTAGCAGACCGCTTCCGCAAGGACACCAATGACTCATCCATCATCTGTTCCCGGATCCAGACAGACCGCGGCAGATTCAAAACCCCGTCAGCCGGTCCCGGTTCCATCGGAGTGTCCGACTTCTCGACGGCCAACGTGAGCGGCTGAGGGGGGTTTGGAATCGGCGAACACCTATGCGTCCCCGACTCACATTTACAAGGGGCGCGCCGCGGTAATCTGGAAAGTGCGTCAGCGTTCGCATGGCGCACTCCCTTCCGATGTTGAATTTGGAAGGAAAATTCCTGTAGCGTGTCCAACCAACGTGCCAACTGTCCGGATGGCTGGTCAATTTTAAGGGCATATTGCAAGGCCGCATGATCCGTACGCACAATAAAAGAACGACCGTAGAGGTATGGTCGAAATTGCCGTAGGAAAAAAATAACCGCCAATAGTTCTCTGCGAGTGACACAGTAGCGGGTTTCCGCAGGAGACAAGACTCGGCTACCATACGCCACGACACGCTCTACACCCCCTTTAGACTGTGATAACACCGCCCCAATACCTGTGTCACTCGCGTCCGTATCAAGAATGAATGGGTGATCGAAATCGGGATAATCCAATGTTGGGGCCGTGGCCAATAGATCACGCAGACTCCGAAAGGCCGCCTCCTCCGGCTGTCCCCAAACAAACTTCCGTCCTTTACCCGTAAGGAGATGCAAAGGCCTCGCAATGGTCGCAAAACCCGGCACGAATCTTCGGTAATACGAGGCAAATCCCAAAAACCGCCGAACATCCCCCACGGTGGCCGGAGTCGGCCAATCCCGGACGCACGCCGTCTTTTCCGGATCCGTGGACACTCCCTCAGCGCTCACGATGTGCCCCAAATAGCGGACGGACCGTTGCAGTAGGTGACATTTCTTTGGTTTGAATTTCAATTTGGCAGAACGCATCCTCGTGAACACTGTCTCCAGCCGCGTCAAATGTTCATCGAATGTGCGGCTGAAGACAATGATATCGTCCAAATATATAAGACATGTCTCCCACTGCAACCCCGTCAAAACGAGCTCCATCAATCTTTGAAATGTAGCAGGGGCCGCATTCAATCCCATCGGGAGACAGTTGAATTGAAATAACCCCTGCGGCGTACGGAATGCGGTTTTCTCCCGTGAGGACTCGTCAAGGGGAAGCTGCCAAAATCCCGAAGAGAGGTCCAGTGTGGAAAAGAACTTAGCCCCCGACAATGCGTCGAGGGAGTCATCCATACGCGGCAGGGGGTACGCATCTGCCACCGATATCTTATTCAATTTGCGGAAATCAACACAAAATCGCAATTTGCCATCCTTCTTCTTAACCAAGACGACTGGAGCGCCCCATGGGCTGTTAGATGGCGATATAATGTCCGCAGCCAACATGTCTTCCACTGCCCCCCGTACGTGTTCTCGCTCCGCAGGACTCATCCGATGCGAATTTAATCGAATAGGGGCAGCATCGCCCGTCTCAATGTGATGGTAAAGCAAGGAAGTGCGGCCCAAATCCAAATCATCGGAGCTGAACACGTCGGAATATGTCAACAACAATTTACGCAGCGCACCACGTTGCTCCATGGACAGGGAAGAATTTTCGTCACATAATTGAGCAACCCAACGATCATCCGAACTCCTTGGCTCGGAAACCCCAGCAACAACTCCCCGGCTATGTGGACAATCATGGGTCGCAAACGCCGTAGTGGCATGTGCCACAACCGTACCGGCCGGGACACGGACGTTTTCTCCCCCCGCATTAAGCACCTGTAAAAACGGTAATTGATCCGGCCGGACGATGGTCTGTGCCCCCACTAACGCCAACCCGGTTGTTATCGTGGCGGACGGTGACAACAAGACCCCTACTGCTCCTAGCCGATCAGGCAGGGGCTTCCGATACCGCAAGGGTATAAGCATCTGTGTACCAGGTGGGATGTCCACAGATGCGACGGACAGCGCCTGCACTTGTACGGCCGAAGCAGGTCGCCCCCAGGGCGACGGCAGAAACGAGATTTGACGGCCCCCCGGCAGTTCAATACAATTCTCATTGATTTTGATCAAAATGGGCATCTTAGCCAAAAAATCGGTGCCTAACAAACAAGGAACCGCCAAAGATCTCGATATCAACACAACACCCGAGGCCGACACATCCCCAATAGATATCTTAGCATCCACCTGACCCACGATACCCATGCTACCCCCGTTCGCAGCGACGCACGACCCATAAACCGGACGCACAGCCCGCGACGGAATGCCCAACAGATGGAAAATGACATCCGATATAATAGTCGCAGACGCGCCCGAGTCGACCAAAATGCGCACGTCCACACCTTGTATGGACCCCGGTACAGTGGACGAACCCGTAGCGGCCGCGACAACTCTCCGTGCCAATTTGCGCCACTGCGTAACTGAATGACAAGGCCCCGTCGATGGCCTTTCTTTAACAACAACAATAGGATCGCGCAACACAGGTGGTGGGTGAGGTGGAAAGCCTTGCCGAGTGTCTGGTGCGTGCCGACATGCCTGTTTCGGAGGATCTTTAGCCGACTTGACCGGTGCCGAGGCCTCCTGCTGCGGCGGAGCCGGGAAGCGGGCCCAGCAGTCTCTGGCGTAGTGGCCCCTACGCCCGCAGCGGAAACATTCGGCCTCGTTGCGCCAAAGCGCAGGCCTCGCCTCCTGACGGCCCCGTTCTGGTAGCACCGCGCGCGGTCTCGGCCCGCCGCGTCCCGTCCATGGAGCGGAGGCGGCCGTCAGTTGTTGAGGGCCCCGGTCATCCGGAACATAGACGGCCTGCGCAGGGTTCCACTCCAGCGCCTCCTCTTCTTTGACGGGCTCCCCCGTCCACGCCGTCACTTGTTTCCAGCGACGGAGGTTGAATTGCGCATCGAGACACTTAGCAGCCATCCGGGAAGTTAGCTTCTCATGCCCACACACAGGCATGGGGATCCCTAGATCCCGAGACAGCTCCAACATTTTCCCTAATATGAGAGGCTCCAGCAGGTCCTGTGGCGTCTCAGGATAAGCTGCCATGGCCAGCTCCAGCACCGCACCCCTGAACGCCACGGGCGACTCCTCTGGTGCTCGTTGTCGTTGAGCGAATCGCCGATGCGCATCATCTGGTGGCTCATAAGCATCGGCCATTTCTTGAAAAACACCACGTAAAGTTGCCTTCTTATCGGTCGCTATGGAACGGAAGAATCGGACAGATTCGTCGTCCAGGAGAGTCGGCAACACCTCCAAAGCCTCCGCATCGGTCCATCTTGCTGTGCGTACCGCCGCCAAGAAGCGGCAGGCGAACGCGCTCCAGTCCCCACCGACGGAAAATTCTTTAACTGTTGTAAGGTGGCGACTCCGACTCCTCTTCCCGCCGTCTTCCAATGGTGGTGGTTGTGATGGCAAATTCAAAATGGCGTCGGCCCGCGGCGTGGCCAAGATGGCGGTTTGGCGCCACGGAGCGCGCAAAATGGCGGCCTCTTGCCGCGTGGGCAATGGCGGCGGCAGGACAGGCAACGTGGCGGCCCGCGGAGCACCACTTGCATCATCCATCGTCCCTGGCGCGACGAGATGGCATAGATGCGCCAGGACGTCCTTAAGTGCCTCCAGTTGTACCGCCATCGCTTGCCATCGTTGATCCGCGTCTGATGATGTCGACGGACCCGCCACCGCGCCAACATCCTCCACTCCCGTTCCCGTGGTCTCCTCAGCCGGGCTCTCCTCCACCACCCCAACAGGATCCGCGGTTGGAGGGAGTTCGTCGTCGTCGGACGAAGAAGCCGATGCAGGCGCCGGATTAACTTTCTTCCTCACTTGTTTCGACATGCCGTTGCACTTCCGACACCAGTGTAATAAACGACTGGACCACGATGTCTGGCTCAGTGTCCTTTATTATTCGGTTCGTGCTGTACACCCACACGGCTGTCTTTACTCTGTAGCTTCTCCACGGTGCTGACTCCAATGTCGGCCCGATCCACAACAGCAGCTCCGCTGCTGTTTCTCTCACACAGCCCCCCTTGGCTGTACTCTCTGCTGCTCTTCTCCCTCCGCAGCTCTCACAGCTTCTTGCTCTCTCTCTCTCTCTCTCCGCAGCTCCTCCTGGCAGCCACACCGCCGCCTCTAACAAGCAGCCCCCTCTCTCTCTCTCTCCGCAGCTCCTCCTGGCAGCCACACCGCTGCCTCTAACACGCAGCCCTCCTGGCTGTCTCCTCCCCAGCTGCACACCACTCCGCAGCTTCCTCTTATCTTCGGGGTTGGCTCCCGATCGCCGTCGGCGCCCCCCCCTCTCCACACTTGCCCGCGTGGCCTCACTCTTTTCCGCTCACACCCCGACTACCTTCCCCTTCCGGTTTACCCGCTTAAAGCCCCGAACCTTACCCCCACGTCACATGACTCCACCCCCCGTGACGTCACCTCCGGAAGGTCGCTTACGCCCGCATTACATATTGAAAGAAAAAAAACTACATCAATTTTCTTAAAAATAGTTAATCTGTTAATTTTGTGTGAATGTTGGGGTATGTACATTATATATACGTATTATTTAATATATAAACTAAACTACGTTAACTTATCTGTCAGAACAGGCCTGGGCTACATTATATGTATGTCTATAAGCTGGAAACCGTGCTTACATATGCCAAGCTATTTCTGTCGTAATTTCGTTTCTGGGTACATTTCCAAAAATGTAGGTCTGATTTTTTTAAATTCAGCAGGACAACATATTACACATTTCACAACATCCCACTACTACCACAGATTACTTCGGTTATTCCACTCATGGATTACCGAATTGTCGCCGAAATGCATCCATCATGATCCAAGGTCTGACTTTCAATGGGCTCCCAGCTGGTTACGTAAGATTACTGCATTGGGCTGTGAAACTCTGGCAGTATTCTTAGGTTTTTTTCTCGGAAAAGTCACGTAGGTAAAAAAATGTAAATTAATTAAAGTAACATAAAAATAAAATAAAAATCACGACGTTTCGGAGGCAACACAAGCTTCCGTCCTCAGGTGGAACCGTCACAGCACGATAGCTGTATCAAGTGAGAGGATCTAGAAAAAAAAACTCTGGTAGTCTGAGTTTGACGCGGATCTAGAAAAAAAAAACTCTGGCAGTCTGAGTTTGACGCCCGGCCACTTCTAAGAGCGCAGTGGCGAGCGTTATCTGCACCGGTCTCTCAGCCCCTTACTTCATTTGACGCCTACTGACCTTGGTGATGAATAAAGGTGACGCAGCGCCCATGTTCGATTTGCTGTGGGCAGGCCTTCATCCAAGCAGGGGATTTACAAAGGGACGCAACTTATTGTTGATGTTATGTAAACTGACAACGGAGGGAACCAGATCATTAATTACTTATCTAGCCACTTAAAGTAACGTTTCAGGAACCGCTGAATCTAATCTTGTTAACTGCCAAATCAATGCTGGAGCTTGCATCCACTGAAAATAACTGCTGGGGCCACCAAACTTTTGACAGACAACGGAACGCCTTCATAAGTAACACTGGCCTTAAAAGAAAGCAATATATAATAGCTGCGGTTTCTGGTAATAGCCCTTCTTCACAGCACATCATGGACCATTGCCCGAAACGTTGCCGATTATATTTCCTTAAAGCACCTTGGTCTCGGAAAAGGCTCTCGTGATATTGTCTTTTCCGAGACCAAGGTGCTCTGCAAATCTTCTGGCTACCATCAAAGGTTTGTGCATGAAGCCATCCAGATATACAAACATAGACATAACTTCAACCGTGATGATGGGTACAAATTGAGCAATCATTGGAAATATGTTATTAACCATGTAAAAAAGATTTAACTACGCATATTTGTATCATCTTATTTGACAGGTACTAGTCTATTTTACCGAGTTGTTGACATCCCCAGCGTTTAACAGTGCTGCTATTTTTTTGGTTTTGGAAGCCAACACCGGCCGTAATTCTTGCGGAGGTGTTTAACCTGGACCTTCCCCTTCTAGCCCCCCACCCTCCTCCACCCTCCCAGTCCCTGACTGCCACATTTAGATAAGCTCCTCCCCCCTCCCCTTAACTAGTATATAAGATCTTGTTACTTGGATTTCTCTTCACTTGATACAGTAAATTTGGCTGTGAAGGTCCCACCTGAAGACGGAGACTTGTGTTGCCTCCGAAACGTCGTGATTTAATTTAGTTATTTTCATTTATTATTATTTTATCATTATTATAATATTTTTTTTACCTACGTGACTTTACCGAAAAAAATCACCTAGACTATGTCTGGTCTCGTAATATCTTGGAAGGTAAACAAGGCCTGCGTTATACTTAGATGCGAGACCACCTTGCATTAAAAAGTGGTGTAATAGGCTGTTGTGGTGCTATGTTGTTGGGCAGCAGATGGCACTGCATCAGAATACATTATTAAACTGGAGTACGCACTCACATCTATGCTCTCCAAATTCAACGAACCTGCACTGACCAGATTGGTAAAGTATGGTCAAAGACCTGCACCATGTAGGGAGGATCCTCATCCAGCAATGGAATGACAGAAGGCTGTACGTTTAATTTATTGGACGTCTGTGAAAAAAAAGCTTTATAGGTCATCGAATTCATCCAGCATAAATATATAAGCTGATTATGATAATTATTGGATGTTATAATAACCCACCGATCTGGATTGCAACCGTTGACAGTCGGTCTCTGTTAAAGGCGTCATGCTTTAACGGCCACAAAAGAATGTAAAGTATTCTATCATGTTTGAAATTCTATGGGATTCTTTTATGAAATCAATATCTCTGTCATGTTTATCGCGCTTTATAAATAATGGTAATAGCGGTAGCACAGATGTTTACTGTATTTCATTTTCAAGCACAAATTATGTTGAAATGTAAGAAAATTGCACGTGCATATATTTACTTGTATTTAGATGTAAATTTGTTTTGTATGCATTCTGATACTTTGAATTCATAATAATATTTTGTATTTCATAAAGCTTCTTTCATATTGAAATATCTCAAAGCGCTGTACGTAAAAAGAAAAACATATGTGCGGGGTTGTCCACACATTTACATCACTGAACAAAAAGAGCTGACGGATTTTACGCGTTACATTTGGCTGCATGCCACGGTCTATCAATAAAATTTGCTTAGGAAAAGAAATAAAAAGTGTATGAGCTTCCTCTCAACCTCGGTTATCTCATTCACATCTGCTCGAAGTTATTGATTCGTGGCTTCCGTGTAAAGTCTGGAATAATTCGATTTAAGAAAAAAATACATCCTTGCACAACCGCCCCTTATAGTTTGCACATGGTATTGAGAACTTCTTTCAAAATATACATCCTCGCAATGCGTGGGGGGGAACAATATCATGGATTCTATTTCCCGCGGGGTTATTCACAAATTAACTCCGCTCATCCGTAGAGAGAAAAACTAATCTCACGGATAACTACATACATTTGCTGCTCAACTCCTCTTCGTCTGCAAATCATTTGCAAGGATTTGGAAGCCGTCGCGGCGTGAACGATGGGAACATTTCCGGAGGACGGTGGACGATGGCAGGAACTGGAGGTGATCACAGTTTTGTCACGGACCCTACTGCACCCGTGAACAATACGGGTTGTGGATAAACAGGGTGGCAGACAAGAGGCGTTCCCCTGTGACTGCTGCTGCTGCCTGACTCATAAACAATTAAGTTAGAGGGATGCATCCTGATAGGCATTCCATATGGGTTTTTTTCTGAGCACATTTAACATTTTGTTTAGTTTTTCCTACTATTTTATAGACATAATTATCACATTTCAAGTATTGCATTAATTTGTTAATGTCATAGAAGAGTCTGACTTTCATGAAAACAAAATCCGTAATCTATCTAGGTGAGGTAGGGTCGTGGGATGGATCTAGAGTGTATGGATAATTATCAGTGTATTATCGTCGTGGGGTGGATCTCGAGTGTATGGATTATCAGTGTATAATCGTCGTGGGGTAGATCTCGAGTGTATGGATTATCAGTGTATTATCGTTGTGGGATGCTGCTGTGGCACAAGTGGAAAGGTGTTGGAAATCCCCCGTCTCCCTGCACCCAGCAGTGTTAATAAGCGGCTTCAAATGAGCACAATGGCGCAATTAAAATCAAAATGCAAACCTGGAATTTGTCCAGCTAATTATCAGCGCCTGCCACGAGGTTTATTTTAGCCAAGCCATAGTTACAGGCCGTTTTGTGCATTCGGCCCTCATCAACATACACAAAGTTTGCACCCACCGCACACCCCAGCTATATTTTGCCCAAGACTCTCCACCGCAGTCGCCTGCTTTAAAAGGAACTGCAGTTGCATTCCGTTGGCCGTGTAACCCGTCTCTTTCTCTCTCTGTCTGTCTGTTCTGGCCGTGATCTCAGCGTTCCACGCTGTGCTCTTGCGGCCAGGTCGCTTCTGACAATGAGGCGAATACGTCGCTGCTCGATGTGGACTTTGCCTCGTAAAAAAAACGAGTTTAGTTTTTTATTTGTATTTTTTGGTGATTTACTTACCTTGCCTGTGCTATTAACTCCGATCGTTGGTTTTGCTATTGTTGTTGGAACGTTCTGACCTGCCTCTATTGGACATCTGTGAAAAAGAGCTTTATAGCTTGTCGGATTCCTCCAGTATAAATATGATGATTCTGAGTCGTTGGTTCTCTGTGTGAACTTGTGTCCACTGCGAGCGTTCTCCGAGGATATGGGTGCCATCGACACTCTGTCTGCCGAAGGCAGCAGCTGGATGTACAACTGAACATCTGCGAAAAATAGCTTTATAGCTCATCGGATTCCTCCAGTATAAATAAATATTCGGAGTGTCTCTCTGATGTTGCAGCACACTACACGCTCTCACTCGCCCACCATCACCACACACCGAGTTTCTCCAGAAGATGATGGGCCTGTAACTTGATTATGTGTTTTTAACTTTTTATTTTTACCAGGTAAGGCGCACTGAGCTATATACCTATTTTTCAGAAGCGACCTGGCTATTATAAATGATAGTTCAACTCTAAATGCATTTTCTACCTGAGGACCCGGATAAAAATGCAGCGACCATGGGGAGAACATGGAAACTACCTCGCCTGGTATACGACCTTTTGTATACCAGGTAAGGTAGTTAATATCTCGCTACCGTACGGCAGGCCATTTTTCACGATCTAAATGCTAATGTCGAGGTCTGCTAGCCACGAGAGGGCTTCATTTAGAGAGTTCGTATAGATTTGCTATTTCTCCTTTGAAGTAGCAAAGGTTACAGTGTACGTATGTTGAACTTCTTTCGCACCGTACATAACCAGCAGTGCTAATCAGAGGTGTGCGGTTTACACTTGGTGGTTCATAGTTTGGCTAGCATGGCCACAATCAGACTACCACTGTGTGTGGCTTGTCTTTAATGTCCCATTCATGAAGGAGGTTGTGCGCATCGGCCTGTTGATGCTTCGGATGCAGTTGATGGTTATATCACCGGTGTCTTTTGAGGGATGTCAAAGCGAGGAGGTGCGTGTGATGTTATGCCACGTGATGACGTGAGGCGACGTGGTGGAGCCAGAGGGCAGAGGAAAAACTCTGTCGTTATTCTGTGCTCACATCCACACCATCAACCTGCATGGACCCGTGTGGTGAAGCATGGTCAAATGTTCCTTGTGGCCCACAAGGCATTTGGAGGCCTTCATCCAGCAGTGGATTGATAAACGGGCTGTACATGTACAATGAAAATCAGACCGACATTTTTCATCTTGTTAGCCGAGATGTTTCTGTTTGGTGGAGACTTAGGGTATGGGACCTCATTGTAATTGTTGAACGAGCGAGGAGAAGCTACTGGCAAACGAAGAACATGGGTAGGAGGCAAAGATTGTTTTGGCTAAGGCACAAAAGAGCTTAATCTGATTACTCAACCTCCTTATCTTCCGTAATCTCTTTCTGTTCATACCATCTAAGAGCTTAAACATTTTTCTAGTTTTACAAATAGGATTGCTGAAAGGCACATTTCTTCTGGATTATAAAAACTTAATCCATTAATCATTTCAATAAAAAAAACTGTGTATGTACGTTAATCAAAATACCATGATGCTTAGCCTACGTAAGTTACCTTCAGTGTTAAAACAAGCATCATGAGACTTTGCTTTTAGGCGATAGCATGGGCTCACCAGTGGGCCCATGCGTGGTTAGGCCCATGCCTGATTGCCATGGGCCCCGGTGTAAGCAACTTAATCATTATTTATTTTACGTGCCAACATCTCCCTAAATAAAGTGGGCATCGGTGCATATCACAGCAGAACGAGAACGGTACATAAGGGTGGCACGGAGCAAGAGGAATGAAAAAAATAAACCCGTCACGACCTCTGAGGAATAAAATGGCGGATAATAAAATGGCGGCCCTTGTTCGCCCTCCTCCAACCTCTCTCCGTAGCGTGGTGCCTGGGCACCTCTGGCAGGAGGCCTTCATCCAGCAGTGGATTGTCAAACCTCCTGCACACTCTTAATTGCTAAGCCACTGTGCTGACCCTTGAGTTGTTAAAATCTACATTCAGGATACACTCAAGTATTTTAGATTTGTTTAATTTTACCGAGTCCCAGCACTGACCACGAGGCATTCATGTGTTTATAAAACCATCCCTTAAATTACGAGTGAGGTCAAGTGTTGTTGCCATTAGAACACTGTTTAACTTAGGCACTTGAGTCATCTAGTTAAGTTCCCCTTGAGATTGTTCTGTTGCATAAGAGGTCTGGTTACAGGTACTCAAGTAGTCAGCCTTTGATTAATTGCTAAACTTTATACTGTATTCCGTGATATTTGATCTAGGGAAATGGGCTTAAAATTACCTGCTTTCACTTCAATAGCCCACTTTGAGCTGTTTTATATGGACATTAAACGTGAGTATCCCCATTAGGGTTGCCACCTGTCCTAGTTTTCCCAGGATTGTTCTCATGTTAAGGCAGCTGCTGTGCTGGTAAATCTGGCTTCCCATGACATTAAAACTACGTTGTTTTTGTCAGTGGCAGAATTATTATATTCTATTTTTGCATACGATGGAAGCAATATGTTCAGGAGTTAAATGCCAATGTCGAGGTCTGCTAGGCACGACGAGAGGCTTGCAGACCACAGAGGTTTAATATGTCGTTCATAGTTTGGGTTGAATGGCCACAATTTAACTCCTGTGGCTTGTCATTAATTTTCTATTCATGAAGTTGTATAGTAATAATAATGACAACACACCACTCAAGACAATGCATTTACATGTAGCTCTCCCCTTTTCTAAAAGTGTGAGATATTCGTATTTCTGTGATGTCCCTGTTTTTTTCATACCTCAGAGATAACAGCACTATTTCCTGTATCCAAAACACACACATTTCTATCGGTGGTCTTAGCCCGTGGCAAAATTCCATATTCCTATGACATACCAGTCTATTCATAGGGCAGCCACTGTTGACTTTCCACTCGGTGGTTACCACTGTATGTGTTCGGCCAGAAGGAATTTGAAATGTCAACCTTGCAAATGTAATTCTATGCTCTCCAATAATACTGCAGTGCCACCTGGCTGACTTACTTTTGCAATCCTCCCACACAAATTGTTGAGCGACCGTAGACATTGAACTATAGATTCCACGTAAACTGGCTTCCAGAGAGCATATTGACCACAGCACTAATCTTCTGCTGGAGTTTGCCAATATGCAGCGGTAAATAAATGAGCAAAGGCGCAGCTCTGCAACTGTTTGCTTACACCGCTGCTGCCGGTGGACGAGCCTCCGCTTGAGGGAGCTCTAGAGAGCCCCTGTAGAGGGTAATTTATCTTACTATTACCCACACTTTACCCCACCCCATGTAACCTGCGCAATTCACTAACTAGTGTATGTTGGGTTGGACAAAGTCGGGGGGCATCAAAAAAACGTGTCCATTGTTTCAATGCAGTCTATGCCACATTTGCTGTGAACAAATTACACGTCAATGCACATTTGGAATATTGCACCTCTGTTTTACCAATAGAACAATGCACAATTGAATAAGGCCGTTAGTGTAAGGCTAATGTTAGGATTAGAGGCATTGCTTTCCTCTCTCCTCTCGCATACATGCACCAGCACACATTTAATCATGTAAATGCATTCCACCTGTCATAGACACACATTATATATCACTCTAACAAACGTGTGCAAAAAGCCCCCTTTTGCATTAAATCAACTCTGCACGCATCGCAAATGTTGTATCTATACAATTTTCAGCGTGTGGCTGCGGAAAGGGCAGGAAGTTGGTAATAGTTCACAATAGTAATAGCCCTTTGTCTGGTTGTCCATACCAATGGTTACCAGGCTCTGCAACCCATATGATGGACCTATAGTAAACCACTGTAGTCTGTGCTCCTTCAACGGAAGAGGGGTAGCAAAAACGAGACGAACTCTCTCCTGAAGCCCCCTCGCTGTGGCTAGAAGAACCAGGCTCTGTTGATCCAGGAGCTGGCCACAAACCGCACTAGGGGGCCTGTTTCAAGGTCCCCATGCTCAATGACCCATGAGGCTCCGTGAGCTTGTGTGCTCGGCTCATTTTCCTCCATCCCTCTGTACGTATTCTACATGAATGAAGAGGGAGCACCAGCTGGTTAGACGCAGCTGAGGACGTAGCGTCACAGAAGCTCACCGCGGTTATCACGGACAAGATCGCTGAACGAATTGACCGAGTCGACAGGAAACACGAGGGGGTGAAATGGGAACTCTGTGTGAAGTGGAAATATGGGCTGACTACCGGCACGAGGTGAGACTGAGACCTGTATCCTGCCACTCCTTGGCATTCACACATTTACGCTGGGCTTTGTGGGGGGGGGGGGGGGGCGGGGGGGAATCGGGGGGAGAGAGCGTAGGAGTGAGGAGGGGAGGGAAAGCGGTCTTAAATGTAAGTAAAACATTTTAACCGAAGTAAAAGTAGCCATGGGTTGGGTCAGGCTATCTAAAGTTAGCTAATTTTTCGCTGTGTATTTTAAACACCACCACTGGAAAGATGCAGAAATGAGTGAATAACATTAACGCACCTGATAATTGTTTTTTTACCCTTCTATCTGGCAACAAAACTGACACCTTTTTTTACAAGGAGTCATGTTTACATTGCTTAATGGTGGCAGGCATTCATCTGACCCATAGGTGGCAGCCATATCAAGCCAAAGGACGAGAGGACTCTAGCCGCCACGCATATAAAGGATTTATAGTGAAAAACTTTGTTTTGACGGGTTAATTTTTTTTACAAATGAGGTTCGAATGGTGTAAATGCTTACCCCGAGCTCTCATACTCTGATGGTGCATTGTCTTTGAGTTGTGCGCCTTTTGGCGTCATCTGGTCCAACCCATGTGAGACTAGGCTCTAAGGAAAGCTGTCTCGGGTGTAGACCAATCAACTTCAAGGACAGTGCACATTATCAGAGTTATGTTTTTTGTTTGCATTATGACTGCAGGTATTGTGGTCTATGTAAACATGACTCCTTGTAAAAAAGGTGTCAGTTTTGTTGCCAGATAGAAGGGTAAAAAAACAATTATCATATTTTTACTGGCAAATGTGGTTCCAATGGTATTAATGCACCTGTTTCGTTTCCCGCATTTAAAAACTTGAGCTGTAAAATCGTATCCGAACTGGTCACATCAGGCCTTGTCCACAAATGGAAACAGAAAACAAATAACACTATGTAACACAATTTTTGTTCCTGGGTAGTAAGTGTTATTTTCTAATTGCTTATGCCTCAAAATTATAGAAAATGGCGATCATTCCCCACAAACTTTTCTTTTGTGACCAGGACTTTATGTGAAGGAATGACACAAATGCACACCACGTTTTCTCATTGAAAATATGTAAATTTCAAAATATCACTGTCTTGGTCACAAAAGCAAAGTTTTTGGGGAATAATAGCAATTAGGAAATAACACTTACTACCCAGGAACAATTTTTTTTGTGACACCCACTGCAGCGCACCCACTGCAGTGCATCACAACAAAACAGTGGAGTGCATCGCGTAACTCTTGTCCACTACGAGCATACGACGTACGGCCTCTGGGTGAATATAGGGCTCTCATTTTAAAAACATGCGCTTAGATAATTTGGAATAATTTGGCTGCTATAAATGTTCACGTGACGAGCCACTTAGTTGAGCTATCATTTGTGGCCAGGTCGCTTATGAAAAAGAAGCTAATAGCTCAGTGGGCCTTACCTGGTAAACTTTATTTATATTTTATTTTGGACCTTTATACAATTAAATATGTTTTTTTTGGTGATTTGCTTACCTTTCCAATACCTTGCACTCCCATCGTGTTTTTGTTTTTGTTGTGAGAACTTTTTGACCCGCCCCTTCTGGACATCTGTGAAAACGAGCTTTATAGCTCATCGGATTCCTCCAGTATGAGGAAAGATTCTGATTCTGAGTGGCATAGGCACTCTCTGTGTGCTGAAGGTAGCAGCTGGATTGACAACTTAGACATTGATTTAAATGTATCTACTACAATTAATATCCATGACAGACACTGTGACTCACGTCACGACTGGTTCCACGGTGTATCTGGCTCTTATTCGTGAGGTTGAGTCTGTGGGGGGGGGGGGCAAGGGACTGGGTCCTGGAGATGAATTAGAGTTGTGCTGTCTGAGTGGCTCAGGCCTAGTTGCTGGCCACTAAGGCCCATTTTTAGCCTGAGCGAAGTAACAAAGAAAACGTAAAGAGAAAAAAAAGATCTTGACTTTTATATGTGGCGATTCTACGATGATATGTCGGTCTAAGCATGTGCAGGGTTGTGCACTCTGAGCTTTGGGAGACTTGTAATTAGAGTAAAGAAGATGGTGGCGCGTGGTTATAAATGATTCGTAGGAATGTTGGATTTCATGAAACGTAGAGAAGCTCTAAATTGAAGCCATCTGTCCGCATAGTAAACAATGGTATCGTATTCTTGGGTCTTTCGGTAAAGCCACGTAGAGAGATCAAATAATAAAATAAAATAATAATAACAATGTCACGACGTTTCCATCGCAACACAAGCAATCGTCATCAGGTGAGAAATATCGCGGGAGAGATGCTGGTGGGAGCGCTGCTAAAGTAAGGAGTTGTAAAGGTTTGAGATGGGTGTAGCCCAAGGGTCAGTGGGAGGGGCTAGAGATTAAATTTGCTTGTAAATGTAAGATCGGGTAAATCTTGACAAACGAAGCTGTGGCCATTGTATTGTGAGAGATTAGCATGTCAATGTTAGAAATTTGCTTTTAAATTTAAGCTCGGAGAGAGCTCAGAAAAAGCTATCGCCACATCCCAAACCTTTATAACTCCTTACCTTAGCAGCGCTCCCACCATATATTCTCAGCAGCTCTCCCACAATATTTCTCACCTGATGACGATTGCTTTTGTTGCGATCGAAACGTCGTGATATTGTTGTTATTTTTATTATTTGTATTATTTGATCTATCTATGTGGCTTTACCGAAAGACCCATGAATATGAATTCGTGCAGTCACGAAAGTTTAAAGTCAAGATTTAATGGTATCATACATTACCACACCCGTGTGGACAAGAACATCGGTTATTGGTATAAAGCCTGGCTTACTGGGAACACATAAGTAAGTGAGAAAAACAAGTTGTCCGGGTAGACACGCTAGAGGGATGGGTCGGGAACACAACCCATTGATACCACTTCCAAATGCTGAAATTTGACAAACATTTGGTGTTGGCAAGTAAAAAAAAACGTAAATATTTTGTTCAAACTGGAGATATGTGTGGGGATAGAAATTATTAATTTGTAGATATGATTGTAGAGAGGACATGATTCTGATTAAGGTCTATAGAGTATGCTGGGTGGTTTGAAGTGAATGAAGTGCTGGTTAGCCTTGTGGAATAACTTGCTGACCCGCCCAAACCGGACATCTGTGTAAAATAGCTTCTTAGCGCATCGGATTTCTCCTGCAGTTCTAAATCAATATTCTGCTGTGTGTGGGGTGGTTTCCCCACTGGCTATTTGCCGAGTCGAGCCGTGTGGTACGCTTGGCTCACGGGACATCTGAACGTGACTGAGCGCCAGGCAGGGCCAGGTGCATGAGCGATGGCGTTGTTTAATGCGTCAGACGACAGCCAGTACACGGTGGGGAGAGAGTCACCATAACATCAACATGCGGCTCCACGCTGTTCTCGGAAACGTTCGTGGTGTTACGGGGTGAATACGGAAAAAAACCCAGGATAATAATGTCAACTTATAACATGAATAGTTGTCACTCACTCTCGTAGGGTTAGAAAAACTCAGGGGCGCAAGGAGGGACCACAGACACGCCAGAAGGCAGCCAAGCAACGAGCCAGCGACAATAATCGCCCAAGCTCTGCTATCCTCAACGTACCAAGGTGTTATCGGCCAATTGATAAGTGTTTACACGTGGGAGGAAACCGGAGCACTCGGAGAAAAAAAAACACGCATACGAGGGAAAACAACTATCCCGTACAAATGGAACAGGTAGAGTCCACAGTATTTCTGTGTCGCCTTCTGCTGGCACGTCGGCACACATGGGAAGTGAGTTTTGCAACATTTCCGTGATCCACCAACCCTTGCCTCCACAGTGCTGGATTACAAACCACGTGCAAAGCCAACACCCCTTGGCTAGGGACCTCAATGGAGTCTCTTCGACAGTTGAACTTCTACACTGGGTAAAAAAAAGATCACACACACACTCTAGAAAATGATAACAACAAGAAGCGATTTCAACATGGGATAGTGTTTGCTCACAAAATCCTGCATTAAACTTCGCGGAGAAACATTGGCGCTCGAACGGCGACACATCGGTGAGCACACCGTGCTACTCAACCCAGCCACCCGAGTCAACTCCCGGCCACGACTAACATCAGTGGCGAGTGTTATCAGCACTGAGGTTGCCTTCTTATCCCCCCCTTCCTGCCCCCCCCCCCCAGCCTGGCTTCACCAGCCCACACTGACCAGACGACACACCTCCTTCTCATATTTGTCTCTCCACGTACAGACATTGAACTATTTTTTTACACATTCCATCAGCTACGCAGCCTTGGTAGAAAAACCTCCCCATAACCGACATATGGTATGAGGAGGCCTTAATCCGTTGGTAGTTTGAGAATGGGCGGAATTTATTTAATGAGGAAAAGTATGTCGCTTTCTTCTCTGCTTTCGATGAGAAGGAGTGGGGCGCTGTGGTGGGGAGATGTTAACTCCCTCGCCTGGTATGCAGGAAGTCGTGGATTCGATCCCGACTCTGACGCCTGCATATTTGGAGTTTGCATGCCTCTCGTGTGGATTTGTCTCCGGGTTCTCCGATTTTCCCTCCACATTTAGAATGAATGTCACCCGCTTAAGAATATTTGACTGCTTTAAATTCCACGTGACAAGCCACTTCGGTGAGCTATCATTTGTGGCCAGGTCGCTTCTGAAATAGATCTGTATAGCTCAGTGGGCCTTACCTCGTAAAATAAAAATAGTTTATAGCTTAGAGGGGGGGAAGGGATAGAAGGGAGGGGGGGCTGAGCCCAGGAACTGCTTTGGTCGTGCTGATGTCGAGTCGTGGTGGAAGTGTCACGTGACAGCAGTGTTGATATGGGTCTGTACAGTTGGCTGGGTGCTGGCATGGATTGATGAAAAGAGTTGAATTACTTATTCAGAGGATCTCATTAGGTTTTGGCTGGGTTGCTAGTAGCGCGTTAAGATGTACATTTAATATATCCTATAGAGTGATATTTTATTTACTTTACTTTTGAGTGCCTTTCAACACTGTGCACAAAAATATCCCCATGTACCACACGCGGTTGCGTGTCCCAGGTGTCACGTGAACATTTGTATGATGCAAAAGGTCAATTCTGCATCAGATATCAATTGCAGCAGCACTCATGCATACATGGACAAGCATGTACTACAATAGACAGCCTATCCATACAGGTATCATTCAGAAGCAGAGCATTTTAGACATCAGAGCTAGGTTGATAAACCTATACACACATATTCTGTACCTTTATGGTACAACAGCTCCTGTACTTTAGCTTAGAGGAACCCCTTTTTACTGGCACACTATTCAACTATTATTTACAATTTTTAGTTACCAGGTTATATGCCCAGTGAGCTGTTTAGGTGTCAGTTTTTGTACCAGATAAAAGGGTAAAAACCTATTACTATATTTTGCTACTAGTAAAGGAGGTATCATAGTGTAAACGCTTACCCCTCTGATAGTGCGCTACTGGTAAAGGAGGTCTCATAGTTTTTCGATGTAAAGCTTTCGTGACTGCAGGGATTCATCTTATTGGTTCTTACGGTAAAGTCACGTAGAATGGAAATAATAAAATAATAAAAATAAAACATAATAAAATAATTCTCACGACGCTTCGGCCACAACGCAAGCAGCCGTCCTCAGGTGGAGAACAGGTCTGTCGAGAAGACAGAGTCTGAATGACACACCCCAGGCTTGGAGCAACTATTTAAGCTGGGATGGAGGGGGGAAAGAGCGCCTTGACAAAATAATTTGCATATCAAGAGGAATTTAGCATATTTATGGAAAATGCAGATATGCGATTAGTACTACTTGTGAAATGCGTAGGAGGTTTGGCGGGGGGTTTAAAGTCATTATGCCCGTCCATTATGCAGGATTAGCAGCATCAAAGGTAATAGGGGTAACATTAATAAAGGGTAAGAATGTTAATAGTATGTAGCTGCAGTAACTAAACCACCACGTAAACAACTAAAGTATAAACTACATAGTATCATCAGTAATCTAAATATACTCTACAATAAGCTGAGTTACTAACAGTAAGTAATACATTACCATTCTACGTCGTAAAAAATAAAATATGCTTCCATCTAAACTTTATTCTCTTACATCACACGAGTCTACACCGTACTATATACTGCCATAGACAAACCCAACATTAAATTATATACTGTATTGCTATAAACCACCCTATACCTTATACATTGTAATATTACACTATGTATTATTCTACCCACCCTAATGTATATCACACTGCTGTATATTCACTATACAATTGCGATACTATATATTACTTTGTACATTGTATTAAACATTACAATTTTATACTATTTATTATTATACAATCCGCTATACACTGTACCATTGACCGTCGCGTGAAAGATACTAAGAGGAAGCAACGAAATATGTCAATGGGAGAGTAGTGGTGGGAGACTTGCAGCGGAGCAAAGAATCCATTCCCTGCGGAGAATACAAGATATATAGTCAATGCCAGTGAGTGGAACGCGGTCTGAAAGTCACCGTAAACGTGAACACAATCAGTTAAGATCAGAAATGGTTTATTATGTCCTTCCAATGATTGCTGAGCCAGAATCCATCTTCTCGGTTGAAATTGTCTCTGTGTTTGTATATGTGGATCGCCTCATGAACGAATCTCTCATGGTAGCCAGATGGCTTGCAGAGAACCTCTGTCTTGGAGAAGTCAATATTATGTGAGCCCACTGAATTGTAACAGTGATCTGCCACGGCTGAGGTGTTTGTCCTACCGTGTTTCAAGTCTGCTTTATGTTCACGGATGCGGTCCAAGACATGTCGTTTGGTTTCTCCAATGTAACTGCTGCCACAGAGGCAACTTAGTTTGTAGACGCCAGGGTACTGTATGTCTGGAACCACATCTTTTACAGACGGGACCAGATCACGGATTTTATGTACTGTGTTGAATCGGACCTGGATCTTGTGTTTTATCAGGATTTTGGAGATATTTTTTGTGACCCCAGCAATGTAGGGTAAGGTGATGGTTTTGAAAGGCTCCTCAACAGGATCCTTCTTGATGGTTGGAGTGATAGCTTTGCGGATTGTGTAGTCGGAGTAACAATTAGCCTTAAGAGCTTGGCGTACGTGTTTGAGTTCACTGGCAATGTGTTCCTGGTCGGAGATGCATTGGGCTCTATGGTATAGAGTCTTGATGAGGGAATTCTTCTGGGATGGATGGTGGTGGGAATCCGGTTTTAGGTAAGCATCCGTATGGGTGGCTTTCCTGTAGATAGAGTGGCTCATTGAACCATCAGGTCTCCTTTTAATTAAGACATCCAAAAAGGGTAGCTTGCCATCTTTTTCGACTTCCATGGTGAATCTGATGGCTGGGTGTATGGAATTGATGTAGTCGAGGAATTGGTCTAGAGCAGGCTGGCCATGTGGCCAGATGACAAAAGTGTCATCTACATACCTCTTCCATAAGGTCGGGCGTAGAGTGGCAGTCTGGATGGCGTCAGTCTCAAATTTCTCCATGAAAACGTTGGCTACAACCGGAGATAGGGGGGAGCCCATTGGGGTGCCCTCAGTTTGTTTGTAGAAAGTTCCATTCCAGGTGAAGTATGTATTGGTTAAGCAGTGTCTCACCAGGGGGGGTACCCCAGTATTCAGTCCTTGATGAACCAAGTCTTCAATGATTGCGATGAAACTTTGGTGAATAAGGAAACCACATCAAAACTGACAAGCAGGTCGTCTGGGGACAGGGAAATCCCCTTGATTGTCGATACCAGGTCAGTAGAGTTTAGTACCGCAGAGTTGGTTTTTCCAGTGAAAGGCCGCAGGATTTCAGACAAAAAATGAGCCAGTTTGTAGGTGGGGGAGTTGATAGTAGAGACAATGGGACGAAGAGGTGTATCTTCTTTATGTATCTTTGGTAAGCCATATAATCTTGGTGGCCTAGCTGCAGAAGGTTTCAACGAGAACTGTTTGGTTTGATCAATTAATGCGGTTGAATCAGAAATGATTTTGTTGGTTTTATTGACGAGGCTGTTGCTGGGGTCTCTTTTTATTTTTGTCTAGCTGCCATCGTTGAGTAGTTCTTGAATTTTATTGTTGTATTCTATTTTGTCCATGATGACAGTGGCATTGCCTTTGTCGGCTGAGAGGATGACAATGTCATCCCTCTTTTTTAATTGAGCTAATTCAAAACGCTCATCTTTGCTGATGTTGCTAACTGCCATCTTAGCATTTTTGAGGGTTGCAGAGATTTCAGATCTTGCTATGTCTGCAGCGATGTGACTCAGGCCCTTGAGAGCCACATCTACTCGGGCAATGATATCATTAACTGGTATGTGTCTAGGTGTGACTGCAAAGTTTACACCTAGACATGCGTGTTGATTCTAAATGTGGAGGGAAAAACCGAAGGACCCGGAGAAAAATCCACGCGATACAAGGGGGATAGAGTCATGCAAACTCCTAAAATTACAGGCGTCAGGGTCGGGATCGAAACACTAACTTCCTGCATACCAGGCGAGATAGTTAACACCTCGCCACCGTGGCACCCTCAGACTCATGCGTCTCTCAATATAATGAGAGATTCGAGGGTCTGTCAAGGTTAACTTGCACTTCTCGTTCGAGGTAACCTTGAAAACAATTACAGATCGCTGATGGTATACGAAGTGGTAGAGACAATCTCAGGCATTTCTCCTCTGTCATTTGATGTCAAAGTTGCACAGGAGCTGTCTTGGTATATCAGCAAACAGTGTGTTACACTGTTTAACACGTTGACTTTTGATAATAATATTATCCAGGTTCGAGGTTTTCGGATTAGATTGCGTGAATATAAATGCGTCGTTAAACCCGCCACCACCCGACACAGCCAATTAGTGAGGTTTCTCACGTAAACAAAACGTGCCAATTACTTACGAGTTCAGCACACCAGTGTGTTGGAGAGTAAACCCACAACATTCACAATTCGAGTACGACGTTATGCCGGCAATTACAATCAGCCTCATCCGGCGACGGCCAGAATTGTGGAGAGATCCTCACGTGGAACAGCATTGCATATAAAGTCTCTGACAGAAAATATCCAAACCGTTGATTGTATGTGTTGCTCATACGCACAAGGTTGACGAATGAACTTGAGTCGGATGAACATCGCGGTAGACATGGAACGTTGGACCAACGTTGGGACAACGGTGACACATTGCTGCACGATGTATTAATGTATGCCAATCGGAGGTGCGGGGAAGGACAACAAACTAAACATCAAACGCAGTTCTCGAGATCGACGATAACATGGACCCCCCCTAAGACGGTCAACATGACTGACTACAACTCCTGCACGAATCAGATGGGAAGTGATGGCCCACATGACAATACATGACAGTCCAGATGCGTCACCTGGTGATTTCCAACCTCTTCAGACCACGCAGGGAGCACGGGGATGGCAAGCGATTAGCACCTCCGATCAACCCCGGTTGGCTAAGTTCGGTGCGAAAGGAGTTGGGCACACATGTGCATGCATGTTGCAATAGGGTTGTCACCTGTGCAGCTTTGGCATCTGCGTTCGGGTTCCAGGAATCGATTTGCACCCTTATCTTGGTACCGGTCTTGCATTCGACTTCATGACAGTGCAATGCACCGTTCGGATCGACGTACGCTAAGAAATGATCCTGGGTTTGTCGAGGGAAAATGTGGAAATCTGAAAGCAGATGTCTTGCAATGCCTGTGGCACCTGCCCTAAAGAATGATATGTCTGGAATTAAGGTGTTACAACACCGATGGGAAAACGTGTGCCTCTCGCGGGATAATACCTTGAAAAGATGAACTAACTACAAAACATATTCATTCGCAGTTTTGTGGAGAATATAACACAATAATTACGCAGACAGTATGCCTTCATTATATGTCCGTCTTTCCGCATATCAGCATTGCTCTAGCTAGCCTGGCTCATGCTGATGAGACACCGTATGTTAAAAAATAAAACCGGTCCAGAGTTCATGCTTGTCCTGAATCAACGCTTTGCTGAAACTCCGCACTCCCAGCAAGCCGCGCGATGACAGATGGTGGGTTTGTGTCTGAAGCGCAGGGGCTGGCAGTCTCGATCGCTTCGATTTGAATTCGCATTTTGGAGACCTCGGAGTGCCAAGACCTGCGAGTGATGTGACAGACGCGGCTGAATGCATCAGCGCGATCGTTCGTGTGCGACACTCACAGTGCCACACGACAAATGGCCGTTCTCTTCAAAGAGGTCCTAAGAAAAAAAAAAGCTTAATCAGCCGTTGCCAGGCTACGCGAGTACAAGCCAAACAAACATCTCTATAGTTGGCCGGCATTCCAAGAACGGGGCTATTTTAGCTTTGTTTCATTCTATCCGCCTGATGAGCTGAGCGGCGGATAGATTATATCTGGCAAACGTTGCTTTGAAGGTGTTCGTGTGAGCGGTAGTGTAGCTGGTGAGCGCGCTGCACTACGAACCTGGCGACCCGGGTTCGCTTCCCGCTCACGGCCAACACCAGTGACGATTATCTGAACCGGTCCTGGGCCTCCCCTAGGTCGATTCAGCCTCAAATGAGTACCTGGTGCGATGCGTAACCATCGCCGCTAGGTATACAAAGGCGGCCGGGCGTGGTGTTGGCCACCCACACCCCCCTCGTGTGCCTTGCCGGCCTTTATAGGTGCTCGCTAATAGCACTTGCCGCTACAGTCTGTTGAGGCTATACGGGGGATCTTTGTCTTTGTATATACAGAGGGGAGCGGTGGTGTAGCGGATGTCGAGAGTGCCCTCGATTGAGCGCCTGTCTTCCAGCATTTACGCGAGCATGCAATTGCATGGCTGCACCATTACCTTTTAGTACTGTAGCTGTTCGTGGCTATGGGTTAATTTCTCAAAACGGCGTTTATGATTTAATTTAAACATCTGAGGAACAATGGCCCGGTTGTCTGACAATGGTTTATTGCTCGACTCCAAATGTCAAGGTTCAAAATTGCAGTTCAGATCTGTGTGCCAATTTGGTGAACCGAATGAATCCCCTTCTTCTTGGTTCTTTCGGCAAAGTCATCACGTAGAATGGAAATAATAAAATAATATAAATAAAACATAATACAATAAATCTCACGACGTTTCGGCCACAACGCAAGCAGCCGGCCTCAGGTGAAAAACTGGTGAAGAACAGGTCTGTCGAGAAGACAGAGTCTGAAGACAGAGTCTGAATTCAGAGTCTGAATTCAGACTCTGTCTTCTCGACAGACCTGCTCTTCACCTGAGGACGGCTGCTTGCGTTGTGGCCGAAACGTCGTGATAATTATGTAATTATGTTTTTTTTTTTTTATTATTTCCAGTCTACGTGACTTTACCGAAAGAACCAAGAAGATGAATCCCTGCAGTCACGAAAGCTTTAAATCGAATGAATCCCCTTCCCAAAACTGAGGCTCCCTTAATGGACTGGCTTGCCCGTTTAATTTTCCCAAAAGGGAGGACGGCCTGAGACACGAATCCCAGACCCTTGCAGAGGTGCAGCTTCAATCCCTTTACGTAGGCATTCATGTGCACCCTCTACCATCTGAGCTTCCTTCACCCCAAATCACTACAACTGGATCCGTCCCATGGTCTGTGCTGGATCCGAAGCGGCTGAATCAGTAGAGGGTGCAAAGACGCAAGTGACTTGCGCGGGAGCGCAGGCAATTGCTGCGGCACCTCTTGATGAAGTGCACCGTTCGGGGCCAATGTCACGGTCAAGTATGAACACCTGCTGTGAGCCCACTGCTTCCTCTCCAGCGCTGTTCACGCCGCGTGATGTTCAATGTCGACCGCGACGCATCGTTTGTCGCGCTTTTCCACAGCCCCGTGCCAGACGGGTAGAGTGCCCAGTGAAGTATTCAATTTCATTTTGTATTAATGTACAAGAGAAAAGACACCCACCACGAGGATAATGATGGCATAAAAGGCAACACCGCTCTTTTCCCTGGTTGCTGAATCGGTGTTTTAGTGATGGTCGGGCTATTATTGTTATCAAGATATAATTGACTGCACCTCAGCAATGGCGTAATGTCGGATTGCATGTCCACCCACAGATTGTTTTTGAGTCCACATCATATTCTGTAGGCATGTCGCCGTGGTGTGTAACAGGTGAGCACACTGGATTTGCCGTCGGTTCGACCTCCCAGCGCTGCAGTTGAAACAATGGTGGCAAGTCCCTAAAATCCCCTTCTGTATCCACCCAGCAGTACAAATGGGTATTCACTGTGAGTCGATGGGCAGGTTGTGTGTGATGGTGTAAAGATGTGGGTACCCTCACCGATTGGTGGCGAGATGTGAACGACCGCGCCTGGTTTCCAGGAGGTCGTGGGTTCGACACCGACCCTGACGCCTGCTGTATATTTACGGTTTGCGTGTTTCCCTCCACATTTAGAAGCATGCGTTTGGAGTACAGTATTTGGCTGCTATAGATGTTCACATGATAAGCCACTTTGTTGAGCTATAATTTGTGGCCAGGTTGCTTCTAAAAATGAGCTACATAGCGCAGCGGGCCTTACCTGTTTTAAATAATATATATATTACGAGCATGTAGCAGTAGGCTAAAATAGTGCTTTGGAGGCTTCCTATAGCTCCCTATAGTGGATGCCCTTCTGTCAGCAGTGCTGTCAACAAGCAATTTGAGGGCTGTGCCTTTAACTTCACCATTCTTTGTGAGCGGGTTCTTATTAGTTAATGAGATTGAGCTGATGGAGCCGTGATGGTATACATAATCTCTTGTCACGCAAGCGATAGACAACAATGATACATAAAAAACACGACTGTTATGCATTCATCCAGCAATAGATCACCAAGCCTCGAGATTATCTTTCAAGAGGCCCTGTCTTTGGAATGTTTGAAAATGCTCAGTTGTAAAGAGTAGTTTTTTTTTCAAATGGAAGGAAACTGAGGTTCATGGGAGGAAAACAAACGATGATGCGAAACTGAAAGTGTGTGCAGGTGGGTCACTAACCTATTTGCTGTACTGCCATCTCCTGGCCATTGCCCGTGATGACCTCAACATCATCCACCAACTCTCTTGATGGTGGCGTGCGGTAAGGGAGGGGGTAGAAGGGAGGGGTTAGGGGGGTATGGTGGTGGTGGGGGGTTGCGGGAGGGGTGGGGTAGGGGGGGTTAAGGGGTGAGGTGAGAGATTCTGGGGAGGGGAGGGGTGGGGTAGGGTGGAGGGGTGGGAGGAGGTTCCGGGGGATGGCAGAGGTGGGGTAGGAGGGGGCTGGGAGGGGTGGGTGGCGGGGGGAGGGGAGGGGTGGGGGAGGGTTGGGGGGAGGGGTGGATGGCGGGGAGAAGGGTGGGGGTTTGGGTGGGGTAGAGGGGGGGGCTTTTCCTGACTCTGCTTTTTTATCCCTGAAACTGCACTTTCAGTTGTCATCCCTTGGGAGGATAAACAACAATTTGATGTTGAATGTACAACGCATTACAAGAACAATATTCATCGTGCATTCGCAATCTCCCTAAATTTTTGTTTAATGAGATGTTTACATCAATGGAAGATGCTGCCAAATTTTTCTCGCCGTGTGCTTGTTGCTGTATGTCGTGAGGCGAATGGAAATCCAGTCGGACGTTAATAGACCATTCGGCCCATTGTGGATGGGCTCTCAGCTACTCACAACCCCTGCTTGTCGTGCCCAGAACTCGTCAAATGTTCCCTAAGGGCCATCGCGCTCCATTGGGATCTCCTGCGCAGCAGAGCGTTACGGGGGTGAAAAAAAAACTGTCATGGTACGTGAGAAATTCCAATACAGTCCTCGCAAAAACAACGACGCGTCCAGCCTCCGTGCGGAAGGCGCACAGCTATAGCTCTCAATATCTACACAACAACAAAAAACATTCCCAGGAATTCCCAATCTAGCAATGGTTGAAGGCTGTGCACGACATGTCGGGATGTATTTGTTTGGCCTGCTACCTGGATTGGAACCCCAATTCGGGCCCTCCTGCAGTGGTTGAAGATCGACAAAACACAATAACAAGAAGAGCCATTTTGATCGAATTCGGTAAAAAAACTCTCAATATTTCAAGAGCACCTGTGGTGAATACGAGACGGTGGTGGTCCTTAATAAATAACGACACGAAGCAGCAGTCCTTAAAGAGCCGCGTGCGGCTACGGAGACGTAGGTTGCTGAGCCCCTGAGATGGGGGGTCCATGCGTTACTCCTAGAACGGGGAGACGTGTCCATGGCAAAAACAAAAACTGCATTGGTCGCTTACGTTAGCTCAGTTTATTGAGCGACCACGAACACGCTTCCTCACTCTCCCACCATCCCCAATTCTCCCATGCCAGGGTCTGATTTTGTGTTGATAGTTCACGAGCATTGCCTCCGCTGTTCATTTCTTACGGCTGTTCCGGTGGAGTTGTGTTAGGTCTGCCGTAGTTTGGAAGTAGTGTAGATAGGACCGCGGGGTATTTATATGTACACGTTGAACTTCTTTCGCATCGTACGTAGCCAATCGTGCTAGTCGGAGGTGCGAGGGAAGGACAACAAACTAAACACAAAAAGCAGTTCTAAAGAATTGAGTTTTCAATCGAGATTTTAAAGTGCATATCTCCCAGTGGCTCCCTAACATCGGAAGGGAGGAGCGTTCCAGACGGCCGCAGAAGCGCATCTGAAAGCGCGCTATGCAGTGACGGTCTTTGTTCGATGGCCAGTCAAAAAGCCGCTGCGAGGGTGGACAGAGTGTGCATGGCCAGAACTACGATTCAGTTCTTAAATTCCGGCACAGCGGGTCCGCACGATGGAGTTCAAACGATTTGTGCAATGGATTTGATGTCTCATGTGGCCCAGTAGTTATTTTGGTTCCCATTTATACTTGCTTCATCACTGTACTGTACTTTGTTTTTGTCCTTCGTCATTTTGGTGACCCAAGTAACGTTTGCACCTCGTAAAAAATCATATGAATTTGTACATTCATTGCTCGTTACCAGAGGTGGGACAAAGTCATTGTTATGCAAGTCCAAGTCGAGTCGCAAGTCATCAAATTCATGACTCGAGTCTGACTCGAGTCCAAGTCACATGACTCGAGTCCACATCTCATAGGTGGGACAAAGTCATTGTTATGCAAGTCCAAGTCGAGTCGCAAGTCATCAAATTCATGACTCGAGTCTGACTCGAGTCCAAGTCACATGACTCGAGTCCACACCTCTGCTCGTTACTATAAAAGTATAATATTTGACCGATTTTCAGATTTAAATCCATAGAGAAATATGACGAACAGGACATACCCTGTCACCGGTATTGCAGAATAAGCGGTATTTTATTGGACAATACACTAAACGTTGGTGGCAAAATGAAGTAGTAAATAAAATACGATTTCTGAAAGTACACATATTGCTAAACAGGAGAGAAAATATGAACATGAGATACATAGAAGACAAAAAGGATGAAAGTGTCAAACAAACGGTTTAAAAGACAAGCCATTGCAACCCACGTGGGAGAAAATTAGATACAAAGAATAATCATCGAAGGCAACACAAGAGTGGTGTATTGGTGCGGTGAATCCTCTTGGAGCTGTGTCCACTTCCGTTTCTTGGGTGCTGAGTCAATGGGGCAGTTCACGGAATATCATTTCATTCAGCGCGCACGGTCGGCAAAGGACCGTTGGCGTGACCCCTTGCGACAGCGTTCTCATGAACTGCTCTTGCTGCCATACTCCGGCGTAACGAGTGATTTGTGTGATCCACGGATCATGGGGTGGGGGGACGGGAGGGGGACCACGGGGGGTGGCGCCATTCCTTTGAACGTCGTCCTCCAACTGTAGCGAGCGCAGTTTGGGAGATTGATCCTCGACAAATATCAGGTATAGGCATCGGTGGAGTTTGACTTCGATATTTGGGGGGGGGGGTTGATTTGTCCCTCGCATTAGGAATCGCGGGTGTATATAATGAATACATATTTTAATCTTAAGAGTAAACTCCAGCGACTCCTCTACTTACGAACGAGTTAGGTTCCAGAGGTCTGTCCGTAAATCGATTTGTTCGCAAGTCCAACTTTACTCCTGTCGATTCTAAACATGTTGTACGTCGTGTACACTAAACACGGGGAATGGCTTTAAGAGTTGTAGATGTAGATGCCACCGGTGCTTCACGTTCTGCAGATGTAGATGCCACCACCGCCATCTATTGCGCGGCGATTGAACTTACGACTCTCGGCCCGAACAGGCAACTGGACTTACTGTAGGGACATGTTTGTTAACATCTCTGAAAGTTCATAATTCGAATATTCGTAAGTAAAGGAGTCCCTTTACTGAAAATAAATTAATGAAGGTGTCTAGTTTGGGTGGGGCGTTACCCCCCCCCCCCCACCTGTGCCCCCCCCGCCCCCGCATACTCTACCCATGGGTATAGGCCTAGGACAGTGCCATGCCCCTCCTTCTGGGTCATGATAATGTTGGGAGCGTGGCTCGAATTGCCCGTGCGCCCCAGGCTTTGTCCTCTTGATCGGCGGCAGAGGACGCGGGTTCCACAGCGAAACAAACGTCACCCGGAGTTTGCTGCTCGCGGCGCGATCGGGTTGTGATGACCCGCAGTTTGGGGGCCGTCCATAAATGACGTCACGCACCTAGGTGGGAGGGGGGGTCAGATATTTGTGACGATGTGTGACGAGGGGGTGGTGGGTGGTTTGAGAAATGTGATGTCGCATCAAAATGCACAACTTTAATTAAATATAGACAACACGTTCTGCGTAATTAAATATACTTTTTTAATAAATGTCTTCTCCTACAACATTATAGTGCAGCGCCACATTAAATACGCACTACAATGACAATAGTTTAAAGCCATTTGAAGAATGTTTTTTTTGGGGGGGGGGCAGAGCTTTGTGACGTTATATTTGAGGGGGGGGGGGTCTGACTTTTTGTGACGCCGTGTGACGAGGGGGGGGGGGGGATCAAAAATCGTCCAAAATCCCGTAACGTCATTTATGGACGGCCCCTTTTCCCATTCAAATTGTGTACTATGCATGTACTAATTACGTGCTATTTACCATGTATTTTTGAGAGAAAACATTCACCTACGTCAATCATCGTAAACTTGTCGCTGTGTAAACGTGCGCGTGACCCCAGAGGCTGTGTTCCATGGCAGCGAGAGAAATAAAAACACCTATCGGCAAGCGCCTACCGTAATCACAAATGATCGCCGCCGACTCTGTCCAGATAGAAGGCGCACGTGTGAGGAAAGTTGAACATTGATGAATGTTTTCCGCCAGCGCAAGAATCAATTTGCCCGTCACCATTGTCCATCTCGCAAAGTCCGCTCTGGCGAACAAGGCGCCATCATCGATTTCTAATGCGCGCCCTAAATCCATCTCACCCATGTCCACGGCGGTGGCACGGAGGGTGATGGCTCGGGAACGAGAAGCGGACCTGGAATTTCCAAGTAGAGGCACAACATTTAGAAGTTGGAACAAGGTGGATCTACATCTGTTCTTTAACGGCGGTTTGTAGTGGTTGCGTTCGTGAAGGACAGCGCGTAATGGAAACACCGCGTTGTAATTAATGATATCTAATATAGGGTAAAGCACAGACCGCGATCATACGTGAGATGCGTACGCAGGCTAAACAAAGACTGAGGCACGTGGGTAGCATTTAGAAGCATCCAGCAGCGTCCCGCATCGTACGATGCTACGCCAAGCCGTACAACCGCTTATTCCTCCTCGCGCAATGTAGTTCTGGTCACTCCATCGCGTTATATCTAATTCGCATTCGCTTTATAAAAATGTGTTCCCTAATGCAGTCATCGCGTTTATATCAAATTCGCTGTGATGAAAACATAACAGAACAGACCGTATTCTTTGGGTCTTTCGGTAAAGTCACGTAGATAGGTTCAAAGAAATCAACAAAATAACATAAAACTACGACGTTTGGATCGCAACACAAACGTCGTAGTTTTTTTGTTATCTTCTTGGAACCTATCTACGTGACTTTACCGAAAGACCCAAAGAATATGAATTCCTGCAGTCACGGAAGCTTGAAGTCAAGATTTAGAACAGACCGTGCTCAGAAAGGTAGCCTTACCAAATCTGAGAGAGATAAAAACAAACTCGAGATAAAACAAAAGGTAAAGGTGCAGCTCTGCTCTCACTTGCTTTCATCACTGCTGGCAGGAGGGCCTCCACTCTAAGAGAGGAGTTGGCCTACTCTTCCACGTTGCACAGATATTGTATGTATGTTGAAGTCCTTTCGCGCCGCACGTAGCCAAACGTGCGAATCGGAGTTGCGAGGGAAGGACAACAAACTAAGCACAACAAAAAGCAGCTCTAAAGAAATTAGGTTGTGTGTGCAGTTATAGTTTGTCGGGTCTACCAAGCAAATTAAACAGTACTCTTAGGTTTTTTCTGTAAAGTCATGTAGGTAAAAAATCAAATTAAAATTAATAAAAGTTAAATAAAAATCACGACGTTTCGGAGGCAACACAAGCTTCCGTCTTCAGGTGGAACCGTCACAGCACGATTGCTGTATCAAGTAAAGCCAGCGTCTCGAGAAGCTGTGACTTCATGTCTCGTTGTCTGTTAAAAACTCTAACAGATAGGTGAAATTCCTCCCCGTAGAGGGCATTAATTCTAGATTTGAAGCTTTCGTGACTGCAAGGATTCATACTCTTAGGTTTTTTCGGTAAAGTCACGTAGGTAAAAAAATAAAATACATTTTTTTTATTTTACTTTTATTAATTTTAATTTTATTTTTTACCTACGTGACTTTACCGAAAAAACCTAAGAGTATGAAACCTTGCAGTCACGAAAGCTTCAAATTTAAAATTAAACAGTCTCGGTGAGATCCTACCTGGTTCAATAAACGCAATTACAACGAAACTACATTGTAAGTGTACTAGAATGGCATGTGTAGAAAATTCACAATTGCATTTCAATCACGTGCATGTAAATTACAGCACTGAAAACAGCGGCAGTCGCTTTCATTGCATGAATGCATTATCTCTCTTTGGTCATCCTTGAGTGTTTTGAGTGGCACGTCATCGTAGTAATGGCAGAGCTTTTGGAGTCCTTTCGTGACTTTGTGCTGCAATTGACAAGTGTGAGCTGTGGCCAGTCGGCTTTAATGCAAATTGTATTGGACAGCGTCAGCTATTAACGATTCTTTAGCGCTCTTGGATAAAAGTCTGGGGTTTTAATCCCATCGACCTTGCTAGAATTGTAGGATGGCTCAATAGCAGCGACAACAAAAAGCATCCTAATGCCAGAAGCCCAACACGCAACCAGCTTTTTAAAGTGGAATTTGCAATTATTCGGCTCGCTTATGCATTTCACCCACCTATGCATATTACTTTCGCTCAGCAGTTTTTTATCGCCCTGTAACCATTCATCTGTCGAGAGCTTAGCGCATAACACAAGCTTGAAGACGTTTGACCACCGTGGAAGAGTAGGCCAAATGCCCTCTTAGATGTGCTGTCTAGAGCTCCCTCTAGTGGAGGCCCTTAGGCCAGCAGTGATGTGTATGCACGTATGTTGAACTTCTTTCGCACAGTACATAGCCAACCACGCCAGTCGGAGGTGCGGCGGAAGGACAACAAACTAAACACAATTTCGATTTAAAGCTTTCGTGACTGCAGGGATTCATCTTCTTGGTTCTTTCGGTAAAGTAACGTAGAAGGGAAATAATAAAATAATAAAAATTAAACATAATAAAATACAATTCTCACGACGTTTCGGCCACAACGCAAGTAGCCGTCCTCAGGTGAATTATTTATGCTAAGATGTTCTTCACCTGAGGACGGCTGCTTGCGTTGTGGCCGAAACGTCGTGAGAATTGTATTTTATTACGTGAAATTTTTATTATTTTATTATTTCCCTTCTACGTGACTTTACCAAAAGAACCAAGAAGATGAAAACTAAGCACACAATGCAGTTCTAAAGAAGTGAGTTTACAATCGATATTTAAAAGTGCATGTCACCAGTGGCTTCCTAAGGAAGAACGTTCCAGACGGCCGCAGACACGTATCTGAATGCGTGCAATGCAGTTGCCGTCTTAATTGTTAGATGGCCATCCAAAGCCAAAGCGAGGATTGTGAGCAAACATTAAAGAACGCTACAAATCAATGCAAAAGGCATCCCTGGCAATGCTGCCTTTAAAACATCAGATGATGTATGTGAATGATTTATGCTAAGATTATTTTTTTAAAAGAGAGATTCGTCCCAACATCCCAAACAGGGCTCCCCTGACACTAAGACTCTGGCAGGTGACATGGTCAAAGTCAAGACACCAAATGATCACAGCAAGACTGTCGCTCTTGTTGGCCCATTAAAGCAGGGAATGACAAATTTAACTTCAAAGGGTACCGCTAGATGTCGCTAGAGAGACCGAGTAAAATATAAAATGTATTTCTGGTTGAGGCCACGTAAACATTATGAATCATGATATTGGTTGCGAAGCCCTTGCCTGTTAGGTTGTATCTGGTAAAGTCCAAGTAACCTGCATCGTGAACTGATGCAGGATCCTGAATACTGTACAAGCTTGGATTTGCTCCTAAATCTATACGATGTCATTGTCATTCTATAGATTTGAAGTTTTCGTGACTGCAAGGATCCATACTTTTTGTTTCTTTCGGTAAAGTCACGTAGGTGACAATAATAATAATAAATAATACAAAATATATTTTGAAATGTATTTATTTAGATTTTAATATTTGTATTTTATTATGTTTTCACCTACGTGACTTTACCGAAAGAACCAATGAGTATTTATGTCATTGTCCCAGAAATTCGGCAGCTTGTTGGCTATGTACGGTGCTTAAGAAGTTCAACATACGACGTAATTGTGTCGCTAGGGGGTTGCGAAATGCCCTTTCTGGGGGTGCAAAACACAAATGAAGCACGGGCACGCAAATACAACTACTTACCTTCATCAAAACCTATGTGTTTATTAACATTATAAAAAAAAATGTTTACGATTAAGAACCAAAGGGGCGTAAGGCTGCAGTGAAGGTTAAGAACCACTGCTCCAGATGTAGCGAAAAAGGGGCCGTCCATAAATGACGTCACGCACTTGGGGGGGGGGGGTCAGACATTTGTAACGATGTGTGACGAGGGGGGGGGGGGTGAGAAATGTGACGTAACCTCAAAATGCGCAACTTTTAATAAATATAGACAACAAGTTCTACTTAATTAAATAGACTTTTTAAATAAATGTTTTCTCCTACAACATCAGAGTGCAGCGCCACATTAAATACGCACTTCAATGACAATAGTTTAAAGAGATTTGAAGCATTTTTTTTTGGGGGGGGGGGGGCAGAGCTTTGTGACGTCATATTTGAGGGGGGGGGGGTCTGACTTTTTGTGACGCCGTGTGACGATGGTGGGGGGGGGGGGTCAAAAATCGTCCAAAATCGCGTGACGTCATTTATGGACGGCCCCAAGATCATCAAGTTGATAACGCTGGTGAACAGCCAAACCGGCTTCCGCAGATTTCCATCTGCTCCGCTGCTCAATACTCAACAACGTTGAATAGCCCTCTTAGAGGCCCAGGGGATTCGTGTGTGAGTCACAACCTTCGCCTCGCGGCGTTAATCACTATTACCGTCCCACACCGAGAATCGTGCCCCCTAGCGAGCGAGGTCACGTGTACACGCACGCTTGCCCTTGGGATTAACACACGGGGTTGATCCCAATTTCAATCAAGTTAATCGTATTCGTGAGCGGTTCTACTCCTGGGTTAGATTTTTTGACAGTTTTTTCTCTTTCTATCCTATTCTTCTCTATATTTTGGTGATTTTGAAAAGTGTTTTGGTTTGGCCATGTTTGTTTGTTGTAGTACGGAGTTAGAATGATGGCTATAATCTAAGTTAACTTGTGGTTTACATGATGAGACCTCCTTTACCAGTGGCAAAATATAGTAATAGGATTTTACCCTTTCAACTGGTACAAAACTGACACCTTTCACAAAACTGACACCTTTCAAAATGCAAACAAAAAGAAACAACTCTGATAATGATATGCACTGTCCTTGAAGTTATCGTGTGGTTGTTGTTGTTTGACTTGCATCCCACTGGGATTTTTGCACAGCGTTGGTGTACGGTGCTTTTTTTCTGGAAGACTTTGCAGTTTTTTTCTGGATTTTTCTGTTTGCGCATAGTCACTTTAAGATGCTTTCTTGTTCATGTTTTTTTTTATTTTTGTTAGTTGCGGTTGCACCCGATTCAAGAGCCGAATGGCTCACAGGGCTATACCTAATAAATGCAACTGAAACTACATTTGTAGATGTGCTCTGGCACTATAACCACATCCGACGGATTATACAACGCAATTTTACCCACCCAGTATTTTACAGCAACAGTTAGTCGTGCCGTCTTATCATCCGGTAGCTGTGTGTGTGTCTGCGCGCTCGTCCAGATTGCATTCTGTATTGACACTGGGCACAACTTTGGGGTGCGTCTTACTTTTCGGGGCGCCCCATGATGTTAAACAGCGCGGTGCATGCGAATACTCCTCAAACAAGATAACCCATCGACAATATGAAATGATAGCAACGAAGCTTGTAATGTCATTTACCAAACTCTAGACCAGCGGTCGGCAACCAGCGGCTCCGGACTGCTTCGTGACGTCACTAATTAAGGGTCCCACCGCTTCGTATACACCACAGTGCATTGCGGCTCTTGAAATATTGAGGTTTATTTCTTTGCCGAATTTGAAAAAAAAAATGCCTCTTCTTGTTAACTTGCTTGCCGACCCCTTTCCTGAGGTGTAGTTGTTTCTTTACAGAAATAGAGAAAAAAACTAAAGACAATTAATTAAATTTCGATTTAAAGCTTTCGTGACTGCAGGGATTCATCTTCTTGGTTCTTTCGGTAAAGTCACGTAGAAGGGAAGTAATAAAATAATGAAAATAAAACATAATAAAATAATTGCGTTGTGGCCGAAACGTCGTGAGAATTATTTTATTATGTTTTATTTTTATTATTTTATTACTTCCCTTCTACGTGACTTTACCGAAAGAACCAAGAAGACAATTAATTAATTCCCGGTGTCAATCCACTGTGGATGAAAGGGCCTCCCCATGTGGTTATGATCTCACCTATCCACGTTGGTCAATGTGGGTAGGTGAAGAGAGGTGGGGTGGTATTATTTTTCTTTCTACGGTATTAATAAAGATTCAACTTGTAATGCGCTGAACGAAGAGACGGAACGACTCGGAGGCACAAGGAGGGACAGCGGGCGAGTGGGAAAGACGGCCACGCGGTGAGCCTGTGACAAATATCGCCCCGAGCTCTGCAGTCCTCTACATATTAAGGTGTCATCAGCCAATTATTGAGTATTTACACGTGGGAGGAAACCGGAGGACCCGGAGGAAACCCACGCATGCAAGGGGGTAAAACTCCATCCCATACAGACGCAACGGATAGAGTCCCACATTTTGTTTACTGGACTGCACTCCCCTGGCACGGCAGGGTAAATGCACCACCTCCACAGCGCCCACGGGAGGGGAGTTCGTTGGCCAGCAAGTGCGCGACCCAAACCTGGCCACCACCGCGCCACCTCGTATTTTGCGGGGACGGATTGTTTTTTTTCTTTCTTTCATGGACCACGACAAACCACTTTGGAAGAGCAGAGGGGGTCCGCTTCGGAGTGAAGAGATTTGCGTTCGAAGCAGACGCTATCATAATCAGTCAGGCAGTGGTGGCGATGCACGTAGCCTGTAACCCAGCACTGTGAAGGAAGCGAGGGTTGATGGATCGCACAAATGTTGTGGAACTCCCTTCCTGTGGGGAGGTTGAGGAGTTGCCATACCTTGGCGCACCAGGGGAATGCGGTCCAGTAAAAAATGTGGACACTGTCCGTTCCTTCTAGATTTTACGTTTTCGTGACTGCAAGGATTCATACTCTTAGTTTTTTCGGTAAAGTCACGTAGGTAAAAAAAATTAATTAAAATTAATGAAAATAAAATAATAATAAAAATCACGACGTTTCGGAGGCAACACAAGTCTCCGTCATCAGGTGGGACCGTCACAGCCAGATTTGCTGTATCAAGTGAGGTAGGGATTCTAAGATTCAAGTTCTTAAATACAATCTTCCCCCTTAACTTGTATTTAAGTTTCTGGTACCATCTGTAAAAGATGTGATTCCAGACATACAGTACCCTGGCGTCTACAAACTAAGTTGCCTCTGTGGTAGCAGTTACATTGGGGAAACCAAACGACACGTCTCAGACCGCATTCGTGAACATAAAGCTGATCTAAAACACGGTAGGACAAACACCTCAGCCGTGGCAGACCACTGTTACAACTCAGTGGGCTCACATGACATTGACTTCTCCAAGACGGAGGTTCTCTGCAAGCCATCTGGCTATCATGAGAGATTCGTTCATGAGGCGATTCACATATACAAACATAGAGACAATTTTAACCGAGAAGATGGATTCAGGCTTAGCAATCATTGGAAGGACGTAATAAACCATTTCGATACACATTAGGGTGAGTTGAATAATACATAGTGTTATATTAAAATGTATAAAGTATAGGGTGGTTTACAGCAATACAGTATATAATTTAATGTTGGGTTTATCTATGGCAGTATATAGTACTGTATATGCTAAGAGAATAAAGTTTAGATGGAAGTATATTATATACTTCTTACGACGTAGAATTGTAATTTATTATTTGTTGTTAGTAACTCAGCTTATTGTAGAGTATAGTAAGTTTCAGTTTATATTTTAGTTTTTTATGTAGTTTTTACTTTGGTTTTCTACGTGGTTGTTTGGTAAATGCAGCTACATATCACTAACATTCCTTTCCTTTATTAACGCTGTTCCTTGCGCCCCCCCGTGGTGCTGTTGATCCTGCATAATGCATGGGCATAATGGGACTTTGAAACCCCTCCGCCCACCTCCTACGCATTGTCCATTGGTATGCTAAATTCCTCTTCATATGCACATTCTTTTGTTAAGGCGCTCCTCCTCGCAACACCTATATAAGCTCCTAGCTTGATAATGTTCTCATTCTTCGCCTGAGGACGGCTGCTTGCGTTGTGGCCGAAACGTCGTGAGAATTGTTTTATTATGTTTTATTTTTATTATTTTATTACTTCCCTTCTACGTGACTTTACCGAAAGAACCAAGAAGTTGTATTTAAGAACTTGCATCTTGGAATCCCTGCCTCACTTGATACAGCAAATCTGGCTGTGACGGTCTCACCTGATGACGGAGACTTGTGTTGCCTCCGAAACGTCGTGATTTTTATTTTATTTTTTATTAATTTTAATTTAATTTTCTACCTACGTGACTTTACCGAAAAAACTAAGAGTATACTGTCCGTTCCGTTTGTATGGGAAGGGTTGTTACCCCCTTGCCTTCGTGGCTGTTCTCCGGCTACTCTGGTTTCCTCCCACGTATAAACACCGAATAATTGGCTGATGACACCTTCATAGGTAGAGGACTGTAGAGCTTGGGGTGAAATTCGGCACCCGCTCACCGCGTGGCCGCCTTTCCCACTCGCCCGTGGTTCCTCCTTGCGCCTCTTGAGTCGTTCCGTCGTTTCGTCGTTCTGCCTCGAAGAGGACAGCGAATACTGTGCAGCGCATTACAAGTTGAATTATTATTATTATCTTTAGCTATGGTTAATCCACTGAACAAGTCACTTAATCGTTTGACTTATCCGGCCTTTTTCTTACTCCCGAAATTTGCCCGAGCATTAGGTTTCCATCGACGATGTGAATCCGACTCCACGTGTGCCTCGAATTAAAAAGGTAGCCCTTTGTAGACATGAGCCCCGATGTCTTCGTTCGCTTGGTTGGTGGTGCAGCCGACGTAGCTTAAATGGATGAATGGGATGTTGGGCAAGCAGGTGTGGCAAAATAATTTTCCAATCAGCCCCTTCACTCGCCAAATCCCAACAGAGGAATTTCCACGCACACTGCAATTTTCACGCAGAGTTTTATCATGCAAGGGACTGAAGAAAATGTATTTTAAAAAACATGTAAGTAAAAAAAAACATCTTGAAGCTATTTTCGTCGCATTTATTTATTTAACTTTGATTCGGGAGGAAATTAGCTACGGAGCATCGGAGACATTATTTTGGTATGCATTTTTTTTTCTCTCTCATGTTAAATAACCCGCTGCCATTACGTATGCAGATGTCCCCCAGCAAACATCTGCAGGTGATTAGCCCGTCACAGGGAGAACGAGAGAGGGCGGTAGATGAAGTATTCATCACGTTGTGTAACATATGTCCCTCCTTCCGCCCCAGAAACTGTAACTCTGAAAGTGAAAAGATGATTAACTGTGGGGAGCTGTAATGCTGCTCTAACTGTTACAGGGTTTCCACTACACCTGCATGTGATGTGTCTCAACGGCCACGCCAGAATCCAGATTTAATCGAGCAAATTCTGCAGACTAAGCACCGACGGTATATTGTCAGTGGTGCATCAGGTTACCTGGAATTGGTGGGTTATTGCCATTCTGTTTGGGAGGCATCGCCATATCTTTTCCTGGTTGACTCCTAGCAAAGCCAGATTTTCAATAGAATTGCATGAGAATAAGGTTCTAAAGCTCTCTGTAGTGACATGTTTCACCTGGAAGGTGTCATTGTGGTGCGTGCTTCCCCTTCGTATGGCTGATGTAGAGCAACAACTGTAATTTTACACCAAGGTGGTTGAGCCAGATGATTGCGTGAAGAGCGGCGGAGTGGTGAATCATGGCTGTTACGATGCTTCCTCCTTCGTATTTTTTGAATGGGGCATTGAGTCGTGATGTGTTCAATGGTTTGCTCTGGGTGACCATAGTCGCACACTGCCGGAGAGTTTTAAAATGTCCATCTGTGTATTGAGTATCCGCATCTATGGCCGTGGGTGATGTGTGCTATGAGTACATTTGTATTACTGTTTGGAGAAAATGTTTTTTTATATGTTGACATCATGTCCACCTTTTCACATCCGAAGCAGCTGTTTATATCACAATGTCCAGTATTAATTGCAATAGGTTATTTTGAGTTGGCTTTTTTAAAATAAAGTATATTCCCTTTGACGTAATTTTGCATTAATTTTCTTCATTATTATAATTCCCACAATGCACGTCTCATTTGCGAATGAAAACATGTCAATAATGTATTGACTTGTAGATTGCATTTATATGTTCATATATTTTAAAAAATGTAATGCCAACGGTTAGGCGTATCACAAGAAACTGATTTATCAATGAAAATTCGTACGGCAGAATGTTTGTGTTTTTTAATTAGGTCGAATGTAATTGCTTCATCTGAAACCTGCAATCACGAGGCAACTCAGCAATCACCACAATGGCCAACATTCGTTTTATTCTTGAATCAAGTCACAACCCCGAGTCGTGACAATTAAGCAAATTGCCCGGGGAAATGATTCCACGGAGTGCCTTTAAAACTCTCCAGGCACGGTGATGAAGCTAAGTCCACCTTGTCCCACAAGGTGGCAGAGTTCATTCGCTTGGCTCGCCTGGCCTGGTCGAGTTTAAAACTTTTACCATGTGCAATGAAGAAGGGCAATTGCGCTGCCGGTTGTATATTATTGTTATATGTATGTTGACATTCTTTCGCACCGTACGTAGCCAACCGTGCTGATCGGAGGCAGCGGGGTAAGGGCAATAAACTTAACACAAAAAGCAGTTTTACAGAAATGAGTTTTCAATCTAGATTTAAAAGTGCATAGCTCTAGTGGCTTCCTAATATTGGAAGAAAGAGCATTCCAGACGGCCGCAGAAGCCCATCTGGAAGCGCGCGATGTGGTGACCGTCTTTGTTCGATGGCCAGCCCGCTGCGAGGATGACCGGAGTTCGCGTGACCGGTTCTGCTTCAGAATTCAAACTCGACATGTTCAAGTATAGCGGGCGTAAAATGTACCGCGCCGCGATGAGACGAAGCGACACGATTGTGGTGCGGCGTTTTCGGACACGGGGCCGAAATGTACCGAGACAAACACTCGCTCCTCGTGCTCACGCGCTCGTTCGCTCGCTCGCTCGCGCACGCGGCTGTCTGAGCACTCTCCCTGGAGATCTCGCGCGGATGGACTTCATGGCTAACGGCCGCGCAACCCTCTCTCCATATCTGGCACTCTCTGCCAAGAGAATTCCTCGGGCTGGAGCGGAGAGCAATCTAAATATACTGGAGCATGCTGATGCGTATTTTTATGGACTCGCGTTTCACGCGCCGATTCTGCACGTTGATTGTTTCGTAACGAGGATGTCAATTCTGCGGCGTGTGTATGTTGATGCAGCGTGTAACCGCATTTTCCGAATTACTCTACAAGACGCTCCAGAAACTAAACTATAAACAATATATGTTTTTACCAAGTAAGGCCCACTGCGCTATGTAGCTCTTTTTCTGGAAGCGACCTGGCAAAAAAAGGTTAGCTCAACGAAGTTGCTTATCACGTGGAAATGTATAGCAGCAGCCAAATCCTCTAAACGCGTGTTGATTCTAAAGGTGGAGGGTAAAACCGGAGGACCCAGATACAAATCCACGCGACCACCACGGGGAGACAGAATACGCAAACTCCAAAATATACAGGCGTCTGGGTCGGAAAAGTAAGTCGGCAACCCAAAACTTGCGCCCAGTGTCAATAAAGTTACACAACTATGGTCCCAAATACACACACACCTATCCCATGATAAGGGTGCACCCCCCTCCCCCCCAACTATTGCCTTAAAATACAGTGTGGTCGGTTGCTCTCACGCAAGCGCGATCACCCGAAACATCTTCACTACGCGCCGTGCTAGGGAGGCTCCATTGAATCATTAAGGCGTCGGCACGTGCAGCTCCGTAATGATGTCACCTGCTGCATGCCACAGATACAGTGAGATAATACAGGTAGGAACAACAGGTTCCACACTGCCCACCAGGGATTATTTGTCTGTGTGTCGTGCATATGTTTGCCGTGCACGAATGCGCTGTCCAATCAAGTTCCTACCTGCCCACTCCGAAGGAACGTGTTAATTCTTGCTATTACCGCAGATGGATAAATGTCTCCCAATGCAATGGCAGTCACTTTTTTTTCATCATACTTCACCACACTGGTCAATGCGGGTTTGTGAAGGGGAGTTGGGGGAGGGGGCAGGACAGGTTCTGATATCATTCGCCAGCGATGTTAGCCGTGGCCAGAAATCGAACTGTCTGGGTTCATAGCGCGTTGCACCAACGACTGTACCGCCACTCCACTCCCTGGATGCCACAAATATGGGGTCTGTAACTGATGAAAAATAAGAATAGGTTGAACCCTTTCTGGCAATATAACAGGAGGTGTTCAGATGTTCAAACACCGAATAGACACCTTTTGCAAGGAATTAAGTCTGCATTAACCACACGTACTTGTGGTGAACATTCAAACAAACGTGACTTTACCGAAAGAACCAAGAATATGAATCCCTGCAGTCACGAAAGCTTTAAATCGAAATTTATGCTCTGATAATTTATGCATTGCCTTTGAAACTGATTGTCCTACACCAGAGACGGCCTTGTTTTGATAACGTGTTTCATATTTTAAACTTTAAAGATCATAAAGATGGATCCAGTGAGGAGACCTTGGATAGGTTCGTTGTTGTCCGCAGTTCTGAGCACGTAACTTTCGTTCCATTGGTTGAACTTGCATAGACTCTGCCTTTTAGACAGCATTTCTACCGAATGTGCAGGGAACTGTCAATGTGAATGCAAGCCAAGTGTTCTTGCTTCCCACGGATTTATTTATTTGCAGCATGCAACGGGGAAGCACGCTTCCAAGTGCAAGTACGTCTCATTGTTTCGAGGTCTTAGCTTGACTCTTTTTTGGGCCACCAGATATTGCTCTTTGATTTGTCAATATGGGAATCGTTAAGAACAATAAGAGAGTTTGTATGAATGTGCCGACATGTGTGTCACTTAACACCTTGGACATCCTTGCAGCAGTGGTTCCAGCCACACCGGTTATGCCCGAGGATGCCACCTGTCCCGGTTTTTTCCCACCCAGGATCATCCTCTTATTCAGGAGATATGTATGTGTGCGTATGTTGAACTTATTTCCCACTGTACGTAGCCAAACCGTGCTAATCGGAGGTGCCGGGGAAGGACGACAAACTAAACACAAAAAGCAGTTCTTAAGAAATGAGTTTTCGATCTGGATTTTAAAGTGCAAAGCTCCAGTGGCTTCCTTATATCGGAAGAAAGACCGTTCCCTGCGGGCCCAGGAGCTCTTTTGAAAGCGCGCGATGGATGCAGTGACCTTCGTTGTCCGATGGCCAACCAAAAGCCGCTGTTGCAAGGATGACCGGAGCACGCATGACGGTTTATGCTCCAGGATTCAAGCTCGTGAATTTCGATGATAGCGGACGCAAAATTCGCCACGCCGCGATGAGATGATAAGCGAAACAAACTAAACACATGAATGACAATAAAAACCCACCAGAAACTTCTGGAAGTCTTCTTCGAACATTCTTCGAACAGGTCCTGGTTTAAATAATAATAATAATAATGTCATTTATAAGGCGCACGGAATTTCACGGACATAAATGACCGTGGCTTTGGGGAGCGCAGTCAAGCTCAGTGGCGCTGGATAGCCGGGCGAGAGCGGCGGTTGGGTGGGTGGGGGAGGGTCTTTAAAGCGCCTCTTAAAAGTCGGTGTCGGTTGAACTCTGCGGCGAATGCGCAGCGGGATGGATGGCCGCGTATCCGGACGTCTGGGGGTGCCACGGAGAAACGACGCCCGGTAGTGGTGGCCCTGCTCCCTTGGTGTAGAGAGAAGGACGTTTGGCAGGTTTGCACGTTTGTTTAGTCTGTTGTCGTCCCACACACACACACAACCCCACGTAGGGTTGTAAAGAAGTTCAACGCACATACACATGTTTGTGAGATAGCCTTCGTTGTCTCTTGTACTTCATGGTTGACAACCCCAGCGATGCCCGCCTTTGCATGCCGATGACGGGCGGGCTGAAACGAGACTTGGGCGACGGGGTGACCTTTGCCATGGTGGTCAATAGGTGGCGATGTTTGGCCAATTTAGCGGCAACCCATGACGCCAGCAAGCAGCTGCCGGTTGCTGGAGGAAGCAGATCCCCAAAAAAATTCTCAAAAGGGGGTAGTCCTGAAATATCAAGAGTTTTTTTTTAAACCGGGTTCCTACACTAACAAAGCAAATGTTTAATGTATTTTTTCCAGTAATCATCAATAACACGATCTTCTGGGGGTGGTGGGGGAGGGCAAGGGGTGCAATGGTCACCTGCTCTCTGGCAAACTTTGCACGAACGTCAAAGATGGGAAGGAATCAGGTCCATAGTATTCATATTGAATTTAATTTCACGCGATTCAATGCAAAGAGTACAGCGGCAGGGAACATTTTTCTTTCATAATATAATTGGCTCAATTAATTCAGCACTTCAGTTATTTTGACGGTTTGTAAAACGACGTGAAGCTACGTTTGATGGAGGCTTTAAGTCACAGGAGACCACGTGAATCCGGAAACTTCCTCATTATCATCGCCTGACCCTCAAACATACCCTGGCACGTATGTATGTTGACCTTCGTTTGCACCATATGTAGCCAACCGTGTTAATCGGAGTTGGCATTGTCATACAAGTTAAACGAGTTTTGATTCACAGATGGAGTCAAAACACATTTTTGGCAGACTGAATTTGAAAGTAAGTTGTATTTACTATTCTGAGGCATAATTCTGTTCAAGTCAGTCAAAGCGCACGGTGGCAAAGGGCCTACTTACAAGTGGAAGGTTGAGGGTTCAAATCCCAGTCAAGGTCCACTCAGCCCAACTTTTTAGGAAGGAAAAAGTGGCTGTTCTATGGACAATCTGCCACTACTAGAGGAGTGTGGAATGTATTACCTTTGATTCAGGTGTGGCAATAGGCCTGAGCACTGTTATATGCCCTTCCAAGTGGGTGGTCAGTTTTGCTCAGATGCATTTGCCAAGGTTAGCGCAATGCCAAGGATTACACCGCGACACCTGTGGTTGCACTTCAGCCTTGGTAGAGAACACGAGGTCAAAGATATCTAAACTATGAACATAAATCTGATCAGCGATTTCAGAATATCAGGTTTAAATCTCCTAATTTTGATCCAATACCTTTGATTTTTAAATGAGATCACCAGCCGCGGAAGCTCCCCCCTACTCGCGTCCCTTTCCTATATACTAACCAATAATCCCGGTCGTAGTCGCCACGTCTGTTTGGGGGCAGTGAGCTCAATCTCCTCCCGGCTCGCAGTCCCCCCACGTGTGTGGGGCAGTGAGCTCAACCTCCTCTCCATCTAAGGACCCAGGAGGAGCATTGAGGCCGTGCCTCAGTCCACGGAATTTTGTAACCTGCACAAACCCTCACCCCACTACCATCTCGATGCGGTCTGTACCTTAAACCGGGCACTTGTTTTATTACAAAAAAATTACATCACCAGGAGCCTGCGTTGTTTTCCGAAAAAGAAAAATGAATCAAGTCTGTGTGTCATGCTGATGGAACAAGATTGTTTCCAGCTCCTTTGGGTGGCGTGCACATTGATGACACCACAGCACCTAGTGAGGGCTCAAGGATGGAGGACACTTTCACAATTTCGGCAACTGCCGGATTAGCTCGGTTGTATCCACTGGAGAAACGTCTGTACCCAATTGTTAAATTGTGTGGAGATTGCTCGCTCTTCAACACACCGGTGAATGGTGAGCAGACTGCACCTGCAATGCAGAGGTGCGCTGACTCGGTATTTGAAAACAATGGTGCACGTTTTTTTTACATTTCCCCCGCCTCTGTTTACCCAGCAGTATAAATGTGTTCACCGCCGTTGGTCGGCAGCTCGCACGCGGTGTGGGGTGAAGTGTGGGTACTCTCAATTCTTCCTAGAGTTCTGGTCAGTGTGGAGAAGTAGGCCAAGTAGCCGCTTCTGTCAGCAGTGTTATGAGCAGGTTAATATCGGGGCTGCAACTTTACCTATTTTTTAAAATATATATTTGAAACAACTTTTTTTTTAAAACACGCTTTTATGCAGAACCTACCTGGCCACAAACGATAGATCAACGAAGTAGCACATGGCGTAGAGATCCATAGCAGCCATCCAGCAGTATATCGATCGTCACATCGTAAACATGAATGTTCTGTAGTAATGGAAGAACTCCACGACTCCAGGAAGTAGCCCCGAGGCTTGCCATAACGTAAGGGACCGTGGGCAATTACAGCCAACGTTAGTTGACCGTGGACAATTAGACCCAAGCCGAAACATAACATATAAAAAAGAATGTTTAAAAAAAATACATTTTTTATTTTTTATGATAGAATATAGTGTTGTCATCAGTATGACATAAGTTGACCAAGTTTGCAGTCGATACCACATTGGGAAGTGGGTTAAAATTTAGTTACAAGATTTGAGGATATAAAAGCGTGTAATAATAATAAAGTATGCACCTTTTATTCCACTACTCCATATTTGAGAAACATCACCTTATTTTCGATTGGCAGACGTGGCCCCAACTCTCCTAGTTGTGTTGAAGAGGTACATGGTAAAGGCGCAGCCCTGCAATCGCACGCTCACACCACTGCCGACGGTAGGGCCTCAACTAGAGGGAGCTCTAGAGAATCCCACTTGAAGGCATTTGTCCTTCTTTTCCGCGCTTACAATACCGACTTGGAGTTTGGGAGTACCCAGACTTGACCCCATCACCACGTGACCTGCCAAATGATTCACGATGACGCACTCATTTCTATTGGGCTGCGTGGGACAGAGGTCGGTGGGGAGTGGGGGCTATGAGACGTTCCTATTGTTTCAGCTGCCGTGCCGAGAGATCGAATCGAATCAGCGACCTCTGGATTGCAAGGACTGTACGAGTGCGCTAACCGTTACAGCAAGCGGCAGCGGCCCTCTCTTTCACGAGCGCTGAATCGTGACCTATTTGATCTGTGTTTGAAACTGCAAAAGCAACTCCATTTTCCGCAAGTTCTGGGCTATGAGTCAGGGTTATTTTTTAAGTTTGGGGTTAATTAATATTAATGTTAGAATCACGGGGCAAGGGTTTATTCCTCCCCCCGACAAGGGAAAGTGCAGCGAGTTGAATTTTTACGACGCGTTTTAACCGCAAGAGACAAGAACGCGGGAACGACGCGTGACCTCGATGGGCCTGGCTAATTATTCCGTTGAATATAACCTCCAAGGGGAGTTTTCAAAAGTACAGAGAAAATAATTATTTTGTAACACTGCCATGGCCGCCGCAGCTGCTATTATTGAGTGATACTAGCGAGAAGGGAACGTTGGGTGCATTCTGTTGTTGTGTTAAAGTAATACGTTTCTTTGTGAGCGGTGGGATTCTACCTTCAAATCGTAGGGCTTTCCCCCAAGTATAACACACGATCAGGAACTGCCGGAGGATCCAATGTTTTATAACAGAACTTAAAAGATACCATTTCAGCCTGCCATTTACAGATGAAAATTTAATAAAGTGTTACATAATGTATGGTCGTAGATTACCCTAATAGTTTTATTAATTGCATGCTTTTAAAGTTTTTTTGAAGAATGATAATTTATGTACAGGGCACTTGGTTTAAACAAAAAGGTTCCTTTAAAGAAATCAAGTATGATTTATTTGTGGTTTGCACCTACGTTGTGCTCACATCACAGCCAGTGGTGGGGCTACCCACGTGGTTTGTGTAATCCAGCACTGTGGAGGCGAGGATTCGTGGATCGAGCAAATGACGGCTAACCATCGGACAAAGGCGGTCACCGCATCGTGCGCCTTCGGGTGCGCTCCTGCGGCCATCTGGAATACTGTTCTTTCCGATATTAGGAAGGCACTGCTGTCTTTCCGCTGCGCCTCCGATAAGCGCGGTGGGCTACGTACGGTGTGAACGAAGTTCAACACACATACACATGTTGCGAAACTGCCTTCGGTGTGGGCATGAAGGTGCCATACCCTGACTCGCCAGGAAAAGGCAGTACAGCAAGTGGTCTAATCGCCATTTGTGTCCATCTGTACGGGGAGAGAGCGTTGCCCCTTGCATGCGTAGGTTTTTTTCCTGGGTGCTCCGGTTTCCTCCGACTTGTATAATCAATCAATGATTTACCCTCCTGAAAACAAGTTCTAGAACACACTGTGGCTTCCAGGGATAAATAAGTACACTTGCTATTTGTTAATTTTATACAAACCAGCACTTGGGACATATTTGGCATACATCTGTTGAATGACTGAAGTCAGAGTGTTTGTTACTGTAATGGGACATATTCCATAGAAGAAGACTGGGCAAAAATGCTTTCCAAATCGTTTCACAAGATGAATACCTCACTGTCAAAGACGGATCTGGCTTGATAAAAATACATCTTCTTACATTCTAATAGCACAATTTTGACGTAGAGGTCATTGGGGTGACTCACAATTGCATTGGAACGTTTATTTTGCAAACGTGTAATCTGTTGAATTGTGTTACAGTACATTCGTATGTTTAAAAGGTTAAATTATCCACGCTCAAATGTGAGTTGGACAGCACTTATCTCCAATCGTGGGTCATGAGCCGTTGGTGGACATTAGAATTCCGGTGGCAGTGCTAGTTTCCATACGACGGCTTCTCATGCTTAATTTGCAGTCCTTTTCCAGTTCACTGCTCGATGAAGGCCTCCACAGAGCGTCAGGCATGGCTGTTGTTTTTTTGTACCATAACCTCACTACAGATCGGTTCAAAAAGTATTTATTCATTACGAGAGGGGCCACACATATTATTTGTTTAAGACTTCCCCCCTGATGTTCGCCTCGGCTGGGAATGAAACTCAGGCAAATGGGTTTGTAGCAAAGTGCACTAACCCCAGTGCCATCATTCCACCCTCATTCATACATTGGATTACTTTCTTGCCTTCGACAATAACAACCAATTAATGATAATTCCTTGACTTTGGAATACTCCTGCTCATGCTATGTATATGTCAAGCAACTTCTTTGGCGAATGAAGACTTCAGCTGATGTTTTTTTTCTTCTTCTTCTGCGTGTGTGAGAGAGGCGTTACGGAATGTGATTGAGTCGTGCTGCGGACACACATGGAACTTCGCCGGTTTAACAGGCGTCCCGTGAACATTGGTTACAAGTCGTACAGCCGTTCACGGTCAGACCTATTTTCACGGTGTGTCTTGACGCCACATTAAGTGATACGCCGACCATTCTCGCGGATCGAGTGAGACGTAATGGCCTAGGACGGCTATGGGACTCGTGTGTACAACAAACTCGGGTGGTTTGGGTTAGCGCGGGCGTGCTGGGACGGCCCCAAAGCACGTTTACGACCCGAAACCACGTGGCGCGTTCATTGTAGAATCGCATTTGCTTGTACAGGTACGACGCACGCGTGCGCATGTGTGTGGGTGCACGATCCTGCCGACCGCGGGGCCATTCCTAGGCAAGGACACGCATCCGTAACGAGCGAGACCTGAATCTGCCACGGGCATTAAATTAATGACGTTCTCAACTAAATTATTTTTTACACTATGAGACCTCCTTTACTAGTGACAAAATATAGTAGTAGGTTTTTACCCTTTAAACTTGTACAAAAACTGGTCCAAATACCAATGGAGACTAGGCTCTAAGAAAAACTGTCTCGGGTGTGGACCAATCAGCTTCAAGGACAGTGCATATCATTATCGTTATCAGAGTTGTTTCTTTTTGTTTGCATTGTGACTGCTTGTGTTGTGGTTATTGCAAACATGATGCCTTGTATAAAGGTGTCAGTTTTTGTACCAGTTTAAAGGGTATAAACCTACTACTAAACTATTTTTATTTTATTTTTATCAGGTACGGCCCACTGAGCTATATAGCACTTTCTCAGAAGCGACCTGGCCACAAATGACGGCTCAATTAAGTGGCTTATCACGTGGAAAATCATAGCAGATACATACTCTGAACGCGCGTTAATTCGAAATGTGGAGGGGAAAAAAACTGGAGGACTCGGAGAAAATCCACGCGACCACGGAGAGAACATGCAATCCCCAAATATACAGGCATCGTTAGGGTCGGGATCGAACCCACAAACTCCTGAATATGAGGCGAGGTAGTTAACATCTCGCCACCACGACACCGCATTCATTTCGCCTAGATGGCAGTATTAGTTGAGTTTAAGGTGACATGAAAAGAAACAACAGGCGGGCCACCACGAGAAAGCTACCACCGTCTGCCACATCGCACCTCCTGGCTTTGGCATTCTGCCTCGTAGACGCTGGTCGCAACCATCAGCTGCGTCGGAACGCCAGCAGGCCGATGCCGCATCACAATTCCTCCATGAACGGGAAATACAATGCCAGCCACAGACGTGCGATTGTGGCCATGCGACCCAAACTATGGACCACGTAGTAAACCCGTAGAGACACATAGATATACATGGAGACCCAAAGAGATACACAGAGACTCACAGAGACACATTAAAGACAAGCGACAGCAGTAGTGTGATTTTGGCCATAAAACTCAAGCATATGGACCAGGTAGTGATCCCATAGAGATACATAGAAATACTCTTAGATTTTTTCGGCAAAGTCACGTAGGTAAAAAATAAATAAATGAAAAACAACTCAATGAAATCACGACGTTTCGGAGGCAACACAAGCTTCCGTCTCCAGGTGGAACCGTTACAGCCAAAATCACTGTAGTAAGTGAAGAGAGCTAATAGAGAAACGCGACTCTATAGGGTAAGAGGGGGGGGGAGCCAAGGTCGGGGGGGGGGGCGTGCCGTGTGGAGTCGAGGGTGGGTGCTAAGCTGAGATAAGCCCATTGATAACATCTATTCATTATGCAGGAGAGGGGGGTATTGGGGTGATTTTGGTGATTTTGGCTGTAACGGTTCCACCTGAAGACGGAAGCTTGTGTTGCCTCCGAAACGTCGTAATTTAATAAAGTAATATTTATTTATTTACTTCCTACGCGACTTTACCGAATAAACTAAAGCGTATGAATCCTTGCCGTCACGAAAACTTCAAATCTAGAATACATAGAGATATATAGAGAGACTTGTAGAGATGCATGGACACTCACAGAGACACATTAAAGACAGGCCACAGCAGTACAATTGTGACCATACAACCCCAGCTACGTACCACGTAGAAAACCCACTCTAAATGGAGGAGGAGGAGGAACAGCAAAACCACAAAAAACCCCTCTCTCCTGAAACTCCCTCGTGGCTCGCAGACCTCAAACTTTGGCGTTTAGCTCCTGAACATGTGGCCGGCCGTGTGCAGGAAGAGCATGACGAAATGGTTTAAACAGCAGCACGCGGCAAGTTGGCTTGTTGGACGCTGTAACAAAAGAGGGCACATAGGTCTCAGAATCAGACCAATACATTGGAATCCAGAATCAGAATATGTATTTGTACTCGAGGAATCCGATGAGCTATGCAGCTCTTTACTTTCACACACGTCCAATCCTGGTTGGTGATCAACTCAGCAAAATCATCCCTCCAGGGTTGTTCAACGTAGCTATCACTAAATTTCGATTTAAAGCTTTCGTGACTGCAGGGATTCATCTTTTTGGTTCTTTCGGTAAAGTCACGTAGAAGGGAAGTAATAAAATAATAAAAATAAAACATAATAAAATAATTCTCACGACGTTTCGGCCACAACGCAAGCAGCGTTTTATTTTTATTATTTTATTAGTATGTTTTTTTATTTTTTATTTTATTATTTCCCTTCTACGTGACTTTACCGAAAGAACCAAGAAGAGGTAGCTATCACTTTTTTGAGAAGACAATGGTTTCTACTGTATGTCCTGTGGATGGACTAGCCCCTGCCGCAAGAATGTGGCGTTTCCACGTCTGTTTCCGCACCTCCAAGTCAAGATAGCCACCACCATGAACCCGATTGAGCCGCAGGGACACTTGCCAGCACACACAATACCGCTCTAATTTCGATCAACATCTGTTCATGTGAATACTGCCAGTGTGTGTGTGTGTCTTTTTATATCACCACTCCCGAGTGAAAGACGGCTGTTCCATTGGGCTCTCACTATTATTTTAGTTGACTCTGGGTATGTACTTTTTGTGCAGTTCAACGTGACATTTCCGACTCTCTGTGGGACCTTAGGGGTGCGGCGGTGGCGAGATGTTAATTCCCTCGCCTGGTACGCAGGAGGTCGTGGGTTCGAGCCCGACCCTGATGCCAGTGTGCATTTTCTCTCCGTGGTCGCGTGGAATTTTTCTCCGTGAATTTGGATTATTTGGCTGCTGTACATTTCCACACGTGATGAGCCACTTCGTTGAGCTATCATTTGTGGCCAGGTCGCCTCTGGACAAAGCGCTGCATAGCTCAGTGGGCTTTACCTGCTCACACAAAATAGGTATTAGTACGGTATATATGGACAGATATGTGAACACCGGAATTGGTTACGCCTTGCCTAAAATGTGTAGAGTGAAAACAACTTTCTAAACTTGTGAAAAATGCGTTGCTGTAGAATAAAAATTCATGACGTAGATTATGCCTGCCTAAATTACTGCAAACAACGATAGAAAACTCCATGCGTAGGCATTGCACTGTGCTCGGGCGATTAATTGGTCAGGGCGGATACGCGATCTTATACTGTGTATGTGTATGCAGTATAACGTGCATGTATGTATTTGTGTAATGGGTACAGCACTCTTCATGTGAGCTGTAATAATTATGAGCGTACTTTACTCCTGCAGATACAAAGACAAAGATCCCCTGTTTGGCCGGCATGGCACATGAGGGAGAGGATGGCCAGCACCACACTCGACCACCGTTAGCTCCCGGGTGGTGATGGTTACACACCGCACCAGCTACAAATTTGAGGCTGAGTCGACCTAGGGGAGGCCCAAGACCAGTTCAGGTAATCGTCAAACGGTGTTGGCCGTGAGCGGGAATCGAACTCGGGTCGCCGGGTTCGTAGTACGGCGCGCTAACCCGCTACATTACCGCTCCCCGTTTGTATCCTGCGGATAAAACGCGTGTTTATATACACACACACGCGCGCGCATGCCGTACGTGAAACGGTATTTTAATTGCCTTAACAGTAAAAAAAAGCAAATTAAAACAAGCGGACGCAGCAGGGCCGGGCAATCGTCTTAAAAAAAAAACACCCAAAATCTTCCCATGGCCCCTAACCTCCAAACAAGTCGAGTTGCACGGACGGCATCCCTTTACCAAAAACAATGTCTCTATTTAGCGCTGCGGGTTCAGGTGCGGGGCATCTGGCTTGCGTTACTTAAGTGGCGCTGTTTGGTGGCGTCGGTGGGTTTTTTTAATATGGAGATTGGAAGAAGTGGGGGGGCAGGGGGGGGCAAGGGGGTGGGGGGGGCAAGGGGGTGGGGGGCGATTTAGAGTGCAGGTGATGTAAATGTTGATTATAGCGGCTATATTCTTGGTTCTTTCGGTAAAGTCACGTAGAAGGGAAATAATAAAATAATATTTATATATTAACTTTACCGAAAGAACCAAGAATATGAATCCCTGCAGTCACGAAAGCTTTAAATCAAGATTTATAGCGGTTATGTTTTTTTAAGGGGCCTCATCTACATAGCACGGGCCCTTATTTACTTACCCACCTGTTTGTTTTGTCCACGTTGCAACACAGACAGAGGACGTTTGGCGCAACGGACGAGCATCAGTTGACCTCTGGTTCGATCTCCCGGTGTGGCAGTTGAAACGATGCAGGGGAGACTCTTACACCTGCCCCCTCCCTCCGTGGTGCCACGTGTGATGGGGGTAAAGCAAGGCCGTAACCATGGAGTCAACATTGGGGGGGACCAGATTTTCCAGGGGGTCTGGGGTCCCTACCCCCAGAAAAAAACATCTAAATTTTAAAACGAATTTCCAGCCATTTCCTGCCTAAAATATTTAAAAATTCACTAACACATAGGATGGACTTTATTTATTTATTTTTTAGCTTAATTGCTCTGTTTTTTTTACCTTTACTTGCTTCATTGTAATGGCAGATATTAGGGATTAATAAAGTACAACCATAACCACAATCATATCAACAGAAATCTATTTTATAGCAATATATTGGGGGGGGGACATTTTGAGCACCAATATATATTATAATTACGCCGTGGGGTAAAGTGAGGGTTCTTCATCCCTGCTCATAGATGTCTAACCAGCATGGAGGAGGAGGAGGCCAAATGCCCTCTTAGAGGGGCTCTTTAAGAAGCTTCGTCTAGTGGAGGCCCTTCTAGCATCAGCGGCGTGAGTGAGCAAATCACAGGGCAGCACTTTTACCTTCTACACGTTTTTATGCTTTCAGAATGCACGTTAATACGCGTTTAGTTTGTCTCACAATTGCGATTGTCTTCAGGCTATGCAGTTTAAATATGTGCCTCTCAATTATTAATTGAAATGTATATCGTGTTGTACACCTAACACATTAATGCCAATCTTGATTTGAAGCTTTCGTAACTGCAGGAATCCATACGCTTTGGTTCTTTCGGTAAAGTCACGTGAAAGCATAAACTATGTAATTGTTGAAAAAAATCCCATCCGCACTGACCGGTGTGGTGAAGTATGGTCAAAGCAACCTCCACGATGACGGACAAGGCTTGGAGAGTCCTTAAGTCGCAACGGTGCTAAGATGTTTACCACCTCGCCTGGGTTCGATCCCGACCCTGACGCCTGTATATTTGGAATGTGCGTGTTCTCTCCCCATGGTCGCCTGGATTCTTCTCCGGGTCCTCCGGTTTTTCCCTCCACATTTGGCAACGTACGTTTAGAGTTTTTTGGCCGCTACAAAGTTCCACGCGATAAGCCACTTCGTTGAGCTACCATTTGTGGCCAGATCGCTTCTGAAAAAGCGCTACACAGCTCAGTGGGCCTTACCTGTTAAAATAAAAAATAGTTTAGTTAAAACATCGTTTAAATAGTTTTCGTTTTTTTTTATCCAGTGGTGGATTAACGAGGGCTGCGAATGAAGACGCTCGTGTTAATATCCTGCTTCGAATTAGTCATGAAGGATGTCGTGATGACGTTAGTCGATAACTAGTTAGTCACGTGTGGACTACAGTCTTGGTCCACAATGGAACAAAAGAAAATTCCCGCAAATTGCTCAATTGGGAAAACGTAGGGCAATTGTTTCACCCCTACCGCAACATCTCGCAGGACCCTCCATGATATATATCAATGACTAACTATACTCTTTGGTTCTTTCGGTAAAGTCACGTAGGTAAAAAAAATAATTTAATCACGACGTTTCGATTGCAACATAAGCAATCATCATCAGGTGTGAAAACCACAGCTAGAATGTTTTTACTAAAGTGTGAGAATTGCCGGGCTAAGGAGTTTATATAAGTGTGGACGTCAGGGACTGGGACGTTAAACTGTGCGGGGGGGAGTGGGCGGGTCTAGAAGCGAGTGGTGACTTTACCGAAAGAACCAAAGAGTATGGATCCTTGCAGTCACGACAACTTCGAATCTAGAATATATGAATAACGTTTTGAGAATCGGTGAGGCTTTCCTGGGTAGATACATGTCGTAGTATTCATTTACTGACAGCGTTTTCGATTTTACATTTAATACTGCAATTATTTTTCAATTCAAGGAGCTAGTCGGTGTTGGGATGTCTCAGACATGGTCGGACATCGCCACTGCTTGTGCTGATGTCATGAGCCGTAACTGCAGAGATGCTCGATCCAAATTGTTTGGAGTCATCAAAAACAAAGATCCCCTGTATAGCCTTAACAGACTGTTGGGGAAAGTGTCGTTAGCGAGCACCTATGAAGACCGGCACGGTACACGAGGGGGTGGGTGGCCAGCATCATGCCCGACCACCTTTGTCTTCCCAGTGGCGATGTTTACACACCACACCAGTTACGCATTTGAGGTCGAGTCGACCTAGGGAAGGCACAGGACCGGTTCAGATATTCGCCAACTGGCATTGGCCGTGAGCGGGAATCGAACTCGGGTCGTCGGGTCCGTAGGGCAGTCCGATGCCGGCTAAACCACCGCTCCCCATTACCAGGGATAGCACGCAAAATAAACCTCCAAAACTTTGTGGTTGTGCATACATCTCGTTCGTTTGCATTTTGGGCCGGACAGACACAGAGCGAATCACCCACAGTGTGCGTCTGAACAGAGTGCGGTCTCAGTGGCCGTGTAAAATAAACCCTGAAAGAAGGTCGCACAAAGACCTGTGGTATCGATTTCACATTATGTGCTACAACGCAACGTGCAATTGCTGCCAAAGCCGGCGTACACAATAAGGTCTTGCTGCCTTGTCGTCTGTCTAAACGCTGATACTACAATTCAGATATTTGTGTTTTTTTTTAAACACACGTTACAGTGACAGATGTCTTTTCCTGCACCTGTGACTCGTATGGTTGTATCTTAATTTTAGAACTTTCGTGACTGCAGGAATTATTATTTGGTTCTTTCGGTTAAGTCACGTCTAAAGATAAAATAATAAATTAAATTAAATAATAGAATACGACGTTTCGATTGCAACACAAGCAATCATCATCAGGTATAATGAAATAGCGACATAATATCTAACCAGAAAACTATAGACAGACATATTAGCAGACAGATATCACAAGATACATACATAGCGAGAGACAACACAGGTGACAGAGAGGGGTGATCGTCTCTGTGGGGTGGCCTTAAATAGACAGAGGGGGGGCGGAGGCAGAGAGAGGGTTGTCTCTGTACGGTGCGAAAGAAGTTTAACATACGTACGTACATGTACACGATTACCTGTAAAGCTAATACTTCTGGATGCCTTTGTTTTGCAATGATGGTGTAAGTTCGTCTCTTTGGCGAATGCCGAATTACTCTATGAGATCCGAAACTATAAACAATTTTATTTTATTTGACCAGGCAAGGCGCACTGAGCTGTATAACTCTTTTTCAGAAGCCACAAATGATAGCTCAACAAATTGGCTTCTGACGTGGAAATGTAAAGCAGCCAAATACTCTAAACGCGTGTTTCTAAATGTGGAGGGAAAAAAAGCCGAAGGACCCTGAGAAAAATCCACGCGACCACACGGAGAAAGACACGCAAACTCCAAATATATAACAGGCATCGTCAGGGGTCGGGATCGAACCCTCGACCTCCCTGCATACCAGGACGAGGGAGTGAACATCTCGCCACAGGTTAGGCAGTGAGTTCTGTTCCTGGCCACTGCAAACATCAGAGACAAGTGAACTCGGAACCGGTCACTGGGAAGGCTTCCTTCCCTCCACCGGCCAAAGTGGTGAAGTTTGGTGAACATAAATAAAGCTCCCCACACAACTGAGAGGTCTTCATCCACCAGTTTATTGACAAACGGTAACAATTCATTATATTACTTTAAAATATATTTGACTAACCACGGGTCGCTTGCTAATAGTGTTTACTCTTTCATCGACCGCTCTGAGCTTCATGCGATCTCTCAATTCAGCCGCTGATCATTTGCTTCATGACGCTTTCGATGTGTTCCCGTGTTATTATTATTGTGTTTTCCACCTCTCGTAGTAGGAACGTTGCTACGATGTCGACTCAAACCTCTAAGATCTGACTGAACCAGCGCTGTTATATATTTGACGCTGGCTGGGGAAAACACGTAAAATTTTTATTCTGCTATTGCCTTGATTTCATAATCACTGCCATTCATCTGAAGTGACTTCAATTAAATCACTGCAGCATGTTTCAAACGCAGAGCGGTCAGCCAAGCTGCCTTTGAGACATATGTATGTATGTTTAACTTCTTTCACACCGTACGTAGCCAATCGTGCCAATCAGAGGTGCGGGGAAAGGACAACAAACTAAACGCAAAAATAAGTTCTTTGAAAAAACGAGTTGTCAATCTAGAGTTATTTAAAAATGCATAGCTCCTGTTGCTTCCTAATATCGGAAGGAAGAGGGTTCCAGACGACCACAGAAGCGCATCTGAAAGTGCGCGATGCAGTGGCCGTCTTTGTTCCACATGGTTTGCCAAAAGCCGTTCGCTTAACTTGTCCCATGCATCGAGCAGCATTTCTTCTCGCGATTTGATTTCTTATTTTGGGAATCTCATTCATAGTGTGCGTGCAATTCACGGTCGGAAAACCCTTGCCCAAACGCAATTTACTCACGTGGTAGATCGGGCTCGAACTTGTCCATTTCCCGAGTGGTTCCTCGTGATCATTGTGCACATGCTATATGCATGCGGTATGAGGCTTACGTGTCTGTAATGCTGCAGATCTGTTTTGTCATATTTTGAATGGAGGAATGATTTTGGGGAAACATGCCACAATCGAGGCATCGTTCCATGATTGAGATGCTTCGTTGTCTGTGAAAACATTTCATGCATAGGTCCCGCTAATTGTGTTTCGACAGCTGGTCCCGCTTCTTTGATGATGTCCACGGTTGTCCACTCTCCTCTCGTCTTGGAGCTGTGCACTGTTTTTATTTTTGTTCAGACAGGCGAAGCGGTTGGTTCGTCGAGTGTGACATCTGGAACCTCATCCTCTTCATCTCAACAATGATTTGTTTCCTGCTCAACGTGTCCTTAGTTTGGCGACGTAAGAGACATTTAAATACATCATCTTTTGTAGGAGTGGAGGAGCCACTCGACATAAGTACAACTTTTTTGTTGTTAATGTTTTCTCTGTCATCCGAGGAGGAAGTAATTTTCAGATTTGGGCTTTGACATCAGCACACAATCACCTGCCATTCCGAATGTCATCTCTGTGTTGACTTAGAGTTTGTCTGCGCCGATTCTCACCCATTATTTTCTGTATGTTTTTCCACTTTGTCCAAAAGAAAAAATGCCCTTCTTCCCAAATTATGTTCTGATTATCTTGGTGCTGACACGGAACAAATATCTATCCACTTGGAACTCCTGGAGAGCGATGCGTCATCCTGCACGAGAGAGTGGTGAGTGGAAGGTGATACCAAGTAACCACTTCTGAGATCCCATGCAGCACATCTCTTGTGCACAACAGGGGATCTCGCACATCACGTCCACGAGTTCCCTGCATCAGATTACGCGCGCCACGTAGCAGTGACACACTTTTGCGTTTCAAATCCTCGCGGTTTATTCATCATAAATTGAGCGAAGGCTCAAATCGAACGTCACGGAAATGTGTGCGGTCATTTTGGTGACGAGGCGAAGACCAACTGCAGCCTCGGAGCCTGTTTTCATCGTCGGTAGCTGAAACCTCAAAATAAATGTCTCAGCACTGATGGCTTGGCACGCTCAACCCCCCTGTGTATGTTTTTGTTCCCACAGTATTTTGGATATCTGATGACATATTTAATTTCTTTATGTCTATTCGCGAAGGGCAACTGCACACGGGCCTCGTGTGAAGCTCATCATGTTCAGCGGTGCCTCTTTAAAAGTGGCAAGGATTTCAATTATTTAGAGAGAGCTGTTCATTTGACTGGCACGTAATGGGCCGCTGTTGTCTAAACACATATGGGACCCTGCATTGATGTATCCTCCCACCAAAGGCATGCTCTTGCCACCCTACACCACCAGCTGTGATTAACTTTCAAACAAAACGAGAGCTCGGACTTTGAGGCGGTGCATAAGCGTTGCGTCTCAGCTTACTATCACGGGCAATTCCTTACGCGCAGCATTTATTTCGACAGACGGATACAAAATAAAAAACGACTTCCAAAAATGTGTTCTGATAATTAAAGCACAACAAAAACAAAACAACTGAACAAAAATGACAAGTGGGAGCAATGCGAGCCTGAGATTGCGGAGCACGTGGATTAGATACAAGGCCGTAGCCATGGAGTCAACATTGGGGGGGACAAAATCTTCCAGGGGGTCTGGGGTCCCCTCCCAAAAAATATCTCAATTTGAAAAATAATTTCCTGCCATTTCCTGCCTAAAATAAAGAAAAAATCACTAACACGTGGGATGGACTTTTTATATATGTTTTACAATGATGTCTAATGGTGTATTGTATTACATTGCTGTTTTTTTTTCTGTTTTCCAATTTCTTGTTTCATTGTATGTAATGGCAGAGATTAGGGATTCATAAAGTACAACCATAACCACAATCATATTAACATACGTCTATACATTGTTACATGAAGACAAGTCCAGATATTGTGGCCAAGGTTTAGCAAATTGTTGTTTTTATTTACATAGCATAGCAATTTTTTTAAAATATCTATTTTTATAGCAATATATTGGGGGGGACATTTTGAGAATATTTTATTATATATTATAATTACGGCCTTGATTATTATATAATATACTCGGGTTAGAGACAAGCAAGTCGGCTTACCCGGGACACGTCACTTAAAGGGACGATGGCCAATAGCCAAGAAGAGCGACTGACGTTCATTGAAGAGATGCCAGGTGGATCGTTACGTGTGCCGATCTCATAATGAATTGTGGTCACTCATTCAAGCACTATCCAGCGTCACCCTGCTTTGCTTCTGAGGTCCGATGAGGTTGGACAAATTGCGGGTGATTTGATGATTGGCACACGATGTATGTAATGTCTCAACAAAAAGTCAAGTGACACAGAACCTAAAGTGTCGTGGGCAGGCAATAATAATCTTCTGAAGCCAATGAGAATCTCCATGCGGTGAAAACGACGACATTCCGCAGGATTCGACACGTTTGGCTACGTACGGCGCGAAAAAAGTTCAACATACACACGTGCAGACAGTAATGTAAGCTAGATCAGGCTTACGTGCATAAAATACGCACCTTGTGCGTTGTTTGACATGAGCCTGTATTAACAATACTAATTATTATAACAATTTTGTACATTTGGTATTCACGAAATTCTTGCAGTTCAAGGCTATCACGAAGGCGCTGAAATCCACAGATGAGGATTGTCCGCCGGTCAGGGGGCGACATTGGCCTGTGGCTTTAGCCCGGGAAAGGATTTTTTGGCTGGTGACCTGGCAAGTCTTAACGGTGACATCGGCGCGCGTGGCTTCCGATTTTTTTCTTCTTCAAACGTAACCTCGACGTCGGGATCGCTATTTTACATATTGTTGTGTATCACCAGTGCTGTCGTTTAAAGTCGGTGTGGACTCGCAGGCTACATCGTTGCGTTTCATTTTGGTTGTCGCTTGCTGAGCGGCGAGACACAGCAAAAAAAACCCAGCAGCTGGAACTAATTGAGACGGCACCTGTGATGCCACTTTAAGAAAATAACGCAGAGGGGGGGAGGAAGGAGGGAAGAATGGAGTGTGAGTATGGTGAGACATCACCCCTCTTGCGTGACCTCTCACTGCCTCTGCTCGCAGATGATGGGAAAGAAAACACACACACAAGCGAAACAAAACAAACACGGGCTTGACATTGCAAGGATCGACGGGGAAAACAATGATGTGCCTTGGGAGCGAGCGAGCGAGCGAGAGAGTCAGCGAGCGCTGCCGTCCAGCCGCTCCGCTCGTGGTCAGCGCTCTCTCCGCTAAATTGTGACCGGTACGGACCCTCTCCCCCCCCCCCCTTCGGGGCATCTTAGCCTCATCTAACTCGCGTTACAGGCATAGCCGTAAGCACGCATCCCAACGCAACTGCAGTCATCCAGGGCTTCCTTGTCAAATCGATAATGAATTTGTGGTCGGTTCAAACCTCGTTGAGTCGCATGCGTTGCAAGCGACGCGGCGTGACCAATGGAATTGATGGTGGTGGGGGGGCAGGGGGGGGGTTACCCGTTTGCTCAGGCTACAGGGAGGAGGCGAGAGCAAGGAGGGAACCTATTCAGTTGCGGAGCTGCGCTGGAGCAAGGCTTGTCTCCTGTCCTGATTGTTTTTGAGGTAGTTGTGTCCTGGGAAATCAATAATTTGCCTTCCCCCCCCCCTAACGCATTAAAAGTAACGTTTTTGTTGTTGTTGTTGTCAGTCGCATCATGATTCACAGGTGAAGACGCATGTGCGTTGAACTTCTTTCGCACCGTACGTCGCCATCCGTGCTCATCGGAGGTGCCGGGGGAACGCACAGCAAACTAACACACAAAGAGCAGCTCGAAAGAGTCTGCATCCACGCGTGCAGTTCTCCTCCCTCCGTCCGTGACACGTGACATATTCCTCTCCTTCCTCCTTTCCACGATACGCTTCGGGGAATCTGTTTTGTTCGCATCTCAGCAGCGGTGGCAACCCACTAAGTTGGCTGGCGCTATGCGGAGGCAGGGGGAGTGGAGAGAGTGTGGGGAGTGGGGGGGGGGTGGAACAGGGCTGGGCTGTTTTGGGGCCGGCCGTGTGGCAGATCGTAGCTGCCTCCTCTCGACCCCGACCCCCACGAGCCGCTGCCGCTAATTAGCGCACGCGCACGCGCGCGTCGTCGTCGTATTTTGCTTTCGCTCTCTCCCGCCGGCTCCCTCCCTCTCTCGCTCGCTCGCTCTCGGAGGAAGCGGACGTCAGCCAAATTGCTTTGGCCGCGGTGAGCTAATGCCTCCCCAGAGCGGCACTGGGGGGGAGGCCGTGATCTCCCCCCCCCTCCCACGTGCGCCCCCAACCCCCTCCTTTCACCCACCTCCCATCCTCTCACCCATCTTCCCACCCGGCATCCCACCCATCCTCCCACCCGGCATGCCACCCAGTCGCCCCTCCTTGCGTCCGGCGAAAAAAACTTATTTCCTAACGCCGACGGATGGGGCCCAGATAACACGCGGCATTAGCCGCCTGGCAATAACGCGAATGCAGATTGCAATTGACATATATACATAGCGACCTGTTGGCCCGGGCTTTGGAAATCCTCTTTGGGAATAGCAAGGGTACGGGGGTTCAGATCGTGCTGACGGAATGATGGCCCGCGGCTCGCTATTGACCGCCGTGGAGTGCGGAGTTCAAGCGCAGGGGTGTGGTGCCCTCATTTCAATTTAATTCAATGTTTCTGTTCGTTAACCAGGTGACAGCCCGTTGAATAAAAGGACCACTCTGTGAAACCCGGCGGGCATGGAGCTGGGCGTGCGATTTAAAACCTTCCCCATTGTTTTAAAGCTTTTCGTGACTGCAGGGATTAATATTCTTGTTTCTTTCGGTAAAGTCACGTAGAAGGGAAATAATAAAATAAAATAAATAAAGCATAATAAAATAAAAATCTCACGACGAGGACGGCTGCTTGCGTTGTGGCCGAAACGTCGTGAGAATTTTATTTTATTATCTTTTATTTTTATTATTTTATTATTTCCCTTCTACGTGACTTTACCGAAAGGAACCAAGAATATACTTACCCATCGTGTCAAAGTGTCTAACGTCCACGCTAAAGCTCGCGGTGCACCCCGGTGTCATCCTCCACGCTGATGACCGCATCGGTATTGCCGCTGAAGCATCGACTTGTCAACTTTGCGACAGCGTTCCTGTAAGCAAGCTGTTAAAGCCGCGCGGTTTAGTTTTAAGATTCGAAATTGCTACACGGACCAGGCACGTGGACATTGACACACAGCACGCGCCTCTGTAAATAATCACGGAGCGCAGAAGCAGAAGCAGCAAAATTAGCAGCAGCAGCAGCAAGAAGGAGAAATGAATCGGAGCTGAAAGCGCAAGACATATTCATCCAGCAGTGGACAGCTGATGATGACAGTCATGCAAAGGGTGACGATGGTGATGTTTCCACCAAACAAGCTCATACTCCTCTGCTGAGTCGAAACGATGTTTGTTTTTTGCGTTAGATCGTCATGCGAGTCTAATGCCAACAATTTTACTATAATCCTCACGTCGTGGGCAAACAATCCAACATTGGTTTGCTTCATCCGCAACACAGGAGGACTGCTGAAAAGCCAGCAAAACTTTTGACAACAACGTGTCGCCGGAGTTTACAACCATCATCGTCATGTGTTCACAGGAGCTCGCGAGGCCTCTACGTGTACGATTGTCCTCCGCCGGTGTCTCATCGCACGGGAAGCTGAGCTGCGTCTCGTTGCTTGATCTCTTCCCCTGCCCAGGGCACGTGGCTCTGCGCTCGCTGTCAGTAGAGGGGCTTAACAATGATGGAATGAGTTCCTCCTGTAACCGATACCGATGGTGATTTCGTACAAAGTATGAAAGCTCAATAAATAATATTTAGTTTTCCTGCAGGATAGTCCCTTCGAGTGTGACGGATGAGGAGGGAGAATTACGCCGTCAGCCTTCGTCCAGTGGTTGTCACAACCTTCTTGCTATTGGCGGCCCCCCAATCAAAACCACTGCTTCCCCCCTCGTGCCTCCGTCGCTCACCTCAACTGCACTGCGTCCCCAACAAAGCACCCATCCCACCCCCCCAAAAAAAAAACACAACCAAGGTTACTGAAGCCACAATGCAGAGATAGATCACGCGTCCAAGTATTCTATGCAACGCGATGGTGTTTGTACGGTGTGCGTTTCACGTTTTGCATTCGTCACGCACAAAGCGCTTGCTACCAATGAAGCACAATGCCTTCGCGGCGATCTCGCCAAGGCATCGTGGTATCACGCATACGCTTATTTTCTAAGCTACCTTAACATAAGATAAAAACGAATACTTATCTCCGCACGATATCACGCGGGTCATGACTCACGGAAGATCTGCTGAATGCCACTCGGGTCTCAAGTTGACTGTGTTGTATTAATTGTTGTTGATGTCGTGGCTTTTGCATGCGTTCGTCGTTGCTCGCAACTTTCGCCTTGCTGTCTCTTTGCATTTGTAACTTTGTAATCTTGGAATTTGGAGCTTTGGACCTGTACTTGAGCAACCGTGATTCTTAAAAAAGAAAACGTTTAACTTTAACCACTCCTCATTATTTTACGCACTATTTTTCTAAATAAAAAAAAATTCGCCGAACATGATTTATTTCAACATCTCAAGAGTACGTTCATAAAGCATTCAACATTTCATTACGCTATCAAAACATTTTCTTCGGGGATAAAAAAAACCACGACCTGTCCCATCCTTGTTTACAATGTGGTTTCGGTCGAGGCAGGTCCGCCGTCGAGGATACACGCCCCCTTTGTTAACTACATTCAATACATGAGCCATTGCCTCATTTGTCACCGATCGTACAACTCATCAATCACGGAAACGCAACAGTGTGACCCTCGTTAACCCTTGTTTAAAGTGTTAAAAAAAACCAGTCAGCGACTTCCCACGCAAGCGAGCATTTGAGGCGGTGCTCATCTCCCACTTGCAGCCCTGCAGAGCTAGTGGTGGAAGTTCCACATTCCTCTGGCAGAGGCGAGTACATCCATGGAACAACCAATGTTGATTGCCCCAAAAAGTTGTACCTATGGACCTCCGGAGGAATGATGGGCTAAGCCAGCCCCGAATTTATTCTTTAGCCAGGTGGTGGTGGCTCTTCACGCGGTTGTCTGTAATCCAGCACTGTGGAGGCAGCGAGGATTGGTGGGTCACAAAAAAAATCTTGAAACTTCCTTTGCCGTGAGCGTCAAGGAGAAGCCATAGCCTGGATCGCCAGGAGAATGTGGTAGAGCAAACATGTGAACTTCACATGTTCCGTCTGTATGGGATAGCGTGTTTCCCCCTCGCATGCGTGTTATTTTTTTCTGAGTGCTCTGGTTTCTTCCCAGATTTAAGGACTCGTTAATTGGCCGATAACACCTCAATATGTTGAGGATCGCAGAGCTTGGGCGCTTCTTTGTCGCCAAACGAAAATCGTTGCTGCCTTCGGACTGTGGTTCCTCGCATCTCTTAGTCTTTCTCTCCCTTCAGGTTTTGATCAAGAGCGGTACAGAGACTACGGACGACTGGGCCAGCACCACTGAGATCATGGCTCCAATTACAGCCTCACATCCTGAGACAAAATTAGATTCTTACTGGAACAAGCGTGATGGTCCCCACCTCCGAGTATCACCGTTGGCTGCTACGTATGGTGCGAAAGAAGTTTAACATACATGGTTCATTGACCAATGACATATGCATCATTGTAAACAATTGCCATGTGTTGATTAATCAGCTCAAGCTAAGCTCTGATAAAACAGGGCTGTTTCTTCGTTGGGCTTCTGGTTTCCGAACGAATAAGTTAGAAGTTCGTACTCATTGCACACAAAGCGCTTGTCACACATGGACCACAACACCTTGCTGATCTAGTCAAGGAGCATAAACCATCAAAGGAACTCCGGTCATCCTCGCAGCAGCTGCTTTTGGCCAGCCATCGAACAAAGACGGTCACTGGTATTGTGCCCTTTAAGATGCGCTTCTGCGGCTGTCTGGAACGCTCTTCCTTCCGATATTAGGAAGCCACTGGTGCGATGCACTTCCAAATCTGAATTGAAAACTAATTTCTTGAGAACTCCTTTTTGCGTGTAGTTTGTTGTCCTTTCCCCGCTCCTCCGATTAGCATGGTTGGCTACATATGGTGCGAAATAAGTTCAACATACGTACGTGATAGTAACGTCAGGGTATTATCAGAGCCAACCACTCGCTCGCACTCATCTGTGCAGCTATTGTACATCGTCTCTTTAAATGGTAACGGCGCAAAAATCTGTGATGTTACTTCTACAGCTGACAGGAAAGATAGTTTGTTACCGAATTGCTACTGCTAGGTAACTGTTTGTATGCCAATGAAATAACAAACATCTGGTAATCAAAAAGCATTGTTTAAAATCATCTCATCAGTCATCGGGGTGTAAAGTACGTTCTACAACTCTTGTCATCCACTCTGTCTCTCAGGCCTCTCTATTTCTGTGTGTTATGAAGAATGTTAATTGCCCCAAAACATCACCTATTTTCTATATTTTCTTTTCAATTAAGGCAACAGTTACTGATGAAGGCGTTGCGTTTGCTGTTAAAAGTTTGGTGGTCCCAGCAGTTATTTTCAGGAGATGCAAGCTCCAGTATTGGTTAAGCAAGTTGACGAAATTTGAGTCGGCAGTTCTTTGTAACGTTATCGAACATGGCTACATAGCCAGGTCATGATCACGTTCCCCGTTGTGTCAGTTCACCACAAAAATAAACGACAAGATACGGCCCCTTTTTACAATCCACTGCTGGATGAAGGCCTGCCCATAGCAAATCGGTCATGGGCGCTGCGTGACCTAATTTCATCACCAAGGTCAATAGGGGTCAAGTGAAGTTTAGGGCCCAAGAGACCGGCGCAGATAACACTCGCCACCGCGCTGTTAGCCGTGGCCGGGCGTCAAACTCAGGTTGCCAGAGTTGACAGCGCAATGCGCGTGCAACCGCATGACAGCTGCTGCACCACCGCCAAGGGTAGCAGCATCACCAAACGATCTGTTGCATTTTTGAAAGAAAGGTTCAGTAAGTGTACCGCTCGCCGCTCATCCGTGCAACTGAAATATTCAACGGCAGTGGTGCCATGAAACTCGTCGTGATGTAACTTTTTCTTCTTCTTATTATTATAATAAAAAAGTTCAGACTTTAGTGGACCGCTTCGCTTGGTTGCGCAGATAAAAATTGTACCCTTACATGGTGCCAGGCAAAAAGTCTGCGAGGTCAGTATTGGGCCAGAGTACATGATACCAGGTAGGTAGCTCTGTCTGCCACCCTCGGTGCCAGTCCCGTATTATATTGTAGATCTCATTTGTGAAAGGTGCAATCGAACAAAATATCATAAATATGGTTCTGCTGAGCGTCTAGTGTGTGCGAACGTTTTCATTGTCCAATTATAATTATACTTGAGCATTTACGGTGTCCCGCTGTTCTTGCATTGTGGGTCCATTCATTCTCGGGCAGGCAGGATGTGGATAAGGGGGGGGGGCAAAAAGGGGGCTGGCGCAGCCAAATTCGGGACCCCCTTGCAGAGATTTACGTCTGCGGTGTGGGGCAAAAATGTGAAAGTGGCAGGCGGTGTGAATGTAACTCAATGAAATGAGCCTCTGTTCGAGGGTGCAGGGAGAGCGGGTGGAAGTGTATTGATCTCGGGATAAGTTAAAGTGGAGTGTAATTTGCTGGGGCTTTGCGCAGCATCATCTTCCAATGGTTATCAGTCTTCGCACATGGGAAAGCAAAACTTTTTTTTTATATGGACTGACCGCAGCCCAGGGATGCCCTAAAGCCTCTGCATGGAAAGTGTTAGCAGGCGGGGACTGCAGCAACCACATGCTGTTTCCATTTGCTGCATTTTTACCAACATTAATGGCTTTGGATATATCTCCATTTATTTGGGAGAAGAAAAAAACATCAATTTGTAACCAATAAATGTCAAATTTCAACCGCTTGTGTTCATTGTTTAAAACGAAATGTTTTTTTTTATTCAGCCTTTAGATAAGCAGTTAATATTTACAGCAGCTGAATAAAAGTGGCTTCAGTGGTAAATGCTTGCAATTGGAAGATTGTGAGTTCACATCCTGATTGGGGATGGACTCAGCCCATCATCCCTCTATGGTAGATAATTTGTGCGTATTTGTCCTATACATAAACTCACCCCACACCAATAGGAAAGTGGCATTTTCATCACAAGGCCCAGGGCTGTAAAACAAAAAACGGGCACTGACTCAATGCTCATTTCATCTGGTCATCACTTTACTGAAGCATTCTGGTCACCAAGGGAAAACGTGACATCTACCAGAGAATGCAACTGATACTGTCACAGAGCATACGTCCATCGAGTAGATGGAGCTATGAAATCAGCTCACGGGAGGTAACGGCAACTTTTTAAAGGCCTTCATCCAGCAGTCGATTAACCATGGCTGACAATGATGATGACTAAACTTACATTTTGTATATTCTATCTCCAATTTTGGTCATCATGTGGATTAAACACTCGCAGATTTCCATTAATTGGCCGAATAAACCTTCGTGACAACCCGTTGATAAAATGTGAATTCCACTCATTTGAGAAGTCAAAATGATCACGCAACGAAATTGCCACGAGAAGCCACCGACCGTTGGCTTGCTAACGTGAGCGCGCGTGCACGCGGCCACACGCGCCCGGGATTTCCACGGCACGGCCCTGCGTCTCGCTGGGCCCAGCTGCCAACGTAACGTCCAGCCAGCTTCGCTTTCGCTCCGTCCGGTTGCCCGAGTTTCCGCGCGAGGGGGCCCCGCTGCCGCATGCTGACATTGCCCGTGCTCTTGTCGTTTTGGCTGTGTCCAGAAAAGAACACGCGCTTCACTGCAGCGCCAGATTAAGCTAGTGCGGGGCCTGTAGCATAAGTTAAAACGGGGCCCTAAATAAAAAAAAACACGTAAATATATATTTTTTTACTTGCACAGTAAAGTAATTGCAAATTTTAATTTGCTATACAGCCAGATAATACGACAAATCGCTAACCTTGAACACCCAGTCGTTCATGAAAGTTGAAGGCAGTATAGTACTTTACTAATAGAGCAAGTGCAGAATCACTTAACTAGAATTGATAGCTTGCAAGCATTTAGCGCGGGGCCCTTGAAAGTGCGGGGCCCGTAGCATATGTAGCTACTACATATGTAGCTACTACATATGTAGCTACTACTACATATGTAGCTACTACATATGTAGCTACTACATATGTAGCTACTACATATGTAGCTACTACTACATATGTAGCTACTTTTGCTACTGGGATAATCCGGCACTGCTTCACTGTCGCTCCGTTCGGTTGCCCTGGTTTCAGTTTAACACGCAGTAGGATGCTTTCGCGACCAAAATGTTGCATAATCGAGTTGTTCTGGGATAGATCCCGTCAATACAAATTCGCCGTTAAAACCGCCGCCACACGACACAGCCGATTAGTGAGGGTTTGCCACGTAAACAAAACATGCAAATTGATGACGAGTACAGCACACCGGTGTATTGGAGAGCACCTGAGTTTTCGCGAGAGAGAGCCTCACTGCGCATGCTGATATTGCCCGCGCTGTTGTCGTTTTGCTGAGTCCATTAAAAAAAACTCGTGTTAGGTGATACTCGCGTGGTTTTGTTGTGGCTGTTGTAACAGCCAGTGTAATTGCGTATCCTCATTGTTGTGATCCACCAGCTATGATTTCAAGATTAACAACAACGTAAGTCCCTTCCCATTGGGTGTTGATGAGAGAGCCATTCCCTGGCTCGCCAGGAGAAGGCGGTACAGCAAAGTGCGGACTAATTTGATATTCCTCGTCTGTATGAAACAGTGGGGTGGGTTTTCTCTGAGTGCTTCTCACGAGAAAAAACAACTCATGAATTGGCTGAATACAACTCTGGCTTCCTGGGTAGATCGTGAGTAATTATTTCTATCACCTGTGCCTATCTGGAGCTGTGAAATTACTCCGGGGCTGTACAAATGAAGGCTGGGTGCGCCAACTACAGAGATTTGATCCTAGGACCTCGGATGGCCGAGGGGCTGCGAGTTTGTCGCTTATTGGAGAGGTTTGTGGTTCAGAGCCCGGCCGCCCTGGCGAATACAGTGCCGTGTATTTCAGCGGCTTTTGACTAACCATCAAACAAAGATGGTCACCGCACCGCACACTTTCAGATGCGCTTCTGTGGCCGTCCGGAACGCTCTTCCTGCCGATATTAGGAAGCCATTTGAGTTATGCACTTTTTATAAAAAAGATTGACAACTAATTCATTTAGAACTGATTTTTGTGTTTAGTTTGTTGACGAATATGTGAACTGGTCTTGGGTCTTCCCTAAGTACCTGCTGCAGTGTGTAAATATCAGCACTGGGAAGACAAAGGCGGCCGGGCGTGGTGCTGGTCTCCCCACCCCCTTGTGTGCCGTACCGGCCTTCAAAGGTGCTCGTGAACAGCACTTGCCCCAACAGTCTGTTGAAGACTCTGCGGGGCAGCTTTGCCTTTGGAATATAAGTGCAAGTTTTTGTTTAACACGTAGGCTTTCGCGACCAATATTATCCATAAGAGGGTTTAATTTAGGTTTGATCACGTAAATGGAAATAGCCAATTAGTGAGGCTCGTTACATAAACAAAACATGCCAATTAGTAAATAGTTCGGCACACAATTGGAGTACATTGTAAATCTCGTGGGTTTACTCTCCAATACAATGGTTTGTTGAACTAGTACATAATTGGCATGTTTTGTTTTACGTGACAAACCTTACTAATTGGCTGTGTCGGGTGGTGGTCCGTTTAACGACACATTTATATTTACGCGATCTAACGAAAAAAACCCTCTATTATCGTGAAAGGTGTTGTTGTTTAGAAGGCAAAACACGCCTGCAGATTTCTGGGAGACCTTGCAGCCAAAAATACGCAGCTGTTTGCCACCGAGGCAACGTGTGTAACTCTCTAACTTGCCCTCGCTCTTAATTATCCCACATTCAGCGTGCACAGATGCTGCTCAACGATTTGAATTTAAAACCAACTGACGTGACCGAAAGTTGTCTTTGTGACTCAAACGCAAAGACGCCCGCCTCGCAACCCTGAACCATGTGGTGGAATTTGACCTCCTTGGGCCCTGTTTTATTCGGCCCCAAGCTCTCGACCACCAAGCCCATTTTCTCAAGAAACCCACACACACACGCAACAAAAAAAAACTGGGTCCCATATTGACAGCAGATGAGCAGCTCGAATTGAGAGGTAATCTTTTTTTGCTTTTATTGGGGAATGGAAATGTGGCAGGACATTCGCGATAGTGATACGTTTATGGTCGGGAATTAACTGCAAAAAAAAATCGTGTTGTTTTGGAAACATGTGGTTTCACAATTTTCTCCTCGCAAGCGCTGGACGAGCATGTTAAATATATACTATTATGGTGTTAAATTGTTGACTCGGGTCAAATGCGTTAAACATTACTGTCGATCGTGACAATTGCCATTGTGTACTTGTCCTTTGTTTTATGCCTTTCTGATTGAAAACAGCATTTATATCTTTCGTGACTGTTCACGAACACACAAAGGTGCAAACACATGGTTACTCTCACGCAGCATTTCCTCTTGAGTGCCCGTATTTGCACAGCGCTCATTCTTGATGTGAGGCATCGAAATACATGTTGGTCTTCACTGTACATTATTCCACATCTTAAATTACAGCCGTTGGATATAGATCGCATGCAGACGGCGTGTTCACTTGACAAACGCATTAAACAACTGGACGAACCACCCAGTTGTGGGTATGCACGTGGCCCGGAATGGAGCACCGTGGAGGCAGCGAAAGTTGGTGGATCACTGCACAGACGTTGTGAATCGCCCTGACGGTGGCAGTCGAGGCATATCCATACCGTGGCTCGCCAGGAGAAGGCAGTGCAGCAGAAATGTTGACCCCCGCAGGTGCCGCCTGTATGGGAGACAGAGTGCTTTCCACACCACGCACGGGTGGGGGTTTCATCCGGGCATTCCGGGTTCGTCCCACGGTAAAACATTCACAATAGAGGACCGCAGAGCTTAGGCAACGCGTGTCCGCTGCCCTGCCGCTCATCTGTGATTCCTCCTCCCACTGTCGTCTCCGAGTTGTTCTCGCTCTACGAAAGCGAGTGAGTACCGTGCGGCGTGATGTAACAGCAACTAAAATACCGATGTAAAATAAATAGAAGAGAGAAGAAACATTTATTTACTCATTCATTTTTTGGTGGGAAAGTGTCGCTCGTGAAAGCTCACAAACGATATACACGCGCACGCACACACATGCGCAAAACACACGCACGCATTCGAAGACAAAGTCAAAGACAAAAGACACAGTGATCTCTTTTAGCCTTCATACTTGGAGAAGGCACCGTGCAAACAAAGCGAGGAGTGAATGCGCGCTCGGAACGACACTGACACGCAGAAAGGAATACGTGGACTTGAGAACATACCGTAGGTTAATGACATGCTTAAAACAGTTTAAAAAAAAATAAACAAATAAAAAGTAAGCGCACTTGAGACGGCGCCTAAGAAGGCTCGGACATGCACTCAGGATGGACCAGGACCGTAAGGGGCCGTCCATAAATGACGTCACGCTATTTTGGACGATTTTTGACCCCCCCACTTCGTCACACGACGTCACAAAAAGTCAGACCCACCTCAAATATGACGTCACAAAGCTCTGCCCCCCCACCCCCAAATAAAACATGCTTCAAATCGCTTTAAACTATTGTCATTGTAGTACGTATTAAATACGGCGCTGCACTGTGATGTTGTAGGAGAAAACATTTATTAAAAAGTCTACGTGTTGTCTATATTTATTTAAAGTTGCGCATTTTGATGTGACGTCACATTTCTCACCCCCCTCCCCCCTTCGTCACACATCGTAACAAATGTCTGACCCCCCCCCCTCCCCTAGGTGCGTGACGTCATTTATGGACGGCCCCTGGGGGGGAACTCATGTCCCACGGGGGGTGACGAAGATGAACTACTAACTAACTACACTTGGGCAGGACACTTGACGGCCAGGAGGGATGATGACCGATGGTGAAAAATGATGACGGAGTGGCTATCAAGGAATGGAACGCATTTGAGAGTACGTCCACTTGGGAGATGGAGCTCGGATGCAGGTGCTGGCTGGACGGATAATTCCATTTCTCGGATCATGAAGGGTGGAGGCGGTTTTTGTGAGGCCTTCATCCGGCAGTGGTTGACCTTGGCCGCTGATAATTGTGGAGACAAAGCGAAGTTTTTGTCATTGTCGTGGGATGGGATTGGATGGCGGCGGGGGCGGGAGTGAACCGCGACGCGATAGAATGGCACGGAATTAAAATGCCGTTCTCGAGTGAATCCCCCAGGGCAAGCTGCCACCGCGGAGCTCGACTGTGACCCGAACGAGGTGTTGCTGTCTCAGAGTGCCCAGTACCATCCACCGACTCTGCAGCGCGCGCACCTGGCGCACCGCCTCGCACTGAAGAGGGCAATGCACGCACGGACCAATACCAACAGCCGCCAGTCGCCACCACGGCGCCTGTGCCAGGCCAGGTGCACTTTGAGGCTATCACGCGAAGTGTGATAGGGGGTGATGGGACAGATCCAGGTGCCGTGGGTTGACTGACTGAGAGGACTGGCAGATGCACCACCTGTACCCGCTACTGTGCCAACGTGCTGCATTTTAGCCGACGCTCCGCTCGTTGTTGTGAGAGCATCGCTCCTCTGCCCTCCGTTGTTGTTGTTGGAGGGCGACTGCCTCCAACTTGCCCAGTAACAGCGCCCTTCACGAGCCTCATCCACAGAGGCCGATCTTGACACCGCTGGTACCAGCCTTCGGCAAGTCCACTCAGCCCCACATCCTTCCGTACCGCATCAGCTCCATCTCTTCTCCAGCCCGTGCCGTGCCAACCCCTCCCGTATACAAACACACAACACACTACGCACACATGCGCACACACGCGCATCGCAAAATGTGCTCACAAACACGCTCGCCCACACAAACAGATCTAATTACTATCATGTTCCATGGCTTAATTGTTCAGAGTGAACAAGATATACACTTGGGGGTGATCAGTGACTCAGAGACACACACAAAACACACGGGCGCTGTTGCTAAGCATTGGGCCTGGCTCACTCGTGTGCAGCCCCCCCCTCCTCCGCTCTCAAAACGGCGATTATCTGAGCACATCGAGGAGGGAGATGGCCCCTTGTGCTGGCATTACTGCGCTCCATCATGGCCACCCATTAATCGATTGCCATATCTACTGCTGGATGAAATTGAATTTTTACATGTGTATTTTTGCATGCGTGTTTTTGTTGTTTTATGAATAATTCAATGATGCACACTCGTGAATTGTGTTCATCACCCGGTTGGCTACGTACGGTGCGAAAGAAGTTCAACATACATACAATTGACTGATAACACCTTATTTTCTCTTCCAACAGTATTTTATTATCAAAACGATATCAGGTACACAGCACAGAGGATATGACAGGGGGGTGACACCAGCACAGAGCAATGGAAACTCGTCTAAACCGCATGTTTCAATAAACTGTTGCAACAAACTCTACAACCCTGGCGTCTTCCTAAGCTTTGACACCCCCTGTAGAGAAACAATGGAGGAGGGAGGGGGAGTGGGAAGAGGGGGAGGGGCCGATACCACCTTAATATGAAGGGGACCGCAGAGCTTGAGAAATTGTTGGCAATGGCTCATCGCATGGCAGCTGCCTCCCCGCTCAGCTGTGGTTCCTGCCTCTCGTTCCCCGAGTTGTCGGTCTTTCTCTCTCTCTACACGCGAGCGACGAGCCGATTCCGTGCGGTGGCGGTGGTGGCACATTGCAAGTTTACAATTATTATTTGTCGTACGCCGCACACCCCCCCCCCCCCTCTAAGCAGAAAGCCTCTCCTGTCGCAATTAGTCCGCTTGGCCAGGTTTCACTCTATAAACTCGAATGTTCCCACAAGTGGAGCTAACTTAGCACAATCCCACCGCCTCAACCCTCCCCATTTTTTTTTTGGGGGGGGGGGGAGTTAATAAAGTGCTCACAAACTGCTCCCCTGATGTTTTATGTCCATTTTCAAAGATTGCACTGGCAAAGCACTGGCTGTGTGTGTGTGGGGGAGGTTGGGTGAGGTCACAATTATGGCGAGATTTCTTCGGTCACGCTGGAGAGAAGGTGCACTCGTGCAGCCGTGCGATCCTGCACGTCCAGATCATCTGGAATGAATTGCACGGGGCCTACGCCAGTGATCATGACCCTCTGCTCACCTGTCGACATGGCAGGCGCAAGTGTTTGTGTGTGTGCGCGTGTGTGTGTGGGGGCGGTAGCGCAGCGGTTAGCGCGCTGCGTTACGAACCCGGCCACCCGAGTTCGATTCCCGCTCACGGCAAACACCAGTTGACGATTATCTGAACCGGTCCTGGGCCTCATTCCCTAGATCGACTCAGCCTCAAATGAGTACCTGGTGCGGTGTGTAAATATCGCCATTGGGGAGACAAAGGCGGTCGGGCGTGATGCTGGCCACCCACCCCCTTGCGTGCCGTCCCGGCCTTCATAGTTGCTCGCCAACAGCACTTGCCCCAACAGTCTGTTACACGACCACACGGGGCAACTTTGTCTCTGTTTGGGGAGCGGAAGTGTAGTGGTTAGTGCGCAGTGCCACAAACCCGGGGACCCGAGTTTGATTCCCGCTCGCGATCAGCACGATGATCAAAATCGGTCTTGGGCCTCCCCTAGGTTGACTGAGCCTCAAATAAGCACTAGGTGTGGTGTGTGTGCATCGCCACTTGGAAGACAAAGGCGGCCTAGCGTGGTGTTGGTCATCCACCCCCTCGTGTGCCGTGCCGGCCTTCATAGTTACTCGCTAACAGCACTTGCTCCAACGGTCTGTTACAAGCTATACGGAGGATCTTTGTCTTTGGAATGGTGGCGCAGTGGTTGGCACGGCGGTCCGAATTCGATCCCCGTTCATGACCAATAACTGTCGAACGTTTGAACTGGCCCTGGCCCTCCGCTAGATACACTCAGCAGCTAACAGCACTTGCCTCAACAGTGTGATGAAGACTTTATGGGGGGTCGTTGCTTTTCGTCTTCGGGGCAGCGCTATCACCTGAGTTAAATTCATGGCCATGGCCGATATCGGTCTTGGGCCACCCCTTAGGTTGATTCAGCCTTAAACAATGACCTGGTGATATATCTAAACATCAGCACCGGGAGTTCAAAGGAAGCCAGGTGTGGTGCCGGCTCACAACCTCGTTGTGCACTGTTCCATCCTGAATAGGTGCTCGCAAACAGAACTTTCCCCACTATAGTCTAGATGCTGTTCACGTTAATGGATTTCATTACCTGGTGTCCTGAGCTTGATTTCCAGCCAAAGCATAACATCAGTGGCGAGTGATATCCAAACCGATCCTTATCCTTCCTCCAGCCTTAGTCTCATAATCTGTCACTCTGTCCGTGTTTGTGAAATAAAGTAATGAGAACAATGCAATGTCTGGGTCTGGCCACTGGGCCTTGAGTATTGGGCTGAAATTTTCTCCCAAGTTATTGCAATCCACATGCCCCCGTACCTTCTTAGCCCCCGGGGTACGCACCCCCCCCCCCCCCCACTAGTCGTTGTTTTTCAGGCCCTTGGTCGTGACGGGCAAACTCAGAATGTGGCAGCCCTACAGGCCGAATGTGTCATTCTCACATGGGCGTTGACCCAGCACCGCTGCCAGATGTCAAACCCAGATCCACAATTTTAACATCCTTGATTATTGGCTCAGCTGGAAGCTCAGATCAGTGGGGTCCATTCCAACTCCTTAGCCTCTCCCCTAATGCCCTTTGTGAAGATGCGGCGATGCAGTGCTTCTCCTGCAGAATTACTGACCAAAGCAACGTTCTGCGTGTTTTTTCTGTATTTATTTGGCAGGTGGGTGCTAATCGTTCTATATTTGTGCAAGTGCAAACCGACAAGTCACAAATAGCAAGTCTCGTGAAGTCACTTACACACACACGCACACCGATACATTTGTATACACAAGCACATCCTAGTCTCCGGAATATGACACATTTTTTCCCTTCGACATTAATACACGACCGTCATTGCCACGATGGCCACTTCTACCATTGCACGTGTCACACGTATGTGGCCAGGCCATATTTCGAGTAGTAGTTGGCAATATTTCGATTTAAAGCTTTCGTGACTGCAGGGATTAATCTTCTTGGTTCTTTCGGTAAAATCACGTAGAATGGAAATAATAAAATAATATTATTTTATTATGCCCTTTGTGAAGATTTCCATTCTACGTGACTTTACCGAAAGAACCAAGAAGATAGTTGGCTATAGTCGTGAGGTTTTATCAATGGAACATATAAACTAAAATACTTTAACTTTACCAGGTAAGGCCAACGAGGCTTTGTAGCTCTTTCTAGAAGCGACCTGCCCACAAACGAAGTGGCTTATCATTTGGGCATTTTTAGCAGCCAAATACTGCAAACGCATGTTTCTAAATGTGGAGGGGGAAAAAAACGGAGGACTCGGCGGAAAAATCTACGCGACCACAGGGAGAGAGACGTGCAAGCTCCAAATATCCATGCGTCGCCAGGGACAGGATCGAACCCACGGGCTCCTGTATACCAGGCGAGGTAGTTAACGTCTCGCCACCTTGGCGGTAGCGACCGGCCTTTTGGTCATTCAAGACGTGGGTTTCTCGGAGATGTGAAAACGTCGATGTCACGCGACTTTAGGATGTGGTGATGGAGGATCCTCGTTCCAGGACGGCGTTGTGTTTGCCCCTGGAGAAGAGGGCTCGTTGTTGTGGCTTGAGATGGAGGCCAGGAGATCGTTGATCGATGTTGGGCCGCTCGGATCGATGGCATTAGTAGCGATTTCTCACTCAACTGTGCGCCGTGCGAAGGCTGCCATCTTCAACTCCATACCTGTCAACCCCGTAGCAGTGCCCTACCTTATGACAGACCAATTCAGACAGTTATTGGTCACCCCATGCCATTATAAATCTCAACGTTCATCCTACAAAGTCCCATCACAAGGGAGAAACACAAACAAATCGACGATTTTTTTGCCCGTATTGAAACGGCTGTACACCGTATGGACCTGAGAATTTCCCTGTACAAGAATGCGGGTAAACCGTATGGGTTGACAGGTATGTGAACTCATCCATTACATGTGTGATCAGATTTGAATAGTTTTATTCACAACCGGTTTGCGTCAACAACTTTATTGCCACTAGAGAACGTGTTTCCCCCCTCCCCCCCCACAGCGTCCACGCTATATTTATGGACTCTATATTTTGCCTATCCCATTGTTTATTTCCCAGGACGTCAGATTTTGTGAACAGAGTGCTTTTCAACTTGACGCAAATGTTTGGGGGTGCATCTTACTCACAATTCGGAGAATACGGTAACACGTGTCGACGGAGACACCGCATATACAGCACAGTTGGTTGCAATCATTTTTTTTAATCTATATAAAAGATTTACGATTAGTTTGTTGGAAAGGAGGCAAGGATAATCGTAACCACGTGTGAGGAATGTATATAAAAATGTGAGGACACTGCTTTGGCAGAAGCAGCAGCATCAGCAGCAGGCAAAACTGTCTCACCACGTATCCATGCACTCACACGCAGGGTGATGCTCTTCTTCGCGTCGATGGAGATTTGCAACAACGTTTGCACAATTTTCACTGAACCAGGAGCATGTGCTTTTCAATGCGGTGCCTTGAAAACAACTCATGGGAGGACAACGTTGACATCTATTGGGAGGGGGGAGTGGATCAATCGATAGACGAATACATTCGTTTTAAAATATTTGTTTGGATTGCAGGGAAACATTTGAATGCAACGGTAATACATTCGTGCGTCGATTTAACACGCGCCGGTATTATTAATAATGATAATACAAATTTGGGTTAGATCGCTTGAATATAAATGTGCTGTTCACCCACCACCACCCGACACAAACAACCAGTAAGGGTTGTCACGTAAACAAAACGTGCAAATTAGTTCCTTCTTCAAATCTCCCGACGATGATGGACGTAATTAACCAGCGTAACGTCGTACTCAAATGTGTCAATGGTGTGGATATACTCCCCAACATAACGGTGGGATGAAGTCGTAACTAACTGGCACGTGTTGTTCGCATGACAACCTTACTGGTGGGCGATGTCGGGTGGTGGCGGGCTAACGACACACTTATCGTCCGACGCAATCTAACCCAAAAACTTTATTATGAATACATGCATTGCTTCGCGTTACATGAACAGCTGTCATGGTTAATGTAAAGGCGCATCCCTGCAACGGCTTGCTCGTGCCACTGCTGGCAGACGGGCCTCCGCTACAGGGAGCTCTATGGAGCCGCACTAGAGGGTATTTGGCCTACTCTTCTGTGCAAAGCCTGATGTCTTGCAAGAAGAGCGAGTACCCACGATTTACCCCACAGCACACAACACAGAGGCAGTGCGATGGGCATTTCAGAAACTCGCCACCATTGTTTCAACTTCCGCGCTGGAGATGTCGAACCGCTTGCACGCGCGGTGTGATCACCATTGCGTGCAACAAGAGCGCCCTGTTATTCTTAAATCTTTCGGTAAAGTCATCAAGCTTTAAATCGAAATTTAAGAGCGCCCTTCGCGAAAGAAAGGGGCTCTAGTGAAGTGAGGCTATCGCTGCGGTGGGAGAGTCGCTGGGATTGTCGCGAGGTCGCTACTCTGTGCGTTGTGGCCGTTTGCCATCGCATCCAACATCAGAATCTGTATTTACACTGGAGGAATCCGATGAGCTATGAAGCTCTTTTTCACAGATGTCCCAGTAGGGGCACGGCGTAAGAACGTTGCAACAACAAACGGTACAAAACACGATAGTAGTGCCAAGTACATGAAAGGTCAACAAATCACCGAAACACATACAACTAAAACATCCCCCATCGTGCCAGACAAAGCCCACTGAGGTATTCCGCAAATGATAACTCAACAAAAGTGGCCCATCATTTGGACATTTATAGCACCAACATAATCTAAATAATCTCAATACATGTTGTTCCCCCACGCACCGAGCTAACGGCGTCGTCAATTCAAGCTCTTCTGGCTCGTCCTCGCATCTCCTCTGCGACCCCTGAGTCTTGAGCTCCCTCATCTCCCCCCGGCAGCCTTGGGGGGGGGGGGGGCGAGGGGGTGGGTGGGGGGGGGGCTTTCTGCAAGACGCCTCCCACCGAACGATCATAATCTCTCTCTGTGTTCCTGATCGAATCAAGGCACCCATTTTGGTCGCCCCCGTTCCAATCGGGGATCGATTTATTTCCCCGTCTTAGCGTTGTCCGGAGGATCCCGAGCACTCCGTTCTTCTCAGTCCCAAAAATTGCCGTGCTCAATTGAACCCTTTGTCCCGTTTCCGAGACGCACTGCAAGTTGCGGGGTGTGGGTGTCCCGTTCACCGCTCAATGTCGGAATAGCACAAGCGTAGTAACACCGCTGTCTTAAAGACGTTGCGCTCACCGCGTAGAACTGTCGCGACACGACCGCACTCCACGATAGCTGGCGGCAAACTGTGCCACACGCACTCCCGTCATGGCTATGCGGGAGCCACGGTATCGATAAAGTTAGTTATTTTTTTCTTCCACCTCCTTTGGGAAAGGGCTAAGCAATATTTCTATGCCTCTGTTGTGTCAATTTAACAAAGATCTGCTCGCAGAACGCTTTTTAACCTCAAACACGTGCACAGGCGACAATAAAAGCAACGGATCAAGCCACGGACGTTCACCGTTGAGAATGTCCCTGATCGAGGGGTGAGCCCCCGTCAGGTGACCGTGGCGTGCCCATTGGTCGGGTTACAAGGTCATTATCCATGACCTCTCGCCAGATGTCGGGGATAGTAAAACACGTGTTTTCCTTCCACGTGCAATGCCCTCACACCCCCGGATAAAGTCGCACGTAATTAGTTGAAGACAGTGTACGGTATTGTTCTGCCCTGCCCTAAAGTGACCCAGTCACTCGTTGGCCATCACGGCCTTCCTTCCATGCAGCTCCCTCCGTGATGTTTACTCAAGAGGTTTGCGTTAGATACTCTCAGTTGCATCCGATTGTTCACATTTCTTACGTACCTTGCTTGGTTCGTTGTCTTCCCCCAGCTTCCCGTACGAATGCAAAACTCATTGTGCGTTATCACGGAGCATTGTGGGTAAAAGGAAATATAAGCAGAACTTCATTCTGCGTCTGCACGTATAAATACAATAAAGTTTTAACATATGTTTTTTTATTCGAATATTTTAACTTTTTTGGGCGGATCAAATAATACCTATTTATATGAGAAGACATAGAACAGAGTAGTGATTATTTTTGCTGTTTGAATTGCCTCACCTAAGAGACGTGTTTTGCTTAGACATAGCAATTGGCAATCAGCTGCCACTCAACAAAACCGACGTCATCTCTTGGCTCCCCGTATTGCCGCCCTGCAGTCTCAAGTTAGAGATGTTTACAATAGAATTTGAGTTTCCATTTGTGACTGTTTAAGGCTGTCAGAAAATAGATGAGGCGGGGTGGGGGGAGGTGGAGCAGGCTGCAGTGTGGATACCGTGCAGGGGAAATTGTTAACGTGTGTGGGGATTGTCAGACGTACATTGCAATAACAAAAAAACGCACGAATACACAGCATGCGACAAATGCCTTTCTCCGCATTGGCTTGAAGTGTGTTCACGTGATCTCTATCTCTGTATTGTGCCAAAAAACACTGCATCGAACATGGGTAGGTGTATGAAAATGCTTGCGCTGTGCACTAGTATACAGGGACAGTGTTACATTTGTGGAGGTATAAGCGCCGATGATATCTTAATAAAATGTATGAAAAAAGCTCTAATGAACTGCGACAATAAAAACATTCTTTTTTTTCTGGTCAGGCGGATCAGGTGATGCAACCATTTCGCCGACATTAAAGTCCAACCAAAGCGAATTCTGTTGATTCTGCAATGAAGGCGCAGAAGAGAGCAAACCGCCCTTGCACAGCTATCTAGACGGCAGGCCGGTAATGTTGCAGTGTTGCCATGGCGGTGAAAGTGATATTGACCACAGCGCGCCGAATGAAATAGCTCCCCGCAGCCGACGAGTGACAATGACGGCTATCTTCAGGGCCAGCGCGTCAAACGCAACAGCCCGAAATATTTGCGCACGTCACACGGATTATTAGGCTTTAAATAAAAAAAAAGTTAAACTGTGAGCATGATCTGATCTTTTTATTCATGATTTAAATTCGTTCGATGCATTGCAAACCACTGCATTTCACGTGTCGTTTGGGCTCTAGGCCTTGGAGACACTCACACATTGAAGAATTCGGGGCACGCTGGACTGGGTGCTAAACTGCCTTGACGTGGGACAGTTGACTTGGTCGTCAAGTGGTTCCAACTAAGGTCCTAAGCAGGGCTTCATTTCCACCGGAAAGTGTGGAAAGTCGTTACGGCAATTATATTCGGACACCACGTTGATCTCAATTTTGTCCGTATGTTTTTTTCAGAAATATTTGATATGATTATAGAAATATACAGGGTTTACAATAATAACCTATTGTGGATAAAATTACCTCGTATTCTAGTGGAAGTACCTTACGCTCATAATTCCTACTCCTAGCCGGCCTAGGAGTAGCGCTCCGGAAATTATAGAGTGATGATGAATTCACGTCTGGCATTCAGTTACAAACTTACAAGTTTTATGAAGTAATAAACTAAACGTTCAGTCTTCTTGGTTCTTTCGGTAAAGTCACGTAGAAGGTAAATAATAAAATAATAAAAATAAAACATAATAAAATAATTATCACGACGTTTCGGCCACAACGCAAGCAGCCGTCCTCAGGTGAAGAACAGGTCTGTCGGAAAGACAGCGTCCAGTTTTTTAACCCTTCCTTGACTTTTGATCATATTTTCGAGAGTTAGCGTGACCCCCATCTTGCAGACATTGCCGACACAGCCCATTGACCCGAGTTTGAAAGTGTGAACACAAGTTAAAGGAATGAAATTGTTTCCATTTATGTTCGGGTTTTTTAATTCACAATATCTTCTAGTGAAGGTGTCTCCATGCTCCGGTGAGTAATTAATCATTGCTAATGCCCCTTGGCACTGAGCAAACTTGGAATTGCCCAAGGGATGCCCACACCCAACCTTTATTTGGAAGCCACTGGGAGCTATGCACTTTAAAATCGAGATTGAAAAACTCATTTCTTTAGAACTTATTTTTGTGTTTAGTTTCTTGTCCTCCCCCCACACCTCCGGTTAGTACGGTTGGCTATGTACTGTGCGAAAGAAGTTCAACATACAGTACATACATACAACCTGGTGCTCGCCTATTGTGCTCGATGCGGACACGAAGCCTATTCAGGAGGCCTGGCGAGGGGTGGTGAATCACGACACTTTTGTAGGGGTTGTTACGGGGAGAAAGGCAGACAGAAACACACGGGTGTCTACACCCACGTCCGAATCGGTTAACCCTGGGGGGCCATGGGTGGCGCTGTGATCCCCCACAGCCCCACCCCTCGGAGAGGATTCCTATAAAAGGCGGGGAGCCAGAGGGCTCGAGGCCAGTGTGTTAGAAGCTTACCAGTGAAGACGGAAGACCGGCAGAATAGGCCCTAGGACTCCCCTGGCTCGCTGTCCTTGTCAGGGCCGAGCAGGGCAAGCCAGTGGCGCGGCCCCAAGAGCTCCAGGACCGCTGCTCTTGTAAGAGCCGATCTGGTTGGCTGGGTGCCGGGATCCGTGCTTGACCAGGGCCGGATCAGATAGCCTCCCTTAGCACTCGTAGCGGAGGACTGGGAATAGGACAGTCAGGGGATAGTGCTAGGGGTGTTTCCCATTGAGAACGGGTGAAGGGGTCGTTACCCCTTCAAGTGTTGTTATCGCCTTTGGTTAAATAAACGAGTGTGCCTCAACTACGTCGTCTGTCTCGCTGAGAACCCACTACACTTTTAAGGAACATTACAAATAGCCCATTAATGGCTTAGAGACTGCGACTGTCCATTGTGAGCTCCTAAGCCAGTGGGGTAAATACCCAATTATCATGGTTGGACTCCCACAGAATAGTCTCTTGTTCAGTATATATATGTACACAGGTTTGCTGCGAAGCTTCTCATAATTTCTTAACAGGCTCCAACACAGCTATTGCGGTAGTTGAGTGCAATAGGGCATTGAGAATGTGTCTTGGGCACCAATTAGCGTTGAAATGAATAAACACACACTGTGCTCTCGTGCAAGTTGAACATGTGACATTTTGACACGACCAGTGATGAGAGGTAATTCTGGAATTCTGAACTAAATTGTTGCCCACAGGCCAAGTGTGTCGGCAACAGAGCGTGCGGCTCGCACGTCGCGAGGTTACGGAATTCAACATCACGGTCGGGAGTTGACTCGGCCCATCGTCGTTCTTTCCCTCTGGGATCAAACACAAATTTGATGTACCACTCCGTGGCGAAGTCGACGGCGCCTTAATCCTACCGAACAAACTCGTCCCCGATCATGTGAACGTGGTGGAATCTCCAGTACTGGCTCAGGGCTGTATGCAGGGGATGAGGCAACTAAACGCCCCAATGGCAATACGAGCAGGCAATCGCGTCGACTTTTGTCTTTGCCATCACCAGCCGCTCAGCGGCAGCGGCGAACCGAATCGGCAAGCGGCCCAGCAAAGCAGCAAGCGCGGCCCCCTCGTCCGGATGGATGCGTTCACCAATGGCTCTGCAGAGGAGCTGCCCTTGATGGCATCAACAGCTACCGTGCAGCCATTTTTTTTACCGGGTTTTAACAGGGCCGTGACATTGGGGTTTCGGCCAGTTTGGTTCAGTAGCAGCAGCAGCAGATCGTATCGTCGTTGGCCGTGGCCTAGCACTCTCAGCCGAGGTTTCTCAGCGTCGTGGCCGTTGTGCACTCGTTTGGATCCCCAATCCCCGCAGGCCTACTCACTGAGCACTGCTGGGTGAGGAGGTTAACTGGAGAGCTGACACATCTGGTTTTGATCCTTATGATTGTTCCAGTTACTGCCCTGTAAACGGATGGGGTGGGGGGGGGGAAAAAGCATAAAGGAATGAATGAAATTAAAAATGAAACTCATGCGAGGTTGACAATTTTTATTTATTTACTACAACACACGCAGTTATAACTTGATATATAAGCTACTGTCAAAGCACGTATTGTGCTTCCCCCCCCCTATCCTTCTCGTTACGCCTCTAACCCAAGACTGGTTTTGACAGACTACAAGGACTTTGTTTGGGAGGGAGCGCGGTTCAGAGCACTCCATGCGTGTGCCCGTGTCAGAGCACCGGTTGCTGTGCCGCTAAAACTCCTGGGTGGGAAAACTACAAAACCCACCGCAGTTGCCACCTTTCCCACTGTAGCCCAACACCCGGACAGATCACTCGATCAGCACTCACTTGGTCTATTACTAAACAATAAAAATAAACTATGTTTTATTGCATTTACCAGGTAAGCTGAGCTATGTAGCTCTTCTTCTCGAAGCTACCTGGCCACAAATGATCGACTCAACGATGTGGCTGATCGTCACGTGGGCATTTATCGCAGCGGCCAAATAGTCTAAACGCGTGATGTTGATTTTAACGCGGAGGGAAAAACCGCGGGAACCGGAGAAATATCCACACGACCATGGCGGAGAACAGAACAATATACAGGCGTCAGGGTCGGGATCCAACCCACAACCTCCTTCATATCAGGTGAGGTAGTTAACATCTTGCAGCAATACCGAAAAAAGGTCCAACAGTAATACCGTTCACAATACCAGACATAGGCGCGAATCAATTCCCGCCGCCCGAACACTAGTTTGCAGATTACCGCGGTCAAACATGGACAGGTGGCAACCCTAACATCCACACGAGATAAAACTACTGTCCTCACACGGAGTGCATTCAATCGTTTCAGTGACCGCACGGCTCCAGCAAAACTCACCTCATCTATGTATACACGAAGAAAAGGATCGTCCAGTTTGTGGAGTTGAAGACAGTGTGCTGATTGTGTAAGATATTACCCGAATGATATGTCAGCTCCCTGCCTGGGATGTCACACCTGCGGCTCTCCCTTGGGCAATGATTGCGGGATGGCCTAAAAATTAGCGCTTCGCCAAAATGCTGGCAAAACAATAGGTAATCATGTCGCGATGAATTGCGAAACGAACATTTCGTATGAAACAATATTCAAAATGAAAAGCACGGTACATTTTTTAAAAAAAAGTAAAACTCATATTTTAACCGTTGTAAAAAAAAAGTGAACGAAGAAATAAAACAATCTTATTCTCCTCGCCGCCTTCACGATATTCTCCACCGTTTCTTGAACCCCCCCCCCGGCACGGCCACGGCCGACCGAAATTACGAGACAGCTCCTCAGCGCCGACCGCTGCTGCCTCCGAACTTCAAGTCGAAACGCCTCGCGCTCGGCGCCGCGCTCGAGGTAATCTGAAACAAAAACACGGAAGCTCCCTTGCCAAACAATTCCACCGTTATACATCACTCCGGCCCTCTTTCCCTCTGCGCTTTTTCGAGTCGTGATTGCAACGGTCAGTTGCCGCGAAGGATGGATGCTGCCCTCTTGCCCATTTTTAATGTTCTCCAACCAAGCATAAAATTTTCCCCGCATGCTTTTAATTAGGGCCACGGGGGGCAATTTTCGGCCGTGACGGTTTCAGGCAAACATGCCCATGTTGTGAAAGCTGTTTTATTAAATTTATTATTTTATGTGTGCGTGCGGTTTCTTTTTTACTTTCTAGATTCGGTGGTCAGGGTGACTTATTCCTTTTTGTTTAATACACATGTGTCGCATTAGTGCATTGCCAATGTTAAATGATGGCACAATTGGCCGCTGCCGCTGTCAACTGGTCTAATTCCCTCCGCTTTCCAAAACTTCTCTCCCACTCTGCCTCGTCGTTTTTGTGTGTGTTGTTGGTGAAAACGTGGGCACCGATTAAGTCGTGAAATTGAGCGTGTAATTAGCAGCCCGGAGCTGAAATGTAAACGTGTTTCGGGAATGACTTGGGACAATTCCTCCTGACAACGCTCGGCAAGAGTGAACCGCCGGTGAGGTCCCAGGCGCGGCCACGCCGTGAACGTCTCGTGGGTCGCCCACCGCACACCTCGCTCCGAACAAAATGACATCGCGGACGTAACGATTGTTGATTTATAATCGTCAAGAACGTCGGACTTGATTTAAAACGTGTAACGTAGCGCGCGCCGTGCTCGTACACAGCGAATTAGCACGGTTCGCTGCGTACGGTGTGGAAGAAGTTCAACGTACATACGGACACACCACCAGAGCTGTATAGTGTGCATGGGGCTTTGGCGGCTTCGTCCATCAGGAGAAGCCGGCTTGGGCCTCCTTGAATGACAACTCGGGGGTGAGCATTGCATGAACCTACTTGTTCGTTTAAGCAGTTTGCAGTTGCTGCAGTTGCAACAAATACCGTAAATGCGAGTAAACGACAACCGCGCCAGACGGGGTCGTTATCACCTCTTCGTGATCAGCAGCACGAATTCCGTCAAGAACATTCTGCACGCGGTGACGCGTTAGATCACGTGACTCGCATTCGGAGTTCAAGCCTCGCATATTTTGGGGGATTCCGTGAGCATTGCCCTTGGCTTTTGTAAAGCATTTAATCGTGTATGGCATCCCACACTGATTGCTCAGCTAGCCTCTCTAAACTACAAGCTTGGATTCATGGCTTCATAACTGATGTTGTGGTAGCTGATGTTAGCCAGACTGATAACTTCACCATTCACTGTGGTATTTCCCAAGGCGCTGTTTTGTCTCTAACATAATTCGATTGATTTATTTATCACTTCTTTTTATCTTCCACTCACAATGTGATCCACTGCTTTGTAGATGACAGGAAACATCGTGCATCATTCTCATTTAAATAACGAACTGAAAGTAAAAGACCCAGTCAATGATGACATTACGTTAGGCTGTCAATATCACAGTTTGTCCAACGTTGTTTAATCATGTTATTGGTATCCAAAGTAAAACACTTAAATTTTGACTTAAAACTTTCGTGACTGCAGGAATTCATATTCTTGGTTCTTTCGGTAAAGTCACGTAGATAGAAAAATAATAATAAAATTAAAGTGAATACAAAGAATCAAAAATAAAATTTTAACAATAAAACACCACTAATGTAGACTGTAGCTTGGTTCTAATCGGAGTGAGTGTACTAGCCGTCTATAATGTACACTGTAGCCTGGTCATTAAGTATGGTGAGTGCACTGGCAGTCTATAATGTAGACTATAGCAATGGTTAATAAAAAATAAATGAAAATAAAAACAAAAACCACGATGTATCGATCGCAACACAAGCGGTCGTCATCAGGAAAAAGTGGGGTTAGCCTCTAAAGGCAAACTGTTGAGAAAGGTTTAGAGATGGGCGTAGCCCAAGTGTTTCCGCAGCCCCTTGGCGCCACCAACGGCGGGCTGTGGGGTATCTGGGAGGACCCCAGAGCGAGGGATAAAAGGGCCGCTCCCTGGCCGATCGGGGCCAGTCACAGCGCAAGACCCAAGACCAGCCAGCTTAGGACCCTGGACCCCCTCGCCCCGCTTGTCCTTCTAAGGGCCTGGACGCTGTGCGGGCCAGTTGGTGGGACTCTGGGTCTCCCGGCTCTACGCCCTTGTAAGGGCGAGTTCCGAGGAAGCCAGAGTCTAGACCCGCACCTTGGCTGGGTCGGGTCAGGTAGCCTCCCCTAGGGTAATTTTAGCTGGAGGACCCCAGAGCGTAGCTAGAGTAGGCTGTGTTCCTCGGCTGTGTTCCTAGGCTGTGTCCCTAGGCTGTAACAGGGTATCAGGACTGTTGGAGTGTTGTATTGTAATAAATAAGTTACCTCTACAAGTGTCTCCGGAACCCATTACACAAGTAAGACTCAAGCACGACATAAAACGCCAGGGTGGGGAGGGGAAGTGGGCGGGGCCTGTAGTGGGAGGGTTAAGAAACTGGAGATGCGGATATGAAGGCAGGCCAAAAGCAGTTATGGTTTTACCTGGTTAATAACATCCTTCCAATGATTGCTCAATCTGTATCCATCTTCCCGGTTGAAGTTATGTCTATGTTTATATATCTGGATGGCTTCATGGACAAACCTTTGATAGTAGCCCGAAGGTTTGCAGTGCACCTTGGTCTCGGAAAAAAAACAATATCACGAGAGCCCACAGCGTTATAGCAATGGTCAGCCACGGCGGAGAAATTAGTTCTGCCGTGTTTCAGATCTGCCTTGTGTACTCTGCCTCGTGTTCTCTCCTTCCTGGCTCCCCCCCCCTTCTCTTGCCTATATGGCTTCTTGTTGCTGCAGCCCCCTTTGCCCATTTCAGCAATTGTTTCTTGCTGTGGTTGTCCCACCTGATGATGGATGCTTGTGTTGCGCCCGAAACGTCATAATTTAATTGATTTCATTTTATACCTAAGTGACTTTACCGAAAGAACCAAAGAGTATGGATCCCTGCAGTCATGGAAAATTCAAATCTAGATTAGATCGGTTATGGTTTTGAAGAGTTGTTTTGTTGCCAAAATGTAGCAATTTAGTTAAGCATGTACATTTTTTTTGTGAAATTAACTTTCGGGCTAATGTTCATCGTGGTGATGATGATACTGTGGGTTTAAGTGACACAAATGTTTACGGTCATGGAACTGCCATTATGTATTTTCATGATAAACTTCAATGTGGAAGAGAGGATGAAGGTAAAATGGCACCAATTTGTATTACATGTGGTACCAGAATAGCAACTGGCCATTCACAATAGCCATTTTACTGGTAGGAACCACCTGGTTCCACCAGCCCACACGGGGTTATTGTGTCCATCCGTCCGGCCGTCATGCATCCAAAAATGGGAGGGCTGGGGCTGGGTGGAGAGGGGAGGGTGGGGAGGGGTTGGGTGGGGAGGGTTGGGAGGGGCTGGGTGGGGAGGGGAGGGTGTGGCTGGGTGGGGGGTGGGAGGGGTGGGCCTGGGTGGGGAGGGGCTGGTCACCCCGTGGTGCCCTTATAAAACTCAATGTTTAACCTACTCACGCCGGCTTGTGCCCGCCCTCACAGTCGGGCATATTTGCGGAATACACCACGCCGCCGTTGACCCTGGCCATTGACCGAGCAACCCAACGTTCCTACCAGCTCCCTCCGCAGGAATATGTTGAATGCCTTCGTGAAACAGCCGTGAAAATGATGCAGAGGTGGCAGCATTAGATTTTCGCCTGATACCCTTCAAGATCGGTGTTTGTGCGCGGTCGCAGGCTGCACCGTTCGGCGGGGTGGTGGCGAGGTGGTGGCGGTGGTGGTGGCGGTGGTGGTGGCGTTGGTGGCGGCGGTGGTGGCGGGGCGGTGGTGGTGGTGGTGGCGGTGGTGGTGGCGGTAGTGGTGTCGGGGTGGTTGCGGTGTTGGTGGCGGAGTGGTGGCGGCGGTGGTGGTGGCGTTGGTGGCGATGGTGGTGGCGGTGGTGGTGGCGGTGGTGGTGGCGGTGGTGGTGGGGCAGCTTTGGCTTCACCAAAAATAATTGCGAAACCAAACTTTCGCGACAGCTTTACGTTTTTTGTTGAGCCACCGATTTGGTGCCTTGGCCGAGTTCATGAAATTCTCTCCCGCACGAGAGATCACGGCACCCATACTCAAGGGGAAGGCTGGGATATGAGCCCAGGAGACGTCAGTTGGTGCTCGTTAAACATCTTGACTAGGAATTAGCATCCCCCACCCCCATTGAGCCTCATACTTCCTTCAATGTATTAAGAGGTAAAGGTGCAGCCATCCCATTGCTTGCTCGTCGTGTTGCCGTTGCAAGGGCCTCCACTCAATGGAGAGTCCCTCTCGATGGTATTTGGCCTACTCTTCCACACTGGCCAGGTGTCTGGGGAACGGTAGCAGTACACCCACCACTCTTATCCCGCGAGTACACGCAACCTGCCAGTCGCCTAGCTGTGGTGACCTCATGCTGCTGGGTGGACAGTTGGTATTAGGGGTGCCGTGGTGGCGTGATGTTAACTACCTTACCTAGTATACAGGAGGTCGTGAGTCCGATTCCGATCCTGACGATTGTATATTTGGAGTTTGCATGTTTCATTCTCCCCGTGGTCGCGTGAGATTTTCTCGTGGTCCGCCGGTTTTTCCCTCCACATTTAGAAACACGCGTTTAGAGTATTTGGCTGCTATACATTTCCACGTGATAAGCCACTTCGTTGAGCTATCATTTGTGGGCAGGTCGCTTCGAGAAAAAGAGCTGAGTGGGCCTTACTTGGTAAAAAAAGGATGTAAAACTCCTTTCGCCTTGTACGTAGCCAACCGTGCTTATCAGAGGTACAGGGGTGATGAGTGTGTGGCGGGGAATTCAAAAACTCGTCCCATTATTTCCACCGCCGAGCCAGGAGATGGAATTGAACCGGCGACCTCTGAATTGCAAGTCGAGTGTGCGAACCGTTACACCATGGCGGCATTTGACTGATTACAAAAGGAAATGTTTTCGGCGAGGTGGTAAGCCAAACAAATCACTTCGTCATGAAGACATCCTTACATAAACAATGATCTTGAGTCTTGACCAAAAATTCTAAGCCAATGTGTAAGCAAATATAGTTAACAAAGTAGGCTGCTCAGACCTCTCCTCATAACCTCTTAGATTTTACTTTATCAATGTTAAAATGCTCACCAATGCAAACCAACAGTGGTTGGTCCTATGGAAGAAATGTGGGCCCCGGCCATAGGATTGTGGAATTTCCAGAATAGGCTCATGGCCACCAACACAGGTGAATAACTCCTCACGATTATTTGAGAATTGTAAACATTTCCATTTTCATTCACGTCACAATTTTCAACCGTGTCATTATGCATCCTATTTTTTCCCCATCATCATCATCATCTTCCATTTATTTAGATTTAGGAATCCAGATTTAACAACAACATATGGCATGTATATTACTTATTAATTTTCAGAGGAATTACTTGTGTTTACTTTTGTTGTGCAGAAGTAGTTATATATTGTAAAGAATTTCGAGGTAGGTCATTGGGATGTTTGGCTAGCACAGTGCTTACTGGGCTCCATTGGCTACCGGTTGCCGAAAGAGTAAATAACGAGGTCGTTCTCATTACACCTAAAGTGCTTGCCACAAATGAACCAGGAGGTCACGGGTTCGATCCAGACTCCGACGCCTGATGTATATTTGGAGTTTGCGTGTCTCTCTCCCTGTGGTCGCGTGGATTTTTCTCCAGGTCTTCCGGTTTTTTCCCCCTCCACATTTAGAATCGACGTGCGTTTAAAGTATTTCCACATGATACGCTGCTCCGTTGAGCTATGATTTGTGGCCTGTTCGCTTCTGAAAAAGAGCTATATAGCTCAGTGGGCCTTACCTAGTAACATTAATATATTCCAGATTTGAAGTTTTCGTGACTGCAAGGATCCATACTCTTTGGTTCTTTCGGTAAAGTCACGTAGGTGAATAAATAAAAATAAATAAATTAAATCACGACGTTTCGATTGCAAGACAAGCAATCATTATGCTGTGGTTGTCACACCTGATGATGATTGCTTGTGTTGCAATCGAAACCTCGTGATTTTTAAATTATTTTTTTCACCTACGTGACTTTACCGAAATAACCAAAGAGTAAAATTTAGATAGTTTAAGTTTCAAACTAAAATAGTTAAATAGTTTTATTATGCAGCCCCATCATCTGAGATGACGTAACACTTACATATTCATTGGGTGGAGGCAGCCAGTGGAACGAGATGTGTTCCACAGCTTGCAGCCGCACCTTAATATCCCTCCCCTTACCATCGCATCTCCCCCATCGTAAACCCTTGATCGAGATAGGTCCTGCAAAACGCAGCCACCAGCCAAAATCTCATCAGCCAAAACCCCATGAGCAAATCGTCCAGCGAGCGTAGCTGGCTGTACACGTAGTGCGCTGCCAAGCGACTTTAATCAAAGCCCCAGACCGCTCGTACATGCTGGAGGAGGTGCAACGACGTCGGTTTGTCATGGGGCCCACGGTGATTAACCGTTGGCCACAACTTACAATATGGCATCTTTCTCATTTTTGGACACATGCGTGAGATGAATGGCTCTTTTGTTCCGCGGGTTGGGAGTTGGATTTGAAAAGCAGGTATAACGCTCTTCCGTAACGAAAAAAAACGATGGCATGGGGTACCATGAGTTCTTTGTGTGAACGTGAAAGTAAAAGGATGGTTTTGTAGACATCTGTGAAAATTAGCACAGGCTCGAAGAGCTGTGTTGGTCATTTGCTCTCAAGATATGCGGGCAATAAAAGGTTATCCGTGATGTGCCAAGTGGGAGTGAAGAGATTGGGGAGGTGAAATACCATAAGGTGTTTTGGTTTTGGCGGGCGGGGAGGGGGTACAGATGCGATCACAAATGTGGCTTTGCATTTTAAAAAAGTCTAAATTCTTCTGTGATCGAGTGCTGGGTTTGTATGCATCTCTACTGATGCTCCTTAGCCAATAATGGAATTTCCAGCTATTGTTTCTCCACTGTTGGATGAAGGCCCCCGAGCAGATCTCATCGCTTCATCTCCACGGTAGTCATTCCCCTCTTTTGGCTGCTATTACATCATCAATCTCGCCCACAAAGATCCTTACGATGAAAATTCTGTCCCGGGATGTATAAGCATCAACTTAAACAAGATGGTAAGTTTATTTTTGAAAAGTGACTGGAATTTAAACCAGTGCAAACTTACACAGATACATTTATTCGAAACATAATTGAAGAAGGTTACATGAATATGGACCCTTTGCTATGATTACAATTATTCATACCCCTCTCGCGATCCACACAACAGTGGCAAGTATCCCCCATGTAGCCTCAACAGGTTGTTGGGGCAAGTGCAAGTTGGGGCAAGTGCACCTATGAAGCCCGGCAGATGCATGAAGGATGATCTGGCCAGCACCATGCCGCCTTTGTCTCACTAATTTTGACGTGTATACACCACACTCGGTAATCATACGCGAGGCTGAGTCCACCTCGGGGATCATCAGAACCGATTCTGATATTCGTCACCAATGTCGGCCATGAACTGGAATCGAACTCGGGACGTCGGTTTCGTAGCGTGGTACATTATCGGCTACACAAACAACAAAGATCCCATTATAGCCTTAACAGACTGTTAGCAAGCAACAATAAAGGCCAGCACGGTACACGAGGGGGTGGGTAGCCAGCACCACACAAAACGGCATTTGTTTTCAGGTATACATTTGAGGCTGAGTCTATCTAGGGGAGACCCAGGAGCGATTCAAATAATCGTCACGGATGTATGGCCATGAGCGGAAATCGAACTCGGGTCGCCGGATTTGTAGCGCAGTGCGCTAACCGCTGCTCTACCGCTCCCCACTACAGAGACACGCACAAACATCCGTACATACGCGCACCCAAAACACAATTGCCTTAATCTTGATTTGAAGTTTTCGTGACTGCAGGAATCCATACTCTTTGGTTCTTTCGGTCAAAGTCACGTAGGTAGAAAAATAATAGATCTATTATAATAGATACTAGCATAAGTACCCGGCGTTGCCCGGGTGAAAAATATATTTCTTAATAACCTTACATATATACACAGATGGGCTGCTACCCCTGCCCCCCCCCCCCCCCCAGCCACGATCTCCTGGGCCGCTGTGCAGTAATATGTACGGCCTATAGTGTGGTGGGGTGTCGAGGCCTAGTACCGTGCAGAGCCTCCGGCCTCGCCTAGATTTCCCACCTGGCTGAGGCTGGGTACCGGGGCCGTTACCCCCCCCCCCCCCCCGCGCTACAATAATACTGTGTAATCGCTATAATTTTATTATCTACCGACCCTATAATAGTAATTGCACACATTGTGGTGGGGGGGGAGTGAAGAGGACGTGAAACTTTGATGAATTTACCTCAGAGTCGCGTGGTGGGTGTCGAGGCCTAGTACCGTGCAGAGCCTCCGGCCTCGCCTAAATTGCCCACCCGGCTGAGGCTGGGTACGGGTGGCATTCCCCCCCCCCCGCGCTACAATAATACTGTGTAATCGCTATAATTTTATTATCTACCGACCCTATAATAGTAATTGCACACATTGGGGTGGGAGGGGAGTGAAGAGGACGTGAAACTTTGATGAATTTACCTCAGAGTCGCGTGTTAATGCGTGCGCATATTTTTAACGGGAATTAAAAATGGCGTCCACCCCGCAGCGAATGCGTCGCTACCCGTTGCCAGGGGCAACCGCCGTCCAATGAAACTGCGTATGGTCCGGCGACACACAGACACACACACAGACAGACAGACAGATTTGCGATTTTATATATATAGATATTATAATAGATATATTCGAAATAACTAAAAGAGTACAACAACTGCCTCTCATCACTGATTGGTGGTGACGTCACTGTAACACCTGTGCCGGTCCTTGTGAGTTGAAGGCCGCGTAGCATGCAACAAGGATGGCTCGCGGGGCAAACCACGGCACAAAGGTCACAACACAAACACAGGTGTTTTGAATTTGCAGACAGTGGCCCATATCTAACTCAGCTGAGAGACATCGGCCGAATTGCCGTGTTGGAAACTTTCTCAAACGTTTTCTTCAGGGTTATTTATTTTTCGTGAAAATTATTTGTGATACTAACTTACACTTCTGGGATGTACACTCTCAACTGATGTCGTGCCAGCAGTAATATTTGTGTTGTTCGAGGTTAAGGTCCAGTGTGATGTTAAAAAGCATTATATTGTGACATAATGTATGATTTCAGTTTATTTTATGTTTTTTTGTTAAATAGTGTTTTAGAAATGTTTTCCATAATTGCATCCCATTTGTGCGACAGAAACCAGACACAGAAAGAACCAGATGTTTTTTTTGTTAATTGCAGAACTCCTGAAATACTTTCAATTGTATAAAGATACGAGAATTAACCCAGCCTTTTGTACAGAGCAAGTGAGAAAAAAGACAACCACAGACTTTCTTTCTCACACACAGACAATAAGGTAACTGAAGCAAACATAAATAATCCAAATTAATCAACAATCCAATTAAACTAAATTTGACTTTATCCCCGTGCCCTTCAAGGGCCTTCAGCAACCATCAGATTGCACTCCACTCAGTTTGGCATTCCTTTGTTATTGTATCTCTGAATAAATAAAGACCTTTATTTCCGAGCATATATTTTACATCCATCAGCTGGTGAATATCTTTATTATTTTTCTGTAATCTGTGGTTGCTTTCTTTAATTACTAATTGTCATCATCTTCACCATCATCATCAGCCATGATCAAGCCACTGCTGGATGAAGGCCTCCGCAAGCTGCCACCACCTCTCGTGATCCTACAATGCAATACTCCACCTGCACGTGAACTCATTCCCTCGCTCCATCTCCTTGGTTAACTTACTTTGGATGCATTCATCAACTCTTTGGCCAGCACTGTTATTATTCCTGGCCATCCTTCCTTCTATAACCGTGTCCTGTGCCATGCCCACTTACGTTTTTTTCCCTACTTATCAATTTGAATGTGAATCATTTAATCGCAACGATTATAGTGGTAATGGCATCTAATGTAATGCAGGCATTTAAATGTATTCTATAAGGTCCAGGATACCTTCACCTTTGTCAACCCATACGGACCATGCAGTGACCAAGTATAATTACCAGTAACTCAATATCTTCGTCAATAACACCGTTCTGATGGCACATTCTATATGTATCTTGACTTAAAGCTTCCGCGAAGCAATCGTCATCAGGTAATCACTGATAACGATTACTTGTGTTGCGATCGAAACGTCGTGATATTTGTATTATTTTTCTATATACGTGGCTTTACCGAAAGACCCAAAGAATATACATAAGTATATTACATATACTCTTTGGTTCTTTCGGTAAAGTCACCTAGGTAGAAAAATATATAAAACAAAAAATAACATATCACGACGTTTCGAGAGGGCTGTTTCAAGTGGTGGCCCTTCATTTTGCTGTGTTCTATGAAATAGGGCAATTGCCCATAAACGCTTCGTCTTGTACAAATTGTGACTTTAGTGCGCCAGTCTTGTCGACGTATGTGTCGCGTGTGTTTGTCTGTGCTTGTGCGACACAGCCAACGCAGCAGCATCGCCAGCAAATAATCCCTTTCACTGCGCGATGCAGTGTGGTCAAATAACCATCACGACTGTCACTGCACGGTGAGGCAGCAGATTCAATTGTCTATTATTTGTTTGTATAATGTTACAATTTGGATGATCGTATTTGCCATTGCTAGTATTCTAAATTCTCGAAACGCCAAATGTCACGTGTGGTCTCCCATGCTCCCACTAACTCAATATATCCCTAAAAGGAAAGTGTGTTGGCCGTGCTGTACAATGTGAAGAACATTATGAGTGTGTTTGTACAGGTCTATTTGCATAGCGTGCCCTAATCAGCCCTTGTGCCAAGTGGGTTAGACACTGTGTGTGTTAGCAGCTTTCCAATAAAAATAATAGCCAGCAGTGTTCTTGAGTGTTTATCGGTATTCCTGATTGGGGGCAGCGGTTGCCTTGCTGGAATAAGTGACCCTTACGTAGATGTAAACTAAACGCATTTTTATTTTACAAGGTAAGACCCAAATGAGCTGTATAGCTCTTTTTGGCGATCACAAATTACGTCTCAACGATTTATTTGCTTGAGAGGCAAAAGCAGCCCGGCATGGTGCTGGAAACCCAACCCCTTCATTGCGGCCTTCATAGGGAGCAGCACTTTCCCCAACAGTGTGTTGAAGCCGATAGGGGGGAGATCTTTTTCTTTGTGTGTATATATACGTGTGTCCCTGAAATATATTGCCGGAACTTCAGTCGCAACGCACAGTTAGATGGGGCTGCAACACGCGGATGCCAGTTAAGTGTAAATCGCGTCTGAGCGCTCACAGATTATACGTCGACGAATTTCTACCGTGTCAATCGCCTCCGCTGGATTTTTTTTCCGCCTGAGGACGACCGCTTGTGTTGCGATCGAAACGTTGGGATTTATTTTCTTTTATACCTACGTGACTTTACCGAAAGAACCAAAGAGTATGGATTCCTGCAGTCACGAAAGCTTCAAATCAAGATTAAACGCAGTTATGTCGGTTTTAATAAACGTATCGTTTTATTGGGTGTCAATGCGTGCTGTGCTCCTATAACGTCTGATTTTGTTGTTGTTGTTGTGTCATGCCTCGGACCGAAACATTATTCAGGATTTCTATGAACAACGGAGGTAGGGGGGGGGGTGCAGTGCTTAACACCCTTGCCCCGCAGCAAGAAGGGTCTGGATTAGATTCCTGATTCGGGCATCTTTCTGTGCGGCGTTTGTATCGTCTCCCCTTGTTTTACCCGTGATTTGTTTACACTGGGTTCTCTTATATCCTACAGCAAACTGAAACAAAACAACCATTCTAATATATATCAGGCATTGGCCAAACGTTCTAATGCTGAGGATTTACCTGCACATTACTCAATCAGGATTACCAACAGCAACAGCGGTGACATCTCCATCCCACTGTCAACACTTTGGCCGGACCCATTCCGAAATAAAAAAAGGGGACTTGAAAATAACAAGGAACGTCAAACGCCGGTCGCAGTGGTCCTCGCGGCTGTGATCAAGCACTCCGGACTGGTAAACGGTTGCCACCTGTCCCGGTTTTCCCAGGACGGTCCCCTTTGTAAGGCAGCTCTTCTTGGAAATCTTCCGTCACCGCCGTCTTCCCGGGTCATTAGAAAGTCCCGGTGTCTGCCAGTCGCGCAACAATGTTCCGCTCAAGACAATCCATTCACGTGTAGTTCCTCCCTTCTTTCAGTGTGTGGAGATATCCTTCGACTTCCCCATGATAAGTCTCGGTTTTATTGTACCTCCAGTGGCACCCAACCCCCTGGTCCCGAGTGTGAGACATTCATCTGCATTTGCTATCACGTGGCCTGCACAATACGGCGAGCTTGAGCCACCCGCAATAGTTGTCCTTAGCATCATCCTTTCAAGAAGTGAATTCCCTACGGGTAGCCTCACCCCAGGCCATAGGAATGTGAAATTTAAACGGCTGGCATGGGGGTATAAACAGTACAGTACGTATATATGTGTAGAGTTGAAGAGCAGGAGGACCCCGTGTTTGTTTGAGCAGGAAATCACTTCGACTTCATCCCCCGGAATTCGCGACGTGAACGTGGACATTGACAGTTTTTTTTCCCCACGGGTAAAATATGCTCGAGGAAGCACACTGGCCATCAACACCCCGAGCCGGGCATCTTCTTGAAGGAAGGGGACTTGAGATTCACACGAGGCTTCCCTAGGTGAGGAATTACTATGAAAGGCAGCAGCAGCAGCAGTGTCGTCGTGACGGGTGCTGCAAGATCACGACCACGTGCGTCCAGTGCTCGCCTAGCTGCATTGGCTTCCGGTTGCCGAACGAATGCGTTGAGTGAGGTCGCATGGCTCACAGGGTTATACCTAGTAAATCAACTGAACTGAACTCATTGCACACACACAAAGGGCGCTCGCCACAAACGGACCACGCAACACCTTGGTTGATCTCGTCAAGGAGCCCGAACCATCACGTTAACTCCGGTCACCCGCGCAGCGGATTTTGGCTTGCCATCGAACACAGACGGTCACTGCTTTCCGGTGCGCTTTTGCGGCCGTCTGGAACGCTCTTCCGTCTGATATTAGGAAGCCACTTGAGCCATGCACTTTTAATTATTGATTGAAAACTATGTTTTGGTAACTGCCTTTTGTGTTTAGTTTGTTGTCCTTCCCCCGCACCTCGTTTTAGCACGGATGGCTTTTGTACGGTGCGAAAGAAGTTCAAGGTACATGCATGTATAGTGATTACTATGGCTTTTACGATTGCATAGTCCAGGCATGGTGGCGGTCAAGGGTGCTACAGGTGCAGCCCTGCAATGACTCGCTCTCTCGCCACTGCTGTTAGAAGGGTCTCCACAAGACGTAGGAGATCTAAAGAGAGGGGGCCTCTAGAGCGAGAGATGTAGAGTGCCGCTTTTAAGACGTTTTTGCCAACTTCTTCTGAGCTGTCTTGGAAGAAGTGGGAGTACTCTCCGTTGACTCCAGCCCACACGAGCTGTCGATCAACTAACCGTGGCGTACCCATTTAAGGTTGGGGGGGAGAGAGTGTTTTAAATAAACTTGCACTGTTATTTCAACAGCCGTAACCTTTGGAATTCAAGTCCAGCGTGCTGGCCATCAGAGCACGGCTTCAGGGTCGCTCGTGTTGCTGGTTAAGAGCCTCTCGTCCAGACACACTGAGAGGCGAGAGTCGTGGGGGCTCTGTGAAGATGAAGCCACCCTTGTCGTGACACACACCTGCAATAATAGAACAACTACCGCAGCATTAATGCAAGGTTCTATGCGCACCATCGGGACACCTAAGGGGCCGTCCATAAATGACGTCACGCGATTTTGGACGATTTTTGACCTCCCCCCCCGATCGTCACACGGCGTCACAAAAAGTCAGCCCCCCTCTCAAATATGACGTCACAAAGCTTTGCCCCCCCCCCCCAAAAAAAAAACATGCTTCAAATCGCTTCAAACTATTTTCATTGTAGTGCGAATTTAATGTGGCGCTGCACTCTGATGTTGTAGGAGAAAACATTTATTAAAAAGTATATTTAATTAAGTATTACGTGTTGTCTATATTTATTTAAATTTGCGCATTTTGATGTGACGTCACATTTCTCAACCCCCCCCCCCCTCGTCACACATCGTCACAAATGTGTGACCCCTCCCCCCTAGGTGCGTGACGTCATTTATGGACGGCCCCTAAACAAAACAATTTTTTATTTCATTTTACCAGGTAAGGCCCACTGAGCTATATGGTAGCTCTTTTTCAGAAGCGACCTGGCCACAAATGATAGCTCAACGAAGTTGGTGGCTTACCTGGTGGACAGTTATAGCAGCAGCCACACACTCCAAACGCGTGTTGATTCTAAACGTGGAGGGAAATACCGACGGACCCGGAGAAAATTCTACGCGACCACGCAGAGAGAGAGAGACGCAAATATACAGCAGCAATCGTATAGCGAGCGACCGGTGTTAGAGTAGGTGCCAGTCCACTACTGGGCATGGCATCCTCTTTATTATTAAAGACGCGGTTGCTCCCCCGCCCCCCTCCCTTTTAAACCCACCCCTGCAGAGAGTAGCCCATAAACCCTGAAATATGGGCTCCAGTCAAGTGTTTATACAGGGAGGAAGCGGGTACGCACGGCCAGTGTGGTGAGGCAGAGGAGCCCCTAATTCTCAAAGTGCGTTCTCATTTCTCGGATTTACTGCGGGAATCGGGACGTTTATCACACACAGGTGTATCTGTGCACGAATGCACGTGCGCATGTGTGCACGCGGCGTAAGAGGTTAGCAACACGCACACTTTGCAAGTATGGTATGCGGTGTAAATGTTTAGCGCACCGCCTTTGATTTCGCAAGGTAGCCTGTTCAATCCGATTTCCCGGCGTGGCAGTTGCGATAATTGGCAGGTTACTTAAAATGCACCCACCAAGTCCACGGTCTTTGTTCACCCAGAAGTCTATGGTGCATGGTCGTATTTGGTGGGGTGAAGTGTGGGTACTCCCATCTCTTGCAAGGAGTCAGGCCAGCATGTAAGACCGGCCACAATGCCCTCTAGAGCTCCCTCGAAGGCCCTCACGCCAGCGGCGGCACGAACAAGCAGCTGCAGGGCTGCCACGCACCTTGACCTCCACACACCACGTGTCTGGGAGCGGTCGCTCAATTGCCAAGGCAATGGCCCTCCGAGCTTGGCGACTCAGGTTTGATTCGTGAGCCTGGTGCATGTGACCAGTGGGAACTTGGCCTGTATCGCAAATACATCAACTTTGCTGACTGTAATTGTTGTTGTTGTTGTGCTATATCAGCATCGGCGTTCGGGACGTAAGGAATGGACGCATCAGAGTTTGAGCACCGTGCAAGACATTTGCCTCCTCGCTCCCTCGTGCATTCGTGTCAGCTTTAATATGTGTTGGCGTTGGTTTATGTAAGCATATGTCGTTTGAATGGGATATCCAGTGTGTTTGTGCGTGTTTGTTTTCATTACATCTCTTCTTGCGTGACAGCAACTTAGGCCCTCGTGAAATTGTTATTGTGAGTGGAGTTGATCGATAATTAATTGAGGTTTTGTGGGTTAGATCGCGTGAACATGAATGTGTTGTTAAACCCGCCACCACCCGACACAGCTAATTAGTGAGGTTTGTCACGTAAATAGAACGTGCCAATTCGTTTCTAGTGCAACACACCGGTTGTGTGTTGGAGGGCAAATCCACAACATTTACAATCTGAGGACTTTATACTCCATTTAATCTTTAAGTGGAGTATATTGAATCTTTAAGTGGAGTATATTTTCGCGGATTTAATCTGCGCTTGTCAGTGAGCCGCATTTCAATTATATGGTAAATTTAACATTTCGCCGTATTAATATTTAATCACGATATATATTCATATATATTTTCTTCCCAGTCTATCTGCCTATCTGTTTTTATTGTAAACAGTGGAAATTATGAAAATATTTATTGGAAGCAGCTGTCAACGCGAGTGGTTTTTTCTTTCTCTCTCTTCCCTCTGTGGCACGTGAATAAACCCGCTGCGTATTGTCAACGACACGACGCAACAACACAATTACACGTGGAGCAGCAGTCAAGCCCTCTCCTCCCCCCACCCCCTCAATAGAAAGACAACGACCCCCCCACCCCCCCGTATAGCCTCAATAGACTGTTGGGGGCAAGTGCTGTTAGCGAGCAGCACCTATGAAGGCCGCCACTGTGGGAACACGAGGGGGTGGGTGGGTGGCCAGGACCACGCCCGACCGCCTTTGTCTCCCCAGTGGCGATGTTTACACACCGCGGCAGGTGGTAATTTTTTAGGCTGAGTCGACCTAAGGGGAGGGGATGTGGCAGGACCCGTTCAGATAATAATCACCGGTGTTGGCCGTGAGAGGGAATCGACTTCAGGTGGCCGGGTTCGTAGCGCAGCGCGCTAACCACCACTGCACTACCGCTCCCCCCGCCAACACACACACAACACTGCACCCAACAATCCAGAGAATATCCTGCACCGAGAGGGAGCCATTCACACGCGCAGCACCGCTGCATGGCTGGCCGATCTCGCGTCTGCGCGAAGCCACATGTGGTTCCGTTTTGGACGAAGCGTCTTGCGCAAATTAAATTGCCACGTTTTTTTTTTGCTGTATCAACATATGTCAGGAACCCTGAAGTAGAGGAGCGTGCCAGATGTGCGTTCGTGCCGCCGCTGCCGCCGTGACTTGATTCGACTCGTTTGCAACAATGGCATGGTGTGTGCGCGCGTTTAGTGTGCGTGCGACTCAAATGGGTACCTGGTGCGGTGTGGTGTAAACGTGGCCACTGGGGAGACAAAGGCGGTCGGGCATGGTGCTGGCCACCCACCCCCTCGTGTGTCGTGCCTTCACAGGTGATCGCTAACAGCACTTGCCCATACAGTATGTTAAGGCTGTACGGGCGATCTTTGTCTTTGTTAGTGTGTGTGTTGTTTGTTGCCGTGGGGAGCGGTAGTGTAACGGTCAGTGCACTGCGCTACGAACCCGGCGACCCGAGTTCGATTCCCGCTCACGGCCAACACCAGAGACGATTTTTGAACAGGTCCAGCGCCTTCTCCTAAGTGAACTCAGCCTCAAAATGAGTACCTGGTGCGGTGCATAAAAACGCATCGCCACTGGGGAGACAAAGGCGGTCGGGCCTGGTGTTGGCCATCCCCCCTCCCCTCGTGTACATATCCGGCTTTCATAGGTGCTAGCTGCACTTGCCGCAGCAGTCTGTTGCAGGCTATACGGGGAGGGGAGGCGTCTTTGTCTTTGCTGTTTGTTGTTGCGCGAACGTGAGCCTCTACAAGGTCACAACACCGCCTCTAATGGACCCTGACTGACTTCTTTTTTTTTCCAGTGGTCGCTGATAAAATGCGAAGCCAGTTTGGCTTTGTTGGCTTGCACGGCACGAAGGCAAGCTGAGATGACCTCCCTGGGCAGCAGATATAATATACACCAAAGTGTTGGCCGTGTGCGTAGTGTGTGAGTGAGAGTGTGTGTGTGTTTTTTTGTAACAAGGTTGTGCTGCTGCTGTCCCTAATTTGCTTTCTGTCGAGTGTGTTTCCTCTCGGCCCGTCTCGCCTTCCATCTGCGAACGACCGCGGGGAGAGGCCGCCACAGGCACGGAAGGGCACCTGCTGTGCGGTTGAGAGACCGAGTGAGAAGCGAGGGAGAGAGGCAAGGAGAGAGGGAGGGAGAGAGGCAGGGAGAGAGAACTGACGAAGACGGTGGGGGGCTGGGGAGGGAGAGTTATGAAGGGGGAAGAGAAGCAAAAGAGAAGAGAGGACACAGACTTTTGACTTTTAAACAACTTTTATTGCCGCCGGCAGCAACAGCACTGAAGGCGATTCCGATATGAAATACACAGTCACCAGCAAAACAAAACAAACGCTACAAATCCACGCGTTGTGGCGCTAGATGCACCGCGTACATCACGCAAGAAAAGGCACGTGGTGGTGGTGGTGGTGGTCATCGCGCACGCCACGGTGACGAGCGAGCGCTACAGAAGGTGAACACGAGGGTGCCGTCCATGCTGGTACAGAGGGTTTTTCCGGCTCCCCAGCGTTCGAAGAGACTTTTTGACTTTTAAACAACTTTTATTTCCGCCAGCAGCAACAGGACACATGGAGCGGGGGAGTGTAGCCAGAGAAATTAAGATGCGGAGTTGACTTGGAAGATGAATAGGGGATCTTCGAGTTGAAATTTTTTTTTATTTTACGGAGCCGTGTTGATTGAGACTCAGTGTAACCATTGACTCTCACGTCCTTCGTGAAAGTGGTCAATAAAATGTAAATTTTGTGGACACACATGCATGCTTAGTAGCGCAATTTGGTGAGTGAGTTACTGAGTGGGTGAGTGAGTAGGTGAGGTGAGTGAGTGAGTGTGATGTGATCTGCATCGGTGGTAGTTGAACATAGCGTGGTGCACGAGACGGTAGCAGTTAGTGTCTGGTAGACCGACTCCTCAACACGGGTGGAGGAATGGACGATTGAATTAGGTCCTGTATTACTGGGCTCGTTTAGACCCAGGAAAGTTCACGATGTTCATGTGAACAGTTGTGATGGTAGGTGGGCTATACGCATGAATATATTTATGCCTATGGGCAACTGTATTTCTATAATATTCAACAGGGGTATGTATCTATCCATAAGACATTTGCTGAATGCAGGCAAGCCCCCCCCCCACCCCTCTTTTATGAGCCGCATGTTTTTTTTGTGAAATTGAACCCCGGTGCAATATAATTAAAGCCCTCTACACAGGCCCTACCATGGAACACGTCAACTCGATGTACAAATACCTGGGCATACGGCCTCATAATCATTCACAATTTGGCACGCGTATTTCGAAACTTCATAGAAAAAAAAGCCGAGTGATGGCTCTTTTTACAGAAACAACTCGTGTTTCTCATTAACCGCTCACCCGCGAGCTCGTGTCTTCCTCATTCCTGCTCATAGTTACGAGGACATCAGGGCGCCACCATGGCGAGATGTTAACTACCTCGCCCGGTATACAGGAGGACGTAAGTTCGATCCCGACCCTGACGCCTGCTGTATATTAGGAGTTTGCATGTTCTCCCTGTGGTCTTGTGGATTTTTCTGCGGGTCCTCCGGTCTTTCCCTGCACGTTTAGAAAAGTGCGTTTAGAGCAGGGGTCCTCAAACTTTTTAAACAGGGGGCCAGTTCACTGTCCCTCAGACCGTTGGAGGGCCGGACTATAGTTAAAAAAAACTATGAACAAATTCCTATGCACACTGCATATATCTTGTTTTGAAGTGAAGAAACAAAACAGGAACAAATACAATATTTAAAATGAAGAACAAGTAAAGTTAAATCAACAAACTTGCCAGTATTTCAATGGGAACTATGGGCCTGCTTTTGGCTAATGAGATGGTCAACGTCCGGTTCCATTTTGTCACTGCTAGTCGTAACAAGTGATGCAAGTGTGCATCCGTTAGTCTAGATCTGGTTGGAGATTTCAAATGTTTCATTCTGGAAAAAGTCTGTTCACAGACATAAGTGCTGCCAAGATGGTTGCCATTTTGAGTGCATGGTTCCTGAGATGAGGATATGTCTCAGAGGGGAGAGATGCATAGAAATTATGAAGGCTGCTTGACTTGAATGCGTCTTTCAGAGAGTCACAATTCTGCAGTCCAGCCAGTTCCATTTGGTAAATTGTATCCACATTTTCAATGTCAATATAAAATGGGTTACGGAAAAGCTGTATGTCCTGTTCATGGAGATGAAGCTCTTTAAATCTAAATTGGAACTCCTTTTGCAATTTTTCCAGTGAATCCACACATGTTTTATTTGGGAATTGCAACCAATGGTTTTTCCGCTAACAGATTTTGAGTTGTGGGGAGATGGCAGAAGTTTTACTCCTTAACTTGTTTGATGAGGAGGCCTAATTTTACTTCAAATGCTTTCTTTTCTCACTTCTCCGACCAAACAATCATATTTATCTTCATGTTGAGTTTCATAGTGTCGACGTAAATTGTATTCTTTGAACACAGACACTATATTCTGGCATATCAGACACACAGCTCTTCCCTTGTACTGCATGAAAAAGTAATCATAAGTCCACTTTTCTTTGAATATCCTACACTCCGAGTCAATTTTTCTCTTTCTTGACATCAGTTTCCTAGGGAGTCAAAATTTATATTAGTAAAATACCAATATATATACAGCGCTACAAAAACAATATACCAGCAATAACTTTGCCCACACAGAGACATACAGACTGCACTGCCCATCAATGCAGTCTGATTGAGGGAACTCCGCTTTTACCCCAGGCTCACACTGGTGCCGGTGCCGGTGCCATTAAAACGTTAATTACACCTGCAGTTTTGTTCACAGATCGCAGTACATCCCCAGCACACAGGAATATCACTGGGAGTGGAGCCGAGGGGCAAGTGAGGGAGCTGAGGGAGGGTTGAGCCAGTCAAGCGCAGCCAGGGGAGGGCTGGCAGCCTTATACCTGGGGGGCAAGTCCAGTCAATTGGCCCATTAAACCATTCACCAGCGCAGCCCAATAAGTGCCCACAGCCGCAGCTCAATCAGTGCCCACCGCCGCAGCTCAATCAGTGCTCACCAGCGCAGCCCAATCAGTGCCCACCACCGCAGCCCAATGAGTGCGCTCCAGCGCAGCCCAATTAGTGCTCACCAGCGCAGCCCAATTAGTGCTCACAAGCGCAGCCCAATTAGTGACCATGGGCCGGATAAATGTCCTCGGCGGGCCGCATGTGGCCCGCGGCCGTAGTTTGAGGACCCCTGGTTTAGAGTATTTAACTGCTATAAATGTCCACGTGATGAGCCACATCGTTGAGCTATCATTTCTGGCCCGGGTAGCTTCTGAAAAAGATCTATATAGCTCAGTGGGCCTTACCTGGTAAAATAAATAAAATAGTTTATAGTGGTTTAGTTTATAATCGTTGGCGAAGTTGTAATATTTGTCGTCACTTTTATATTGTTGTTTAAAAGTTGACGCAGTCTTTATCATTAACAAAGTGAATACAACACCGCAGAGCGAGGTGCGAGTCTGGAAATGTACTTTAGAGGCAGCAGGAGAGAGCAGCAAATCAAAGTTAAAGCACCTATATCTCTGCGCGCGTACTCCCTGCTGTTTTGCGAATGTGCTTTCGTCTTTGCCCAGTACATATTCTTTCTGCAGAAGAACCCAGGGTTCTCTGGCAAGCCACTAAAACGTCCACACTCTCATTATAGAGTACTGAACTAGTAGTTTCAATACAAATGCTCTGCCAGCACGCACATATGTAGTGCATACTACACGGATCAAGCCAATAATATGATGGATTGCCAAAGTGACAACACTACCATAAAGGGAGTGGGAAGCCCTATAAGCCCACGTGCTTTGGCAATTTTGAGACTCTTTTGAATGTATTCCCGTAATATTATCTAAGCTGAGTTCAAAGAAAATGCTCAATGTGGGATTCATTGTGCTGCTGTTGCCGTTGTTGTTGTTGTTGTTTTTCTTCGTGGTCGTAGACGGCGCTGCTCACTGTGCCGTGACTTCTTAGCGTGTGCCTGCTTCTGGAGGCCGATGTTAGATTGGCGGCCTCTCCGCGCGGTCGTTTGCACTTTGACGATGGGAGACAGGCGATTTATTGCCTGCTGAGCCTTTTCGTTGTTTACAGAGCTGTCTTTTTTCAATGATTATTTTGTGATTAAACAACATTGTTTGGTAATCATGCATACCGCGTAGGAATCACGCAAACGACTGCAGCTTAACAAGCACGCGTTTAATCAGCGCGCACTGCCTGCTGCGATGTATTCATCATAAACGGGGACGTTGACAAATGAGACGGATCGAAGGCTGAGAAGTGCACAAAGAGGCGCGGAGCGAAGCATGCTTGGAATTGCAAAGCGATGCGGAAGAAGCGCAGTTGGCTCCGCACGGTGCGAAATAAGTTCAACATACAGTCAGTTCCGTAACGCGTGTTTTCAAAACGCGAATTAGACACATCGTGACGAATGCGTTAGGAAACACATTTCTTATAACCAGGGTCGGGATCGAACACACGACCTTCTGTATACCGGGCGAGGTAGTTAACATCTCCTAGCCACCGTAGAGCCCTTAGTGCAGTGGTGTTGACAAGCACTGTGTAATGAAACGATTGAGCGATCCCTCGCACGCCCTCAGCGTACTCACAGCGTGCACGGTAAGCCGGTCGAGGAATCATCCTTAACATTCTAAAAACATGTCTGTGTTTTATATTTATCAGCACTACAGCAAACATGGAAACTGTAAACGAACTGCACATTAAAGTGATCTATTTTTTTAAACGTCTGTTACACAGGACAAACCCTTGCAATGTTAGCTGTTTGTTTATGCCGCAGATATAAATCAAGATCCACATAAGCGAGTGGGAACTAATGAATATTATTACAAGGCAGCATCAGTCGTGAATCATCACTGGAAATGTGATTGCTGCATTCCCCACAGCTAGAACATGGATCACACGATCCAACAGCGTCTGAACCTCTAATTCGTGGCCAAAAATCGGCGACAATCAGCCAAGCTTCCACAGAGGCTACTGAATGGCATCATAACCTTGACACCCCACACAGGTAATGTTGCTAACTCTACCTTACCACACCCTACAGTAGCGGTTCTTTACCTGGGGCGCACGCCTACCCTGTGGATGCGAGATGCCCCCTTACCTGGGGGATGCGAGACATGGCCAGATTTGATTAGAAGGCAAATAATCGAAAACACTAATTTGGCACGGGCATTTACAACTACTTTCTTTCATCAAAGCGTTGTATTTATCAACAATGTACATTTGTTTTACCATTGCGAACCAGAGGGGTGCAAGGCTGCATTAAAGGTTAAGAACCCAGTGGCCTACACGATGGCCTGAATCTCTGCACCTACTTGACCGGGAGTAATGCGGCACACATGGTATGATGATCCGTGTTATTGGTGGCGGGAGATGAGGAGACATGGTCCGAGATGTGACGATATGTGATTGGCGCCCGAAATTGAGGTGACGAGGATAAGGGGAGGGGCAGCACATGGGTGGGGTAGGGGGGGTAAGAGGGCACTTCAGAGGAGGGACGAGGTGAGGAGAGAGCTGTGGATGAAGGAGGGAGCTGTGGATGAATTAAGGAGCAGTGGATAAAGGAGGGAGCTGTTGATGAAGGAGAGAGTTGTGGACGAAGGAGGGAGCTGTGGATGAAGGAGAGTGCTGTGGATGAATGAAGGAGCAGTGGATAAAGGAGGGAGCTGTTGATGAAGGAGAGAGTTGTGGACGAAGGAGGGAGCTGTGGATGAAGGAGAGAGCTGTGGATGAATGAAGGAGCAGTGGATAAAGGAGAGAGCTGTTGATGAAGGAGAGAGTTGTGGACGAAGGAGGGAGCTGTTGATGAAGGAGAGTGCTGTGGATGAAGGAGAGAGCTGTGGATGAATGCAGGAGCAGTGGATAAAGGAGGGAGCTGTTGATGAAGGAGAGAGTTGTGGACGAAGGAGGGAGCTGTGGATGAAGGAGGGAGCTGTGGGTGAAGGAGGGAGCTGTGGATGAAGGAGGGAGGCTGTGGGTGAAGAAGACAGCTGTGGATGAAGGACAGAGTTGTGGATGAAGGAGAGAGTTGTGGATGAAGGAAAGAGCTGTGGATGAAGGAGGGAGCTGTGGATGAAAGGGGGAGCTGTGGATGAAGGAGGGAGCTGTGGATGAAGGAGAGAGCTGTGTGTGACGGAGGGAGCTGTGGATGAAGGAGAGAGCTGTGGATGGAGGAAGGAGCTGTGGATGAAGGAGAGAGCTGTGTGTGGCGGAGGATGCTGTGGATGAAGGAGGGAGCTGTGGATGAAGGAGGGAGCTGTGGGTGAAGGAGGGAGCTGTGGATGAAGGAGAGAGCTGTGGATGAAAAGAGGGAGCTATGGGTGAAGGAGGGAGCTGTGGATGAAGGAATGAGTTGTGGTGAAGTAATGAGCTGTGGGTGAAGGAAGGAGCTGTGGGTGAAGGAGAGAGCTGTGGGTGAAGGAGGGAGTTGTGGGTGAAGGAGGGAGCTGTGGATGAAGGAGAGAGCTGTGTGTGACGGAGGTGGACTAAACGGACTGGTGCCCTTACCTCTCTTTGAGTGCTGGTGAGGAGAGTGTCCTCGACACAAAGAAGTCATGAATGATGTCTGAATCGATCCCAGGTCTCCCCACCCTTACCACCCTGTCCTGACCACAGTGGTGAAGTATGGTCAAAATAGTCCTCACATCCGACATGGCACAAGGAGGCCTTCTTCATCCAGCAGTGGAACGACAATGGGTGGCATTATTAGTAATTAACAATTTATAGCAGTGCTCTTCATTGCAAGGCCTGCGTGCCACTGCCAGCCGCTTGTGGCCTTGAGTGTGGCACCCCGACAATACACAAATGTGAAAACATTTGTGTATTGTCGCGCTGCCAACCCCCAATGGTTTCAAATATGCGGCAGCCCTCACACTGATGATGTTTTATCAGCAAAAAGCGCCTAGCCCCCCCCCCACCACCTCTGAAAACGAGTGAACAACACTGATATATAGGATAAGGTATTGAGGAAGGCTTTTACTATGAAACGTTGACAAGCACGATTTAGCAAATCGTGAAAGTATGATCAGGGTAAATGTGTGCATGAGAAATAGTTCAGGAATTGCTCGAGAGGGATAGCGCTTGAGCTCCGTTATGTAAACATCCCTCTTTAAGCGATCCATCAATAGTTCCCGCTCGCACATACTAACACACATGCACAAATACAAAGATCCCCCGTATAGGCTTAGCAGACTGTAAGGGCAAGTGGTGCTAGTGAGCACCTATGAAAGCCGGCACTGCACACGAGGGGGTGGGTGGCCAGCACCACGCCCAACTGCCTATATTTCTCCAGTGGCGATGATTTTGCATACTACAACAGGTACTCATTTGAGGCTGAATCGACCTAGGGAATGCCCAGGACAGATTCAAATACTCGTCACTGGTGGTGGCCGTGAGCGGGAATCGAACTCGGGTCGCCGGGTTCGTAGCACAGCGTGCTAACTGCTGCATTACTGCTCCCCACTCACATGCACATTCACACACACACGTGTTCACCTTGAGTTGCGCCTGGTATTCATGTAGAAGAACTCCTGCAATGGATTGCTCGCGCCAATATAAACACACACAAAACTATAATTTATCCTGTGGTGGAAATTCCACATTCCTATTGGTAGGGGCGAGTTCATTCATCGGACAACCACTGTTGACTTCCCGTCACCAAGTGACATGACTGTAATTGTGTTGACCCCAAAGGGATGATGAGCCGAGTCAACTTCAGACCAGGATTTAAACTCGCAGCTTTTAAAATGCGAGCCAATTAAACTACCATTGAGACAATGTTTAGCTCTGTATATAAACGCCGGCCTCCTATGTTATGAGGATATGATGAGGTTATCAATATTTAAATCTGTACCAACGTGGTTTTTTCGCCACTCTATTACATTTGTTTCAAATGTAGCGTCTTTTGGAGTATTTTGCATGTGCGTGTTATTAACTCAAAAAAACAATTAAATATTTTAAAACAAACGTTGATACATTGTTGTAGCTGTTAGACATCCCGAGTGTTGCGTAACCATTGAAATATTATTCTAATCTTAAATTTCGCTCAAAGTTTGGACGCAATCGAGACGATTCAGCAAACTTTTCGCTCGAATTCAAGCAATAAACGGGACACGCGTGGTACTTTTCCAAGTGACACTGAATTTGGCTCCGCGCCTCTGAGTCACGGTCATTCGCTAAATAATTGTGCTCCGCTATCAATCGCATCGTTTTATTACTGTTATTAATTATGGTGGCACGTGTCTCCAGCGAGACCAGCAGTGAAATTCCACGTTTTAAATGACAGCCGCCATTTCGCCCACGTGAATACCACTGTTGTGACGTCGCACGAAGTGACACGCATTTTTATTCTTCTCCAAACGTATTTTTTTAAATAACAAAACGATTCAGGTACACAACACACATTACGGATGAGAGTGCAACGGGAAAATCTGTCTTAACAAGTGAAACTCATTTGAGTGGCCCCGCACACGGATGAAGATGATGGGCCTGAGTTGACTCTGACCAAGACTCGAACTCGCAACGATTCCAATTGTGATTTGAGTGCCACCCAGCGGAGACAAACTTATACGAGGTAGAGGTGCAGCCCTACAACTGTTTGCGCACACCACTGCTAATGGGTGGGCTTGCACTACGGGGAGCTCGATAGAACCCCACTACTAGAGGGCAACTGGCCTCATATTCCGCACATTTACTCTCCGTGAAATTCGGCTAATGCCTACTCTTGAACACTTTCTCGCTTGGGTGATGTTGCCATAGGGCAGTGATAAAACATCATCAGTGTGTTGGCCGCCACACATCTGAAACCATTGTTGGGTTTGACAGCACGATGACGATGATGATGGGGGTGTTTTCACTTTTTGTGTATTAACCTTGATTTGAAGCTTTCGTGACTGCAGGAATCCATACTCTTTGGTTCTTTCGGTAAAGTCACGTAGGTAGAAAAATAAATCACTGCGTTTCGATCGCAACACAAGCGGTCGTCCTTAGGCGGAAAAAATAGAATCCAGCAGTGGAACTGCTGAACTTGTATTGTCGGGGGGGGGGGGTCGTACGCCAGGGGCTGCACTCAAGGGCATCAGGGGCCTTGAGTGGCCTGCGGGCCATGCAATGAGGAACACCCCTGGAGGGCAACAACGGTCATCTTGCACCGAGGTGGTGGAGCCAGGTGATTGCGAGAGGGGGAGGGGAGCGGTTGAATCATCGCTGTGACGATGCCTGCTGCTCCGTGTTTGCGCATCGGGCATCGAGTTCCACGTTTTGTGTTCTGGGTGAACTCAGTCGCACACCGGAGTGTCTTTAATTTCTCATTTGTACATCATCATCATCATCGTCTATATCAAGTATCCCCATCTGCTGCTGCTGCTGCGGCAATGGTTTGTGCATTGGATGCGGTTTAGGCAATGGTGGAGCCAGGATTTTCAGGTCGGGGGGGGGCAACCCCTCCAGCAATGAAAAATGATAAAGGAGTTCTTAGTAAGTAAGGGCTTGTCCCTTGCTTTCTTACTCGACGCGTGTGCGGCGATGGCGCAGCCATCGATCGAGGGTCGAATTCGAACCGTGTTGTGTGATCGGCATCGCGCTCGCTGAAGTTGAATGCCTTCAGGGAAGTCGTGTACTGTGTACGCAACTGCGCACAATTCTGTGAGTCACTTATAACTGCTTTGTCGTTACTATTGTCCTATCATCTCATAGAGTCCCTGGCACGTAATAATATGATACGCGGTGGCAGTGGGGGTCGCAAAATGCCGATTTATAACTAATAAACCTCAATGATCCGATCGAAATTAGGGATTTCGATCGTATCACTAGGGGGGCATGTACCACCCCCCCCCCCCCACTGGCTCTGCCAGTGGGTTTAGGGGTTGTGTCTGAGAAGCTTCGCTGAAGGTAGGGGATGTTCTGCGTCGGGATCTCTTAACCCCTGCCATGACTGCAACGCATCGATAGCTGCCTTCGTATATTGAGCCTTCATGGCACTACAATTGTGCACGTATTGCACATCCGAATATTCAAATACACACTTACACTTAGGTTGTACATACTCTTCACACTGCAGCGTCGAAGGTTTGCAAGTGCGCTGGGTGGGTGTGTGGGTAGGTGGTAATGGGTGAGACGATGGGGCTAAGGAATGGATGAACTTCAGAAACATGAGAATCTTTATTTAGCCAGTAGGAATCCCACGAGCAATAAAGCTTTTTTTTTTGTCACAGATGTCCAGCAGGGGCGGGTCAGAAAGTTGCAACAACAAACAACACGAAAACACGATAGGAGTGCAGAGTAAAGGACGGACAAGCAAATGACCGAGCAAAAAAAGACGTGATCAGAGAGATGCCCTTCCACTCCCTCGATGTACAATCCTTGCTCCCTCGGCCCCACCACCCACTCCTTCCAATCGCTCCCCATTGTGCCCCCCCCCCCGCCGCGCCCAGCCCCCCCGCCGCGCCCAGCCCCCCCTATTTATATAGCCCACGTCTGAAGGCCACGGTGGTGATGACGGTGCGTATCGCAGCTTGCCGGTGACAGCGAATCGGCGGCTTGAGGCGCTAATGAAGACGTCTTCTTCTTCCTCCTCCTCCTTCTTCTTCGTCGTGGTCTATCCGGGACTCTGGCGAGCGGTCGCGTTCAAAGAAGCAACAAACGATGCCAGAGGCGCTCGCGTCAGATGGCTTAATTACCTCGTTGAAAGGTGATTAGCCTCCAGCTGACCTGTGCGCCAAATTTCAAATATCCGCCCATTAATCGTCATACGATGCCCCTCCTCCCCTGCCCGTGCAAATCGTTTTCGTTTTATATATTTTTTTGGTTTCCGTTTTCCCCTTCTCCCTGCTTTCCCCGGGTTTGTACATCGCCGGGTTTGTACATCACCCCCGGGTTTGTATACTCCAATGTGCACGCGCACGTGCTCGCGCGCGCGTGTGTAACGTTTTGCGGGGCGGGGGTGGTGGCACTGCTGCCCGTTAATGATACAATTGCGCTGGGAACTAATTTGCGAGCCGTTGATGGATCACTTACACGCTTTTGGTTTCTTGCCTCAGTCGTGGCCGAGTATTTTCCCCCCTTCTCTCTCTCTCGCTCTCTCCGTTTCCACTGCTGGGCGTGACTCAATGAAGCTTCTCCCGCTCCAACTTTGGTGTTTGGCCCCATGCCTCTCTCTCTCTCTCACACGCACGCACGCATACGTGTATCGTGAAATAATGCAACTTGCGCCCTCAAGTACATATCTATCAGCAGCTTCATTTTCTCAAATAAAAAAAAAAGATGTGATATTATAACAGTGTTTTTTTTCCTCTCCTACTGAAAGAGACGTGACTTCACAATGCTTGCACTCTCTCTCTCTCACACACACATATCTCCCTCTTAGCCTGGACAAACTTGCAGACCCAATTATTGCTTGTAAGCACCAATTATATCTACTGTATAGATATTCCTTCTTTCTTAGTATGGCAAGGTGAAAGTTGCGTGATTCACAAATTGGTTTCTGTTGAATTTTGATTTAAAGCTTTCGTGACTGCAGGGATTCATCTTCTTGGTTCTTTCGGTAAAGTCACGTAGAAGGGAAGTAATAAAATAATAAAAATAAAACATAATCAAATAATTCTCACGACGTTTCGGCTACAACGCAAGCAGCCGTCTTTAGGTGAAGAATGAGACACTACCAAGCTAGGAGCTTATATATAAGCTGGGTTGGAGGTGGAAGAGCGCCTTAGCAAAAAGAATGTGCATATGAAGAGGAATTTAGCATATTCATGGAAATGCGTAGGAGGTGGGCGGGGGGTTTCAAAGTAATATTATGCCCATGCATTATGCAGGATCAGCAGCACCAAGGGGGGGGGGGGGGTGCAGGGAGTAGCATTAACAAAGGAAAGGAATGTTAATGATATGTAGCTGCAGTTACTAAACAACCACGAAGAAAACTAAAGTATAAACTACATAAAAAACTAAAGTATAAACTGCATAACACCATCAGTATACTTACTATACTCTACAATAAGCTGAGTTACTAACAGCAAGTAATACATTACAATTCTACGTCGTAAAAATTATATAATATGCTTCCATCTAAACTATATTCTCTTACATCACACGAGCATATACCGTACTATATACTGCCATAGATAAACCCAACATTAAAATATATACTGTATTGCTATAAACCTTATACATTTTAATAAAACACTACGTATTATTTTACCCACCCTAATGTGTATCTAAATGGTTTATTACGTCCTTCCAATGATTGCTAAGCCAGAATCCATCTTCTCGGTTAAAATTGTCTCTGTGTTTGTATATGTGGATCGCCTCATGAACGAATCTCTCATGATTGCCAGATGGCTTGCAGAAAACCTCTGTCTTGGAGAAGTCAATGTCATGTGAGCCCACTGAGTTGTAACAGTGATCTGCCACGGCCGAGGTGTTTGTCCTACCGTGTTTCAGGTCAGCTTTATGTTCACGGATGCGGTCCGAGACATGTCGTTTGGTTTCCCCAATGTAACTGCTACCACAGAGGCAACTTAGTTTGTAGACGCCAGAGTACTGTATGTCTGGAACCACATATTTTACAGACGGTACCAGATCACGGATTTTATGTACTGTGTTGAATCGGACCTGGATCTTGTGTTTAATCAAGATTTTGGAGATCTTTTTTGTGACCCCAGCAATGTAGGGTAAGGTGATGGTCTTGAAAGGCTCCTCAACAGGATCCTTCTTGATGGTTGGAGTGATGGCTTTGCGGATTGTGTAGTCGGAGTAACCATTAGCCTTAAGAGCTTGGCGTACGTGTTTGAGTTCACTGGAAATGTGTCCATGGTCGGAGATGCATTGGGCTCTATGATATAGAGTCTTGATGAGGGAATTCTTCTGGGATGGATGGTGGTGGGAATCCGGTTTTAGGTAAGCATCCGTATGGGTGGCTTTCCTGTAGACAGAGTAGCTCATTGAACCATCAGGTCTCCTTTTGATTAGGACATCCAAAAAGGGTAGCTTGCCATCTTTTTCGACTTCCATGGTGAATCTGATGGCTGGGTGTATGGAATTGATGTGGTCGAGAAATTGGTCTAGAGCAGGCCGGCCATGTGGCCAGATGACAAAAGTGTCGTCTACGTACCTCTTCCATAAGGTCGGGCGTAGAGTGGCAGTCTGGATGGCGTCCGTCTCAAATTTCTCCATGAAGATGTTGGCTACAACCGGAGATAGGGGGGAGCCGATTGGGGTGCCCTCAGTTTGCTTGAAGAAAGTTTCATTCCAGGTGAAGTATGTATTGGTTAAGCAGTGTCTCACCAGGAGGGGTACCCCAGCATTCAGTCATTGATGAAAACAAGTCTTCAATGATTGCGATGGTGTCAGGTACAGGAACCTTGGTGAATAAGAAAACCACATCAAAACTTACAAGCAGGTCGTCTGGGGACAGGGCAATCCCCTTGATTGTCGATACCAGGTCAGTAGAGTTTAGTACCGCAGAGGTGGTTTTTCCAGTGAAAGGCCGTAGGATTTCAGACAAAAAACGAGCCAATTTATAGGTGGGGGAGTTGATAGTAGAGACAATGGGACGAAGAGGTGTATCTTCTTTATGTATCTTTGGCAAGCCGTATAATCTTGGTGGTATAGGGTGGTTTATAGCAATACAGTATATAATTTAATGTTGGGTTTATCTATGGCAGTATATAGCAGAGGTGGGACAAAGTCATTGTTATGCAAGTCCAAGTCGAGTCGCAAGTCATCAAATTCATGACTCGAGTCTGACTCGAGTCCAAGTCACATGACTCGAGTCCACATCTCATAGGTGGGACAAAGTCATTGTTATGCAAGTCCAAGTCGAGTCGCAAGTCATCAAATTCATGACTCGAGTCTGACTCGAGTCCAAGTCACATGACTCGAGTCCACACCTCTGGTATATAGTACGGTATATGCTCGTGTGATGTAAGAGAATATAGTTTAGATGGAAGCATATTATATAATTTTTACGACGTAGAATTGTAATGTATTACTTGCTGTTAGTAACTCAGCTTATTGTAGAGTATAGTAAGTATACTGATGGTGTTATGCAGTTTACACTTTAGTTTTTTTATGTAGTTTATACTTTAGTTTTCTACGTGGTTGTTTAGTAACTGCAGCTACATATCATTAACATTCCTTTCCTTTGTTAATGCTACTCCCTGCACCCCCCCCTTGGTGCTGCTGATCCTGCATAATGCATGGGCATAATATGACTTTGAAACCCCCCGCCCACCTCCTACGCATTTCCCATGAATATGCTAAATTCCTCTTCATATGCACATTCTTTTTGTTAAGGCGCTCTTCCACCTCCAACCCAGCTTATATATAAGCTCCTAGCTTGGTAGTGTCTCATTCTTCACCTGAAGACGGCTGCTTGCGTTTTTAGCCGAAACGTCGTGAGAATTATTTTATTATGTTTTATTTTTATTATTTTATTACTTCCCTTCTACGTGACTTTACCGAAATAACCAAGAAGATGGTTTCTGTTACGCGAGGTCGTGTAAAATTGTGTGTTGTAAACCCTCCTCCGCCCGACACAGCCAACCTGATAATGCTTGATGTGATCGGCGGCGAAACGTCGGTGCCCATATAAATGTTGTTTAGATTCCTCTCTAACAACAACGGTGGTGCGGCGCTGAAGTTGTACCGTGCGCCTTTTGGCGTCATCTGGTCCAACAACATGTGAGACTAGGCTCTAAGAAAAGCTGTCTCGGGTGTGGACCAATCAATTTCAAGGACAGTGCATACATTATCAGAGTTGTGTTTTTTTTGTTTGCATTCCGACCGCAGGTATTGTGGTCAATGCAAACATGACTCCTTGTAAAAAAAGGTGTCAGTTTTGTTGCCAGATAAAAGGGTAAAAAAACTATTATCATATTTTGCTCATGGCAAAGGAGGTTCCAAAGGTTGTACCGTGCAATCATACATTAGGCCCACCTTTGATTCACGTGACACTTTTATTGATCGACTGCGCCGGGTGGATGAGAGTTTACGACAACACATCTTGACAACGACCTCACCCGATAAAGAAACCCATCATGCATCGTGATATATCGGTCGTGGAAACCTACGCGTAAAATGAAACGTGTCTGTCAGAAACCTTTGCACGCAATGCATGTTCGAACAACACAATGAAAGCTATCAACTGGATACCGGACATTGGCTCGTCGCATGTTCGGTCTGAATATATACCAACATTATATATCAACGTTATATACATTTATATCAATGTTATGTACATATATTAAACTTTTTTCGCACCGTACGCGGTGCCGGATTAAGCTAAAGCGGGGCTCGTAGCGTATGTTATAAAGGGGCCCTAAATAAAAAAACACATGAATAATAAAACACACATTATTTTACTTGCATAGTAAAGTAATTGTATTTTTACATTTTCTATACAGCCAGATAATACGACAAATCGCTAACCTTAAACACCCAGTCGTCCATAACAGTTGAATGCGGTATAGTACTATATTAATAGAGCAAGTGTAGAATCACTGAACCGGAATTGATAGCTTGAAAGCATTTAGCGCGGAGCCCTTGAAAGTGCGGGGGCCGTAGCATATGTAGCTACTACATATGCAGCTACTACATAAGTAGCTACTACATATGTAGCTACTTTTGTTTACTGGGATAATCCGGCACTGACCCTACGTAGCCAACCGTGCTAATCGGAGATGCCGGGGGAAGGGACAGCACATTCAACACAAAAAAGCAGTTCGAAAGATGCAGTATGCGTTTTTAATCTGGATTGAAAACGGTGGTGGAAACCGATGCTGCTCAGCTCCCCGGTTAATTCCCGGGTTGCATCCAGGTGTTGTGTCGCCACGATGTACGACGTCTCGCTGCGCGCGCCAGGAGCTTCCAGTTCCCGAAGAAGCTCCCTGCCGGGGGGGGGGGCGTGGAGCGAAACGTCGGACACAGTGCCCAACTACACGCGGCGCAGTCCGAACAAACAAAAAAGACAGTGGATGAGCCACGACCACCGCCACCACCACCACCGCCACCACCGCCGCCACCACCGCCACCGCCACCGCCGCCACCACCGCCACCACCGCCACCGCCACCACCGCCACCGCCACCACCGCCACCACCGCCGCCGCCACCGCCACCACCGCCACCGCCACCGTCGCCGCCACCGCCGCCGCCACCACCACCGTCACCGCCACCGCCACCACCACCGCCGCCGCCACCACCGCCACCACCGTCACCGCCACCGTCGCCGCCACCGCCGCCACCACCGCCGCCACCGCCACCGCCGCCACCGCCACCGCCGCCGCCACCACCGCCGCCACCACCGCCGCCACCACCACCGCCGCCACCGCCACCACCACCGTCACCACCGCCGCCGCCACCGCCGCCGCCACCGCCGCCGCCACCACCGCCACCGCCACCACCACCGCCACCACCGCCACCACCGCCACCACCGTCACCACCACCACCGCCACCACCGCCACCACCACCGTCACCACCACCGCCACCACCGCCGCCGCCACCACCACCGCCACCACCGCCACCGCCGCCACCACCGCCACCACTGCCACCACTGCCACCACCGCCACCACCGCCACCACCGTCACCACCACCACCACCGCCGCCGCCACCACCACCGCCGTCACCACCACCGTCACCGCCGAGTACGCCGCCGCACGAGCGGAGGGCGCAGGAGTTCGCTTCTCCGCGCTCCGCTCGACTCCCCAGTTCAGCTGCTGGAGACACCGCGACGCCTCGTCCCACTGATTGCCACCGGCTCGCCTGTCTCCACGACACACGCTTCACATAGAAGCGACGCGCGCGGCAATATTTGTTTACAATTCGTGAAAGGTTTCGTGGAATTGCGTTCGCTTGACCCCCTCCAACCGCTGGATGCGCTGTGTTTAGCGCAATGTAAAACAAAGAAAGAGTTGATTCTGAATCTTCACAAATTGTTGAATCCTGGAGGGGGGGGGGGGGTGTGAATTACTGTTCCACCCCTTATTAACCACACGTAGGTCGTGTTCCGTGGGCTAAAGTGTGGATACCTTTTGAATGGAGTCAAGTCTGCATGAACCACACACGTACTGGTGGTGAACATGCAAACAATCTTTGGTAATGTATGGCATTGCTTTTGAAAACTGATTGGTCTACACCAGAGACAGCCTTCTTTATGGCCTTGCCTCACCAGTGTCAGACGGGAGAACGCCAACAGGCGAACAGTACACAGACACATTTTGATTTAAAGCTTTCGTGACTGCAGGGTTTCATATTCTTGGTTCTTTCGATAAAGTCACGTAGAAAGGAAATAATAAAATAATATAAATATAAAACAATACAAATTCTCACGACGTTTCGACTGCAACACAATCAATCATCATCAGGTGTGAAATCCACAGCAAGAAAAAAACATTCTTAATAAAACATGCTCTTATTATAATATTGTCTGGTCGACTGTATGATCAGTGTGTGTTTATCTTTTCGCCGCAGGCATGTGTGGTGAATGTAGACTTGATTCCTTCCAAAAAGTTATCTATTTGATTCAATCTTGATTTGAAGCTTTCGTGACTGCAGGAATCCATACTCTTTAGTTCTTTCGGTAAAGTCACGTAGGTAGAAATACATCTATTTGGTGTTTGAACATCTTAACACCTGTTTTATTTCCGGGAAAGGGTAAAACCCGTTCTTAATTTTCACACTTTCATACTGGCAAATCAGGGCCTCGTGATAGAACTGGGACAAGGCACATGGCGCGGAGCTCGCTTTGAGCAGGGAGAGAGATTCTCAGTTTCTTTCGCCCTGATTTATTGCCGTGGGCTCGCTGCCCAGTTGAGCAACAGCGCACTCGGGCAAATAAAGTGATTAATATTGCGGTCGTTAAACAAAATAAAGGGGAAAGAAATGTGCATGTTTGTAGGGAACGTAAATATTTTGACATCGGCCTTCAGATGTCACCGTGTGCATGGGCACGCTAAACAAAGGGTGCTCTTCAATTGCCCAGGCTCCGCTGCTCCGTGCGTGACGCTGAGTCAACAATCCGTTCGTACGCCCTACGCAGCTGGGCTTTTTGTGAGTTGAAAAAATTACGAACAATGTATACACTTTGGGGGGGGGGGGGATAAATTATATATCCCTACTTCATCCCTCATCTTCTCTGCTCGGGCACGCGCTGGCTCCCCTCTGTCTATGTCCTCCACAGCAGCTGTTCAGAGTTGTGTTTGGAAACGATGGTGGTCGTCTATGTTGGGTTTTCTTTTGGCGTTGCTGAATATGCCAAACGAAACATTTTGGAATTGTTCGATCGCCATTTATCTACTTTATAGGCAACGTGTTTGGTGCTTTTTTTTGCGCAATTATCATTGGACTGTGATGTCCTCTGTGGTGAGCAATCATTTCCACCTTCAGCAGCCAGCAAAACACGCAATAGTAAAGCAGATTTTGTTTTTATAAATTACATTGGAATTGGCCAAACATCCCATGCTGTGCATTCCAGCAATTGAGTCCCAGTTGAAGTTATTCACAGTAAAATGTTCCAATTATGGTGTAATAATACTAACGATGCTAATGTCTTAAATTATAGACTTCATCATTGCGGTGTCAAGATAACTCAAACAGCTATGTAAAATTACTAAACCAGCTGCACTGAGATCCTAGGATCCTAGCTTTTCCTCGGATCTCGGCAATCCAAGCAACAGCCGTATGATTAAAAGAAACTGTCAAGGTGCCTTTGGTAGTCACAGATAAGTCACCGACAATTACACGCGAACAACCGTTGGGATATTTGATCTCAGGGCGCCACGGTGGTGAAATGTTAACTACCTCGCCTGGTATACAGGAGGTCATGGGTTCGATCCTGACCCTAATGCCTGTATATTCAGAGTTTGCGTGTCTCTCTCCCCGTGGTGGCGTGGATTTTTCTCCGGGTCCTCCAGCTTTCCCCTCCACATTTAGAATCAACACCACGCATTTAGAGTATTTGGCTGTTATCAATTCCCACGTGATGAGCCACTTTTTAAAATTATCATTTGGGGCCAGGTCGCTTCTAAAAAAGAGTTATATACCTTAGTGTGCCTTACCTGGTAGAATATAAATGTGTTTACGTGGATAAACGTGTCTGAAGCCAGCCGGGTGGCTCGTATGTACGTGTGTATGTACGTTGAACTTCTTTCGCACTGTATGTAGCCAACCGTGCTAATCGGAGGAGCAGGAGGGGAGGTGGGAAGGATACCAAACTAAACACAGACAAAAACAGTTATTATGATAAGAGTTTTCAGTCTAGATTTAAAAGTGGCTTCCTCATATTGATAGGTGGAGTGTTCCAGACGGCTCGGCGTTAGAACAAGTGGGAAAGATTGCGAGTTCAACTCTTGTTTTGAGGTTGACTCAGCCCATCATCTCTCCCTCCGGGGGACGATAAAGTGAGTACTATTTTGTTATCTCATGGAAAGGCTTGCCCGCGCCAAAGGATTGTTCAATTTCCACCAGAAGATCAGGCACCAATGCCTCAATGCTTACTTGAGCAAAAAAATCACTCCGACTTTATTTTTTTTTTTACGCGAAGCAAACCACTGTTTACGGAGCACGGAGTGCTGCGTCGTGTCGGGTAACAGCGGCCTGTTGGAGTGACCGCAGAAGCGCTTCGCTCGTGTCATCTCTCCGGGCTAATCTCTGACACGCGATGCACTGCTGACTGCGTGAAGGTGCTCCTCTGGCTGAGAGGGTCCCAAAAGGACTTCCCTCTTCGATATATCGTACGACTCGGCACTTTTGTGGGTTAACTAAATACGTGCAATTTTTCGATTTAAAACTTTCGTGACTGCAGGGATTCATCTTCTTGGTTCTTTCGGTAAAGTCACGTAGAAGGGAAGTAATAAAATAATACAAAAATAAAACATAATAAAATAATTCTCACGACGTTTCGGCCACAACGCAATTATTTTATTATGTTTTATTTTTTATTATTTTATTACTTGCCTTATACGTGACTTTACCGAAAGAACCAAGAAGATGAATCCCTGCAGTCACGAAAGCTTTAAATCGAAATTTAACCGCCACTACGGTGTGGGATTCCATAAAACTTTAGGATCCTTCAACAAGCTCCGTGATAAGAAGGCTCAGCTAATCGAGTCTCTCACCTTTTTGAAGAGATGCCGCGACTCTAAGACCTGGTCTTCACCTGAGGACGGCTGCTTGCGTTGTGGCCGAAACGTCGTGAGAATTATTTTATTATGTTTTATTATTTATTATTTTATTACTTCCCTTCTACGTGACTTTACCGAAAGAACCAAGAAGATAAATACGTGCAATACTTAACATGTCTTGCCTACGAGACTGCTGGCAGAATGGGCCCAGGCCATATTCGGGGTGTTTTAGCCTACTCTACCATGCTGACCAGACGCCTCTCCTCCTGCTCCCTCCCCCCTCTCCTCCAGTCGTTGCCCTCAGAAATTCCTCGCAGTGGACGCGAGTTCAAACAGACACCCGTCGACTGGCACAGAGACCCAAAGGCTCGCACAGAGATTCCGTCAGCTCACGTAGATTCGCGCAAATGTCCACACGCACCCATAGATTTACAGAGATGGAGAGACTCACACGGAGACCCATCGACTCACATGGAGATCTATAGGCTCACGCAGATACGCATATGCTTACACAGACACCCATATGCTCACGGAGAAAAACACATGTTCTTATTTTTTTTTAAATTGGAATGAAGGTGGAAGACGTGGGAATACTCACACTTTACCCCCGACGATCGTAGAACTGTGTTGTACCCGCCTATACTGCTGTTGGACGAAAGTCGGGAGATTTAATGAACTTTCCCGATTGCTTCAACTGCCACGCTGGGAAAGTGCAGTGTGCAATCATTGGGCCACAAAAGCATTTATGTTGATGACGTGATGTTATTATATGCCCACTTCATTTGCTAAAGGTATACACAATGATATAATTCGTAGATAGGACTTGTGTCCTCGATTTAATTAGGTCAGAGTTCGTTCAGGTGCAATTGAAATTGAGGTTCCAGAGGTCTGTTCGTAAGTCCATTTGTCCGTAAGTCCAACTTTACTCCTTTCAATTCCACACATGTTGTAAGGCATGTACACTAAACACGGTGATTGGCTTTAAAAATTGTATAATCTCCTGTAGATGCCACTGGTTCTTCATGTTTTGCAGACGTAGATGCGACTGGTTCTTCATGTACTGCAGATGTAGATGCCACTAATTCTTCACGTTCTGCAGATGTAGATGCCAATGGTCATTCATGTCTTGCAGATGTAGATGTCACTGATTCTTCATGTCCTGCAGATGTAGATGCCACTGGTTCTTCACGTTCTGCCGATGTAGATGCCACTAGGTCTTCACGTTCTGCAGATGTAGATGCCACTGGTTCTTCATGTTTTGCAGGTGTAGACGCTAATTCCCATTGGTGGTCGTGTTTCTTCTCTACTCTCCTGAAAAACTTATCATGAGATGTTTGCACAGTTGCTCCCTTCTTATATTCATGAATCAACTTGTAACAGGCAATATCATTGTGAACAGCTGCAACTGGACTTACTGATAGGTTGGTTCGTATATTTGAAAGTTCGTAAGTCGAATATTCGTAAGTAGAGGAGCCCCTGTATTTGTATTGGGGTACGGTGTTGTTAAATGTTACAATTTATCATACTATTGCATCAGTAACCAATTTAGGCTGAGTCAACCCATGAGATAAGAAGACTGGGTGACATTTACCAATGTTCACAGATATATGTTTTTTTTTTTAGAGTGGCTGAGCACAGGTCATAGGCCAAAAATGCTAATCGGCCAGCAGCAATCAGCAATCTTCAAGTTGTAATCGATTAGAGCTAACTTTTTTTTGTCTGTTATTGAACAAGGTTATGATAAGAACTTGTGGGGGGTAACTACGACGGGAAGAAATCCCAAAGTACAGCAGTGGTGCGAGGGAAGAATCAGCAAGCTAAGCGTTGTGACACGTAACGTGGTGAGTGAGTGGGCGAGGTGAGTGAGTGAGTGTGTTGTGATCTGCATTGTGGTGGTTGAACACAGTCTGGTGGACGAGACGGAAACAGTCGATGTCTGATAGACTGCGTCCTCAACACGGATGGAGGAATCAACGAGTTAATTTCCCAGAGACATCAACCTTGGGAGGACGAGTGGTGATAGAAGGTGATAGAAGATGCGACTGAGTACCGGCGAGTGATGAGTGGCTCGTGTGAATCAGGGAGTTCTGAGTTTTGCGTAGCCAGAAAGAAAATCTGGCATGCAGGCATTATAATGTCCTTGCATTCATTGTTACACTACCACTGTGCTCCCCACAGCCACACGTATACAAACACATGTACTCTACGAGCCATCGGTGAACCCTGGCTGATCCCTCGCCAGAGAAGTAAAAAAGGTCCGATTGTATGCATAATTAATTTTGTGAAAACACTCGTTTGAATCTAAATAGGGGACTCAGTGTGCACTAAACAGTGTGCGCACTTGTACAGGATATTAACGCAGCAATGAGCAGCTGTGCATCCTGGTGGACAATATGCTCTAACACGTTCTCACTCGGTCAGCAGTTACACAAAACATTTCTTGGAGGAAATTATCAAAAGTGTACGGACATGCGGTGGAGGTTACAGGGTCAATTCTTCAACTTTTCTGGCTCGTGCCACTGCTGGCGGAAAGGCTTCCACCTGGAGAGCGCCCCCACCGCCCCCCCCCCCCCCCATTGGTATTTTGGCCAAATATTCCAAGCTGTACAAACCTCTTGGGAGTGACGAGAGGACCCTCACCTTACCCCACCACCTGTGACCTGCCGCTCGGCTGTGGGGCTTATCCATTAATGCCACTAAACACATTTTTTTGGTATTTTTACCAGGTCAGGCCCACTGAGCTGTATAGCTCTTTTTCAGAAGCGACCTGGCTAGCACAAATTATATTTTAGCGACAACAAAGTGGCTTATCACGTGGAAATGTATCGTAGCAGAATACTCTTGAAGGCGCGTTGATGCTAAATGCGGAGGGAAAAACCGGAGCACCTAGAGAAAAATTAACGCGACCACGGGGAGAGAGACACACAGACTCGAAATATACAGCAGGCGTCAGGTTCGGGATCGAACCCACAACCTCCTCTATACCAGGCGAGGTAGTTAACATCTCGCCACCGTGGCGCCCTTTAGTGCTGAGATAAAAAAAACAACAGTTTTAACGTGTAAATCGTTGATGACTTTTCTGCGACAACCAAGGGCACTTTCCTCGGCAAAATCGATCAGTGGGCCTGACCTAGGAACACCTCGGATCTCAGCAATCCTTGCAACCCGTTATGGTCGAACCCACGACTGCCTTGGAAACCAGGCGAGCTAGTTAACAACTTATCACTACTGCTGGATGAATAAAGGCAGCTTTAGGGGGGGGGGGCGGTCCGGGGGGGATTTATGAAACTTGCCACCTGTGGTTCAACGGCCACGCCAAGAGATCGAAACGAAGCTGCGACCTCCGAATTGCAAGTCCGGCGCGCTTAACGTTCGCAAGGGGCGGACGCGTCCCTGCCTGCGCGAGTCGATCGGAGCAGCTCCATTTTTTTTGTTTAAAAAGGCTGCGTGTAAAAACGAAAAAAAAAAGTTTCCTCGTGTTCTCAGGGCTAAGGGGAAGTGTGCAACAACTGGGCCCGTGGTCACGACTCAATTATTGCAGCCTTTTTTCAACGTACCGCGAGCAAGCAACCGAATGCTTGGGCGATCTAAAAAAAAGACCCGGGTTGGTGAGTTGCCAAACAGCTGGAATAATGCTTTCATCACCCCCCCCCCCGCATTTCTTTTACTTTACAAGGAAAGAGAGATTGAATATTCTTTTCCTCTGAACCACGTGCGCTCCTTGGTGTTAAACGTGGTTGCGATATGCAATCGTGAGGAAAAGACAATTGTGAGGAGCGGCACTGAACTGGAATCCCCAAAAACTGTGATAGGACCGGTCACGTGACTGCCATCCGTGGTGTTTGCGGAGAAACGGACGGGCGACCGGCAGAGAGCTCCACGAGTCCGTGAGTGAGAGAGTCCGTGTGTGAGTGAGTCCGTGCGAGTGAGTGAGTCCATGTCAGTGAGTCCGTATGTGTCAGTGAGTCCGTGTGTGAGTGAGTCCGTGTGAGCGAGTCCGTGTGTGTCAGTGAGTCTGTGTGTGTGAGTGAGTCCGTCCAGAAAAAAAACAACCCCCTACCTCCTCGTGGTGCCGGACGGCAACGTTGTGGTGGGCAGTGCTGTGGGGGGAAGGCCAAATTAGATTGGCCTTTACCTTCATGGCGTTTGTAACCACCACAACGGCCAAATGGAGGCTCTGGACGGGTTTGAGGTGCTGGTAGCCCCTCCACCTTCAATTCACTACCACTAAACTACGATGTAAAAAAAATATTAAGCTTGTGCCGGAGGCTCCGGGGGAACAGGCATCGATGACGTCTCCTGGCCATACCCCATTTGGCGGAGCCAGGAGACTGAATCCTTACCCTCGGGGCTCCTCCAGAAACAACAAAAAGCCACTACGGAAGGCCACGTGGAATGTTCGAATGCTCACTGCGGAGGAGAGGCTGCCACTCCTCTGTCGAGAGCTGGACCAGTACCGTCTGGATCTCTGTGGTATTCAGGAGGTCCGGTGGACCGGCTCTGGCTGCTGCGACCATGAGGGGTGGACAGTCCTCTACTCCGGGCAGTAGTCTGCCAAACAACAAGGAGTGGCTCTTCTTCTGAACAAAAAAATGATCGGGACGTGGGAGCGTGGCGGTGAGGTGTGGGAAGCTGTAAGCCCCAGGCTACTTTGGGCTTGCCTTCCCATCAACCAGAGGTGATGAGTGGTAGTCATGGTTACCGAAGACGAACATCCGTGGAGGGATGCAGGCAAGGCCGATGAGTCAGATGCCTTCTATGACCTCCTGTCACAGGTGCTAGCTAAAGTGGCCCCTCGGGATAGAGTTATCTTGTTGCGTGACTTCAATGCCCGAGTTGGTCATGATACTCGCACCTGGTCTGTAGTAATTGGAAAACATGGGCCAGATCAGCTCAATAACAGTGGTAGGAGGCTGCAACAGCAACATGCTGTTCTGGCATCGGCGCATCCACACAATATCATGGATGCATGCCGGGTCCAAGCAAGAACATCTGCTGATGGAACAGCAGATGTGGGCTCATGTCCTTGACACCAGGACCTACCATGGAGCTGATCTGCCCACTGACCATTGACTTATCATCTGTAAGATGCGCTTGCCATTCTTCGACTCTGGTGGTGGGTATAGATCCAGGACCCCATTCAAACCCATAGTGGCATGGTCTCAGCTAGCTGATGAAAGTTGCAAACGAGAATTTCATCATCGCTTGCGGCTGGGGTCTGCATCGCCCCCCACTCCTCCTGAGGTCGAGGGGAAATGGGCGAGGTTTAGGACTGTGGCACGTGCAGCTGCAAATGCTGCTTTGGGTACGCGGTCCAGACCTCCTCAGAGGTCCTGGCGAGGGGAAATCCCTCAGCCAGGAAAACATTGTGGGACAAAGTGGGGAACACCCTGCCGAGGCTGCGGTGCCTCAAATATTGGAAGAAGTCACCCCCTGTGAGTGGCTGGCTGAGGTGCCATCTGTTGAGGAAGTACTGAAGGCGATCCAGAGCCTGAGACCAGGAAAAGCACCGGGCAGAGATGATCTCCCAAGCGAAAGGAGGGTGCGTTTGTGCACAGACTGCACTACATGACATCATAACAACTGTCTGGACCACTGGACAGGTTCCGCAGGATTGGAAGGATTACCTGGTGATCCCCTTCTTTAAGAAGGGGGACCGCACAGATTGTAACAACTATAGGGGAATCTCACTCCTGAGTGTGCCGGGAAAGGGTCCTGGCAATGATTAGTCAACATCGCCTTGCCAGGCACGCTGATGAGAGGCTTTGCGGAGCACTAATGTGGTTTCAGGAAAGGGTGATCCTGCACAGATGCCATATTTTCTGTCCGTCTGCTACAGCAGAGGTATATGGAATTCCAACAAGACCAACATCTCTGCTTTATTGACCTGATCAAGGCCTATAATACCATCAGTAGGCCTGGGCTCTGGGTTGTTCTTCGTGCTTTCGGAGTTCCTGATCCACTGCTCACGATCATTAAGGACCTTCATGATGGTGATTGGGCCCGGGTAAAACTACAAGGCCGGGAGTCGGAGCCATTCCCTATTCACTTTGGACTGCGACAGGGATGTCCTCTGGCTCCCACATTATTTAACATCTATTTCGACCACGTGGTTCATGAAGCCTTCAATAGCTGTGCCGCAGGAATATTCATCTGGTACAGATACATTGGGAGGCTGATCGATGCCTGGGTGCGGTCAAGGGATGGCTCCCTATTGCTTAACCATGTCATGTATGCCGTTTATCTGGTAATTGCTTCTCAGAGGACAAGTTAGAGGTGCTGCTGCTGAACTTGGAGCTTGCCACTAAGAGGTGGGGCCTTGCCATCAGCCCCTACAAAACTAAGCACCTGCCTGAGTATTTTGTACCATCAGACTCTCTATCCCCACAAATCCCAATTGATGATAGGGCAGTTGTGGAGAGAGTGAAGAGTTTCCCATACCTGGGCAGTGTGCTCATAACCGGTTCGACAGCAGACGTCTCACTCCGAATCAGTCGAGCGGCATTATATTTTTATTGGTTGCATAACTCTGTGTGGAAGCTACCTGGTCTGCCACTCCGCACGAAGCTTCAGGTCTTCTCGGCCACAGTCATTCCATCCCTTATCTAAGCTTGCAAAATGTGGACCCCCCTAATGGAATATCATTGCCGGTTAGAAACATTTCGGATGGCCTGCTTATGATCCATCCTGGGCTTAACCAGACTGGATTGTGTGAGGAGCTCACATATCCTTGAAAGATCTAGACAAAGTCCCATCGGTGAGCTCCTCCGGCAGGCAAGGCTGTGTTGGCTGGGTCATGTAGCCCACATGTCCAGCTACCGCATACCTAAACAACTTTTGCTTGGAAAATCAAGGGGGCTAAACGGGCATAGCACGGGCTAGAGCAGAGATGGAGTGATGTGGTACAGGAGGATGTGGAGCTGAGTGGACTTGCCGATGACTGGTACAAGCGGTGTCAAGATCAGCCTCTGTGGAGGGACTCGTGAAGGACGCTACTGGGCAGTTGGAGGCAGTCGCCCTCCAACATCAATGGAGGGGGGAGGAGCGACGCTCATAACAACGAGCGGAGCGCCGGGTGGCTAAAGCACAGCAAGTTGGCACAGTAGGGGGCACAGGTGGTGCATCAACTAGTCATCTCAGTCATCTCAGTCGACCCCCCGTGGCACCAGGGTCTGCCCCGTGACCTCCTGCCAGCGGGCATTCGACACTTCACGTGGCCTCAACGTGCACATAGCCTGGCACAAGCGTCGTGGTGACGTCAGTTATTGTTGTGCCTCAGTGAGTCCGTGTTTGAGTGAGTCCGTGTGTGTGAGTGAGTCCATGTGAGGTATCAGCGCTCTAGGTGTGCACATTGGGTCATTAGCTGCGACGCGTCAAAGGACAGCACACGTCCCTCAGAAGGAGCTTCTGAAATGGAAGCAGCGATGTGCCAGATGAACATTGAGCATCCTATCTGTGGGGCATTTGTGGCCGGTTTCAAAATGATGATGATGAAAAGAAGAATAGGCTTTACCCGTTCTTGCAACAACGCGGGAAGTATTAAGATGTTCAACACACCAAATAGACGCACCTATTGCAAGGCATCGTCTGCATTAACCACACATACTTTTGGTAAAACATGAAAACAAACATGCTCTGATAATATATGGCATTGTCTTTGAAACTGATTGGCCTACACCAGAGACAGCAGCCTTTTTTATGGCCTAGTCACACCAGTGTCAGACCAGAGCATGTCAAAAGACAAACAGTACAAAAGCAACGCAAGTTTCAAATAATTAATAGCATGGGAGGAGCAGTTATATATATGGGACCTTTTCAAAGACAATATTTCCATTCCCCTTTTAGGTGGGCTTGTTTTTATGATCGTCTTTTGCGATCTCGTTTAGTTCTTCTCACCGTGGCATTCTCGCGCGTGTTAACCATAACCCGTGTCGCGTGTAGCTGAGGGTGATCGTTCACTGCGGTGGTTCCCGACCGATATTTGGCCACTCACATCCCTTTGTGGGCAACTCTCTGTGGGTGACATCTCTAAGACACAATCACCCTGTACTCTACTGGTGGCGGTCACGTGGGGGTTGTGGTCACGCGGGGTCACAACTTGCAAGCATCTAATTGCTATTCAGGTTGTTTAGTGTTAACTAAATACCGTCAGTTTTAACTATTTGTAAATGTAATATTACAATTATATAATTAGGAGCGTTATATGATGGTTGGAGTACGCGGACAGTTGTTATTTTTGGTGGAAGGGGGTACAACAGGTCCCGACTTTAATACTCAAGAATCACAATGCAAGTGAGTAAAATACTAATATAATTGGTATTCAGATTATTGAGTGTTAACTCAATGTGGTAAGTGTTAATTACTTATAAACGTAATTTTACAATTTTTTAATTGGGAGCATTACATGCTGGTAGGGCTAAGCGGACAGCTGATATGTTTGGTAGTAGGGTACATGACAAGCAAAGGGTTGGAAACCACTGGTTAACTGCAAACAGGTCCCCGACTTAAACATTCAAGAAATCGCATTGCAAGTGAATAAAATGCTTAGTTTAAGTGTAAGCTGCAATAAGGCGAATACACAGATAGATTTCAAAGTGAAAAAAAAAACACTCTGGAGGCTCTGTTGTGGTAAGAGAAGAACAAGCAAGTTGAAAAAATCTATTCAGAGTTTGTTTTGATCCTGACGGGGAGGCTTTAGTTACAAATTGGCTTCAAGTTTTTAAAGCCCTCGCAGTCAAAACACGGCTCCTTAAATTGTGCAGATCTTTATTAAAGAAAGCCCGTAGATAGACTCTGCTCAAAGTGGACATCAAAGCAACCTTTTAAGATTTCCACTCTGCTGCGTCTGCTGCATGTTGGCCACTCGACACCATCGCATATCAGATCACCATTTATCTGCCTCAGGTATTTTAAGACACTGGGACAAACACGCATTCATTTAACTCTCCCCGCGAGGCCCACTTCCCATTGGCTGAGAGTCTGGAGGGGCGCCCACATTTGACCTCTGCCAACTCCTGTTTGGCACATCACCGCCAAGCGGCGGACACCAAAAATAAATACGCGCAGGCAATTGCGGAGCCTAAATCCTGTTCGAATGTGTTTAGTATGCGTTTTTAATGGCCTCTCTTTTTTTTACATTTGGGTAGAGAAAATCGCGGGTTGATTTGTTTAATTTAGACGTCTATTCGTAGGCGTTTTCCAGTTACATTCAGTTCAGCGCACTTTTCGTGACGAGCAAGAGGCTGTTATGATGAGGCATTTTATAATGATCTAAACGCACGCTGTATATACTGAACTCTTTCTGCGAGCACAGTATTGCAGGATGTAGCGCGCTGCGCTACAAACCCGGTGTTCGAGTTCGATTCCCGCTCAAGGCCCAGTCCTGGGCCTCCCCTAGATCGACTCAGCCTCAAATGAGTACCTGGTGCCATGTCTAAACATCACCACTGGCAAAGGCGGCCCGGTGTGGTGCTGGCCACCCACCCCCTTAAGCGCCGTGCCGGCCTTCATATGTGCTCGCGAACAGCACTTGCCCCAACAGTCTGTTAAGGCTATATGGGGGATTTTTGTCTTTGTATTGTATACTGCCGATGACTGGTACCAATCGAGTCAATGCCGGCCTCTTTGAAGGAAGCTCGTGAAGGACAGAGGGCGGCAGGAGCGATGCTCACTACAACTAGCGGAGCGCCGGGCAGCTGAAATGCAGCAACAGGGGGTGCATCTGTCGTTCATCTCGGTCAGTCAGCCCATGACAGTTGGGTGTGTCCTGTGACCTCCTGCCAACGAACCGTCAACCCTTCACGTGGACTCAACGTGCACCTAGCCTGCCACAAGCGCAGTGGTGATGTCACCGCCAGTTTGTGGCGAATAGCGGCTGTTGTTGTCTACACGTGTGTGTGTGTAGTGGGGAGGAGTTGAAGTTTACTACACTGCTAAAAAGCCCCAAGAACATAATGGTATGCTTCTGCTGAAAGTACATCTTGATGTGCTTAATCGCTGGCATTGTACTGCAACGACATAACGCCCACCTCCACGCCGGGACATCTCGGAGCACATTACATCGTCGCATCTCATCTCAAGCCAACGTGACACGCCTGCAATTGGGTAATAGTCTGCCAATAGAGGGCGACGATGATCACTGTTGTGTGTGCGTGTGTGTAGACTGTAATCCCGACTGAGTAATTTGCGGTGTCATTAATCGAATTTGGCAAACTTTCGACCATGACGCCGACAGACAAAAAGGTGCCTCTTTTAACATCTGCCGTATTATGGTGAATACGCCAACGGCAGTAATGGGGGTGGCCGCTGGATTCGAACCGCGAACCTCTGCACCGCCCCATACGCTGCGCTCCGTACAACGCCTTCCGACTCGCTGCGAGACTCGCGGTGTCCGGTGTTGGTTCACCGGGGGTCATATGGCGGCATAAGGAGGCCCTTGCCATGGGTCTAAGAGAGGAGCCGGGAGTCACGTGATGGAGTCAAGGTTGCCTCGTGTGTTTTTTTCTTTCGCCAACGAGGAATTTAATTGACAGCGGCCGTCTGGGGAGTCTTGAGAGTTGTTCACAGGCGGCGTTGGTGAAACTCACAGAAATTAAAGTGTAAATATAAGCATGGGGGGGAAATAAAAAAAAATCCATCTCAGATTCGCTCTTGGGCGTGGAGCGATGCATGCTTGGAATTGCAAAGATAGGCAGAAAGAGGACGGCCGGCGACGTATGGTGAGAAAGAAGATCAACGTCAAGTCTGTTCTCTTATAACGCGTGTTTTCATAACGCGAATTGGATGTAAACGCGATTGAATGTGTTAGAGAACACATTTTTTTTTATAACGCAGATGCGAATTGGATATAACGCGATTGAGCGAACATAACTACGTCACGCAAGTAAAAATAAGCAGTTGTGCGGCTGCATCACACAATGCAGTGGGATGCTGCTGGATGCTTCTAGATGCTACCCACAAGCCTCGGTCTTTGTTCGGCCTGCGTTACGCATCACACGTGTTATCGCGGACTGTGCTTTACCCCCCCCCCCCCCCCATATTATATATTTTTGGCATAACGCGATTTTTCTATAACGCGGTGTTCTTCAGGAACCCAACTACTACCGCGTTATAGGAGATCAGACTGTAGTAGACTCTACGCAAGTTAGAGACGTCATGTAGACATGGTGCTTCGCAAACCGGTGTGACGCCGTCGCCTTGACAAGAATGCCCACGTGCCCGCAGTAGTTTTTGGAATTATGGGAAAGGAAAGAACCTCACTGTTCGCAAGTGGAAGACAGACAAACTCTCTTCCGTGCCGTTCAGTGGCCGATCCAATCACAATAATAAACTAGATTTGTAAGGCGCATTTTAACCGTAGATCCCAATGCATCCACCCTCCACCCTGCCCTCTCCATTAAACTATAAACTACCAAACTATATTTTTATTTTACAAGATAAGGCCCACTAAGCTTTGTAGTTCTTTTTCAGAAGCGACCTTGCCACAACGAAGCGGCTTATCCCGTGGAAATGTATGTGTTGCACACTCGAAATTAAGGACGTGGGGCAGGTGCTCCAAATCGAGGGCAAACACATTTATTGTGGTCAATCTGTAAAATGCAACAGCACGTGTGTCACACACAGCAGTCCTCAACCGAGTCGCCATTAACCACGTGACTGGTGTACAAGTCCGGTTAATTCAATAACCCTGCCAGCCACCCACAGGCCCAACTCAGTCATCGCATGCTGGTGTACACACGTGCATTAATGTACTGCACAGCACATCAGGACTTTCACAAAACCACACTTTACTCCCTTGCTGCACTAGGAAATAATGAAAAGAGTGGTCCATTCCTAATGTGTCACATATGGTAGCCAAATACTCGAAACGCGTGACGTTGATTCTAAATGTGGAGGTCAAAACCGGAGGACCCGGATAAAAATCCACGCGACCACGAGTAGAACGAGAGAACACGCAAACTCCAACTATATAGGCATCTCGATTTAAAGCTTTCGTGACTGCAGGGATTCATCTTCTTGGTTCTTTCGGTAAAGTCACGTAGAAGGGAAGTAATAAAATAATAAAAATAAAATAATATAATAAAATAATATAATATAATAATTCTCAATTATTTTATTATGTTTTATTTTTATTATTTTATTACTTCCCTTCTCCGTGACTTTACCGAAAGAACCAAGAAGATATACAGGCATCATCAGAGTCGTGGTCGAACCCACGAAACCTCCTGCATACCAGGCGAGGGAGATAACATCTCCTTAGCACACCACGGCGCTCGGCATCTTCGGTCGCGCGTGCGCAGTGGGGCGGTAGACGTCCGTCAGCCCCCACCCCCCGCCCTCTCAACTCCCTCGGCCGTGCACACGCAGTTTGGCAAGCGTTGTGCCACGAAAGAGTTGTAAAAGCGAGCGTCGTGGAGTACCAAAGAAACGGGTTGAGCAGCGCGGGCGTAGACCGTTTAAGAGATGCACGTGGGCTTGTCAGCGGGGGCATGTTCAGAAATGTTTTGAATGCTGGTCGTCGAGACTAAAGAGTCGAGTAGTCGCCAAAGGAAGGGATCACGCGTCGAAGAGGATGCCCAATGTGGGCATGGCACAATGAGGTCAGCTCGTTCGCAAGAGCTATAGATGGGAGTATTGCAACATAGGACCGCGAGTGGTGGCGCCAGTGTTGGGGAGGCCTTCGTCCAGCAGGGGATAGATCATGGCTGATGATGAGGATGTGGTCATGTTATGTTTAAGCTCATCAAGCAAATAACCGGACAGACGAATCACGAAAGAAAGTGTGGCACAGTACAAACGAGATGGTCAAAATTAGACGAACAAAAAATTGAAATGATTTAAAGCTTTCGTGACTGCAGGGATTCATCTTCTTGGTTCTTACGGTAAAGTCACGCAACGCAAGCAGCCGTGAGGGCGACTGCTTGCGTTGTGGCCGAAACGTCGTTTTATTTTTATTATTTTATTATTTCCCTTCTACGTGACTTTACCGAAAGAACCAAGAAGATGACTGCAGGAAATCAGACTCTTTGGGTCTTTTGGTAAAGTCACCGAGATAGAAAAATAATAGATCACGACGTTTCGATCGCAACACAAGCAATCGTCTCCACCTGAAGACGATTCTTCACCTGAAGACGATTGCTTGTGTTGCGATCGAAACCTCGTGATCTATTTATTTTCTATCTACGTGACTTTACCGAAAGACCTAAAGAGTATACAAAATGAAATGTTGATTTGAATCGCAGCCTAAACCCGACACTAGCCCCAGTTCGTTCGAATGGCTGTGATCGCTTTCGATTGTCACGATTCTCACGTAGATCAAGAGCAATTATATATACACACGGAGTACATTGACATTGTTCGTAATGTATAAATAAATTGACGTGCAACGTTTGAACGAATATTATTGTATTGTGTTTTTACGATCAGTGCTGGCCACACCATCTCATTTGCACTGCCAATCCTCGCAAACAACACGGGCCCAACAGTCTGTTGAAACCAATGGTTGTGAGGAGCGGTGGCGCAGCGGTTAGAGCGACGCGAGTTCAATTCCCGCTCACTTGCCAACACCAGTGACGATTATCTGAAACCGGTCCTGGGCCTCCCCAAGATTGACTGGACACTAGGGAGACAAAGGCGGCCTTGCGTGGTGCTGACCAACCAACCCATCTTCGCGTGACATGCCCGGCCTTCACCGATGCTCGCTATAACTGCACTTTCCCCCCAAAAGCACGTTAAGGCTATACGGAGGATCTTTGTCTTTGTGCATTTGGTTGTCTTCACGCAGCTATGGCCTACGGTTATGAAAAAAAAGCAGGCTTGCGTGGATTGCTTTATACTTCTGGACAAGCAATATTGGTTTTGGACACAGCGCAATGTAAACCAATTGGTTGAGATCAACACCACATTGTTCTAATGGCCCGTGAATGATGAATGCTCTAATCTAAAAAAAAAAACGCAACATTTTGCGTGTTTTTTAAATGTTATTTTTATTCCCCAGAGGGAGGAAACATTGGTTTGCGCTCATGGATGTAATGTAAGTATATATGTAATCATGTATGTGTGCACATTCAAGTATCTGTGTATAAATTCAAGTGTGGATGTGTGTGTGTGTATGTAAAAAAGTATGTTAGTTTCATCAATGCAATACACACACACACGGACGTATATGCGGCACTTTCATTTCTTGCTCACGCCACTGCTGGGAGAACGGCCTCCACCAGGGGGAGTTCCACCACTCGAGAAGGTAATTGGCCTACTCTTCCACATTGGCCACATATCGTGGGAGAGGTACACACGCCTTTCATTTTTGTTCACGGCTTCCACTCTAGAAGGTATTTCACCTCCTCTTCCACGTTGGTCAGATATTGTGGGAGAGGTGGAAGTTGCCCACACTTTACCCTATCGTGTACTACCTCCGGTTGTCAACGTAGGGTGCGAAAGAACTTCAAGATGCAGTACGTGTGTACCCATGCAAACACTTGCCCATTGTTTCAACTGCCGCGCCAGGAGATGGGATCTAACCGCTGACCTCTGGATTGCAAGTCCAATGTGCTGACCACTACACCACGGCAGCATCCGCATGCATGAAGTACAATACAACTAATCATTTAGGTCAGTGTTTAGCCACCCCTTATATGTTGCCCATTATAGTGTATTTTATTATGGGCCGTAATTAAAACATTTTTGGTTTTTCCCAGAATTAGCACCTTTGATCTGTTGGTAGCGAACGCGAAAAAAAAAGTTTTCATGTGGGAACAGTTACATATTTGACATTGCGAAGTCGTTCTGCAATGCAGGATAATGTGCCGGGTGTGCACAAAGCCAAATGTACGGCATCACAGTAATGTGTTGTTGTGAGCTTGACCGGTTGATTCTCCACGTGAATTCTATGCATCTCATTAGGGGTCACTTTGCTTGGCTCTCCGAGTCCTTGCATCGAGGCATTTCCTCCATGTGGCAGAAATTCCAAGAATCCCTAAAACAAAAACAACAAAAAAACTCGTAAAAAATTATTCTTCCTCGCAGTTTAAAGGTTACTGGGAAGTGAGGTGACAAGGCGTTTGTGGGGCTTGGCAAAGGTTGCGCTGCTGCTTCTGCTAACGGGGACATAATTCCTGCTAATTGGACAGGTGTGTGGTGTCGGGTGTTGGGTCAGAGGGGTCACACGCCCGCTAATTCCCCATCCCCAAGCCCACTCACCGCCACTCTCCCACTGGAGCCCTCCACCCACGCCCCCGCCCCTCTGCCCCCTTCCTTCTCTCTTCTCTCTCGTCCCTCCAGGACGACAGCAACTTCAAAACAAAAGATCCGCGGAAGCCAAGGTACAACCGATGGCATCTGCAGACGTTGGGTGAATCCGAAGCGTGTAACTCGAATGCGCGCAGCGGTGCCTCGTGGGCTCCGGACGGGCGTTTTGCGTGTGTGTGCTCGTCCCTGGGCGTAAAAGTTCCAAAGTCGATCTTGGTTTTGACCAGCCGGGGGACCCGCGGGTTACAAGGGGAGAGGCTCGCTCGTTTCGCAAGGGTCGACCTTCGTCACCAAAAAATAAACAAACAAAAGCAATGAAGCAACACAAAGCGGCACGATTGAGCGAATATAAATCGGAGCAAGAAAAAACAGCATTGCAGGAGAAATTGTGAATACTGCGCGAACATAAACCAACATTAAATCAGTGGTAGATATTGTAATATATTTTAAAAGTAAGGTTTACTTTCTCGAGTGAATAACTACAGTTGACCCCCCCCCCCCCCACCAAATGCTACTAATTTTATGAATCCCAAAGGGAGAATGGAGCAGAGTTGACCCTCCAAACACTTGGCTGGATTACGAAGGATTTAAGACCTTATGCTGTTTAAGATCTCTGTGGATGGCCGGATAGGCGAGTGTTCGGCACACTTGCCACTTAGCAAGTTAGAGTAGATGTCCATCGCTCAATTCCTCAGGCTGTCCAATTAAAGCCTAGAATTGCCTAAGCGTGCCTTAACGCTGCGTAGGGAATTTAATTCAAGATTCTGTTTCCTCATTGCTAAGTATAGGCTCTGGCGGGCTGAGGTCATCAGCCAAGCTCTCCACTCGGCGACGGTGACCCAGATTTGTCTTGCATAAGCTTCAAACAATCTAGCGCAGTTTTCACCCAGGTTAAATAATGGACGTTTAACCACTGGTCCTTGCGCGGAGTGATCATTCCAGCGGTGGTTCAAGTCTGAGCCCCAACAAGTTGCTTGCCCTCCACCAACTGGCGGCAGCACGCCCCTGCTGCTTGGTGAGTGGTGTTTGGCCTACTCCTCCAGGCTCGCCAGACCTCTTGGACGAGGTGTGAGCACAAAAACGTCACTCCGTCGTTCTGCCGATCGACGAACTGTGGCATACTTAGACTGCTGCGTCTGCAGATGTCCCTTCTGCATAGAACGCCCGATGTGTTATGAAGAACTATTTAACAAACAACTTTTATTTTACCAGGTAAGGCCCACTGAGCTTTTTAGCTCTTTTTCAGAAACGACACTGGCCACAATTGATAGCTCAACGAAATGGCTCATTATGTGGAAGTTTAAAGCAGCCATATACTCTAAACACATGTTTATAAACGTGGAGGGTAAAACCGGAGTATCCGGAGACAAACCCACGCGACCACGGGGAGAGAGACATGCAAACACGCCAAAATATTCAAACTTGATTTGAAGCTTTCGTGACTGCAGGGATTACTCTGGTTCTTCTCGGTAAAGCCAAGTAGAAAAAATAAATATTCAACAGGCGTCAGGGTCGAGATCGAACCCACGACCATCCTGTATGCCAGGCGAGGTAGTTCACATCTCGCCACCGTGGCGAAGGACCAACGTGCCTGAAAAGGCACGCGCGTTATTTATACCGTATACAGTATATGTTTACCTATTAAGGCAGCGTTATTGGCAAACGCATGGCGTATGTACACTTACAGGGTGGATCGCTTCCCTCGTTGACAGGAAAATTGCCAAAGATGCTGATACGATTCTTTAAACTTGTTAGAGGAGATAGATAGACTGTTTTTTTTTCCGCCATAGCAACGTGGAATTGGCAATTTCTCATCAGCGGCTGGAGACAAGCCAACTCGGCGGGGCGGCAACACGGCGCTCAGTCGCGGCACGGATCGCTTTGCTTATTAATAGGCAAGTATTAATTGTTGGGAACATGAGTGTTTAAACGTGGCGGGGTGTGGTGGGGGGGGGGCAGCGGGGGGTGGTGGGGGATCGCGTTATAAGCTGGTGCTCAGGGCACCGAAGAGGAGGCGGATGGCGAAGGGGACGTTCAGAAACGGCGTGCGGCAGGCAGGCAGTGCCGTCGAAGAAAAGAAAACAAACAACAACAACAACCTTGTGTGTGTGTGCGTGACTGCTGTTGTTAACCAACGCTGCCCTATGATTGAACGCGCGGAGGCTTTCGCGAGCAAGCTTTGCGGGTTAGATCGCGTGAATATGAATGTGATGATATAATCTTGCTCTATTTCAGAGGGGAAAGCAGGACGTCTTCTTTACAATCATGGGAAATCGCCTGATGAAGCTGGTTGTAATGACCAGCGAGCGAAACGTCGTTACTCAATTATTAATGTTGTGTGTTTACTCGCGATCACACCGATGTGCTGAAGGAACAGCTCATACTGGTAGGAACCTCCTGGTTACACCAACCCACAGGGGGTTATTGTGTCCGTCCGTCGAGAAGGGAGGGGCTAGGTGGGGAGGGAGGAGCTGGGTGGAGAGGTTGGGGTGGGGAAGGGCTGGGTGGGGGTGGGAGGGGTGGGGCTGGGTGGGGAGGGGCTGGTCACCCCGTGGTGCCCTTATAAAACTCAACGTTTAACCTACTCACGCCGGCTTGTGCCCACCCTCACAGTCGGCCATATTTGCAGAATACACCACGCCGCCGTTGACCCTGGCCATTGACCGAGCAACCCAACGTTCCTACCAGCTCCCTCCGCAGGAATGTGTTTTGCACGCTTTGTTCACGTGACAACCCTTAACGACCCTTTCCCGTTCCGAGACGTCTGCAAGTTGCGGGGTGGGTCCCGTTCACCACTGAATCTCGGAACGTGCAAGCGGTAACTTTTCTTTAGAGAGGCAGCTGCCTGATGACGACCCTGCTGATAACCAGCAGCGAAACGTCGCCTACACAATTGTGAAATGCGCGTGGATTGCTCTCCAGCAAACACGACGTTGTGCTGCAGCTATTTTTTTCACGTCGCAACTTTATTGATTGTCGGGTGGCGGAGGGCGTACAACACACGTTTCACTCACGCAATCTGACCCACGAATCAATTATCAATCATGATATTTGGTCTCGAAAGCCTTCGTGTTAATTTTTTTATTGTTGTTTGTAAATGTTTGTTTAGATATTGTTTTACATATAATCAGTTTCAATAATAGTAAATTGAAATTATTATTATTATATACTCCTTTTATCCTTATTTTCATCATTCAGATGCAATTCATATTATTTTAAGAAGCAGTATCTGAAAAAAAATCGCTTGTATTTTACTGACACATCGTTCCACATTGTGTATGTTCGTGTTTTGACTGAATATAATTTCGGAGTTGTAGCAGTCAGACATTGGTTCACACACACACACACCGCACTACGAACCCGGTGACTCGAGTTGTATTCCCTAGCCACAGCTGACATCAGCGGTGAGCTCCACTGCGTCACTTTTGTTTACGATTGTGCGCAATAAGCTCTGCATGCAGTTGCTGAACACAGGATCGCAGCACGTGGCAGCGAAACGTCGGACACCGTGCCCAACAAACAGCACGAGGCCCAAGGCTGAAAAGAAACAGGTCAGCCATCACCTTGGAGTAGTTTTAGCTCCAACCGGTCACTAACCCCGCACTGACCAGCATGCGAAAGTACGGTCAAAGTGTGGTCAAACAACCCCCCCCCGCCACGACTAACGGGGCATGGAGAGGGTTGATCTTCATCCACAGCGGAGGAATATTTTTTCTTTCTTAATATTTTTGTTAAAGATCTCCATATTATTGTTATTATAAATACAATTGTGCAATGGTAGGCGCAAGAATGTATAATTACTAATTCGGGACTGATGCCAGCGAAGCCTCCCCCCCCCCCCCGAATCAGTTGAGTAAATTCCGAGTGATTACGCTCAAGCACTTTATAATGATTTACAAATGTTTAGCAGCCAAAGGATTTGCGCGCAATTATACAAGAGACCCTCAGAGACAACCGGAGTGCAGTAATTACGGCTACGCTCACGCGAAGGAAATCTGTCACTTTTATTATTTTTTAAATAGTGTAATGTCTTACATAAATCATTACGTGTTTCGTTGTTCGTTGTTGTAGCGTCAGCACATTTAAATATATATCTTAACGCATGCGCACACACACACACGCACAAAAACCCGATTACAAGATAGTTTAAAGTTGCGGTGAACATTCTTGAGCGAGACGCGGGGTTACGTCCGTGGACACGAAGCTGTCATGTTGATTACACTGGTCAACAAAAAAAAAGTATTTTTCTGGCCTGGACTTTTGCAGCAGTTTTAGACTAATTTCAGGGTGCTGATTCCAAATCTGATCTCATATTTGCTCTATCACATCTAATCTTTTATGCTATCGGCATACCCCATTTTCATTGATTTTACCCGAAATTAACTGTCACTTATGATTGCAAGTTGTTGCGAGTCAGTGACTGCTTTAGTGTTAAAATATGGTGCTGTATTTTTAGGATAGTGTGTTTATAATATCATTTTATGTAGATATCCACATTTATTTAATATTTTTCAACTGCAGTTTTGATTGAAAATGCAATATTTGATATCTCAAAAACCTGATGTGATAGACAAAAACTGATGCCAGATTTGGAATCAGCACCACAAAATTACCTTAAACCCGTTAGAATACCTTATGCCAGAAAAAGTGTGCTGACCAGTGTTATCCCTGCTGGCGGGGTGACTCCAACAGTGGAAGCTCAAAGTTCAGAATTGCACCTGACCTCAATCGGGTGACTGGGCCCAATGGCGGAGCCAGGATTTTCAGGTAGGGGGGACGGGCAACCCCTCCAGCAGTGAAAAATGATAGAGGAGTTGTTAGGAAGTAAAGACTTGTCCCTTGCTTTTTCTTCGACGCGTGTGCGGCGATGGCGCAGCCATCGATCGAGGGTCCAAATCGAACTGTGTGTGATCGGCATCGCGCTCGCTGAAGGTGAATGCCTTCAGGGAAGTCGTGTCCTGTATACGCAACTGCACACAATTCTGTGAGTCACTTATAATTGCTTTGCCGTTACTTATTGCCAATTATGGTCTCAGACTATTGTCCTATCATCTCATAGAGTCCCTGGCACGTAATAATATGCTACACAGTTGCAGTGGGGTTCGCAAAATGCCGAAATATTACTAATAAACCCCAATGATCCGATCGAAATTAGGGATTTCTATCGGCTCATTGGGGGGGGGGGGGCACGTACCACCCCCCCCTCCCCACTGGCTCCGCCAGTGACTGGGCTTGTTGAGGGCATCGGGGGCGCTGCTACGGCGTCGGCTCTTGCGGTCGCGCCTGTCGCGGCTGCCCGATTTTGCTCCGCTGGGTTGGGCCTCGCGACGTTCGGCACGCCGCCTGACGTTTCTGGCTCCGTAGCTCCTGAACAAGGTGCCAGCGCATGCGGTGGAACGTCGGGCACCGTGCGGCACAACGGCCCAGCGCTGTGCCTGAGTTCGTGGCTTGGGATTTGGGATCCCCACCAACCAATGAAGTCAGGATCAGGCTCGTTGCCAACCGATGGCCATGGACAAACAATAAGTCCATCATTTACGGTTTGCTTTTGCGCTTAGCTTGGCTTTGTCCAGCTCTGCCTGCTATATATTGGACAGTCAGCATCTTTGAATTTGCTTTGTGCAGAATGGTTGCATAATATAGAGCCATAAAAGAGACCGGCTTAAGGCGCATGCGTGGTACTTCAGAGTCACTTTTGAATGAGATATGTGTAATAGCAATACCTTGGAGGCTGGATAACACATCTAATAGAAGCACAGTTCTGAGAATAACAACACATGTTTACATTGTATGTTGTATGTATGTTGAACTTCTTTCGCATCGTGCAAATCGGAGATGCGGGGGAAGGAAAACAAACGGAACACAAAAAAGTGCATAGCACCAGTGGTTTCTTGATATTGGAAGGAAGAGCGTTCCAGACGGCCCCAGAAGCGTATCTGCAAGCGCTGCGATACGGTGGCCATCTTTGTTCGATAGTTAGCCAATGTTTCCCCAATCCACCCCTTGGCAGCAAGATCCGGAGTAGTATGCCCATATCAGAAGTCGCCCCTCACCTCCCCACCCCACACTGGTGGGAGGTAAGGGGCGGCTGCCCAGATTGATACAGGCACACTGCTTCGGATATAAGCACAGCCGGCCTTGCTCCCAAGGGGGTGGCTTTATATCCAGCCTCTTGCGTATCACAAGTAACGACTATCATCAACCCAGGAATGTCTGTCCTTAATGATCGTGACGTCACTGCACATCGACCAGCCCCCCTCATGAATAATCATGAGCAGGTGACGTCCTCCAAACGGACACCCCCTCACCCCTCCTCATTAATAATCGTGAGCATTGTGACGTCACTCCACATTGAACAGCCCCTCTCATGCATAATCATGAACAGGTTACGTCCTCCACATTGACCCCCCCCCCTCATTAAAAATCATGAGCAGGTGACGTCACTCCACATGGAGCACCCTCCCCCCTCATTAATAATCATGAGAAGGTGACGTCGCTCCACATCGAACAGCCCCCTCATTAATAATCATTATAAGGTGACGTTCTCCAAATGGACACCCCCCCCATTCATAATAATTAGCGGCTGACGTCACTCCACATGGGGGGCCGAGGCGCCTCCTACCCCCTCCTCAGCGTCAACTTACAACCCTCACTACAAAGGCAGAACCCTCACGTCACGCAATCTCCGTAACGCTGTTGAGACATCAAAGTAAAAAGGACGTCGTGATGAACAAGGGATTATAACCTTAAAATGAAATAGGTCTGTGTCACCGTGCCCTTACAAATTGCACACGCATTAATGCAGTGAATATCACATCGCGGTCTGCTTTTCGCTTGCAAGTTTCAGATTTACTGCAATCCACCCGTCCTTGGACGGGCAAAAGGAGAGTTGTACATAACAGTGAATAACATAATGGCAAAATAGCACAGAGGGTTTACTTACATTTCAAAAATATACCTGAATCTAATTTAAACCTGTTCAACAATTGCAAATAATAGTTTACCTTGATGGCTGTAAATGCGGTTGGAATGTAATTGTTAAAAGAGGACTAAACTCTAATGTGATATAATTAAATCGAATTAATTATACCGCAGCAAAAACATGGATGGCAAAATGTCCGCCTTTGTAGTGTGGTTTGTGTTTTTCTGGAGGAAGTTGATATTTTTCTCTTATTCTTAGGTTTTTTCGGTAAAGTCACGTAGGTAAAAAATTAAAATTAATAAAAGTAAAATAAAAATAAAATAAAATAGAAATCACGACGTTTCGGAGGCAACAGAAGCCTCCGTCTTCAGGTGGAACCGTCACAGCACGATTGCTGTATCAAGTAAGCGAAATTCCAAGAAAACCGTCCTTGTATATATACTGGTTGAGGGTGGAAGGAGCCAAGGCAGCCTCCTGGATATTATTATTGTGAGGTTCGTGCGGCTGAAGCCGCTGCTAGGAATGAGCCTTTGTTGTGTAGACTGGTTGAACTGGGAGGTTCCAAGAGTTGTTAAGGTGCGGCTGCTGTAATTTTTTTTTACCTACGTGACTCTTGTGATGACGCCTTCCATGGGCCACGTGCTCCTGCATTGCTCACTTCCAAGATGCTCTATGTAAATGTATTTGATATGAACAACACCCACGTGACCTCTCCACGTTGATTACATGCGCACCTGCGCGTGTGTGTGCGTAATCATATGCAGTATTGTGCATCCCAATGTAATGTCTGTTATTTAATAGGATGACAACCCATTGATTTATAATATATCTTTCAAGAGGAGACCTTAAAAACCGTACACACATGAGATCACTTCACTTGTGTTTTTGTTTTTTTATTTGCAGGCCGTTTTCAGATGTTGGATTTGGCCAGTAACACACACTCTTCACCGTCTACTTTACAGCAGCCGCTTCCGCATACACAGTCTCGCTTTCTTACGACGAAAAAATGAAAATATCGCTCGCTGCAAACGCAGACCCACTGCGTCCGAGTGGTTTGAGGATTTTAAATGACCTGGCAGACACACGAAGTGAAAGGCCTCTTTGGGTGAAATTCCTCGTTTGTTTTTTTTCTCCCCCGCCCCCTCTTTAATTCACACCGCGATGCAGAGAGGTTGTGAGTAGCCCCGTTAACCACGCGCGATATGCATCAGTCAGGCAAGCCTACCACCGTCGTTACACGCGAGTGTCAGCATGCCATTATGGAAACACAGGTGGTGGTAATGTTGGAACACATTCCAGGACATTTCCATGTTGTGGTTCGTGGGTGGAAGTGTGCACCCGAAATAATTTTTTTATAAGTGCCCAAGCATTCCCATCATTTTTTATTATTATTTTATTTTGAAACGTAAGTTTTTGTTCGGAAAGTTGCATGCAATGTTTTCGGGATCTGTCAATGTTGTGCTGTAGGCAACTCTGGTTACAGTAATTCAACATTTCTGAATGTTAATATATTGCAGTCGATTACAAATTATTTTCACAATTTCTAGAAACTCAGGGTCCCTTTTTGTACGTATACCCCTTCCCCACTGATACTACCAAGCCATCGCAGTACAGTTGGGTTTCCACTGGCTATTTGTCGTACCGAGCCTAAACCAAACCGTGGTACGCTGGGCTCACAAGAACCCGTCTAAATCTGACTCGGGGCCAAACAGGGCCAGCGTTAATGATGTGTTCATTGCATGTAGACCGTCAGAACAGAGCATCACCGCGACTGTGTGCTTGTTATGCTTTTCATTATACTTTTAGTTCATCACAATGTTACGTCTTTTTTACGTATCAATCTTCTTGCTGTTTAAATTGTGTCAGTCGCTTTGAATGTGCCTTGTAAAGCACTTTGTATTGCATTTCATGCACGAATTGTGCTAAAAAGTAAAGTTTGTTTTGATTTGACAAGAAAATACAGCAGTTGAGGCATTACACAAGTTTTAACAAAAAAACAAGGCCCGAAATGTGAAATATTTAAGGATGCGTTTTCCAACTCAATACAATCAAATTAAACAAATTTACGTCCCAGCATACAATTTTCAATATTCGTTTTTTTTTGTCATAGCATAGGTGCTGCCCTTGACAAACCCACATGACCTCACGCCAACCAATCGCAGGGATGTTCCACATGTAGGGGCAGCAGTTCCGGCATGTTCCACAGACGTGAGCGACGTTGCTGCCACAATTGTATTTCCCCCACAATGTTGCAGCCCGTGTTGAAAACGAGGGCTGTTTTTTTGACAGTTGCGCTCCTGGCATTTCGTCCACCAGCTATAATGGAACAAGAGACATATTCAAAGTGTTGTTGCTTGCTGTAGATTGACTTAAGGCACGAACATACGAATACACTGACATGATTGTGACACACTAGTGCATTTTGTAAAATTGGGGAGAAAAAAAAAAATCTCAAAATAAAAAAAAATGCACTCGCACACAACATCTGCGCATGCACGGGGCTGTGAAAACACTAAACGCAGGAATTAACGTCTTAACACATGCGGCGCTAGCGTTTCCTCTCATAAATAACTCTCTTTATGTTTGTCTGCATGCGCCATTCACGGGGTGAATGTTTATGACTTTAAATACACTCGACAATTCATCGCGTCTAAGGCTCCCCATTGACGCCTTTACAACACACCGACCACGTGTCGCCCTGTTGTTGCGTAACGGCTTGTACGGGAACGTCGTCGGAACGCGACCCGTGAAAACTTCCCAATGCACGGATGCAGCTTCGATCTCTCGACGGAATAATCAGACCGACCGGGCGACCATCGACGCATAGTTTTCAACAACAACAACAACAATTTTAACTTATTTCGTCGCCTTTCACAACGTCTCAAGGCGCCACACAAAAGGGATCCGTGGCGATGTCCGTGGGAAATTCAGCGAATGTAATGAAAGGCCGTCGGTTGACAACATCGTTCGCGAAGGAACAGCCACCCATTGCTGTGCCTCGGTACTTTGAGAGAAATTTCGCGCAACTGCAAGAAAGAAACGAAACAAAAGGAAGATCGCAATCGTTGCCACACGTAACTGCGGTTTCCCGGGGCTCCCTTGCGCACGTGTAGTGAATGTGAACGGGTTCTCACTTGGTTAAATAAAGGACGATGACTAGAATATAAAGGATATATATATATCGCTTGCCTTATGCTTGTTTACGATCATCAAAAAGCCAATTAAAGGTTAGTAGGGTAGGGTAGCCACTTGTGGGGAGCGGTGGCACAGCGGTTAGCGCACTGCACTATGAACCCGGTGCCCCAAGTTCGATTACCGGTCACGCCAAAACCAGCGACTATTATCGTAACCGATGCCGGGCCTCCCCTGGGTCGACTCAGCCTCAAATGAGTGTGTAAATATCGCCACTAGGAAGAGACAAAGGCGGTCGGGCGTGGTGCTGGCCACCCACTCCCTCGTTTACCGTTCCGACCTTCATAGGCAGTCTGTGAAGGTTGTGATGATGAGGGGGATTTTTCTATTTGTCTTTTGTGGCCACTTGATATGCGTATGGAAAAAGGTGACGTGTCAGTCCGCTGGGATCACTCCCTCTTCTCGGCTTGTTAGTTTTTGGTTGTAAAACTCAACAGCGGAGGATGTAAAATTCTCCTCGGTTCACACTTACACGTTGCTCGCTGCCCCCTCCCCCACCTCCTCCTCCTCTCTTTCTCCTTCTCTTACGAGCCGATGCTTCTACTGCGTGACTCCACTCGCAAGGTGCATCCATTCCAAACTTCCGTTGAGCCGGCCGGTAGATACTGAGGCATCGTCGTCGCCACACTGATGGCGGCTTCCGTTTAACAGGCAAATGGAGATACGCCACGGGAGGTCGGGCTTGAGAATAAGCAAACGTGAATTTGTGTTGAGTGGCAGCTGTTAAAGGTCAGTTGGTTTTTTTTGCACGCCGATGTCATGACCAATTTTTGCAACATTACCACGAGAAACGTTTTATTTGTGTAATGGCCAGGACGCTTCTGAAAAAATGACACATCGGTGGGCTTGGCCTGGTAGGATGGGGATGGTTTGGTTGTATCTGTGATTTGTTTATCTTTTAAATCATGTTTTTGCTTTGTTGTTGTAACGTTCTATGAAAAATAACTTTATAGCTCATCAGATTCCTCCAGTAGAAAAAAAATATCCTGATTCTTAATGCTAATGTGAGAAGAGACGGGCCTCTTGTACGTTACGGCGGTCGATTTGTTTCGTGTAAAAACCTCCTCGACATCACAGTCGGCTTGTGAATGATGGCGATCGTGATGATGATGATGATGGTGATAATGCTCACAAGATAGTTTGCGAAGTGGCTGGCCTGCTGAGGGACATCACGCTACGTCCGTGTTCGAGACACAGGAGCTGTGAGTGCTCCTCAGATCCCGCCTTCGAATTGCACTCGAGATTAAACCAGGCGACAAATTGTCATTGTGAAATACGTGGTCACAGTCGCCTTGATCGCGAACGAATAGACGCAAAAAAACGCGTAAATTTAGCTTTACACTTAAATCGACTTGACCCTGTTCCAAGGGCTACATTTGCACATATATATTTGTGATTACAGATACGTAGCAAGCAACTGTCGAGGGACTCCGGTCTTTGGGTTCTCGTAAGGCAGACGTAAAAACAGCGGGAGGGGGGGGGGAGAAAAAAAACAAAACACCTCCGTGGTCGCGTCACCTCACCGAGAGGCCATTCCTCGACATCACAACGTTGCCCTGCTCGCCACAGTTCATACGGCAATCGCCGCCACTTCCCCTTCTTCAGCTCCGTGTACGAACCCCCCCGCCCCCACCACCTCTCGGACTAAGCCATCGTATTCGTGTCGCGACCTCAAACTCCGGCGTGGCTTCTCTCGTCCGCTTTCGCTGGACACGCGAGGAGCGGCTCGGGGCGCCCGTGGACCGCGTCCTGCGGAGCGTCGTCGTCGCCGCCGCCGTCGCCGCCGCAGCTGCTGCTGCTGCTGCTCTCGTGCTCGTGGTCATCGGAGTTCAGGCCCTCGCTGTCTCCGTCATCTCGGCCATCGCAGTCATTGTCGCTGTCAGCCGTGTCTTCTTTCAGGTCGTTGTCGTCGTCCTTGTTGTTGTTGTTGTTGTCGTTGTCGTCGTCGCGATCACCGCGTACGACCACGTGGGCCGTGCCCCCAGCGAACGGCGCCTCGACGGAGCCGGCCACCTGGGCACTCTCCGCGGGGACGTCCTTCTCCTTCTCCTTGTCCTTCTCCTTGTCCTTCTGCGCCTCGGCCTCCTTGGAGTGACGCCACTTCATGCGCCGGTTCTGGAACCACACCTTGACCTGTGCGGAGAGAAATGTAGCGACGTCGAGGTTTGGCCGCGAGCATCGTTGCTTAACTTGACCGCCCAGCTGGAGCCACGGCGATTTGCACATTCAACGCTTGCACACGCGACGATTTAAAGTGGTTTGGGTATGTCGGATGGTGGACGGTAACAAGACGAAAATGTGGCCGTGTTGTTAAGAGTCCCGACCCAACGATTTTATTGTGAATTGTTATATTGGCTGCTTAACATATAAATGGTGCTATATATTCAATAATTGTATTGCAGAGTATTTTTTCCCAACTAAAGAGAGGCAATTCCTGCTCAGGCAATCGTAAATACGTTGAATATATTTGAGAGAAGTGGCAACTTTTATTGTTCATTCATTTATGCAATTAATCATTCATATTCCACCATTAAAGTTTGTACAATATTAACTTCATTATGCTCTAACATAGCACCATTTTTATTGTGTTCTCGGAGGTCTCTCTCACACCACTCAATAATGTGTCCCCTGACTGCATTTTCATTTTAGCGCGAATATTTTTTTATTTTTACGATTCCGAAGTGGCTTCAACAGCTTGGAATTCCTTGCGCAAAAATTACGCCTAGATAAATTGGCACCTACTTGCAAAAAAGTGCCACGGATTTACGGTGCACATTACGTTCACTTCAGGAGTAAACTTTTATATCCCTTCCCAGACACGAGCGCTACCAGGATCCAAAAAAAACGCGCCACATAAACATAACGCCCTACTGCACATTCACCCCCAGAGTAAGCACACTTTGTAATTATTATAATTAATTGCACTATTTCAAAAGGGTATAAATTCACTTGAACTTGATTCATAAACCTCTTGTCCAGCATTACATTCCGCATATTGGGAAACAACCACTTGTTATGTATATAAATGCTGAATTCTGTCGTGTGCGGTGCGTGTAAGTGTACACCTGCATTACATAAATAGATGCCGAGCAGTGCCTTGCTCTGACAGGCCAACACTGGGATTGTGCGATGTGTTTCAGAACGTGGCCACATCAATTAATGATGATTATTGACCTTATTCGACTTCAACTGCGTCGTTACGCGTGGTGCCTCCTAAAATAGATCCACCCTTAATCTCTGCAATAGCAGACGGAACTTTTTTTCTCTATTTTAATATGTTGTTGTTATTGTTGTTGTTGTTGCAAAAAGTTGGGAGGAGTGCATCTGATAATCCGCTAGCCGTGTGTGTGTGTGTCACCAGATTTGCATGACATTAACATTATTGGCAACCGGGCACAGGTATGGGGTGAGTATTACTTTACAGAGTGGTTTTTTTCTTTAGAATACGAAGAAAACGGTGCTTATACTGAGACACGGTTTTAAAATAAGTGCAATTTACTTGTGTAATTGCCGGTGAAACGTCACGGTACTCGAATTATAAATGTTACTCACCAACACACTGATCGGTGTGCTGAACCGGCATCTCATTGGCCACGTTGTGGTCACGTGACAAACCTTTACTTATTGGCTGTGTCAGGTGGTGACCGGTTTAACAACACATTTATATTTACGCGATTTAATCCCTCCCGCCCCGCCAAAAAAACCTATTATGGATAATACAGGGTGTTTCAAAAAATTGTTTAACACTTATATGGGACTATCGTTTTTAATGGAAAAATAACGAATAATACACTGTAACATGATAACAAATGTAATGCTAATAGCTTCAAAAAGTCAAAGAGTCTGCCACTCGTTCGCCATCGTTGTCAACGCGTGCCTGGAATCTTCTCCAGGTGGTCTCCAGAGCCCGGAGGCGGCACATTTCTCGTGATGTTGTTGCAAATTCTCGGAAGTGTTCACGTTTTTTTGAAGCACCCTGTATTGGTCGCGAAATCCTCCTGGTACATGTTAAACCGAAATAAGTACAGTTCGGTTAAATTACGCTTTATAGTGTACGTGACAGCACTCCATACACACACACACACGAGTGTGCTACGGCCATTACACGTACTTAGATAACTTACGGGGCTTTAAACTGTGGGTTGCATTGAGCTCTGAGCTATAGACATCAATTAGCCGTAGAGTGCGGCGGTAAATTACGAAGGGGCTAAAACCGCAAGCGAACAAGGGTGCATTGCTGCCAGCCCGCTTGGGCTCTCGCGCGGACGAACGGTGTGCACAATAGATCCGTATGTTGGGCCTGCCAACGGAATGATGTGGGGCTTTGGCGGAGTGGGGGGGGGACCGGAGCCTTTTACGCTGGTCAACACAGCCTTCGATCGGGCTGCTTGCCGCTTCATGGGGGACTGCTGTTGGTGGTGGTGGTGGTGTCCGTCGGTTCCACGTTCCGTTCTCTCCGCAAACAAAGGAAATATCGACTCGGTTTCGCATTCCTGGGGAGGTGACATCCAGACGTCGTTGTGCCCTCCTCTCACTTGTGGGTTTACAAATCTGCATGAGGTAGCTTCGTTCTTAGGGTATGCACTTTGCACCATTTTACGAAATCACGGCTCATCAATCAGCTGTAAAAGAAGATGGATTTGTAAAATAACACTGAATGAAACTATGAATGATAGGCGACGTTTCGGGCAAAACTCCTTCATCGCAAATTATATTATATAAAGAATGCCATGAAGCTTTACAGTAACATCTCAGCCAGCTTCTCGGTTGTGTATATATGCATGCACGTTGAAATTCTTTCGCACCGTACGTAGTCAACCGTGCTAACCGGAGGTGCTGGGGGAAGGACAATAAACTGAACACACAAAGCAGTTCTCAAGAAATGAGTGCGTAGCTCCAGTGGATTCCTAATATCGGGGAGAAGAACGTTCCAGACGGCCCGCAGAAGTGCATCTGAAAGCGTGCGATGCGGTGATCATCTCTGTTCGTTTACAGAGAACTGATAACGGAAATTCGTTCCATTCGTCTTGGGATTAAACACCCCATGAACAGTGGTGTGTGCTATGAAAAAGTACCATTGCCCGAAACGTCGCCTGATATGTATTTTTTTCGTTTAAGGTCACAGCGTCATTTATAAACGTTTTGAGGGTGTTTGTTTTGTTAATTATGCTTGCCCACCTCCGTCAACGCAGCAGCATCACCAAATAATTTTCCGAATCATTGGCCATTGCGTGCCGCGAGTAGTACAAAACCAATCCAAGCCTTTGCTGCAAAGAGGCAGAGTTGCAAATGGAATGTGTGTCTGTTTTAAAACCTTGTTAACCAAATAAAAGGTGTTCTTGTATTCTCTCAGGGAAATGTTTATTGACGTACAAAAATTAGGCGCCATATGAACTGCCGAGGAAACCCTCACCGCGCCCCAAGTAGTGTTTAAGGAGGCGGCCTACATTGGGACATTTGCCAAAATTCATTTTCAGTGTTTTGGATGTTTTCAATGAGAGCGTTTTTTAAATTTACAGTTTGTTTAACTGAGACAAAACACAGACGATACTCTTTATAGAGGTAGAGCTAACGAGTTCGGGGGTACTTATTCCGCATGTATTTCGGACGCGTAGGGTTTCCGTTTTTTTTATCTTCGTTAAATAGATATGACTGGGCAATCTCATCATGTTCGCAATGTCCGTGAAACCGCGTACGTCGTGCACACACGTTGCGTCAAAGCACTTGGGAATTTGCACGATAAGCCACTTCGTTGCGCTATCAATCGCGGCCAGGTCGCTTCCGAAAAAAGAAGCTAATTTCTCTCAACGGTCCGCTAGCTGTATTTGGTCACCTGAGGACGATCGCTTGTGTTTCTTTTATCTTTGTATTATTTTCTATTTAAGAAAAAACCAAAGAATATAACTCTACTCGTTCTTTACGCCGAGTGAACCTAGGGGACCTCCACGTCAGGTTTAGATCGTTCTACCGGTTGCTGGCACTGGTTTGGACATGTACTGTAGGGTGGACAACAACGGCAACATTAAAAGGGTGTTGTTCGGGCAAATGGAAGGAACCGGAAATGGAGGAAGACCTAACAGAGAATGGCTTCACGAGGACATAGTGAAGCCATTGGTGCCAGAAAAAAAATATTAAAAAATACTTTTAAAAAAAACCACGCTTTAATGAAATGTACTGTCCGAGCTGCCCCTCCCTCTGCCCCCTTCCCCTACGCCCCTTCCATCCTTCCACATCCCCCGCCCCTGGGCGTGGCTCCCCGAGGCTTGCCGTGACGTAAGGGACCACGTGGTGATTTACAGGCAACGTCAGTTGAGCGTGGACAAGTAGAGCCGTTAAAAAGATTGTTTAAAAAAATATATATTTTATTTTTAATGATAGAATATAGTATTGTCATCAGTATGACACAGCTATACGAAGTTTGCAGTTGATACGACATTGGGAATGCGGTTGAAATTGAGCTACACGATTTTTGGATACAACACATACAATAAGTTAAATAAAAGCGTGTAAAAAGTTTTTAAATATATGTTTTGGATTTTTTTATGATAGAACATCGTGTTGTCATCAGTATGACACACCTATACCAAGTTTGCAGTCGATAGCACATTGGGAAGTGTGTAAAAATTAAGTTACAAGATTTCTTTTTTGAGGATACAACAGACGAAGTGAGTTAAATAAAAGCGTGTAAAAACGTGGCAACTACTCGAGAATATTGGCACAAGGCAAAGAGGAATTTGGAAACAATTGACGAGATATGCAAGTGGACACTTACGGGGCTATTTCCCCATGAGTCGTGATGATGATGATGTTGACCGGTTGCTATCGGTGTCGTAATTAACGTAGAATTGTAACTTTACTGACTGTGGCTTATTATTAAAATCTCACACGAATGCTCTCTCTCATACGTGATTTTTTTTCTGATGGACGTAAAACACAACCAGCTCCCCAGTTTATTCGATGAGAAGACTGCATTGGGAAAGTGTTGTTAGCGAGCACCTATTTAAGACGGGGAGGGGTGGTGGTGTGGGGGAAAAAACCCATTCAGCCAAAATATTCCTTCCCAAGCGCTGCACACGTCCACAGATAGACAAAGATCCCCCGTATAGCCTTGACAGACTGTTGGGGCAAGTGCTGTTAGCGAGCACCTCTGAAGGTCGATAAAGCACAAGAAGGGGTGGCTGGCCAGCACCACGCCCGGCCGCCTTTGTCTCCTAGTGGCCATTTTTATACATTGCACACACACAAAATTAGATATTTTTGTTATTTTACCAGGAAAAGCCCACTGAGCCATATAGCTCTTTTTCAGACGCGACCACTGGTCCTTGCGAGCAATAACGGTAAAAGTTGAAGCCCCAACAAGTTGCTTGCCCTCCACCAACTACCGGCAGGACGCCCCTTCTGCTTGGTGAAAAATGTTGGCCTACTCCTCTAGGCTCGCCAGACCTCTTGGACGAGGCGTGAGCACCAACACTTCGCTCCGTCGTACGCGCCCTTCCGATCGAATAACTGTGGAGTAACCACCATTGGAACCTCATTTGCCAGTAAAAAATATGATAATTGTTTTTTTTACCCTTCTATCTGGCAACAAAACTGACACCTTTTTTTTACAAGGAGTCATGTTTGCATAGACCACAATACCTGCAGTCTTAATGCAAACAAAAAACATAACTCTGATAATGTATGCACTTTCCTTGAAGTTGATTGGTCCACACTCGAGACAGCTTTCCTAAGGACTTCAAGGACAGTGCATACATTATCAGAGTTATGTTTTTGTTTGCATTATGACTGCAGGTATTGTGGTCTATGCAAACATGACTCCTTGTAAAAAAAGGTGTCAGTTTTGTTGCCAGATAGAAGGGTAAAAAAACAATTATCATATTTTTACTGGCAAATGAGGTACCAATGATGTAAATGCTTTACCCCGAGCTCTCATACTCTGATGGTGCATTATCTTTGAGTTGTGCGCCTTTTGGGGTCATCTGGTCCAACACCATGTGAGACTAGGCTCTAAGGAAAGTTTTCTCGGGTGTGGACCAATCAACTCCAAGGACAGTGCATACATTATCAAAGTTATGATTTTTGTTTGCATTCCGACTGCAGGTATTGTGGTCTATGCAAACATGACTCCTTGTAAAAAAAGGTGTCAGTTTTGTTGCCAGATAGAAGGGTAAAAAAAACAATTATCATGTGGAGTAACCAGTTCAACTATATATGTTTTATTTCAGCAGGTAAGGCCCCACTGAGTCTATATAGCTATTTTTTCAGAAGCGACCTGGCGTTTCATTTGCTCAAATAATTGCCGTTTACTCAAATGTAAAATGTTTGCATATTAAATAAATTCTGTCATGAATATTAAACGTTATGCCACCTTAAAAAAAGTGTCCGTCTTAAGACCACGGTAATTAAATTGCAATTTCCTTCTTATGATGCGGTCACTTTGTATTTGTGCGAATGGAGTCGTTGTACTACTTTTATTTGAAGGAATGTTTTAATTTCAAAATTAAAATTAATTGAAATTAATCAAGTAATAAAATTCATCAACATTTGAAAAAAATAATAATATAAAAATTGGCCAAATATGCCTGTGCCAGCACCCTTCTTGACAAATGAGTCTTCAGACTTGGCTGAAATACATACGAATGAGTGGCGGTGTTAATTAGCTACCCTGTGATTAATGTCAGTGACCTGGGAATCAAACTCAGGTTTGCCAAGATCATGAGTGCAAGTGTGCAAAACACTGGACTCCCACGAGATACACACTGAGAGTATGAAATGTATATCTCTCACACACACACACAACGATCCCCCGTGTCGCCTAAATATCATTGGAACAAGTGCTGTTAGCGAGCACCTATTAAGGTACACGATTGTCGACTGGCCAAACCATATCCGACTCATTTTACTTCTCTATCGCTGATGTTTACACACTTAACCAGTTACTCATTTGAGGCTATGTATACATAGAGGATATCCAGGGTGTTTGTGCCACTCATGTTAGCTCTGGACAGGCATGAAACCCAGCCCTGCCGGGTGTGCAATGCAGTGCGCTAACCACTGCGCCACAGCTCCCAACCACACACGTACACACAATCCCCTGTTGTATAGCCCAGCGGTCCCCAACCTTTTTGTCACCAGGGACCGGTTTCGTGGAAGACAATTTTTTTCACGGACCGGGGGGGGCGGGGGGTCATCATTGGGTCCTTCTCCCTTTTCAAAGAAGCTCTCCAGCGACGTTTGTTTTTTTACTCATGTTGCCTACTAGAGGTTAGAGCTTGTGGGCTGACCAACACTGTGACTGAGCCAAGAGTGCAGTGCGGGAAAGAGGCGCGGATGGAAGTGGTCAATAATAAAACAATGGGGGCGGGCCACTCGCGGACTCACCGCTCTCACCTCCTGCTGCTGTGCGGCCCGGTTCCTAACAGGCCACGGACCGGTACCGGTCTGCGGCCCGCGGGTTGGGAACCCCTGTTGTATAGCCTACATAGACTATCGGGGTCAAGTGCCATTCGCAAGCACATGTGAGTGGTGTAGCAAGTACTGTACCACACTCGGCTACCTTAATCTCCCCATAGCAGAGGTCGACACACTGCATCAGATACTCAATTGAGGCTGAGCCGACTTAAAGGAAGCCCAGGACCCGTTCAGATATTCGCCACTGATGTTGATAGTGAGCGGGAATGGATCTTGGGTCCCCTGGGTTCATAGCGCAGTGCGTGGACCACTAACCACGACCATGCCCCAATACACTTGCATACTACATCAGCCGCCATTCACTACGAAGTGGCGGTGATGTCACCACAGCGATTGTGCCAGGATAGGTGCACTTCGAGTCTATCACGTGAAGTGTCAAAGGCTCGCTGACAAGAGGACAGACCCAGGCGCCATGGGTCGAATGAAAAATGAGACGACCGCCAGATGCACCAGCTGTTGCCCCCTTACCGTGCCAACATTTTCGCCACCCAGCGCTCCGCTCGTTCCTCTGCCCGCACACCCACACGTGCACACACGGAGCGAGAAGCCCCGCTCGCCCCCCCCTTCCTCACCTGCGCGTCCGTGAGCCCCAGCATGGCCGCGAGCTGCCGGCGGTCGGGCTTGGTCACGTACTTCTGCACCTGGAAGCGCTTCTCGAGTCCCTTGCGCTGCAGGCTTGAGAAGACGGCCCGGGACCAGGCGCGCTTGCGCTTGAACGCGGCGCCCTGCAGGCACGGCCCGCCCGCGTCCCCGCGGCACAGCGCCGCGTACGGACCTGCGCGGACGTCGCCACGGGTTTCGCCACGGGGGTTTAGCGGGCCGGCAAGAATGTGCGGGTACGGCGCAAGGCGTGTGGGACTCGTGCCGTCCTGTCCCCCTTCCGCGTGGGAGAAAGGTGTTGGGGACGTTCGCGTGCGTGTGGGAGGGGGGGCCGGGGGTGTTTACTCTGGGTTCATCGGTGTCTTTCTGCCACGCGTATAATGAACACCACACGAGTTGGCCGAAAACATCTTGATGTGTAGAGAATTACAGATCATATTCTTAGGTTTTTTCGGTAAAGTCACGTAGGTAAAACATTAAAAAATAAAAGTTAAATAAAAAATAAAATAAAAATCACGACGTTTCGGAGGCAACACAAGCTTCCGTCTTCAGGGGAATCGTCACAGCACGATTGCTGTGTCAACCTGAAGACGGAAGCTTGTGTTGCCTCCGAAACGTCGTGATTTTTATTTTATTTTTTATTTAACTTTTATTAATTTTAATGTTTTACCTACGTGACTTTACCGAAAAAACCTAAGAATATGAATCCTTGCAGTCACGAAAGCTTCAAATCTAGAATTACAGATCAATTGTTGGTGCGGGCTCACCCGCCTGGCATCCTTCCAGCTTATCCCTCAGCGATTGTGAGATGCAATTTGCATGAACGACGCAAGATAAAATTCGTCACTTGGCGGTGTATTATATAAACCTTTTATTTTTGAACTTTCAATTCGGTGGTCGCCGGTTCGTTTGGATCTCTTGGCGCGGCCGTGGAAAGAAACGGTGGTAAGTTTCGAAAAAAAATCTCTCGCATTCCGGCCCCACCTCCAGCATAAATACAAAGTCACAATCGGGAGAGATCCTCCCCTCTCACGCATGTCGAATTCAATTTGGAGAGGCACAGCCCAGCGATTGCGTGTCCATGCCACTGCTGGCAGATCCGTCTCTGCGGTTTGGCTACGCATGGCGCGAAAGAAGTTCAACATTGCATAGGACAGGGTCCAGCTAGTTTAGCCTATTCTTCCATGTTGGCCAGACGCCTTGGAAGCAGTGGGAATTGCCACCCAATTCATATTGTGTGGCGGACAGAGATGGTGGGTTTCCACTATTTCACAACTGCCGTGCCGGGATATTGAATTAAAAACTGCCAACCTCTATAAAGTACAGTAAACTAAACTACATTTTTTTTTATCAGATAAGGCCCCACTGGGCTATATAGTTCTTTTTCAGAAGCGACCTGGCCACAAACGGTAGCTCAACGAAGCGGCTTTTCACGTGGAAATGTATAGCGGCCAAGTACTCTTAACGCGCGTTTCTAAATGTGGAGGGAAAAAGGGGAGGACCCGGAGAAAAATCCACGTGACTACGTAGAAAACACGCAAACTCCAAATATACATGCGCCGAGGTCAGAATCGAACCCACGACCTCCTGTATACCAGGCGAGGTGGTTAATCTCTCGTCACCGTGGCGCCCGTATTGCAAGACTAGTGTGCTAACCATTACACCATGGCAAGGCCATAGCCATGGAGTCAACATTGGGGGGGATAAAATCTTCCAGGGTGTCTGGGGGTCCAAACCGAGAAAAATATCTAACTTTGAAAAGTCAATTTCCTGCCTAAAATATTAAAAAATTCACTAACACATGGGATGGACTTTTTATTTATGTTTTACAATAATGTATAATAGTGTATTATATTACATTGCTCTGTTTTAACTTTTTTACCATTTATTGTTTCATTGTATGTAATGGCAGAGATTAGGGATGAATAAAGTACAACCATAACCACAATCAAGTCCAGATATTGTGGCCAAGGTTTAGCAAATTGTTGTTTTTATTTACATAGCATAGCAAATTTTTTTTATATATAGCAATATATTGGGGGGCGGGGACATTTTGAGCATATTTGAACACTGGGGGGGATGTGTCCCCCCCAATAGATATTATAATTACGGCCTTGCACCATGGGCACTCAGCTTCCATATCCTACATACACGAGATTGTAATCCGCTTTGGATGCGTTATATTGTATTCACATGTCGCACATATTTGGTCTTCGAATACACATGGCACATCTACAGACAACTATCATCGGAGCATCAACATCACAGTTTCACAATTGATCAATATACGTATAATTACATATGCATTCGTACATTTGTGGCGTAAATATTTTGCGACGTGGACATTCACGAAGAATATACTGTAGCAGAAAAACTAAAAGTGCACGAAGAAGCGTGGAGAGACGCAAGTCTTGGAAGTTGGAATAACATGGGAGACAGAAAGATGAACACGAAGATTGGAGAGCATACACCGGTTAATGATGCATCATTCAAACCGGTAAGCAAGTGCGTATGTTGAACTGCATCCGCGCCGTGCATAGCCAACCGTGCTAATCGGAGGTGCGGGAGGTTGGACAACAAAAAGGAGTTGGAAAGAAATGAGTTTTCAACCTAGATGTTTTAAAAGTGCTGAGCTCCAGCGGTTTCCTAATATCGTAAGGAAGAGCATTCCAGACGGCCGCGGAAGAAAAGTAAGTCGGGGACTTGGGCCGGACACCGTCGCAAGATAGAGTTGACGATGGCCGATGGTCCAGAATAAACAACGGAGTGTAAGGCCAAGGAATGGAACGCGACCCAAGGGGACGTCCACCGAGGAGATGGAGCGGTCAAACCAGTTCATGTTGCAAGGCGCCAGGTGGATTATTGGACAGAAGGATCGTGAAAGGTGGCGGTGGCTTGGGGAGGCCTTCATCCAGCAGTGGATTGACCATGGCTGATGGTGATATGTCACGTGCTCTATGCATAGTGCCTACAGGAATATATGTAGTGCATTGACACATACAACCACAGTGCACACATACTTGCATGTATCTACACATATGTAGTCTATCCTTCGTATATTTAAATTATATCGTGTGTTCGCGTGTTTGGCTGCTGAATAAATGTCCACGTGCCAAGCCACTTCGTTGAGCTATCATTCGTGATGGCCAGCTCCAGAGCTCAGTGGGCCTTACCTGGTCAAATAAAAATACAAGTGGGAATCATGTTGCACACATTGTAATCGGACTTCACGGCACACTTGGTCCACCGATTAAACGGGATTTGTGCTGTATTGATAATGGGAAGTAATTGGCTTGTGATCAAAAACAGAATCGCTCATCCTTGGACAAATATCTCAATGCTAGACCTTCGTATAAAATGCCACGAAACTCTGGAAATCGGAAATACACGTTTCATTGCGCAATCAGTTGGTTGATGATTTGTTATGATGAACAATATACTAACGCCACATTGGCGTTATACCAGACGTGTATAACTAACCTGTAGCAGAACATGATAACACTATTGCTCACACAGCGAATGACCGTGCAATCCGATAGACTCGCTCCTCTATCGTTTGCAAGAACTGCTCTTCATGTCTTTCGAACAGATTGTTGTATTTCGTTTGTTTGTCCTTCCCTCGCACCTCCGATGAGCACGGTTGGCTCCGTACGGTGCGAAATAAGTTGAACATACTAATTGTGCAAATGCCTAACATCACAAAAACACACATTGAGAGCGCACACTGTAGTATGTGCGTCACGTGCATCATTTTGTTCGCATTAATGCACGCAATTGCGTGGGACGCGCCATTCACTTTTAGCAACGTGTGCATATCGAGATGGCCTACAGGATTTGCAAGTCGGCTTACGATCTCTCTACACCGGATCGCGTTTCAACCGAGTTAAGCCCCGTGGCGTTGTTACCAAGCCAGGGAGCATGCCGCTGTAGCAGAGCTAAACTACTACACAGGCTGCCTTATAGCAGCAGACAAACACTTGGGGCGGGAGTCATAGCGACATGGAACAACAAGCACACGAAGCTGCCACCCCCACGACCTGCTCCTGCGTCTGCTGCTGCTACTGCTGCTTGAGGTGGTGGTGGGTAAAGCTGTGGGCACTGTGGGACACGGATTCATTCACGCTTTCCATTGCGTAGCGGTAAACAACACGCGCTGAAGAAGCTCCTCATTATGAGCAACAGCACGTGGGCACGAAACGTCAGGCATCGTGCCCAACAACGCACGCGATACAGGCCGTGAACACATCGGTAGAGCGCAACAGCGAGATACTCATATTCTTAGGGTTTTTTTTTTCGGTAAAGTCACGTAGGTAAAAATTAAAATTAATGAAAGTAAAATAAAAAGCGAGATACTCCGCGGTTCAGTATAAGTAGGTTCCGAATGTTGAATGCTACGCCCATGTTGTGTGCATTCTACGTTGAACTTCGTTCGTGTAGCCAACGGTGCTAATCGGAGGTGCTGATGGCCTCTATTACTGCATCGTTCATGAACACGCTGCCCTACGATGGAACACGTGGTCAGTGTTAAATTACGTAATCTACACTGACTGTTATATAAAAGCGAAGTCCACTTTCTGTCCACGCGTCTAAATACCAAATGCTTTGTGTATGTTTTAAGATATTTTAAGTGCGTCGGCATCTTGGCTTAGGCAGCCCATTATTATCAAGCGGCATAATTTGTTTAAGTAAGCAAACTCTGAACCGGTTTCGACATTTCGGGTAGTCATCAGCACTCTGATATTCCACGTAAACTATGTAACAAAATTCAGTAACGAACTCACTCATGGCCGTGGAGCAGACACCCATTTAACATTTGGGCACGACGTTTCGCTGGTACATAGTTACAACCAGCAGTATGTACCATTGTGGTGTCACGGTGGCGAGATGTTAACGACCTCGCCTGGTGTGCAGGAGGTCGTGGGTTTGACCCTGATTCCTATATAGTGTGTGTGTCTCTCTCCCCGTGGTCGGGTGGATTTTTCTCCGGGTCCTCCGGTTTTTCCCACCACGTTTAGAATCAACAACATGTTGTGCTTCGAGTATTTGTCCGCTATACATTTCCACATGATAAGCCACTTCGTTGGGATTTCATTTGTGGCCAGGTCGCTTCTGAAAAAGAGCTATAGAGCTTCAGCGGGACTTGCCTGGTAAAATACAACACCGTTTTTAGTCATGGGACCTTCATTGCTAGTAGTTTTCCCCTTTTTTCTGGTAACAAAACAGGTGTTAAGATGTTAAAACACCGAACTGAAACCTTTTACGAGGAAACATGTCTGCATTAACCACAATACTTGTGGTCAGAATGCAAACAAAAACATACTCTCATAATATATGCATTGTCGTTGAAACTGATTGGTCCACACCAGAGACAGCTTTCTTTCAAGCCTAGTCTCAAACGGTGTTAGACCAGATGCCAAAAGTCCTTTTGGCGTCCTCTGGTCTAAGTATGTTTTTTGTTTGCATTCTGACCACAAGTATTGTGGTTAATGCAGAGATGATTCCTTGTAAAAGGTTTCAGTTTGGTGTTTTAACATCTTAACACCTGTTTTGTTGCCAGAAAAAAGGGGAAAACCTATTCTCGTAGTTTTTAGTCGTAGGATTGCTCTCCACCAATACACTGAAGCAGTCACAGATTGCAACGTTTGTTCATCACGTGACAACTTTATTAATTGGCTGTGTCGGGTGGAGGAGGGTGTCCGACACACATTTTCTGATGCTCGCCAAGAGAGGGTGCTAAAATCAAGTAGATTAATAATTATCCGTCTGTTTCCATCTGTATGGGGATTGAGTGTTGCTCCCTCGTGCGTGCTTCGGGTTTATTTTCTGCCGCTCCGGTGCCCTCCCCATTTAATGCAAACTAATTAATGAGCTCAAAACATCAAAAAAAGCACCAATCCAGGATCTTCCCAAAAAAGAGAAAGTGTGGTTTTCTTGAATAAATAAGTAATATTATATAAAAGTGAAATCGTACGTACTTATCTTTATATTTTATGCGCTAAAGAGACCCATATGCCTGCCTGCAACAGCACTTAGCAACGTACGGAAAAATCTAAGAGTATCACTGGATACAGTAAATCTAGCTGTGACGGTCCCACCTGATGACGGAGACTTGTGTTGCCTCCGAAACGTCGTGATTTATAATTTTATTTCTATTATTATTTCCATTATTTTTATTTTTATTATTTACTTTTACCTACGTTACTTTATCGAAAAACCCCAAGAGTATGAATACTTGCAGTCACGAAAGCTTCAAATCTAGAACGTAACAACGTTTGTTTATTAACAAGCCTCACTCTACTGATGAGACCCAAAAGGTCGAATCCGGGTCAGTGTTTGTCTGCTTGAACTAAGGCTGTCATTGAAAAAGACTCAACCTAAGTCCAGAAGCCCGCTGGATGATTGACTCGGACATTTACATGTTCTTCACGTGGAGAGACTGGCTTTAATTCATCATTTATTCAAGTCCTATCATGCACATTTGGCCATGATATTAAATCACAGCATGCCTTATACGCTGTAATTTATGTTCCTCAAATGTGGCTATTTTTGTATTGAGTCCGTATGTTACACGTGTAACATATACCTGTGCTACCACAGTTTAAACCCGAACTATAAATACACATGATGATGTGCCTATTTGTTGCTGCATTTACGCAGAGCAGTATATGCACTTACCACTATAAATACCTTCAGTGGTTCTTAATTTATAGACTTAGTATAGATCCTACTATAACTGCTCTATGTGCACGATGACTGCCGAGTAAATGTACAATGCTCAGTAAATGCCATCCGCTGTGGTGAGTCAGGCTGGTGTAGGTCGTGCACTGATTGCAGCAGCGACAGCAGAAAGCCATACGCTTGGCCGTGTCGTGTGTATTGCACTCAATAGAGCAGCGGTTCTTAACCTGGGCTGCACGCTGTACCCCCTGGGGGTGCAAGATTACCTTTCTGGGGGTGCGAGACATGGCCAGACTCTTTTTTTTATAAGGCAAATCATCGGAAACACAAATTGAGCACGGGGACGTTAAGTACAACTAATTTATATTCTTGGTTCTATCGGTAAAGTCACGTAGAAGGGAAATAATAAAATAAAATAAAAATTAATAAGAAAAATATATTAATTATTTTATTATTATTTTATTATTTCCCTTCTACGTGACTTTACCGAAAGAACCAAGAATATGAATCCCTGCAGTCACGAAAGCTTTAAATCAAAATGTATAACTCCATTGTTTCATCAAACCCTACGTATTTATTAACATTGTACAACGGTTGAGAACCAAAGGGGTGCAAGTCTGCAGTGAAGGGTAAGAACCCTTGCTATAGACAATTGTGATCGGCTCAAGTTCCAAATTATGTTCTAGAAGCATTAGACTCTGGAAAATCGCGCACAGTCGATTATTTGCTGATTTATAAAGCAGCGGTCTTCATTGTAAGGCCACCGCAGGCCACTGGACGGGCCCCTGGTGGCCTCGAGTGCGGCCCACGACAATACACAACGTGTGAATACACCCCCATCATCATCGTGCTGCTGTCAAACCCCCAATGGTTTCAGATGTGTGACGATCCTTACAATGGTGATGTCTTATCGGCGAAAGTAGCCCCCCCTCTGAAAATGAGTGAGGAACGCTGGTTGTAAAGCATTACAAATAATGAAAGCTAATGTTGTTGTTGTTAAGAATTGGTGCCATCCACAATAATCCTGAACGTGGGTTGATTGACTTCACTCAAAGGGGCAGCGTCTGCCCAAGCTAAACACTTACGAAGAATACTGCACGTTGTATAATTCAATGTCAATGTAAAAAAAAACACACACACACCTTTTTGTGCGTAGGCTTTCACAACCAAAATTACGATTCGTAATAGTTTGATTTTTTTTTCGGTTAAATAAGGGGTCGGAAAACCTGCGGCTCTTTGAGGATCAGAATGCACGTTAATACGAGACGGTGTTCACGTGCATTGTGGCTCTTGAAATATTGAGAGTGTTTTTTTTTTACCGATTTCGAAAAAAGGAATATGGCCCTTCTTATTATTTTGGTGGTCGACTCCTGGGTTATATCGCGTAGAGGTGCAATGTAAAATTGCTTCACTTAACCATCCGCCAACAGACAGAGAATGATCAAATCCAACTTGCCACGTGGGAAAATACGCCAAATAATAAATGCCGATCAATCATCGTGCAGACAGGGAGCAGACGCAAACTATCGTCTGGCGAGGCAAGTGCACGTTCCTTGAGAAAGGAAGCACCGCACGTACCACTCGCGACGTTCCGAGGGGCTCTGCTCACCAGGTGGTACTCGTTTTACCGACCCTGTGGGTATGGGGGATAATGATGAAGGGCTGAGTCAACACTGACTCCAATTAGAATTTCCGTTATTGCTTATTACATTTCAAAAATTCTCTGAGCTTCAATCTAAACACTGAACGCCAAGGCCCAAATATCAATAAATGAAGGAAGAGCTTCGTGAGTCTCGTGGCAAAGCTGTTGCCGTGCCCAATCTCCAAGCGAGAACAAGGCAGCGAAGTGGGCCGGCATGAGACATTTCTCCAAATAACCTTCATAATAAATGTTTTTTGGGGTTCGGTGATGTAAATGTAAATGTGTCGTTAAAGCCGCCACCAGCCGACACAGCCACTTAGTAAGGTTTGTGACGGAAACAAAATGTGACCTAATTTGATACAACTTCAGCACACCAGCGTGTTGGAGAGTAAACCAGCTTCATCAGGCGACTTTGCTAGAATTGTGGGTTCACGGCGCATTCACATTTACGTGATTTAACCCATAAACGACGTTATTCTGTGTAATACTGGTCGCGAAAGACTGCGTGTTAAACTCATAACATCCCAGTCCAGGCTCAAGAAGAACGAATCCTTTATTCCTCTGCCTCCCAATGCCTCCCCTCCCTCCCTCTCTCCTCTTTTTTTAAATATAAAATAAAGACGGCCCTTGTCTCTGTGCAGCTTCTCGAGATGTGGTTACATTTAGGCGTGCGCAGTAAATCCACTTAGGAGTGTGTTGGTGTATTGAACTGTCAATCGGTTGATGTAGCGTGCATATTTTGGGCCAGGATGTTTACACTGGACGCTAATAATATCAAGGAAGTTGATATCTTTAGTTTGGCCGAAGACAGCTTGTGGCAAACTCGTGGCATCTGAAGACGCAAATCGTGAAGACGTGACTTTTCCCTTTAACACGTAGCCTTTCGTGACCAATATTTCGATTGACATTTGATTAGCGGATAAGATGGCGTGGGTAAATTGTGTGTCGTGCACCCTCCTCCACCCAACACAATTGATGAATATGGTTATCACGTCGCTAGAAATGCTACGGTCCCCGCACTTTCAAGGGCCCTTTGCTAAAGGCTTTTCAAGGTATCAATTCCGGTTCAGTGATTCTGCACTTGCTCTATTAGTATAGTACTATACTGCCTTCAACTTTTATGAACGACTGGGTGTTTAAGGTTAGCGATTTGTCCTATTATCTTTTGTATACAAGTAAAAAAATGTGTTTTAATATGTAAGTGTTTATTTATGTATTTAGGACCCCTTCATAACATATGCTACTAGCTGAATCCGGTACTGGTAATACACTAGTGCGTTTGTTCATCATGTAACGACTTCATACATTGGCAGTGCCGGATGGTGTTGATGAATCTTCATTTTACTCCTGCCATCTGACCCTAAAGTGTACGATGAAGCGAATATTTTCTCCATTGTATTTCTAATAACGTAAACAATTTCACACAATCCTGTTCTCACGCTATTGCAGTGCTATAGCGTGATGTTATTCATTTCTATGTTTATGAGTTCTTCAGAGCCATTCAGTGGTAGCAGAATGTTCATATTGGAGGAATCTGATGAGCTTTGAAGCTATTTTTCACAGGTGCCAAATATAGTTGTTCTAAATAGCTAGCTGTTGTTTGTTAAGGGGCCGTCCATAAAAGCTCTGCCCCCCCCCCCCCCCCAAAAAAAAAAACATGCTTCAAATCGCTTTAAACTATTGTCATTGTAGTGCGTATTTAATGTGGCGCTGCACTCTGATGTTGTAGGAGAAAACATTTATTAAAAAGTCGATTTAATTAAGTAGAACGTGTTGTCTACATTTATTTAAAGTTGCGCATTTTGATGTGACGTCACATTTCTCAACCCCGTCCCCCCTCGTCACAAATGTCTGACTCCCCCCTCCCCCCCCAGGTGCGTGACGTCATTTATGGACGGCCCCTAACCGCATGTAAGTATAGCGGTAAGCCTACAGAGATGTGTCCGACACCTACACGTAACAAGACCGGAGATTGCACGATGCATATTTTCTACGAACCACATTACAAGGACAACTTCTTTCACCATCTTTAAATGTTTAAAATAAATCCAAGTTGTGCAACGAAAATTGATATTAATCTTTAGTTCGGTGTTGATGAACCTTCAGTTCGGTGTTAATGAACCTTCAGTTCGGTGTTGATGAACCTTCAGTGCGGTGTTGATGAACCTCCAGTTCGGTGTTGATGCACCTTCAGTGTTGATGAACCTTCAGTGCAGTGTTGATGAACCTTCAGTTCGGTGTTGATGAACCTCCAGTTCAGTGTTGATAAACCTCCAGTTCAGTGTTGATGAACCTTCAGTTCAGTGTTGATGAACCTTCAGTTCAGTGTTGATAAACCTTCAGTGTTGACGAACCTTCAGTGCGGTGTTGATGAACCTTCAGTTCGGTGTTGATGAACCTTCAGTTCAGTGTTGATGAACCTTCAGTGTTGATGAACCTTCAGTTCAGTGTTGATGAACCTTCAGTGTTGACGAACCTTCAGTGCAGTGTTGATGAACCTTCAGTTAGGTGTTGATTAACCTTCAGTGCGGTGTTCATGAACCTTCAGTTCGGTGTTGATGAACCTCCAGTTCAGTGTTGATAAACCTTCAGTTCGGTGTTGATGAACCTTCAGTGCGGTGTTGATGAACCTTCAGTTTGGTGTTGATGAACCTTCAGTGCGGTGTTGATGAACCTTCAGTGCGGTGTTGATGAACCTTCAGTTTGGTGTTGATGAACCTTCAGTTCGGTGTTGATGAACCTTCAGTGCGATGTTGATGAACCTTCAGTTCAGTGTTGATGAACCTTCAGTGCGGTGTTGCTGAACCTTCAGTTTGGTGTTGATGAACCTTCAGTGCGGTGTTGATGAACTTTCAGTGTGATATTGATGAACCTTCAGTTCAGTGTTGATGAACCTTCAGTGTTGATGAACCTTCAGCTCAGTGTTGATGAACCTTCAGTTCGGTGTTGATGAACCTCCAGTTTGGTGTTGATGAACCTTCAGTTCGGGGTTGATGAACCTTCAGTGTTGATGAACCTTCAGTGCGGTGTTGATGAACCTTCAGTTCTGTGTTGATGAACCTTCAGTGCGGTGTTTATGAACCTTCAGCTCAGTGTTGATGAACCTTCAGTTTGGTGTTGATGAACCTTTAGTGCGGTGTTGATTAACCTTCAGAGTGGTGTTGATGAACCTTCAGTATTGATGAACCTTCAGTTTGGTGTTGATGAACTTTCAGTGCGGTGTTGATTAACCTTCAGTTCGGTGTTAATGAACCTCCAGTTCGGTGTTGATCAACCTTCAGTTTGGTGTTGATGAACCTTCAGTTCAGTGTTGATGAACCTCCAGTTCGGTGTTGATGAACCTCCAGTTCGGTGTTGATGAACCTTCAGTGTTTATGAACCTTCAGTGTTGATGAACCTTCAGTTCGGTGTTGATGAACCTTCAGTTCGGTGTTGATGAACCTCCAGTTCGGTGTTGGTGAACCTTCAGTGTTGATGAACCTTCAGTTCGGTGTTGATGAACCTTCAGTTCGGTGTTGATGAACCTCCAGTTCGGTGTTGATGAACCTTCAGTTCGGTGTTGATGAACCTTACAAGAAGAAAACGCTTCCCTCCCAGCTACAACTCTCACACTCGATACGCCCAGTCTCGTCCGCCTGCTAGCCAGCGGTCCCACGTCAGTGTCCAGAGTTTACTCATTGCAACAACAACAACAACAACGACAAAAACACGTGAAAGTCACTTCAAATGCTATTTGATTGTTTCATTTTTTATCACAAAGCCTCAAACTTGTGTCGGACAGCCCTGTCCAAATAGCCTCGGGCATACAATTACATGAAATACAAGGATCAATTGGATTTCGTGTCTGTTTGTTTAATAGTCTCTGAGTAACAGAATGTGAAATTACCGCTGCGTGGTGGCCCTGTAATCCAGCACTGTTGAGGCAGCAGCGAGGGTTGCCGGGTCGCACAGATCTTGTTGTGAAACTGCCTTCGCGTAGGCGTCGAGGATGCAAGCCATACACCCTGACTCGCCAGGAGATAGGCGGTACAACAGAGACGTGGACTCCACCTCTTCTGCCTCTACTGGATACAATGTTGTCCCCTCTCATGTGTGCGTTTTCTCCGGGTTCCTCCAATTTCCTCATTCTTTTGCCGACACCACCTTAATATATAGAGGACCGCAGAGCCTGGGCAATCGTTGGCGCCTGCTCACCGCGTGGCCGCTGCCTTCCCGCTCGCCTGTGGTTTGTCGCGCCTCTGAGTCATTCTCTCTTTAGGAGAGCGAGCGACCACCAGGGTGCTGTTATCGACTCCTTAAAGTGCAAAGTCGGCAAACGAACCTCAATATGCTCGCTAGATGCCGCTGCATATGGCTTCTAAAGTCTTCAGAAAGGCCACTCTTGTCTTGCTCACGACATTGCTGGCAGAAGCACCCTCGACGTGGTGGATGTCTTGAGAGCGCATCTCACAGGGTTTTTGGCCTACTCGTCCACGGCGGAAGAGGTGGAAGTACCCACACTCTACGCCATTGACACGGGAACCCCCCGACGACCGAATCACTCTCAGTGTGCCCAATTATACTGCTGGGTGGACAAATGTAGGATTTAAAAACAGTGGATGGATGTAATGATCCTCAATGCACAAGTGCAACTCGCCGCTGAATCCGAATCGTGTCCCTCTCCCCAGGTAGTCGCTGGATGATAATAATAATTAACAGATGTAAATTGCCGCCACCACGCGGCATTCTCTCTCGTAGAGACAGAGCGACTCAAAGGCACGCACTAACAATTGTCCAAGCTCTGCCGTCCACTATAAATGAAGGTATTATACACCAATTAATGACTGTGTACATGTGGCAGGAAATATGAGCACCTGGAGAAACTCCACACGTGCGAGGGAGCAACGCTCTATCCCATACAGATGGAACAGGTGGGAGTTCACATCTTTGCTGTACTGCCTCCTCCTGACCATCCGGGGTATGACACCTCCTTAACGCTCACGGGAAGGGAGTTGAGCAACATTTGTGCGGCGATACGCCAACCCTCGCAGCCTGCACAGTGCTGGACGACAAGCCACATGCAGCGTAGCCACCACCACGGCCCGGATTTGTCGCTCGTCGCTTTTGACAACATTTTCTTGCCACAGAAAATGCTAAAGTTCAACGTAGATCTGGTCACAGAATCGTTAAATCAGCAACAATATTTGGCAGACGATGGAGAAAAGGTTACAAACTGGGGTGTTGGTACCACCCAGAATGGCAAATGCTAACAATTATTTTCTTTAACCATTGTGTCTCCAGAAAACGAATATGTATGATAACAAGGTCAAGGTGGTTGTTTTTAATGGTACAAATGCCATTAAAGAAGTATATCAGCATATGCATTAATATACGTAATAGTTTTTGGGGAAAACACGAATGCGCTATGAAACAACCACGGAATGCGAGAATTAAGAGTGTCCATGAAGCAGGATAAGGGTGTTGCTCACGGTGGAAACTGCCCATGATGGACACTGCAGAATCAGAATCTGTATTTATACCGGAGGAATCCGATGTGCTATAAAGCTCTTGTTTACAGATGTCCAGTTCGGGCAGAACGTTTCAACAAACAATACAAAAACACGATAGGAGTGCAAAGTTTAGGAAAGTTGAATAAAAGCACTTAAAATTACGCAAATAAAACTCTATTTGTTTGTTCTTATCAGGTAAAGGCCACTTTGCTATTAGCGTCTTTATCAGAAGCGACCTGGCCACAAATGATAGCTCAACAAAGTGGCTTATCATGCACATTATCAAGTGCTTTGATGCTTAATGTGTGTACGACAAACACGGAACCACATACATAGCAACAATACAAAATCTAGATTTGAAGTTTCCGTGACTGCAGGGATCCACACTCTTTGGTTGTTTCGGTAAAGTCACGTAGGTAGAAAATTAAATGAATAAAATCACGACGTTTCGATTGCAACACAAGCAATCATCGTCATCAGGTGGGAAAACCACAGCAAGAAAATGTTTGCTGATGTGGGAGAGAGAGTGGCCGTGGTAAGAGGTTATATAGGTGAGGAAGGGGGAGGAGCAAGGGGGGGGGGGAGAGGGAGGGGGTGGGGGCGTGGGGTAGGGGGAGCGCTGCGTGGAGTAGTCGTACCCGGCGGATAGGATAGACGACAACCACTACAAAGCAGTTAGGGTGTTACCTGGTTAGGAGTAAGGGATGAGAGGGAGTACAAAATATAGGAAAGGTAAACCAATCGCTTAAATAACATATATATAAATAAAACGAAACAGTTTAACACATATGCTTTCGCGACCAATATTATCCATAATAGAGGCTTTTGGGGTCGATCGCGTAAATAGAAATGCGTCGTTACACCCGCCACAAAATTAAAACAATCGTGTTTTTTTAATATCTTAGCACGGTAACAATTTCTCCCACATAGTGGTAACCAGCCCAAAATCAGCCCCGTCACTCGTCACTCGGACGGGGGCTGACTTTGGGGCCAAGCGAGAGACCCAACGCGGTGACGCGGCTTCTCGTGGCGTACCGGGGAAGCCGTCGTGGTAGGGCAGCCCGAGGGAGGCGGCCGGGTGTTGGGTGGGCAGCACGTAGTGGGGGTCCGGGAGACCTCTCGCCCGTGGCCCCACTCCGGGCAGCAGTCGTACGGGGCAGCCCGCCGGGCCCGGCCCGGGGAACATGCTCGGGCACATGCGTTTGCCCGGGGCGCTGCATCCATCTGCGCAAACCACCCCCCAAAAAAAGAAAGACAAATATGATCATTGTTTTTTTTTACCGTTTGGCGTCATCTGGTCCAACACCATGTGAGACTAGGCTCTAAGGAAAGCTGTCTCGGGTGTGGACCAATCAACTGCAAGGACAGTGCATACATTATCAAAGTTATGTTTTTTGTTTGCATCATGACTGCAGGTATTGTGGTCTATGCAAACATGACTCCTCGTAAAAGGTTTCAGTTTGGTGTTTTAACATCTTAACACCAGTTTTGTTGCCAGAAAAAAAGGTAATATTTTTTTTTACTGGCAAATGAGGTACCAATGGAAGAAAGACAAAGGTCCCCCGTATAGACTTTAACACGGTGCCGAGTAGATGGCAACTACCTCGCCCGGGATACAGAAGGCCGTGGGTTCGATCCCGACCCCGACGCCTGCTGTATATTTGGAGTGTGTGTGTTCTCTCTCTCAGACCGTGGTCGCGTGGATTTGTCTCCGGCGCCTCCGGTTTAAACCCCCCACATTTAGCATCAATACACCACGAGAGTAGTTGACTGCTAGAAATTTGCACGTCATGATACGCTACTTCGTTGAGCTATCATTTGTGGCCAGGTCGCTTCTGAAAATAACAAAATACCTTAGTGGGCCTTACCTGGTATCATCAAAAATAGTTTAGTTTAAGTGCTGTTAGCGAGCACCTATTAAGGTCGACGCGGCACACGAGGGGGTGGGTGGCCAGCACCACACCGTTTTTTGTCTCTCTAGTGGCGATGTTTACTACACACCGCACCAGGTACTAATTTTAGGCTGAGTCGACCTAGGGGAAAATGCACTAAGTCCTGATCGTGGCATTGTTTTTGTGCCGTTCGCCTTTTGGCGCCCTCATAATCTAACACTCTTTGAGACGAAGAAAGCTGTCTCTGGTGTGGACCAATCAGTTTCAAAGACAATGCATATATTATCAGAGTATGTTTTTTTCCGTTTGCATGTTCACCACAAATATATGTGGTTAATGCAGACATGATTCCTTGCAAAAGGTTTCAGTTTGGTGTTTTAACATCTTAACACCTTTCGATTTCAAGCTTTCGTGACTGCAGGGATTCATCTTCTTGGTTCTTTCGGTAAAGTCACGTAGAAGGGAAATAATAAAATAATAAAAATAAAACATAATTTTAAAAAATGTTATTTTGTTACATTTTTATTATTTTATTATGTTTTATTTATATTATTTTAATTTGTATGTAAATTTTGTTGCCAGAAAGGGTTAAACCTATTATTATACTATCAATTCCGGTTCAGTGATTCTGCACTTGCTCTATTACTATAGTACTATACCGCCTTCAACTTTTATGAACGACTGGGTGTTTAAGGTTAGCGATTTGTCGTATTATCTGGCTGTATAGCAAATGAAAAATACAATTACTTTACTGTGCAAGTAAACATTTAACGTGTTTTTATTTATTCATGGCCCCTTTATAACATATGCAACAGGCCCTGCACTCGCTTCATCGGGCACTGGATCGACGGGAGATGGAGTGACGTGGCCACGCGTCACTACATGTAGTGACGTCTCCACGCGTGGGGATTGGAGCGCGACGCTGAAACCACGTGTCCCCACCGCTCCACGAACGCGCGTTGTCTGGACCGCCTGATAGAGCATTCGCTGTTTGCGAGCACCTATTAAGGCTGGATAACGTTGTCACACGAACTGCAGGTGGAGGCACACCTTACCCCAGACACCCGGCCGGCTTTGTATTCCTGACACAGTACCTCATTACTTTTTTTGATCGCGTGACTAAACCAGCTCCTCATTTTAGGCGAAGCAAACTTAGAAGAGAGTCAAACCAGAGCCAGGTTTGTATTACAATCAGATGGATCAGAACTGAACTTTATTCGTCACCGATGTCGGAATCGAACTCGGGAAAACCGGGTTCGCATGGCTTACCACTGCGCCACCTTCCCTCACCAAAGACAAAGATTCCCCGTATAGCCTTAATAGACTGTAGGGGCAAGTGCTGTTAGCGGGCGCCTATAAAGGCCGGCACGGCACACGAGAGGGTGCGTGGCCAACACAACGCCTGGCCGCCTTTGTCTCCCGAGTGGAGATGTTCACACATACTCTTAGGTTTATCGGTAAAGTCACGTAGGTAGAACATAAATAATAAAAATATAATTGAAATAATAATTGAAATAAAATAATGTGATTTATTATTTTATTTCTAATAAAAGAATGTGATTTTTATTTTATTTCTATTATTTGTTTTTTACCTACGTGATCTTACCGAAAAAGTTTAAGAGTACGAATCATTGCAGTCATGAAAGCCTCAAATCTAGAATGTTCACACATCGCACCAGATACTCATTTCAGGCTGAGTCGACCTGGAGGAGGGCCAAGACCGGTTCAGATAATCGTCACCGGTGTTGGCCGTGAGCGGGAATCGAACCCGGGTCGCCAGGTTCGTAGCGCAGCGCAATAACTGCTAGGCCACCTTTCCCTCGTCAAAGAATGCTCGTGCACACACACCCACACACACTGGACGACTAATTAATTACCAGATTAGGAAAAATGTGACAAATAGTTTACATATTCTTGGTTATTTCGGTAAAGTCACGTAGAAGGGAAATAATAAAATAATAGAAATATATAAAACAATACATTTTTATTGTTTTATTTTTTTTTGTATTTTTTTATTTCCCTTCTACGTGACTTTACCGAAAGAACCAATAATATGAATCCCGGCAGTCGTGGAAGCTTTAACTTAAAATAGTTTACAGTTAAACAACTAGAAACTATTATTTTGTATTCATCTACGAACTATTTGTTATGAAACTACAAACAATTTTTTTACCAGGTAAGGCCCACTGAGCAATATAGATATTTTTCAGAAGCGACCTGGTCACAAATGATAGCTCAACGAAGTGGCTTATCATAGGGGAATTTATAGCCGCCAAATAGCCTAAACGCGTGATGTTGATTTCAAATGTGGAAGGAAAAAAACCGGAGGACCAGGAGGAAAATCCACACGACCACGGGAAGAGAGACACGCAAACTCACAATACACAGGCGTCAGGGTCGGGATCGAAGCCACGACTTCCTGCATACCAGGCGAGGGAGTGAACATCTCGCCACCGCTGCAACCCAACACACGCATACAGGCATTGCTTTTAAATGACAGAAGTCCATTTAAATATAACATTACATAGATCACATTGCCATTTGAACACTACACAGCGCATTAATGCTTCGGATGTGTTTGTTTAGTGTTATCAATTCATCAATTAAATTCCCTTTTTCGTCCTTATTCCAACACGTGCAGCTTGTTGAGATTGATTTGCCGATTCGAGTCGAGGGTGAGTGCTGCAGTGGTTGCGATGGTGAGCAACGCGCTTGCCTTGTAAGATCAACGTCGCCGGTTCGATAGCATTGAACAGACTGTTGGGGCAAGTGCTGTGAGCGAGCACCTATGAAGGCCCGCACGGCACACGACGGGGTGGGTGGCCAATACCACGCCCGGCCGCCTTTGTCTCCCCAGTGCTAATGTGGCTGCACGTGCACACACACACACCGCACGTGATGCGTTTAAAGTGACGTGAAATGTTTGGAGAAAGGAGAAGTGGCGCAATGATTTGCACCAAGGCCGTAATTATAATATATATTGGGGGACACACACACACCCCCCCTAATATTAAAATATGCTCAAAATGTCCCCCACCCCCAATAAATTTCCATAAAATATATTTCTGTTTATATGATTGTGGTTATGGTTGTACTTTATTAATCCCTAATCTCTGCCCTTGCATACAATGACTCAAGAAAAGGTAAAAAGAAAAGAAAACACAGAGCAATGTAATACAATACACTATTAGACATTACTGTAAAAAATAAAGAAAAAGTCCATCCCATGTGTTAGTGAAATTTTTAAATATTTTAGGCAGGAAATGGCAGGAAATTCGTTTAAAAATTCTGATTTTTTTTTATCTGCGGGGGGACCCCCAGACCCCCTCAAACATTTGGTCCATCCAATGTTGACTCCACGGCTACGGCTGTGCGGTGTCTGAGCCGGCCCTTGGCATCCCCTCTTCGTCGCTAACCCGCACTGACCAAACGTGGTGAAGTATGGTCAACCACACCCCCACGAAAATTCTGCAGAGGGTTGACAAAGAGCTTCAATGTTTAAATTAAATACCGTATGACTAGAGATGTCTTTATAAGGGGCCGTACATAAATGACGTCACGCGATTTTGAACAATTTTTGATCCCCCCCCTCGTCACACGGCGTCACAAAAAGTCAGACCCCCCCTCAAATATGACGTAACAAAGCTCTGCCCCCCCCCCCCCCAAATCATATTTCCATTTTTAAAATAAAACATGCTTCAAATCGCTTTAAACTATTGTCATTGTAGTGCGTATTTAATGTGCCGCTGCACTCTGATGCTGTAGGAGAAAACATGTATTACAAAGTCTATTTAATTAAGTAGAACGTGTTGTCTATATTTATTTGAAGTTGCGCATTTTGATGTGACGTCACATTTGTCTAACCCCTCCCCCCTCATCACACATAGTCACAAATGTCTGACCCCCCCCCCCATGTGTGTGACGTCATTTATGGATGGCCCCTAAAGAGTCCTGTATACGTTCAAAAGTTGGGTCCTTACCTCCTCTGCACAAGGTCGGTGTGGCGCAAATCCATCAAATCATCACATCGATATTCTGCTTTTGATGGCCGATGTGGATGTGTACACAGCTTGTTGAAATTGCTTCGCACCATACGTAGCCAACCGTGCTAATTGGAGGTGCGGCGGAAGGAAAACAAACTAAACATGAAAACAAAAACTTTTCTAAACAAATTCGTTTTCAATCTAGAATAAAAGTGCATAGCTTCAGTGGCTTTCTAATATCTGAAGGAGGAGCATTCCAGACGGCCGCAGACGCGCATCTGAAAGCGGGCGATGTGGTGACCGTCCTTGTTCGATTGCTCGCCAAAAGCCGCTGCGAGGATGACCGGAGTTCGCGTGATGGGTTATGCTCCCTAGACGATATCAGCAAGGTGGTATCGTGGTTCATTTCTGGCAAGCACTTCGCGTGTAATGAGTGCGACCTTTCAAAGAGCAACACCTGAAATTTCACATTGAGGCGGCTCAGCCAGATGATTGCGTCAGGAGTAGCCAAGTGGAACATCGCTCTGACGAAGCCTCCTCCTTCTCCTCCGTAATTTCTGAACCGGGCAATGAATAGTCAATGACATGTATCAGCTCACAATACTTGTACCGAATCGTGTGTGTGTGTATAATTGATTCGTATATAGGTCGATCTCAGCCTCAAGTGAGTAGCTGGTGCGGTGTATAAACATCGCCACTGGGGAGACAAAGGTTGGCTACGTACGGTGCGAAAGAAGTTGAACATATATACATACACAGGCTGTCGGGCGTAGTGCTGGCCACCCTCGTTTACCGTGATGGCTCTCGTAGGTGCCACTCGCTAATGGCACTTGCCCCATCAGTCTGTGAATGCTGTAGGGGAGTTATTTGTCTTTGATTCGTATATACGTCACGTCACCCCCTTGCACCACTACTTTTTGTGTGAAGTTCATTGTCCTCCCCCCCGCACCTGCCATTAAAACACGGTTGGCTCCGTACAGTGCGAAACAAGTTCAAGATACATACATAATGCACTCACTGTGTTCCACTACGGATCCTGCATCAATGAACACGTGTTCAGACTTGTCCGTGACCCCTTCGAACGTAGCTGCAGACACTTTCAGGTGATATTAATTAAACGCAGTGTGTGTACTTAAGACCTGTTTTTTTGCTTTTTAAAACATTCGGTGCAAATGTCGCTTTGAGAACGAGACTGTATGTTTTATTATATATTGGTATAGGCTTACAGTCAGAATGTCTACGCTTGGGTGTGATGGGCAATATGTTCAGGAGATAATTGTCAATGTCGAGGCGGTCTGCTTGCCACATTACCAATGATTCGCGCAGATGTAAATAATTAGTTCTACTCAGAGGTACACAGTTATATGCACACACTTGCAGTGTGTAAATATCGTATAGAGCACTTTACTGTAATTGTACACATATACAGGATGTGCCAATAAGAAAGTTGAAAAGTATTGTTATTCGGGATACTGGTATAAATATGATATGAATGTATGTATGCATTCGACTTAGAAAATGTATTGGTACGTTCTGTTTCAGGAGAAACCCCATTTCCTGATATCATCACAAGCCCGCAAGAAAAAACAGCAATTGTGAGATTTGTACACGAACGCTGTTCAATAGTTCAAGTCCCAAAGCCCTTTCCAGCGTGAAATTAACATATCAGCGCCGCACGATACGAAGATGGGTGAATCAGTTTGAGGCCACAGGATCTATCCTGAAGGGGGACATCTTGCAGATTAATGACAGCGAATGATGGACGAAACGTTGAAGTTCATCAACAATTCGAGAATATAAAATGCACATTCAGCGATCTCGAATGACGACACCACTATTCGACGTGTTTCTGTTGTTTGGCACCTACGTTTTGGGACGCATCGTACAACGACCCGATTCGTCGAGAGGTGGAACGCTTCCCACCGCAAAACGCGGACACGGCTTCAATGGCCGCGCGTGTGGCATTGCTGCTTTGTCGGCTCGGTAACGCGGTCACTGGCTGCATAACACTGGTCAACAAAAAAAAAAGTCTGGCCTGGACTTTTGCACCTGTTTTAAACTAATTTCAGGGTGCTGATTCCAAATCTGATCTCAGATTTGCTCTTTCACATCTCATTTGTATGCTATCGGCATACCCCGTTTTCATTGATTTTACCCGAAATTAACTCTGTCACTTATGATTGCAAGTTGTTGCGAGTCAGTGACTGCTTTAGTGTTAAATATGGTGCTGTATTTTTAGGATAGTGTGTTTATAATGCCATTTTATGTAGATATCCACATTTATTTAATATTTTTCTTCTGCAGATTTTATTGAAAATGCAATATTTGATATCTCAAAAACCTGATGTGATAGACAAAAACTGATGCCAGATTTGGAATCAGCACCCCAAAATTACCTTAAAACCGTTGGAATACCTTATGCCAGAAAAAGTGTGTTGACCAGTGTAATTCGCAAGGTCACCGTATATAGTCCACTTTATTTACACAGAGAGAGAGGGTGTGGGGTGGGTGTGTGGGGTGTGCGCAGTGCTATCCACACGCTAAACACTCATCGCACGCTGCACCCTCACTCCGTTCGTTTACAGAGTTATGTGAGACGGAGGCACGTGTGCAGGAGATGTTCTTTAATAGTAATACAATGATTAATTTGTACTTATTCAGTTGCTTATACACACCGTTGTTAAAACGTCGATATGTGTAAGGTTGTACGATACGGACTCGAGGCTGTGTGGATTCACTACGTCGAAGGATCGGGAGGGAGCTGTATGGCGACAGTTTGGGGAAGTCTTCGTCCAGCTGTGGATTGATCATGGCTACAGCTGCTACTGCTGATGATATAATAATGACAATAATGAAAAGAGATGTTGTTTTTCGATTTAAAGCTTTCGTGACTGCAGGAATTCATCTTCTTGGTTCTTTCGGTAAAGTCACGTAGAAGGGAAGTGATAAAATAATAAATAATTTGCAAATTATTTTGTCAAGACGCTCTTCGCCCCTCCATCCCAGCATAAATAGTCGCTCCAAGCCTGGAGCGTGCCATTCAGACTCTGTCTACCTGACAGACCTGCTCTCCACCTGAAGACGGCTGCTTGCGTTGTGGCCGAAACGTCGTGAGAATTATCTTGTTATGTTTTATTTTTATTATTGTATTACTTCCCTTCTACGTGACTTTACCGAAAGAACCAAGAAGAGAGATGTTGTTGTTTAGTGGGAGGAGGGGAAACGAGAACACAAATGCTCATGATGTACAGGTTGGCCGTGAAGTCAGGACACGTGCGTTTTAGTTCAACAAATCACGTTGAATTATATCATTTGTTTTAACAAATGCGCAGACTGATTGCAATTAGCATCAAGTCAGCAATGCATGGATTCTCTTTTGACACTAATTTAGGGCTTTATTTAACATTTGCAGCTGCCTTATTTAGCACGCTTACAAACGAATGTATCTCGTTCGTCTTTAGTCAGTTTTATTACCATTTTAAAAGTCATCTGAAAAGCAAAAACAACAATAGGCATTCATAATACATCACGTATTTACCTTAAAGAAAAAACTAAATGTGTTCGTGCCAGTGTTAAATTAAAATAACCCCATGTGTCCTGTCTTTTGGGCCACCCTGTACAACGATGAGTGCCAGCTACTCTCAATGGACAAGGCCATCCAACCCCACGTCATGTAGTAGTAGGCCATCGGGGTGTTTTGTACATACTTCACCACACCGGTCATTGCGGATTGGTGAAAGGGAGGAGAGGAAGGGGACAGCACCGGTGCCGATATTACTCGTCGCTGATTGTCAAACTGCGGACAGGAATCGAACTGGGAGCCCCCGGCGGTTTCATGAGCGCCGTATACTACCCCGCTCATCGTACCATCACTCCATGCACCCTGTTGGAGACAGAGGGGGGTAGGATTCCGGGAGGGGGGGGGCGTAGGCTGCAGCATACATTTCGAATGTGTTCAGGGAACGACGCTGCGACTCGGCCTCGAATGAATGAGTACCTGCTGCGGTGCGTAAAAGAACATCGCGGCCGGGAGTGGTGCTGGCCACACACCCCCTCGTGTGCCGTGCCGGCCTTCAATAGGTGTTCGCTAAAAGCACTTGCCCCAGCCAATCTGTTGAAGGCTATACGGGGAGATTCTTCGTCTTTGTTTGTGTGTACCGAATGAGGCAACGGTCCACTCGTATGAGACGCGCGGAGATGGATGTAGGAAACCTGCCGCTTTATTTGAACGGCCGCGTAGAGAGAACGCACCGGCGAGCGAGCTTTGCATTGCAATGTACACAACGTACCCTCTGCCGAACTTCTTTCGCACCGTACGTAGCCAACCACGCCAATCGGAGGTGCGGTGGGGGAAAATAACCAAGACAACAAACTAAACGCAAGCAGAGAACATTTCTCTAAAGAGGGCAATCTTTCACAGCGCCGCTGTTTAGAAACGTCTCTTTGTGTGTTTGTTTTACGACGTTTCCACAGTGGCCAACCCACGCAATACGCAAACGACGGGTCTGCGGGGCCCAATATAGATGTGAGGGTTTGATAGCGAATGTGTCCGCGGCACAAGCGTCCCAATGTTTGCCGTTGCTTTTCCTCGACTCGAGAGCTTTCGAGTTTCCGCGGCTGATGATGAATGGCGAGTTGATTGTTATTCGTGTTGTTGTTTTTTCGCACGGTCAGAGGGTGTCGGATTGATGTTTAGCCCCGGATCGTTAAGTTATTGCCATTGCAAGCAAAGCGATGGCGGTTTCGCGAAGATAATGAGACGAACGAGAGTGACTTCATGTTAAAGGAGCGATACGCTGTTTAGTTAACGGGTATGGGACAGTCCATAAGTGACGTCACGCGATATTGGACGATTTTTGACTCCCCCCCCCCCTCTCGTCACACGGCGTCACAAAAAAGTCAGACCCCCCCTCAAACATGACGTCACAAAGCTCTGCCCCCCCCCACCCAAAAAAATAAAACACGCTTCAAATAGCTTTGAACTATTGTCATTGTAGTGCGTATTTAATGTGGCGCTGCACTCTGATGTTGCAGGAGAAAACATTTATTAAAAAGTCTACTTATCTAAGTAGAACGTGTTGTCTATATTTATTTAAAGTTGCGCATTTTTACGTGACGTCACATTTCTCACCCCCCCCCCCTCGTCACAAATGTCTGACCCCCCCCCTAGGTGCGTGACGTCATTTATGGACGGCCCCTATGTTAAAATATAATATGCTCTCTGTTTGAATATAATGTAGCCCGTATCCGTCGATCAGCATCGTCGTGAAACAGACACGTGCTTTTCATACTTCTGCCTTAAAAGAGTGAAACCGAATATATAATAGGCGACGTTTCGTGCAATGGACCTGTTATAGGTGCGTTCTATTTTCTTTCTTGTAAGGCCACAGTGTTATTTCTGAATGTATTTTATTGTTGTTGTTGTTGTTAATTGTGCACCACTGCCATCGCAGCAGAAGCAGCATCGCCAAATACAATTTTAGTCATAATCAACGTTTTTGGGTTTAGATCGCGTTATTTATAAATGTGTCGTAACCCTCCACCACCCGACACGGCCAATTAGTAACATTTATAAATAACGCGATCTAAGCCCAAGAACGTTGATTATGAATAATATTGGTCGCGAAAGCCTACGTGATAACATTTTAGTGCGGTGTTATTGAGGAATGCGTTGAGTTGTATTATCATTATTATATCATCATCATCATCAGCAGCAGCAGCAGCTGTAGCCATGATCAATCCACAGCTGGACGAAGACTTCCCCAAACTGTCGCCATACAGCTCCCTCCTGATCCTGCGACGTAGTGGATCCACACAGCTCCGAGTCCGTATCGTACAGCCTTACACATATCGACGTTTTAACAACGGCGTGTTTAAGTTACTGAATAAGTACACATTAATCATCGTATTACTATTAAAACATAATCTACGTCTCGAGTTTCGTGGCTGGCTGCAGGCAGGGCATCCCAACAATAACAACTCTGCTATTTGTAGCTGGCTAACTGGCTAAACGGGATTTTTTTTATTTATTTTCCGTGTGACAAAATAAATGTCGACTTGAGTTGAAACGGCGGAAGACGTTTGGAAGATTTCTTCACAGATAGTGCCACCGAAGAGGTAGGTGGAAGCAACGAATAAATCAAATATTTTTTATTTAAAATCGCTCCATCGTTCAAATTTGTGCTCCTACTAATGCAATGGTTTCGCCAGAATATCCTTTAAATACGAGATAATAATAATAAAAAACGTCGCAAAACAGTACATGTTATCTTCGCGTTTTTATAACATAACATAGCAGAACACTTGCAATGCTCCGACTTCAGGAGGATTTAACAAGTAGGCTTTCGCGATATCAACATCATTCAAAATACAGTTTTGTTTAGGGTACGATCGCGTATTTACAGGAGGATTGTGAGAAGAGTGGCATCACAATGACAGCTGTCTCTTTGTTTTCCGTTGCAGAGGAGCGAGTTCTCTCTGAGTTTATCGATGATCATAATACGAATGATGATGAATAATATAATAATGGTGAATAATATAATATAATAATGATGCATAAAATAATAATACTAATAATGCATAATATAATACTAATTATGAATAATATAATATAATAATTATAAATAATATAATATAATAATGGTGAATAATATAATATAATAATGATGCATACTATAATATAACTATGATGCGTAATATTATATAATAATTATGAATAATATAATATAATAATTATGAATAATCTAATATAATAATGATTAATAGTATACTATAATAATAATGCATAATATAATATAATAATGATGCATAATGTAATATAATAATGATGAATAATATAATAATGATGAATAATATAATATAATAATTATGAATAATATAATATAATAATTATGAATAATATAACAAAATGTTGGTGAATGTATCCAAATCCCACGCTGCGCGCGGTCGTGTGGCTCCGTCTGACCGTGCCGCACCATCGCTGGTCACTGCGGGTCGGTCTGTGTTGGTATAAGTTACTAAACACATTTATTAGACACCAAACTCAATTAAATGTTTACACGTTACGTAATATGTAGTTTTTTAAAGCATACACTGTGCATACATGGCATTTATTTACACAACGGCCTTTATGTTAATAAGTATACGATACCGATATCTTTTACAGCAAAGACAAAGATCCCCCCCCCCGTATAGCCTTAACAGACTGTTGGGGCAAGTGCTGTTAGCGAGCTCCTATGAAGGCCACAGTGAGTGGAGAACTAAAATAGAACGCCACGATCCACGGATGGAATGTGTTACAATTGTACTATTGGCGTCGTGGTTACCAGATCGTGGAATTCGTTCGGAAATCTCGCCCCAGCTCGTCGGAGGAGCTGCTCAGGGTGAAAACTCAATCATTCACTTGAACTTCGTCGCATTTACACATTCGGGGTCACACTGCCACACAAAGACACAGATCCATCATATAGCCTTAACAGACTGTAGGGTCAAGTGCTGTTTGCGATCACCTATTAACGCCGGCACGACACACGAAGGGGTGGGTGGCCAGCACCACGCCCAACCGCTTTTGTCTCCCCAGTGGCGATGTTTTTTTTTGACACACCGCACCAGGTACTCATTTGAGGCTGAGTCGACCTAGGGGATGCCCGGGACCGGTTCAGCTAATCCGTCACCGGTGTTGGCCGTGAGCGGGAATCGAACTCGGGTCGCGTCTCGTGTCTCTATATAAGACAGCACACGCATGTTCACCGGCATGCTGGCTAATATAGAGTAGTTAGGGTTGTAGAATGGCATAGCTCCAAGTGTGTGTTGACTCTCGTTGTCATGTCCTATTGAGTTATTGCTCCAGGCTAGGCCGTCACTGGTCGGGGACTGTCAAACGACACCACGAGTCACCCGGGGGGCAACAGGAGCGCACAGCTTTAGCTCATTATTGATGTATCGCTATCGGAACATCAAACAATGACATCGATTTGAGGATGTGCAGTTTCTAACATAAATGGCGCAACAAAGAAACAACGAAGAATGATGATTGAAATAACATGAAAATGCAACGTGAAGCTGTTATGTATACAGATATATACTGTATGCGTGAAAATATACAACAGACAAAGATCCACCCGTATAGCCTCGTTAGACCTTTGGGACAAGTGCTGTTAGCGAGCAGCTATGAAGGCCGGCAGGGCACGCGAGAAAGTGGATTTTCCATCACCACGCCCGCCTGCGTTTGTCTCCCCAGTGGTGATGTTTACGCACCGCACCAGGTACTCATTTGAGGATGAGTCGACCTAGAAGAGGCCCAGATGAGAGAATCACTCGTCTGGGCTGTGAGCGAGAATCGAGCTTGGGTCACCGGGTTCGTAGCGCACACACTACCGCTCCCCATATAATATATAAGTATATACCAGTACGGTAAATACACGTGTATACATGACGACGTATTATTTGCTGTATACAGCCATATACTTTTACACGTCAAAATGGGGGAGACCTACATAGTGCATGGACAGGTCGACGGATAAGGGAGTTAAATGCTATGATCGCTAGAACAACCAACACCACCAACCACAATAATGATAGGGTACACACACGCCCATTTACATTTGCGTTGTTAGTGCGCTATATGAACTCTGCTGTGGGTAACACTATATGCATAGACGCAAATTAAACAATGCGCTTTCTGCAACAAGACATCGATTCCCTCCTGCATCAGCATAAGACTGTCGGAGCAAATGCTGTTGGCGAGCACCTATTAAGGCCAACACAGTGAACGATGATATTTTACATCAACTAAGCGCAGTGGTGTTATGATCCCATAACGCTCTATCATCACGATGTGTGCAGAGGAGAGTGGCTTGTGCGTGAAGCCGCCTCCACAACAGTCGCTGGTATTTAGTTTGTTGTCCTTCGATTAGCACGGTTGGCTCCGTACGGTGCGAAAGAAGTTCAACGTAATTCAATATACACATACCTACGATGTAAACACGTGTTGCTTATTCCAGAACTGTGCTTACATTAGCTGTGCTTAAATCCAGATTCCATTGTATTGGTATCACATCGATCTCTTTAAACAATGACTCAGAATGATCATAAGCTCGTCTCTTTTCTGTCTCTATGTTATTCAACCATTCTGCAAAAGACAAGGTCAAAGATGCTGCCTGTCTGTCCAATATTTTGAAATATACATACGGTGTTGATACATCCATCGGAATACCGTCTTCTGCGGATTATAACACGCACAGGACCTCAACACGTGCCCTACGTCAATACACTAACACATAGTCTCGCACGCAGACACAGCCAAGACAAAGATCCGCCCCCCCCCCCGTATAGCCTTGACAGATTGTTGGGGCAAGTGCTGTTCGCGAGCAACGATTACGGCACACGACGGGATGAGTGGCCACCACAACCACGACTGGCCGCCTTTGTCTCCCCAGTGCTGATGTTTACACGCTGCACCAAGTACTAGTTTGAAGTGGAGTCGATCTCGAGGAGGCCCAGGATCGGTCCAGATATTCAGAATGTTCAGGCAAGTGCTGTAAGCATTTGGTGGCCAGCACCACGCGTGGACACCCTGTCCTTCACGAACTTCCTTCACAGAGGCCGGCATTGACACGATTGGTGCCAGTCATCGGCAGTATACAAGACAAAGATCCCCCATATAGCCTTAACAGACTGTTGGGGCAAGTGCTGTTCGCGAGCACCTATGAAGGCCGGCACGGCGCATAAGGGAGTGGGTGGCCAGCACCACACCCGGCCGCCTTTGCCAGTGACGATGTTTAAACATGTCACCAGGTACTCTGTTGAGTCTGAGTTGACTTAGGGGAGTCCCAGGACCAGTTCAGATAATCGTCACCGGTGGTCGCCACGAGCAGGAATCGAACTCTTGTCGCCAGATTCGTCGCGTGGCGCACTAACCGCTGCACCACCGCTCCCCACGCACGCACGCTCGCAAACGCACGCAACTGTACCGGATTATTAGACGCACCCGCCCAAACCTTTGATGCACGGGCAAAAGCGCGTCTCTTATAATGCGGAGAATCAAGTAGTTGAGGTGAGAGCCACGGTGAAGTCCACTGCGTCTCTGCGCGGGGGAGGCTCGGCGACTCGTCAGATGGGTCATCATTTTGCTCACCGCAGTTCATGGGATTCATCCACGTTGCTGATAGATATGTCATTTGTATAATATATAGACTTATTGAATCTATTATTATTAATAAATGTACGTTCATATTCATGTACGTTAAACTTGATTATACGTTGAACGTTTTTTGCACCGTACGTAGCCAACCGTGCTAATCGGAGGTGCCTGGGAAGGACAACAAACTAGACACAAAAAGCAGTTCTAAAGAAATAAGTTTTTAATTTAGATTGAAAATATGGATGTAAATTATTAAATGGTAATCACGCAAGTATTTGTTTTTACTGCATTTACAATTTTTTTGAGAAAAAAACCACGCAGATACGTTTATGTTAATGAATTACGTAGCTAGGTTATAAAATTAGAACGTGGGATGTTGGCCAACACAATTGCCCTGTACCATCCCACGCTCGTGATCGATGCTATTGGAGTATGTATCGCCGACTGTACCAGTGAACTGCGTGCGTGTGTGTGTGCGAGCGATGGACTTTTCATGCCTCGAACAAATACAAGCCAACATATTTACTACGATTATCAAACAAAGCTTTGATGTGGTCGTCGGCGGATCAGAGCGCTGTTCCGCACCTCTGTAGGACCTGAGTTCGAACTTGGGTGTTTAACTCCCCGGGATTATAGCCCTCGAATGTGTCGCTGAGTTCACGTCTCAACCTAAGGTGCCAATGGCTGGACGTCAACACAAAAAATCCACCTTATTAAATGTGGAAGTTTCGCTTCACTTGACCTAAATTCCAACTGTGAAATGCATCCGTTTCAATGGTATGCGATCATCTCAAAGAGCGTGCAATGTGTGTCTGTGTGTGTGGCAGGGTGGGAAGCGCAGTGAAGTAGTTAGCGCGCTGCGCTACGAACACGGCGTCCGGGCGCCAGTGAAGATTGTTGGAACCGGCCCTGGGCCTCCCCAAGGTCGACTCAGCCTCAAATTACTACCTGGTGCGGTGTGGCCACCCACCTCGTCGTGTGCCGTGCCGGCCTTAATAGGTGCTCGCAAACAGCACTTGCCCCAACAGTTTGTTAAGGCTATATGATGGATCTGTGTCTTTGTGTGGCAGTGTGACCCCGAATGTGAAAAAGCTACAAAGTTCAAGTGAATGATTTATTGTTCCCGTGAACATCACCCGTAGCTGCTCCTGCGCCACACGGGGCGAGATTTCCGAATGGATTCCACTCTGTCGTAACCACGACGCTGAAAGCACAATTGTAACCAATTTCATCCACGGATTGTGGCATTCTATTGTAGTTCGCGACTAACTTTTGATTACATTTCATTCTCTGCGGTTGGTAATGTAATTGGTAGTGACGCCACAAACAAAGATGTCCCGTGTAGCTTTCGCAGACTGTTTGGGGCAAGTGCTGTTAGCGAGCACCTGCGCTGTCCGGTACGGCACAAGAGGAGGATCGCGTGGCCGACATCACGCCCGGCCGTCTTTGTCTCCCTAGTGCCGATGTTTACACACCTCACCATGTACTCGTCTGAGGTTGAGTCGATCTAGGGGAAGCCCAGTACTGGTTCGGATAATAGTCGCTGGTGTTGGTCGTGAGCTGGAGAATCGAGGTCGGTTTGCCGGGCTCGTAGCGCCGAGCGCTAACCGCGACCCCTACCGCTCCCCAAACACAACACTCCGTGCGCTGTTTGGCGTACACACACGGCACCTCGGCCCTGTGTCCACATCACTCCCGGGGGCCACGAGCGATCTACGAACGCTGAATGCGTTTGTCCCAACGTCAATTCAATGACCCCCCCCCCCCCAGCAGCATCCACCGTTCCGCCGTTTGCATTTGGGGCACGCATTCCGTAACGCGGCGGTGTTGTCAGCGGTGGCTGATCACCGCCAAGGTAGTTCGCGTTTACACGCGCACGAGACCGTCGAGATGCTTGCGCGTGTCACGTTTAATTAGCCGTCGAGAGAACACGATGCATAGGCGCGTCGGGTTTCGTTACCAACTCGCGCGGGGTCTCCCTTCTCACGTGCGCGAATGCACATTCGCAGCAGCAGACAGGCAGACAGACGGACGGACGGACGCGTGTGTCGTCTGTGTCGTTCGTGAGACGTCGCCGGCTCGGCTTTGTTGTGTGCACTCTTTGCCCGTGTTGTATTACAGCGGCGTCAATTATAGCCGGTAATGAAAGAACAAGGGATGGACTTGTATGTAATTTGTCTGGAACGTGCTACTCTCACCCCCCACCCCCCCGCCGCTATGTATATATAATTCGCATCGTGTTCTGTGTTGTAAGATAACGCTTCGACCGGACCCGCTGGATAAAGCGGTAGAAGCGAGCGGCTCACAATAATGGGAAGGTCTGTGTGCGAGTTAAACTCCTATAGTTTGTGGGGGGTTGGCTGAGACTATTATGCCGCCTGGTATGCAAGAGGACCTGAGTTCGATCCCAACTCTGACGCCTTTTGCGTGTCGCGTGGGACTTTTCTCCGGGTTTTCTGGTTTTTCCCTCCACATGTAGAATCAGCATTCGTTTGGAGTATTTGGCCGCTACACATTTCCACGTGATGATGATGATGAGCCACGTCGTTGAGCTATCATTTGTGTGACCCACGTCGCTTCTTAAATAGAGCAGTATAGCTCAGTGGACCTTACCTGGTAAATAATTTGTATTTTATTTTATTATCCACCCGAGTTGGGAGCTTATAAATTTAGTACCACGCTGTGAAGGAAATCTACAGTGATGATTCGATGGATAGACTTGCCGCTGCTATATGAATGTGGAATTTCGCCCGCTGGCTTTACAGGGCTGTCAACGGAGAGATGATCACCCTATGAATGCATCGATGTTTATTTTACGGAGTTCCGGAAAATGATTTTATTGGAGGGCAATATCCATGATTCGTTAAGCGTGTATGAATGAGCTGTTTGGACGCGTAAACGAATTAACTCCGACAATTGGATTAATTGACACAATTAAAAGATTCGATTATTGATGCTTAACTCGTTAGTCCTGGCGCTCTTGTTTTGTGTGTTCGTGTATGTTACGTCTGGTTTGATCTAATATACTTGATCTAACGTTGGTATTATATATATCAAAGGACAGAGATTCCCTGTGTAGCCTTAACAGACTGTTGGGGCAAGTGCTATAAGCGAGTAGCACCTATGAAGGCCGGCACGGCACACGAAGGGGTAGGTGGCCAGCACCACGCCCGGCTGCCTTTGTCTCCCCAGTACTTATTTGAGGCTGTGTCGGCCTAGGGGAGGCCCAGGACCGATTCAAGTTAATCGTCACTTGTGTTGGGTGTCAGCGGGAATCGAACTCTGGTCGCCTGCTTCGTAGCGTAGTGCGTTAACCACCACTGCTCGCGCGCACACACACATTGCCTATATATAATGTACATGTAAAACATCGCAATTCATCGATATTTACACACTCCGTTCTCGAGTCTCCATCGCCAGTGTCGGATTTCTATATCAACCGCTGAATTGATGGGTGACTTGTTATATGATTAGTGTGTACGACGCGGTGTGGGTGATTGCTGAACACGTGGATACATGATACGCGAGTTTAATTGCCTTTCTATTCAATTATTCATTATTTTGCGAACCGCCAACTGGGACAATTCACGTCCCCGTCTGTTCATACATAAGACCGCTTGCCAACGCACGTTTTTTAAATACATTGTATTGGAAGATGTACACGTCATTAGTACAAATACGCAACACACCACTAGCGCATACACGGCACCGTATATGGCTGCAGAGAGCACGTGGCATGCAAACCTGCCATTGTTCATTCACTCGTCATGGCGCTCTATACATTCCGTTGATACGCGATAAGATAACAAGCACGCTTACTGTGGCACAGACGAATTTGTAATACCATTACGAGATAAACCAATGAATAAAGACACGTTTTATCGATAGGGGGAAATGTCACCGGACTGTTTTGGCACGCCGATGAGTGCTTCCGAGCACGAAACCAATCCCGAGATAATCATGCATCCCAATTGTCAATGGAGAGTAAAAGTGTTCCTTTTTTAAGGCGTGCCAGCTGAAAGTTCATTACAGTTTGCATTCAGTGAATGCGTTTTCATCGCTTGTCGTTGGCGAGCCATCGAACAAAGGCGGTCACCGCATCGCGCGCTTTCAGACGCGCTTCTGTGGCCGTCTGGAACGCTCTTCCCTCCGATATTACGAAGTCACTGGATCTGTGCGCTGTTAAAACTAGATTTAAAAATATATTTTTTCAACTGCTTTTTGTGTTTCGTTTGTTACCGTCTATCCGCACCTCCGATGAACGCGGGTTGGCTACGTACGGTGCAAAAAAAATTCAACACACACATTCATACATGTGCATTCGATACATTATCTGCTCATGCTGGTGGTGTCCATACTGTACATTATGATATCTTGTCGTTGCATGAACACATAGTGTATATGTGTCTATACATTTGAGTCTTTCGCTGTTTAGATACACTGCGTATGCGTCTATACATAGTAGTTTCTTGTTCTGTCTACACATTGGGTATGTGTCGATAAATTGGAGTCTATTGTCGACGTATGGACACAATGCATTCGCATGTCAATGTATAGACACTTACACAGTGCACGGATGAATGTCAGCCTATCCTCACTCCGACCCTACTCAAACTCAACTGCAGTATATATATATTTTTTTCACCGTTTCAGTTGCGAAGTTATTCGTAGTGCATTACGAATCGTCACCGCCGCACGAGCCTAGACACAGACGCATGGAACGCGTGTTTAAACGAAATATATAGCCCCGTAATGAACGGGACGGTGGCCTTAAAACACAACCCGTGCTGTTCCCCCTCGCATGTGCAGAGTCCATATCGTTGTGTTGCGTGTGTGCGGTGTCAGATTATCCTCGCAGCAAAAGTAGCTACATATGAAGAAGCTAACAAATGCTACGGGCCCTGCACTTTCAAGGGCCTCGCGCTAAATGTTTTCAAGCTATCGATTCCGGTTGAGTGATTCTGCATTTGTTCTATTGCTATAGCACTATACTGCGTTCAACTTTTATGAACGACTGGGTGTTTAAGGTAAGCGATTTGTCCTATTATCTGGCTGTATAGCAAATGAAACAATCTAATGACTTTACTATGCAAATAAAAAACTGTATGTGTTTAAATTGTTATTTAATTTAGGGCCCCTTTATAACATATGCAACAGGCACCTAACTAGCTTAATCGGGCACTGCGTGTGTGCAATAAGCCACAGCGCGAGTCCTCCGTGTACCGTTGTGGATATGCCTCGGGCAAGGTTTGGCAGAATGCATAAAACTATCGTCACTTGAGACACACACGCCCCCTTCAAGCTATTCATCTTTACACGATGATTATCATGACTGTGCGCAGAAGCAATCGACAAACACCCATCAAGGACACATTGACCTTAAAAATAAAACAAATGTCATCGGCGACGTTTCAAGCGATGGCCCTTTTTCGCAGCGCACAACATAGGTGCCGTGTGTCAATATCCAAAACGATCTGATCGTCTGCTGTGATGAAGGGTGGTCATTGCCCAAAAAAATTGCCAATTGTATATTTGATTACGTGTATATATATATTATTCCAAGTCAGTGTTGTTGACAAGTGTGCTGAGTTATTTTTTTTTGGTTGTTGTTAATTATACTCGCGACGTTTCGAACCATGGACCTTCTTCATAGCACTTTAAGAACGGCCCCATTGCCCGAAACTTCTCCGATTATATTTTTTTACTTTAAAGCCAGAGTGTTGTTGACGAATGTGATTCGTTTTATCCCTTATCATTATTATTATTAAAATGAATGTTGCTTGTACACCACTGCCATTGCAGCAGCATCAAATCACGTGGTGTGTTATACGCACAGTGCGGAAATATGATATTTGTCTGTACGTATAAAACATAGCTTAAACCCATCACTCTCCGTCACTTGCTCACAGGCAGTCAATCGCCTCCTTATCACTCGTCAATCGCTACCACTGCGACTACTACCACCATGGTTCCTGCACTGGTTCCTGCAGTTGTGTTGAGAACCCTGCCTATCGAACTCACCCTTTCGTCGTATCCCCACTTTGTACAACTACCACCACCACACCAAGACAAATATCCCCCGTCTAGCCTCAACGGACTGCTGGGGCAAGTGCTGTTAGCGAGCACTCGTGAATTTCGGGACGGAACACGAAGGGGTGGGGGGCCAGCACCACGTTCAGCCGCCTTTGTTTCCCGAGTGGCGATGTTTACGCATCGTACCAGGTACTCATTTGAGGCTGAGTCGACCAAAGGGAGGTCCGGGACTGGTTCAGGTAATCATGACTGGCGTTAGCCGTCAATGGGAATCGAGCTCGGGTCGACAGATTAGTAGCGCAGCGCACTAGCGACTACACGACAGCTCCAACTAACACAGCCACTCATTCACACTCATTCACATTCATTCAATCACCCATCTACACACTCACTCAACAACTCACCAGCTCACTCACTAACTCACCCAGCCGCTCACTCACCACACTGCAGCTCAAAGGCTCCTTCTTCCCTCACCACTGCACCACTTTGGAATTCCCTCCTCCGATCGTTTACATTCTCAAGTCCTTCTAATAACCTTGTTCAATTCAAGGTTATAATGAGGCGGTGTCTGTAGGTGTAACACACACGCGCGTGTCACTATACAGATGATCTGTCTCTGTAGGTGTAACGCACGCGCGCGTCTGACTACATAGTTGCACTGCACGATCAACTGACTGCCTCGTCATCTGGAGGTTGAAGCGACGCCGGGAAAGCAACTCGTGTCGCGGGGGACAGCGAGTTTAGGGTCACACGTGACGGCAGAAAGTAGGTAGGTCCTCGTGTGTGTGGAGAGGTGGGGGGGGGAGCGGTGGCGCAGCAGTTAGCGCGTGCCGCGCTTTGAACCCGGCGACCCGAGCTCGATTCCCGCTCACGACCAGCACCAGTGACGATCACCTGAACAGGTCCTGGGTCCATCCCCTAGGTCGACTCGGCCTTAAAACGAGTACGTGTGCCTGGTGCGGTGTGCAAAAAAAAATCGCCACTTGAGAGACAAAGGCGACCGGTCGCGGTGCTGGCCACCCCACCAACCCATCCACTCCCGTTGTGTGCCGCACGGACCTGATCGGTGCTCGCTAACAGCACGTGCTCCCCTCCCCACCCAAACGTCTGTTAAAGGTTGTACGGATAAGGGCGGGCGGGCAGGGGGGAGTGTGTGTAATCTTTGCCTTTCTGTTGTGCGTCAGGGTCACGGCTAAACGTAGATTGTGGTGGGCAGGGTCGGTGGGAGAGAGGGAGGGGACAGGGAGAGAGACAGCCCGCGTCGTCGTGAGTATACCACTGCGAAGGGACACGTCAGCACAACGGTAGCAGCAGCAGCAGTAGAAGCAGCAGATGTCTCGGGACAATTTTACACGTCGGCTTTCGCGACGAATATTGATCAAGCAAGTTAATTACAACTTGTTCACTATTTGGTTCTTTCGGTAAAGTCACGTAGGTATAACATTTCAATCAATATTCGTCGCGAAAGCCGACGTGCAAAATTGTCCCGAGACATCTGCTGCTTCTGCTGCTGCTGCTACAATAGAGTAGATATTCCTGCATTCACGAAAGATTAAAATCTAGATAGAACTTGTTTCTTTGTTATCCGCGTGTCCACTTCATTTGATTAGCTCCTTCGTGTGGTGGATGTTTATAAGTTAAAGCACATTGGCATTATAGCCTACAGGACGATTTCACTCGAAATAACCTCAGGAAAATAGCATGTAGACTGCACGCATTATGTATGTGTACGCGTTAGCTCTCAGACGCAATACACACATAATACTGTATCGCCTTATTTGTGTAGAGATTTTAATGCGTATGAAAAATGTTTTAATGGAATAACGCCAAAGAAAATATACAGTGTGTGTGTGAGACTCAACACGTGTCAATAACACTGCCCGAGAAAGGGAAAATAAGATAAATATTGTAATATGCGACGTTTCTGGCAATGACCCTTCTGCATAGCAGAGGGATTAAATGTAAGTCATTATTCATATCGAAATCAAAAGTGAACTGGCCAGATTTGTCGCTCCGCCAAAAAGCGATGTTGTTGTTGTTGAAATCGTTCGGGAACAGTTGTTTTTAAATCCTTTATTAAATCCTTTATATTAAGTTCGCTTGCGTGCTTGCTTGCGTGCTTGCTTGCGTGCTTGCTTACGACCGTGCAAATCTTTCGGTCGTTTTTTAACCCACTTTCCGTGATCCAATCGAGCTGACATTTTCCACACAGACTCGTTGTGTGAGACAATTAATGTTCGTGAAAAAAAATTCCCAAAATGTTAAATTTTTTAGGCAAATTTTTTTTTATTTAACATATATTCAAATAGAACTCATTCACAGTATAAGAGCCCAGAGCGTAACCCCTCCACAGGCCGTGGCGGAGTAGCGCAGTTGGTAGCGCCCTTGCTTCCCATGCCAAAGGTCGTGGGATCGATCCCCGCGTCCTCCACAGGCGAATATATTTTTAAATCCTTTATATTAAGTTCGCTGCCACGCATATAAAAGATTTATAGTGAAAAACTTTGTTTTTACGGGTTATTATACTTATATTAAGTTCGCTTGCTTGCTTGCGTGCTTGCTTGCGTGCTTGCTTGCTTACGACCGTGCAAATTTTTCGGTAGTTTTTTAACCCACTTCCCGTGATCCAATCGAGCTGACATTTTCCACACAGACTCGTTGTGCTAGACAATTAATGTTCGTGAAAAAAAATTCCCAAAATTGTACACTTTTTAGGCAAAAAAAAAATATTTTACATATATTCAAATATAACTCATTCATGTCTTTGGCTGAACGTCACAGTATAAGAGCCCAGAGCGTAACCCCTCCACAGGCCGTGGCGGAGTAGCGCAGTTGGTAACGCCCTCGCTTCCCATGCCAAAGGTCGCGGGATTGATCCCCACGTCCTCCACAGGCGAATATATTTTTAAAACCTTTATATTAAGTTCGCTGCCACGCATATAAAGGATTTATAGTGAAAAACTTTGTTTTTACGGGTTATTATACTTATATTAAGTTCGCTTGCTTGCTTGCGTGCTTGCTTGCGTGCTTGCTTGCTTACGACCGTGCAAATTTTTCGGTAGTTTTTTAACCCACTTCCCGTGATCCAATCGAGCTGACATTTTCCACACAGACTCGTTGTGCTAGACAATTAATGTTCGTGAAAAAAAATTCCCAAAATTGTACACTTTTTAGGCAAAAAAAAATATTTTACATATATTCAAATATAACTCATTCATGTCTTTGGCTGAACGTCACAGTATAAGAGCCCAGAGCGTAACCCCTCCACAGGCCGTGGCGGAGTAGCGCAGTTGGTAACGCCCTCGCTTCCCATGCCAAAGGTCGTGGGATTGATCCCCACGTCCTCCACAGGCGAATATATTTTTAAAACCTTTATATTAAGTTCGCTGCCACGCATATAAAGGATTTATAGTGAAAAACTTAGTTTTTACGGGTTATACTTATTTAAATCCTTTATATTAAGTTCACTTGCTTGCTTGCGTGCTTGCTTGCTTGCATACGACCGTGCAAATCTTTCGGTCGTTTTTTAACCCACTTCCCGTGATCCAATCGAGCTGACATTTTCCACACAGACTCGTTGTGCGTGCAAATTATTTTTTGTGAAAAATGTTTTCCTAAATTTTACACTGTTTAGGGAATTTTTTTTAAATATTTAATTACCAATTGCTTAATGCTGGCAGACAATCATCTGACCCATAGGTGGCAGCCATCTCAAGCCAGAGGACGAGAGGACTCTAGCCGCCACGCATATAAAGGATTTATAGTGAAAAACTTTGTTTTTACGGGTTAATTTTTTTGGTCTCAACTACAAAGGTTGCATGCAGAACGATGCCAACACCACACTTTGTCATTGCGTGAATGTGGCACGAGCGAACTTGGAGGGGGGGGGGAGATGCGACCCGCACAGCGAGACGCGCGGGTTGACGCAATCACGCGGACGGGCAAAGAAACGCCTTCATTCGCGACATCGTAACGCTGTTTGAATGTTCTCTTGAAAACCATCTACGATCAATATTGTCTCCCCCCACCACCACCAACCCTGTCTCTCTCTCCCTCTGCGTGTCCATTGTCCTTTCTCAAAGACGTCAGCGATTGTTGCCTTAATTACTTCCGTTTAGCACTGTCCTTGATATCACTCAAGGGCTTGTCACTCAAGGGCTTTTTAGTCTATGGGCAATGTTAGTCTATGGGCAATGTTAGTCTATGGGTAGTGTTAGTCTATGGGCAATGTTAGTCTATGGGCAGTGTTAGTCTATGGGCAGTGTTAGTCTATGGGCAGTGTTAGTCTATGGGCAGTGTTAGTCAATGGGCAATGTTAGTCGATGGGCAGTGTTAGTCTATGGGCAGTGTTAGTCTATGGGCAGTCTGAGTCTATGGGCAGTGTTAGTCTATGGGCAGTGTTAGTCTATGGGCAGTGTTAGTATATGGGCAGTGTTAGTCTATGGGACAATGCGAGTCTATGGGCAGTGTTAGTCTATGGGCAGTGTTAGTCTATGGGCAGTGTGAGTCTATAGGCAGTGTTAGTCTATGGGCAGTGTTAGTCTATGGGCAATGTTAGTATATGGGCAATGTTAGTCTATGGGCAATGTTAGTCTATGGGCAGTGTTAGTCTATGGGCAGTGTTAGTATATGGGCAGTGTTAGTCAGAGGTGGGACAAAGTCATTGTTATGCAAGTCCAAGTCGAGTCGCAAGTCATCAAATTCATGACTCGAGTCTGACTCGAGTCCAAGTCACATGACTCGAGTCCACACCTCTGGTGTTAGTCTATGGGCAATGTTAGTCTATGGGCAGTGTTAGTATATGGGCAGTGTTAGTATATGGGCAGTGTTAGTCTATGGGCAATGTTAGTCGATGGGCAGTGTTAGTCTATGGGCAGTGTTAGTATATGGGCAGTGTTAGCATATGGGCAGTGTTAGTCTATGGACAATGTTAGTCGATGGGCAGTGTTAGTCTATCAGCAATGTTAGTCCACGTGCAATGTTAGTCCACGCACAATGTTAGTCTATGGGCAATGTTAGTCTGTGGGCAGTGTTAGTCTATGGGTAGTGTTAGTGTATGGGCAGTGTTAGTCTATGGGCAGTGTTAGTCTATGGGCAGTGTTAGTATATGGACAATGTTAGTCTGTGGGCAATGTTAGTCCATGTGCAGTGTTAGTCTACGTGCAATGTTAGTCTATGAGCAATGAAAGTGTATGGGCATAGTTGATACATGGGCAGTGTTAGTCCATGGGCAATGTTAGTCTATGGGCAATGCTAGTCTATGGGCAGTGTTAGTCGATGGGCAATGTTGGTCTATGGACAGTGTTAGTCTATGGGCAATGTTAGTCTATGGCCAATGTTAGTCTATGGGCAGTGTTAGTCGATGGGCAATGTTGGTCTATGGACAGTATTAGTCTATGGGCAATGTTAGTCTATGGGCAGTGTTAGTCTGTGGGCAATTTTAGTCTACGTGCAATGTTAGTCTATGGGCAGTGTTAGTCTACGGGCAGTGTTAGTCTATGGGCAGTGTTAGTCTATGGGCAATGTTAGTCTATGGGCAGTGTTAGTATATGGGCAGTGTTAGTATATGGGCAGTGTTAGTCTATGGGCAGTGTTAGTCCACGCACAAAGTTAGTCTATGGGCAATGTTAGTCTGTGGGCAGTGTTAGTCTATGGGTAGTGTTAGTGTATGGGCAGTGTTAGTCTATGGGCAGTGTTAGTCTATGGGCAGTGTTAGTATATGGACAATGTTAGTCTGTGGGCAATGTTAGTCCATGTGCAGTGTTAGTCTACGTGCAATGTTAGTCTATGAGCAATGAAAGTGTATGGGCATAGTTGATACATGGGCAGTGTTAGTCTATGGGCAATGCTAGTCTATGGGCAGTGTTAGTCGATGGGCAATGTTGGTTTATGGACAGTGTTAGTCTATGGGCAATGTTAGTCTATGGCCAATGTTAGTCTATGGGCAGTGTTAGTCGATGGGCAATGTTGGTCTATGGACAGTATTAGTCTATGGGCAATGTTAGTCTATGGGCAATGTTAGTCTATGGGCAGTGTTAGTCTATGGGCAGTGTTAGTTTGTGGGCAATGTTAGTCTATGGGCAGTGTTAGTCTACGGGCAGTGTTAGTCTATGGGCAGTGTTAGTCTATGGGCAATGTTAGTCTATGGGCAGTGTTAGTATATGGGCAGTGTTAGTATATGGGCAGTGTTAGTCTATGGGCAGTGTTAGTCTATGGGCAGTGTTAGTTTATGGGAAGTGTTAGTCTATGGGCAGTGTTAGTCTATGTGCAATATGGGCAAAGTTTATATATGGGCAGTGTTAGTTTATGGGCGATGTTTGTCGATGGGCAATGGTAGTCTATCTTTTTCGCGATCATGGCCTTCCTTCCACTGATCTCTGTCCACGATATTTACTCAATAACGTAACATTCGCCACTTACTCCCAGTTGCATCCAATTGCTCATATTGCGTTTAATGTAACTTTATTCGCTGTCTTCCCCTGCTCGCCGTGACACCCATATTGTTCCAAGTCAAAGCAAGTGTGTATATATAATCAGTCTCTTAAAATAACGATCTCGTTAATTAGCCTCACATTTGTTTACACTCAATTATTGTTACATTTAATATAGATGTGTTACATTTACAATGCGTCTGTTTAATATCCTGTGCACTTAAAATAACTTAAGGATATAAACCAACAAATAATACTCAGCACATTCGTCAACGACAGTGCATGTGTGGCATTACAAAAAAACGTTTATAATAGGCGACGTTTCGGTCTATGGTCCTTCTTCACAGCACTGAGAGAGAAGCCACTCTACCACTGAATTGTCTATGGTGCTCTGAAGAAGGGGCATTGCCCAAAACGTCGCTTGTTATATACATTCATTCTTAAGGTAACGCAGCGTTAGTGACACGAAATTATTCTGGTGGGGGTTGTTGTTGTTGTCAACTGTGCTGAACGCCACAGTGGGGAGATGTTAATTACTTCGCCTGGTACACAGGAGGTCGTGGGTTCGATCCCGGCCCTGACGCCTGCTGCTGTATATTTGGAGGTTGCACACTCTCGCCGTGGTCGTATGGATTTTTCTCCGTCTCCTCTAGTTTAGGATGAAGCCAATTCGTTGGGCTATCACTTGTGGCCAGGTCGCTTCTGAAAAAACTATATATATAGCTCAGTGGGCCTTACGTGGCGAAAAAAATATGTAGTTTATAGTTTCGTTTGAGCTTCACTGCCAACGCAGCAGCAGCAGCAATGTCACCAAACGAAATGTGCTTAATTCTTGATGTAAACCTCAGGTCGCCGTTGCAAGAGGCAAACGTTTGATGGGTTTCTCAACGGGTTGATCTGAATCTTTTGGTTGAATGAACGGGACGAGATAGTTTCCATAATCTACACAGAGCGAGCCCTGGAAGGCGTTGACGTGTCTCACGCAGTCATCCCCTGCGAACACCTCCCATGCAGTCCATTATTGAGGCCCCCATTTCATATTTCTATCCACGTTCGACACGAATGAATAATTGTAATTATAGAATTAATAACTCATTGCATAGTCTCCAAGCTGAAAAGTTTCCGGTGTTCTCGCCTCTGTGTTGCGATTTAGTTGTGGTTTTGTTTTGCTATTAAGATGTAAGACTTTAAATCAAACGAATATATATTATAAAAAAAACAAAACCCAACACGTTCGACAATAGCACTGATGTGAATAAAATATATCACAGCTGTTGCGTCTGATGATGGACCCCTTGTTCATAGCAACGAACTTAAGAAGGGCCGTTGCCCGAAACGTTATCTACGTGGCGAATGTGATTGCTAACCCAACGGCAGCAGCCGCACCACGTTTGTTCTTTAAACCAAAATGTATCTGTACAGTGTATTGATTTAGTTCTGAATGAGACATTCATTTACATTAATTCTATGTTTGTTGTCACGTAATAAATAAACAACTACATTATATTTATTCATTGAGTCAGAAGAGAGTCCCTGTCTCGAACCAAACTGCGGCGAGGCAACATTTTTTTTTACAAATAAAGCAGTGGATTGTAGCAATTATACATTGATATCTAAACTCATATACGTTATATATGTGTGGATACGTGTTGCTGTTAAACTTGACTATATTGCGTGTTAATATTGCTTCATGTACGCACATTTATATATATATGTGTAGTCTAACGAACTTGACTGCTGATGAGAATCGAATGTCGAAACCGGTTCAGAGTCTGACTGCTTAAACGAAAGAATGCTGCTTGATCACGTTGGTCTGGAAAGCCAATAGGGTTGACGGACTAACATTCATATTAACATGTATATTTACAGACACGGAGTAGAATTATTGCTTTTAAATAAAATACAAAATTGCTGCACGGCACTGCATAATGAATGTGTAAAATACATTACTGGACGTTGACCTATGTCGCCTGTACTGTGCTGTGAATAAGGGTCATTGCCCGAAACGTTGCCGATTAAATATATATATATTTTTTTATTTTAAAGGAGTATTGTTGACGAGTGTGTTGAGGTTTTTTGTTTTTTCACGTTACATATGGTAAGACATCATATTAACTTTGTCGAGCCTATGTCCGAACAAATGTAACTCATTGTGTGCCTGGCTTTAAGAGCTGCGATTATGGATTTGCGCTCCCCGAATTCCAGCTATGGTGGTGAATCGAGACATTCAATGGAGGCGTGCACTTTGAACTTCTTTCGCACCGTACGTAGCCAACCGTGCTAATCTGAGGTGCGGGATGCTTTAAATGTGAAAGGTTATTTTAGTTTTTGTTGCATCGACGGAGCGTGAACCAAACATGCTGAATCGGCATTTTAATGGGAAATATCACTTCCATGCCAGGAACGAGTGTGTGTTACTTCTATGCACGGACCGCGTATGCACACGTGTGCACACGTGTTTTGTGGCGGCCATGCAAGCCAAACTGTGGGCCGTCTCGTAAACTCGTAGAGACTCACAGAGATACATAGAAACTCACAGAGATACATAGAGACTCACAGAGATACATTATAACACAAGCTACAGCAGTGCGATTTTGGCCATGCAACCCAAACTATAAAACGTGTCGTAAACCCACTGCGGTCTGCGCTCCTTCAACAGAGGAGGAGGAAGAGCAAAACGACACAAACTCTCTCTCTCTCTCTCCTGAATCCCCTTCGCCGTGGCCAGTAGCAGACCTCGACATTGGCACTTAGCACGTGAAAATAGTGCCTGCCATACGCGATAATATAATAGAACATGTCTATTCAGGCGAAGGTCCGTGGTCCTCTATATAAACAGACACGTGGGCTTTTTATATATATGTATGTGTTTGTGGTGTATTAACATGCATATGAGCAATGCATCGTAAATTCGAAAAATGGACACCGCAAATTACTCAATTGGGATACGCATCTCAATGATCGCTCCTCCTGATTTCCTGACTAATGTAAATTTCATTGTGGGCCACGTGCTGAGCCACCTTGTGCCGCACAGGGACAGCTGCCACTGGGTGGGGGGGGCTTTCAAATGTGTTGGAAATGAGACGCGATGGAGGCATGCGGAGCTATTGTACAAGGAACGTTAAAGACCCGCGTGTGTCGCCATCGCAGGCATCGTGAGAAGACAGGCTGCTAGGGCTGCGATGTGAGACGACCCGCCGTGGTATAATCGGAGAGCGATTGCATGAACAGCAAATAATCGTAAATCGTATCGTTACAATGGCATATTTATCAACCGCGTGGGTAGACCGATCACCGCGTTATCTATCAATATAACGCGAACTTAACATTTGTGTATTGTGGCTAGCAGTGTACATTACCAGCACGCAGGGTTCGGTGTCTCTCCGTGAATAGAACATGTGATCAAGCCCTTTGTTTTATTTAAACAAAGGCTGCTGAGATAACTTGGTCCGGAAGTGCAATAAATATGCCCATGGACTAAATATTTACATTTACTCGTAGAAACAAACAAGAGAGTTGCGCTTCCATACACGCACAGACATTTATCAAGACGTGCTGACATGTTTTTTGCATTTGTTTTTATAACGATAAACTATAATAATAATCATCACTTTATAATCCAGGAAAGTCGTACGACTATTTTTCGGTAGGGTATTGCTGCTGCAGTGGCTTTATAGTTAAGATGTGTTTCAGTAGATTAATGATGAGCGTTTAACTTTTTGCACAATTCATGGCTGCGATGTAAAGTGATATGCACGCGCCGTTTATACTGTACGATACAATTATAATGAGAGGTCGTTAACTATGACACGGGCATTCCCAGCACACACGATAGGCCAGTAATGAACCTTCATGCATTCTCAGTGCGCTACAGACTGTGTATATACGTACACTGTTTGCATTTTTATTCATCAGGCAGAGAGCCTTTGGAGGAGCCATGCAACGCCGGCTTTTATTTCCACAAATAGGGTTACGTAGCCATGGGGCGCACGAAACACAAGATCAGATAATTGCGATTGTTTTTTTTTTGCAAGTCCATTGTCGATCCACCGCTGGATGAAAGCCTCGTCGGTTACGTCGGTTCTTGGAGTATTACTTCACCAAATTTGGGTGGTGGCGAGTTGGTGAGCGGAGAGATGCCCACTACCGGTGCAGATATCACTCGCCACTGATGTTTACGCGTGGGCGAAAAATCGAAGTAGGGATGCCTGTTTCACATAGCGCTGTGCGCTAACCACTGCACCACCGCCGTTCCCAATGCCATTCTTATTTTAGTTGAGCGATACATTTAGAGTGAGATCGTAATGCTCTTTCATCGGTACGCAGTGGCCTAAACTCAGTCGATTACGACACGAGGTCTTTAACGTTTCGTTTTACTGTCGGCTGCGAGCTTTAACTCGGAGAAACGTCCAAGAGAATGAACGCGCAACCGGTCGCACAGAACCGGGCGACTCGGAGCGAAGTCGCCCAGTGATGGAGCGAACTGGTGAAGCGCCATGCACAAACAGCTAACATTGCTCTATTCATCTACTGCTAGATGAGGAGGAGGGGGGGTTGTTTGATCATACTTCACTACACTGGTAAGTGCAGTATAACACAGTGCAGTACAATGTGAAATCATAAATGCCACGTCTTATTACAGTCCTAAGAAATACATTTTAAAAGGGTGCATCGAGACTGAGAAGTGCGAATTTCCGTGGTAAATAAAGGGTATAGTAGCTGCAACTACATTGCCGTGGTATTATTCGCTTTATAATCATCATCGGAGGAGGAGCCGTGGCGCACTGGTGAGCGAACTGCGTTCGACCCCAGACCAGTTTAGAACATCACGCGCAAGCGACGATATCCGTGCGCTCGCTTCTCCAACAGCTCGCACCGACCTCGAGTGGCGAAGTATGGTCAAACAACCCCCCATGACCGAAAGGTGCGGTGTGGGGGGGGGGGAGTTCTTCATCCAGCAGTGGGTTGAGAATGTGCTGCACATGATCATCACACACACACCAAAACAACCCACGCGGCACGCAACGACACACCGAGACTCACCTTGGAACCTCAGGCATCCGTCGGCGGGCCGCGAGTGGATGTCTCCGGATAAAATTCGCTCAATCCCGAACTTGAGTTCCTTGCTACATGCGGGGGCCTGCCAGGGACCACCCGGTGCAGCTCCCGCGGCTGCCGGAGCCAGCACAGCTGAGGGTCTCGGCAGGCGAGCCGGCAATGGAACGACCCCGACACCACCACCGCCGCCACCACCACCACCACCGCCGCACCCGTGCTTCGCTGCCCGTGCACAGTCGGCGCCCTCCGCCGGGCAGTAATTGACGCCCCACACCCCGAAGCCGTGCAGGTAATAGGGCACGAAGGTGTACATCCTCGCAGGAGACAGCCCGCGGCCACGACTTGTCACTACGCGGCCGCGAATTGCTGTCGATGTTGACAGTCGACGCTGGCTGGCGGGCGGGCGAGCTGGTCTGCTGGCTTCGCCTGCGTCACACGCCGCTCTCGGTGTGTGGGGACCCTGCTCTGCTCTGCCACCAACTTGCTCCGGACCTCAACGCGAGGTGGGAGGAGTGAGACAGCCTACAGCGGTGTCCCGCATATCGGCTGTTGTTTCTGCTACTGCGGTTTGTGACAGTCGACAACGACGCTTTTGCGCATTCTGCGAGCGAGCGAGTGAGTCTCGATTGACGTTTTGTGGGTGTTGTTGCTGTTGTTATTTTTTATAGCGGAATTGTGAGAAGAGAACTGCCCCACCTCCCTCCCCCCTCGCTGACCAGGTCGGTAATGCTGCGGCAATGCAACAGAGCGTTGTTCAAGTCGGTGGCTATAACTGTGGTGATGCGTGGCTGGTCCGCATGCAAACCGGGAGTGTTTTGGTGGTGGTGGTGGGGGGCGGAGTGGGTGGAAGGGAGAGGGTGCGAGTGGGGGTGAACCTCCCACCCCCATCATCATCATCCTCCTCCGTGTGGCCGCTATTGGCTGCAGCGGAGAGGCGCGCGTGTCCAATGGCCACGAGCACCACTCTCTTCAAGCCCGTCGGCTCGTCACCGGCACCGGCGTTGGCACCGGCCAGGGGTTGTTCTCGCAGCAGCCGGCGGGCATTGCAGGGCCATTGCCCGAAACGTCGCCGATTATATATATACATATGCACAGTGCGTATGTTAAAGCCACAGTGGTGTTTGGCGAGTGCGTTGAGTGTGTTGTTCGTTGTGTTTGTGCGGTAACGCAGCGGCATCACCAATTAAATTGCTTCAAATTGGCGAAAGGGCTTTGTCGATAGAGGGAGCTCTGGATAGCCTCCCTGGAGGGTTGTGTTGGGTCTACTCTTCCGCGCTGGGGCGGGAGTTAGCCCACACTTTTCCCCACCCCGCGCGACCTGCCGATAGACTAACTGTGGTGTAACCCATTTATATATTTGTAATACAGTATACGAGCACTGTGTATATGTGTGTGTGTGTTTGTGCCACGTAATGATGAACAAAGACGGCCACTGCATCGCGCGCTTTCAGATGCGCTTCTGCGGCAGTCGTGGAACGCTCTTCCTTCCGATATTCGGAATGCCACTGGAGGTATGCGCTTTTAAATCGAGATTGAAAACTGATGTCTTGAGAATTGCTTTTTTGTGTTTAGTTTGTACGTACATTGCATGCACCTCCGATGAACACGGTTGGCTAACTTACCGTGCGAAAGAAGTTCAACGCGCAGTACATGCATACAGATACAACTGATCTATAGCCCGTGTTTCGTATAATTTCGATATAAATGATCAATTGCTTTGGATATTGGAAGGTAAATGTCGATCACGAATTACAAATGTCCTGAAGGTACGTATTTAAATTTCTTCTACCTCTGGTTTAGAGCTCTCTCATTTAAGTGGCTATGGAAATGTATCAGACGATATACTATTTATACCAGAGCTGCGCTGTTTTTGTATGAATATGATGTCTTTGAATAACCATAACATCTTCAGATTCGTTATTTCATTTTTAACTGAAGATCTGATCAGCTGCATACTGTACATGTTTCCCTGGCTTCATGCGGGTTCGGTTTGTGCAATTTCGCGTATGTGCGGCGTACCAATGTCTACCCAAAATTCGCTATATGCGGTTTGAATTAACTCACTTGCTGCTACGCGGCCGACCTCGGACTAGATTGCACTTTGCGAACTGTCTCGCGCTCGTCGGCAGGCAGCTGTTTCGTGCGGTTTCGCTTTGTGGGCACTTTTCTTGGAACGCATCTACCGCATAAAATCAAAGGAAACGTGTATATATGAAAAAAGAAAACATCTGGCAACTCATGAGATTTTTCTTCAACAGACCTCGCTCTGCTGATGAGACACCCAAGAAGCGTTGAAACCGGCCCAGAGTCTGCTTGTTTAAACAAACGCTACTGGACAACAGTAGTCCAGGAAGCCAATGATTTACACCGATGGCTAAAAACACACGAGTCATTAGCAAGCATGTGCAGGCAGAGTTGTGTTCATACATGTTTAAAAAAATTAACTTTGCTTAGAGGCGCGCACATGTTACGAATATGTGTAAGCGTTGGAGGCGGGGGGGTTGGTGGATTATGCAGGGACGGAGCCTACACGAGACGCTCACCTACAATGTTAAGATGTGTCTGTGAGAGGGTAGTACAGCAAGTGGGTTGCTGGTCCTATCTTGAATTATTATTATTCTCCAGCGGGCGTCGGTTTTCTCTGGGAACTCCGGTTTCCTTCCGCGAGCAGAACCGCGGTTTCTTATAAACGCCACAACAGGAAGGACGCTACTGAATAATGAGCGTTGAGCGTCAAGGAGCATTTCCTCAATTCTCTGCGTAAACAAAGGAGAGTACATTGGTATAATGAGCATTGTTATTTGTTAGGGCGCCTGACTCACAATCTAGAAGATTCTTGAGTTTCAATTCCAGTCAGGCGAAGATTGGCTGCTGCACTAAGCCTACGACTGTGTGCCACATCAACCGCCTTTGTTTTACGCATAGGCCGATCGTTGTCATAATAACGTGGAAATGTCCACGCCTGACTCACTACCGCCGAATAAAACGACAATGGGAGCTGATTACTTAATTATCGTTGTTCGATATTTGGAACATGGCACCAGCGCCATCTTGAAATTGTAATTCGGAGTCATCTACCGATGACAAACATGGACCACAAGATGGATCCTGTACGCAGCCCTTCTCGCTCGATATCTTCCCGATCACTTTGAAGACTGGCTGGGAGTAGGAACTAACGGTATAAGGCACTACCACTGGGAGTGAAAGGTACTCTCTGCACGTGCTAATGTGTCCTGTCTCAAAGACTTCGGCGATCATGGCCTTCTTCCATTTAGCTCGGGTTCATGATATCACTCAACAACTTTACATTAAAAACTCAACCCAGTTGCATCCTAATGTTCAAATTGCGTGTGCAACTTCTGTCACTGTCTTCCCCGGCTTCTTGTGGTACCTAAACATTTCCCCCAGCCAAAAACAACATTCATATTCAGTCTCTTGTTTTTCTCCTTACACGTACAAAAGAAAAACATATAACTTTGCCTTTTTCGAATTATTTTCATTGTTTTTTTTCTATCTGCTATCCTAAATGATGATAATAATTGTTTACCACTGTACCCGTTGTTGCACGCCACGGCACACACACACCGCTGCCTTATCAGGAGGACAGAATGAGTGACGTGAGATGAATGCGGCTGGCGTGGTGTGAATGATTCTAAGACACAGAGTTTTCTGGATTATCCTGGCCGAAGTTAAGCAAGGAGGCGAATGACTTCACCAATAAACAGCCAGGTAGCATCGTGTTATTCATAATACATGTGTTTGGGTCAGATCACGTAAGTATAAATGTGTCGTTAACCCACCACCATCCGACACAGCCAACCAATAAGGTTTGTCACGTGAACAAAACGCACCAATTCGTTTCCACTTCAGCCTACCGGTGTGTTGGAGAGTAAATTGACAACATTTACAATTTGAGTACCGGGACGCTTCGCTGCTAATCACATGCGACATCATCGGGCGATTTTTGCCAGAATTCTTAAACCGAGCATCATGTTGAGCACTGAAGTTTGGATCTTGCAGCGGCACTCGACAGGGTTTGCCGCAGTGAGTGCCGAGGCCACGACGCTGTCCCACGTTCATCGCGTTGCGCGCAAAGTTGTCAGTGGCAATTAAACAAACCCCCAAACGAAAATTTAAGCTCTTGTCAGCTGAGAGGTTTGCTATGGGTTTGTTTGGTTTGTTCAATCAGAGAACGTGCAATGTACTTGCTTTGCCGGATCACCCACAGACGATGAAGATTGCAGAACGCGTCAAACAATTGTATGTAAAAAATGTTCAACGTTGAAAGCCGTTGTCTTCTTCAAGGATTATATCAAGTCAATGGCAACGACTCTTAATTAGTCTGCCTATGGTGGATTGCTACTTCTGATTTGGATGCTGTGAGTGGTGGTGTAATGGTGAGAACACAAGACTTGCAATCCAGTTAGATTCAATTTTCCAGGCGAGGCAGTTGAAACAACGGGTGCGAAGTTTATTCATTCGATGCCCACGTCTCTGTACACTCGCCGCTGCTATAAATGGGTACAACCGCAGGCGACCGGCAAAGTCGCGTGTGTCGGGATAAAGTGTTGGGCAATTCCCTCCTCTTCCAAGATCCCGAGCAAGCATGGAAGAGTCGGTCAACAATACCCTCGAGAGCGCCCTCTCGCGGACGCAGCTCCCCTTAGCAGTGGCAGTTGGGAGGGCTGCACCTTTATCTTTTATAAAAAATCGATCACGAGTCAACTCCTAAAAATTAGTGGATAATGAAGTTCACTCTCTGCATTGGGGGCAATGAAAGAGTTACGGAAAATCCACGTTCCTATGGCAGGGTCTGTCTCCCGTAACTGTGGTGATGTGCCCATGTATAATGCTGGGCGGATAGAGGCGGTCGAGTTGAAGGGACGTGTCGCTTGCTTCCAATGCGATCGAACAGACGAACTCTGGGTTGCAAGTCCAGTGTGTTGGATGTATGTATACCTTTTTTTCGCAACAGTACGTAGCTGACCGTGCTAATCGGCTGTGCGGGGAAAGGACAACAAACTCAACTCAATAGTGGCTCTAAAGAAATGAGTTTTCAATCTAGATCATTTAAAAGTGCATAGCTCCAGTGGCTTCCTAACGTCGGAAGGAAGAGCGTTCCAGACGGCCACAGAAGCACATGTGAAATCGCGCGACGCAGTGACCGTTTGTTCGATGGCGATGCAAACCATTAGCCTGTACCACACTTCAATTTGACAGTCATAGAGATACGAACGTACGTGTCACATAAGATACGTCATTTTGCAAACTTAGCTCCGTATAGTCAAGAGAGACGCTCGAATAAAGATGCCCTTTAGGCAACTATTCTATGAGCCGTATGCCTATTGTGTCGGCATCGCGTAACGTTTGATGTCTATGGAGGATGAATCAATTCAACTTCACTTTATATCGCGCTCATCACAATTCAAGTAAACGTGACGTTACATCAACAACATTTGAGTTACACGAAACAAAAAAAACGTATAAACGGGTCAAAATATGTGTCCAAAAAAGAGATGATGAAATACATCCAGAGCCGCCGTTAACAAACCCGCAGCACCTTCGTTACTAGCTGCACCATGAGCACTGTGGACGCAAAAACACGTGACCACAAAACCAGCAACCTCGTGGTGTGTGACTGGCAAATACCTCAACTCTGTATGCAGAGGAGGGGTGAGGCTGAAATACGAGAGGGAAGAGGCGTGGAAAGAGAGACTGCAGACAGACATCAAAGATCTGATTAAAAAAAATGTGAGCAAAGCGAAAGAGAAACAATGCTTAGAGACATCTAGCAAGATATCCCATATGTTATACATATATATAGACCAATGGGTCCATGGGTAGTGGTGATAGACAGAGACAAGGCTTCCGAATTCCCCATGGAAGGGGGGCAGCGTTTGATGCAGTACAGATCTAATGGAAGTGGCCGCTAGCTCGGCCGGTGTTCTGCTGTTCTTGACACTGAACTGATGACGGAGACGGTGTGGGGTGGTGTGAGTGGGTGAATGGGTGGGTGGGTGGGTGAGTGGATGGGTGAGTAGGTGGATGGGTGAGTGGGTGGATGGGTGAGTGGGTGGATGGGTGAGTGGTTGAGTGGGTGAGTGAGTGGGTGAGTGAGTGACTGGGTGAGTGAGTGAGTGGCTAAGTGGGTGAGTGAGTGGGTGAGTGAGTGGGTGGGTAAGTGGGTGAGTGGGTGGATGGGTGGGTGGGTGGATGGGTGAGTGGGTGAGTGAGTGGGTGAGTGAGTGAGTGGGTGAGTGAGTGGGTGAGTGAGTGGGTAAGTGGGTGAGTGAGTGGGTGAGTGGGTGGGTAAGTGGGTGAGTGAATGGATGAGTGGGTGGGTAGGTGGGTGGGTGAGTGGGTGGGTGGGTGAGTGAGTAAGTGAGTGGGTGGGTGGGTGGGTGAGTGAGTGAGTGGGTGAGTGAGTGAGTGAGTAAGTGGGTGGGTGAGTGGGTGGGTGAGTGGGTGAGTGAGTGAGTAAGTGAGTGAGTGGGTGAGTGAGTGGGTGAGTGGGTGAGTGAGTGAGTAAGTGGGTACAACCGAAGGTGTAATGAAAGGCTACGGGCAGGCGATGCCGCAGCTGTAAAAACACGGCTAATTTTAGTCGACACGGCGGAGGGGGACGCGCGTTGTTTTTCTCAACAGAAGTTTGCTCAACTCTGGCCCCGGGCTGACCTCGTATCGCGGCAGCGCATCTGGCCGGTAATTATGAATGAAATCACTCAAATAGTGCATCCTGTTTTTTTGAGACGCTTTTCGACGTAAGGCGGCGAGCTACAGGATTTACCCAAAAATAGTTTCGGCGCTGTGGACGCTTACACACACGTGTATATATATCTTCCTGGCAGCTGGCGCGGGAGGGTGCTGGAGGGGGTTGAGGCAAGGGGTTATATGAGCTCTGCCCGTCTCTATTATACACTCCGAGGCGAACTCGGAGTGGATAATAGAGACACAATAGTGGAAAGATGTTAACTACCTCGCCCGGTATACAGGGGGTTGTGGGATCTATCCCGACCCTGGCGCCTGTTGTATATTTAGAGTTTGCGTGTCTCTCTCTCTCTTTCCCCGTGGTCGCGTGGATTTTTCTCGGGGTCTTTTCCCCTCCACATTTCGAATAAACATTCGTTTAAGAGTATTTGGCTGCTATGCATTTCCATGCGATAAGCCACTTCGTTGAGCTGTCATTTATGGCTAGATCGCTTCTATAAAGGAGCCATACAGCTCAGTGGGCCTTACCTGTTGAAGAGTTTACTTATTTTACTGCTGCTGCTGCGAGACGGCTCTCCTACATGGGCGTTCCATTGTGTGGGCAGCACATTTCGCATCGTGCGATGGAGCCGATTTGTCCGCACAGGATGATGATGATGATGATAGAGTCCGCAGCTGAGTTCAGATCTCACTCGCCACTTAGGGAAACGTGTTCCACACGCAGTGGGTTCGAATCCTGGACATCCGTGACAAAGAGCTGCATAGCTCATCGGATTCCTCCAGTATAAGTACATATAGCGATACGAGACACAATGTGGATCTATACCGGCAAAATTGTAATCATACAGTCGTAATAATATCCATGGTTTCGATTTAAAGCTTTCGTGACTGCAGTGATTCATCTTCTTGGTTCTATCGATAATTATATTATTATATTATTTTACTATTTTTTTTATTTTTTATTTTATTATTTCCATTCTACATGACTTTACCGAAAGAACCAAGAAGAAAAATATCCATGGTGTTGTACAGCTTTATCAATCGAGTGCTACATGCCATGTCGGCCATATTTGATGTGCTATCACGAAAGGGCATTGCCCGAAACGTCGCCTGTTATATATTATTTTTTTCCTTCTTAAGGTCACGGTGTTAGCAACGAGTGTGTCGCGTGTGTATTATCATTAGTGGTTACTGGCGTATGTCGGCCGCGTGCGTTGTTCGACCGTGCACGAAAGTTACCCTGCGCCTTAGTAGTAAGGGAAGCGGGAAAGTGGCGGGGGGCTTGTGGATGGGGGATGTCTGTGACTGGTTCGCCAGCTGACCTTCGCCGTGGCCGGAAACCGAACTCAGGTCGCCGGGTTCATAGCCGCAGAGCGCTAAAAGCCCTTGCGTCGTTAGCCGACCCTCGACTAGGATTCCAACTGGCATGATGCTGATCACGGGTGCTGTAAGGTTTTCACCCCCCCACCCCCCCAGCTGATCATCCTTAACTGCAATGAGTGATGCATGTACTGTTGTCTTCTTGGTTCTTTCGGTAAAGTCACGTAGAAGGAAAATAATAAAATAATAAAAATAAAACATAATAAAATAATTCTCATGACGTTTCGGCCACAACGCAAGCAGCCGTCTTCATGTGGAGAACAGACTTTACCGAAAGAACCAAAAAGATGAATCCCTGCAGTCACAAAAGCTTTAAATCGAAATGTACTGTTGTGTTTTGGGGAGCGGTGGCGCAGTGGTTAGCGCACGAACCTGGCGAACCGTTTTCAATTCCCGCTCGTAACGAACAACAGTGGCAAATATTTGAACCGGTCCAGCGCCTCTCCTAGGTCGACTCAGCCTTAAATAGGTACCTGGTGTGGTGTGTAAACATGAGCATTAGAGAGGTAAAGGCGGCCAGGCGTGGTGTCGGCCTTGGTGTGCCTTGTTAAGCTAAATAGGCTCGCTCGCTAACAGCACTTGTCCCAACAGTCTTTAAAGGATATACGGGGGATCTTTGCTGTATTAACCACAGGATTCGTTTTCTCGATCCCTCTTCAATCGTGAAAACGAACTGAAGCACAATTAACGAAACAACTCAACGTATTACATCGATAACACTGCCACAAAAACAAAAAGAAAATACCGTGTGTAATCGGAGACGTTTTGGGTCAATGGTTCTTCCGCACAGACAGAGATGTCGAGTAGATGAGGCGATTAAAAACAAAGAACTGGTCATCGTAAAACGTTTACAAAAAAAATCTGACATCGAGCTCCGTGGTGTGAAGGGCGGTCTACAATCCTTAGCCACTCCCGGACGAGTTGCCCTTTAAAGAGATTCTTAGCTCAATGGACTTTACTCGGGAAAAACATTTCTCAATTCCGAATACGCTATCTTTCTGGCCTCGTTATGCATGTGCTAAAGAGGGCCATTGGCTCGAAACGTCGCCTCTTATGTACGTATTTTTTTCCCATTGAAGGCCGTGCGCTGTGTCATTGACGACCGTGCTGAGTTTGTTTTGTACGACTAAAACTATGAAGCTAAGCTCAACATTTTGTTTCTATTTTACCAGGTAAGGCCCCACTGAGCTATTACGAATGAGAGCTCTACGAAGTGGGCTTATCATCATCATCACGTGGAAATGTGGAGCAGCAGCCAAACACTCTAAATACTCTTGATTTGAAGCTTTCGTGACTGCAGGAATCCATACTCTTTGGTTCTTTCAGTAAAATCACGTAAAAAAAATAATAGATCACGACGTTTCGATCGCCACACAAGCAATAATCCTCAGGTGGGATAGACGAGCCAGACTAGGGATTGCATCGTCATAGGTGAGTGATCAATAGTGTTACCATTTTATACTGACGTATACAGTATATCATGAATATAACGTAACGGTAAACATCTACAAAATAAGCTACACTGTGTGCTAAGTGCCAAGTAACATACCTATACAACTAAAATAACATATTTAAAAGTAATATATAACTTCAAGTACACGTTCATTGTATACTTAATTATGAAATAAAATATTGTTTATTTAGGAATAATATATGGTAGGGGAGGAGGGTAAGGTGGGGGGAGGGGCGAAAGGGGGCGAGGGTTGGGGAGTGGAATGGTTAGCGCACTGCGTTACGAAACCGGCATCCTGCGTTTGATTCGCAGTCACGGCTCACACCAGTGGCGAGGGATTATCTGAATGGGTCCTCGCTTGGCGCTCCCTTCGAAGAGCAGCGTGGTGAAGTATGGTCAAACGACCTCCACGGCTGACACGGCGTCGGTAGAAGGATGACCATCATCCGAGCAGTGGACTGACAGCGAGGTTTCAGAATAATACGGCAACACCCCGACTTTTACGCCTCTCCCTCTCACGCCGTTTCGCAAGTACATCGTCGTCGCTTTAATAACACCGCAACCCGATTTGCGTCGCCTCGACCCCACACTTACGTCGCTGACAGCAGCGTCGTTCGTCTCGTTATCCGTCGCCTCTCAGCCTTTGCCTCCACCAGCACTCACCCTGTACATCGCTTCGATTTACGTCGTTTCGATATTCGTCGTCGCACTTTTGAGGAACGCCTTCCCCGACGCTGAGCAGGGTACATTCACTGCGCGTCGTTTAGCGGTGCAGTGCTTTCGACTTCGATAGGGGCACCCGTACCCGCGGAATGCGCGCGACTGGCCAAGGCGGGACGCGAAGGTAATTTGACGATGAGTGTTGCTTTCTGAAGAGGCCTTAGCAGGGGAAAGTAGCGACTCCAGATGCTTAGCGAGACGTTTATTTCGTGCCATGGTTTCGAGGCAAACAGGTGCGCGCGAGGGCTTGGGAATGAAATGCCGGACGTCGACCCCTGGAATTATATGAACCCGAGTGCTGAAATAAAAATTGCCGCAAAACTGGAATGCGTAACAGCAGATGTATCGCTCAATTGAACTAACATCGAATAGTCACTGTGCTCGTATACGCCGGCTCTGCTGATGAGAGCTGTAGTGTCGAAACGGGTTCACCTAAACAACAGGTGCTGCATGATAATATTTGTCTGGAAAGTTAATGGGTGGAATAATGTATGCACGTTATATTTATATGATTACCGTAAAAAAATATTAATGTGTGCAGGTGGACGCTATTGTATAATTGTTAGCCTGCTGCAAAATGAACCCGTTAATTTGGAGTTCGAATCCGGGCCGGGGCAAAAAAAAAAATCAGTGGCACGCAGTGTTAGCACCCCTCCCCTCCCCCCATTCAACAACCCACACTGACCCACGTGGTGAAGTATGGTCAATAACCCACAATGACCGATATGGCGTAGGGAGCAGGGGCGGTTTCTTCATTCGGGCGATTGGGCGACGCACCACCAATGTCATTCAACCACAGAGTCACGCTAGCCGTCACTGTGCCTCTGGATATAGTCCAATCAGCGTCATGCTACGTTCTGTGGAGTACCGCCTCTTTCTGGGCGATTTCCCTCCGGCTGAGAATCGCCCCGAGTGGTCCCATAGACTTACATTCAAAGATGTTTTTTTTCGAACGGGGGCGCTGCAATGCATTCTCTATGGCTTCCGGGAGGGCTCGCCCTAACGTGCTTACGTCATCATACGTGCCTACGTCATCATACGTAAGCACGTTTCATCCAACAATATAATTTGTCGCCACCTAGTGGAATCTTTAATAAAATAAACTTGAGTGGTTTGTTTTAATAGTGAGTATAGAAACAAACAAGATGTATTGTAAGAGTCACTTTATTTTTCATTAATATTAAAGAAGTAAAGTTGCCTTTACATGCTTAAGCTGTTAATTTATCTATTGCATGGGTGGACCTTATCCTTATCAATCATCCAGACATTTGCCCCCCCTGAGAGATTTTGCAGGAGCCGCCAATGGTAGGGAGGAAGGCCTTTATCAGTTGTTGGTTTGAGCGCGGCTGGATGATTGTTGTCTGAGTGGTGACAATCTAAGGGCGTTCTATCTCCGGCTAATCTCCGCCGATAAGACAAAATAAATAAGCGGACAATGCCCCTCCCTCACACATATCCGTCTCTCCACACTCAGACATGAAAGTCATTATTACACGGCCCATCAGCCGCACACACTTCCTTCTGGGAGTGCATCATTTTCGCCTGTACGGCTGGAAGCTACAGGCAGGCTGGGCTCTGCTCGCTGTGTGCAGGCCGGTCCACAGAGTTGCACTTCTCTTGACTCAAGGCTGCTGAAATTATGCACTCCCGTAAGGCCGTGCGGCTAATGGGTTGTGTAGGATTTTAAAAATTTATATATCAATTTGTTACGTGGTGGAGAAACGTATACGTGAAGGAGACATTATGTATTAATTGTGTTATGTATACTTTACCACAACGATGTTAGGGCGCCATGGTGGCGAGATGCTAACTACCTCGCCTGGTATACATGCAGAGGGTCGTGGGTTTCGGTTTCGCCCTTGACGCCTGCTGCTGTATATTTGGAGTTTGCGTGTCTCTCTCACCATGCTTGCGTGGATTTCTCTCCGTTTCCCCCCCCACCCCACCCCTCCACATTTAGAATCAACATCACGCGATTAGAGTATTTGGCTGCTCTAAATGCACACATGATAAGCCACTTCATTGGGTTGTCATTTTGTAACCAGCTCGCTTCTGAAAAGGAGCTATACAGCTCAGAGAGCCTTACCTGATGAAATCTATTTTTTTTAGTTTATTGATTAAACAATAGTCAATTCACGCGTGCGTTGCCGATAGAGCAGGCAACACCCGGCGTCTGCAATCTAACCCCAACACCCCTCCCATACCCTGCCCTCAAGCCCCTCTCGCTGTGTGTATGTGTGTGCACACACAGAGAGAAAGAGAGCTATAAATGTGTGTTATAATTAAGGGGGGCCGCTTCCTTCGCCGGGACCTCTCCCCGCCCCGTGTTATCGCCGTGTCGCACGAGTGTATTGCGCGCGTCCGCTGACGCAAATCCTGGCTGCGTGCGCTGGCGCTTGCCACGGAGTGTTTTTTGTGAATGTATCGGGGCCGGCGCAGATCAAAACAGGATTTTAGCAGTGAGCGGCGACCGACGTCACGCTTCCAAGCGCGTATTATTGTTTTCGTCCATGAGTGTGCGTGTGTGCGTGTCATCTCAAGTCAGTCGACCCATGGCACCTGCTGGGTCAGCCCCGTGGCCTCCATGCCGGTGGGCGTTCGACACTTTCACGTGGCCTTAACGTGCACGTAGCCTGGCACAAGCGCTGCGGTGACGTCAACGCCACTTCGTGTTGTTGTTGTGGGTCAGTCAGCGTGTGTGTGTGTAAGTGGAGCGGTCAGCGCCCTGCGCTACCAACCCCGGCCACCCGAGTTCGATTCCAGCTCACGGCCACCAACACCGGCGACGATTATCTGAAGCGGTCCTGGGCCTCCCCTTGGTCGACTCAGCCTTAAACGAGTACCTGGGTGCGGGCGGGTGTGGTTCTGACCACCAATCCCCTCCTTGTACAGTGCTGGCCTTCATATGTGCTACTCTCTAACAGCACTTGCCCCAACAGTCTATTCAGGCTATAGGGGGGCTTTCTATGTAAACGTATGTGTGCGATTACATTGAGAAAGTGAAAGTATGCGTAAAAATAAGGCACGCGTGTGGATTTGTGAACATACCCCGCAGGTTAAAGACGCAACTTCAAAACTCTTTTGAAAAGTTCGTAGCTGGAGCTTGGAGCAGGCAGGACGCGTTGTTGCTGGGAGGGGTAATGGTCCACGTGGTTGGAATGGAACGCGTTCTAGAGGGCGAAATGTATTCGATAAAGTCACCTCGTATGCACGCCCGAGATGGATTTAGGAAACCTGCCACGTTGTTTGAACGACCGCGTCGAGAGAACGCAGCCGGGGGAGCTTTCGATTGCAATGTTGAACTTCATTCGCACCCGACGGAGGCGACCGTGCTAATCGGAGGTGCGGTAGAAGGTCAACAAACTAACAGAACGCGTTTCACATGCACAGGTGCCGTGTGCTGACCGTTACACAACTGTAGCAGCTCTCTTCGATACAATGCAAATCCCTTTGCCTTACGCAGCCGACGAAGACATTTATTTAGAGACGGAAGGACAGGATTGCCCACCCGAACGCAGGAACAGCGCCCTTGTTTGTCTCTGCCCCCACGACTGCGGGGGGACAACTCTCAACCGTGTCCCCACAACAACAACAACCCATGGAGGAAAGTGTGTGGGTTAAAGATCATACATCAGTGGGAGACTCAATGACTCCACCAAAAAGCGGTGTGGTGCAAATCCGTCGGGCGCAGTGCCGGATTACCCCAGTAGCAAAAGTAGCTACATATGTAGCAGTAACTACATATGTAGCAGTAGCTACATACGTAGCAGTAGCTACATACGTAGTAGTCGCTACATACGTAGTAGTCGCTACATACGTAGTAGTCGCTACATACGTAGTAGTCGCTACATACGTAGTAGTCGCTACATATGTAGTAGTCGCTACACATGCTACAGGCCCCGCACTTTCAAGGGCCCCGCGCTAAATGCTTTCAAGCTATCAATTGCGGTTCAGTGATTCTGCACTTGCTCTATTACTATAGTACTACACCGCCTTCAACTTTTACGAACGACTGGGTGTTTAAGTTAGCGATTTGTCCTATTATCTGGCTGTACAGCAAATTAACAAATACAATTACTTTCCCATAGAAGTAAAAAATTCGTGTTTTAATATTTACGTGTTTTTTATTTCATTTTAGGGCCCCTTTATAAACATTTGCCACAGGCCCCGCACGAGCTTAATCCGGCACTGGTCGGCCGTGTCTACCACCGACGACTGTCCTAACACGGCGCGCTTGTCCGGCGGCCGAACAAAGCGAACTCCACTTCGGCCTGCCCGCACTTGATGACGCCGTACAGACGCAACAAATTACGAGCACAAATTGTACTCTCGTTCCTTTTTTTGTTTGTTAACCACCAAACGAAAGAAGAAGTCGGCGAATCAGAGGGCTTCCAATGACTCATCCACCACCCCTCCCCCAGTAAAAAAAAAGTGGAATTCCTTATTGAGTATAGTTTTAAAGGACATGTGATGTTTTTGGCAGCCTGTGGAGTGACCGGCTAACCTCTGCGAATCTTGGGTGCGCGCCCAATTTATAGGTTGCACCTGCACCGTGTATTACGAGCCTCTTAGTCATGCGGGGTAACACGTGTGAGCGATCAGTAGCCCAGCATTCCGCGTGCACAAGGGTTATTTAATCAGCAATTAGCCTACCACGTAACTGTACTGACTCTCTCACACACGCACGTGTATGTATATATATAGGAATCAGTTCAGGATCATAATGGAAACATTTCCCCCCCCCCCCCCCCGCATGACGGTTCAGCTCCAGCATTCTCGCTCGGATATTCAAGAGAAATTAAGCATCTTCTTGGTTCTTTCGGTAAAGTCACGTAGAATGGAAATAATAAAATAATAAAAATAAAACAAAATAAAATAATTATATAATATTATTTAATAATAAAAATAAAACATAATAAGATTATTATATTATCTTCTTGGTTCTTTCGGTAAAGTCACGTAGAAGGGAAGTAATAAAATAATAAAAATAAAACATAATAAAACAATTCTCACACCGTTTCGGCCACAACGCCAGCAGCCGTCCTCAGGTGAAAACCAGGTCTGTCGAGGCGACAGCGTCTGAATGAAACAGCCCACGTGCTTGGAGCATATATATAAGCTGGGTTGGAAGGGGGGAAAAGAGCACCTTGACAAAAAGAATATGCATATCAAGAGGCATTTAGCATATGTATGCCTCTTGATATGCATATTCTTTTGTCAAGACCCAAGAATATGAATTCCTGCAGTCACGAAAGCTTTAAGTTAAAATGTTACTTCCTCTATAATACCTCCTACTTGTTTTAGTGGAATATATATGTAGACGGATCACCCTGTATATACAGTATACGGGGCGCTACGGCAGTGAGATGTTAACTATCTCGCCTGGTATGCAGGAGGTCGAGGGTTTGATCATATTGACGCCTGTATATTTGTAGTTTGCGTGTCTCTCTCCCCGTGGTCGCATTGGATATTTCTCCGTTTCCTCCGTTTTTTCCCCCTCCACATTTAGATTCAACGCGCGTTTAGACTAAAAATGTCCACGTGATGACGCACTTCCTTTGAGCTATCATTTGTGGCCAGGTCGCTTCTGAAAAAATATATATCTATATAGCCTTACCTGGTAAAAATAAAACAAATTAAAGTTCATTGTTTAGTTTTAATGTGCGTGTGTGTGTGCATGGCACCTGTAGCGATGTCAAGGTCGCTCTCTGTGGCACAGTACACAGAGAGCCGGTGACGTGCACGTCTTCTTCGAACGCTGGGGAGCCGGAAAAGCCCTCTGTACCAGCGTGGACGGCACCCTCGTGTTCACCTTCTGAAGCGCTCGCTCGTCGCCGTGGCGTGCGCGATGACCACCACGACAACCACGTAAATTTTCTTTCGTGTTGTGCGCGGTGCTTTTAGCGCCACAGCGCGTGGATTTGTAGCGTTTATTTTCATTTGTGTGCTGGTGACTTTGTGTATTTCATATCGAAATCACCCCCAGTGCTTTTGCTGCTGGCGGCAATAACAGTTGTTTAAAAGTCAAAAGTCGGTGGCACAGTACTTACAATGTGCTACTGGGGGCGACTGGTGGCATTTGCCCCAAACGTTCAACTCGCGCGTAGTTGTGTTTTTGTTGTTGTTGCAGCCACTTCAATTCGGTTATTATTTTGCTCCAATTTCTCTTCGCTTCATTGCCGTCACGTGATCCAGGTCGCTCGTGCAAATGCGACGAGATCCTGGTCTCTTGAGGCTGAGCACGATCAACTTGACTTCAACGAAGAACGTGCAGAATCTTCCAGGTGGCTAAATCGAGAGCGTGCTGGTTGCAGTCGGGGGGAGAGTGTGGGTAAGTGCGTCTGGCTCGTCACTCCGCCTCCCCTAACCCACAACATCGAAATTCCTTCCGTGACCTGCCAGCGAGCCTTCCACCACTTCACATGACCTCAAAGTGCACCTAGCCTGGCATGAGCGCCTCGGTTATGTCACTGCCACATAGTAGCGAATGGTAGCTGCTGCTGTTGTTTTATGTTGTAGGGTTGGAGTCTGCTTTCGTTCACCGTGTCCCAGCAGCAAAGAACTCGGGCTCACAGCCTCCACCGCGTGTAAAAAGTGGCAGGATATTGGTATTTGAACCCTACTTGCATGGGTTATCGCGAGATCGGCTAAGCCTCGAATGAATACACGGTGTCCTGATCGTAGCAGGCAGCCTGGTCGGTGGTGCCTCTGCACGTGGCATGTAATCCAGCACTGTGCAGGCAGCGAGACAGTTGGTGGATCGCCACACAAATAACAATATGTTGCGAAACTCCCTTCCCGTGGGCATCGAGGTGCAATGCCCCTGGCTTTCCAGCAGAATGCAGTACAGAAAATCAGGACCGATATCATCGGTCCCTTCTGTATGGGATACAGTGTTGCCCCGTCGCATGTGTGGGATTTTTTCAGGTGCGCGCGTTTCCTTGCACACGTAAAGCTCATTAATTGTCCGATTCCACCTTCATATATAGAGGACTGCAGAGCTTGGGAGCGTGTGTTATGCACCGGCTCGTCGCGTGGCTGCTGCCATGCTCGTTCGTCTGTGCTTCCACCTCGCGTCTCTGAGTCGTTCTCTTTCTTTGAGAGCGATCACCTCCGATTAGCACGGTCGACTGCGTACGGTGCTAAAGAAGTTCAACATACCTACATACATACCAGCCAAGACTGTGCGTTACAATCTGAAGTTAGAGTAACGAATTACCGTCGAAAAATGACTTGTACGAAACGAAAAATCTAAAATATATAAAATTTTCCGCCGGCAAAGGCTCACAGAGCTAATTAGCTCCATTTCAGAAGCGACCAGGCCACAAATGACAGCTCAACGTAGAGGCTTCTTGTGCCGAAATGTATAGAAGGAAATACTCTAAACGCCCGTTGATACATTCTGGAGGGAAAAACCGGAGGACCCGGAGAAAAGTCCACGCAACCACGAGGATAGATACATGAAAACTCCAAATATGCAGGCGTCAGGGTCGGGATCGAACCCACGACCTGCCTCGCCTGTATACCAGGCGAGGTAGTTAACATCTCGCCACCACGAGATGTTGGCTGGCAGGTCACGTGTGGCGGGGTACAGCGTGGCTGCTTCCACCTCTTCAAAGACGTTTGATCATTTTTCGATTTAAAGCTTTCGTGACTGCAGGGATTCATCTTCTTGGTTCTTTCGGTAAAGTCACGTAGAAGGGAAATAATAAAATAATAAAAATAAACCATAATAAAATAATTCGCCGAAACGTCGTGAGAATTATTTTATTATGTTTTATTTTTATTACTTTATTATTTCCCTTCTACGTGACTTTACCGAAAGAACCAAGAAGACGTTTGATCATCTGTGGAAGAACGAGCAAAGGGAGAGGTTGTTTTCTTTAAACCGCATCTCGTAAAGGTCACTCAACCAGCAATCAATTGCAGGGCTGCGCCTTTAACTTTTATGTATACACAAACATTCGGAATCAGTATTCTTGGTTCTTTCGGTAAAGTCACGTAGATAGAAAATAAGAAAATTAAATAAAAAAAGCTTGTATTATTTTCAATTACATTCATTTTATTTATTTTATTTTATTGTTTTATTTTCTATCTATGTGACTTTACCGAAAGATCCAAGAATATGAATTTCTGCAGTCACCAAAGTTTTTAGTCAAAATTTTAATTCTGAATCAGAACAATTATTTAACTACTTAGACTGAGCTATAAAAAGTGATTTTTCACAGATGTCCAGTACGGGCGGGTCTGAAAGTCACAACAACAAACAACAGAAAAATAAACCACGACGGGAGTGCAAAGAATAGGAAAGGTAAGCAAATTGCTTAACAAATTAAAGTAAAAATAAGTAATATTTAAAAATATAAAAAAAACGCTTTAATGAAATGTACCCTACTAGTGATGGCAGAACTCCACGACTCCAGGAAGTGGCCCCGAAGCTTGCCATAACGTAATGGGCCGTGGTGATTTACAGCCAACGTCAGTTAAGCGTGGACAATTAGACCAAAGCCGAAACATAACATATAAAAATGAATGTTTAAAAATACTTTTTTTATATAATATAGTATTGTCATCAGTATGACATAAGTATACCAAGTTTGCAGTCGATACCACATTGGGAAGTGGGTTAAATTGAGTTACAACATTTGATGATACGACAACAACAACAACAGACAGAGTGAGTTAAATAAAAGCGTGTAAGAAAACGAAACTAGGTTTTATTCTACCAGGTAAAGCCCACTGAGCTATTCCATTTTGGGGCAGTACGCTCCGTTAGCCAGCACATGCTATCCTGTTACCAGGATCATGGTCACCTCTTCAATGTCAGGACTGCCTAGTGTGGTTGCCATTGAAGGTGTGTGCGTCTTTGCTCGCTAACAGCGCTTGCCCCAACAGCCTGTTAAGGCTAAACGGGGGATCTTTGTATGTAAACGTATGTGTGTGATTACATTCAGAAAGATACAATTACGTGTATGTATATATAAGGCACGCGTGTGGATCAGTGAACATACCGCGCAGGTTAAAGAGAACATTTCAAACTGTTTTACAAAGTTAGTAACTGGGGCTTGGAGCAGGCAGGACGCTTTGCTGGGAGGTGCGATGGCCCACTTTGCGTGTTAAGAATAAGTTGACCCGGATGATGGGAACGAGACCTCTTTCGGGTTAAGATAACAATCTGAACCCGAAAGAGGTCCAACTTGTCAGCGACAGACGGAACATTATTTGACATAGCGGGTGGCTTTTGTGATTGAATGAGCCACACGCTATTTGTCGAAACTTGTGATTGAGGGGCGAAATATTAAAAGACAATCGTGTATGAAGGCGCATTGTAAGTGCTGTACGCGTGGGAATGTATTGACTACATATCCCAGCAGCAGCACCAGCTGCGTGGCACATGCATGTATACGTGCTCAAAGCTCACCTTTTGTAATCCGGGAGGCCAAAGCAGTCGGCATGAGACGGTTCTGAGCCAATCCCGTGGCAGCGTCTGTCCGTGTTGGGTCAACGGTTTGATTCGCTCGAATACTGCAAGTCGCGTTACGACCACACTCACGTCCCCACGTACATCTCCATGAGATATGCTCAGTGCATGTCACTTGTTGGGTTTGAAGGCAGCTGTGCAAAATACATTGCCCATGCTTGTGCCGTGACAGCGGTGTTAGAGCGGTGTGGTTATTGAAGAGTGTAATGTATTGTTTTTATTGATGCCAAATGGATATGTTACTTTGAAGGACATGGCAAGACAAGTACAACGATGTTCCATTTAGCCTTACAGACCAATGAGGGAATGTGCTTTTAGCGAGCAGCTATTAATAGTTGCACACAAACGTACACAGACAAAGATCCCACATATAGCCTCAACACACTTTTGGGGCAAGTGCTGTTCGTGAGAATCTATGAAGGCATGCATGGCACACGAGGAGGTGGGTGGCCATCACCACGCCTGGCCGCCTTTGTCTCCCCAGTTGCGATATTTACACATCACAGTAGGTACTCATTTGAGGCTGAGTCGACCTGGGGGAGGCCCGGGACCGGATCAGATAATCGCGTAACGGTTCGCGCGCAGTGCACTAATCACGACACTACCAGTCCCCACACACGGTCACAAACACGCACGCGAATGCGCGCGTTCATCTATATACATATAAGGGATGTGCAACATGAATCAACATCAAGTATACACGAATTGCAGAGCTCAAGAGTAGCACTTTTATAGGAACGGGTCTTTAATGTGGACACACGGAAAGAGCAGCTTCCAACTTGTTTTTCATTTTCGATGTATGTCCACAGAGTCCAGTAAAAATTCCACACCTGCACACGCACACACATCCACAGTTGTGTGTGTGTCTAACAAGGTGGGGACCGGTAGTGCAGTGGTTAGCGTGATGTGCTACAAACCAGAGTTTGATTCCCGCTCACGGCCACCAACACCAGCGATGATTATCTGAACCAGTCCTGGGCCTCCCCTAGATCGACTCAGCCTCAAATGAGTACCTGGTGTGATCTTTCAACATCATCACTGAGGAGACAAAGGCGGTCGGGCGTGGTTGTGGCCACCCACCGCTTCGTGTTCCGTGCTGTCCTTCATATGTGCTTGCTAACAGCACTTGCACCAAAATTCCGTTGTATTTGTTCTCCACAAACGTGGACGTTCGAAATGTGAAATTGTCATTAAAAGAGTGCCTTTGCTAACAGGATGTAAAAGGTGAAGGCGCAGCCCTGCAATTGCCCGCTCACGCCACTGCTGGATAAAGGGCCTCCAATTTAGGGGGAGCTTTCGAGGGCCCCCTTTCTAGAGGATGTTTGGCCTACTCCTCCATGTTGGCCAGACGACATGTGCGACCTGCAGGCTGACTTATCTTTGGTGTGTCCATTCATACTTCTGGGTGGACAGAGGTGGGGAGGGGGGGGGGAGTCATTTAAGAAATGCACAAATATTTCCAACTACCTCGCTCTCAGATCTAATTAAACCTCTGCTAATGAATTGGCTCCTTCGTTTATAGATCAGTGGCTTACAATTCACGCCATTCACTTTCTCACTGACGGTCTGTCGCCTCCCAATCACTCCTGTGTGGCTACTAACATGGTTACTGTTCCCTTAAATTTTACTCATCGTTTGTTTTTGTTTTAATCACCCACGTCTAAGACTCGATGGAGCAGACTGGCTTATTTCATCTATTATAAATCAATTTTGCGGATGACACACTGTGCATCGAAACCAGCCCAGAATTTGCTCGTACTGAATCAATGCTGCTGCCATGACTGACGCACTCGCAGATGAGAGTGCCTTGTGTAAAAAAGATAGTTAATATTCTTTTCACGTGGGAATTTTTTTTTTGCTTTTTTCATGCAGAAAACACAGATATAGTTATTTTTTTCAGGCAGAAAAAATATGTAGTAAACACAAATTTCATGCTAAAAAAATAGATTGTTTATTTCTTTTCATGCTGAAAAAAAGACATCGTTTCTTTTTATTCCATGTTGAAAAAAATAAATAGTAACAAAAAATTCCATGCACATAAAATATCTCGTTTCTTTATTTATGCGGAAAATATGTAGTTAATTTTTTCATGCCAAAAATATATATCCTTTCTTTTTTACATGCGGGAAAAAAATATGTAGTTAATTTTTTCATGCCCAAATAAATATAGAGTTTATTTTTTCATGCAGAAACAAGTATAACCCGTAAAAACAAAGTTTTTCACTATAAATCCTCTATATGCATGGCGGCAAGAGTCCTCTCGTCCTCTGGCTTGAGATGGCTGCCACCTATGGGTCAGATGATTGCATGGCAGCATTAAGCAATTGGTAATTAAATATAATATTTTTGTCCTAAAAAGTGTAAAATTTTGGAAAAACATTTTCACGAACATTAATTGTCACGCACAACGAGTCTGTGTGGAAAATGTCAGCTCGATTGGATCACGGGAAGTGGGTTAAAAAGCGACCGAAAGATTTGCACGGTCTTAAGCAAGCAAGCAGACTTAATATAAAGAATTTAAAAAAGCAATTTTTTTTCATGCAGCAAAAAAAATATATTTTTATTTTCATTCGAAAAAAAAGATATCTAGTTTTTTTTTTTTTCAGGCCGAAAAAATATACTGTCAAAAAAATGTCATGCCAAAAATGTTATTGTTTCTTTCTTTTCATGCGGAGAAATATATAGTTTATTTTTTTCACGCGGAAAAAAATATCTCGTTTTTTTTCATGCAGAAAAAAAGATGTTTATTTTCTTTTCATAAGGGAAAAAACGATGAAGTATATTTATTTATTTCTACGCGTGTAGTGACAAATTTGTGGAAGAGATGTTGCGTGCGCTTGTTGATGTTGTGACTTTGTGCTTCCATGTCTAATACCCCCACACCACCAGAGCAAGCTGGTCTTGACACAATTTTATATTCATTTTCATGTGATAAGCCACTTCGTTGGATTATCATTTGTGATAATCATGTCGCTTTTGAAAAAAGAGCTACATAGCTCAGTGCGCATTAGCTGGTAAAATAAATAACAGTTCGTACACGTAGGACTGTGTAGTTATATTCTTGGTTCTTTCGGTGAAAGTCACGTAAAAGGGGAATAAGAAAACAATAAAAATAAAACATAATAAAATAAAATTCTCACGACGTTTCGGCCACAACGAAAGAACCAAGGATATGAATCCCTGCAGTCACGAAAGCTTTAAATCGAAATGTAACTGTGAAGTTAGTTCATGATGTGGTCAATGTTGAAAGTCATTGGTAGCGATGAACTTGCTGCACGTGATTGATAACCTAGTTTCTATTTTCTTGGTTCTTTCGGTAAAGTCACGTAGAATTGAAATAATAAAATGATAAAAATAAACATAATAAAATAATTCTCACGACGTTCTCAGGTGGAGAACAGGTCTGTCGAGAAGACAGAGTCAGACTCTGTCTTCTCGACAGCTCTATTCTCCACCTGAGGACGGCTGCTTGCGTTGTGGCCGAAACGTCGTGAGAATTATTTTATTATGTTTTATTTTTATTATTTTATCATTTCCATTCTACGTGAGTTTACCGAAAGAACCAAGAAGATGAATCCCTGCAGTCACGAAAGCTTTAAATCAAAATCTAGTTTCTATTGTTGTGGGGGGGGGGGTCAGGACTCCCACCCACGGAACCTTGCCAGTGCGGGCTCAGTGGCTCAGTGCTCTTAACAACGGCGACATAGCATTGGCCCCATGAGGCACCCTGGTCACTTCCTCTGAACTTACATCAACAACTGTTATGGCTGGCAGCACCCTCAGTGATTGACGACTCTACTCGTCAGACACAATGGAATTTTACTCCTCGTGACAGATATCAGTTTTCCAACAGCACTTCCATCCTGCTTTGGTCTCTCTCTCTCTCCTTATTTTATTTGGAACTCCCTCCCACGACATTTATTTTTCACCAAAGTTCTCATGAACAGCACGTGCCCAATTTGAAGAGACGTAGTTAACACCCTTTAATGGTAGGAGTTTTATCCGGCTGCGTGGAATTTGTTTGATTCTTTCGGGCTGTGTGTTGAACGACTCGCGATAAAAAAAATATATTAACCAGTGCAGATTTTAACAAAACATGATTTCACACGAGTTCACACATTGCTGATTAAGTGTTAAGTGACCACATTTTACAATCGCGCCCTGTAACAAATTAAGTTTGACTCAATTGCATCAACATATGTTGCGCCGCAAACGTCTGCCAACGGCTCTCTCTGTCTGCTCGACACTCCGCCACTGAAGCAAATGCTGGGGCTTTTTTGTGAATGGGTATTTTTAGTACAGCCACGGTGTCCACAATTCATTATCACCACATTTTCACCACATGGTAAACCACTGGAGTCTGCACGCTCCTTCAACGGAGGAGGAATAGCAAAGCCGCCGCGCAAACTCTCTCCTGAAGCCCTCTCGTCGTGTCGAGAAGACCTCGACATTGGCCATTTAGCTCTTGAACATATTGCTGCCATACGCCAAGATATAAAAAAATTGTCCTCACATATGTGAGATACTCATCACTATCATGCCGGGACATAGCTAATTGCCCGTTATTTAAATGCGCAGACGTTGAAAAATTAGACCATTTTTGTCAAGTATGGAAGTGCCTCTACATTGACAAAGTGTTTAATTAAAATGCAGATTTAATTTCTACATTGAGAAATATTGTAACATATAGAGAACGTTTTTCTTATACATACATAACATATTTGCAAAAATCATAGTAGTAGAAGACAAAATCTTTTTACATAAATTGGAAATTACACGCGTTCATGTGGAAAATGCAAAAGTTTATGTGCATTGTTAAATGTACACACGTATTATATATAGTGCTCCAAGTCGTCTTGACACTCATAAGTATGGGGCCCAGTGCCTCTGGTGGAATCACCACATTGCTAAGTTCGTGCCCAGTTTCTCCGTTACACAAAAGTCACGAGTGCTGACAAATAAACGCACGTAAACATATATATAACAAATAGAACACACTTCAGGACACACGGTATTATCATGAAATACAACATCACCTTATCAACATAACCAAAATATAACCCCCCCCCCCCCCCCCAAAAAAAAAAGAGCTCAACCGACTTCGTGGCTGGCAATAACTTCCGAGGATTCTCATCTCTCCCTTCGGTCACGTGACCGCGGTGATGGCGAGACGGGAGAGGAAGCGAGACATGTCATCAAGTCCCGGACACATGGCGCTTGATTCCCTTCCCCCCACCCCCACGGGCTCGCTGTTCGCTCAGCCTCTCTCTGCCTCTCTCCAGGGGCAGGGCTTCCATCTCCACTCCTCGCTCCCTCACCAACCCAGCCTCCTTCCCCCACCCTCCAGCCACGTAACCTGCCGCCCGCCGTCCTCACGCAACAACGCCGGAGCCGCCTGCGATGAAGAATGGGAATGTTTATTTTTTATTGGAGGAATCCGATGAGCTATGAAGCTCTGTCTCGCCGATGTCCAGTAGGGGCGCGTTCGGAAAGTCACAACAACAAAACAATTGTAAACGACGATGGGAGTGTAAAGTATAGCAAATGTGAGCAAATCACAATTAGTTTTTTAATCATGTAACGCCCACTGAGCTATTATCTTATTTTTCAGAAGCGGGCCTGGGCACTAATTATAATAGCTCAACGAAGTGGTGCATCATGTGGAAATTAACCGCAACCAAATCATCGGAACCATAGCATGGCCCCCGGTCTTTTTTTCTGGAAGATTTTGCAGTTTTTTTCCTGGATTTTTCTGTTGCGTGTAGTCACTTTAAGATGTTTTTTCGTCCATGTTTTTGTTTGTTTATACCTAATAACTGAAACTGAGGTTTAAACATAACGTGCACGCCGCCTACGTTCTGCCAATTGAAAGCTTTGCCGGTAGGCACAGCCGAAATAAAAACCGGACAGGAATGGACTCGTCGTAAAACATCGTACAATAGAGTGTTGGAAATTGCCATACATAAGGGTTATACTGCCGTAAAAAATGTGCATCGTACCTACACGACAATATAACCCCAAAATAAACGATGTCTTATATTAATCCTCACGAGTGTGTTAAACAGCAAATTCGAGTACATTTGATATATGCGTACAAAGCCTTCGCCTTTATTAAACAGCTGGTACCACGGGTGCACAGCGGAAGTTTGTGCTTCCGCGATCATCTCGCTGGGAAGACTCAGCTTTGGTGTCAATATCCAGATAAGGAACTCGATGCTATCTCGCAGGAAGTAGCATCTTGTGACGCAAAACCTGCCTCGACCGCCGTTCAGTGTCATTTCAGATGCTTTTCTTTGTCGCTGACGTGCGGAAAGTCGGTTGGCACTTGTTTTACACTGCCGTGAGCCGTGATAGCAAGTTATATCCGTGCGCATGGCAGCAATATGTTCGGGAGCGAAATGCCAATGTCGAGGTCTGCTAGCCACGAGATGGCTTCAGGAGAGAGTTCCCGTAAACCAACTAAAACTATTAAACTTTTTTTTTTATCTTACCAGGTAAGGCCCACTGAGATATACAGCTCTTTTTCAGAAGCAACGCTGGCCACAAATGATAGCTCTACGAAATGGCTCATCACGTGGAAATGCATAGCAGCCAAATACTCGAAACGCACGTTGTTTCTAAATGTGAGGGGGAAAAGCGGAAGAGCCGGAGAAAAATCCACGCGACCACGGTTCTAGAGACACGCAAACTCCCAATATACAGCGGCCGTTAGGGTCGAGATCGAACCCACGACCTCCTGTATACCAGGCGAGGTAGTTAACATCTCGCCACCGTGGCGCCCTGTAGTTGTATGCTATTCCTACTTTGAAGGTAAGCAGACTACAGTAGTTTACGATACAGTCCATAGTTTGTGTGGTATGGCCACAATCACACTCTGGTGGCTTTGTCTGTATTTTTTTCCATTCGCAAAGGAGATGTGCGCAGTGGCCGGTTGATGTTGTGATGCGGTTGATAGTTACACCACCGGTTCTTCGAGTAAAGTAAAAGGCAGGAGGTGCAACCTTTGTGTCTTGAATGAGGTACTAGTGTGGTGAGGTATGGTCAAACAACCTTCACAGCGAGTGGATTGACAAAATGAGCATAAATTACAATAATATTACCGAATTTATATTATCCTAATGTATACATTACTTATGGCGTGTCTGTCATGTTCCAATCTATGAAGGATTTCGCGGCGTGCTGACTGGACATCTGTGAAAATATCAATATAGCTAATCGGATTCCTCCTCCAGTAAAAATAAATATTCTTAATTCTGTTGATGTCCTGATGCGGCTGATGGTCACACCAACAGTGTCTTCACGGCTGTTAGAAAGTCATACATTGTGATTATATTTACAATGTGACAAAAGTATTGATTGTGTTTATATATGCTAGTTAACATTAATAAAATGTTACTCCGAGCGCCAATGTTATTAAGGTCTACAGTTATAAAGTAAGGCCGTGGTTAATAATTCCATGTTCAGCTATATGGCAGTTTTCTGTATTTTCTGGAAAAAACAAACCCAACCATTAAATTGGTTCCACTTACTGCTATTAACGAAGCAGCATTTTAGATTGTTTTATAAGGGGCGGGGCGAAGGTTGATTACCTTACTCGTTAATGAATAAAACAAATATTGAATTCTCACAATTAACCGCACTTTGAGATACACCGAATTTAGTACGTGCGCTGTGCTTAAATAAGCAGTCTTGTGGAATGAAGTGTCAAGAGATTTCATATTATATAGTTCTTTCGGTAAAGTCACGTAAATAAAAAAATAAAAAAGTGATATTTTTATACAAAATAAAAATAAAGTCATATTTTGAATAAAAAATAAAGTGATATTTGTAATCACTTCATGTTTATTTTTTATTATAATTTTGTCTATCTACGTGACTTTACCGAAAGAACCATAGAATATGAATTCCTGCAGTCACGAAAGTTTGAAGTCAAAATATCAAGAGATTTGTTTCCAAATCAGGCGACACCGAGTGACGTGAATGCGAGATGTCGCGCCCATTGAATGACGACCCCTTCAAAGTTGCCGGTCGGCCTCTGTTCTGTTGACGCTGTTGGCGAATGCCGAACGGACACGACCCGCGAGCGGGCGAATGTCGTGAGCGGTACGGTTCGGGGCACACCCAGAAAACGGCGAGAAGCAGTTAACGGTTTCTTCTGGTTTCAGAACGTTCGGCTTGAAAATGTTCTCTAAGCCGGTTACAATTTGTGACGTTGTCGCGAAATGCGATGTAGGCTACGCGGGAGGTCTTTGATTTGCTACGTTTGCTATGTTCTCTTAAGATAATATGCAATGTTTATTGTTGAGTTGAATTGCTTTTCGTCTATGTCTTGTTGCAAGCATAAAATCTGCGTGCCATTATTGTGTCTCTGTGTGTACTGCATGTGCATTGTGTGTGGCTCTGTATGTGTGCGTACTGCATGTAATGGGGAGCGGTAGTGCAGTGGTTAGCGCGCTGTGCTACGAATCTGGCGACCCGGGTTCGATACCCGCTGACGGTCAACACCAGTGACGATTATCTGAACCGATCCTGGGCCTCCCCTAGGTCGACTCAGCCTCAAATGAGTACCTGGTGTGATGTGTAACCATCGCCACTAGGGAGATAAAGGCGGTCGGGCGTGGTGCTGGCCACCCACCCCCTCGTGTACCGTGCCGGCCATCATAGGTGCTCGCTAACAGCACTTGCTCCAACAGTATGTTAAGGCTATACGGGGGATCTTTGTCTTTGCTGTGCGGATTGTGAGCGGTAGCGTAGCGCTACGAACTCAGCGAGTTCGATTCCCGCTCATGGCCAACAATAGTGACGATTACCCGACCTGGTCCCAGGGATTCCCCGAGGTAGACTCAGTCTGATGCGGTGCGTCAACATCGCCACTCGTGAGACAAACGTGTTCGGACGTGGAGCTGGCCACACCACCTCGTGCGCCGTGCCGGCCTTCATAGGCGCTCGCTAACATCACTTGGCCCAACAGTCTGCTAAGGCTATACGGGGGGAGCGTTATAATTGCCTTGTGTTCATTGTTGCTGATGATCGGCTACCGCATTAACATTGCATTACAAACCAAGGGCAACGTGGGGGTTATTCACTTGCGGAGGCCAGGATGATACTACCGATAGAGACACGATGTGCCTCAGTGAGCCGACACTTTGTCTAGAATTTGATTTGAAAATGTTGTTCTGTTTTATTGAGACTAATGCAGTCAACTGAACCACTGCGACGAACTACTTGGCCCACCCATGCTAAATGAAGATGCCTCTTTCACAGGACATGGGATATGCGTTGTCCCCTGTGGTTCTAAATCAACACGATAAGCTACCAACCGATCACCACGCGATGTTCCCCCGTGTGCGTGTCGGTGTGATTGCGTGTTTCGCCATGCTCTCGTTTCACATATATTTGTTTGCGTTGCCGACTTCCGTCCCGAAAAATCCACAAACACGCCGGCTCACTTTAGCCGCCACGACAAAAATAACAACCGGGGGGGGGGGGGGGGTGCGCAAAATCAAGCCACGTTTCATGAAAAAACAAAAACAACTACAGGGACTCTTCTACTTACGAACATTCGACTTACGAACTGTTCGGGCCGAGAGTCGTAAGTTCAACCGCCACGCAATAGATGGCGGTGGTGGCATCTACATCTGCAGAACGTGAACAACCAGTGGCATCTACATCTACAGGAGATTATATATCTTTTAAATCCATTCCCCGTGTTTAGTGTACACGCCGTACACCATGTTTGGAATCGACAGGAATAACTTCGGACTTACGAACAAATCGCCTTACGAACAGAACACTGGAACCTAACTAGTTCGTAAGTAGAGGAATCTCTGTATTTCCCTTTTGCTTAGTAGCATCATCGTTAGCCATGCTCAATCCACTGCTGGATGAAGGGTCTCCCCAAGGTGCCACCGTCATCCCTCAAAGGACCTGCTATGTAACAATTCCACCCAGCAGCTGCACACCACGAGCTGATTTCATCGCTCCATCTCCATGGTGGTTGTGATCTCAGATGCGCTGCATATCGTGGACTCCCGCTCCGTTATTATCTTTCACCATCACCCATCATCATCATCACCATGAGCGACGTCCTGCCCAAGTCCGACTTACCCTTCTGAACAGTTTTTTAAGAAAGAAATAGCATGGCTGTACTTTGATGTTTGCAGGTGAGAAGAGGAGATGCGTACACTCCTTTTGTGTCCCACTGTGACATTCTTGCGATATAAAGTTGACTTTCCGATAATTGTATCATCCTCACCGCGTCGTCCCTCACCACCGCTTTGAAGTCACACAAGCCCTTTTGGACCCAAGTGCTTAGCCTTCAACAATGACACTTAAACCCTGATGTATGCGCGTACGTGCTAATTGGAGGCGCGGGGATGGATGCTTGGAAAGCCGAATGGAGTTCGTCGCAGACAAATTGAGGCAGATGCCCACGAATCCTTGGATTCAATGTTCCGTGAAGCTTCAGGGTCGCAACCCACAAACCGCATCCACTGCCCAAACCATGGCAGCGGCAGCTGATGTGGATACTTGACGCACCAATGGAAAATGCAACATTCTCCGGCGTGCGACTGTGGTCACGCAGACCGTGGAACATATGAACGAAACTATTTGTCAGTTTAACACGTAGGCTTTCGCGACCGATAATATCCATGCTAGAGGTGTCTGGGGTTAGATCGCGTAAAAGTCAATGTGTCGTTGAACCCGCCACCACCCGACAGAGCCGACTAGTAAGGTTTATCACGTAAACAAAACGTGGCAATTCGTTACTAGTACAGCACACCGGTGTGTTGGAGAGTAAACCCACAACCTTTACATTTGTAACCGTTCGGATAGCTACGGGCTTAGTGCTGATTGGAAGCGAATTATCAAGTACTACACTGTTTAACTGCATGCCTATACAGGTCACCCTACGTAGATGGTGATTAACTGTGAGCACACAATAACAGGTAGTGCGATTTCTTTCACCAAAAACGGCAGGATGTACATGCATGGAGTGCACGCATAATGTGCATGCATAATGTATGTTGATTGCCCCATGAATAACCCAACCGGTAACGGATATCCATTTTAATTTATATGCATACATTAGCCCCCCACCTGCCCCCCCCCGGTCTTCACACGTGATTGACACACAGGTGATGAGACATAAAATTTGTCCTTCTATTTAAGAACACAACAGGAGGATTTCTCCACAAATCTGGCTGTCGCCTGATGGTGCTAGTTGTAATTACTGGCGAAACATCGGACTCCAATTGTAAATGCTGTGGGTTTACTCTCCAACACACCGGTGTATTGTACAAGTGTAATGAGCGACTTCTCGTGTCGAGGGCTTCTTCTTAATTATTCTCACACTGGGCACAACACTGGGTAATAGAAATGCGTCTCTACTTCAGCTACGCACAGCCGACCTCTCTACATAGTCCCATCGCCTACATCCAACCACACGGCTGACTGACTGGTGTGACGATGACGGCGCTGGGAGCCGTGCGGAGGATCTTCCATGCAGCCGGACCACGGAGAGAGATGACGGCGAGCAGCGACGCAGCCAGGACCCGGGACCCCACAACAACCCTGAACCCTCGGGTCCATCCCCCTTTTATACCTCAAGAAGGGGGCGTGGCCTCTGTCCTCTGGCCACTCCCCCTTCCAGAACCTTTGAGCAGGTTCCCGGAGCTTCCCGACTAACCCCACCTTTAACCTTTACCCCAGATGAACCCCCCTTCCGATTGGTTGTTACATAACACTGCCCATGCCCGTGATTACCCGTCCAGGCCAACAGGTGTCACCCTGTCATTACACTCGTAACAAATTGTCATGTTTTGTTTACGTGGCAAACCTTACTAATTGGCTGTTTCGGGTGGTAGTTTCAACGACGCATTGTATTTACACAATATAACCCAAACATCTCTATTATGGATAAACTTTTTTTTATTTTACCAGGTAAGGCCCACCGAGCTATATAACGACTCAATGCCCAAATTCACAAATACTAAGGAGGCATCACCACAGCGATATGCTCTGACGCTGACGTGGTTTAACAGTGTGAAATTAAAGCTGTTGCTCTCCGTCAACATCCACCGTGCGAAAGAGAAGAAGACGTACAAGGTGACTAATTAGCATCGCCTTGTCCGTCTCAGCTCTGATGGGAAACACGGGGCAGCCAGCTGTGCTCCGTGTGTCTTGATGGCCTTAATTGGTTCTCACTAAAAGCACGCTCCCCGCAACAGCCCTATACAGCTAAATATGGGGGGGGGGGGCCCTGAGCGTGCGTGTCTGCGCGTGTCTGGTGCGGAGTGGTCGATGTCGCGGTGAGCGCTACGCTGCGCTACGAACCCCGCCACCCGAGTTCGATTCCCGCTCACGGCCAACACCCAGTGACGATTATCTGAACGGATAATGGTTCTCCCATAGGTCGACTCAGCCTCAAAATGAGTTCCTGATGCGGAATGTAAACATCGCCGCTGGGGAGACAAAGGCGGCCGGGCGTGGTGTTGGCCACCCACCCGCTCGTGTGCATTGCCGGCCTTCATAGGTGCTCGCTAACAGCACTTGCCACTACACTTTGTTAAGGCTACAAGAGGTTTCTTTGTGTTTGTGTCTGCGTGTGTCTGCGCGTGTGTCTGCACGTGCATGTGTCTGCGTGCGTGTGTGTATCTGCGTGCGTGTGTGTATCTGCGCGTGTGCGTGTCTGCGTGCGTGTGTGTGTCTGCGCGTGTGCGTGTCTGCGCGTGTGTATGTGTCTGCGTGCGTGTGTGTGTCTGCGTGTGTGTCTGCGCGTGTGTGTCTGCGTGTGTGGGTCTGCGCGTGTGCGTGTCTGCGTGCGTGTGTGGGTCTGCGCGTGTGCGTGTCTGCGTGCGTGTGTGTGTCTGCGCGTGTGTGTGTCTGTGTGTGTGTCTGCGTGTGTGTCTGTGTGTGTCTGCGCGTGTGCGTGTCTGCGTGTGTGTGTGTCTGTGTGTGTGTGTCTGCGCGTGTGCGTGTCTGCGTGTGTGTGTCTGCGTGTGTGTGTGTGTCTGTGTGTGTGTCTGCGCGTGTGTGTGTGTCTGCGCGTGTGTGTCTGCGCGTGTGTGTCTGTGTGTGTGTGTCTGCGCGTGTGTGTGTGTCTGCGCGTGTGTGTGTGTCTGTGTGTGTGTCTGCGCGTGTGTGTGTCTGCGCGTGTGTGTGTGTCTGTGTGTGTGTCTGCGCGTGTGTGTGTCTGCGCGTGTGTGTGTGTCTGCGCGTGTGTGTGTCTGCGCGTGTGTGTGTCTGTGTGTGTGTCTGCGCGTGTGCGTGGCTGCGTGCGGCTCCGGAGTGCCTTCTCTTTAGCCACACCACAACAGGTGTAATGCGTTTGTAGATTTGTTAAGTTTCCGCTTGCCCTGGCTCCGTGATCGACAAACTTGACGTCTGTCCCTGGGGTCTTTAGAGGAAGAGACGTTGGATTCCTGCGCTAGAAAAACACGTGTGCTTTTTTGTTGGGGCGGGGGGGGGGAGTCGTTAACACATCTATCCGTATCTCTTTTGCAAGGCCGCTATTAAAATGCAATGCGCGTGCATTTTAAACCGATGTGCCGTGTTTACATTCGCAGTTGCGCGAGTGAGAAATGCCGCGAATGAGCACACGCGTGTGAATGCGGTTAAAAGGTTACACGGCTTAAACATTTAAAAAATCATTGGGATTACCTTTCAACTGATGTGCCTTGAACAGAATGGGAGAATTACGCAAATAAAGATTATGGCACGAATTGTACAAATATTATTACTTATTAATTGCCCTTAATTTTCCGAGATGAACGTTGTTAAGATTCATGATCTCTTCTGAAAAACAGCACTTCGGAAACCGCAGTTATGCAATGACGGTTTGTAAAAAAAGAAAAAATCTCCCCCAATTATATCTTCAAGCAATTTGCAAATTTACCATTGGGCTATGACTGCAGTAAATTTAATTAATGTTGAATCAGACAGCAACGATTTCCCCCATCCTATAGATATCTGTTAAATGCAAGATGACGTAATCTTTCTTGTATAATTTATTGCCTTTGGCACCGCATGTTATTAATGACTTTAAATTGGACAAACTCAGCTTGGCTACTTGGCTTGGCGATGTTTTTTTGCTGGGGCCCATGCTCAAGAAAATTTGATCTGGGAGGTTAGCATTTAAAGTTCTGTCAGTCTCTAGCCAAATATATAAATTCCACGTTTCCATGGCCGGAAACCAGTCTTTTCCATCATTGAAGTCAAGCACCACAGTTTGATTCCCACCATGTGATGGTGGCTGCCATATGATAATCATTTTACTGACCCCAGAATGATAATGAGCTGAATTTACCTAAGTTTGGATTGCTGACTTCCTCAACTGGTATACAGAAAACTCATACTGGTAGGAACCCACTGGTTCCACCAGCCCACAGGGGATTATTGTGTCCGTCCGTCCATCGTGCAGGGAAGGGCTGGGTGGGGAGGGAGGGGCTGGGTAGGGAGGAGAGGGTGGGGAGGGGCTGGGTGGGGAAGGTGGAGCTGGGTGGGGAGGGGAGGGTGGGGAGGGGCTGGGTGGGGAGGGTGGGAAGGGGCTGGGTGGGGAGGGTGGGGTAGGGCTGGGTGGGGAGGGTGGGGCTGGGTGGGGGGTGTGAGGGGTGGGGCTGGGTGGGGAGTGGCTGGTCACCCCGTGGTGCCCTTATAAAACTCAACGTTTAACCTACTCACGCCGGCTTGTGCCTGCCCTCACAGTCGGGCATATTTGCGGAATACACCACGCCGCCGTTGACCCTGGCCATTGACCGAGCAACCCAACGTTCTTACCAGCTCCCTCCGCAGGAATGTGTTTTATTTAGAACTGCTTTTTGTGTTCAGTTTGTTGTCCTCCTACGCCTCCAATTAGCACGGTTGATTACATACAGTGCGAAAGAAGTTCAACATACATACATGAGGTCGTGAGTTTGACCCTGACTCTATATTTGGAGTTTGCGTGTGTTTTCTCCCCGTGGTGGTGTGGGATTTTTCTCTTGCGCCTCCAGTTTGACCCTGTACATTTAGAATCAACATGCGTTTAGCATATTTGGCTGCTATATATTTCCAAATGATAAGCCACTTCGTTTAGCTATCATTTGTTGCAAGGGTCACTACTGAAAAATAACTGCATAGCTGAATGGGCCTTTCCCGGTAATATAAAACAAATCGTATAGTTCAAATTATGCTCACGGTTGGAAGCTTGCTGTGTCAGTCGAGTTGTATACCCTGGTCAGCTATGATGACGAAATTATGTAAATGCACATCAGATGGCAGAGGATCCGTAGGGAAAGTGCTCGTCTGCCCAGCACGAAGGTGATCCATCCCGTGGTTGTTGTGGCTATTGGTTGGCAAGGAGGGCCTGTTGACATTGCACGGTGCTCATATTCTCCTGGAGTCACTCCCCAAAGTGTGTTCATCTTGGAGGCAACAACCCTCGGCTGAACACACGGGGGGGGAGGGCACTTTAATGATGATGATCACAAGGATGATCACACGGCGGCATTGGAAAGAGGGGACAACTCTCTCCCTGCGTACCCTCACACCAAAGCTCTAAGGGAAGTGCTTCGCGTTCATGGCATTTCGGTGAATTGTTGCAATTCAGGTTCATGTTGTAATTTTAAAATCATATTTTTTCTCCTTACAGTGTGCTGATTGCAGTGTTTTTTGTAGCTGATGGGGAGCGGGTCACGTGAACCCAATACATTTAACATATATTTAACTAAACAGACGTTACATTTAGATTTAAAGCTTTTGTGACTGCAGGGATTCATATTCTTGGTTCTTTCGGTAAAATCACGTGAGAATTTTATTGTTAAATATTTGTATTATTTTATTATTTCCTTCTACGTGACTTTACCGAAAGAACCAATAATATAAACAGACGTTGATTATTGTATACTTGATGCGATGCATTGTGAGACCATTAGTCAACATGAATCTATTTAATGGATCATACTCTGTTCTGTACCAAGCTGTATCACACTGGTCTAGTTGTTGAAGGTGGGGAGCATATACATGGGGGGGTCATAGAAATACAGTACAATTTGTTCCTGCAATACCTTCTACTGCTCACCCCGTAGCATCGCAATAACCTATGCCAGCCTGTTTGTACATGGTGCTAACCCATGCAAGTACGATTGTGGCTCAACCACGCTTAGATTCCAAGGTCTGACGAGATCACGAAGCTGCTGGGTGATCTTTTTATACGATCTCACAACGCTCTGCTGTGTTGCTTATATAATGTTCATCTTAGCATGAATCACGCGTGTAAAGTATAATCTATGTTTATGTTTTTTCATTGTAAGCTGAACTACGGGACAATTATCCAAACTATATTGAGCAATAAGTAATATAAAAAAAAATGTAAACACGCTTTTATGAAATGTACTAGTAATGGAAGAACTCCAGGAAGTGGCCCCGAAGCTTGCCACAACGTTGGGGACCGTGGTGATTTACAGCCAACGTCAGTTGAGCGTGGACAATTAGAGCCATGCCGAAACATAACATATTTAAAAAAAAATGTTTAAAAAAATGTTTTATATTTTGTATGATAGAATATAGTATTGTCATCAGTATGATGTAAGTATACCAAGTTTGCAGTCGATACCACATTGGGAAGTGGGTTAAAATTGAGTTACAAGATTTGAGGATACAACAACAACAACGACAACAACAGACAGAGTGAGTTAAATGAAAGCGTGTAATAAAGGGACTCGTTCTTCCACTAACTGGTGAGTTCAACAATAATGGCCCGGCGCTTTGCACGCTTGTCTGCGTGACAATTTCATTTGTTTCGCTACGTCGGGTTTATGCAGGGGGGGGGGGGTAACCCAACAAAAAATTCGGTCGCATTATTACGGGACTGAACCCAAAAACATCTATTCGGACTCGTGATATTGGCTGCGGAAGCCTACTACACGTTAAGCTGAACTCTAAATGATAAACTAGATCAGTAACTGAGTTCATCATATCCGATTTCGAATGATCGACGTTCATTTCGCCGAGATATGACGGCGTTGGTTGTGTTCAAGGTGACGGGACAACTCGGAACAGGTGGTGGGACCCGGCGAGAAGGGGCTACCGTGAATGTTTAGTACCGTACGTTGAACTTCTTTCGCACCGTACGTAGCCAAACCGTGCCGAAGCCCTCTCTCTTGCCGTGGCAAGTAGACCTCGACAGAGGCGTTCAGCTCGTGAACGACATTGCCTGCTGCACGCAGATCAAGAATATAAACTGAACTCAGGTCTGGCTGAATGAAAAACCATTTCACACCCCCCACCGTCCGTCCCAAACCCTGCCAAAAAAAAAATCCCATGGTGTGTGGATCCGTTTAAACCAACGTTGCTCCCCGGTGGACTTCCTGCAAACTGTCTTCTCAATCGCCCCCCACCCACCCCCCACCCACCAACGCTGTTTTGCTTCAAACATTTGCGCATCCCCAGCGGTCACGAGACGGAGGAAGCGCTGGTGTTACCAGCCCGAGACACAATTCCCATCTTTTCCGGTCGCTGCCAAGGGGAATTTGGAAATGTTTAAAACAAATAGGCACAGATGCATTTTAAAGCTCGATGCGGTTTTCGCTTTGTTTCTTCGCGGTTTAGTGGTGGGCTTTTTATTTATTTTCTCCTCCTCCTCTCCTTGTATTTTTAAGAGCAGAACGCCAATCGCTTTGCCATATGCTCGCACTTGGCTGGAATTTATTGCGAGGATGAGGATGGAATCGTATTAGGCTGTTTCAACCGCGGGATATTTTGACATATGCGGGGACGTTCATCATTGCCGCTCATCATTCAGGCGGGGGGCCGCAGTTGTTAGGCGCCGCCCTGCAAGTCGCTCAGAAATGTTTAATTCTGCTGCCACCCGCTGATGCATCTGCGGAATGTGCTACAAAGTGGACATCGATGATCGTGTGGCATTCGTGATCCGTCGGGAAGTGCGTATCACGCGCGCGCATGTCCATAATAGTCATCATGATCACGCCAAATTCCGGGCATCCTCGCAGCAGCGGTTTTTTGCTAACCAACACACCAAGCGGTCATCATCTGGTGTACGCGCACGTTCGTATTTCTGTGGCGGTCAAATTGAAGTGCGGTGCAGGCTTGTGGTTCGCAAACGCTGACGTCCACTGCATCGCGCGCTTTCACGTGTGCTTCTGCGGCCGTCTGCAGCGCTCTTCCTTCCGATGTTGGGAAGCCACTGGAGTTCTGCACTTTTCAACCTCGATTGAAAACGAATTTCTTTAGAACTTAGTTGTTGTGTCTTTCCCCCGCACCACCGATTAGCACGGTTGCCTACGTACGGTGCGAAACGGTCAACATAAAAACATCATCACCCGCCTTGGTCTGTCCACTGCTGGATGGAGGCCTCTCCAAAGCCGCCGCCATCTCTCAGGGTTTCACGATGCAACAGGAGTCGAGTGTGGCTTGTTGAGATTGCAGGTCAGTGCTCCCACCACCACTCGCTATGCCATCATCAACAACCATGACCAACCCGCTGCTGGATGAAGGGTTTGCCCAAGGCGGTGCCAGCCCTCGCGAGTCTGCGTTGCAATACCCCCATCGGCATTTTTTTTTATAACGTACACAACTATACATCAACATCTCGACGTTTCGGGCAATGGCTCTCCTTTCATGGCGCGTCTTGTAAGGCAGTGAGCGTTGGTGAGTTTGTTTTGCTTGTGCACCACTGCCCACTCATTTGTTTATTTATTTCAAGTCTCGGATCAACCGTCATTACCGCTGCTCTTAATGAGCAACGAATGTCATCATCAGGCCAATTGCGAATTGCCTCCTCCAACAGAGGGCTCTCTCTCTCGTCAGTGGCGTGGCCAATGTCGGGCACCATGGTGGTGAGATGTTAACTACCTTGCCTGGTATGCAGGAGGTCGTGGGTTCGATTTCGATCTCGACCATGACACATGTACATTTGGAACTTTGCATGTTCTCCCCGTGATCGTGTGGATTTGTCTCCTGGTCCTCCGGTTTTTATCTTCACATTTTAGATACATGCGTCTCGAGTATTTGGCTGCTATGCATTTCCAAATGATAAGCCACATCCGTTGAGCTATCATACGTGGAAGCTAGGTGGCTTCTGAAAATGAACTATACATCTAAGTGGGCTTCCTGGTAAAAAAAAGTGAAAATATTAATAGTATCGAGGAGGCTGGTAATTATATAATTGCATTACACTCAGACCTGTCATGAGGCCCGGTCTGATGCAGCACGCTTATCCGCGATATATATGACTTCTTGTGCTAATAAACCACAGGCATTCGTATTAATTACACGGTCAGAGGGCGATTAATGCCAGTGAGCCATTGGTTCCCTTTGGAAGCGCACGTGGCAGCTGGCTGCAAATTGACATTTAAAGCGTCCCTCGTGGCACGGGCAGAGAGAGTTTGGGACCGTCCGAGTGCACTCCGACATTGCCTCGTATCGCAGCGCGCTGGTGCATTACGCGCAAACGCTGGGTGCAGTCGCGAGCCGCAAACCTCCCGCTTACGTGAACGGGAAAATGCAGCGTTCACATATTAGTGATGGGCAATCGGTTTTTTTTTGGGTCAGATCGCGTAAGTAAAATAAAATGTGTGTCGTACAACCCTCCTCCACCCAACACAGCAAATGTATAAAGTTGTCACGTGAGCAGACGTGCCATTTTATTACAGTTTCAGCACCACCGGAATTTTGGCATACTGCCTGATGATGCTGGTTTGTACCTGATTTCTTATGGCATTCCTCGACGACACTGGCTGTAACCATCCACCGAATCACGACATCAACAAGCCGATGCTGCACCGTGTCCCCTTAATGAACGGAAACATTCAAGACAAGCCAAAGTGGTACAACTGTGTCCATGAAACTCAAACTATGGACCTATAATAAACCGATAAAGACACACAGAGATACATCGAGACACACAGGGATGCATAGAGACCCATAGAGATACATAGAGACTCATAGAGGCACATTCAAGACAGGCCACAGTAGTGCGATTGCAGCCATGGAACCCAAAACTATGGACCACATAGTAAACCCACTGTAGTCTGCGCTCCTTCAACAGAGGAGGAGGAACGGCAAAATGACACGAACGCTCTTTCTCCTGAAGCCCTCTCGTGGCTAGCAGACCTAGACAGTGGCATTTAGCTTTCCGAACATATGTGGTCTTTTGCATCACTGCCAACGTAGCAGCAGCAGTAGCAGCAGCATCACAAAATATTTGTATTATGAATAGCCTTTTGACTGCAATTTTTTTTTGATATAGTTCAGTACAGTAGTGGCCTAAGGAATTAATAGGCTCCTGTTTATTTCAAAACCTTAATGCCCTTTGCATACCTTTGGCAGAGCGACTCCTTTATTATTGTTATGATTACGTCTTGGCAGGCCTGACAGCCATGGAATATGGACTGTTTTACAAACCGCTGCTCAGCAGTGATATTCTCATTAATATGAAACAAATTAAATGTCCCAACACCGGACAAATTAATACTTGAATAAATAAAGCAAGCATAGTAATGTTTTTACCATTTATTTCAACTGTAATTATTAGCTCGAAAATACAGCCTGCCATTGATTATAATTATTTGGTCAGTCCTGACATTTATTGTTGTGAATTCAAAAGTAAAACGCATCTCCATGCTTAAACACACATTTGATTATGTGTATCTCGTTAGGCTTCGCTTCATCCCGTGGTGGGAGATTCCACATTCCTTGAGTGGGGACCAGTACATTCATAAGATAACCACAGCTGATTGTCCAACAAAGAGGTAGTTGGAGGAATGGTGGGCTGACTTTGGAATTTACATGATATTTTTGCAGATGCGAATCGAGCGACCTAATCGCAGAGCCATTTGGCTATAGGAGACGAAACGAGCAAGGGATGGAGATAACACTGAAATAAAACGAGTCCTTGTAATTGCATTGAAAATAAGACTAACTTGCTTGAAAACTTGTCTATGCCTATTGAAATGATAGTTGGCCCCAAATATGAATCACGAAGTGGAGTATGCTGATGCTTTAATAGACCTCACGATGCAATAAGTTTACCCACAATTCAATGTGCCAGCAATATTTAATCACTCTACTTTTAATACAAATTCATTTCATTTCGAAGTAATACTGTTTCATTATTGAAGTGTGTCTGTTATTCAATAGCTACTATAGTAATTGATAACTATTAATATGTCACTTTAAAAACTGTTCATCAGGAAACCTTTAAAAATGTAAGGTAAGGCCCTCTGAGCTATTTCTTTTGCCCAGCCATTGAACAGAGATCGTTACGGCATCGCGCGCTTTTAGATGCACTTCTGCAGGCGCCCAGAACACTCTTCCTTCCAATATTAGGAGGTCACTGGAGCTATACAATTTTAAATCTAGATTGAAAACCAATTTCCTTATAACTGCCTTTTGTGTTTAATTTGTTGTCCTACCTCGCACATCCGATTAGTACGCTTGGCTACGTACGGTGCAAAAGAAGTTCAACATACACACGTAGAGTTCCTTTTCAATAGCGACCTGGCCACACACGAGAGGCCAATGAAGTGGCTTATCACGTGAAAATGTAAAGCAGCCACACACTCTAAGACGACAACAGCAACCGCCATTCGCCACTAAGTGGCGGTGACGTCATCACGGCACTTGTGCCAGGCTAGGTGCACGTGGAGGCGAAGTGAAGTGTCGCACACAGACCTACATACTACGCGCAAGCATTCGAAATCGACGTTGACGTGGGGCGTTTACTGCCACAGATGGTTGACCACTCTCTGCCGCTCACCGAACGCCAACGTCGAGTTCATTGTTGACGCGTTTTCCCCTCCCAAGCAACGGCACCTACATCACAAGCAGATGATGATTGCTTGATGTGTGCAGTACAAGGGGCTATTAAAGATGAAAGGGCGATAGAGCCGACTGTTTGCATTGGCTGTGGGCTCGAGAACTGTGCGTTCCAGCGATGAAAACCACATGTTAGGGGTTCAGGGCACGTGTCCTGGTTGCGGGCCGACAGTAGGAGTGGCAAGACAAGAGGGCCTTTCATAGACTGCATATTTTAACAAATCTAATTTGCCAAATATGTTTTGTTATTTTTTAATCAGAAAAAAAACCCGATCGCTCAAGTAAAAAAATTGCATGTACAAAAAATGTCTCGGCATTTAATTTTACCAATAAAGGCTTTTTTCGGGTAATAATTTGATGTTTCATTGAAAAATGTTCCCATCTGGGGATTTAGATTTTTTTTTTTTTAAGCCAAAGTAACAACATAGGTATTTAGCAAATGACACGTGCATGAAAGTGACTCTGACGGTGTTAGAAAATGCCCCGGACATCACGGCATTGTTATGCCACTGTCAGTGCACAGTCACACTTTGTTTGAAGCACCATATACATGCCGCTACCAAAGCGCACACATCAGCGATATATCAACTTCCAATACTCATCAACGCTCGTCCACGCAGTGCGTTTCCTCGCGAGCGGTTGGCGCAACCGCGCTCCGAGCCCAGCGACCCGAACACTGAGCAGGGCTTCGTGGCCAATAATGAGATTCGTAATTTATCTCTTTGGGTGAGGCCACTACGCAGTGCCCCTGACAATGTATAAGGTAATATATTGTATCGTAATTTTATAGTGAATATATAGCAGTGTGGTATACAGTTGAGTGGGTAGAATAAAACATAGTGTAATATGACAATGTATAGTCAATAAGCATATTAGTTGCTGCGGCGCCATATTATTAACATTCCTTCCCTTTATTAATTCTAACCCTACTCCCTCCCTTTGATACTGCTAATCCTGCATAATGCATGGGCATAATGACTTTAAACCCCTCGCCAAACCTCCTACGCATTTCACAAGTAGTACTAATCGCATATCTGCATTTCCCATAAATATGCTAAATTCCTCTTAATATGCAAATTATTTTGTCAAAGCGCTCTTCGCCCCTCCATCCCAGCATAAATAGTCGCTCCAAGCCTGGGGCGTGCCATTCAGACTCTGTCTACTTGACAGACCTGTTCTCCACTTGAAGACGGCTGCTTGCGTTGTGGCCGAAACGTCGTGAGAATTATTTTATTATGTTTTATTTTTATTATTTTATTATTTTCCTTCTACGTGACTTTACCGAAAGAACCAAGAAGATGAATCCCTGCAGTCACGAAAACATCGAAAGTTGCTACTCTTGGAGCTCACTCGCTGGCCAGTCGATGAGCACATTCTGAAAAACAAATGTAGCATTTGGACACGACGTTTCGTTTGGAAATACGCCAAATCAATCACACTTCCTTGATTTGCAATTGAACCACTGATGATGATGGTGGTGATGATGTTTGGCGTATTTCGCAAAACGAACCGTCGTGTCTTAATTGCTCAGTTTGGTTGTGAGGAACGTCTCTTCAACTTGCCGGCGAGCTGAAACAACAATAGTTGACACGATAAAACGTTTGTGCACCATGTGGCACTTGCATTTATTTGGCTGTCAGCTTGGTAGAGGGTTTCACGACACATATTTTCGCAAAATCATTATGTGGCCAATACAAAAAAAATTGCCAACCAGTGCACCTGAGTTTCATTCCTGACTATGGCAAACAAACAAAGCTTTGCTTCATTTGCGCTAGACCAAAATATGCTAAAAGGTGGACAGTATAAGGACGATGCAAATGCAAAAGCACTAAAATAGCTCGGATTAAGCAGTTACATCAATGGGATAGTTTTTCTCAGTATGCCATCATCTGAAATATCTTTGGACAATGCTGATTAAAATGTTTTTTTTTAAACACATTTGGTATTCGTGGCATTCTTTTCGTAGGCGCAAGGCTATCATGACGTCACTATACTTCACAGACAGAGTCTACAGTAGTTTGACAGTAGGGGCGATGTTGCCCCAACAATCTGTTAAAGTTGGGGTCCCCAACCCCCGGGCCGCGGACCGGTACCGATGCGTGGCCTGTTAAGGAACCGGGCCGCACAGCAGCAGGAGGTGAGAGCGGTGAGTCGGCGCGTGGCCCGCCCCCCCCATTGTTTTATTATTCACCACTTCCGTCCGCGCCTCTTTCCCGCACTGCGCACTCGTCTCAGTCACAGTGTCGATAAGCCCACAAGCTCTAACCCCTAGTAGCCAACATGAGTACAAAACAAACGTCGCTGGAGAGCTTCTTTGAAAAGGGGGAAAGACCCATTGATGAACCACCCCACCTCCCGGTCCGTGAAAAAATTGTCTTCCACGAAACCGGTCCCTGGTGACAAAAAGGTTGGGGACCGCTGTGTTAAAGGATATGTATGTTGAACTTCTTTCGCACCATACATAGCTAACTGTGTTAATCGAAGGTACGGGGGAAGGACAACGAACTAAACCCTCTATGGGGGATGTTTGTCTTTTGTCTTTGCACAAGAGGGTTGCCACTTCTGAAGTACAAACAACCAGGACATATGTGGAAAGGAAAATAACTCACAATACTCGACGGAGGAGAGAGACCTGCATGCACACGGATTGTCTTGAGTGGTGTGGTAATATGAATCTGTCAAAAAAAAACCAGGACTCCTAATGACCTGAGAGAAGACTTAGAGATTTGCCTGGAGAGCAACGCTGGTAAAGCCGTAGGCGCAAGATTAGTTTGATGCCTTCATCCTCCAGAGTTTCTGGCACTCTGCCAGCTGCTGATTTGGCTGCCAGGTCACGGACAAGATTGCTGCCCAAAATAACATCATCAATTTAGAGAAATCACTTTTCCAGAATTTTCATCGTTTGGCGCAAAATCATTTTTTTTTAGTGCGGGGGTCCTCAGACGATTGTCGTCCGATGTTACTGATATTTTTTTTTGGTGCAAAGTTTCATTACATGTTTAGCTACCGACGTCGAGGGCCCACAGATTCCTGTAGGCACGTGGGTAATTAGACACGTCTCTACAGTGTTTGATGTACGCCACAGCCACGGTTGGATTGAGTGTTGCGTTCAGATTTACCACCGATTTCTCTTCCCAGGCGTTTTGGGGTGCATTCATTAAATTCGTGCTCATCAGACAAATTAACTTAGATCTCTGATGCGCACTTGTGTTTCAGGGGTGCGGTGGGGGGTGGAGGGGTACAGGCTCATAGACATTTGGTTATAAATCATTCGGGTCGCCACCACACCGACGTTTGGCACTGTGTACGACGTTCCGCTGTGCTTGCTAGGAGCTTCTTCAGAAACTGATTTCTCAGGGCACACGGGGCGACATGTCGGACCCATATAGGTGGCGAGATGTTAACTACCTCGCCTGGTATACAGGAGGTTGTGGGTTCGATCCCGACTCTAATATCTGCATATTTTGAGTGTGCGTGTCTCACGCGTGGATTTTTCTACAGGCCCTCCGTTTTTTACCTCCACATTTAGAAACACATTCCTGCGGAGGGAGCTGGTAGGAACGTTGGGTTGCTCGGTCAATGGCCAGGGTCAACGGCGGCGTGGTGTATTCCGCAAATATGCCCGACTGTGAGGGCGGGCACAAGCCGGCGTGAGTAGGTTATACGTGACCAGGCCCTTCCCACCCAGCCCCACCCATCCCCACCCTCCCCACCCAGCCCCTCCCCACCCTCCTCACCCAGCCCCTCCCCACCCTCCCCTCCCCACCGAGCCCGACCCTCCCCACCCAGCCACTTCCCACCCTCCCCTCCCCACCCAGCTCCTCCCTCCCCACCCAGCCCCTCCCTGCACGACGGACGGACGGACACAATAATCCCTTGTAGGCTGGTGGAACCAGTTGGTTCCTACTCGTAAAAGAGAGCATTTAGCTGCTTTCAATTTCCATGTAAAAAGCCACTTCGTTGAGCTATCATTTGTGGCCAGGTCGCTTCTGAAAAGAGAGCTCTAGAGCTGAGTGGACCTTCCCTGATAAAATAAAATAAAGTTTCTTAGTTTTCAGTTCATATCACATGATGGCGCTTATGCAACGCTTCTGCGAACATCTACGCTTGAACAAATATTGAGATCTACTGCCACCCAGAGGCAGTTGTTAATATTGCTATCTTTTCAACTTAGTGGATGTATTTTGATTAAAACTTTGGTGACTGTAGGAATTCATATTCTTTGGTTCTTTCGGTAAAGTCACGTCGATAGAAAAAACAATAATAATAAATAAATAAAGTGAATAAAAATAAGAAAAATAAAATAATAAACAGAAAAAACACTCATGTAGACCGTAGCCTGGTTCTTAATCGGATTCAGTTTATTGCCAATATATAATGTAGACTGTAGCCTGGTTATTAAGTTTGTTGAGTGTACTGGTAGTCTATAATGTAGACTGTAGCCTGGTTCTTAACCTCGGTGAGTGTACTGGCAGTCTATAATGTAGACTGTAGCTTGGTTTTTAAGCTGGTGAGCGTATTGGCAGTCTGTAATGTAGACTGTAGCCATGGTTATTAATATGGGTGAGCGCACTGGCAGTCTATAATGTGGACTTATTACTGGTTCTTTCAGTAATTATTATAAAATTAAACAAAAACCACGACGTTTCGATCGCAACACAAGCGGTCGTCATCAGGAAAAGAGGGGTTAGCCTCTAAAGGCAAACTGTTTCTAAAGGTTTAGAGATGGTCGTAGCCCAAGTGTGTCAGCAGCACTACACCAATCAAAGGGCTGCCAGGCAATCATTGCACCTCGCTCTACACACCCACACTGCTGACGGTGGAGGTTGACAAGAAAACACAAATCAAGTCATGACCCAAAGTGGTTGATGACATCTTTCCAATGATTGCTGAGTTTATAACCAATCCTCTCGGTTTAAATTGTGTCTGTATATATGGATGGCTTCATGAACGAATCTTTGTTGATAGCCAGTAGGCTTGCAAAGTACCATCATCTTAGAGAAATACATTTCCTGTGAGCCAGCCGCATTAAAATAATGATCATCCACGGCAGAAGTATTGGTCCTACCGTGTTTCGAATCTACCTTATGCTCATGGACACGGTCCGAAACATATCGCTTAGTTTCCCCATTGTAACTGCTGCCACAGATACAGCTCAGTGTGTAGACACTGGGATATTGCATGTCAGGAATAGTGTCCTTCACAGATGAGATCAGATCACGAATTTTATGTTCTGTGTTAAATCGGACCAGGATCTTGTGTTTGTTCATGATTTTAGAAATATTTTTGGTTACCCCTGCTTCGTATGGCAAGGTGATGGTTTTGATTGTTTCCTCAGATGGCTCCTTCCTCACGGTTGGAGTGATGGCTTTGCAGATTGTGTAGTTGGAATATCCATTCGCCTTGAGAGCGTTGTGTACGTGTTTGAGTTCACTGGTTAGGTGTTCATGGTCGGAGATACATTGAGCTCTTTGGTGTAGCGTTTTGGTGAGGGAATTCTTCTGGGATTGATGGTGGTGGGAATCAGGTTTTAGGTAGGCGTCAGTATGGGTTACTTTCCTGTAGACAAAATGGCTCATTGAGCCATCTGGTCTCTTTTTGATTAGGACATCCAAGAAAGGTTGCATGCCATCCTTTTCCACCTCCATGGTGAATTTGATGGCTGGGTGTATGGAATTGATGTGGTTGAGGAATTGGTTTAGAGCCGGTCGGCCATGTGGCCAGATGACAAACGTGTCATCTATGTACCTCTTCCACAAGGACGGGCGTAGAGTGGATGCCTGGATGGCTTCCGTCTCATATTTTTCCATGAAAATATTAAAGAACCAAAGAATATAATTTGTGGATGTAGTTTTTTTTAAGTTGGCTCCCTTGGGTTCTGATGTCACTAAAGCTGTCTCGGCCTTTCAGTATACAGTTCGGGGCTCGTATGAACCTTCTGCTGAAATGTGACACTTAGCCGAGTTAGTTCTACGCTGTATTCCTGTGTTATGGTCACGAATTCATTAACTGAGAATATCTTTCACACACTCCATGAGCACGTTCCATATATTTTTGTCTGCTAAAAATAAAAAGTGGCCTGTTCTGGAGTATTGTACTGTATGTTTCATATATTAGTGGTTGTCAAACTACCTAAAAATATACATTGTTTTATGTTTCTTTTTACCCAAAATTTTCTTTTTATCCTGACATGTCACCACGAAGCTGCTTAAATATCAAATCCCGCACCTCCAATTAGCACGGTTGGCTACGTACGGTGCGAAAGAAGTTCAATATACATGCGTACGATCGGTAATCAAGTGTGTGTTGTTGTTGGCTTCATGAGGAAGACATTGTGCTGCATGTCGTTGGGGACATTTGAAGACAAATGCTGGCGTTCTCATTCTTCATCGTGATTTTTCATCTCATTGAACAACATACTTTTACCTCGAGATGGCAGTATAGTCTGTAAAATCGTGTAGAACACGTGCCGTTCTCACAGAGGCGAGATGATCTCTGCAAGCCGTGCACAGCTTTTACAAAGCTACCATTTGCCTTTCAGGTGAAGGTGAACGTGTGAGATCAATTAATATTTTAATTAAAATGTGAGATGATAATCGCTGGAGGATGGACGCATTTGTAACTGTTCATGTCGCCATCTCACCCAGAACAGCTCTCTCTGCTGCCATCATCACGCAATGTGTGTGTGTGTGTTAGCCGCAGTTTCTGTTCATCACCATCATCAGATCCAAATGAGAATCGATACGGACAACATGGACATTATTTATCTGCTGGTGGAAATGAGGCAGTACCTGGCAATTGTCGATGGGGATCGCTAAATTTGCAGGAAATAGCGGCCATTTGGGACATTTATTTTGGGCCAATTATAAGCAAAAATAGCCTCTTTTTTTTCTTCATCGGCACATGAATCAGACTCTCTCGGCACTGCCTTGCGGGTCTCGTCTATTCAAGAGAGATCAGGGGGAAAAAAACATTTGGTGGCGCGTGAAAAATGTACTTCTTATTTGTGGCTGCGATTGTGAGGGCCCCACGGTGACACCGACCTTACACATATTTGAGAGAGAGAAAAAGACACCCATGATAACAGACTGTCAGAATAAAAGGGGATCTGTGCTTCTGTTCTTTTAGGAAAGTGTGGTGGTTATTATGCTGCGTTACGAACCCTGGGACCCGAGTTCGATTCCCGCTCACGACCAAAACCAGTGACTAAGCTATTATCTGAACTGGTCCTGGGCCACCCCGAGTTCAGCCTCAAATAAGTACCAGGTGCGGTGTGTAAACATCGCCACTGGGGAGACAAAGGCGGCTGGGCGTGGTGCTGGCCACCCACCCGCTCGTGTGCCGTTCCGGCCTTCATAGGTGCTCGCTAACAGCACTTGCCCCAACAGGCTGTTAAGGCTACACGGGGGATCTTGAGCTGCTCGTTGCAGACGTTCGCGGTTGAAGCTCTTGTCTCTCAGCTTTGGCTCGGCTCCGTCTCTTCTCAAATCACTCCGAGCTCAGAGTTCGGCTCCTGCACCTGCACTCAACCCGTGATGGTTGTTTTTGTCTTAGGGGCCGTCCATAAATGACATCACGCACCTGGGGGGCGGGGGAGTCAGACATTTGTGACTATGTGTGACGATGGGGGGGGGGGGGGGTTGAGAAATGTGACGTCACATCAAATTGCGCAACTTTAAATAAATAGAGACAACACGTTCTACTTCATTAAATATACTTTTTGAAGCATGTTTTATTTTTTTTGAGGGGGGGGGGGCAGAGCTTTGGACGTCATATTTGAGGGGGGGGTCTGACTTTTTGTGACGCCGTGTGACGAGGGGGAGGGGCGGTCAAAAATTGTCTAAAATCGCGTGCCGTCATTTAAATCGCTTTAAACTTTTGTCATTGTAGTGAGTATTTAATGTGGCGCTGCACTCTGATGTTGTAGGAGAAAACATTTATTAAAAAGTCTATTTAATGCAGTAGAACGTGTTGTCTATATTTATTAAAAGTTGCGCATTTTGATGTGACGTCACATTTCTCAAACACCCCCCTCCCTCGTCACACATCGTCACAAATGTCTGACCACCCCCCCTAGGTGCGTGACGTCATTTATGGACGGCCCAATAAAGTAATCGACGAAGACTGCGCCGTCGTCCCCGTCAGAACCTTGTGCTTGCTGTGACGTTGGCTGCACAACCAACTGTGCTCACGAGTTGATTTGCTCGAGCAACGGTGGTGGAGAGAGGCAGAGGGAAGGCGAGCCGGCAGATTTAGCTCCGGTAACGTGTCGGCGAGTGCAAGCAATTTCGATGAAAACAAAGCATACGCCAAGTAGTATGTGTAATATAGAAATGCTCGTCCATATGGTGTGTAAATGCCGACTACTTAGAAGCTATCCCCATCATTGATTCATGTCCACGCTTTGTTTTAAACAACTTTTAATACCTGCGGCTGGGTTCGTGAGAGAGCCGTAAACATGAGATATGGTTGGCTTTGGCATGATGCTGAGTTGCTGACTAATGCAACGCGCGCTGCCTGTGGTCGTGATACGGTGGGTCTCTAAGAGTGCCACCCACACAGACGAGCCTCACTGGGATAGCGCGAATATCTCTGTGGTTTCGATGGTCATGCTGTTCATTAAGCAGCCACGTATTAATCTCACCGAAGTGGGCATCTTTGTTTGCGATTTGTCTGACGATGTGCATTCGGGCGCTGCAAGGATCGAGCCAAAGTATTTGGACTGTTTGGTGCATATATATGATGATTTTTTTTACCAGGTAAGGCCCACTGAGCTATGTAGCTATTTTTCAGACGTGACCTGGCCACAAATGATAGCTCAACGAAGTGGTTTATCACGTGGAAATGCATAGCAGCAAAATACTCTAAACGCACTTTTGGTTCTAAACGTAGTGGGAAAAACGGAGGACCCGGAGAAAAATCCACGCGACCACGGTGAGAGAGACACGCAAACTCCAAATCAACAGCAGGCGTCAGGTCAGGATCGAACCCACGACCTCCTGTATACCAGGCGAGGTAGTTGACATCTCGCCATCCGCGGTGTGAAAATAATGATACATTCCCTGAATGGTGATGGACAATTGTCACCAATAATGACGGATTGGTAACTTGGTCAAGGGAACACGTCTGAGAGAACTTCCATTGAGGTGGATTTGAGTGATGAGATCCGTTCAGGTGCTGGGTGGATTACTGCATCGCAACACCATGAGAGGCGGTGGTGGCTTGGAGGGTGGCCTTCGTCCAGCAGTGGATTGACCATGGCCGATGGTGAAATTACATTCAAGTGCCGCGTAGGTTTTCGTTGTTGTGCCGTACAACTCTGTTCGGCGTGACGATGTTCGACGTTTTGCTGCATGTGCTGGGAGCTTCTTCAGGAATTGGTCAGTGTCTAAAGCCACGGAAACTGAGTAATTGTCCCCGCTTACGCTGGACATAGCTGGGAATCAAAGTCAAGTGGCCGGGGTACTGCAAGATCTGAAATGTCCTTCCAGTGCTTGCCCACCTGCATTGGCTTCCGGTTGCCGAACTAATTACACACAAAGTGCTTGCCACAAATGAACCACATTTGTGGCAAGGAGCATAAACCATCACGCGTACTCATCTTCGCAGCTGGCCATTGAACAAAGACGGTCACTGCATCGCGCATTTTCAGACGCGTTCCTGCGGCCCGTCTGGAACGCTCTTCCTTCTGATATGAGGAAGCGACTGGAGCTATGCACTTGTAAATCTAGATTGTGAACTCATTGTTTAGAGCAGTTTTGCGTGTTTAGTTTGTTGTGCTTCCCCCGCACCTCCGATTAGCCCGGCTAGCTACGTACGGTGCGAAAGAGGTTCAACGTACATTCACAGCGCAGTTGTGCTAAGCACTACATTACTGCTGCCCACAGATACTTAATATTGCATACAATATTAATATTGTATGCGCCCCAAAGACAAAGATGTCCTGTATAGCCTTCAACACACTGTTGGGGCGAGTGCTTTTCGCGAGTGGTACCTATGAAGGCCGGCGCGACACAGAGAGGGGGCAGTGCGACCCACATCATGCACGGCCAACGTCGTCTCCCTTGTGCTGGGGTTTTTCACCCACTGCACTTAAGGCTGAGTCAACCTGCGGGAGAGGGCCAGGACCGCTTCAAACACTTGCCACCGTTTATTGGTCGCGAACGGGAATCGAACTCGGCTTCTCCCCCACGCACACACAAACTGCGTGCTTGTTTAAAAAAGAAAAAAAAAACGATGTAAGTATTCCTTTCCACCCTCCCGTTAGCAGAGCACTCGCGTTGGCAGGAAGGGCTGGCGATCGATGGATCTGTATTCAGAGCCGGGAGAGAAAGGGAAGGTCACAGGTGCCGGAACCCCAGCGAGGACTGCTCGTTGCGTCTCAGCCGTCAGACGGGAGCGAGCACAGGTCCTTCCCGTGCTCACATCATCCTTACAAAACCACTCACACACGCCCCTCCGGAGAAGGGAGCGGGTGGGCGAGTGGCGAGTGAGTGGGCTCTTTTGCGGCATGGAAGCTCTTACAACTCCTTCTGGACTGCGGTTGGATGTTGGGCCAGGAATTGTGTTTTTTCGGGGGACCCCAGTGGGAAGCTACTGGTGCCCTATCTCTATCATTCTCTCTCATCACCTTTGGCTGTGTGTGTATCTCTATCTCTCTCTCGCTTGCTTTACTTTGGCTGTACCCTATCTCTTACCTCACTCTGATGGTGCTCTCTCTCTCTATGACATCACTTGACTGCCGCCGCTGAATATGTATTTATTTCCATTGGAACCTCCTTTGCCAGTAGCGAAATATGATAATTGTTTTTTTACCCTTTTATCTGGCAACAAAACTGACACTTTTTTTACAAGGAGTCATGTTTGCATTGACCACAATACCTGCGGTCGGAATGCAAACAAAAAACACAACTCTGATAATGTATGCATTGTCCTTGAAATTGATTGGTCCACACCCGAGACAGCTTTTTTAGAGCCTAGTCTCACATGGTGTTGGACCAGATGACGCCAAAAGCGCATTGTCTTTGAGTTGTGCGCCTTTTGGCGTCATCTGGTCCAACACCATGTGAGACTAGGCTCTAAGAAAATGCTGACTCGGGTGTGGACCAATCAATTTCAAGGACAGTGCATACATTATCAGAGTTGTGTTTTTTTTGTTTGCATTCCGACCGCAGGTATTGTGGTCAATGCAAACATGACTCCTTGTAAAAAAAGGTGCCCGTTTTGTTGCCAGATAAAAGGGTAAAAAAACAATTATCATGTATTTATTTATATCTGAAATGGAAGCCCTTTATGACTCCGCTACTGAGATGAAGTTCTAAATGCGGTTTTCGTCACAGGCGGTTGTTTTGACCGTAGACTTCACTGCATTGGCCAGCGTGAGTTTATCCAGGGGGTTTGCTCCAGCACCCGGTGCAGATGTCCCTCGATTGCCGCCGATGTTTGTTTGGGGCCGAGTAGTGTGCCAGAGGCACGATGGGCACACGCATACATGGGGGCCGTGCTCGTGTGTTGCCTACAGACCCGACCTCCTTGCTCAGTTTAATGCAAACACGCAAAGAAGTCAACACGTTCATCAATAACACTGTGTGGCCTTGAGAGAAAAAAAGAAATGTCATGTCAGTCAATGGTCCTTCTTCACCGTGCATGTGCTATGAAGACCGACCATTGCCCTGAAACGTCACATTATATATAGTTTTATTTTAAGGCCACACAGTGGTATTGCCAAATGTGTTAAGTTTTTGTTGTTTGTTAATTCTGCTTGTGGCATCAGTGCCAACGCAGCAGCACCACCAGACACTTTGTTCAAACTCCTTGTTGCGGTGTAGAAAATAGAAGGGAGCAAACTTAACGAGAGCATATCAACGTAGGCATGCAATAAATTACGCGGAATTTCTTATATTGCTTTAACAAAACAAAAAAGAGTTTATTTCAGAAAAACAAATTATTCTGCAGCCCGAAATTGTCGACGTGACTTTTTAAAGTGTAGTTTATTCGTGTCAATCCCAACCGTCTCCAGTATTATTTCATTTTTGTATTATCAAAGTGTACTTTAAGCATTACAGAGTGTATTACACTAAGGGGGCAATACTCCCACGTGCGTTACTGGAGCCAATAATAGCATTAAGGCGAGCCATCGGGAGTGCGCATAGGTGCCTGGGAATATAGCCAGGATTTTTTTTTGGGGGGGGGGTTAATAACTTCTTTCATATTCAGAGAACTGATAATACCACCGCTGTGGGCTTCTCCGCTTTATGTTAAACCCATTACACGCACAAGAATAGAAACAAAATTGAGCACACAGCCAAGCGCTGCGATTTGTGTCGTCTTGAAATCGCTCCCTATTTAAAGAACCCTTTTAAAATTATAATTAACTTAAAAGCAAGGATAGTGAAATTGGTTTCCAAACGTTATCAGGTTTATAACGTTTATTTCATTCGGTCAATTTCTCATTTATAACAAGTTTTTTCTTTTATTTTAGTCTCTCGTGGTTATGAATTGCATTTGGTGGACAGACGATCTGAGATTCGTAATAGATTTTGGGTAAGAGTTCTATAAGTAAAATGTGTGTCGTGCACCCTCCTCCACACGACGCAGCCGGTTGATAAAATGATCACGTGAACAAAACGCACCAATTTATTGCTGCTTCGGCACCACCACTGGTGTGATGGAGAGCGATCCACGCAACATTTAACAACTTTGTACCCAAAGGACATCGTTAAAAGCCTGCTTGGCCAGTGCACTTGTGAGGCTGTATGGCTCAGTTGGTAGAGATGATGCAGAGCTCCTGATTGTGAGGACCGTGAGTTCCAAACTTTCACCCATGGCTGAGTTGTCGCGAGTCTTCCAGAGTCAGTAGTGCGACAGACTGGGCCTCGATGGAGGTCACGTGCCTCTTGTTCTACGCAAAATGGCTGAGGTACTTTCCTCGCAGATAGATCGGTGCGGGGACTTTTCCGCCCGATCTTTGATTCCCGTCGATCATAATGGACGATCCATCACTGCTCCGAGACACACGCTCGGAAATTGTCCCCCCCCTCCTTGACACGGCACCGCCCAGTGATCATCGTGTTGGTTTGCATCGAAATTCTGGAACGTCACGAAAGCTGACCTGAATGATGTCAGGAAGGCGGTCAATACCAGCATCATCAGATGGATGCCCTCCAAGCCCGCGACATATTTACTGCTCCATCGGGGTCATTGGAGCTGCGGTAAAAGTGCGGGACATGCAGATGCACACCGTCAGCGGTTCCTGATGCGGTGCATTGTGGTCCTCGTGTCTTAGCGCACCCGTCACGTGCAAATGCGACCAACTGAGGCAACAGCGATGAGCGATGTATTGATAGACAACTGTGGACCAGTTTCATAGTTTTTAGGACTCATTAGCACAGGCTAGTCACCAGTGCTCACTGCTGCAAAGCCTACCTCTGGAAACCATATCATGTGCCGTTGGAAAGTGTTAAACAATTGTTTGCGTTGTTTTCTTCCACTGTTTTGTTTGGGATTTATACGTTGTTAATACGAAAAAGAAAATGCCGAAAATGTGTTTTTAATGGTTTCAGGACACATACGTGGTTGTGTTTTGTCTGCTATAAGTTTAAATGTGACAGCCGTTATCTGTAAGTTGCGCTGCCATTGCATTATGAGCGTGTGGTAATGTGGCGATTGATTTCTAAAGAAGTTTAAATTTGTCCCGGGCTGTAATATAAGACTCGTTTAAAACGCCGCATGAAGTAATTTGGTGGTCATTTAAATGCAATGTCCCGGGTGCAAGGGAAAAAAATATATTAAAAGAGAAAATGAAAAGTAGTTTTTAGACTTCCATTAAACATAGCTGTGACAACTACTGCCCACGTGAAAGTATGGACCAGAGAACTGGATCTTAACAAAGTAACTTATAACGACACTTATTTTCTTCGTAGGCACATGCAGGGCACACTAGGAATGAAATGGCAGGATAAGCAACCTGGAAGTTTGGAATAGACCATGGCAGGAAAGTATTGCAATCATCATCATCAGAAAGAGGAGATTGTGTGTGATGTGTGGATCATGAGAAGTGCATGGGAATGATACAGGAGTTAGGAAAGGTTCATTGCCCAGAACGTCACCGACGATATTTGTGTGTTTCCTTTGAAGGCGGCAGAGCTATTGACGAACGTGTTCGGATGTTTTGTTGTTTGAGAAAATGCACCACTGGCAACATGACTGTCACGTCTTACCCAGTAGATGTGGAACATTGGGCAAACGTTAGCCCAACATTCCAACCAAATGGCATTTAATGCACTAGAAACACGATGCAGGCATGCAGTTATAAACCGATGATTTAATAATAAAAAAAATCCCTGAAGGGTCGATAAAGTTGGTACCACTCAGTGGGACGTTAACAGGAATCGACCTATAAACTCCTGGAATGCATCATCCTCCGGGGAATCATCCCTCTCGTCGAGTCAGTGATACCCGAAGAACGAGCAGGATTCCGACCTGGACATAGCAGCTGCTATGAATAAGTTTTGGCCCTTGTGACGCACATCGAGGCTGGATTCCAGAAGAAATCTACGACGGGTGTAGTCTTTGTGGACTTGCTGTCGGCCCACAACACAGTCTGGATTCAGGGCTTCATGTTGAAGCTCGTAAGGACCATTCCCTGCCTCGAAGCAATTCGCCTGATGTGGACGATGCTGAGCAATAGGCGACTTCGCGTCTATATGGGCAACAAATCGAGCTCACCCCGGCTCCTCAACAATGAATTACCACAAGGGTCAGCACTCGCGCCAACACTCTTCAATGTATTCTAGATTTGAAGCTTTCGTGACTGCAAGGATCATACTCTTAGGTTTTTTCGGTAAAGTCCCGTAGGTAAATAATAATAATAAAATAAAATAATAATAAATGAAAATAACTAAATGAAATCACGACGTTTTGGAGGCAACACAAGTCTCCGTCTTCAGGTGGATCTTATAAGATATTGTCTCTTGGATTTCCCTTCACTTGATACAGTAAATTTGGTTGTGACGGTCCCACCTGAAGACGGAGACTTGGGTTGCCTCCGAAACGTCGTGATTTAAATTAGTTATTTTCATTTATAATTATTCTTTTATTTTTTACCTACGTGACTTTACCGAAAAAACCTAAGAGTATGACTCTTCAATGTCTGTACGAGGGACATGCCACCAGCCGGGTCACGTAAATGTGTATATGCCGATGATCTAGACCTGGCAAAGCAAGCAGCCACTTCAAACAACATCGAGTCCACTCTGAACCAAGACCTAAACACCACGGGGGAATATTGACGGAAATGGAGGCTCAAGCCAAATTTCCACAAGACACCAACAGCCACTGCATTTCGTCTTGATAATATGAGCGCCAAGTGACCTTCTGTGACAACACCGTGCGACACGACCCCACCCCAACCTATCTCAGAGTGAAGCTGGGCCGTACGCTAACCTTCCACGACCACCTGAGAAAGGTAGCTGCCAAGACCAAAGCAAGAGTCAAGCTGGTCCAGACACTGGCAAGCACAAGCTGGGGAGCATCAGCATCAGTGCTACGGACTTCAACGATGGCCCTTGTGGACTCGACTTGTCGATGTCCAACTCAACACTGGAACCCTCGAGTCGACCGCCAACGGCCTGGCTGCACGTGCTGTCACGCATCCCTCCCGCACCCATCCGCCGCAACGCCGCGACCTTCCGGGAAGTCCATGCGAATCGAGGCAAACAGTCGCCCCTCACCATTCGTCAGGAACTCGATAACATCGCTCGTCGTCGCCCGAAGTCACGCACGCCCTTTTGGACCCACGCGCTTAACCTTCAACAACGCAAGTTCGACCCCGATGAAGCCTGCAGAGCTGAATGGAGTTCAAAAGAACTCACAGACCTTGTGAAAGACCCAACGCAGAAGATGCCTGGGTTTGATCTTCCACGAAGCTCATGGTCTGCCCTAAACTGCATCCGTACAAACAATGACAGATGCGGATACCCGATGCACAAATGGTAAATAAAAAAACTCCCCGATGTGTTATTGCGGTCATCCAGAACAGACCATGTAAGAATGCAATTCCCGATCCACAAATACGAAGGGGACGTCACAGCGATACACTCCGCAACTTCTGACGTGGTTACTTGGCTTTGCAAAACCGTCGTTGTTGCTCTGCAACCTCAATCAGCCATGCGAAAGAAGACGTGGCCATCATACGGAGACACTGGGGCTCGCCACGGGAGCATAGTGCGGTGGAGTGTAGACCAGGGGCGGTTTCTTCATTAGGGCGATTGGGCGACGCACCACCAATGTCATTCAACCACAGAGTCACGCTAGCCGTCACTGTGCCTCTGGATATAGTCCAATCAGCGTCATGCTACGTTCTGTGGAGTACCGCCTCTTTTTGGGCGATTTCCCTCCGGCTGAGAATCGCCCCGAGTGGTCCCATAGACTTACATTCAAAGATTTATTTTTTCGAACGGGGGGGCGCTGCAATGCATTCTCTATGGCTTCCGGGAGGGCTCGCACTAACGTGCTTACGTCATCATACGTAAGCACGTTTCATCCAACAAAATTATTTGTCGCCACCTAGTGGAATCTTTAATTAAAGAAACATGAGTATAGAAACAAACAAGATGTATTGTAAGAGTCACTTTATTTTTCATTAATATTAAAGAAGTGAAGTTGCCTTTACATGCTTAAGCTGTTAATTTATCCTTTGCATGGGTGGACCTTATCCTTATCAATCATCCAGACATTTGCCCCCCCTGAGAGATTTTGCAGGAGCCGCCACTGGTGTAGACACAAGGGATTGGAGTCGAACCCAGAGTTCAGCCCACCAAAGAGGAAAACCTTCATCCACGCGATGGGAATCCGTACGAGTGGATGCAATCGTGGAATCTGGCTTTAGGGAATGAAGCTGCAAAAAGATGGGCAGCATCGACGGCACTTTGCTCCGAGCTTGTGCTCGAATTGACGTCGTGGCACAGAGATAGTCAGGGTCATGGGCGGCGGGATTTTTCGTTTTATGTCATCACAGCACAAGTGCACAAACGGGTTAAGGAGTGGCGCAAATTGATCTCGGAAGGCGTCCTCTGACGGCCCGCCGCTTCAGCGAGAAGGGAGGAGACTTGAGTGCCATTCCGGGAGCGAGCTGACATCAACTGCAGACGCAGCAGCAACGGCAGCAGCAGCAGCAACGCCGATCTCCGTGCCTCTCCGCGCACGCTTTCAGAGTATTTACCCAGGCGGTTGGCACTTTCGGGAGAACCCCCTCCCCACCTCCCCCAAAAGGCAAACGAAATAAGTAAATAATGCCGCACACAACACAACTTTACCGATGAAATGTAATGCACGTGGTAGTGCCACTTCACTTGTGCGTTGAGATTGTATTTGGCTTCATACTCTTAGATTTTTCGGTAAAGTCACGTAGATAAAAAATAATAGAAATAATAATAGAAATAAAATATTTATTTCTGCTGCTTGCGTTGTGGCCGAAACGTCGTGAGAATTATTTTATTATGTTTATTTTTAGCTCCCCGCACGTGATTGTGCGGTTTTGTACAGCAGCTACTACCTTTTTCTATTATAATATCAATCCGATTCTAGAAAAGACAAATTAAAATCATAATAAGAATAAATGAAAAATAACTTAATTAAATCACGTTTTGGAAGCAACACAAGTCTCTGTCTTCAGGTGGGACCGTCACAGCCAAATTTACTGTATCAAGTGAAGAAAAATCCAAGAGACAAGATCTTAAACACTGGTTCAGGGGAGGGGGGAGGAGCTTATCTAAATGTGGCAGTCAGGGACTGGGAGGGTGGGGGGGAGTGGGCGGCCTAGAAGGGGGAGGTGGGCGGAGCTAGAAGGGGGAGGTGGGCGGGGCTAGAAGGGGGAGGTGAGCGGGGCTAGAAGGGGGGTGGGCGGGGCTAGAAGGGGAAGGTGGGCGGGGCTAGAAGGGGGAGGTGGGCGGGGCTAGTAGGGGAAGGTGGGCGGGGCTAGAAGGGTAGGTACAAGTGAAGCACCTCCACAGGGATTACGTCCGATGTTAGCTTCCAACACTTCTCAAATGAGGTGTTTATTCTGGACGTCCACATTGTTCAACTCCGTTGGCCAGCGTCCTTCTGCATCGAGGCGAGATGACGGACATGGGATTGGGACTTTAGGTGGTGGCGACCATTCACATCGTATGCGTGTCCGTATGTGGAACTTCTTTAGCACCCGTGCTTAGCCAACCGTGCGACTCGTGGAGATTTTTTTTCTGAAAGTTGTAATGGAGAAATGAAGCGTAAGTATGACCGATTGAAGTATAAACGTTTCATATTCTTAGGTTTTTTCGGTAAAGTCACGTAGGTAAAACATCAAAATTAATGAAAATAAAATAAATAAAAACAAAAATCACGACGTTTCGGAGGCAACACAAGTCTCCATCATCAGGTGGGACCGTCACAGCCGAATTAGCTGCATCAAGTGAGGCAATGATTCAAGAAGTAATCCCTTATAATTGCCTCACTTGATGCAGCTAATTCGGCTGTGACGGTCCCACCTGATGACGGAGACTTGTGTTGCCTCCGAAACGTCGTGATTTTTGTTTTTATTTTATTTTATTTTCATTAATTTTGATGTTTTACCTACGTGACTTTACCAAAAAAACCTAAGAATATGATTGCTTGCAGTCACGAAAGCTTCAAATCTAGAATATAAACGTTTCATATTCGCTCATTCAAACAGCCGGCGGTGACGTAGCACGGGAAATGATTGAACAACTTTACAAATAATGCTGCAAAGTTGGGACAAACATTTTTTTCAGATTTTCATTCGTGTTTAATTTATTGCCCTTCCCTCGTACACCTCCGATTAGCGCGGTTAGCTAAGTACGGCGTGAAAGAAGCTCAACATACATGTAACCTGAGGCAAAGTCCATACATGTTGGAGGGACACAACTGGACAAAAACAAAACCACGGCAGAGTATTATTGAGTGCGTCATTACCAAAGCTGGACTCGTACCAAAGTGCTGAAAATAAAAAAAGGTGAAAAAGACCAAGCTGGAGTGCTCACGGAAACATTGTTTTTTGTATACCTAACGCAAGAGAACACGCCAGTGTACCTAAACCAGAAACTGTTCAGTCAAGTGCACATTGCCTGGGTCCTGGCAAACGGCATTGGGGAAAATCTCAAAGAGCCTGCGAAGAAAATCATGGGGGAATGCATGCGAACAGTTAGACTGAGAGGCAGGAAGATTACCGACTACGAGAGACCAATTGCAAATTATATTCTTAGGTTTTTTTCCGGTAAAGTCACGTAGGTAAAAAATTAAAATTAATTAAAGTAAAATAAAAATAAAATAAAAATCACGACGTTTCGGAGGCAACACAAGCTTCCGTTTTCAGGTGGAACCGTCACAGCACGATAGCTGTATCAACTTGATACAGCTATCGTGCTGTGTTAATACACTTGATGCAGCTAATTCGGCTGTGACGGTCCCACCTGATGACGGAGACTTGTGTTGCCTCCGAAACGTCGTGATTTTTGTTTTTATTTTATTTTATTTTCATTAATTTTGATGTTTTACCTACGTGACTTTACCAAAAAAACCTAAGAATATGATTGCTTGCAGTCACGAAAGCTTCAAATCTAGAATATAAACGTTTCATATTCGCTCATTCAAACAGCCGGCGGTGACGTAGCACGGGAAATGATTGAACAACTTTACAAATAATGCTGCAAAGTTGGGACAAACATTTTTTTCAGATTTTCATTCGTGTTTAATTTATTGCCCTTCCCTCGTACACCTCCGATTAGCGCGGTTAGCTAAGTACGGCGTGAAAGAAGCTCAACATACATGTAACCTGAGGCAAAGTCCATACATGTTGGAGGGACACAACTGGACAAAAACAAAACCACGGCAGAGTATTATTGAGTGCGTCATTACCAAAGCTGGACTCGTACCAAAGTGCTGAAAATAAAAAAAGGTGAAAAAGACCAAGCTGGAGTGCTCACGGAAACATTGTTTTTTGTATACCTAACGCAAGAGAACACGCCAGTGTACCTAAACCAGAAACTGTTCAGTCAAGTGCACATTGCCTGGGTCCTGGCAAACGGCATTGGGGAAAATCTCAAAGAGCCTGCGAAGAAAATCATGGGGGAATGCATGCGAACAGTTAGACTGAGAGGCGGGAAGATTACCGACTACGAGAGACCAATTGCAAATTATATTCTTAGGTTTTTTTCCGGTAAAGTCACGTAGGTAAAAAATTAAAATTAATTAAAGTAAAATAAAAATAAAATAAAAATCACGACGTTTCGGAGGCAACACAAGCTTCCGTTTTCAGGTGGAACCGTCACAGCACGATAGCTGTATCAACTTGATACAGCTATCGTGCTGTGTTAATACACTTGATGCAGCTAATTCGGCTGTGACGGTCCCACCTGATGACGGAGACTTGTGTTGCCTCCGAAACGTCGTGATTTTTGTTTTTATTTTATTTTATTTTCATTAATTTTGATGTTTTACCTACGTGACTTTACCAAAAAAACCTAAGAATATGATTGCTTGCAGTCACGAAAGCTTCAAATCTAGAATATAAACGTTTCATATTCGCTCATTCAAACAGCCGGCGGTGACGTAGCACGGGAAATGATTGAACAACTTTACAAATAATGCTGCAAAGTTGGGACAAACATTTTTTTCAGATTTTCATTCGTGTTTAATTTATTGCCCTTCCCTCGTACACCTCCGATTAGCGCGGTTAGCTAAGTACGGCGTGAAAGAAGCTCAACATACATGTAACCTGAGGCAAAGTCCATACATGTTGGAGGGACACAACTGGACAAAAACAAAACCACGGCAGAGTATTATTGAGTGCGTCATTACCAAAGCTGGACTCGTACCAAAGTGCTGAAAATAAAAAAAGGTGAAAAAGACCAAGCTGGAGTGCTCACGGAAACATTGTTTTTTGTATACCTAACGCAAGAGAACACGCCAGTGTACCTAAACCAGAAACTGTTCAGTCAAGTGCACATTGCCTGGGTCCTGGCAAACGGCATTGGGGAAAATCTCAAAGAGCCTGCGAAGAAAATCATGGGGGAATGCATGCGAACAGTTAGACTGAGAGGCGGGAAGATTACCGACTACGAGAGACCAATTGCAAATTATATTCTTAGGTTTTTTTCCGGTAAAGTCACGTAGGTAAAAAATTAAAATTAATTAAAGTAAAATAAAAATAAAATAAAAATCACGACGTTTCGGAGGCAACACAAGCTTCCGTTTTCAGGTGGAACCGTCACAGCACGATAGCTGTATCAACTTGATACAGCTATCGTGCTGTGTTAATACAGCTATCGTGCTGTGACGGTTCCACCTGAAGACGGAAGCTTGTGTTGCCTCCGAAACGTCGTGATTTTTATTTTATTTTACTTTTATTAATTTTAATTTTTTTACCTACATGACTTTACCGAAAAAACCTAAGAATATGAATCCTTGCAGTCACGAAAGCTTCACATCTACAATTGCAAATTCGCAAATTAATCACACGGCCTGCTCAGAAGAGTTATTTGGCCGACGCAGGACACACCGTGGCTGTGAGGGAAGATAGCAGCAGATCGTCGAGGTTGGAGAGAGCAAACTCCTGAGAAGGCGAACCTCCGTGGAGATGGAGCGACGCGATCGGCTCGCGATGCGCAGGAGTCAGCCGTGAATGTGGCATCGCAGGACCACCAGCGATGGCATCAGGGTGAGGAGGCCTTCATCAAACTGTGGATCAAATGTGGCTGATGATAATGATTAATGTGTTACTGATGACGACGATCATCATGGCTTAATGTGTTCCTATCGGTTTGAAGAATAAACAATTCTGCTTTTGACGCGATCACAATATGTAACTAACTATCAATTTTGATTTGAAGCTTTCGTGACTGCAGGAATCCATGCTCTTTGGTTCTTTCGGTAAAGTTACGTAGGTAGAAATAAAATACAAAATTAAACAAATCGCGACGTTTCGATCGCAACATAAGCGGTCGTCATCACCGCTTGTGTTACGATCGAAACGTCGTGATTTGTTTGATTTTATTTCTACCTACAGTACGTGACTTTACCAAAAGAACCAAAGATTAACTATCATTGTAGAAAAAACCCTCGGTTATAAAATGAAGCATCACATATCGCTTTAATTATGCTTTAAAATGTGACATTTTTACTTGATTTGCAAATCCAGTGACTTGCTCTTTTGCATGATGTCACAGGGCCACTAAAGAAGTCGACCTAACAATCTCTATGGCCGGGTGGCATTGTGGCCTCACAAATGGGAAGGTTGTGAGTTCAACCCCCAGTCACGGATCATTTGTGGCCCATCATCTCTAAGAGCACTATTACACGAGAGCCACAATGTAGGCCCCAAGTAAGCCAGTGTTTGTATTTGATGTATTCCAGCCCCTTGCGACAGGAGTGTGAAATATAAAACACTGCCTTAGGGTCACTTGCAAAGGGTGAGCACCGCCCAATCCTGATTTGAAGCGGGGACAAACATTAAAACGGCGAAAACTGCGGTGAAATTCCCCGCACCACCGGTCACCCGGCAGAGTGCAATCCTTGGATCTCCCAACCGGCTCGGTGACGATTATTGACCCATCGAAATGCAACGCGCGGGATAACTTGAGAATGTAAAGTGAACGCGCTCTTAAATATTTTAATTAGCTATTTTATTTATCGCATTCTAAATCAGGGTCACTTTGCCGAACATCAAAAACCAAAACAAACGCGCGAGTTGCCGCGTAAGATTCCAAAACGTGTAGCGCGGTTTATTTGTTTCAATCTCTCTCTCCTTGAAACCGTGACCGCCCTCCCCCCAATCACTCGTTAATGATTCTGACCCGAGGCTTAACAGAGAGGTGGCTCGCTCTTCACCCACCCCCCCCACACACATACTTTTCTCGTCGCTTTGAAACGTGAAACTTTCAAGGCTGCCCGCCCGCTCGCTTCCTCCACGAATCGCTAATTAAGTTGCGAGATGAAGGTGTCGAGTTGGCGAGTGCGCAGATGAGACAAATTAATGTAGAATAATTGTGTGTGGGGGGGGGGTGAATTCGTTTTGTGGGATTTTAAAGTATATACCCTTCTGTTATAGGAAACAGTTTCTTTGGGGGGAGGCGAAAATTGTTCACGTATGGTGTCCAATATCAATTATCCAGGAGAACCCCGCTGGGTCAAAGGGCTCGTATTTTGGAGGGCCCTGCAGAGGAGCTTTTTTTTGCCTAATCCTTAATTAAATAAGGAGTGTTCCTGCACGAGCGCTCCTGCTCTTATCGCTAATTGCATATTCCCAACGACAACATTTGTGCATGATAATTGTTTTTTTACCCTTCTATCTGTCAACAAACCTGACACCTTTTTTTACAAGGAGTCATGTTTGCATAGACCACAATACCTGCAGTCGTAATGCAACCAAAAAACATAACTCTGATAATGTATGCACAGTCCTTGAAGTTGATTGGTCCACACCCGAGACGGCTTTCCTTAGAGCCTAAGTTTCACATGGACAACGAAAGAGGGCAGGGCTCACGACGAGCACCAGGAAGGGAGAAGGATCACTGGGGGAGAAGGAATGTGAGGGTTGAGAGGGCAATGGTGACGATGATGATGATGATGGCGATGATGAGAGGGGAGGAGGGAATAGAGGGGGAAGAGAGAATGCAGCAGAGAGCAGCAGTGAGCTGCACGGAGGGGCAGAGTCTGTTTTCACAGGGGGCGGGGAGAGAGAGAGGGGGGGGGGGTTCAGAGTGGGGGTGATCACACAGCAGTCACGTGATTAACGCGAAACGTGGTCGGATTCAGATAGTTATTTTAGCACATCAATTTAGCCTGATAAGTAGAGTTTAATGAAAAAAATCAGAAGAACTCGAATAAATGTCTGCAAGATTCATGCAAATATGTGCGTGTTCTGATTACTTGAAGCCGATACGGTACATTCTATTGAATGCCTGCGTGGCTGTTACTTTTGTTCTTGTTTGTTGGAATGAACATTTAGTTTCTTCGCAGCGCCTTGCGACACGGTCGCAATTCGATGCCAGGAACGTAAATTCAAAATGATTTGTATTTAAACCATGCCATCAAATTATGAGCATGTCATCGAAAAATATCTCCTACAATTTTGTGGGCCCTGCTTGTCTTACTGCGTCTTACGTTTGAAGGATAATGACACAGTATGGCTTGTTAGGCGGATGTGAGATCTCATTACGGTACTCGTTTATTTATTTATCCAGGAAAGCCACACTGAGGTGTTGGATTCTTTTGCAGGAGGGTCCTGCATTGGATTTGTATTGTAAGGTGTTTTCAGCCAATTAATGACGAGTGCTTAGTCAAGAAAGAGGAAACCAGAGCACCTGGGAAAAACCCACGCATGCGAGGGGGCAACACTCTATCCCCATACATATGGGAAACCAATGGCGATTAGATGCCTTGCTGGTCTGCCTTCTCCTGGCCCACGGCAATGGTGGTTCACGGCGTCTGTGTGGTGATCTGCCAATCCTCGCGACCTCCAAAGCGCTGCATTGCAGGCATGCGCCACCATCTCATACGTGATAGCAGCCCGAGCAGAAAGCCTTTTTGGTCGGTAGCGCGAATACTATTTTGTAGGGAGCAAATAGCAAGTGTCCCATGGGAGTTTCCCCCTCGCCATAGTAATGTGGAATTTGTGTCACTGGCACAGGAAGGTTAATGGCGATGAGCTTTACCATGTGCAGAGTGAGACACAAATGTTACTTTTATTAAAAAAATTCCCAAATGTATTCCGATTGTATTCGTGGTGTCATGAGATCTCTATATCTATAAAACAAAGTTCATTTCGAAGTCGTGCTCCAGAGCAGTGTCAGAGAATGGCACAGAGAAGGAGATATATGAGAACTAGTTGCTACATCCCCTTCAAGTCGTAATGTTTCGTTTGACAAGTAGGCTTTCGCGACCAATGTTATCTATATGTATAAAAGGGAAATTTGTGAATGTGTGTGTTTGTTCGAAATGTTTAGCATACTTCCCGACATGCAACAAACTTGAAATTTGACAAGTGGGTAGCTTCCAGACTGTAAACAATGCAAAACGTATAAAAATAGACTTTTGTATTTTTTTTAGGGGGGGGGGGCGCAATAATGGATATATTTTGCACGGCAAGTGAGCGGTGACGTCTCATCTGTGATGTCACCCGCATGCGGCAGCATCACGCAGTGTGCCTGCTGACGTCACGCATCCCACCCCCCACCCTCCGCGTAGGCCGTGTGTTAATCCAAGTCCCGGGCGAAGCCGGGTAGTCAGGCTAGTTCATAATAAAGGGTTTAGTTTGGATTAAATCGCGTAAATATAAATGTGTCGTTAAACCCCCATCACCCGACACAGAATTATGTCAAAAACCGCCCAATGATTGCCGGATGTAATTCCGGGCGAAACGTCGTAATTGTTGTGGGTTTACTCTCCAACACACTAGCAACTCATTTACACCTTTTGTTTACGTGATAAAACTTACTGATTGGCTGTGTCTGGTGGTGGCAGTTTAACGACACGTTTATTTTTACGCAATCTCACCCCGATTTTTTTTTTATCCCTAAATGTTTAATTTCTCAGAGATTGAATTTTGCTAAATTAGGTGAAACCCTAGATTTTATATATAGTTTTGTGCAGTGCTGCGCTATACCTGGAACTCCAATTGTATCCACCAGTTGCTGCCTGTATTTAACCCCAGACCCTCAATTATTGCCAGCTTTATGCTCTGACCCGTGAGTCACACAAAGCCACCTCAGGACACTTTTACTTTGCCCAGACTTTGATGTCGCCTTCTGATATATTTTTGTTCTGCCTCTCAAACATAATTAGACAAAAAAAAACCTCAGCACATCTCTCCATAACACTGCTCTAATAAGGAATAAAAAAATAGGTGAAGTTCTAGACGAAAGGACTTTCCGCATGGCAGAGAGAAATGTTCTGCATATTTGTCTTTTAGGGCAGTGTCATTGCCGAATGCGTTCATGATTTTGAGTCGTTAATTGTGTTTGCGCTCGACTGACATTGCAGTATTACTTTAACAAAAAAATAAAATACATACTAATCGTACGATGTTATCCCCCCCCCCCCTCACGTACGTGTCTGTTTACTTCTTTAAATTATGTTTTTCCCGCACGCGCTTTCCTCCCTAGATTGTGGTCAATCTCACACGATCGTGTCACACGCCATCACAGATTAGATAAGGCACGCGTGCGTGCTTGCGTGCTTACGCGGGCATATGTGTGTGTGTGTGAACCCGGGGACCCGAGTACGATTTCCACTCACGGCCAACAACAATGGTGATTATCTAAACCAGTTATGGGCCTCCCCTAGGTCCACTCAGTCTCAAATGAGTGCCTGATGTGCTGTGTAACGGGAATCTGTGCTTCTGTTCTTTTTTGGGGTGGTTGAGCGGTTTCCACGCTGCGCTACGAACCCTGGGACCCGAGTTTGATTCCCGCTCACGTCCAAAACCAGTGACTATTATCTGAACCGGTCCTGGGTCTCCCCGAGGTCAGCCTCAAATAAGTCCATGGTATTGGTGTGTGAACATCGCCACTGGGGAGACAAAGGCGGCCGGGATGAGTGTTGGCCACCCATCCCCTCGTGTGCCGTGCTGGCCTTCATAGGTGCTCGCTAACAGCACTTGCCCTAACAGTCTGCGCAAGCGATACGGGGGTTCTTTTTCTTCGTCTTGTGTGATTCCAGAATTTTCCGGCAATAACAGAAGACGGGTTTCAGCACCGCGGACAAAACCCTCTTTCCAAAAGGAGTGTAACGTATTCGTGATCATTGAGGTATTTTGATGAACGAGTTACATCCAATAATTGTTTCCCCTTTAAACCTGCCGACGACGTATTCGAATGTTTTTATTGTTTCCGGTCAATTGCCTTTGCTACTTAGGACGTATTTTAGAACTGTAAAGTTTTGAATCTAAAATCCCAACACTTCACACGGCGAATATCATCCTCATCATCCACATCATCAAGCACCTTTTACAAATCATTTGGTGCGATGTTGTTTTCATCAACAAGGTGAGAGCCCATCAATAATCATAATCACTTATTATTAATCACACCTGGGTGAATGTATGACACAACACTGCTAGGCCCTTCAACCGATAGCTGAAATGTTATTTCCTCTCAACGATTAAAACAAATGTTGTGAAACTCCTTTCCCCGAGGCGTCGAGGAGCCATACCCTGGCTCGCCAGGAGAAGGCAGTAGAGCAAATATGTGGACTCCCATCTTTTTTGTATGTAAGGGATAGAGCGTTTCCCCCTCGCACGTGTGAGTTGTCTATGGATGCTCTGTTTTCCTCCCAAATGTAAACACTCAGTAATAAATATGCAAAGGACCTGTCCAGGCTCGCGCCCAGGCTCTCACCTGTTCAAGCTGGCCTTTTCTGTCTGCATGGGATAGAGTGTTTTCACCTCACACACGTGTTTTTTTTTCTGCTTTCCTCCCCACGTGTAAGCACTATGAATTGTCCGACAACACCTTAAAGATATAGAGGACTGTGCGGCTGCTTTCCCACTCGTCTCTAGTTCGTCGCGCCGTTGAATCATTCTCTCTTTGTCAGGGTGAGTAAATACTGTGGCGCTTTCGAAGCTAAAACTATTATAATTATTCATGACTGTTCAAAGCAGACCGGGATCAAATTCTACTTTTGCAGGGAAACCCCAGGTGAGTGCAGTTATAGACACTTACTGAAATGTTTACCATGTGTAATAAGACTCTTTGAGATGACTTCTGGAATCCGTCTTTTATTCACTTTGTGTTACATCTACTTCACGCTGCTGGTAGACAACGTGAAGGGACAGATTGACCGAGAGAGACGCACTGCCACGTGGCAACTCGGAGCCACGCGAGCCTCCGTTGGTTCCCGTTCTGACCACGTGTCGTTCCTCTCTAACCCTATTTAATCCCCGGGTCACGTGGTACGCTTCAGCCAATCCTCGTTAGCCTGCGTCGAATTTTCCAGGCTCCCTCGTCAGCTCCCGGGACCACGCCCCTGACTCATCTCCCAATTGGCTGAGGCCAAAGGCAGCGGAACCAATCTCCATAGCTGTCACCCTTCCATCACGTCAGGGCCATGCCCCCAGGCTTCCCCCCATTGGCTGTAAACCAGAACCGGCAGAGCCAATCACCATGACAAGGTGTGATACGTCAGTGAGCCGGATATTCTCATATTACACATGCAATCAAAATATTTTATGATCCACCCTTTGTTAATTCACCGCTGTGTGAAGGTGCTCTGTTAGTGGTAGGAGTTGTTTGATTGTAGTCCTTCGTTATTGGGACCTCAACGAAAGCTGCCGATTCGTAGGCTCGTAGCGTGGTGCACTAACATGTGCCACCGCTCCCCCCATGCACTACGCGGTTATGAGTCATGGTCACATTTGTATTCAACCGGGTAGCACTGCGACAAGTTCAAATCCCGATCGGCAGCGGTGGATTAACCCCATCGCTCCTACAGGGGTCACAAACCGGGGAGATATAGGAAACGTACCCACTGCTTCAACTGCCATGTTGTGAGATATTAAACTCGTAGGCTTTTCGCGACCAATATTGTCCACGGTAAAAGTGTTTTGGGTTAGATCGGCATAAATATAAATGTGTCGTTGAAGCCGCCACCACCCGACACAGCCTATTTGTGAGGCTTGTCACATAAACGAAACGTGGCACTGTTAACATTGTGGGTTTATTCTCTGTCACAACCGGTTCGTGCTGAAGTATTAACTAATTGGCACGTTTTGGATAGATGATAAACCTGACTAATTGGCCGTGTCGGGTGGTGCCGGGTTTAACGACACATTTATATTTACGTGATCTAAACCAAAAAACCTTGATTATAGATATTAAACTGGTGACCGCTGGAAGGCAAATCCAGATGTGTTTATGTATGTGAAGTACCGGTGAAGACGCTGGACACCCAGGTTGAGGCACACGTATATTTATTTTCAGCTTATCGGTACAGGACAACACTAGAGGGGGTAGCGGCCCCCTCACCCGGATAACTGGGGATACCCCCTAGCTAATCTCACCTATCCCCAAGTCCTCCTCTAACGAGCTAGGGGAGGCTAACTGGCCCGACACTGGTGAGTCGGGCTACGGTCTCCGGAGTCCCAGGGTCTAACCCTGGTTCACGGAACCACGCCTCTGGCTCGCTCCTCTGCAGCCCTGACAAGGGCGGCGTCGAGGGGAGTCCAGGGCTCTAGCTAGAGGATCTTCACTCTTCCTCCTTCGTTCCCAGACTGAGCCCCGAGCTCTCTTTGTCCTCCCCCTTTATACCCCCCAACAGGATCACAACCCCCCAGGCTGCCTGATGCGGACGTCGCTGCGGGCACCCCCCCCGTGTACTCCCGTAACTCCGCCCACTGTGTTTGTTACCCATTGGATCGTATGCACTTACAGCCCTCCCGTAACAGCCCTACATCACCCCCCCCATTACAGCTCGCAGCCGTCCCGGCTGCAACAATTCCAAATAAAGGAACAATTACCCCTCGACCCCGTGTGTGCCTCATTTTTTTCAACAAAATGCAAATAGAAGAACAACAACAAGAACAACAACCATACCCCCGAAGGGAATGTCCGACGCACCCCCCCCCCGCATAAATACGAAATCCGTAAGCACGTATGTACAACTAGCCAGGAACTCCCCCATCACACACAGCACACCCACGACACACAACGCACCCACAACACACACACCGCGCCCACACAACACAACACACTCAGTGTGCAAGGAGCACACCACCGACGCAGCATACAGTAACCATGACACGTGAAGGAAAATAAATTTTTTTCTTTTTCTTCCTGCTGTATATTATAAGAGTCTGCGCATTTTAGCGCGCGTCCTTGCCGCAGGCCCGTCACACGGGGCAACCCCGGACGGCGGACCATCCGGTGGCGGCTGTCCCATGCGAGGTGAGGTCGCGATTGAAGTCGCGCGACTGTCGGCATCACCTGTGGGGGTTCCAGGGCGTGAGCCCGTCATTCCCGGTGCACCTGTGGGTGGGACAGCCGGCAACACATCAGGCGAGAGCAGCGACGGACCCTCCGAGTCGGTCGACCCCCCACATGCTTGGCCTCGCGTGCGTGGCGTGGGCCCCCGCACCGCAACAAACGGCTTCAGCCTAGAGGGGTGTACAAACCACCGGCGCCTCCCCCATTGGATTCGAACGCACTGAGGCCTCAAAACCTCAATAACCTCGACGGGGCCCCGCCACGGGCGTACGAGTTTAGAGGAGGTCGCGAGTGGTACCTGGGGACAGTGCAGCCATGCCCTGTCCCCCGGCTTCCACTGCAGCACGTGCGCGCGAGCCAGTCTGAGGCGCTCGTTCGCCTTCTGACGCCTGTCAGAATTTAGCCTCGCCGCATCCCGCGCCTCAGTCAGTTTGTCAAGGTTAAATTTAACGTGATCGTCCAATTTAGATTTGCCCAGCGGCACGGGGATCTGCAACTGTGCCCGAACAGGTGGGTCGGGTTCGCGGCCATACATAAGAAAGAAAGGTGAAAACCCCGTCGCAGCATGGGGAGCCAATCTGTATGCCGCTAGAACCCCTTGAATTTGTAAGTCCCAATCAGCCTGTGAGTCCGAAACTTGCTGCGACAACATAGACGTGATGGTGCGATGCAGACGCTCGACCATCCCGTCCGTTTGCGGGTGATAGGGGGAGGTTCGAATTTTTTTCGTTCCCAGGAGATCACAGACTTGTTTTAGGAGTTTCCCCGAAAAATTTCTACCCTGGTCGGTCAACAACCGCTCCGGGGCACCTTTGTCCATGACATAACCTTGGACAAAGGCGTCGACGATGGCTGCTGCCGACTGATTCGCCAGGGGCCAGGCCATAGGCCAGCGCGTAAAATATTCGACCCCAGTAAGCAAATATTTATTTCCCCTGGAGGTGGCGGGGAATGGCCCCAGAATATCCAGTGCGACCAGTTCATTTATTCTGGAGACCTGGATGGATTGTAAGGGCGGGTTCGACTCCCGTGCCGGTGGTTTGCGCTGCGCACACTGAGGGCATGCCGCCAACAGATCAGCGACATCCCTTGTCATACCCGGCCAAAAAAAATTCAGCTGAAGCAAGGCGAGTGTTTTCTGGGTACCTAGGTGGAGGAGGCGCTCATGAGCAGCCCACACCACCTTACCTCGTAGGCCAGAAGGGACCACCAGCCGGTGACGCTGGGATTTCCCGTCCCAATGCATAAGCAAGCCCGCATGGGTTTCCCATGCGTCGGCATGACCCGTCACACGCCCCCTCTCCCCGGCGCGACGACGCAACGCGAGGAGGGAGGCATCCTCCAACTGGAGGCGCCCCCATTCATCAACGGGCAATCCAAGCAGGGAATCTCTCCCCTGTTCGGCGATATCAATGGGGACTACCGTTTCATCGTCGGCGGCCGCCGCCAGGACCGGAACCATCACGTCCCCCACTGGCTTGCAACGCCCCGACCCCAGGAGACATGCGCATTCGGAGGCGGTTGGCATCCGTGACAGAGCGTCAGCGTTGGTGTGGCGAACGCCCTTACGATAAGTGGTTTCAAAACTGAAATCCTGGAGGACCTCCAGCCATCGGGACAATTGTCCCGATGGCTGTTGAACCTTCAGGGCGTACTGCAGTGCCGCATGATCTGTGCGGACGGTGAAATGCCGACCGTACAGATATGGGCGATACTGTTGGATGAAATAGACAATTGCCAACAGTTCCCTACGGGTGACACAATATCTTTGCTCCGTTGGAGACAACACCCGACTGCCGTACGCGACCACCCGTTCCACGCCGTCAACCACCTGGGAAAGCACGCCTCCAATACCCGTGTTGCTCGCGTCGGTGTCGAGCAAAAACGGCCTCGAAAAATCTGGGTAAATCAAGGGAGGAGCCTTCACCAGCGCGTCCCGAAGGGAGCAGAAAGCAGCTTCCTCATCCTGACCCCAGTGGAACCGAACCCCTTTAGAAGTTAACGCGTGTAGGGGTTTGGCAATTGTTGCAAAATTAGCGACGAAGCGTCGGTAATATGATGCGAAGCCAATAAAACTCCTGACCTCTCCCACCGAGGTGGGAGTCGGCCAGGAGCTGACACACTGCGTTTTGGCGGGATCGGTAGCAATACCCGAGCGCCCTACGATGTGCCCTAAATAACGCACCGACTCGCGTAACAAATGGCATTTTTGGGGCTTAAATTTCAAATTAGCAGCCCGCATCTTTAGGAAAACCGCCCGCAACCTCTGGAGATGTTCATCAAAAGTTTTACCAAAGACAATAACGTCATCCAAATAAATCAGGCACGATTCCCATTGCAATCCAGCCAAAACCAATTCCATCAATCGCTGGAAAGTTGCCGGCGCTGAGTGTAAGCCCATCGGCAACCGGTTGAATTGGAACAGGCCGTGCGGTGTACGGAAAGCAGTTTTAGGTTTAGAATCATCGTCCAGAGGAAGCTGCCAGAATCCCGAAAGTAAATCTAGTGTGGAGAAGAATCGCGCTCCCGCCAAAGCGTCCAGCGATTCGTCCATCCGTGGGAGCGGGTATGCGTCGGCAACCGAAATTTTATTAAGGCGCCGAAAATCCACGCAAAACCGCAACGAGCCGTCCTGCTTTTTAACCAGGACGATCGGCGCTCCCCACGGGCTGGTGGAGGGAGAAATGATGTCGGCGGCTAACATGTCATCAACAGCCGATTTGACATGGTCCTTTTCGGCGGGACTTAACCGAAACGGATTTTGGCGAATTGGCGCGCTGTCACCCGTGTCAATATGGTGACGCAGCAGGTGAGTGCAACCCAAATCATATTTATCACGACTGAAAACGTCGGAAAATTCCCTCAGTAGCGTTCTAAGCTGTTGGCGCTCTGAATTTGTCAGGTCCGTCGATCCCGCACAAAGCGCGTCGATCCACCCTTCATCGCTGTCCGAATGTGGGAGCATCCGGGAAGCAGTGCCAACGTGGTTCGCGACAGGTTCCTCGCAGGGCACTGGCGTCGCGTGAGCGAGCACCGTCCCTTGAGGAACCACCACCGTCTGCGATCCCACATTTAGGACCGCGATGAAAGGGTCCCCGTCCCCTCTTACGACGGTCTGGGCCGGAATCAAATGAGGCCCATTAACCCCGGCCCTAGACGGTCCCAGCAAAACACCCTGATCCCCTATGCCCTTAGCGAAGGGCTTACGAAGTTTGAGAGGCACTAGCATTTGAGCTCCCGGCGGCACACGAACAGTTTCAACGACGAACGCCGGTACCGTCGCGAACGCCGACCGAGCCGCCGCAGGGGATGGCAGGAACGCCATGCGCCGCCCCGATGGAAGCTCAATGCATCCTTGGTCGATCAAAATACGAATGGGCATTTTACCTAAGAAATCCGTCCCCAGCAGGCACGGAACCGCCAGCGAGGAGGAAACGAAAATCGGCCCCGACAATTTGATGTCCCCAATAGAAATTTGCGCTCGAATCTGTCCCATGATGCCGAGAGAGCCCCCGTTAGCGGCATAGAATGGGACGTTAACCGGCAGTAAAGGCCGGCTTTGTACGGGCAGAATATTGTAAATTAATTCCGAAATGATTGTCGCCGATGCCCCCGTATCGACCAAGATGCGTACTTCTACCCCGTCAATGTGTCCGACTACGGCCGACGACCCTGACGACGCGGCTACCACGCGATGGGCCAACACGGACCACTGTTTGGGCTCGATTTGAGTCCCCGCAGTGATCCGCGTTGGCCCCACGCAACGCGACATCGGCCCCCCGTTTGTTGTGGTGCGAGAGCGTGCAACGGGTAGGTGCTTTGGCCAAACATGTGTGGTGCCGCGACTCGCCGGGTCATGTTGCTGGAGCTTGGGAGGAGGAGGCCCGGCGTCCCGTCGAGCCGTCGTCCCGCGCTGTCGAGGAGAGCGGCACCCCGAGGCGACGTGGCCCCGGACGCCGCAGTTGAAACACCGCGGGAGCCCCGGTGGAGACGACGGGCGGTTGAAACGGCTTGACCCGTCCCGGGCCGACCGTACTTCTTGCGCCTGTTGCCGTCGATGGTCGACGGCGAAGAGCTCCTCCGTCGGAAGGGTGGCTGCAGCCACCGCACGCCCTGCCGATGCCCTGCTGGCTTTCCGCCGCAGGGACAGAAGGTTGGCGTGAAGGAGGCGCGCCGCCTGAAGAGAGGTCATCTCGGCGTCCTCCTGTGCGACGACAGCGATGTCCAGGTCGTCTGCCAGGAGGAGTATTTTCTCCGTGACCATCGCGTCCACGCCATCGTCGTCCATACGGGGAAAAGCCGTCTTAGCCAGCGCTAGGAGGCTCGTCCTGTATGCCAGGGGCGACTCCTTCTCACCCCGCTTGCGCTCGTAGAACCGCTCTCTGCATTCCGCTGAAGGTCCATAGACCCCGGCCAGCAGCTGTAGTGCTTTCGGCAGAGTAGACCGCTTCTCTTTCGGCGCCGATGTGAGGGCGGCGAGCGCGTCTGCGTCGAGGAGCGCCGGCAGCGCGCAGAGGGCTTCATCGTCGGACCACCTTGCCATTTCTTGGTGGGCGATGAAGCGTCGCTGGAAGCCGCCCCAGTCGCCCTCTGCACCAACAAATTCTTTCAGCGGAGGCAGCCGTTGTTGTAGCGCAGCGTTCGCCTTGGACGTCTGTAGGCTGCTATCCCCGGGACTCGGCTGTGCGTCGGCGCGAATGGCAGATGGAATCGCCTGTCGCGGATGTGATGACGCTCCCTCCGCTGGAGATGACGCAGCTGTCCCAGCGAGAGCGGTGTCGGACCCAAGGTTGAGCCCGGCCACGCCCTCCGCAGCTGCCGTGACGATGGCGGGAAATTCAAAGTTTGAGTTTTCAGAAATGGCGGGAAGGCGCTCAGGTTGACGACTCCCCTCGCCCCGTGGTGGACCACCAGCCCCCAGCCGCGTGATGTTTTCCAGCGTGGCGGCAGCGGCGTACAGTAGCTCCGCCAGTCTCTCGTGAGCCAGCCGTAGCGCGTCTGGCTGCGGCCCCTCTTCATGCCGATGCCCCGGTAGGAAGGCGTCGGCCCCCGGCTGCGCCATGTCTTGGTGAGCCGCCTCGGGCTCAACGACTTCAGCAGTGTCCTCCTCCGGTACTCTGGCTCGAGCTGTCTGACGTGTTTCCATGTCCGTAGTACTTCTGACACCAGATGAAGTACCGGTGAAGACGCTGGACACCCAGGTTGAGGCACACGTATATTTATTTTCAGCTTATCGGTACAGGACAACACTAGAGGGGGTAGCGGCCCCCTCACCCGGATAACTGGGGATACCCCCTAGCTAATCTCACCTATCCCCAAGTCCTCCTCTAACGAGCTAGGGGAGGCTAACTGGCCCGACACTGGTGAGTCGGGCTACGGTCTCCGGAGTCCCAGGGTCTAACCCTGGTTCACGGAACCACGCCTCTGGCTCGCTCCTCTGCAGCCCTGACAAGGGCGGCGTCGAGGGGAGTCCAGGGCTCTAGCTAGAGGATCTTCACTCTTCCTCCTTCGTTCCCAGACTGAGCCCCGAGCTCTCTTTGTCCTCCCCCTTTATACCCCCCAACAGGATCACAACCCCCCAGGCTGCCTGATGCGGACGTCGCTGCGGGCACCCCCCCCGTGTACTCCCGTAACTCCGCCCACTGTGTTTGTTACCCATTGGATCGTATGCACTTACAGCCCTCCCGTAACAGCCCTACATATGTATGTTGAACTTGCAATTAACACGAGGCCACACATGAGCATTGTAATGTATATCGTCTCAATACACAGCAGGTGATACTTGGTTTCACTCCACAGCGCGTATCTTGGCATGAAAGCATTTTTTGGAGAGAGGGAGAAATTGAAATGGCTCTTGAGGTATTCCTCTTGTGTCAACTTCCAGAGCCGTTGCTTGACATGAAGGGATGTTTTGGTGGCGGTGAGATTTTATAATTGCATGCCCTGAATAGCACCATCGGAATATAACAGGTCATAAGAAAGAGAATGGTTTAGATATATAAAAAAAATCATTTGTCATTTTAGCAATTTGCAGACTTGCTCAAAATATCATTCTTTTCACCTAACGTCCATAAATTTCAACGAGCTTGGCAACAATTTGTTGTCAGCATTACTAAACATACTGATGGGATGAGAATGCATAATAAGAATGATTATGTCAAGCCAAAGTCAAGGTGTCTCCATAGCCCAAGTGAGCAATGGTGGTGGCTCTCCAAGAGTCCAATTGCATTGGCAGCTCCCTACCCCAGTGTCCGAAACTCCACGTTCCAATGGCAAGCACCAGTCGTGTTTGTTTGTAGCATAACGACTTCCATTTTAGGTTTTCGCGGCTTCTTACCGATTCACGCCCAGAGCGTACAGCACAGTGATTGGGTGAGCATTGCGGAGGTAAGAGTCCACATTGGTCAGAATCTCACGATGGTGGGGAAAGGACACCTTGGATATATTGTCATATCATTAACTTTCATTGTCATAGACGGTGCACATGCGACCCCCCCCCTCCCCTCCCCAATATGGTATTTAAAACACATTCCTGTGGAGGGAGCTGGTAGGAACGTTGGGTTGCTCGGTCAATGGCCAGGGTCAACGGCGGCGTGGTGTATTCCACAAATATGGCCGACTGTGAGGGCGGGCACGAGCCGGCGTGAGTAGGTTAAACGTTGAGTTTTATAAGGGCACCACGGGGTGACCAGCCCCACCCCTCCCACCCCCCACCCAGCCCCACCCTCCTCACCCAGCTCCACCCTCCCCACCCAGCCCCTCCCCACCCTCCCCACACAGCCCCTCCCCACCCTCCCCTCTCCACCCAGCCCCACCACTCCCATTTTTGGATGCACGACGGACGGACGGACACAATAATCCCCTGTGGGCTAGTGTAACCAGGAGATTCCTACCAGTACAATGTTTTATTTGACCAGGTAAGGTCCTACTGAGCTACACAGCTCTTTTTCAGATGCGACTGGGCCACAATGATAGCCCAACGAAGTGGCTTATCGCGTGGAAATCCATCAAAACCGGAGGACCCGGGGAAATATCCACGTGACCACGAGGATAGAGAGATGCTCACTCCAAATATACAGCGGCAGGGGTCAGGGTGGTGATCAAGCCCACGACCTCCTGTATACCATGCGAGGGAGTTAACATCTCGCCACCGTGGCGCACTACCCTTGGTCTACTCTTCCACTGTGGCCAGTCACCATGGCAGGGGAGCGTGCAGCATGCCTCGATTGTTAGTTATGTTGCTCCAACTCTACGAGCACGGCACTATACAGCTGAGTTGCCGTTGTTGTTGCTGATGATGATGACGGAGTTTTACGCATTCAGTTATCAGCCCCAGCTTGACATATGAGCTCCACTCTCTTCGCCGTGGCCATAAGTCAAGAGAGAAATCGATTCATCTCACGCTGCACCTGGCTTTATAAAGTTGTTATTGATTGGTTAGGGTTTTTTTGTTTTGCATCCAGACAGTGTAAAGAGGGTTGGGTGCATTTTATTAAAAGTTGGACATTGTGTATTGGTACGTGTGTGTGTTTTTGTGCAACAAATCACATGCAAAAAAAAACTAAATTTCTCATTCGACGGTAATAAACAACTCTGCGCTATCGTGATACACGTGCACGTTTCTACTTTTAAAAAAAGAGATATATTTAATAGTATGTTGATTACGATTTTAATTTGAACTGATTTGTTTGAATTATGAAACGCAAGAAGGCAAGTCTCCTATGCATAGCAATGCAACTGGAACGAATTGCTGCCCCTTTGGCAATATTTTGGTCGATTAGAACAAAACTAAAAATAATACATTCCCTAGGTACGCCGCTTTAAAATATCGTCATCATTTAATTCTCGTCAAGCTTCTTGCATTTTGTTCAAACATCGTTCACAGTGTGGCGCAGTTGACCGTGGGCAGTGTAAACAGTCGTGATCACATTAGCGCCTGCGGAGTTTGCTTAAAAAAATTAAAAGTGTGCGATGATCTTGCGACTTGGAAATGATAGATTGCGCTGCGGAAGTTAACATTGCAAGAATTACGCTTTTCAATGAACACGAATGTCGCACTGTTTGAGTTGCTTGATGCACTGCCTGTGAGTGTTTTAAGTTGTGTGGCTTTTTTTGTAAGATGAAAATGAGAGTAAGTTTTGGAAAAAATCTATATTGCACCAGGACAAACAAACGTATAACTCGCCAACATAAATCATAATAATAATAAACAACACAATTTATAACGCGTGCATATTTCGCGAGTTGGATGCATTGTTCAATCGAGAACTCGGAGTCACGGAGCCAGAGCTCAAAGTTCCGTCAGCCTTGACGGGTGAGAGTCTGAACTGGTGAGAGAATCAACGAGTAAAACACTGAACGGGTGAGAGACTGAATGGGTGAGAGAATGAACGAGTAAAAGACTGAACGGGTGAGAGACTGAATGGGTGAGAGAATTGTGAGGGTCGCTAGCCCCCGAGATCCCTCCCTCGATAATGCTAACGGCCGGGCTAGCATCATCAATCGCCCCCCCGCTGCTATGTTCCTCACCCGTGGCGTGGGAACCATCGCCCGAGGATTCCCCTCCCCCGCGGGTCCGCGTAGCCGGCATGGCTAATTACCGAGTAGTATTCTGCCCCTCCCTACTACGATACCTCCCTGTCCTAATCGCGCGCCTGCAACCCACACGGAGCGAACGTACGCACGCCCACACACACACACCGCTCCGCGCACTCCAACTCTACTCGCGTTATGATCGCGCACCTGTATCGCACACGGGGTGGTCGCACGCACACACACGCAGCTCCCCACGCGACACACTGCTCAACAAGATCACGCGAGACCACGCTTCGCTATTAATGATTTATTATATGCTACCTGCGAATTGATGTTGACTCAGTGAGTCGACGAGGCTGGCCTATTCCACCCAAACCTGTACCTATTCCCTATTTATCGGCTTACGCTACCCTACTTCACCTCCCCACTCACTGTTTGGTGCCCGCGGTGGTTCGCTGCTCCCGGTGCTAACAGCGCACCTCGACACGTCGCACGGACGTCCGGGTCGCTGGCTGGAGCTGCTGCGGGTCCGCTGGCCTGGAGAGAACCGTCCGATTTCCCCTTTGCGCTTCCCATTTATCCTGATTCCCGGACCCCTACCCCCTTCCCACGCACCGTGCGCCTTCGCTATGCTAATTAATCCTTTGTCCGCGCGGCGTGAACTCCAAACAATGGCACGCGCCCCCCTCGCCCGGGCCAGGCAGCTCCGCGGTGCCTTTGTTCCGCTAATCAATGAGCGACCTGCACGGCGCAAATTCCAATCAATCCTTTTCTCACGCAGGCCCCCATCATCGAGGTTCATGCGGCGGTGTCCATCACAAAGGCCCGTCGTGGGAAGCTGTGCATGGCTCCTCGCGCGCCTCCCCTCTCCCAATTATTTATACTAATAGCCTTATCCTTTAACTCCCCTAACAATGGTGCCTGCGCGCTCAAGCGTAATTATCCCAACCCTCCATGACTATGCGCAACAGCTCCTGCGGTCCCGCTATTCGTGCTGTCCCGTCCCTCCCCTGCTTGCCCCGTCGACCCGTGGGGGTGTGTGTGGGGGGAAAATGCACCTCAACCGCGGTGGCCGAATGCCCCATGCCGCGACCACACCATATTACGGCTGGTCGCAGCGCCGCGGCGCAACGTAGCACGGGGGAGGTCGTCCAATTCCCTGATCGCCGGAAACCGTGAGAGTTAACCCCGATAAGGGTTTCTCGGATAAAAACCGGTCGGCCAGGTGACCTCCCCTCGGAGCTCTATGGGGGGGGGGGAATGCGTGCGGGTGTGTTCGTGTGAGGTGAGGGGGACGCGGGGTTGGCTCCGTTGCTTGGTGGTGGCGAAGTCGGGGGTTTGGGCGCCTGCCGAACGGCTTCGTGGCGGCGGCATCACATAGCCCCCCGAGGTGCCAGTCCCCGTCCCGGGTTGACTGGAGCACCTCGCTTGGGCCGCGCCCACGAGGAAACGTTGCGGGGTCCGGGGGATCCGTCCGGACCTGGTGGCTGGCCTCGGGGCGGGTGGTTCCGTCCTCTGTAGCTCCTGCGGCGGTCTCCTCCTCCACTCCAGCGGCTCTCCCCGTCCTCCGGCACCTGTGGGCTGGGGCACAAACTCAGCAGCGGAAGGGTTTAGTGGCCGTCGTCCGCGTCTTCTCCGGACTGGATCGGGGCGTCTCGGGGGCCCGGCGGGGCCCATGTAGTGTGCGAGGCCCCCCAACACGAGGGGTGCGGGTACTCCGGGATTTCGGGGCCTTCGGGTGACGGGGACCTCTCTCGCCGGGGACGCTTTCCACGGTTTTAAGCGGCGGACGTTGACCACCGTCTCTCGATCCCTCTCCCCGCCATAGATTAGTACCGTCCAGGGGGATATCTGCCGCACCACGGTCCAGGGTCCCCGCCAGTAGGTCGTCAGTTTCCCCACCTGCCCGGCCCCGACGCGAGGGGTGTGTAGCCACACCTTAGCACCTGTCAGGAATAAGGGGGGTTCCATGCGGGGTCGGGTGCCCTGTTCCTGCCGCCGATGCGCGGCTTCCCCTTGCGGGTATGCTCGGCCTCGGGCTTCTCGCAGGGTCTCCAACAGGTGTTCCACGGGGCGGCTTCCCTCCTCCGGCTGGGGGGAAGGGACGCCGAATAGCAGATCTGCGGGTAAACGAGACTCACGGCCGAACATCATTAAAAACGGGGTTTGTCCCGTCGACGTGTGTACGGTGGTGGCGTAGGCGAAAAGGGCGTAGGGGAGGTGTTCGTCCCAATCCCGTTGATTTGCGGCCGCCATACGTTTGAGTTTCCCCGCTAGGGTCTGATTCATGCGCTCCACCATACCATTCGCCTGGGGGTGGTACGCTGTGGTTCGGTCCTTCTGGATTCCGAATTCTCGGCACAGTGCCTGGAACAGCTCGGCCTCGAACTCGCTACCCTGGTCGGTGAGGACTCGTTCTGGGATCCCGTGCTTGAGTACGTAATGTTCCACGAATGCCCGGGCCACCACCAAGGCCGTTTTATCAGGGATGGCCACTGCCACGGGGTAGCGGGTGCAATACTCTACGGCGACTAGAATATACCGGTTGCCTCGATGGGATCGTGGGAATGGCCCCTGTAGATCGATCCCGACCAGCTGATTCGTGCGGCTGACGCGGAACGGCCTTAGGGGTACCTGGTATCGTGCCGGTTTCGGCCCGCACTGCTGACAGGCGCGGCAGCCCTGTACCCAGGCCGCCACGTCTTGTGCCAATTTGGGCCAGAGATACTGGCGACGCAGGGTCTCTCGCGTGCGTCGTTCCCCATCGTGGCCCCCGAGTGGGTGGTCATGCACCAGCCGTAGCAGCTGGGGTCGCACCTGGGCAGGAACACAGATGCACCCCGGCTGGCCGGCCTCGGTTAACTCCCGTACCACTCCGTTCTGCACACACAACCGGGCATACAAACCGCTCCAGGGTCCTGGTAGGGCGCTCTTTTCCTCCCGCAGGGCCGCCTCCACTGCCGCCAGATCGGGATCTCGCTGCTGGGTCTGTCTCAGCTGCTCGTCGTTCAGGCCCGGGAAGGCGCAGCCGACGTCCTCCTGGATCCGTCCGATCGGGTCCCGAGCCGCGGGTCCCGCGCTTGCCGGGCGGTCGACGGGATCCTCGGTGCCACCTGTGAGGGCCTCTGTGGCGCACACTGCACTCTCTCTCGCTGGGGGGGGGTCAGTGGCCGCGGCCGCTCGGGGGTCCGTTGCCTGCCGGCAGCGTCCCCCCGTGAAACACGGGCAGGCCTCCTCCGCCCTTGTCTCGGCGTACACCGTGGGTCGCCTCGACAAGGCGTCCGCGTTTGCATGCGTCCGGCCAGCCCGATACTCGATTTGCAGGTTGTACTCCTGCAACTGCGCCAACCACCGGGCCATCTGCCCCCGCGGCTCCTTGAATGTAAGAAGGAACTGCAAAGCATAATGGTCAGTGCGTACGCGACATCTCCTGCCGTACAAATACGGCCGGAACTGTTTGCATGCGAAAATCACGGCGTACAACTCTTGGCGGGTCACGCAATAGTTCAGCTCGGCCCCACTCAAGGTCCGGCTGGCGTACGCGATGACACGTTCTGTCCCATCCTGTACCTGTGACAACACCGCGCCCAGCCCGCTGCTGCAGGCGTCGGTGTCCAAAATAAAATCGGTGGTAAAATCGGGGAAAGCGAGGGTGGGGGCATGGGTGAGGTGGTCTTTGAGAGTGGTGAAGGCCGTCTGGCAGGCCCCCGTCCACTGATAGGGGTGCTTAGGGGAGGTGAGTTGGGTGAGGGGGCGTGCAATCTCGCTGAATCCCTTTACAAATCGACGATAATAGGTGGCGAGCCCCAAAAATGATCTGATCACCGTCAGATTCCTTGGCCGTGGCCACTCCACTACGGCGCGTACCTTCTCCGGATCGGTACGCACGCCTGCCTCGCTGACGCGATGCCCGAGGTACCCCACCTCGCGTTGTGCGATGTAACACTTACGTGGCTTGAGCTTGAGATGAGCCGCTCGCAGTCGCTGGAACACCTCTCGTAGCCTGGACCAATGCTCAGACAAAGATCTACTGAACACGATCACATCGTCCAAGTAAATCAGGCACTGTTCCCATTGCAAACCCCGCATCACCAACTCCATCAGCCGCTGGAACGTCGCGGGTGCATTGGTGAGTCCGAACGGGAGTACTCGAAACTCGAATAGTCCCATCGGGGTAGTGAATGCGGTTTTCGGCCGATCCTCCTCCGCCATCTCCACCTGCCAGTACCCGGATGCGAGATCGAGGGTGGAAAAATATCGCGCTCCGGCGAGGCTGTCAAAAGTGTCGTCGATCCGGGGTATGGGGAAGGCGTCGCCGAGCGTGACTGCGTTCAGTTTACGGTAATCGACGCAGAACCGGGTTGACCCATCCTTTTTCGTTACTAGTACCACTGGGGCTGACCAGGGGCTCGCCGAGGGCTGAATTATGTTATCGCGAAGCATGTCCTCAACCGCCTCTTTGATCTGGGTGCGTTCGGGTGCGCCCACTCGGTATGCAGGGAGTTTGATGGGTCGGGCTGCACCGGTGTCAATTTGGTGCTTAACAAGATCGGTCCGACCCACGTCCGAGTCGTGTTCACTGAATACGTCGGCATACTCCCGCAGTAACTCGCGCAGCCGATCGGCCTTTCCCTTAGGTACATCCGCCCATGGTACATGTAACGCGTCGAGCAGGGGAACGACCTCGGCTCGGGGAGTCGGGCCGACTCGCCAGGCCAGGTCCTGGTCACCCTCAGAACGCCCGGGGTCCTCCGCCCAGAGTGCGAATACCGAGTCGTTAGAGTGGCGTGCGTGCAGGGGGTGTACGGTGGCTATCGGGGTGCGCCGTCGCAGTATCGCTGGGGTATTGTGGGGGTTAAACATCCGCATAAACAATCGGTCCCCATCTGCGTTTACCAACGTGGCGGATCCCACTATCCCATACCGTTTTGCCAACTCCGGGTGAGGAGTTAGCATTACCTCTCCTGATGGTCGGAGCGCGGGGTCGGTGGGGAATGTTGCCACCGGCACCAGCATCTCGGTGAGCGGGCCGATGGTGACTGCCGTCGCCAGGATAGCGGCCACAGGTGCGAAGCGGGGGCGCGTCGGTTCTCGTCCCAAGAACGGTATCCGCTCGCCGTTGCTCTCCATGGTGGCGCATCGCTGGCGGGGTTGCACGTTGAGTCCCAGCCGTTCTAAGAGGTCGGTACCTGCGATACACTCGTGACACAACGCACTCGACACGTAGAACTCCTGGGTGCACACCTGACTGCCTATGCGGACCTCTAGAATGGCTCTCCCCAGCAGCCCCATTCCGGCTCCGCTCGCCGTGTGCAGCGCGCGGTCCGGTGCCTGCAGGTGACGCACGTCGACCCCGATCGCGCTGCAGTGCGCTGCGCTCACGAGCGAGGCCACCGCCCCCGTGTCTAGCAGGATTCGGGTACGCACTCCGTTAACCTCCCCTTCCACCAGCGACGTGGCCCCCGTGATCCCCGCCACCAGCTCCCGTAGCCAGTCGCCAGGAGTCACCGTTTCCGTGGGCGTTGTTGCTGGAACCTGTGTGGAGATCACTCGCTCGCCATTATTCTCATTATCGTCTATTTGTATCGGGACCGCGTCGATTGCACCCCTAGTTGGTCCGCTCACTAGGAGGCGTTGGAGTTTAACCCCCGCGCCTGCCGAGCTCGGGTGATTTCAGGACAGTCTCTCACTAGATGCCCTCGGCGATCGCACATATAACATGCCCGGGGAGGGGGGGCGGTTCCGTAGCGGGTCCCCTGTCCGCTCCCTCTCCCTCCCCCAGTACGCAGTTGCCCCACATCGGACTCTAATTGGGACACCCTCCCGGCTAGTCCCCCTACTGTCGAGCGTAGTTCACCCATCTCAGACTGGAGGGTCTTCACATTTTTATTTGCTTCCTCGCGTACTTGGTGTACCTGGCTAGCAATATCTCCCATGCCGGTCTGTAACCCAGCTACCCACCCCGGAGTTGTTTCGCTGGGTCTCTGGGGCTCCCTTGCCCGTCCCCTTACTGCAATGGCGAGCTCTTCCTCCTCGTCGGAGAGTAGGCTCGCTACGGCGCACTCTCGTCCCCTCCCTCGAGGCTGCGCGCGCTCACCCGAGAGTTTCTCGCATTTGCGCGCGCGCTCGACGAGGGTGTTAAAGGAGAGTCGTGCACCGTCTACATTTGGCTGCCACCACGGGGTGCGTGCCAAATATCGCTGGATTTTACCGGCGGCGAGGCCCTCAATTATTTTTGCCTCGTACTCTGGGTACGCGAGCTGGGTCAACATGCGCACATCCTCGGCGTAATCTCGTAGATCTTCGCCGGGTTGGCGGCGGCGTGCCTCTAAGGCCGTCTGCGCATCCTCCTCGTCATAGGCGCCGAAGCGTCGTTCGAGTTCGCACATTAATTTTTCCCACTGATTTTGTGCGCTTGCGGGCAAAGCTTCCACAAAGTCAGCTGCCCGCCCATCTAAATGTAGCTCTAACTGCTGCAACGCCTCCTCATCTGACCACCCATTAACCTTTTTCGCCCCCCTGATGCTGCGGGCAAACGATTTCCATGTTGGAATTCCTTTGCCCGTAAATGTGCATTTGATTTTAATCTGGGTTGGGGGGCCTCTTTCCCTTGGGGGTGCGGGGGATCGTCCCGTTTCTGACACCAATATGTGAGGGTCGCTAGCCCCCGAGATCCCTCCCTCGATAATGCTAACGGCCGGGCTAGCATCATCAATCGCCCCCCCGCTGCTATGTTCCTCACCCGTGGCGTGGGAACCATCGCCCGAGGATTCCCCTCCCCCGCGGGTCCGCGTAGCCGGCATGGCTAATTACCGAGTAGTATTCTGCCCCTCCCTACTACGATACCTCCCTGTCCTAATCGCGCGCCTGCAACCCACACGGAGCGAACGTACGCACGCCCACACACACACACCGCTCCGCGCACTCCAACTCTACTCGCGTTATGATCGCGCACCTGTATCGCACACGGGGTGGTCGCACGCACACACACGCAGCTCCCCACGCGACACACTGCTCAACAAGATCACGCGAGACCACGCTTCGCTATTAATGATTTATTATATGCTACCTGCGAATTGATGTTGACTCAGTGAGTCGACGAGGCTGGCCTATTCCACCCAAACCTGTACCTATTCCCTATTTATCGGCTTACGCTACCCTACTTCACCTCCCCACTCACTGTTTGGTGCCCGCGGTGGTTCGCTGCTCCCGGTGCTAACAGCGCACCTCGACACGTCGCACGGACGTCCGGGTCGCTGGCTGGAGCTGCTGCGGGTCCGCTGGCCTGGAGAGAACCGTCCGATTTCCCCTTTGCGCTTCCCATTTATCCTGATTCCCGGACCCCTACCCCCTTCCCACGCACCGTGCGCCTTCGCTATGCTAATTAATCCTTTGTCCGCGCGGCGTGAACTCCAAACAATGGCACGCGCCCCCCTCGCCCGGGCCAGGCAGCTCCGCGGTGCCTTTGTTCCGCTAATCAATGAGCGACCTGCACGGCGCAAATTCCAATCAATCCTTTTCTCACGCAGGCCCCCATCATCGAGGTTCATGCGGCGGTGTCCATCACAAAGGCCCGTCGTGGGAAGCTGTGCATGGCTCCTCGCGCGCCTCCCCTCTCCCAATTATTTATACTAATAGCCTTATCCTTAAACTCCCCTAACAATGGTGCCTGCGCGCTCAAGCGTAATTATCCCAACCCTCCATGACTATGCGCAACAGCTCCTGCGGTCCCGCTATTCGTGCTGTCCCGTCCCTCCCCTGCTTGCCCCGTCGACCCGTGGGGGTGTGTGTGGGGGGAAAATGCACCTCAACCGCGGTGGCCGAATGCCCCATGCCGCGACCACACCATATTACGGCTGGTCGCAGCGCCGCGGCGCAACGTAGCACGGGGGAGGTCGTCCAATTCCCTGATCGCCGGAAACCGTGAGAGTTAACCCCGATAAGGGTTTCTCGGATAAAAACCGGTCGGCCAGGTGACCTCCCCTCGGAGCTCTATGGGGGGGGGGAATGCGTGCGGGTGTGTTCGTGTGAGGTGAGGTGAGGGGGACGCGGGGTTGGCTCCGTTGCTTGGTGGTGGCGAAGTCGGGGGTTTGGGCGCCTGCCGAACGGCTTCGTGGCGGCGGCATCACAGAATCAACGAGCAAAAGACTGAACGGGTGAGAGACTGAATGGGTGAGAGAATCAACGAGTAAAAGACTGAACGGGTGAGAGTCTGAACGGGTGAGAGAATCAACGAGCAAAAGACTGAACGGGTGAGAGACTGAATGGGTGAGAGTCTGAACGGGTGAGAGACTGAATGGGCCAGAGACTCAATGAGTGGAACACTGAACCGGGGAGAGACTGAATGGGTGAGTGACTGAATGTGTTAGAGAATGAATGAGTGAGAGACTGAATGAGTGGAACACTGAACGGGTGAGAGACTGAATGGGTCAGAGACTCAATGAGTGGAACACTTAACGAGGGAGAGACTGAATGTGTGAGAGACTGAATGTGTGACAGACTGAATGGATGAGAGACAGAATGAGTGAAAAACTAAATGGGTGACAGACTGAATGGGCGAGAGACTGAATAGGTGAGACCCTGAACTAGGTGAGAGCCTGGACAGGTCCTCTACAATTACTGGGCGTTGACACGTGGGATGAAACTGGAACACTTGGAGAAAAGCCACACGTGTGAGGCAGAAGTGGTTTATCCCATACAGACGGATATGGAAGAGTTCACATTTTTGCTGTGCTTCATTCTCCTGGCACGCCAGGGTATGGCACCTCCTCGACGCAGCATCTGTGTGGTGATCGACCAACCTTCGCTGCCTCCACAGCGATGGATTACAGTCCACATGCATTGCCACCACCGCCCAGGTTAATTTGATGATGACTACTTGGCATGCTGATAATATATTTGCTGTGAAATTTCAAGTGGTTACACATCGATGGGTGTTTTAAAAAGATGGACCCAATTTCAAAGCAGTATATTTCACGATGGCAACACGTTACAATTACACAAAAAGTTACAAACGGTTTAATGGGTTATCAAGTTTTACTAAACATTTTATAAATGCTCTACGTGCCCTCCACCTGTACGGACAACATCGAGACGATAGTTGAATTCGTCCCAAACGCCTCTCAAAGTGCCCTCTTCCACTGAAGTCAACGCTGCCGTGATTCTGTTTTTGAGGTCATCCAGATTAGTCGCTAATGGTGGCACAAAACACGGTCTTTGACGTGTCCCCACAAGAAAAAGTCGCAGGGTGTGGTGATGTCTGGGGATCTTGGGGCCAAGAGTGTAGCGCCAAGTCTTGGGGTCTTGTGCGACCTATCCAACGTTGAGGCAGTGTGTCTTGCGAATGACTGAGGCTAGGGGCTGTTTGTGCGCTGGGAGAGGCATCTTGCAGTAATCAATTGAAACACTATGCCCCGCCCTCTCTATGCCCCGCCCTCTATATGTCCCACACTCTCTATGCCCCGCCCTCTCTATGCCCCGCCCTCTATATGCCCCGCCCTTTCAAGTGGTAAGAGTTTCATTCATGGGCGGTTCGTGTTTGCACAGATATAGCGATTTAAAATCGGGACCATAGTTTTAAAACACCCTGTAACTGGACGATATATAGACTTGCAAAGAATCGGCTTGCAAGAAGGGGTGTATCGACACGTTGACTCATCGCTCATATCAACTCAAACTCAAACACACGCATGAAATGGCAGTTGCGAGAACCAATGTTTTTCATTTATTTATTTGTACATGTTGTTCGAATCAGAATATGTATTTATATTGCAGGAATCCGATGAGCTATAAAGCTCTTTTTTTCCCAGATGTCCAGTTGGGGCGGGTCAAAACGTTACAACAACAAACTGTACAAAACACAACAGGAGAGTAAAGTTTCGGGAAATAACTTAAATACATTTCGGAATACATTTAAACTTTTTTTATCTTACCGGGTAAAGCCCACTGAGCTCTTAGTGTCTATTTTCAAAAGCGACCTGGCCGCAAATGATATCTGAACAAAGTGGCTTATGGCGTGGACATTTTATCCCAGCAAAATAATCTAAATAACCTGCAGCCAGCAAAGCCGTAACCAATAAATTTAATTTTTTTAATCTCGTGACCGTAAATAACGAAAATGTATTGAGTCGCTTGTCTACAGGGCTCAATTGGATTGAATTACTCCACCCCTGCTCGCAAGCTGTTGTGGATTTCCTGCAGCGCCATGTAATCCTGTGCGGTGCATATATCAATATACTTCACCTTCATAAGGTGGTGGCGGACAGTGCCAAGTTTTCCATGTCAAGACAAGCAGCGTGATTAATATATGCAGGTTTTTTTTTTTACATGATCGTACTGTCATCAAATTCTAAAGTAATCTCGGTAAGGAAAGACGTTACATTAATATTTGTTTGGCTTATAAATGTCGCTGACACATCTTTGAACGTGCTGCATTCTTTTGACACGAGCGACTGGCTGGCAGGTGAGACGATAACCCATTTCAGTCATCTATCCGTGGAATTTATTTTATTTTATACCTACGTGACTTTACCGAAAGAACCAAAGAGCATCCGTGGAAACATTATATTTGACATATATATTCGATTTTTTTTTAAAACCTCTGGCGTGGGTTCGATCCTGATCCCGACCCGTTTTTGCATGTTCTCTCTTTCTCTCCCCACGGTCGCGTGAACTTCCCCCCCTGCACATTTAAAAATCAACGTGCGGGTTCGAGTAGTTGGCTGCCATACATGTCCACGTGATAGACCAACTTCGTCGAGTTATCATTTGTGGCCAGGTCGCTTCTAAGAAAGAGCTACACAGCTTAGTGGACCTTACCTGGTGACATAACCACTCACATTGTTTAGTTTTACACTGGGCATGACTTGTGTACGGGTTGTCGCTGGGTTGGCAGGCCAAAGCAAACCACACTCCCTCCAGCCGATTAAGCGCTCTTCCCTGCCCGCGCTTATTCCGTCCGTCAATCTGTGCGGACAGCTACACCGCTCCACAATTTGAGCTCATCGATTTTCATCCGAGTCAATTCCCCGTCCTCTGTTGTTTCCGGGTGAGTGCAAATTAAGGCGCGGTATTTCGTTTGCTAAGCAGTCCTGGTCCACTCGGTGCTGTTGTCGCAGGAGGTCCTTCACGGCGTTCACCTCGCTATTCGTGCTCCTTGCGTGGGGTGGAGTGGTGGTTCAGCGGATAAGCACTCTGCGCCGCCACGAACCCGGAGGCGTGAGTTCGGTTCTAGGCCACGACTAACATCAGTGGCGAGTGATGTCTGAACCGGTGCTGCCCAACTCACCTATCTCCCGCCAGCCACCGTCGCCGACCCGCACTGACCAGTGTGGTGAAGTATGGTCAGAATTCCCCATCACCGACGTGTATGTATGTATGTTGAACTTCTTTCAAAACGTACGTAGTCACCAACCGTGCTAATCGGAGGTGCGTGACACGAATAAACATGCCACCAGTGAGGGGAATGAGAATAGCATGATTGTATTTAAATGTATTTTATTTAGCAAAAATGAATCTGATTCTTGTTTTTAAATGTCCATTTAGCTTCGTGTCCTTTGTTACCACACACTACTTTTGGCACGCAATTGTCGTTATTGTTTTCCTACTGCACTTCGTTTTTGTACTTCAACAAAGGCAGTCCTCTTAATGAGCCGGAAGGTAGTGGCTACGTACGCCCGTAATCCAGCATGGCGAAGCTCGAGAGTCGGTGGATCGCACCGGTATCATGAAACTCCCTGCCAGCGGGCATCGAGGAGGTGCCATATTCTGGCGCATTACAGCAAAAATGTGAACCCCACCTGTTCCGTCTGTATGGGATAGAGCGTTTCCCCCTCGCATGCATGTGTTTTTTTTCCAGGTGCTCCAGTTTTCTTCCATGTGTTGTGTCAACGATTCGGAGACAGAGTTTAGAGGAGGCACCTTCTTTATTAACCACAACTTCCACGGTCTCGTCCACACACTCTCCACAGTCGCTTAGCCTAGCTTGTACACAACACTAGCCATCTAACACTGACGGCGATGACTGAGATAGCCAACTACTATGGGGCCATCCATTTAGTCTGTACGCAAATATGTCAAAACTTGACCCCTCTTCCCCTCCCTGTACGCACGCGTACTTCTTACACCCCCCCCCCCACCACCTGCGTATGTACGCTTGACGCACCCCCCCCCCCCCTTCCAAATCCTATTAAACAGCCGATATTTAATCCACGCAGAAACGATAGTCCACTTCCGGACTATATAACTAATTTGAAGGCCAATGTTGACATATTATTATCGAGGCTTCACCCCCCCCCCCCCACCGTTTCCTATGCATACGTGTATTGTCAGTAGACCCCCCCATACGCAATCGTACACATTTGGGTTAACCCTCCATGCGGACATACTAAATGGATGGCCCCTATCTTTCGTAGGTCAATATCTAGCGGAGATGGCAGAGACGACGGCGATGAGACTACAGCTACAACAAGACGTGTCCACTCCCAGAACCAGCAGCCTCGAGTTCCCACTCTCGGCCCCTTTCATCCTCCCAGCACGGCCTGGCTCCGCCCTGACCACGTCACCCTTCCTGAACCCACTAGCAGGTTCCAGGGGCCTCCAGACGGGGTCCTCCGTGACCCTTCGCCCGAGTTCCTCCCATCTGCCCACACACCGTGCTCACGCTCACCGGCGTGTGTGATGTCTCTCCACCACAGTTGCCGCCATTGTCCACCAGCCGGCGCTATTACACTACACGTGCATTAATTAGCAAATAACACCTTTAATACATAAAGGACTGCAGAGCTTGGGCAATTGTTGGTGCCGCATCATTATGCAGCTGCCTTCCCCGCTTGGCTGTGATTCCTCGCGCCTCTGAGTCGTTATCTCTCTTCGAGAGTGAGCGGATACTGTGTGTGTTGCATAATTTTAATTTAATATTATACTATCCCGAAATTGGAGTTTTCCAGATCTCAAAGAAAACCAGGGATGCGGTGTCTCAACGGAACTTTCACTTTGTTTTAAAATAAAACAACATCTGGAGAGCGGTGACGTGGCTGAGCGGTAGCACATTTGCCACTTGTTGCAGAGGCCCGTGGTTTGGGCACGGCGGCCGCCCTGGTTAACGCTACGGGGGTATCAATCCTGAAAAGGCATGCGCAGTGGAATCTAAAGAAGAGGGCTCCCGAGGGCCACAACATTGAAGTGTATTTGTACAACAAGGTGAGATCTAAAGTGAACCGAAACAGTCTCATTTGCAAGAGTAACCTGGGGAGCAGATGCTCCCCTGGTGGTGGCAAAATCAAGAGATCGGAGAAGAATGGAGAGAAGTATTGGTCTTCCCCCACCTCCCGCCCTCAGTTGAAGTGGGTGACATTTGACTTTGGAATTATACGAATAATCTTAAAATTTGCAGGTAACTTACAGTCATCCATTTAAACGAATTCTCAAATCCCAGTAACGCCCCTCGCTTGGTTTTATAAGGACATTGAGCAAATAAGACGGACGGCATGCACACACAGAGACACGGACAGACAGAGAGCGACAAACAGAGCGAGAGCGATAGAATAATAGAGAGCGAGAGATGGAGATTCCGGTCACCTTGTCTTCACGGGGTCGCAGAACGACGTTTGTTAAACACAAAGCAAACCTTGGCAGCACGGGACAGGTTGCAGTGCTCACGCCCTGCTGATGTTTCATACATCATTGCCTGGACGGGCCTGAGGACAGCGGTCGTAACAGCCGCCACCAAAAGGCGCGGTGATTAATGTCTTCAGTGCCCGCCTGTCTCTCCCATCCATTACAATAAGGAGAAGACGCGGGAAATTAACCTTGCAATAGCTGGGCCTTCCCGATACTCGAGTCCATTGGCAAGCTGGGGTGTGTCAGTCAGACGGAAGTGGCCCACAGCGAGGAGTTAAAAGCGCAGCGGAGGAATTCAGAAAATAAAGTTAAATAAAAAAAATGCGGCAAACCCAACTTGGCTTGGGCTGCAGTCAACTAGCCACTTGTAAACCATCACGCTAACTGTGATCATCCTCGCAGCAGCTTTTGGCTAACCATCGAACAGTGACGGTCACCGCATCGCGCACTTTCAGATGCGCTTTTGTGGCCGTCTGGAATGCTCTTCCTTCTGTTATTAGGAAGCCGGTGGAGTTATGCACTTTCAAATCATCTAGATTGAAAATTATTTGTTTAGAACAGTTTTTTTGTGTTTAGTTTGTTGTCCTTCCCCCGCACCTCTCATTCGCACGGTTGGCTACGTACGGTGCGAAAGAAGTTCAACACACAGACGTACATCTCACCATATGACACTGTTGCAGATTTATTAACCCGCAATGGGCAAGTTGTGAATTCAAATCCATGGTGTCCGATGTTCCACGCGAGAAGCTCCCAAGCACCTGCAGCGAAACGTCAGACATCGTACTGAACAACGTGCGGTACGACCTGGAAACATATCAGAGATATACTGCTTGTGTTTATCGAAAAAGTGTTGTTTATCCTTTGTTAAATATCTTGGAAAAATTTATAGAATGTATTAGATAAACACATATAACCTATAAAAAATACTATCCCACTGAAAATCTTAGGCATGCAGGATGCGTTTGCATCTGTATTATTCTTAAATAAAAAAATGTGGTTTGAATTATAATGAATGGGGTTTTTTATTTGTATAAGTAGAATCATTTCTCTTCTGTATTTGGAAACGCATTTTTTTTCGTCATTATCCATGAAATTCACTATTCACGAGCATCTCCGGAACATGTCCCTCGCGCATAACGAGGGAACATTGTACACATATTATTGTAGCCTACAGCAAATTGGCAGGACCTTATAAACAAACCCAAATTACACAATGGCCATACAAATAAACTATTGATGGGTATTGTGCCACATCTTTGCTGTCAAATCTCCTCAACTTTTTCCTTCTCAACATCTCCCCCATACGTCCTGACCTCCCACCACCCCGCCCTCTCCATGTTTATTTTATCTCCTTCCCTTGCCCGCCACGCCTCTCCAATTTCCTCCTCTGCGTTCCCCCTGCTTCGAGATGCAGTGTCACGCTACGAGATCGGGTTATGCACTTGCCCCTACAGTCTGTTAAGGCTATACGAGGGATCTTTGTTTTTCTTTGTTTATGCCCGAAGAGAGGCTACTTGCCCGTCGAGTTTGGGCGGTAACAGCCTGTGATGGAAAGTTCCTTTTTCATTGCGAGTTTCAAAGGAACGGTGACTTTCATGCGATACAAATTAGGGGAGCGACATTCATGTGTCGTAAAATAACAGAGTCTTGAGTGCAGCGACCGTTTCAGCGTCCACGAAATGGCTTTCCTGGGTGTTTGACTATCTGGCTGGCCCCCGGATCACCAGATGGCTCAGCTCGCAAAATGAATGCTCATAAATGGGCAATGGCAGTGCAAAATGGACGCAAATGTGTGTGTGTGTTTCTAGATTTGAAGCTTTCGTGACTGCAAGGATTCATATTCTTAGGTTTTTTCGGTAAAGTCACGTAGGTAAAAATTTAAAATTAAAATTAATAAAAGTAAAATAAAATAAAAATAAAATCACGACGTTTCGGTGGCAACACAAGCTTCCGTCTTCAGGTGGAACCGTCACAGCACGAGCGATGACACGGCAAGCAAGCCTGAAAATCAGGAGAAGGACACACTAAAATTAAATAACCTAGTAAAATATCGAGACCTAGTGAGAAGAAATACGTAATCAACCAGGCTATGCGTTAATTGTGTGTTGACCGACCCTCTGTGTTGTATTACATTACATTTCGATATTTTACTAGGTTATTTAATTTTAGTGTGTCCTTCTCCTGATTTTCAGGCTTGCTTGCCGTGTCATCGCACTTGCAGCACCACGTTTTGTTGTCCACTCATTGATATGCTAATTTTTTCTCTAACCCCCCTCCCTCTCTCTGCGTCCGCCCTCCTCTGTCTATTTAAGGCCACCCCACAGAGACGACCACCTCTCTCTGTTACCTGTGTTGCTCTCTCTATGTATCTTGGTGATATCTGTCTGCTAATATGTCTGTCTATAGTTTTCTGGTTAGATTTTATGTCGCTATTTCATTATACCTGATGATGATTGCTTGTGTTGTAATTGAAACGTCGTATTCTATTATTTAATTTAATTTATTATTTTATCTTTAGACGTGACTTAACCGAAAGAAACAAATAATAATTCCTGCAGTCACGAAAGTTCTAAAAATTAAGATCGTCACAGCACGCTTGCTGTATCAAGTGAATGAGGCTTGATACAGCGAGCGTGCTGTGACGGTTCCACCTGAAGACGGAAGCTTGTGTTGCCTCCGAAACGTCGTGATTTTTATGTTTTATTTTATTTTACTTTTATTAATTTTAATTTTTTACCTACGTGACTTTACCGGAAAAAAACCTAAGAATATGTGTGTATATGCTTAACAGAAGACAAAGATTGCCCCAGTATTGCCTTAATAGACTGCTGGGGCAAGTGGTGTTGGCGAGCACCTATTGAAGGCCGGCACGGCACACGAGTGGTTGGGTAGTCAACAACCACGCCCGGCCGCCTTTGTCTCCCCAGTGGCGATGTTTACACACCGCACTCGGTGCTTATTTGAGGCTGAGTCGACCTAGGGGAGGCTCATGACCGATTCAGATAATCGTGACCGGTGTTGGCCGTGAGCGGGAATCGAACGCTGGTCGCCGGGTTCATAGGGCAGCGCCGTTAACCACTACACTACCGCTCCCTACACACATACACGTACGTACGAAAGAACGCAAACTCCTTCTAATCTGTGGTGATGCGGGGGGGGGTATCACGGATCCTATCATCTTCGAGGTTATCTACCAATTTACTCCTCTTATCCGCGGGGATTTTTTTTCTTGCAGATAACTTCTTTCGAGTTTCAAACAAGTTGACCGGGATTGGGCAAGGAGACAGCCCACGTTTCACCCAGGCAACCAGAGGGCACAGGCTGAAACATTTACGTGGATGATAAGATTAATTTACCACTTTGCTTCTCTTATCTAAAAAAAAACCCGCGGATAACACTATGTAACACAATTTTTGTTCCTGGGTACGAAGTGTTATTTTTTTTACGACTTAAAACTTTCGTGACTGCAGGAATTAATATTCTTTGGTTCTTTCGGTAAAGTCACGTAGATAGAAAAAAAAGTTAATGAAAATTCAAAAACACTAATGTAGACTGTAGCCTAGTTCTTAATCGGAATTTATTTTATCTCCTTCCCTTGCCCGCCGAGTGAGTGTACTCACTCCGACTAAGAACCAAATAATAGGAACAGGATAATAGGAGAATTCGCAGACCCTACAGCTCCCGCACAATTATCGGTGTCAGGGGTTCGTTTGTACGTCGAACTTCTTTCGCACCGTTCGTAGCCAACCGCGCTAACTGGAGCTGCGGGTGAATAGGGTAGCAGTTGAAAAGAGGTTCTCCATCACGCGCATCGAACATCGAGAGCGAACTTCATTCGCTACCAATGCAAACAACAACAAAAATTCCGGCCACATGAAACTATAAGTGTTGACAAGCCCACGTGACGTACAGGGCACGCATGCAAACAAAGTGAACAAAGGCCGTAAAGAAAAGTTGACGACAGTGGCGACTCTGAGTGACTTTCGGGGCGACCCAGGCGAAGTTCCGATTGTGAATGGATGCAATTTTTTTTGCGTGGCCAGTAATCCAAAATTGGATCGAATGGGATCGTAACAAAGTAAGCGTCCGTTGCGCCAACGTTCCCCATGCACGTGCACGTATACACACAAAGACCTCCTGTATAGCCTTAACCGGCTGTTGGGGCAAGTGCTCTTCGCGAGCACCAATTGAAGGCCGGCACGGCACACGAAATACAGCACACACAGATGAACATATGTGCAGCCAAATACAAACACCAAGCAACTATATGCAGGGATATATGTACACATACACACGTGTGCACATACATGCTCGCAAAAGCCGACTCTTGACACACACCCACATACGAGGATTTATTACAACAGCCATCCCTCCTCACTTAGTTCCTAAAGAGTAGTTTATATATATAAATATACGAAGAGGACTGATTAAAAAATATGAAACTGGCATTCGATTCGATGTAAAGTGTCTCATTAAGCCGCGTCTCAAAGCCTCTCCCCCCCTCCCCCAAACGCCATCTATCCTGCGTGACAAATCCCACCCTCGTACGCGAGTGACCAGCAGCTGTCCCCCCCCCCTGCACTTAACCACATCGCCCTCGCGCATCGCTTCATCCGTAAGCGGGGACCCGCCGAAACACCGCGCGAATTTGCGTCCGCGAGGTGTTTTTTTGTGTCTGTTGGGAAGGCATTTTTCGAGGCCGAACCAACAGCGCACACAACGGGGGGGCCCCCCGTCATCGATTCCCGGCCAAACGCCGCCACCGCCGCCGCATCCGCGTCTCGTCGAGTGCCCGTAGGACACAGAGAGAGAGAGAGGCAGAGAGAGAGAGAAAAGAAAAGTGCCAGAAGCCGTCGTGGGCGAAAGTCTGGCGCCTGGATTTGGTGGGATTTGTTCTGGAAGCGGTTAAAGGATGAGACGGGCACGTTTGAGGGGAGGGGGGGGCTTGAGAAAAAAAGAGAAGAAATGAAGGAATATCAATAACGGTAATAGATTTCTCCTCCCAGCGCAAAAAAAAAATAAGCGCGCGATTTCCTTCTTCATTAGAAAGCTCGTTTGGAAATAATCATGATGAATGGACACGTGGTTCATCCCTTGCTGGCGGGCTTCCGCGAGCCATCTCAGACGCTCGCTCGGCACGTGCTCATCTCTCTCTGCGCCACTCTCAGCGCCGCTGGCTGGGCTGAGCGGGCTGTGGGGGGGGACACTGCTCGTGCTGCATGGACGTTGAGCTTCTTTCGCACCGTACGTGGCCAAGCAGTGCCCATCGGAGGTGCGGGGAGGAGGACTCCAAACTAAAGGCACCAAAACAATTTCTACCTGGGCTGGTCACTTGTGAAGTGGACCACATCGCATGCATTCTCAAGTTTCGTTTCGCCCTTTGTATCAAGAAAAGTTTGCATCTTCTTTCATCGTCTTTAAAATTGTGCACAGGCGTCCGCCTTTGCATAACCCTGCCATCATATATTTGCGTGTGTAAATATTGCCTTCCATCCAGCAGTGGATTTACCAAGGATGGTTGATTTTTTGTATTCTTCTCTGCATTCCTAACAGGAACAAGCTTAATTTACAAACGTAAAAATCATCAGACGTTTTATTACATTTTAATTCAGATTGTCATCGAGGAATTGTTGCCATTTTTTAAAATTAATATTACTCGAAACATCACTTTGTAAGGCAGTCCCCGTCCTCAGCAACTACTAACTCATGCCAATGCTGGCATACGGGCCTTCTACTGGAGGGAAGTTCCAGAGAGTACCTTCTCGAAATATATGTTGACCTGCTCTTTCACACCGGCCACATCTCGGAGAGAGGTGTGAAGCTGCCCTCACTTTAATCTCGTCACTGCTGCGCGGACAGAGGCGCAGGGAATTAGGAAACTTTCTGAAGTTCCGTGCCTGAAGATAAATCGTGCGACCGCTGAACTGGTCGTCTGGTGTGCTCACGACCACACCACGGCGACATTCCCACACGTACAATGTTGATGTACAGTTGTGATTAAACATTGCTAAAGTTCTCTCAGAATTAATGTGTGCTCGATGAGTATCACTCTGCTGCATTTCCACTGCAGGGACGGGATTGTCAAATGGGAATGAACATCGCCCAGTGACAACTGAGCTTGTGGACACTTTGAAGTTGTTGCGGTGTAAATTTCGATTTAAAGCTTTCGTGACCGTAGGGATTCATATTCTTGGTTCTTTCGGTAAACTCATGTAGAAGGGAAGTAATTAAATAATAAAAATAAAACATAATTAAATAAAATTCTCACGACGTTTCGGCCAGAACGCCAGCGAGGACGGCTGCTTGCGTTGTGTCCGAAACGTCGTGAGAATTTTATTTCATTCTGTTTTATTTTTATAATTTTATTGTTGCGGTATGTTAATCTGCTACCCAGCAGACAGCTTTGTACGTCGAATATTTAATCTTTACAAAGGGGTGCTTTAAACAAAAAACCGATGATGGCTATTCACGACCAGTGATTTAAAGTGTCTTTAATAATTAATACATTAGTTAAGCAAAGAGAAGAGAGCGGGCAGCAGAGAGAAAGAGAGAGACACGCACACGCACACACAAAAAAAGAGCCGCCCGTCGTGTTGCTCGTTGGTATTTAAGCACGAGAATGTAAGTAGTCACCGAGACATCGGCCTTGGCTCTCGTTAAAGCCAGGCTCGGGCGCCACGGGGACAGTTCGGAGTGGCCCAGGGGCTGGCGATGTCGCGGGGGGTTAATGCCACCGGTGCCTCCAGCGCCGAACGACGGCAGACGTGAAACTCGGCGCGTCAGGATGAAGATGCCCGTGGCTTACCGGGCGCATTAGCCCTTTCACCCGCGGCGGTCCGAACGCGGGGCTGCAGCTGCATTATGAGAATGTAATTGTTTCTGCTAAAGATTTTCTCAAAGGGGTTCGCATCCCCCCCAAATAAGCGTTTCATCCCGACATGTGTTATTTAATGCGTTGTTTAGGGGACGGAACGCGGCTGCCTAGAAATGGTTGCGCTGTGCGTGTGTGTGCTGTGTGTACGTGTCTGTGTCTGTGCGTGTGAGCTGTGTGTACGTGTCTGTGTGTGTGTGTGAGCTGTGTGTCTGTGTCTGTGCGTGTGAGCTGTGTGTGTGTGTCTGTGCGTGTTAGAAGTGTGTACGTGTCTGTGTGTGAGCTGTGTGTACGTGTCTGTGCATGTGTGAGCTGTGTGTACGTGTCTGTGTGTGTGTGTGAGCTGTGTGTCTGTGTCTGTGCGTGTGAGCTGTGTGTGTGTGTGTGTCTGTGCGTGTTAGAAGTGTGTACGTGTCTGTGTGTGAGCTGTGTGTACGTGTCTGTGCGTGTGAGCTGTGTGTACGTGTCTGTGTGCATATGGAAATGTGGAATTTCCACGACATGCTTAAGACGGCCAATGCTGGTTTAAGAAGGGGGGACACGGTGTGACTTGACATTCGTCAATTTGGGGGATATTAAGAACAGTAAGGGGACTTGGGCAAGATGAATTGTCGTGAGAATGGATGATGGCTAATGGTAATAGACATCTGTGAAAAAGAGCTTTACAGCTCATCGGATTCCTCCAGTATAAATAGCTGTTTTGACTCTGATAATGATCAATAATGGAGTGGCAGCCAAGGAATGGGAAATGTTCAGGTGCAGATGGAGAAATTAAATCAGTTTCTTGTGCAGATGCTCGGTCAGAGGGTTCCAGCAACCGAAGTAACAAGTCAAGCCATTTTATTTTTTGAGTTCCGTAAAAAAAAACGAACCTTAACATTTAAAGAGCCGCAACTCACGTGGTGCACACGAGACGGTGGTGAGACCTTAATACATGACGTCACGAAGCAGCCGCTGAAGACCCACCACGTGCGCCCCCGGAGCCTGCAGGTTGGCGACCCCCGTGCTCTCGGCGGGTCGTCACATCACAGCACCGTGAGAATCATGGACATGTAATGACTTCAGAGACACGGACTGCAGAGGGTTTTTTTTTATTTTATTGCGATCTCTTCACAGCGTCGACTCGATGGCGCAGAGACGACTTGAGGACATAGCGAAGACTGACGATATAGCGACAACAGTGACGATAGCGACGATAGCGACGACCCCGACCTCCACGGCAGCCCAGAACCCCGCTTCTCCGCCCATCCTTTTATCCTCCAGCGTGGCCATGGCTCCGCCCCCAGGCCACGCCCCTCTTCTTGAACTCCCTCGCAGATTCCAGAAGCCTCTAGATCGTCCCCCTCTTAGTTCCCTGGCCTGGTTATTCCCCGTTACGGTCGCTAGGCGTATATACTGTTTCTGTTGTGATCCTATTGCGTTTCCACACCCGTAGTTACCACTCGTGGCCGCTAGTCCACACACTGTCTCTACATATAGACCACGACTCGGGTTCGCGGCCTTCGGGCGATGGAAAACTGTGCACGTTACAAATTACCATTATTATTATTAGTAAGTGGGAAAATGTGTACATAGACTATATGTAAAGTATGTTTGCATAGAGCACAGTTTGTACTAAAGCACAATTCATATTGGGTCTCCATTTACGCGCATTATAAACAAACGCTAAAAAAGAAAAGAAAAACAATTCCATTGAATGTAAGGAAGATAATCAGTGCGGGAATGGCAGCACATACGGATCGAACGCATTCACATTCAGGTTGTCCAAGCAGTGGACGCAGTTCATTTTCGAACACTGATTGCAAGGACACAGTAGTCTAATAGTAATAGAGGCGCGACATCGTTCCCGATGTGTTGATGCGTCGTGAATTAAATAACTTTCTCTCTGAGTCACGTGTTGTTGTGAACTTTGGGTGTATAGTCGTGCTTGTGTTTTGTGATGCACGCAGAATCAGGAGTGCCTGTGGGTTTTCGTGCGCCAGTGACATATCTTTCTATTTAATGCTTTCGTGACTGCAGGGATTCATCTTCTTGGTTCTTTCGGTAAAGTCATCACGTAGAAGGGAAATAATAAAATAATAAAACATAATTATATTATTTTACTATGTTTTATTTGTATGTTTTATTTTTATTATTGTATTATTTCCCTTCTACGTGACTTTACCGAAAGAACCAAGAAAAAAAAAAGTGACTTATCTATTACAGGAATTCAACTGTTTTTATTTTTACCACTGAGCTACGTAGCCCATTTTTCAGAAGCGACTTGGATGCAAATGGTAGCTCAACGATGTGGCTTATCGTGTGGAAATGTACAGCAGCCAAATACTCAGGATGCATGTTTATAAATGGGAAGGGAAGAACCGGAGGACACGGATGAAAAATCCACGCGATCACGGGGAGAACACGCAAACTATAAATATACAGCAGGCGTCATGTCGGGATTGAACCCACGGCCTTCATGTATACCAGGCGAGGTAGTTAACATCTTGCCACCGTAGCGCTCTATGAGACGTGTATGAATCGAAAATTAATCTCACGCACACAACTCAATGGACGATTTTTGTTGACGGGGGCTCATTTGTGTCCCGAGTGTAGGATTCGATCTTATCTTGGTGATTCTACGTTGACAGCGATGGGTACACAAGCCATAATAACAAACAAAAAACTCAACACATTCGTAAATATAAAAAATATAATAGCCAATGTTTCGGGTAATGACCCGAATTCATAGGCGGAAGTATCAAAACAACTCTTCAAATGCACTACGCTCGTTTGAATTGACAATCATCGTTTCATACGTAGGCTCTCACGACCAGTTTTGGCACCAACATGCGTCAAAACTCTCTTTGGGCTTTTAAACAATCCTCCTCTTTTGCTGATAAACCAACAATTGGCACATTTTTGCCCATGACGTGCCAACTAGATTTGATTGACTCTGTAAGGTGGTGATGCAGGGTTACAATAAAACGAAATATACATTATACTTACACAAGGAGGTAATCCATAAAAACAAAAACTAATAAAAAATAATGGATATGGGAAATTATGAAATTAAATCGCCAGTTTTTGGCCCTGATGGCATTGCAAGCTTTGACTGGAAAAAAAAGGAAAGTAGAGCTGCAGGTTTCGTTGAAGCCACCTTGGACACCTGCAATTTGTCACGTGGACCCTGCACACTATGATTCTCTATTCTGTCAAACGGGTCCACCGGCCACCTTAACCATCTATTTGTCTACCTTGAAGATTACACCCTTGATCTAAAAGCGTTCCTCTTCATTTCTACTTTGACATTCTTTCAAATCACGAGACCTTACAACGTTGATTTATCGCCGACGGTCGAGAGAAGGGGAACCTTCAAAACTCAACGCACCAGGGACTTTAATGATGACCAAGCGGAAATTGAAATTTAATGGTACTTACACGTTGGCAATCTCTATAGCTGGTTAATTTAACCCACTTAAATTTTGTTCAAATTCTTGTTGAATTGATGGATTGGTCACGCGGCATCGTGCGTTATATATCAATTTGTTGTTTTAACGCGAGTAAGAAATAATGATAAACGCCGGGCCACCGTACAATCAAACACGGCTTCAACATTACCAGGTGATGGGAGATTTACCTATCAGCGCAAAGTGACCTTCACGGACATATGCAAAATTGAGCGACACATTAACCGAACCCGCCTTTGTTCTGTGGGCACTTTATTAGCGCGGGCGATTTATCGCGCACACACACACACACAAAAAATCCCGACGTGGTGAGAACATTAACTCTTTAACCGGTCCCTCCCAAGCGCAGCCACGAAATGGACATTACGTCCAGCCGGGTTCAGGCCAATGTTTTCCTTGCCGCTGTTAACGCGGCACGCGCGTTGCCAAACGCGGCCCCGTTCACTTGGGAATTACCGAGCACGAGTTGTCCCCACGGGGTGTCCGTGATATTCGGCCTCGCAAAGTACCGTGAGCGCCTTTGTTCGGCCACGGTTGGAACGGCAGCGGTTTTCCGTGGGCGAGAGAGTTAAAGGCGCTTTTCTCAGGTGAGGACGCTCTGACAATGACCCGGGAGGATTCATTGTTTGGAAGGGAAAAACTGAATTTAAAGAGATGATTTTGAAGCAAGTGATGTATCCACGGCGGACTCGGCCTGATGCTCGTGCCCTACATTTAATAACAGACATGACCCCCCCCCCACTCAAACTGATGTAGTATTAGAAGTATTGTCTCGGTTTTTTGTTGTTGCGGCCTGCAGTGATTCGCGCTTTTGACGAATTGTCTGACAAATGGCTAAAGGGGCGTGCACGATGAACAAAGGACTCTTCTCACTAGGTCCCGATGAAGGAACTCCAAGCTCTTTCAAGTCGCACGGAGCCTGAATCTAGGCTGTTATAGTTTTCAAGGAGGGGTAGCAGGGGGAGGGCAGTGGGCTCCTCTTTCTATTTTGTTAATTTGGCCGATGCCAAAGACTCCACGGGCTATTCACCGCAAATATTTAAATTCTACTCTTTGGTTCTTTCAGTAAAGTCACGTAGAAAGAAAATAAATTAAATAATAGAATACGACTTTTCGATGGCAACACAAGCAGCCGTCTTTAGGTAGAACTAAATTTGAGAAAGAGACAAAATACAGACACGGAGACACACAGACAGACACACAAGCAGAGAGAGACAACACAGTGACACACAGAGAGAGACGCACAACATAGACACACACAGAGACACACAACATAGACACACAGAGAGAGACACACAGACACAGAGAGAAACACAATATAGACACACAGAGACAACAGAGAGACAACACAGAGACACAGAGAGAGAGACACACAACATAGACACACAGACAGACACACAAGCAGAGATAGATACACACAGATACACACAGAGAGAGACACACACAGAGACACACATAGAGAGAGACACACAACATAGACACACAGACTGACACACAAGCAGAGGGAGACAACACAGAGACACACAGAGAGAGACACACAACATAGACACACAGACAGACACACAAGCAGAGAGAGACTCACACAGAGACACACAGAGAGAGACAACACACAGAGACACATAGAGAGAGACACACAACATAGACACACAGACAGACACACAAGCAGAGAGAGACAACACAGAGACACAGAGAAAGAGACACACAACGAACTAGAATTGCAATTCTAGTAGTTTCTCAAAGTGATGTGCGATTCTGAAGGCCAATTCGAAAGTACGGCGAACAAAGCACAGTGACGCTGTAGCTTTCATAATTCAGTTTAACGCGTACAAGGCTTTCGCGACCAATATTATTCATAATAGAGTTTTTTTGGGGGAGGGTAAGATCGCGTAAATATAAATGTGTCGTTAAACCCACCACCACCCGACACAGCGAATTAGTAATGTTTGTCACTTAAACGAAACGTTCGAATTAGTTACTACTTCACTTGTAGGATTTATAGGATTTCTCATTGAACAGTATTATTAAGAATGACTGTGTACAGTATATATATAAACTTGATTTGAAGCTTTCGTGACTGCAGGAATCTATACTCTTTGGTTCTTTCGGTAAAGTCACGTAGGTAGAAAAAATTATAATAAAAGATCACGACGTTTCGATCGCAACACAAGCGGTCGTCCTCAGGCGGAAAAGCAAAAAAAATATCCAGCAGTCGAACTGCTGGATTATTATTATTTTCGATCGAAACGTCGCGATTTTTTATGATTTTTTATACATACGTGACTTTTACCGAAAGAACCAAAGAGTATAGTATATATTTGGGGGCCCTCGAAATACAAGGTTCCTGGGATGTATCCCATAAAGCTCCGTCCTCGCATGAATCTGGGTCTGAGCCTCCCAACAAACAGTACCCACACTTTTTTCCCTGCCACAATGCCGCCCCTGCCAACCGACCTCCTGCAGTTCAACCCTGTTGCCACAGGGTGGTGAGAGGCAATGGTGGCGGACGCTGAGTGCCCTGACAACCCCAGTGCGGCATCGCGTTTTGTTTATAAATCTGCGTAGGGTGTGTCAAATAGCGGCCCCCTTTTCTCAATTCACCGCAGAGTGCAAATCCTCCCAGCCTGTCGCTTGTTGGACCATACGTCACTTACATTTAATCAGCGCAAGGTCGAACAATGAGATGGCCCCAGGACCCGTTCAGATAATCGCTCGCTCAACCGATGCGGGCTGTGGCCGGGAATCGAACTTGGGTCAAGGGGTTCGTATCCCGGCGTGCTGTAACCATCACAACAGGGCAGCATGCGTTGCACGTGGACGTCTATCACGCGAGGTCAACAATACGCGATTACTTCCAAGTGCAGAGAGGTGGCTTTCAATAAAGCATGCGTTCTAAAAAATAAACTTGTGCAGCTGGAGACTGATCAACAGCTGCTAGACGAACACGAAAGACAAGATGGCATCAATCGGAATATGTATTTATACTGAAGGAATCCGAGAAGCTATCAAGCTCTTTTTCACAGATGTCCAGTAAGAACGTCACAACAACAAACGGTGCAAAACACGAAAGTTGTGCAAAGTACAAGAAAGGTCGACAAATCACCAATTAAACCATCCCCGTCCTACCAGGAAAAGTCCACTGAAGTTATTCATCACAAAAGGAGGAGGGCACTGCATGCTGGTTTCCTATTTGAAAGCCCCCCCCCCAACCTTGTCCGTCTCTGAGTTAAGGAAGTAGACACCAGTGATGTAGAGTCTATTGAAACTCACGGCATAGATAGGGTTCAACATATAAGACGTTGGTAAGTGTCATTGGAACTTCGAATTGTGTCTATACTGGTGTCAATTTCCAATACATGCCCTCTGCATGTACCTGAATCGTTTATTCAATAAACTTCTTTTGGAATAAAAAAAATTGTGCCGTGTCGTACTATCGCGTGACGTTAACACTTTCCGGTTCCGAGATGTACTGCGAGTTGCAGGGTGGGTACCGTTCACCGCTGAATCTCGTAACACGCAAGCGGTTCGCGGTAATTTTATTTCGAGAGGCATAGCGCCGCTGTTTTTAAAGAAATTGTAATCACCGCAGAGAACTGTAGCGACACGACCGCACTCTACGATAGCTGGCGCCAAACTGTGCCACACGCCCTGCCGCATGTTTTTTTTACTTCCGATTCCGCTCCGATGACGTAGACCTACAGATGACGTACACATTCGATGCACTGGTGGAATTTGCACATTCCTATTCCCAGGGATTACTTCTCTCTATGGTAACGAAAAAAAGTACCGTTGACTTCACAATGGCAGCGTGTGTGAAAAAAAATCAATGCACCGCTGTATATTGGAGATTAATAACAATATTATGCAAATAAGTAGGAATTTGTAATGTGGTTTCACAAAAACATCACATTTAAGAATGTTACCACTCAACTAGCTTTAAAAAGAAAACCCGTCCCTTGCATAACTACAGTCGTTTTTTGGCTTATCTTGCAGAAATGGAACAGGTAATGAATCTCAATAGGCCTTCAATTGGTTATATAGAGGACATCAATCATCGATTTAATATATTTTATTATTATTGTTATGATTACTCTTACAAATTTCATTAACCTACAGCAATAAAAATACACAGCATATTGATTCTCACACAGATTGGCAATATTACTTAGTAAATACCGCGTACGAAAAATAAATATATCCAGTTACACGGGCGGAATAAAAATGAAGTGAAAAGTTTTAGGGTGTGCAAAAATTACGAATACAACTAAAGCATACTTACTGTACGACATAATTGTATCACAGTCATAGTGAGAATGTAAGTTTTGCAAGTAAGTTGTACATTAGGATAATACCAATCATAGAATTGTAATTTAAATCCCTTGAGTCAACCCACGGCTAGATGAATGCCTCTCCATGCCGTGTCGGCTGTGGAGATTGTTTGACCATACCTCACCGCACTGGTACATCATTCAAGACCCAAGAAGTCGCAAACCTCCTGCCTTTGACTTTCCTCAAAGGCATTGCTGCGACCATCAACCGCATCACCATACCACCAGGCCGATGCTCACATCTCCTTCATGAATGAAACATCAAATACAAGTCACAGTGGTGCGATTGTGGCCATACCACCCAAACTGTGGATAGTAAAACCATTATCGCCTGTGCTCCTTCAATGGAGAAATAACACAAAACCACACGAACTATCATCTCCTTTGTAGCTAGCAGCAGACCTTGACATTGGCACTGAGCTCCTGAAAATATTTGCCATACGCACAAATGGGATGGAACCACACTGGTGAGTGTCAGTTGGTGAAGGTGGGTAGAGGCCCAAGACTGGTTAAAATATCGCCGGTGTCAGCCATAGCCAGCAAATCGAACTCGGGTCACAGACGAGTAAGTAAAATGTGTGTGCATGTATGTTGAACTTCTTTCGCACCGTCTGTAGCTAACCGCGCTCATCGGAGGTGCGGGGGGAAAGACAACAAAACTAAAACACCAAAGGCAGTTTTAAATAAATGAGTTTTCAATCTGGATGATTTAAATGTGCACAGCTTCAGTGGCTTACCTAATATCAGAAAGAAGAACGTTCCAGACGGCCGCAGAAGCGCATCTGAAAGCACGCGATGCAGTGACCGCCTTTGTTCGATGGCCAGCCAAAAGCCACCGCTGCGAGGATGATTATTGTACGAGGGACTCAAACAAGTTATTGGCCTCACATGAAAAGCAACGAGGCTGTGCTCTTTTTCGACACAGTCCCTTTGGAGTGCATTGCACTTGGTTCGTCCATGTTTCGAGGGCTTAATTTGCGGCTGGAAGAAGTCTCAATCGTCGCTCCTCAAGCAGCTCGCCCATCGCACGCCCCGCTTAATGTCCTCGAGGAAATTGGTTTCGCCACAAGTGACCCTTCAACTGTGCGAAACGTGAAGAGTGACCGGGAGCCAAATACATCCCAACATGTCGTTAACACCTTCACAATGGCCGTCCGTTTCTGGCCCCTTAGCGCGTTTGATCCTTAAGGGCCTGTAGCTCAGCGGTGGTGATTTTAAATCTGGGGAGCTGTGCATTTTCTCAGACTTTTCTCTCGCATATTTAATTTCAGTACACAAACGATATTATTTCAAAACAAACAAAAAAACGTACGGAATTAAGTTCCATGTGATATTTGGAAAAAACGTCCTGAAAAAAAATGTGATTTTAAGTGAACATTTGCTCTGTTGTATCACTTTTCCCTCTACGCTAGTAAACACAGTTGTTCCGGGAACACGACCAGCGTTGAGTGTTGGGGTCACGCAGAGGTCAAGGAACCACGCCCAGATAAATAATTAAAGAAGTGCGCTGGCAAAGAAGGCACCAAGAAGGGGGAAAGGAGATTGGGAGAAAATACCAAAAAAAAAACACAATTTCGTGTGACAGAGGAGAGGAGGAGAGACGGTTTATGGGGTCATCCTCGCAGCAGCGGCTTTGGCTGAGCCATCGAACAAAGGAGGTCACCGCGTCGCACGCTTTCAGATGCCCTTCTGCGGCCTTCTGGAACGTTATTCCTTCCCATATGAGGAAGCCACTGGCGCTATGCACATTTTTACGCGTTTATGTGATTTCAATAGGAGCCCGGTACAGAGCATAAACCGCGATGTAGGGATGGGGTTTGAAAACTCCACAGCCCTGAGTCCCAACACTGTGCACCTTTTGACCAATGCACTTAACAACCTAGATTCAAAACGAATTTCTTCACAACTGCTGTTTTGTATTTAGTTTGTTGTCCTTCCCGCGCACCTGCAAATAGCACGGTTGGCTTCTTACGGTGTGAAAAAAGTTCAACATACATGATACATACATGCTGACGATTCCATGCACACAGCTTTTGCTGTGAGTGTGAATACACGTGTTCCTTCGTGAGTATACAACGAAGTGGAACCACTAAACCAATGATTAAATAATATAATATTAATTTGTAACGCACCGAAATAGTGTTCGCTCGCTCTTGCAGAGAGAGAACGACTCAGAGGCGCGAGCAGGAACCACAGATGAACAGAAAGGCAGCGGGCACACGATGACCTGCCGCTGCCAACAATTAATTCTAGATTTGAAGCTTTCGTGACTGCAAGGAATCATATTCTTAGGTTTTTTTGGTAAAGTCACGTAGGTAAAATTAATAAAAAAAAAATAATCACGACGTTTCGGAGGCAACACAAGCTTCCGTCTTCAGGTGGAACCGTCACAGCACGATAGCTGTATCAAGCTGCCAACAATTACCCAAGCTCTGCGATCCTCGCTATATGAAGGACCAAACCCACACGCGCGAGGGGGAAACACTCTATCGCATACAGAAGGAACGGGAGGAGTCCACACTGTTGCTGTATTGCCTTCTGGCAAGCCAGGGGGACGACACCTCCTCGCCTACGGGAATGGAGATTTGGCAACATTTGTGTGAACCACCAACTCCTCGCCTCCACAGTGCCCCACTGCCGAGCACATTAACAGCATCATGAACCCGGCCTGGCGCTTGACTTTTTTTGCATTTCCATATCATATTACGTTAGGAGAAACAGGTTTTGCTGACTGGCTGGCTGGCTGGCGTGCCGGTGACGTCACCGCGCCTATCTACGTGGTAAACGTCACCTGCATCCAGAAGCGTTGAGCGTGGTGGATTGAAAACTAATTTCTTTGGAGTTGTGGTTTGGCTACGTGGCGGTGACAAAGAAGTTCAACACGCGCACGCCACCCCTTCCCACCGCCCTCACAAATACGAGCGCCGTGCCAGCTTGCGCAGAAATCATCCAGTAGATGGGATGCTGCCACGGTGTAAACGGTCAGCGCACTGCAAATGCGGAAAGTCGTTCTCCAGCAGCATGGATGAGTGCACCAGAATTGGTTAAAACTTAACACGACATTTTAATTTATTTTACCAGGTGAGGCCCACTGAGCGATGTAATTTTTTTTTTAGAAACCGACCTGACCACAAATGACAGCTCACCGAAGTGGTTTATCAAATTTTGTTTTATTTAAAGCAGCTAAATAATCTAAATATTCTAAACGCGTGTTTTTAAGTCGACTTGATCTCAAATGAATATCTGGTCTGAGCCACACCCGCCACCTCTTTGTGCTGTGTCAATATTAATAAGCAACTGCGAACGGCACTTAACTTCCTGACAATACGAATGAGGCACCGCAATCGGAGTGCCGTGCAAGTTTAAAAATAAAGATGCGTAGCGTCAATTGAAAACTCGCATTACCCATGAATAGAAAATAGGCATTCGGTTCATCTTGATTTGAAGCTATCGTGACTGCAGGAATCCATACTCTTTGGTTCTTTCAGTAAAGTCACGTGGGTATAAAATTAAATAAATCACGACGTTTCGGGCGCAACACAAGCGTCCTTCATCATGTGGGAAAGCATGCTTGTGTTGCGCCCGAAACGTCGTGATTTATTTTATTTTATACCTACATTCAGTTAATGTTTCGCTCACGAAGGAAGCCCATTTGCCATTTATTTTTATTCATAATTTGTAATACGTAACATTCTGTTGTATGCGGCGACGATTTATTTGGTGGACTGATACGTGACAGATTAAACAGGGAATCTTTTACACACACACACACGCGCGCTCCTCAAGCACAACGACACAGACCATCACAAACAGCTACACAGACAGCCTTTGCAGCAAATTCTGTCACCGAGCACTGTGTTAATGCGACCGCGTGCATGCTCCTCACACGTGTAAAGACAAAGACGAGCTCTACATGCTGCACCGGTCGCCGTCACAAAGTGCTGTTCGCGAGCACCTATTAAAGTCGGAATGGTACACGGCGGTGAGTGGTGCTGATGTCTCATTCACGGCTGAGACGACGTAGGGGAGGGGGCACCAGGACTGGTACAGAGATTCGTCATTGGCGTTGACTGTGAGCAGGGATCGAACTCCGACTGCCGGGTTCGTAGCACAGCACGTACCAAATGCACGGTTGGGTGGCGTGCGGTGCGAAAGAAGTTCGGCATGCAGACACGCAGCGCGTTAGGCTCGCCACCACCGCTCCCCACAATACAAACATGAAGACAAAGATCCCCCGTATAACCTTCACAGGCGGTAGGGGCAAGTGCTGTTAGCGAGCACCTATAAAGGCCGGCACGGCACACGAGGGGGTGGGTGGCCAGCACCACGCCGGGCCGCCTTTGTCTCCCCAGTGGCGATGTTTACACACCGCACCAAGTATTCATTTGAGGCTGAGTCGACCTAGGGGAGACCCATGACCAGTTCAGATAATGATCCCTGACGTTGGCCATGAGCAGGAATCGACCTCGGCTCGCCAGGTTCGTAGCGCAGCGCGATAACCGCTACACTACCGCTCCCCACACACTACAAACACACACACACACTCGCACACAGAGACACCTATTAAGTACGTGAAATGAACCGAACTCCTCCCAAGCACGCATTGCCTGGGGATTCTCACAGCCCCCCCACCCCCCCCCCTCTTGCCTCACCGCAGCTGCGATCGCTCTCACCTCACCCTCCGCCCCGCCAACATAACGGGCAGCAGAGCAATCATGCATCACCATACACTCCAGCGGCCTCCTCCTCCTCCTCCTCTCGCAGTCCCCGCCGCTGTGGCAAAAAAAAAATAAAGGCCCAATCAGCGCGTAATTGTTACTGATCTCTCTATCGCCGTAAAAAGTTATTGACCGACAGGGATGAGAGGAGAGAGGTCAGCTGGCAAAAAGCAGGGAGATGTGGGTTTGTGCTCTCCATCCCATTTCCGACACCTCCCCCCCCTCTCTCCAACCGCATCCCCAAGCCCTACACACCCCCCCCCCCCCACACACTCCACTTTTTCCTCCAAGCCCAATTTTCATTGGGAAATTTGTCCGGGCCATCCTTGCGCAACATCCATCGCCCCAGCTGCAGCAGCTGCAACGGCGGCAGGAGCTTCAGCAGCAGCAACGGAAGCGTTGAACCGAACGCTGCCCGTCCAGCCGAAGATTCGCTCGGCAAACGTGCGGGGTATAAGTGCGATTTGCTTATCGCGGAGTCTGGCGAGATTGTGAGAAAACAAAGACACAAAGATACAACGCATCGATGTGCCTCCAGGAGGCATTCAATGAATATCTCAATTCTACAAATCTTGCCATTAGCATGCCTCACGTCAACCCCAGTGCCGGATTAAGCTGGTGCGTGGCCTGTAGCATATGTTATAAAGGGGCCCTAAAAATACAATAAAAATACGTAAATATTAAAACACAAATTTTGTACTTGCATAGTAAAGTAATTGTATTTTTTCATTTGCTATACAGCCAGATAATACGACAAATCGCTAACCTCAAACACCCAGTCGTTCATAAAAGTTGAAGGCAGTATAGTGCTATAGTAATAGAGCAAGTGCAGAATCACTGAACCGGAATTGATAGCTTGAGAGCACTTAGCACGGGGCCCTTGAAAGTGCGGGGCCTGTAGCATTTGTAGCTAATTCTAGATTTGAAGTTTTCGTGACTGCAAGGATCCATACTCTTTGGTTCTTTCGGTAAAGTCACGTAGATGGAAAAAAGAAAATGAAAATTATTAAATTAAATCACGACGTTTCGGAGGCAACACAAGCTTCTGTCATCATCAGTTCCACCTGATGACGGAAGCTTGTGTTGCCTCCGAAACGTCGTAATTTAATTTAATTATTTTCATTTTATTATTTTTTTACTTGTAGTTTTTCATCAACGTGACTTTACCGAAAAAACCAAATAGCATATGTAGCTACTTTTGCTACTGGGATAATCCTGCACTGGTTAGCCCCTTCTTCTTTTGCAGCCAATTCTCATTCAGCTCGATGACGAGATGACTGGTAGATCTATTGAATTTGCACTATTTACTTACATCCCACTTTTGGCGATCCGCTGCTGCATGAAAGTGTCCCCACGTGGTTTCAGTCTTTGGGGCCGTTTGACCATGCGTCACCAACCGGTTAGTCAGTGCGGGTTGGTGAATGTATGGAGTACATTACTGGTTGAGATACCACTCCGCTACTCAGTGCAGCATTGGATGGGACTCAAACTCAGGTTGTATGTATGTATGTTGAACTTCTTTAGCACCGTATGTTAGCCAACCGTGGTAATCGGAGGTTGATTCATTGCACAGTTGCGTAAACCACCGCCACCCCCACTGTTTAATTTTACTGTATTCCACAGTGTATTTGTTTACATATTTGTTAATTAAACTCCCGTAGTAAGGCGTGGTGAAATAAGGTGAGCGATTGGAACAAAAATCCCACCATGACCAGCAAATGTGTTTAGGTTTTAGGCTCGTTTTTTTTATATTGTGGAACAGGTAAAACACATTGGGCAATAAATGTAAATGTTCAATTGGAACCTGGTTACCCTCAATAAGACCCTGGTTACTGCAGAAAAATAAAATAATAAACATGACCAAAACAATCTCAAAACAACTGTGCACGTTCAAGTTTCGAATGGCAAGGTCGTGCATCATCATGATACAACCAGCACAACAATGACGAGGCTAATAGAATGCACCACGTATATATAATGGAAGGAATAAATATATATCTCGTCAGAAGGGAATTGAATGGTGAGTAAGAATGACACATTGATTGAGCCGGTCGTCTTTACACATTCTGGCTTAATCGCAAACCTATCCGCATCGGCAAAATGTTCGACTCACCGTTGTATTGGGTTGTGAGTTCAACATATCGGTTCGGGGTCTACTCAGCCCAGTTCATAGCACGAGTGCCGCTTGCTGAGTGATATGTTCATGGTTGTTTCTCGTCAGTGAGGCTGCTCCAAAACGCACGTGGCATTTACATTTCGGGCTCAGGGCTGCCAATCGTGAGACACATCTGAGCGTGGAGCCCTGAATGCGGGGCAGAGAACGGGCGTTGCCACACGGTCATTCGAGCGAACATGGATACACTTTTGTGTGAACGTGCGTTGAACTTTTTTCGCGCCGTACGTAGCCAACCCTTATGGTCGGAGGTGCAGCGGGGAAATACAACAAACTAAACACGAAAAACTCTTATAAATAAGTGAGTTTACAATCTAGATTTAAAGGTGCACAGCTTCACTGGTTTCCTAATATTGGAAGGAAGAGCGTTCCAGACGGCTGCAGGGCATCTGGCTACACGTATGCAGCGAATGTAGCTCCTTACATCAAACCTGAAGCATAAAGTGCCACAAGTTGAACAATCTTGAGATCAGCTCTCCAATTTAGTTTTCTGGTTGTGCCGCCTATTGTTTGGCGTGATGTCCGACGTTTAACTCCTCGTGCTGGAGGGCTTATGCAGGAAACCGAAAACACATCGAAGAGCTTATGCGGCATGACTGCGAAAGCCTCCGGCAGTCATCTTGAGAATGTCCGAGGTGGGGAAAGGAGATTTCCTGTAGCATCGTGACTTCAAGAGATTTCTTTTCTACTCGTTGATAGTTATTACGAATGTGTTTACTTCACTATACAGCACGTGTCTATGCGTGTGCTTATGAGGCTTCTGTCTTCTAGTGAGCGATAGTGTAGCGGTTAGCACGCTGCGCTATGAACCCGGCGACACGGGTTCGATTCCCGCTCACGGCCAACACCAGTGACGATTATCTGAACCGGTCCCGGGCCTCCCCTAGGTCGACTCAGCCTCAAACGAGTACCTGGTGCGGTGTGTAAACATTGCCACTAGGGAGACAAAGGCGGTCGGGCGTGGTGCTGGCCACCCACCCCCTCGTATACCGTTCCGGCCTTCATAGGTGCTCGCTAACAGCACTTGCCCCTACAGTCTGTTAAGGCTATATGGGGGATTTTTGTCTTTGTATAATTGTATATGGGGGAGAGTAGGACAGAAGTTAGTGGTACTGCGCTGCGAAAAGCGGCCACCCGAGTTCGATTCTCGCTCACTGCCAACACGCAGTGACGATTATCTGAATCGGTCCTGTGCCTCCTCCCTAAGTCGACTCAGCCTCAAATGAGTACATGGCGCAATGTGTAAACATCACCACTGGGGAGATAAAGGCGGCCGGGTATGGTGCTGACCATCCAGCCCTCGTGCGCCATACCGGCCTTCATAGGTGCTCGCTAACAACACTTGCTCCAACAGTCTTTTAAGGCTTTGCTTGGGGATCTGTTTTTGTATTAATGCTGTATAGACTGTCTGGTTCCAATGGAAGGTTTGCCATAAGTGTCTTTTCTCCATACGCTACTCTGCAGCGTCTGAAGGCGACATCATTTCTTGGCCTGTGCGGGAGTGATTGTTAATTTGAATTCCTAATGATGCGTCTAATGACCAATTTGGGAGCTGATTAGCGTGGGCAGGCCGCTCGCTTGCGCTCTTTGACGTTGAACTCAATTTATCTGCTCGCTGAAAAAAAAATTGCGCGCCACCTTTGCCCAACCAATGTCGGTAAATTCTACAATGCATAGCGTCAATACGTCCAGTGACCGCATAGAGCACCGCGTTTAATCGATCGCGCGTACGTTTATCGAAGGGAACGATACTCTCAAAAGGCATTTACTGTATTAATTGTGCTTTACTTTTTTTGCCAATCATATGTTTGTGAATGATGGCCAGCGGGCAGAGATAATGATTGAGTGGAATGGATCGCTTGGGATTGGACGCACGTCATGGGAGGAGATGGAGCAATGAAATCAGTTCACATGCAGGTGCCAGGTGGATTATTCCATCATGGGACCGTCAGGTGCGGCGGCAGCTTGCGGAGGGCCTTCATCCAGCAGTGGATTGGCTATGGCTGCTGATAGTGATGATGATGATGAGCAAATATGAAGTCTTCATTTGGGTGATCGTTGCTCGTGCTTAAGTTGCATTATTTTCTCAATCATATCCATTTTCTCTTATGTTATTTCCCTTTAGAGAGGCAGTGTAAACTGGCAATACGTAATTGCATAACAGCGTTACATAACGTATATACAAATACAATGTTTTTAAATGTATTTATATTTACCTTTGTTAACCACGTGAAGAAATGCGCGTTCACGTGGTGCGCTGTGGTTGCTTCCGTGCTGAAATTAACGGGCGACTGAGAATATCGAACTGTCAGCCGCGTACATCACTCACGATTTTCCGTTTGCTGTCCTAAAATTGGCTTCTTGCCTTGAAGACAACGACGCAATTGGGGATATAATTTGTAATGAATCCCGCCGCACACTTGAGAAATTAGACACCGCGCATCAAGGGCATAATAATTTGTGAACGGGGCAGAATTGCGAAAGTTCCACTGGAGGCAACTTTGCCACGTGGCCAATTTTATTTTTATTTTTCATCGACAATGTGCGCCCGGCAGAATGGGCGGTGGGTGTGTGAAATCCACCCTTGCAAACGCCTAACCTATCACAAGTTAGGGCAGGTGGAAGAGGGAGGGGGGTGTCGCGGGGAAGTTTCCCGAAAGCATCGTGACTTCATGGAGCTAACCCCCGCCCACGGACAGTGCCGACCAATCAAGGATGTGGATGCGTTTTGATCCGCGCGCGTAGGTAACGAATTACACGCGGGACGAGTTTCGCGCACGCTTTGCAGAACTGACTTCTGTTGAAGCCAAAATGATGCCGTCTCGCGTGTGTTCGTTTTACCCCGATCCGCGTGCCCCTCCTTCTGTCGTCCCGTGTCTTTGCAACCGCGCGTCTATCCCCACGTGGTTATTTGCGCCCTGCTTGAGTTGTGCTCATCGTTGAGCAACGGGTTTATACGCGAAGCGCAGTCTTGAGACTCAGTGAGACTTCACCGGTTGAATCAATGTCATTAATCAATACAATCATGAATAAATTAAGAATAGTTTAAAATCGACAGAGTAGTCGTCGGGCGTGATTTCAAATGTAGAAAACAATGCTTTTGGTCACTAAATAAGAGTTCTAAATTTATATATTGTTTTTGTTATCTCGCGCCGTTCAAGTAAATTGCATCTCAAGCGCTGTAGAATTTCTGACAGGCACCGTTTTCGAACGGGAAGGTGACCAGAACTCGCGCAAACAATCACGGAAGCCCTGCGGTCCTGATTCGAGATGTTTGGCTCAATTTGTAGGGTCGCGTGTATTATTACAGTGGCCAATTTCAGATCAAGGCTTAAGACAGATTGTTTATATCTCTAATTCAACCTTCTGATTTTCTTCTGGCATCTTATGAATATTTTACTGTTTTATTCATTTTTCCCTTTTCTGTTCATCATTTCATGAGTGGTTGGCTTCATAATTGCGTGTTTTATTTTAATTGCGCGTTTTATCTTAACTTGTTGTGAAGTGCCGTGAGCCTTGTGGTATGATAGGCGCTCTAATAAATACAGCTTATTATTATTATTGATAATACCCGAGCCAAGTGAAGTCCAATATCAAATCTCAATTGTCCTTTGCTTCACCAGTGCGCAATTACCGACACCGGCTATGGGTGATAAACAGCACTGCCTTCACCAAGCAGGCATCCAATATTCACCGTTTCATGCCACCGGCCTTGCGAGGCCCCATTATGACATGCGCGTGCACGACACAGAGCCCCTGCAGGGGCACTCTGCCGTCCATCTACGGCGAGAGATTTACGTTTTGAATTTCAGCTTGCCAGCCGGGATTTGGCCAGGGCAGAGGTTGTATTGACCTGCAGTGAGGTTTTAGTTGGGACACTAGGGGTTAATACCCCTACTCTGTATCCAAGAGTGTAACGGTACACTGAGCAGACAGGGCTTATATTTAATTTTTAAAGGGATGGTTTGCCTGTATATGTAGAATTTTTCATTGCAGTGTGGCTATTCAGAGCTGCCATCTTATTCCAGGAGAAACATACACAATTGCAACTAAATAGGCTGGTAACTGAAATGGTTAGAAGTAACGGGTTCTCATATTATATATAATGGGGTGGCACTGTGGCAGTCTGCTTGACTCGTACTCTGAAAAGTGTTAGTTCAAATCCTGATCGGGGGTTGGCATAGTCCCTCAATCACGATGCTTCCCTCCCTACCATGAAAATTGTGCAACATTCACCACTCGCACAGAGCCATCAACATAGATGTGTGCCATGCCAATGCTCATTTTACCACGGCAAGCCTTTTAATTTAGAATCTTTGCATTGTGAAAATGCAGCTCTTGATACCGGCACTGTGACCAAACGTGAGTTTGAAATTTGCCATACTGCGGTATTCCCCGATAAATATTCTGAGTACAAATCCCTACGTTTTTAGGTTCACAATCAAACCAACAATGTAAACATCGAATCGTTAGCAAAGCATGAATGACCACATGGCTAACACAAGCTGACCAGCAGGGTTGCACGAATTATTGAGTGAATGATGGGCCTTAAAATTTTATTTTATTTTCTGGTTACCTTTCAAGATAGTCTTTTCTTCACAGAGCTCCATTCACACTCTGTCTCTATCTATTTCAATCCATGCTCAATTATTGATGGAAAAGTCATCCAGGACATTTCTCCGTACCTTGATGTTAATTATAAATGAGCTAAATGGGAAGGAGACGATAGCCGGTGAATTATATTTGGCTCGTACGGAAAATTAGACTCAAGTAGAGCGTCCGTGGCCAGATAACCGGAGTTATTTAAAACGTGTGTACCTTTTATCAAGGCCATGTTGTGCACCGTCCTGATCTATGCACTTTTCAGCTGTCAGTTTTACCGCCAGCGTCTGTGATTTTTGGACGGTTGCAGAATCTCCCCGCCCCCATCGTGCGTACTTTAAATACATTTTGCTGCATTAATGTTTAACTTACAACTGTCAGGGATCACCGCCTCAGCGGCGGCATTGCGCGGTCTGAGCTGACGCTTTTGACATTTTACGACTGCACTCGCAAATACATTTGCGCCGCGGTTTACGTTGACTCTGCGCAAGCCTCGTGCCTCGGCCTGGCTCGCGACATCTTCGCGGGTGGTTGAACGTCTGACTGTGGTGCAACCACCCACCCCGGGCGTCTGTGACACCCTGCGCGAACGCTCCGGTCCCTTGCGCGCAACGCGTCGCTGCGGACACTCTGTCTCGCCAGATGGCGTTCATAGGAATTACACGATGTGAAAAAAAGAGAGGTATAATGCACTTCGTTTATGCATCCTTGAAAAATATATCACTTTGCCAAAAGTAACAATTAAAATCAAGAATGGCTCTATTTAGCCAGTGGCAGCTGGTTTACGAGCCACTGTTTTACTTTATAAAGTTTTATTGGAGGGTTGATTATGATATACAATCGGTAGTTAATTAGGCCATGACATCTGCACGTCGTAACTTGTTCTTGGGGAAAACGGGGGTTGTGGGGAGTTTCGGTGATCCCGATCAGATGGCTTCGCCAACGTAACATCGTCTAGCGAAGATAATGCTCTCCGCTAAACCGTGCCTGCTTAGGGGTGTAGAGACATTGTAGTGAGTGCAATCTGACTTTCATGAGACTAACATTCACATCAGATGAGTGATAGTGTTCGTGGGAAGCCGTAATTCACGGGGACGTTGGCGGTCCAACGGTGTCATAATTCTCACAAATATTAGTTTACAGTCTCGTTCACTTTTAACAAATGGATACGCTCCGTGTACTTTTTTTTCACGAAAACAAATCCAGTCAATAATGCGCAGCCCTTTGTCAATCCACTGCCTCCTGAAGGGGTTCCCAACACAAATGCTACACTGCATTCACATTTACACAAACACGCGTATACATTCACAGATTGAAACTTGATTTGAAGCTTTCGTGACTGCAGGAATTACTCTTTGGTTCTTTCGGTAAAGTCAATAAGTGAATTATTAAATACGTAGAAAATCAAGTAAATATGTATAAAGTCTGTCCCAGCCGTGCTGCCTGCTTGTCTTGCAAGGTATTATATTCCGGTGGCAATTACATTTACTCAAGTCGAAAATATGTTTGAAAGTGGACAATGATAAACATTTTTCATATTCTTAGGTTTTTTCGGTAAAGTCACGTAGGTAAAACATCAAAATTAATAAAAAATAAAATAAAAATCACGACGTTTCGGAGGCAACACAAGTCTCCGTCATCAGGTGGGACCGTCACAGCCAGATTAGCTGCATCAAGTGAGGCAATGATTCAAGATGTAATCCCTTAAAAGCACTTGATGCAGCTAATCCGGCTGTGACGGTCCCACCTGATGACGGAGACTTGTGTTGCCTCCGAAACGTCGTGATTTTTATTTTATTTTTTATAAATTTTGATGTTTTACCTACGTGACTTTACCGAAAAAACCTAAGAATATGAATCCTTGCAGTCACGAAAGCTTCAAATCTAGAATGATAAACATCTTTTTTCGTGATCGGAACAGGATTGCTTTTTTTTACGACCTAATGATAACTCGTAACCAAATTGGTAATTCATACGAAAACATCGACTTTGGATATGTGGTCTCATCCAAGAGGGCAACTTATAACCATTAAATGTGGTCAATGGTAGCTACTCATGAGTCAAGAGTACAATGTATAACAGAACATAGCTTTGAAACATAAGCAATTGAACAAATTATTACGTAAATAAACCTTCTCATAATACATTAATGCCGTTACTTTCAGTCTGTCAAACTCCATTGGCGGTAATTATATATCCCATGAATGGAGGACATCTGACACCTTGATTAAAGTCATTGATTTGAACTGGCCATGGGTTAGAAATGAAAAGGAAACCACAAAAAAACCTTGAGAGGTGGCAATAATTACTCCACAATTTCACATCCTCCCCACCCCCTCCCTCCCTTCCTCCCTCCCACCCTCCCTCCCGCTTATCACGCCATCTTGTTTTTCTGGGGTTCATTATTTTATTTTGACGATTGCGTGAAATTGGATCACCTCTCAGAAGCAATGTGTACGAGAAGGAGGAGGTCCTTCTGCAAGCGACGACGCACAGAGCCGCTCGTCACAGTGCCTTAACGCGACCCTCGCCGCGTTTCGAGCCCGTCATCTCTAATTGAGCTGCGTTCTAACCTGGCCGGAGAGAGTTGACTGCTTGGGTGATTGGTACGGCAGGGTGACTCACCCCTTTTGTGTGATCAAATTTAATTGCCCATGATAGAGATTTTTGGGTTAGATCTCGTAAATATAGATGTGTCGTTAAACCCCGCCACCACCCGACACAGCCAATTAGTAAGGTTTGTCATGTGTACAAAGCGTGCCAATTAGTCACTCGTTCAGTACACCGGTGTGTTGGGGAGTAAACACAAAACATTTACAATTCGAGGACGACGTTCTTCCATTAATTACGACTAGCATCATTAGGCGGACTGCCAGGATTGTAGAGAAATCTGCCTGATGACGCTGGTTGTAATTAATGGCAAAACGTCGTACTCAAATTGTAAATGTGGGTTTAACTCTTCAACACAGGGGTGTGCTGAACTAGTAACTAATTGGCAAGTTTTGTTAACGTGACAAACCTCACTAATTGGCCGTGTCGGGTGGTGGCGGGTGTTAACAACACATTCATATTCACCCTATCTCACCCAAAAACCTCCATTACGAATAATATTGGTCGCGAAAGCCTGCTAAGTGTTTAAATTGAATGACGCCACTGTGACCGTGACCCGTTTTCTTCCACACCGATGTGTGTCGCGCTGTCTCCAGATGAACTTGTGACGTGCATTGGACTCTGATCAAAACAATTATGACAGGGAAAACATGAATCTGTCTTCGTGGTTTTAGATGGGATTGTAGAGTAGTTGATGAACACACAAATGCCGCACCATATCGAGGGCTGCGCAGAGGCTCCTGAAGGCCTAGAGAAGGAGGCCCCGGGCAGAATGCCACGTGAGGCCCCCTTCTTAATGAGTGGCAATCAACCAGGCCTTGTCGTGGGGACGTCTTTTGTGTTAGGCCTGAGGCAAACTTCCCTTTTCCTCCACTCTCACACGCGCCCTCTCTTGGCTGCCCTGGCTGTATTTGCGAATTCTGCGTTTGGCTTTTTGGGCAGTATCACGTGACTTTGCACAATATGCATCGTGATTTTGTTTTGTTTTTGCCACCAACACTGCACAGCTGTGCAGATAAACAGTGGGCTGCAAAGTAAATCTTGGAATGTGCACTTAAATAAATTGACAAAAAAAAAACCGCGTCATTTTTTTGTGCATTCAGTCGTGACCGGCTAATTGAGACCATAAAACCCATTAAGTGCGGTAACCTGGTGATACATCATGTGGGAGCCTGGGATTCGAACCCAGAGTCTCAATGGTGCTGGCTCAGTGGTCTGACACGGGCAGTAGCTTTCGCCCCCCCCCCCCCCGAGTCAGCCAGCCAGCCAGCCACTGTGTGCTGTAGATGTTTTTTTCTTCCTATACTTATTTAATATCGCAGCACTTGTGTCTGGCAATTGATACCATTGTTGTCAATAATTACTCTTTTGGAATTATTGAGGATGCCTGGGACCAGTTCAAATATTCGTCACTGATGTTGGTTGTGAGTAAGTTGGAATTAAATTCTGCGGACCTAGTTGGTAGCAAATTGTGCTAATCACTGCACCACCACTCCCCGTATTTACACAACGCAGATACACATAGACACACGCAATTCACGCACGCACGTACACATTCAAAGGGGACGATTTGTTGCACTGCCTTAGGATATAGACACAAGGCACACGTGGAGGAACGATGGGCAGCACTGTGTTATGCATCCACATACCTGAGTTCAATATCTGCTCAGGGCTCACATCAACGGTCCCTGCTCTGATCTTCTCCTTGGTCGACTCATCCATACATGTGTAATGCGGGCGTGAGCGACCTTCCGGATGTGACGTCACGGGGAGGCGGAGCCAGGTGACGTGGGTGAAAGGTTGGGGTCCTTAAGTGGGTAAACCGGAAAGAGAAGTCAGTCGGGGTGTGAATGGAAAAGAGTGGGGCCGCGCGGGCGAACGTGAGGAGGGGGCACCGTTGGCCAGCGGGAGCCAACCCCGGAGAATAGCAGGGAGCTAAAGGGTGGTGAGAAGCTGCGGAGAGTACAGCCAGGAAGGCTGTGTGTTAGAGGCAGCGGTGTGGCTGCAGAGAGTCGCAGGAGCGACGAAGAGAGAGAGAGAGACAGCACGAGGCTGTCAGCGCTGCGGAGTAAGCAAGAGGGAGAGAGACAGCACGAGGCTGTCAGCGCTGCGGAGTAAGCAAGAGGGAGAAGAGCAGCAGCGATTACAGCCAGGGGGGCTGAGAGTGAGTAACAGCAGCGGAGCTGCTGTGGGGGCTACAGGAGCGACAGAGGCCAACAGAGGGGCTGCTGGTGGAGAAGAGAGAGACATCGGAGTCAGTACTGTGGGGACTGAGCAAAGAGGAGACAGCCGTGTGGGTAATACAGTACGGACCAAATAAAGGACACTGAGCCAGAGATCGTGGTCAAGTCTTTTATTACACATGGATGCCTAGAGCAGGGGATGATGAGGCTCCATAGTTTCGGTGTTGGTGGATCATCAGCAGTATTGGCATCATCTACGTCACGTTCAACATTTTTGTGCCCATCGTCGCAATCATTAACATCATTACAATTGCATCTTCATTGCCAGAGTTGTCGCGTGTTTTTGTCATCCTCCGAATAGCGCGGTTGGCTACGTACATACATCTTTGATATGATCATTACAAACAGAGTTTTCATCAAAGCCATCATTTTTTTTGAGTAGTAGTTACTTTTTGCAAGCCGAGGTGTGAGGCCATGATCGGTGGAAATGCCACCTCTGCCCAACGACTGTCAATGCTGATTCTCCTCTTGTCGTATGGAAATAGCCGCACAGATCGAGGTTTGATATCCAGTCAAGAGATTGAATGAATATAAGGGGCGATCGTTCGCGATGCATTCCGTCGTGTGAAGTGAGATGGATCTCCTTCTTTCGCATGGCAGGAGGGAAGGGCAACAGTTATGAAACACGTTTGAGTTGAACGCGAAGTTTATTTTTTGTCAACCAATCCAAGGAGGCGGTAGCAGACCCTGGTGCGCATCATTTGCGGCGTGTTTTTGGGAGGCACGTCGCTGGCGCACAGGTTAAAGAGGGGCAGTGCTAATACCGATCCCCATGGCAGAATGCAGACTAATAATGCCCCGCGGTGTTTGGAGCAGAGAATCACTTTGGCTTTTAACAAAACTTCCTCATTGGCAACAGCACGCAATGCGTACTCTCGCAAAGGCCGTGGTACTCTTGCGAATACCGTGATCCTCTTGGAAACACCGTAATACTTTTGCGAATACCATAATTCTCGTGCGGATACCGTAATATCATAGCTGCTTTAATATCCACACTTTACAGCAGATGGCGAGCCTTGGTGACGATATTCCGCTGCCAGGCCCGGGGCGCTATGGCGGGTGCTCGGGTGGGCCCTGCATCACCAAATGCCCCCTTTGGCCCTCTCCTTCGCGGTGGCACATCCCCGCCCCCCCCCCGCCCGCCCCCTCCCCACCCCATCTGAGCCCAGGACTCTCCCGTAACAATTAGGAGGCATCTTCTTGGTTCTTTCGGTAAAGTCACGTAGAAGGGAAATAATAAAACAATAAAAAAACATAATAAAATAATTCTCACGACGTTTCGGCCACATCGCAAGCAGCCGTCCTAAGGTGAAGAACAGGTCTGTCGGAAAGACGCTGTCTTTTCCCTTCTACGTGACTTTACCGAAATAACCAAGAAGATGAATCCCTGCAGTCACGAAAGCTTTATATCGAAAATTATGAGGCAGTTGCAGGAATTTCAATGTAAACGCAGTACGGAATTTGGTGGCCCACAGACGAGTATGCTGACCATACGCATATGATGAACCGTCTTTATATTATGCTCATGGTATGATCCTTGCCTGGTATGCAGGAGGCCGTGGGTTCAATCCCGAGCCTGACGCCTGTGTTTTTGGAGTTTGCGTGTCTCTCTCCCCGTGGTCGTGTGGATTTTGCTCCGGGTCTTCTGTTTTTTCCCCTCCACATTTATAAACGTGCGCTTCGAGTATTTGGCTGCTATAAATGTCCACGCGATAAGCCAATTTGTTGAGTTATCATTTGTGGCCCAGATCGCATCTGCAAAAGAGCTATGAAGCTCATTGGGCCTTACCTGGTGCAAACAATATTTTAGCTTAAAGATTAAATGATGAATGTGGCAGATCCTATAGAGCAGTGCTTTCTTAAAATATGAGATTAGGTTTTACCCATTTTTATGGCAACAAAACAGCTGTGTTAAGATGTTAAAACACCAAACTGAAACCTTTTACATGGAATCATGTCTGCATTAACCACAATACTTGTGGTCAGAATGCAAAAAAAACAAAGGCCTTTTGGCGTCCTCTGGTCTAACACCGTTTGAGGCTGGGCTCGAAAGAAAGCTGTCTGGTGTGGACCAATCAGTTTCAAAGACAATGCATATATTCTGACCACAAGTATAGTGGTAAATGCAGACATGATTCTTTGTAAAAAGTTTAAGTTTGGTGTTTTAACATCTTAACACCCGTTTTGTTTGCCAGAAAGAAGGTGGAAAACCTATTCTCATGTTTTGGTACTGGCAAAGGAGGTCCCATGATGCTTACTTAAAATAGTTTGATGCTCCTCATGTCTCGTGTCCATGCACAACCTGTGTTTTTTCTCCACACTTGGATGAAAGCACTTCTATAGCAGCTGCCTCGAGTGAAGTCACAGCCACACTGGAGTTCCTCCACCTCCTTTCCCGGGGCGAGGAGAATGATTGGAGGGATAAATGGTTGGACCTGCTCCAGGATTGTCTTGCGAGCACTGCGCAAGAAGGGCAATTTCAAATTTGTAAGAGCGCCAGTGACAGGTTCCCCATAGCCCGTAAGCGCGAATTACGTGAACCAGGAACGTATTATTTACAGAAGCAGATTTAAATTTCCACATCATTGATGTGGATCAATATTGTCGGTTTTTTTCTTTCATAATGTGATAAAATAGAGCAAAACAGTTGTTTTGGTTTTCGCCTTCCCTAGGGAGAGTTTTATTTTTCAATAAATAAACAAATATATTGTCTTTACCACTACCACTGCCACCACCACCACAAAAAAAACGTTCTGCAGAGTGTTTAAAGTATAAAGGGGATCTATGTGCTTCTGCACAGTGTTAGGGAGATGCCTCGAAGCGCCTCATAAACTCGCCAATGGGGAGATAAATTGAAATGAATGTACTCTGACAAGACCGTATCCTTGTGGGTGCTTAGGGGTGGGTGACTGGGCTTTAAGGGGTGGGTAGCATTGGCGGGCAGAGAGGGAGAGAGAGAGGGAGGGAGGGAGGGAGGGAGGGAGGGAGAGACAAAGGCAGGCAAGGAATGGCGGGGCAGGAACATTACGGGACACCTGGAGCGGGGGGAGCGGGATTTTTGGTGAGGACAGAGATGAGAAAAAAATTAACCCGTAAAAACAAAGTTTTTCACTCTAAATCCTTTATATGCGTGGCAGCTAGAGTCCTCTCGTCCTCTGGCTTGAGATGGCTGCCACCTATGGGTCAGATGATTGTCTGCCAGCATTAAGCAATTGGTAATTAAATATTTAAATTTTTTTCCCTAAACAGTGTAAAATTTTGGAACAAAAAATTTCACGAAAATTAATTGTCACGCACAACGAGTCTGTGTGGAAAATGTCAGCTCGATTGGATCACGGGAAGTGGGTTAAAAAACGACCGAAAGATTTGCACGGTCGTAAGCAAGCAAGCAAGCACGCAAGCAAGTGAACTTAATATAAAGGATTTTAAAAAAACGGCAACCACGACGCAATGGCGTCTCCGACGCAATCTGAATCGCTTCTCCCCTGCATGGTGGCTCAGCGGAAGAGCGAGCGGCTCGCGATCGGAAGAAAGTTACGAGTTCACACCTTGGTTGGGGGTTAACTCAGCCCAGCGCCATTCCTCCAGGATCGATACAATGAGGACCGCTTTGTGTGGGGGAAGTCGATCAACGGTGCTTGTCCTAATGGAGTGACTCACGTCTGCTGTAAGAACGAAGAATTTCCACCACTGCCTCAGGGCCATAAAACATGAGAAGTGCATTCATAGCCTCGATGATAATTTAAGCAAGGTATCACTTTTTGGTTCTCACAAAAGTGAATAGTATGAATATATCTCACCAGTACTCGGGGGGGGGGGGTTAGTGATCCCCTGCTGCCGGTGATTTGATGTCATGATTTAAAGCCGCGATTTGATTCAGGTGCCGTAATAGTGCGCTGGACTTGCAATTTCCAAGGTCGCCGGTTGGATTTCCTGGCGCGGCAAGCGAAACGGCGGTGCAGCTTTCTTGAATTTCTCCAGCAGCGCAGCCTCTGCACAACCAGCAGCATCACGTGGGTCACACCACAGTCAGTTTATTAGCAGGTTGCGTGTAGTGGGGTAAAGTGTGGACATACTCCCACCCCTTCCAAGATATATGAGCAGCCTAGAAGAGTAGGCCAAGATGAGCCTTTATAGCAGGGGTGGGGAACCTTTCTTCTGCCAAGGACCATTTGGATTGTTATAACATCATTCGCGGGCCATACAAAATGATCAACTTACAAATTAGCCTGTTATATTTGGTCAAACATTTAATTAACTCACCCCTAATGTGATGGCTGGAACTGCTTCTCTTTGGCGAGGCGTGTGATGTTAGTTGGTATTGATGATGTCGCTACTCGCAACTGCTTTTCTAGGTTTGCTCCTAGATTTATTGAATTTCGAGTCCCGCCTGCGGTTGCCTTGGAAGGGCCAGACCAAATGATTTCGCGGGCCTCATACGGCCCGCAGGCCGGACGTTCCCCACCCCTGCCACCAGCAAAGCAGAGTTGAACATTTTTTTTTTACCCCATATTGTTTCTCATGTTTTCTCTCTCACTTGTACGGTTTCTTTACACTCCATTAGCCTAAGTGTAAGATTACGTGGAATGAGCACAGATCACAATTTTCACGATTGCCGTGCGCTTGATTCGATCCACGGGACCGTGACCCTCGAGGACTGAGAGTAAGCGACGGATCGAGCGTACGCATCGACGACGGATGGACGCATCTGCAGAACACTTCGCCACTGGGCCAGTCTTTTGCACAACGTCGGCTGGTTCTCTTCCTGCCACGATGCAGCGACGATGTCTGCGGTGAATCACAGATCCAAGCGGTCTTAACGCCGTGAAGTGACCGCTCAAATCCCAAACGACGCGATCGTGCCTTTGTGATCTGTGCTCATTCCACGTAATCTTACACCACCCTTTTGGCCTCGCCCCCCCTCCCTCCCGATACGTTTCCATTCATTGGCTACCATAGTCTGATGAGCTCCCCCCTCCCTCTCCCCCCCCCCCCTCAACTCGCTTTTAAGGGATTACATCTTGAATCATTGCCTCACTTGATGCAGCTAATCTGGCTGTGACGGTCCCACCTGATGACGGAGACTTGTGTTGCCTCCGAAACGTCGTGATTTTTGATTTTATTTTATTTTCATTCATTTTGATGTTTTACCTACGTGACTTTACCGAAAAAACCTAAGAAGACGCGATCGGTGATGGTGGGCTTATTTCTACGGGACTTTTTTAGTTTTTGCCAGTATCCAAAATTATGACAAGTAAGATTTTTTTTCTTCTAAATTTTAAGCTTTCGTGACTGCAAGGATTCATATTCTAAGGTTTTCGGTAAAGTCACGTAGGTAAACATTTTAAATTAAAATTAATAAAAGTAAAATAAAATAAAAATCACGACGTTTCGGAGGCAACACAAGTTTCCATCTTCAGGTGGAACCGTCACAGCACGATAGCTGTATCAATTTTTGACTGTCAACTGTATATATATTTTTTACTCTTTCTGGCAATAAAACAGGTGTTAAGATGTTCAAACACCAAACAGACACCTTTTGCAAGGCGTCGAGTCTGCATTAACCACACACGTACATGTGGCGGCAAAACATGCAGACAAACATGGCAATATTATCAGAGCATGTGATGTCACATGCTCACAAGTGATGTCATCACATCGAGCCCTCTATTTCAAGAACGAAACAGGAGGAGGATGTATCCACGCATTGGCTGTCGCCTGATGAAGCTCGTTGTAATTACTGGCGAAACGTCGGACTCAGATTGTGAATGTCGTGGCTTGGCTCTCCAACACACCGGTGTGCTGTACTAGTGACGAATTGGCCATGTTCTGTTTACGTGACAACCCTTACTAGTTGGCTGCGTCGGGTGGTGGAGGGTTTAACGACACGTTATATATTAACCCGAACTAACCCCCAAAAAAACCTTATTATGGATGTTTGTTAATGCATATATTATCAGAGCATATTTGTTTGCATGTATTGCCACGAGTATGTGTGCTTAATGCAGACTTGATGCCTTTGCAAAAATCATCTAGTTGGTGTTTTAACATCTTCACACCTGCTTTATTACCAGAGAGGGTAAATCCTATTCTTATTTGACATCGGTGGGATTATTGTGTTCCAGTAATACATCGCAAATTCAACTCTTAAAATACCTACAACTAGCATCCGCACCTCCGATTAGCACGGCTGGCTACGTACGGTGCGAAAGAAGTTAAACATACATACACACGTACGTTACATAGCAGTGAAACAGCTGAGTAAAATGCCACACGGTGGCTGTGTATGACATATCCTTCAAAAAGGAGATTCTGCGCGATAGCGTGAGCTATAACCTCCTAGTCATTAGGCGCCGTGATGAGTGCCTTGGGAAAGGAACACAAACGCTTTGCCAGCCCCAATGAGGCTTTGGGTTCGAATCCCAGGCTCCCACGTAAGATAAAAAAAAAACTCAGATTCCCACGTGCAGCGAGTTTGATCATCTCAGCCCGGTCACGAATGAAAGCACAAAAAGGACACGATAAAAAATTGGTTTTGCACTTAATTCAGTCAAGCCCAGCTGTGAGAGCTTAATCAGCAGATTGGAACAGAGAGCGGAGGGTTTCGCCTCCCCAGTTGAAGAAAGTGCTGTCTACAGCGGGCGAGTTAAACCCCAGTAAGATATTTAGAGGAGGCCTTTCTATGATGTCACTTTTGAGTCATTCCTTAATGTGATATGTGGCCGCACTGTGTAATTGGAATCTAAAAGTAGAAAATTGCGTTAATGTGTGCCTGGATTTAAGAAGAAGAAAAATTAGAAGGTAATCGGTGGAACATTTACAGGGACAATATAATGAGGAAAAACGTTAGTGAACTAAGCACACTAGGCACATTACGTAAGGTGCGAGAGAAGTTCAACAGAAATTAAAACATACATACACACAGCATACATTCATTGAGCACTGCCGGCTGAACGGTATTCAGTTTGAAGATGAGGCTGCCTTCTCTCCTTGTTCTGCTCTCATGCCGACCAGATATGGAGACAAGACCACGCACCGACATGCCACCCGAGTTGTGGTCTCCACTTTTCTAAGCGTCGAACCGTTGACGTGGGCAAAAACCGCAAGGCGAGTTCACAGAAGATGTTCTCCAATTTAGCGGAGGCCACGGCGTGTTTGCACGTCATGGTGGAGGTGCACGTGATGGTGCACGTGATGGTGGACGTGATGGTGGACGTGATGGTGGACGTGATGGTGGACGTGATGGTGGACGTGATGGTGGAGGTGCACCCACGGTGTGTCACAAATGATGCTTGGGGGGTGTTTTGAATCGTATGTACGTTGATGTGAAGAGACGGACGTTGCGTCCTTTCCGATTACATTGTAAGGTGCCTAGTTTAATATTCTTATTGGCTGGTGTTTCGCATTGAGGCCGTGCACGAGGTTGATGCATTTGCGTGGAAATGCACACGGGGGGGGGGGGGGGGGGGCTTGTTCCTTTAAAGTGTCGGCGGCATTTGTGTCACTTCGGAGGTCATGGACATTGTGGAGGATGACTTTTGTTGTTGTTGGTGATATCCAGGTTTGATGTGGTGGTACGTCAGGACCACCGGCACCCCATGTTGTGTCTTTCGGTTGACCCGATTGTATCGCCGCTTCACGGTCCACCAACAATGCAGATTGGTGAGCCTCTGTCTCCTAACTCTTCGGGGTGTTCGCGCCCAGTGACGAACCCGTTCATTTCACCGGCTTTGTTATAGAAAGAGGCCATCGTTGCCACGCGAGCAGTGAAAATGTTCGGTGAGCAAGGGCCGTTGCCCAAAACGTCGCCCGTTTTATATATGTGTGTTCTTTCTGCTTAGTTTGAAGCATTATTGAGACGAGTTTCAGATTAAAATAAATTCAGTGTTTTTGTAATATACATTAATGTAGCCATATTCGTGACATCAACTCCAGTCTTTTACATAAATTACCAAACAAATATAATTTTTTGGTTTCCAGACCGTCCAATAACTTGTATTTAGGCCTGATTCTCAGATAAAACATTTTATCAATCCAAAAAAATCAGGAGCACATCCCAAAAGTATACTTACCCGTGCTTTATGTGCAGGACTGGTGGCAGGCAACGGTGGTTCGTGTTGAGTCTGGGTGCTATAAGTTGTTTACCAGAGCGCTCCCATCTGTCCGCATTAGCGTCAGCTTGCAGTGGACGCTGAGGTTGAGGTGGATGAGTGGTCGGTGGTGGGAGGAAGAAAAAAAAACCAGTTGGAATTGATGGAAAAATGTGAAATAATCTCCGCTAGGGGACATACACCAAATGCCAGGCCATCAGTTATACGTCCACAGCTCAGCATGAGAGGGAGGTTAGGAGGCAGAGTGTATGGTGTGTAATGCTGCTTTGTCCAACATGATTTGCTTACATTCACTGGTACGGATTGCATTGCTTTCATCAAGGGATATTATATCAAGGAAGGCTTTCATTCAGCAGTGACTTCACCATGGCCGCTGATGATGATAACAACATCGATCCATAGGAATGCCAACACGAAATCTGCTTTTGAAGATACAAAAAAGCCCTACCAATTAAACTCTTAAAGTCCACTTACAAACTGCAGGATTATGCATTGAAAATTGTATTTAGGTAGATTTTATTTAAATCACCAGGAAGGGCCCAATACGCTCCTAGGCTCCATTTCATGTGCATCCTGCCCATGGCATGGGTTAGTGTTGAGGCTGCGTGAAATTTTCACTTCACGTGCAGCTGTATGACACTTGAATGGTCTGCAAACTAGTCATGGTGGGCACAGTGTCTCAAATTTCAGTACAGATCTAGACATGCAGGAGTCGTCATCCGGTATTGTAGTGATGTGGTTTACATAATGCAGTCATATCTCAGTAATTTCACTAGAGGGCGGCTATGGCAAAAAATATTCAAAAAAAGCGCTGTGGGACAAATGCAGTTTTTTTAGGAATGTGCAAAGGTTCAATCCTACAACTTAAATCAATGAATAGATCCAATATTTGTAATGCTCCCTATTTAGGAAAAAGCTGATATGAAAGCCCAGGTGGCACAGAGACAAATTAATCTAGATTGCAGTAAACAGAAGTGAAAAAAAAATTTTTGTCCGGTCTTAAAAGCCCTGATTGTCATGGCTGACCAGACCTCGGTTGGCAGAAACTGTTCCAGGCAACTAGGGCTGCCGATGATCAACTCTGTTCTGCTGTCCTAAGCCAAGTGGATTTCACACACAGCAACAGGTCCAAAGCAGATGAGCGTAGGTTTCGTGATGGTACCTATGGGCGGGTGGCATTGCTCAGCTAGGATGGTTGACCGGTTGTCTATGCTATACAAGTGAGTACTGCGACCTTGAACTTTCTGGCAGGAGTGCCTCAATTCGAGGGAGATCTGGAACGCTCCTCTCAAGGGTATGTGGACAATTTTCCACGGTGGCTAGACATTGAAATAGGTGGGATTACCCGCACTTTTTCCAACCGTACCAAACCTGCCAATCGACGAATCTGATTACGTATGAAATATAAAAATATTTTTTTAGTGTCAAATTTTGTCAAAATGTCTAGGGACACTTCATCCTTTAAAATGCACGGATACATTGCCGAAATGAAGCCCACTAAATATAACATGGTGTAAAGTTGTAGTGGCGATACACACTTGTTACTTAGCAGTTGTGGGGTTGCTGGATCACACACAGATGAAGCCATGATACGAGAGACCTACCTCCTTGGGTGATGACATGTGTTTATGGGGGGGACGTAGAGCAGGATGAATTTCGATGTAAAGCTTTCGTGACCGCAGGGATTCACATTCTTGGTTCTTTCAGTAAAGTCACTTAGAAGGGAAATAATAAAATAATAAAAAGAAAACATGATAAAAATTCTAACGACGTTTCCGCCACAACGCAAGCAGCCGTCCTCAGGTGAAAAACAGCATCTTTCCGACAGCTCTGTTCTTCACCTGAGGTGCAGCTGCTTGTGTCGTGGCCGAAACGTCGTGAGAATTTGTATTCTTTGTTATTTTTAGAATTGTATTATTTCCCTTCTACGTGACTTTACGGAAAGAATCAATAATATAGAGCAGGATGGTTTGGTGACTCCTCATTTCGAAGGAGTTTGAGTGTTCTTGCACAACATGGGTTTTTGAAAGCAGTGTTTATCAATGGCAGGTTATTTGTATAACCTAACGGTCCTCCACAACGGTCGCCCCCCCCCCCCCCACAACAGCAATCCCTGCACCGACTTGACCAGGAGTCACCCTGAGGCGTGACCATACGCGATTGGCGGCTGCGATTTGAGGTGACAGGGATGAGGGGAGGGGGAGTACATGGTAGAGGGGGGACCGTGGGAATAAGCGGGCACGTCGGAGGAGGGAGTTGTTTGTGGCAGAGGCGGACTAAACGGACTGGTACCCTCCTTACGTGTCTACGCGTTCTGGTGAAGAGAGTGTCCGCTACACTATTGTGGGCTGCTACCGCTACGGTATGCCCTCGTTATTCGCGATGAGGGATGCGTTCCGGAGATGCGCGTGAATAACAAGTTTCGCGGATAATGATATTGGCCAACGAAAATGAATTACCTTCAATGAAGTCACAAATAAGCTGTTAAACACATGGAAATTATCATGACACAAAAATTGGCTCTAATAAACGTAAAGTAAATCGATATCAAAGTTTTAAATAATTGTATATAAATTAACTTACCTTAAGTTATATTCTTAGGTTTTTTCGGTAAAGTCACGTAGGTAAAACATCAAAATTAATGAAAATAAAATAAAATAAAACAAAAATCACGACGTTTCGGAGGCAACACAAGTCTCCGTCATCAGGTGGGACCGTCACAGCCGAATTAGCTGCATCAAGTGTCTAGAAATCTAGAATTACCTTAAGTTATTATGATGCTGCTCAGTAGAAGAATGTAGTTGCGATGATCTCATCACTTTATCTCATCACTTTCTCTCTCTCTCTCCATGCAGTGATGCAGAGTTCCAGACGTGATTCGTGGATAGTCACAATCGCAGATAGCAAGTTCGTGAATAAGATAGGAGGCTAAATTTAAGTAACCTCCCAAAATGCCCAGAACACAATTTATTCAAAAAGGTGTCCACGATTGCAGACAGACGACCAGCCACCACAAGCACATGAATGTATGTAATGTTGAACTTCTTTCGCACCGTACTTAGCCCACCGTGCTAATTGGAGGTGCCGGGGAAGGACCAAAGAATGGGGCAGAGTCCAGTCACAGCTTGTCTTTCTAGGAATGTATTCTCGCCGTATAATCATACATTATTAGACCAAATACGAATACAACGCAGACACCGGTGATACAATCAAAAGTCTCAGCTGAATTTGTCTCAGGTAACGGAATCTGTCAAAGCGACCAGATTCCAGATAAAGGATCAAGGGCGAAGATTAATCAGGTAGATAGGTTTGGCAAAGAACAAGATGGAGTCTGTAACGACTTCCGAGGGTTACGATGAATTTAGAGACACGAGTCAAACAGGCAACACGAAAGTTGTCCGTCTTCAAACGTATTCGCAAAACACAGGGAGGACATACACCTATTATATACCCTGACATCTGACGAGCGGAAGAGTAGGCCAAAGTACCCATCAGAGGGCCTCTCTAGAGTTCTGCCCTGGTGGAGGCCCATTCGCCAGCTGCAGCGTCTCACCTCAATCGTTAGAACGAGCAAGTCAACGAGAGACCGTGTTTCAAAGTGGTTTCTATTTTGATTTGCCAACAAATGCACAAGCTGCTCACTTCGTGAAAAGGATCAATTGAGGGAGCGCTCACTGGTAATACTCGACCAGTGGTAGAAAGTTCCATATTTCTTTGGTGGGTCCAGTCCAGGGTTGCCACCTATAAGTTATTATGGGGTGTCACGATGGTGAGATGTTAACTGCCTCGCCTGATATACAGGTGGTCGTGGGTTCGATCCCGACCCTGACGCCTTTTTATTTGGAGTTTAATGTTCTCCCCGTGGTCACGTGGACTTTTTTTCTGGGTGCTCTGGTTTTTTTCCCTCCACACTTATAAAAACACGCGTTTAGAGTATTTGGCTGGTAAACATTTCCACGTGATAATTCAGTTCGTTGAGCTATCATTTGTGGCCAGGTCGCTTCTGCAAAAGAGCTATACAGCTCAGTGGGCCTTACCTGGTGAAATAAAAAAAAAATTGTTTTAAATAAAACTGTGACATATCATCGGGAGAAGAATATTTCACAATTCCAGAAGAGGGGAGTACTGCATGTGAAGGCGTTGTCTTGAGTGGCGTGTTGTTACGTAACTGACGAAAGCCAGGACATTTAACGTACAGGGGAAACTTACAGATGTGGTGGGTCGGGCACCTTCTCAAAAAAAGAACGAAGCTCGGAAAAGCAGAGCAGGTGACAACGTGAGTCCAGTCTTTTAAGAATACAAAAACCGTCGATGGCTTGCACCAAATGGGTATATACTTTACTGCCTGTAGAGAGATGATGAGCTTACTTGCCCTATGATAATGGTTTGAACTTGCAAACATTTCATTCTGAGTCAAGTTCTCTCTCTCTCTGCCATGATATCACCCAGCCAGATAATTGTCTACTTAAGCGACGGTGTGTAAATAGAGCACAGCTCTCTTGAAGGATGGCTTGGAACAAGTTGACATCCAACTGGCATTTGAACCCGCAACCTTCAAATGTAGACACAACCACGCTCCCATCACAGCAAGCGCCCGCCACTCGGTGTAAAATACAAGTCAAGTTAGATTTTTTTTTAAATAAGAAGTTTATACTCATCCTGATTAATCATCTTGTCCCGCACATCACTCTTCATCTGTAAACATCATGCAGTTACACTCGGAGGTAATGCGGCTCAAGATTATGACCTTTAATAATTAGCGATGGCGATACGGCGCAATGGACATTTCTCCACGTCTCCCCGGCTGGGCCCCCCCCCCCTCTCTCTTGGTGAATGTTCCCCAGCGCGGTTGAATTATTGAGGTATTACTGTGTATAAAGGAGCATCGCTGAAAGACGTGGAATGAAGGGTTGATGTATGGAGTGCTGCTGCTGCTGTCTCCATAGATGAATGGGCCTGTTTGGGGTGGGGTGGGAGGGGCGGTGGGTGGAAGGGGGGGGCAGCCCAGGGGCCCGCTTGTGATGTATGGTCCTCGCTCCGCGCTGTGTGCCCGAAGCGTGAAGGGCAATGCCCCCCCCCCACTCCTCCCACACTTCCCCCCGCGCCCCCCCCCGCTCCTCAACCCACAGCTCTCACACATAACCACCACCTCCACTCCCCCTGCTGACGCAGAGCGCACAGGTAGGGCTCGCGCCGGGTTAACACCTTCTCGGCCAGGTCCCCGAGACCATCAGTGCACCGTGGGTGGCACGCCCGGAGCGTTGGGTCAGGGGGCTATTAGCCCAAGGTCTCAGATTTTTGAGGGGCCCGTCCAAATGTATCACAATCAGAATCTTTCTCGATACGGGAGGAATCCGATGAGCTATAATGGCTCAAATTCGCAGATGTTCAGTCGGGGTGGGTCACACAGCTAGAACAAGCAATACGAACACAGCTATAGGAGTGGCAAGTATAGGAAAAGTAAGGAATTCACGAAAAAAAAACCTGAATAATGTTACATTTTACCAGGTAAAGCCCACGGAACCTATTAGCTTAATTTTCAGAAGCGAAATGGCCACAAATGGTAGCTCAGCGAGGTGGCTTATCATTTGGAAATGTATCCTGCTTTACAAAGCTGAAGCTGTGTTCCCTGAGGATGCTGGATGCAATCTCCAGCGAAACGTTGGTACCCATGTCAATGTGGCGAGATTACCCGCAAACAACAATGTATCGGCTGGCGCTGCGGAAGCAGCAATAAATGTGCCACGTTTGATATCACGTGACAATTTTATTGATTGGCTGTGTCGGGTGGAGGTGGGTTTACGACACACGTTTTATACACGACCTAACCCAATGAAACTAATGTTAATCATGCTTTCCAATGGTAGAAACGCTATTCTTTCCATTTGAAAAATGTCAGAGGTGAATGGTTATTAAATCCATATCACTGTTTCGTATACTACTATTAAAACTTCTTAACATGTTTGTACATAACTGGTGATAGGAATTACTCTTTGGTTCTTTCGGTAAAGTCACGTAGAAATAAATGTAATTAAATATGAATAGAATACGACGTTTCGATTGCATCATCATTGCTTGTGTTGCAATCGAAACGTCGTGTTCTATTATTATTAAATTTCTTCCTAGTGGTTTACCGAAATACCGAAATAACCAAAGATTTATTCCTGCAGTCACGAAAGCTTCGAATGTAGTTTAGTGATAGTAATACGCACAGCAATGCTGCAATGATGTGTGTATTCCTATCACCAAACTAGATTCGAAGCTTTCCACAATTGCCCAAGCTCTGCGGTCCTTTATATATGTAGTTGTTATCGGCCAATTAATGAGTGTTTGCACGTGGAGAAACCCCGTGCCTGCGAGAGGGAAACACTCTATCCCATGCAGACGGAACAGGTGTAGTACACATTTTTGCCGTGCTACCTTCTCCTGGCCAGCCAGGGTTATGGCACCTCCTCGACGCGCACGGGAAGGGAGTTTCGCAGCATCTGTGTGGTGACCCACCATCCCTCGTTGCGTCCACAGTGCTGGATTACAGGCGATGCACGTTAGCCACTGTCGCCCAGAGTGAAGACCAAGACTCGGTTTGGCCACGCAATTTCATTGTGTTGGGAATCCCACTAAATGGGGCAATCTGGTAATGGGCATTGGCAGTGCCCTGGCTCGGAGCGATGTAAGAGGTCTTACTTGTCTGAGCTCAACGACATGCGCGTGTTCATATTGCAAAAGGTCATGAGTTGAGCTTGCAACATTGGTCAGTTACGCAGATGCAAGCATGAATGGTATTCGTGCAGTCACTGTAGCAGAGGGATTTTTGCGCACATGTACAGCCAATGTGTATTACGACGATTTGCCCGGGACGAGGTGATTTTGGAGGTCATGGGATTGTCATGGGTCGTGCTACGCCTTGAGTGCTCGATTGGCAATGGGATGGCTGAGTGCTGAAATCCCAATATGGGGTTGGTGCACTGAGCCCCGACAGAATGGGTAGCACATTGTAGGAGGTTATCAGTGGTTGCTGGAGGTTAACAGTGGTTTAGTAGGTTATCAGTGGTTGCTGAAAGGTTAACAGCGGTTTAGTAGGTTATCAGTGGTTGTGGGAGGTTAACAGTGGTTGTGACTGGACTTCAGGAATGTGGACTTTTACTCGCCTAGTAGATGTAGTTTGTAATGATGTTTGTACTACTGTATATCTCAGCAGTGGTCAACCTGTGGAGAGAATGGCCCCTGTACAGAAGTCCAGCCTTGTTCGAATAGGACATCATTCTGACATTGATTATTAAAATATTGTAACACATGCACCGAATATTATTCACCACAATATGCAAAATGCTATTGTGAGTTGTTTGCGTTTAACTACAGCGCGACGCAATGTTTATTCCCTCCTCTAGCCACAGGTGATGTGTATTAGCCCAGAACTGACACTGATTTCTTTCAGCAGTGTGTGTGTGTGATACTCTATTGACAGTGATGCCCAAGCACAAGCGCCACTGTGCTGATATCTCTAAGGATCCATCATACATAACCACAATATAAGCACCACAGTGAGCTCTCTTTTAACCGAATAGATATCTCAGTGTTTCACATGATGCCCCACTCGTGCTCGGTAGATACAGAAAGTGTTCAACTTTCCCAAATGTGATGCTCAAAAGCCACGTTGCTCTTTGGCCTTTCATTGGTGACTTGGCTGAGACCACCGCAGATTTATCTGGAGTGTTGACTCAATAATTAAATTCATAGATTAATGGTACGTGTCTTTTGGGTTAGTTTGTGCAGGTATATTGTCAATGTAGAATTATAATCCTCCACCACCCGAAAAATAATTGATCTAATCCAGTTTTTACGTGGGCAAAAATGTGCCAATTGATTATCAGCAAAAAATAAAAAGGTGATTTTCAACATTGAGATTTCGCTGATAAACCAAATCAATTGGCGTATTTGCCTCGAAACGTGACAACTTGATTTGATCGGCTCTGTCGGTTGGTGGAGGGTTATAGTTAAAGAATCGACATTGTACCTACACGACGATCTAACCCTAAAAACATAGTTAAGAGTCATAACATCGGTCATGAAAGCCTACGTATAAAATGTATACATTTCAGATCTTTGTCAATCCTGGATGAAGGTCTTCCAAAATTATATCGGCCATGTGGGATGTTTGAATCATCCTTCACCATGCTCATCAGTACAGGTTGGTGAACAAAGCCCCGAGGCCTGGTTCAGATATCACTCGCCGCTCACGTTATCCATGACCAGGAACTGAGATCAGGTCTCAAATTTCATGGCGCAGTGCCCTTCCCAAATTAATAAATACATTTTTTGGCAATATTAATAATATCGGGTATAGATTTAAAATATTTTTGGGAACATAATTATACCAAGTTTAGGAAAAAGTTCAAGTTAGCAGGCACTCAGATTGTTGGCCAGTGAAGTGGTTGACATTAAAAGAAGAAATCCTTTGACAGTTGACACGTGAACTCCGGTCATCCTCACAGCGACAGCGGCTTTTGGCTCGCCATTGAACAAACACGATCACCGCATCGCGCGATTTCAGATGCGCTTCTGCGGCCGTCTGGAACGCTCTTCCTTCCGATATTAGGAAGCCACTGGAGCTATGCACTTTTAAATCTGAATTGAGGACGAATGTCTTTAGAACTGCGTTTTGTGTCTAGTTTGTTGTCATTCCCCATGCACCTTCGATGAGCACGGTTGGTTATGTACTGTGCGCAAGAAGTTCAATATGCATACTCTCTGGTTCTTTCGGTAAAGTCACGTAGATAGAAAAAATAACAAAAGAAAACACTACATTTCGGTCGCAACATCAGCGTCCGTCTTCAGATCATTTTTTCACCTGAAGACGTAAGAGTCCGTCTTCAGGTGAGAAAATGATCTGAAGACGAACGCTTGTGTTGCGACGGAAACGTCGTGTTTTCTTTTGTTATTTGTTTCTACCCACGTGACTTTACCGAAAGAACCAGAGAGTATAGATTCCTGCAGTCACGAAAGCTTCAAATCAAGGCTCAATATACATACATACACGCGCTAATCACTGACGACTTCTTACACAGCGGTGCGCAGTCTATCCATCCTGGAGAAACGAGGAGCCGATTCAAACTCCAACCTGCCTTTGATCTCACGATCATCTGTCGAGCTGAGCGCTCTCGCCGCACCTCCAACGAGCCGAAACTGCGGAGAGATGCGGTGGCTGCGATGTTTCCTTTGTCGGGTGGATCACGCGATGTGCGTTTTAGGGATCGGACTTGGAGCGAGTTGTGTGCAAAATGGTTAAACGTACGCTCGCCCGAATAATGGCATACATCAGTGTCACATAAACAGCACGGCTTTACTCCAAGCCAGCGCACCTCCAACACCCCCCCCCGCCCGCCGACCCATGACACTTCCCTGCCCCCCACGGCTGGTTTTCTCGGTGACAGAGCGAGAGAGCCCCGAGCAGTGAAACCCGCTGCAGCACCGAGAGCAGAAATATGCCCCTGTTTGCCGGCACTTTAAGAGGATCATTTTATCCGATGGTACATTCAACAAAAAACTGAATAGCTTCTTTTTTTATTTCACCAGGTGAGGCCGACTGAGCTGTGTAGTTCTTTCACAGCAGCAAGGCCGTAATTATAATATATATTGGGGGGACACACATCCCCCCAATATATATTATAATTACGGGACACATCCCCCCCCCCCCAATATTCAAAGATGCTCAAAATGTCCCCCCAAATATATTGCTATAAAATAGATTTCTGTTTATATGATTGTGGTTATGGGTGTACTTTATTAATCCCTAATCTCTGGAATTACAAACAATGAAACAAGAAAAGGTAAAAAAACTGAGCAATGTAATACAATAAACCATTTGACATTATTGTAAAAAAATTATAAAAAGTCCATCCTATGTGTTAGTCAATTTTTTTATATTTTAGGCAGGAAATGAGTTTTCAAATTTAGATGTTTTTCTGGGGGGGGGACCCCCAGACCCCTAGAAGATTTGCCCCCCCCCCCAATGTTGACTCCATGGCTACGACCTTGTTCAGAAGCGACCTGGCCGCAAATGATAGCCCAACGACGTGGCCTATCATGTGGACATTTATAGCAGCCAGATACTCAAAACGCATGTTTCTAAATGTGTGTGGAAAAACCGGAGGACCCCGAAAATGATCCAGGCGACCACGGGGAGAGAGAGACACGAAAACTCCAAATACACAGGCGTCAGGGTGGGATGGAACCTATGACTTCTTGTATACCATGCGAGGTAGTTAACATCTCACCACCGCTGCGCCTCATCCTCAGCCCGCTGGGCTATACCACTGGGTGCTTGGTATAAGCAAGCTAAGAACATGCTTAGGGGCCCAAGTAGATCAAGCAATCTCTCACCCAGGCTCCCCTCCGCCCACCCCCCCTAGATTAATGAAAATTTTTTTAAGAATTCTATGAACTGTATTGAAATATGTTCCATTGTAATAAGTCCATAACTTAAAATATTTCACGAAACTGTCATGTAATTTAGTTGCGTAGCTTAATCGTGTTCATCCGTGCATATTTTTGTTTTGTCTAGCAAAGTGTGCAGCATAGGATTACTTTGCTGCTACGTCAGAGCCACCGCTATTATCGCCGTGGAGGTAAGGTGACTGGAAACTTTCGTGACTGCAGGAATTCATATTCTTTGGTTCTTTCGGTAAAGTCACTTAGATAAAAACATCTAATTAAATTATTGTATTTTTTTAAAAATTGTATTTGTATTTTATATCTATGTGACTTTACCGAAAGAACCAAATAATGTGGTGTAATATGAGTTGAGTACTTCTGGAATATCACTTTCGGGTGACTATTGTCCATAAAAGGATGAATATTCGCCGCTCCGCGCAAATGCTCGAGCAACGGGATGACTCGTCGCACGGTTAATAGGATTTTACGCGGATACATTTGGGGGCCACAGATAATAGGAGGGTGGCGAAATTGGTAAACGGATAAAGAGGCATTTTCGTAACCAGCCACCACCCACATGTCACACGATCGCAGCAAGTGGTGGCACTTTGTGAATAATGCCCCAACAATGCGTAAAAGTATTTAAGCGCGTTATTATCGTGACGTTAATGAGCAGATGCGGAATGCTGGAACATGGTGAGGCTGCTGGCACTGCCCAGTGCACACGAGGTATATTTTGACGATACGATATTACGTCAAATGATTCACGGTTGAATTTTGGGTCAGATCGCGTGAGTAAAATGTGTGTCGTACACCCTCCTCCACCCCCGACAAAGCCAATTTGTGAACAAACGCGACAATTTTACTACCGCTTCATCACTCCGGTGCGTTGTCACGTGAACATACCAATGTTCACGTGACCGATGTTCACGTGACCACTTTATTAATTGGCCGTGTCAGGTGGAGGAGGGTGCACGACACACAGTTTACTCACGCGATTTGATCCCAATATAAATTATAAACCATAACCATCAGTCGCGAAAGTCTACTGCGTCTTAAATACATTTTAATGACACGACTATCATCGCGATCAATTTTTTCATGGAATTTCGATTTTTTTAAATCATTATTATTATGGTGTTATTATTGTGTCCCTCGAGTGCTCGATTGTTATGTAAACGTCCTTTAATCACAGTTCATTCCGGACAAGAGACTGCCCGTGAGTCGGCCTTCTGATCATCTTGACAGAACAACCGAACGAGGCTCACAAACGAACGATCTTCTTGCCAGCTGCACGAGAACTAATCTCAGCGTCGAACAAACGAAGGCGTCACGAGGGGCGCCGTGAATTACTTCAGAAAATAATTTTCAAAAACACCAATTCAGCGGATAATAGCTATCTACGTGGAGAACTTTCATTAGCGCGTGTTTTTCAGCTCGTGAAAAAAAAGTATTGTGTCATGAAGTAGTCCAATTGAAGAGTTAAATGAGCAAAGGCACTCAAGATATCTATAGGATGGGCCATCATTACCTACCTTGATTTGTTTTGCCGATAACTTTTGAAAAATGAAACAAAAACACAAACTCTCAACGAATTAAAATTAATTATTTCATGGAAATTCGACATCATTATACGTGAAAATTAATACTGGTAGGAACCTCCTGGTTACACCAACCCACAGGGGATTATTGTGTCCGTCGTGCAGGGAGGGGCTGGGTGGGGAGGGAGGGGCTGGGTGGGGAGGGGAGGGTGTGGCTGGGAGGGGAGAGTGGGGAGGGGCTGGGTGGGGAGGGTGGGGCTGGGTGAGGGGTGGGAGGGGTGGGGCTGGGTGGGGAGGGGCTGGTCACCCCGTGGTGTCCTTATAAAACTCAACGTTTAACCTACTCACGCCGGCTTGTGCCCGCCCTCACAGTCGGGCATATTTGCGGAACACACCACGCCGCCGTTGACCCTGGCCATTGACCGAGCAACCCAACGTTCCTACTAGCTGCCTCCGCAGGAATGTGTTATATTGTTGACGAAGCCGCGCAGGTGAAAATGAGCTTCATCTGACATCATTACATTTGTAATCAAAGCATCGTTTTGGTCTGCAAAGTTCAATGGAAGCACTCGAGGACTCGAGGCGGCTTTGAGGGTCTCTGGGCTACGATTCTTGCACCAGCTGAATCTTATCTGGAAAAAAAAAGATGCAAGTCCTGGACCAAGATTCACCACATCGACGATCCCCAATTGAGCGGTGGAGCTTCTCCTCGTCGAAGTTTCGGGGTTCTCGTTGGCGACGCTCTCCCTTAACTTGTTCCTTAGAAGTCGGAGATCGACCGGTGCGAGGTCTTCCAACACGAACTTTGCATCCAACTTTGTTCTCGGTGTGGTGTTGGAGCCGTTCGGGTCTTAAAATATCTGCGACAGTCTCTTTCTGTGTTGAAATTATTGAACGATCGTTTCTGAAATCAATGTAAGCTAGTCTTGCACGCTGCCGAGGTGCCTACCGGTTCATCATAAACTCCCAGGCTTTGAGTGTATTGTTTATTAAAAAAAAAACATTCAACAAAATCACTTAACACAAAATACCGCTATTTCAAATCAGGAAAGTTACTCATGGCCCACCCTGTATGTATATAAACTGATATTTGGCCGACCAGACGATACGATTATCGTGGCATCTTATGCCGCACGCGAATGTTGTGTACCCGAGTCCACTGAGCCAACCTTCCCCTTACTCGGCGAATACTTTTCAGATGTCACCCACCCACCCCCCGGTCGTTTGCGGCGACCATTAGTGCACAACCCACGACGCAAACATTTCCGCAAACAGTCCCTTGGGGTCACTGAGGAGCCATCGATCCCCATCGGTGCCGTCAGTGGGCAGCACGATGACCGCGGTGGCGCGCACAGGCCACGACAAATCGGAGTTACCTACAGGTAGTCGCAGAGGCAGCGGTGTGCGTTGGGCTCCTCAACGGTGAGATGTGACCCGCATGAAAAAAAAGAAGAAGCAAGCGGCTGTTGACTTTTAAAAACAAGAGACGAGCATACGATCACGTCTCTGTCATGTCAACAGTTCCTATCGACAGAGACGAGCGCACGTGTCTCCTCCACGGTGTTTTGTCTCTCTGCGCGCACGACATACACAACTGCATTGCTCACACAAGCCGTCAGCCCCCTCCCCACGGCGTTTTGAGAGCGCACAGTTTCAGCAGCGTTGATTTAAAGCAAGCAAAACTTGCAATCACGACGCTCATCAGCAGCGTCAGGATTTCCCGAATCAATGGTGAACTTCCAAGTGTTGGAGGCGAGGACCCCTCTCCCTTGAAGACATCTGCGTTATAGTCCGATGCACAATTATAGAACGATCAACACAAAATACCCTTCGGCGTTGCTGCGCCGACAACACTGGTCAACACACTTCTTCTGGCACAAGGTATACCAACGTTTTTAAGGTAATTTTGGGGTGCTGATTCCAAATCTGGCATCAGTTTTTGTCTATCACATCAGGTTTTTGAGATATCAAATATTGCATTTTCAATAAAAACTGCAGAAGAAAACTATTAAATAAATGTGGATATCTACATAAAATTATATTATAAACACACTATCCTAAAAATACACCACCATATTTTAACACTAAAGCAGTAACTGACTCGCAACAACTTGCAATCATAAGTGACAGAGTTAATTTCGGGTAAAATCAATAAAAATGGGGTATGCCGATCGCATAAAATGAGATGTGATAGAGCAAATCTGAGAACAGATTTGGAATCAGCACCCTGAAATTAGTCTAGAACAGCTGCAAAAGTCCAGGCCAGATTTTTTTTTTGTTGACCAGTGCAATTATTCACAATGAGCAGGCGTTACACCTCCCTCGTACGATCTGTCTTTCCAAATATATAACGAAGTATTCTTAGGTTTTTTCGGTAAAGTCACGTAGGTAAAACATAAAAATTAATGAAAATAAAATAAAACAAAAATCACGACGTTTCGGAGGCAACACAAGTCTCCGTCATCAGGTGGGACCGTCACAGCCGAATTAGCTGCCCCACCTGATGACGGAGACTTGTGTTGCCTCCGAAACGTCGTGATTTTTGTTTTATTTTCATTAATTTTGATGTTTTACCTACGTGACTTTACCGAAAAAACCTAAGAATATGAATACTTGCAGTCACGAAAGCTTCAAATCTAGAATTATATAACGAAGGTTTGTAGGTGGAGAGGGGGCCGTGGGGCTGATGGAATGTGTAGAACACGCGTTTATTTGTGTTGCGAGTGGAGAGACGGACATATGATGGCGATGTCTTGTGTCTGCGTACTTGTTTTTAAATCCTTTATATTAAGTTCACTTGCTTGCTTGCTTATGACCGTGCAAATATTTCGGTCGTTTTTTAACCCACTTACCGTGATCCAATCGAGCTGACATTTTGCACACAGACTCGTTATGCGTGACAATGTATTTTCCTGAAAAAAATTTTTCAAAAATTTTACACTTTTAGGAAAAAATAAATTATATTTAATTACCAATTGCTTAATGGTGGCAGGCATTCATCTGACCCATAGGTGGCAGCCATCTCAAGCCAGAAGACGAGAAGACTCTAGCCGCCACGCATATAAAGGATTTATAGTGAAAACTTTGTTTTTACGGGTTAATTTTTTGTTACTTACACCCTGGAGAGCGACGCCAGTGGTGATAATTGTCTCGTCTTACAGACGCACATCGGGATTGTATCCACACGCTCTCTTGAGAAGGTAAAACTTGCCTACACATTGACTTTCAGCAACACAGATGTTTCGTTACAAGCGCGACCGAAAGTAACTCTTCGCTGCGTCGTAATTCATGAAGAAGATTGCCCACTTCTATCAGCTTGCCGCACGTGCAGAGCTGAGAATTTGAAGATAAAGGCGCAGCCCTGCAATTACTTGCTCAGCCTACTGCTGGTGGAAGGGTCTGCCTGCTCGAGTGGCCGGACGCCCTGGAAAAGTTGGTGGCATCCACACTCTGCCACACCACACGCGACCTGGTCACCGGTGTATCGTTTGTTGAGGGTATCACACTAAGAAATATATACATACTAGCTGTCCTACCCGGCTTCGCCCGGGACTTGTATCCACCACGCCCGGCCGCCTTTGTCTCCCCAGTGGCGACTTTAATACGCCACACCAGTTACTCGTTTTGAGGCTGAGTCCCTCCCTCACCGCTCTCCCTCCCTCACCGCTCTCCCTCCCTCACCGCTCTCCCTCCCTCACCGCTCTCCCCCCCTCACCGCTCTCCCCCCCTCACCGCTCTCCCCCCCCTCACCGCTCTCCCCCCCTCACCGCTCTCCCCCCATCACCGCTCTCCCTCCCTCACCGCTCTCCCTCCCTCACCGCTCTCCCTCCCTCACGACTCTGTAGAGGACGTGAAACTTGAATTTACCTCAGAGTCGCGTGGTGGGTGTCGAGGCCTAGCACCGTGCAGAGCCTCCGGCCTCGCCTGATTTTCCCACCCTGCTGACGCTGGGTACGGGTGCCGTTCCCCCCCCCCCCCGCGCTACAATAATACTGTATAATCGCGATAATTTTAGAATCTACCGACCCTATAATAGTAATTGCACACATTGTGGTGGGGGGGGAGTGAAGAGGACGTGAAACTTTGATGAATTTACATCAGAGTCGCGTGTTAATGCGTGCGCCTATTTTTAAGGGGAATTAAAAATGGCGTCCACCCCGCGCCGAAGGCGTCGCTACCCGTTGCCAGGGGCAACCGCCGTCCAATGAAAGCGGCGAAGGCGTGGCTACCCGTTGCCAGGGGCAACCGGCGTCCAATGAAACTGCAGCCCGCGGCGAAGGCGTCGCTACCCGTTGGCAGGGGCAACCGCCGTCCAATGAAAGCGGCGAAGGCGTCGCTACCCGTTGCCAGGGGCAACCGCCGTCCAATGAAAGTGCGTATGGTCCGGCGACACACACACAGACAGACTCGCGATTTTATATATATAGATACCTAGTTTGAGGCATCAAGAAATACACAACGGCAAAGATTCCCCGTTTATACTTTAACAGACTGTTGGGGAAATTGCTGTTAGCGAGCAACTGTGAAGGCCAGCACACAAGGGGGTGGGTTGCCAAGGCCATCCATGCCTATTCGCCTTTGTCTAGCCAGTGCTGGTGTCTATTCACTGCACCAGCCACTCATCGATGGCTGAATCGACCTGTGGGAGGCCCCAGGACCAATTGGTCATGAGCGGGAATCGAACTCGGGTCGCCAGGTTTACAGCGCTGTGCGCTAACCGCTACATTTTCGCTCCCCAGAATACACACACAGTGCATATACAGAGATCCCCTGTATAGCCTTAACAGACTGTTGGGGCAAGTGATGTTAGCGAGCACCTATGAATGCTGGCACGGCACACGAGGGGGTGGGTGGCCATCACTACGCCCAACCTCCTTTGTCTCCCCAGTGGCGATGTTTTTACACACTGCACTGGGTACTCATTTAAGGCTGAGTCGACCTAGGGGAGGCCTAGAACCGGTTCCAATAATTGTCACTGGTGTTGGCCGTGAGCGGGAATCGAACTCGGGTCGCCGGATTCATTGCACACTGCGCTAACCGCTACACTACCGCTCCCCACATTCTCAGATACACCTTGAAATGGAAATGCATATATATTCGCACATACACTGTGATGGCATAAACAGCGGTCAAAATGGACTTGTAAAAGTCCCGGTATGAATCCGATTCGTCCTGTAGCCCATGTTCACACAGTTGCTGTGCACAGGCCCAAAAGGCCAACGACGATCAAGTGGCCAGCAACAAGCAGCACCCACCATCGAAAGCTGCCGTAGAGTTCAGCAGCCCTTCTTGAATCAAACCAAGGTTACGTGGACATGCCGGTGCACCACGTGTTTCGGCGTAGGCTGAGAAATGCCGGCGTGAGCAGTGCGCCGTCGCATAACCGCCACTTTTTCCACCACTGCACGCACATCGACACGAACAGGAGATGGACCAACAGCTGAAAATGTGAAAAGGTTACGGGGTCAATGGGGATGACACGGGTGGGGGCGTCGCGCGGGGGGAGATGCAGCAGGGCTGCCCATCTTTTCGCTTCGATGCCACGAGATCGGCTTAGGTTGAGCCACTTTCCAGCTGACTGCAGTTCGCTTCTTTTCGCACGGCTTAGCCTGCGCATTTTCCGACCATCAACGCGTATACAGCTGTTCTCTAGCCACCCTTGTGTCCCTTCAGCGGCAGCCAGGGAGAGAGGGGGGGGGGGACACAAGCGTTAGGCGATCGGATGACCTATTTTTATGTTGCGTTCATTTATAAAAAAAAATTGTTGCAGTGAATGCCAGTTGGGTGGTTGGGGGGGGTTAGATTTATTGCCGGCAAACTTTATCGGGCCAAAAAAAAATATTTGCAAAGTAATGGGCTATTACTGGAACAATCAGACAGCTTACTGATCCAGTTATTTTGTCTGGGGGAGAGACAGAGATTGTGGCACCATTGGGCCATGAATCTATCATGCATGGCAGTTATTTATTTATTCATGTCTGGTCACTATGATACAGTAATATTTAATTTAGCACTAAATCAAACTAGCGCTCTTTTTTTGAGAGAGAGAGATAAATTGCTTACTGCTGGAAGGGCATATTTTGTTACGACACGGATCCATGATGGTCCACACTTGGGAGAAAGCATTATAACACCTTTTCCGGAGGGAATCTCCAGTGTGAGCGTATAACGTCCTTGAGTGAATCAAAACAATCTTAGTACAGTCCCTTAAACCGCGAAGCATCGTGTTTGTCGCGAGATTTAAGACGCCGTATTTTACCTCTGTTTGTTCAAATTAGAAGTGTTTTGTTGTTATTGTTGACTGAATCCAATAAGGCCACAATATATATCATTGCTTGCTTTATTTACTTATTGTCAATATTGAAACGTCGAGTTATTAGGAGAACCAGATTTGGGATATTTACAAATAAGCCTCTGCCGCAATATGCAGTAGACGTTAAGTCAAACAATGTTGGGCCATGTAACACACCTAGAGCATTCACAATCCCATGCAATTATACAATTAATAACATTTACTGTTACATTTAGAATAGCAGTAACTTGTACAAATGAAAGGGCTGTATAAGTTACAGCCCTTTGATAATCTACTGTTGGATGAAGGCCTCTCCAGGGTGTTGTTGTTGTTCGTGGGGGTTGTTTAACCATACTTAGTGGGGAACGGTGGTGCAGCGGTTAGAGCACTGCGCTTTGATACCTGGTGACCCGAGTTCGATTCCCGCTCACGGCCAACACCGTTGACTATTAGCTGAACTGATCCTGGGCCTCACCGAGGTCGACTCAGCCTCAAATGAGTAGCCGGTGTGGTGTGTAAACATCGCCACTGGGAAGACAAAGGCGGACGGGCGTGGTGCTGGCCACCCACCCCCTCGTGCGCCATGCCAGCCTTCATAGGTGCTGGCAAACAGCACTTGCTCCAATAGTTTGTTAAGGCTATACGGGGATCTTTGTCTTTGTACATTCTTCACCACGTTGGTCATTGTGGATAGCTGAAGGGGGAAGTGGGATTGGTTCAGGTTAGCACTCGCTACTGATTTTAGCCGTGCCTTGGGTCAAACTCAGATCGCCGGGTTCACCGCCACAGTGTGCCCATCACGGCACCTATGCTAATCGCAACATCAACCAATGGAGCCCACTTATGCACAATCTTAACCCACAGAACACGAGGCCACTTTTGCAGAGTCAGAAATTGTGAAATTTGGTTCGTGAAAAATAAAAAAAATATTTTAGACGGATTTATATATCCAGGGGATGCTCCCGTGGTTGTATTGGTTAGCATCCTAAACATGTGATCCAGAGATCGTCGGCTCCATCTCCCAGACGGAGGTTGAAACAATAATGATACATTTGAACACCTCTTAACGATCACTCCTGTCAACGACGAATCACTTAACGACGGGCCTACATAGAGCCCAGTGTGTAGTGTATAGTAGTGTAGTGTATAGTAGTGTAGTGTATAGTAGTGTAGTGTATAGTAGTGTAGTGTAAAGTAGTGTAGTGTATAGTAGTGTATAGTAGTGTAGTGTATAGTAGTGTAGTGTATAGTAGTGTAGTGTATAGTAGTGTATATTAGTGTAGTGTATAGTGTAGTGTATAGTAGTGTAGTGTATAAAGTAGTGTATAGTAGTGTAGTGTATAGTAGTGTAGTGTATAGTAGTGTAGTGTATAGTAGTGTAGTGTATAGTAGTGTATATTAGTGTAGTGTATAGTAGTGTATGGTAGTGTAGAATGTAGTGTATAGTAGTGTAGTGCATAGTAGTGTAGTGTATAGTAGTGTAGTGTATAGTAGTGTATATTAGTGTAGTGTATAGTAGTGTAGTGTATAGTGTAGTGTATATTAGTGTAGTGTATAGTAGTGTAGTGTATAGTGTAGTGTATAGTAGTGTAGTGTATAGTAGTGTAATGTATAGTGTAGTGTATATTAGTGTAGTGTATAGTAGTGTATAGTGTAGTGTATATTAGTGTAGTGTATAGTAGTGTAGTGTATAGTAGTGTAGTGTATAGTGTAGTGTATAGTAGCGTAGTGTATAGTAGTGTATAGTGTAGTGTATATTAGTGTAGTGTATAGTAGTGTAGTGTATAGTAGTGTAGTGTATAGTGTAGTGTATAGTGTAGTGTATAGTGTAGTGTATAGTGTAGTGTATAGTAGTGTAGTGTATAGTGTAGTGTATAGTGTAGTGTATAGTAGTGTAGTGTATAGTAGTGTAGTGTATAGTAGTGTAGTGTATAGTGTAGTGTATAGTAGTGTAGTGTATAGTAGTGTAGTGTATAGTAGTGTAGTGTATAGTGTAGTGTATATTAGTGTAGTGTATAGTAGTGTAGTATATAGTGTAGTGTAGTGTATAGTAGTGTATAGTGTAGTGTATAGCGTAGTGTATAGTGTAGTGTATAGTAGTGTAGTGTATAGTAGTGTAGTGTATAGTAGTGTAGTGTATAGTGTAGTGTATATTAGTGTAGTGTATAGTAGTGTAGTATATAGTGTAGTGTAGTGCCTCCATAGAGCCCAATGTGTTCGTTTACCGACCATTTCCCTTTCGACGACAGGCTTTTGTAGGTACGGTAAATATTCATGAATGCATTGATTAACCATGTTTCTCTAAATAGTATGTGTTTAGAATATTGTTCGTATCTTTATGTATTCATATTAAATGTTTAAATATTATAAAGTAAGTTTTTTGGGCGAAAAAGGGTAACTTCCGATTATATCGGAACGGGTTAGGCCTTTAACATGCACTTCCTATGACCAAATCACTTAACGGTCAGTTTCGTTTCACCACTTGCCGTCGTTAAGAGAAGTTCAACTCAATAATAATAATAATTGAATGCTAAATAGCGTCATGCATGCTGATTGCAGTCCACAACGTCGAATATTCATTCAAATATGAGGGCCAACTCCTATATGCAGCTCTCATCAGCAAATGAAAACCCTCAGGCAAACAAAAATAATGCAACGAATAAAGAAATGACACCAAAACAAAAAAGCGCAACAAAGCAATTAGTCCAGTAAGTGTCAAATGCCAAGACTCCGTTGCAGAGTGGCAAAAAGATACCGCCAATTGAGATCAATTGATCGTACGTCCAAAATGTGATTCCGCATTTATCAGCGTATGCTCGGTTGAACAAAAAAAAAGAAGGCTTTGAGTTTGGATTTGAATAATAATGCTGTGATGGAGTCGATTTGTGGGATGCGGTGGGAGGGGATTCCAAACTGTCAGAAAGCTCGTCCGTAAATGGTTTTCAATTTTCTTTTTGAGGTGGATTTCAGAAGTGGCTCGAAGAAAACGATGGTGGAATCCACATTTCTTGAATTCCCCCACATCTCTGTCTAGCCAGTAGTGTAAATGGTTACTCCCCAGTTAGTTGATCGGCAAGGTGGCTTGTGAAGCCACCTTGCATACATAGCGAGAGCAACACATGTATCTTGGTGATATCTGTCTGCTAATATGTCTGTCTATAGTTTTCTGGTTAGATATTATGTCGCTATTTCATTATACCTGATGATGATTGCTTATGTTGCAATCGAAACGTCGTATTCTATTATTTAATTTAATTTATTATTTTATCTTTAGACGTGACTTAACCGAAAGAACCAAATAATAATTCCTGCAGTCACGAAAGTTCTAAAATTAAGGGTGAAGTATGGTCAAAAATAAAAACATAACGGACTAGATCTGGGGAGGCCACCATTTGATGGACAAAGAGGTGAAAATTCAAATAATTATAAGATTCCAACGGTCCAATTTTGTGTTATTATTTTACACTGCATTTTGACTTTCATATTTTAAGATGTTTATTTCAGACATTGTCACTGTTAAAAAAAGAAACCGATACGTGACAAGCTAACAATATACACATTCCCATTTTAGCCTGTCTAATTTTCATCATTCCATTCGTCATTATATTTGTCTTCCGGCGTCATAAATGATTATATCTCAATTGTGTAACGGAGATCTGGGAAATGCTACAAAACATTTAAATTTACGTTTTACCCCCTAACACTACTGCCTGTCTCAGCCAACACAGCACTCCTACATTTACGATCCAAAATACCAACCGTATGGAATGACTTCAATTATTGTGTTATCTTGTCTTCTTATATCCCCCCCAGCCTTCGATTGGCACGGCTGGTTATGTACGGTGTGAAAGAAGTTCAACGTACATAAATATACCGAAAAAATTCCAAAAGCTCGACTCTAGTAAACCAGAATTCTGGGTAAGCCAGAAGGCTACCACTAATAAAGTAAATACACGAATACAGTATTCATCTTTGTTAGCAGTTATTCACAAGGGAATACAATCCACATTATTGTCATTTCTTGGATTAGTATAATCACACGGCAACCACATGTAGTACAATATACTTTTCTCAACAAGTTTGTAAACTATTGCAAAGATAGAAAAAATGTGTACGCCCATTGTGTTCATGGCCGAAGCCTTTTCAGGTGTTTGGTGTCACTGCACAAGGGAAAGTATAAACATTGCACGTGATATTCTTGGCTCTTTCGGTAAAGTCACGTAGAAGGGAAACAAAAAAATATATATTTTATTGCTTCCCTTCTACGTGACTTTACCGAAAGAACCAAGAATATGAATCTCTGCAGTCACGAAAGCTTTAAATCTAAAATTGCACGTGATGGTAATATCATGGGACATTTCATGGAACCTTATATTTAGGGATATTTTTTTTTTACAAAATTTACAATCTTGTGAAGCAAGTGATGTCAATGCGTACACACCAACACACGCCGTGGAGAGTGGTACAAGGGTGATGAACGCTCTCTGCCACAAAACCCAGTAACCAAGGTTCAACGTGTGGTGATGCACACACCAGCGAGCGACAATTCGCTCTCTGAACCTTTCCTCATTCGCACTCCCAACTTGGCTTGATATTACCTTTTACTGGTAGGAACCTATGGTTACACCAGCCCACATGAGATTATTGTGTCCGTCCGTCCGTCGTGAATCCAAAAATGGGAGGGGTGGGGCTGGGTGGAGAGGGGACGGTGGGGAGGGGCTGGGTGGGGAGGGTGGGGAGGGGAGGGTTGGGGAGGGGCTGGGTGGGGAGGGTGGGGCTGGGTGGGGGGTGGGAGGGGTGGGGCTAGTCACCCCGTGGTGCCCTTATAAAACTCAACGTTTAGCCTACTCACGCCGGCTTGTGCCCGCCCTCACAGTCGGCCATATTTGCGGAATACACCACGCCACCGTTGACCCTGGCCATTGACCGAGCAACCCAACGTTCCTACCAGCTCCCTCCGCAGGAATGTGTACCCTGATGCCCGACTATGCTTAAAGTGGGTGCCTGATGCGGTTTGTCGGCGTTGGCACTTGGAGACAAGGGGAAGCACGGCACAATATCGGGGCCAGTGGCGGCTCGTGACGTCTCCACTAGGTGGGGCTTTTGTGAGTGACCTCTGAAAATATGGTGTTCGGATTAAGGAAAACCTCGTCATGTTATTGGTCTTATCTACCAACGGTAGGCATTTATAAACAATACGAAACAAAACAACAGAGTACTCAAACGCTGTCCCCATGGCCCTGAAGTCCACACGACACAACCCCATTGACACGACTAAATGCCGAGAGCATGTAGGCCGTTGACCTGCGATATTTGCACGGTGCAACCTCGCGTTGTGACGCCGTCATTATAGCCACGGGCGCCTTTTTCACTGCCCTGAATGTGTCTCAAACGGCGTGGCTCCAATGCTATAAGCTAATCGCAATGAATGATGGGAAATCTCTCACTCGCCCGAGACCTCCCCGAGGCACAAATCAGACCGTGGCGTTGTAGCGGTTTCTAATATGGACAACTTAGATGTTGTCTTTATTAAGTAATGCACGTTGAAAGAATCATTGCACTTTTATAAAAAAAATTAAACACAACGAAACAATTTTTAGAGACGACTTTTGTATTCGAAAAATAATTTCTCATCTCCAACTGCTTGGTGGGGCGACGCCCCTAGTGGACGAACCGCGAATGACCGGGGCTGACTCCACCACCCCCTCCTTGCATTGTTGTGTGAGCCTCCGTGGACGACATGGGCGAGTGGTAAACACGTCTTCCGTGACATCGCATTTACGGCCCTATTTTAGACCGCACCAGGAGGATTTCTCCACATGTCGCCTGACGAGGCCGGATGTAATTACCGGTGAAATGTCCTCTTCGAATTGTAAATGTTTTGGGTTCACTCTCCAGCACAGCGGTGTGCCGAGCTAGTAACCAATGTTTTGTTTACGTGATAAACCTTACAAATTGGCTGCGTCGGGTGGTGTTGGGTTTAGCGACATCTAACCCCAAAAAAACTCTATTATGGATAATATTAGTCGCGAAAGCCTACGTGTTAAACACATCTTCCGTTTGCTGCAGAGTTTCGCAGTGTGACACCAGCGGCCGCCCTGGTTAATACCATCGGTTGCATTAATCGAAATATATACGTGCCGTCATCTTCACAGTGGACGTTACAGATCCAGTGACGTTATTTCGAAAAGAGTAGGAAGCCACATGTGCCGGTGTTCCGGTTCAAGTGCTCCAAATTTGAAAGTGAGCCACTATTGACATCATTGGGTGAAACCGCATAGAATCACCACCCCCCACCCTCCAACTGACAGATGATACCCATCTCTCAAACAAAGCACTTTGCGTGATAACCTTGCTCTGTAACCATGGCGCAAACACAAAATGTACTAATAACACTGGTCAACACACTTTTTCTGGCACAAGGTATTCCAACGGTTTTAGGGTAATTTTGGGGTGCTGATTCCAAATCTGGCATCAGTTTTTGTTTATCACGTCAGGTTTTTGAGATATCAAATATTGCATTTTCAATAAAAACTGCAGAAGAAAAATATTAAATAAATGTGGATATCTACATAAAATGATATTATAAACACACTATCCTAAAAATACAGCACAATATTTTAACACTAAAGCAGTCATTGACTCGCAACAACTTGCAATCATAAGTGACAGAGTTAATTTCGGGAAAAATCTATGAAAATGGGGTATGCCGATAGCATACAAATGAGATGTGAAAGAGCAAATCTGAGAACAGATTTGGAATCAGCACCCTGAAATTAGTCTAAAACAGCTGCAAAAGTCCAGGCCAGAATTTTTTTTTTTTGTTGACCAGTGTTATGATTGTTAACAGGGGCTGACTACATCAGTCTCACATTATTCACCGTGACAGTCTCTCTGCGGGATAATAGTGGCACCGTCGTCTTCTTTGTACATATGATTGTGCACGTGGATTTGTACCATTTTTAGAGTGTGTGTGTGCGCGCGCGGGGGGGGGGGGTTGTTTTTCTAATGATCAATATCTCGGTGCCAAGGAAAATTGGATCATCATGAGGGCCGTGTGTTTGCAGCCCCAGCAATCGATACTGTGTGGACGGATGTCCATTTTTAGTCGGCCCTTTCAAGCTTTTGATTATTTTATTTTTTTAATTCCCATCCCTTTTATGCGCGGGTCGTTGGATCCGCTTCAACAATCACGGCTCTGTGGTTGAAGAGTAATCTTTTGAATGTAAATAATAACAACGATAATGTTTGATGTGGGAAGACAGCTTTAGTTGTCACTTATGCAAATACACAACGACATTAACACGCACATACGCAGCCCTTTAATCAATCAACTGCTCTATGAGGGCCTTCCCACGCTGTTTGGGTAACGGGGGTTATTCGACCATACTTCACCACGCTGGTCAACAGGCCTTTTTAAATTATAATTACACAGTTACTGAGCACAGGCTCAGCATGTCAAGACGCCACCAACACACATCGCTATCAGAGTGCAGTAGTGAATAGATAAGGTTGAACAAGTTTGTTGAATTTAGTACCGTTATAGGCGTTTGAGTAAAGAGACGATGGGATAGAATTCGAAGGTGGAGCCGTGCGAGGTGGGAAACAACCAGAGAAGCCTTGTGACCCGCATTGTGGTGAGCGAGTGGGTGAGTGTGATCATGAGCGGGTGAGTGAGTAGGCGGGATGAGTGAGTCTGATGTTATCTGCGCTGTGGTGGTTGACTGGTGTCCTCAACAATGGGTGGAGGAATGAATGAGTGATGTTCACGGGCAGGGTAACCATGGAAGTAGCGATAGCCGAGTGACGAGGGAGCGACTAACCATAGGTGAGCGAGTGACCGGAGTTGAATGAGTGAGCACCGGGTTCTGCTAATCGACGTGATCGCGCTCCGCTTGATTCCATGAATGCAGTCGGGTCGAAACCGAGTGGTCCACTCGCCAATGAAGGCAACGGTGTTCCAACGCTGGGCACATTTGCGCTTTGCAAAGAGGGGTTTTGGCAGGCAAAATAAAGGAAGGCTTCTTCGATGCTTCCTCAGCCAGATTGGTAACACAGCCGTACCACCCCAACTCTGACGAGATTGTCGCGACAAGCAGATTCATGGTTTTACTGTGGATGATAATATAATTATCCTACGGGGCCTTTTTGCCAGTATCAAAGTATAAAAAATAAGAATAGTATCCTTTCTGGCAATAAAACAGGTGTTAGTGTGTTCGAACACGAAGGAATCAAGTCTGCTTTGACCGCGCGTACGTGTGGTGAACATGCAAACAGATTGAGAGTATTTATTTATACTGGAGGAATCAGATGAGCGATGAAGCTCGTTTTCACAGATGTCCAGTTGACATCTGTGATAATATATGCATTTTTCGATTTAAAGCTTTCGTGACTGCAGGGATTCATCTTCTTGGTTCTTTCGGTAAAGTCACGTAGAAGGGAAGTAATAAAATAATACAAATAAAACATAATACAATAAATTATTTTGTAAAGGCGCCCTTTTCCCCCCCTTCCAACCCAGCTTAAATATATGCTCCAAGCATGGTGTTGTTTCATTCAGACGCCGTCGCCTCGACAGACCTGGTTTTCACCTGAGGAAGGCTGCTTGCGTTGTGGCCGAAACGTCGCGAGAATTATTTTATTATGTTTTATTTTTATTTTTTTATTACTTCCCTTCTACGTGACTTTACTGAAAGAACCAAGAAGATGAATATATGCATTGTCTTTGAAACTGATTGGCCTACACCAGAATACAATTGTTGTTTACGATGAGAGGAACTGCAGAGTTGCCAGCCTGGTGGGATATTATCATCGAATGCCTATTGTCGAAGTAGAACATGACCAGGTTTTTGGTCGCACCGATCAAACATCGGTTCAAGTCATTGGTGACCGATCGCATTCAGATGGGCGGTAGCGGCGCCCGCCTGAAATCCAGCACTGCGGAGGCAGCAAAGGTTAAGGGTCGGTGGATCGCACAAATATTGAGAAACTTCTCTTGCCGTGGACGTCGAGGTGAGCACGTATGTTGGGATTTTTCCCGCACCCTGCGGAGCCAACCGTGCTAATCGGAGGTGCCATACCCTGGCTTGCCAGGAGAAAGCAGACCTGTAAGTGGACTAATTGCCATCTGTTTCCATCTGTACGGGGACTGAGTTCCCCCTCGCATGCATGCTTTTTTTCTCTCTCCAGGTTCTCCGGTTTCCTCCCAGATGTATCAGCACTGATAAATTGGGTGAAAACATCTTTTAAAATCAACAATGCAGGACCCTCCTGAAAACAAGTGTGGCTCTCCTGGTAAATTTCCAATTTCCAAAATGTTTGTGATTTTAATTAGTACTACGCATGCAGTGTTCAGTGATCTGCAAATATGTGGGTAATATTGTGATTTGGAAGATAAAAGTAAAAAAATTAAGAGAATAAATAATGTTGGAGATAAAACATATCCATGCGGAATGCCAGATTTAATAGCGAAGGTATCAGTGGGCCTTACCTGGAAAAATGTAAATAGTAAATAGTTAGATTGGCGACCATCAACTACTGCAAACATTGACCTATTAATTAGAAAGTTAAACAGATTGTTTGGCGATGCTGCTGCATTGGCAGTACAAACACAATTAACAAAAAAACTAACTCAAACTAACTGTCAATAACATTGTGTCCTCAATAGATATATTAATTTTAAAGTTAGAAATTTCAGCTGCCAGTGTGGGTGATCATTATTGTAACGGGAACATTGGAAGGCTGCAGGTTGAAATCTTGGTTTGGGAAGTACTTAGCCTATCATCCCTTTAGGGTTGATAAATACAGTACAACTTTGTGAGAAACCAACAGTGGACATCCTTGTAGACTGGCCTCTGCAGTGAGAGTGAGGATGAGTGAGAATGATTACGGTTGGATATTTTGAGTGACATTTTTTCTTACGTTATCTACCCGTGTGATGTAAAAATGTAGTCTGAAACCCGGGGGGGGGGGGGGGGGGAAGGGGGGGAAACGTGGAAATTCTAAAAAAGCTGCAAAATGGTTAAAACAACCTCTACGTGAAACGGGCCCTGTGTCTCTCTCCTGGTTACATCAGCCCACAGGGGATTATTGTGTCCGTCCGTTGTGCAGGGAGGGGCTGGGTGGGGAGGGAGGGGCTGGGTGGGGAGGAGAGGGTGGGCAAGGGCTGGGTGGGAAGGTTGGGGAGGGGCTGGGTGGGGAGGGTGGGGAGGGGTTGGGTGTGGTGGGTGGGGAGGGGCTGAGTGGGGAGGGGCTGGGTGGGGAGGGTGGGGCTGGGTGGGGAGAGGCTGGTCACCCCGTGGTGCCCTTATAAAACTCAACGTTTAACCTACTCACGCCGGCTTGTGCCCGCCCTCACAGTCGGGCATATTTGCGGAATACACCACGCCGCCGTTGACCCTGGGCATTGACCGAGCAACTCAACGTTCCTACCAGCTCCCTCCGCAGGAATGTGTTGTTTTGTTGTCGCTGTGCTGTTCACGGTAGAGTTTAACTCAGCAGCAAGCACAACACGCACGTTAACATCTCGCTTGAAAACTCGTTTCTTTAGAACCGATGTTTGTGTTTAGCTTGTTGTCCTCTCCCCGCACCTCTGATTCGCACGGTTGGCTACGTACGGTGCGAAAGAAGTTCAACATACATTTACCAAAACGGGTGCTCACCACAAACCATTCTGACGTTTCTTCTTCAAGTCTCACGCAAGCCTCAATCCTACCATGCGAGAACTTGCTTCTGACCAACTGGGCTTGAAGGGATCAACCTCTGAGATCCCGTCAAGAGAACTCTCCGTCCACACAGTCGAGATAACTACTCTCCCACTCACTCTGCACTCTGTTCGATGCTTGCTACGGCAAGATGTCCAGGAGCTAAATGCTAATGTCGAGGTCCGCTCAGCCATGAGAGGACTTCAGAGGACTCTGCATTGCGAGTGAGATTCATCACAAGGTCGTCAATCCAATGCTTTATTTACTCAGAGCTGAAATGTATCCACATTTTAAGATGATTCAATTTAAATGTGATGGCTTTTTGTTGTTGTTGTCACAGTCTTTGGTGACCAGGCTAGGACCATGAACTCACTCCACATGAGAATCTGGTCACATCGCAAGCAGCCCAATGATCTCAGCAGTGCCAGACAGCACTCCTCTCTGGGCTTCTAGCCATATCTATCATTTATTTGATGACACACAAGGTAAGGAAACATGAACGCGGCAAACATACACACAGAACAATGGACACGTTGTAAAGTTCAGCGGTACTGCTTTTTAATGCATCGGCCTTCTGTATGCTATATACATTTTACAACATTTCAGTATATATATAGCCTTGAGAATTGTACACCTAAACAGCACAGCTAAAATTAGCTGTTTCATTATCACCGTCTGTTTACGTTTTTTTTTAAATGTTTACCATGTGTTCATATACATAACCGTTTACATCATTTGTAATAATAGCAATAGAAAAGCTCCCTTTATAAATCCACGTCTATCTACTGAATATATTATTTTATTTTAAGATACAGTCCCTTGTACCACAAACACTATGGTTGTAGTAATCCCATAAAAGTAAAGCACTTTAATTTGCCGCTAAGCTGGTACAATAGTATTTACACTAATTTGAGACACGTGGACTACGGATGCTGGGGTTTGTGTTTGCGGAAGAGAAAACTTACAACCGGGCATCATCTCCCGCGGAGCCCAAGCAGCCAATCAAATGCAAGCGGTTTTTGGGATCCCAAAACTTGAGACGTCACGTGCATCGGAGGAAAATGCGGCGATGCAGCACTGCAACCACTGCAGGCGCGCTCTATTCCAATTAGTAAGGCCATTTAAATAGAAACGCTTGCACTTAACCGGCCGCAAGTATTCACACCGTTTTTCCCCAAGTGGCAGAGGCTAAAAGCAGTCTAGGTTGTGTTTTGTTGCAGATAATGTAACCGTATTTAAAACATGGCAGACTGAGTTTAATGGACGTCTCTAGAATGCGATGGGGTCTCTTTGACCAAACTGCGGAACAGCGAAACGTATAAAAGGCTGGGAAATAAAGGTACTGTCACGTGTTAACAACTACAGGCCAGTAAACTTGCCCAAATGCCTTCAGAATCAACCTTGCAACAGTACCGTCATGCAAAACATTGACTCGTTTTTGTGTTTAGTTCCCTTCCTCGGCATCATATTACCAGATAATTCCTAAACGCCAGCGGACATGCACTCTAACCCGTATTCGAAAGGCTTTTTTTGCAACGTCTCTGCGATTGCCACCTGGGTCCGTGTGTCGGAGAACTTTTCCTGATTGCGTGTCAATTTTACATGGTTACCAACTGCTTGCATCAAAGCCTCACAATGATACAACATACACAGTTTTTTTTTTTTTTACAAATGACATACAGCAGAGGGACAAGCTGTAAAGAAACACCCCAAAATAATTGTACGCTTCATATTGAACAGCCTCAGAGTTCTAGATTTCCTAAGCGATATAATATCTATTTATATTTACATCGGCGGAAGTGCTGTTGGGACGAGGGATGCTGCTCACATTCTCAATGGCTTCCGTATGAACCAGTTGGGAGATTTGTACGATCGAGTCTCACGCATGCCGATCGTATGAGACCAGAAATGTTGATGAACGTGGCCATACGATGAGCCATTTCGGTGTCGAACTTGGCTGTACATCTGTCTGGGTTTGATCCGGGGCGGTCCAGCAATGGCATCTGTGCTCGCATGGCAGCAATCGATTTGCAACCGAGATCTGGGTACCTACTCTTTGGTTCTTTCGGTAAAGTCACGTATAAAGATAAAATAATAAATTAAGTAATAGCATACTACGACATTTCGATTGCAACACAAGCAATCATCATCAGACAGACATATAAGCAGACAGATATCACAAAGATATCTGTCTGCTTATATGTCTGTCTATAGTTTTCTGGTTAGATTTTTGTTGCTATTTCTTTCTTTTATACCTGATGATGATTGCTTGTGTTGCAATCGAAACGTCGTAGTATGCTATTATTTAATTTATTATTTTATCTTTATACGTGACTTTACCGAAAGAACCAAAGAGTAATTCCTGCAGTCACGAAAGCTTCAAATTAAAATCTGGGTACCTGCTGTTGTGTTGTACTTCCTTGCGGTTTGCTGCAGGGTTTTCATTCTAGACCTCGGCTGACCGAGAAATATGTCTGGGTTTGGTCTGCAGAGGAAAAAACGGTGGTAACTCTATGTTGAACCTGCTTGCAAAATAAACATGTTTCGATGACGAACTGGCTTGGACAGATCTTTGGGGGCGATACAAACACAAAAAAATAATGTAAAGCGTTTTCTCTCTTTTAAAAATAAAATAATGATAACAATTCACCTGCCACACCGTGTCAGTTACAGGGGGTGTTTAGCTCTACTTGACCGCACTAGTCGGTGTGCATGGACTGCGGTGAGGTTGGAGCGGTGGGCGGGGGGTGCATCGGTTCAAATGTCACTCGCCAATGATGTTAGCCGTTGGCAGAAATTGGCCAGGTTCACAGCGCAAGCGAAGGAGCCACTGCCACCACTGCCCACGATAGGGATAAACGTTGAAAAACAAACCTTTGCTCATTTTGTCATTTCTACGAGTGTCACCCGGACATATTTAACGTAATTAGAAAATTCAGGGGGATTTCCCCATTACGTTTTAATCGATTCACACAAGACGTGAATGCAAACCATAACATAATGCATTACGATCAAACACATTTCAAGTCTAATGGGACTATGCAGTGAAATCTTGATAAATTAAGAATTTTATTGTACGGCATTATTGGCACCATTGAAATGCTGATATCATGCAATCCGTTGGTATATAAGGGGTCAGAGGACCAAATAATTATAATATCGATAAATTATAATTTCTTACAAAAATGATATTATGAAGATTTCACTGCATTTCCGAAAACCTCATCGCATATGCTATATGTGCGGTCTTGTAAAATTTAATATTTGCAGTTGCAATATCAGTAATGTGCACCTTTTGCATTTCGGTTTACAGCCAAGTGAATTGGTCATGGTTGACATACGCAACAAATGCGACTTAAACTCTTTGTTTGCATTTCCCGTGGGGACCCCCCCCCCACACACACAAACGTACTATCCACCATTCACGTAAAGCACACACTTTTGTTTTAGCCATTTTTACCTTTTTTGCCTTTTTTTAATTCAGTGCACGCATTTCAATACACCTAAGAAATACAGCAACATCTCACCGTTTAAATATCCCTCGCGCCCCTCAAAGTACCAAAACGTAAAGCGTTTCCTTCGAGCAAATAAAATAATACCATATTACAACTACGCGAATCACGAAGGATGCCCGGAGGCTTGAAGTAGAACAAGTTTCGGTCAAATGTGCATAGAAATTATTGAATAAGTAGTGTCTTATTTTCTTCTAGGTAGGTATATATCACTGATAACAACTATCAATTCAATCTGCATAATCATCTAAATAAAGCGACCTTTTTCATAAACCCATATTTCATTTATTCCCGATTATTAAATAAAATCCGCATAACGTACTTAGCTAGAACTTGACCTCGCCCCATGTTTAAAAAATAAAACAATAATTTATTTCCCCAATATATATAATTTATTCTCCAAATGAAATAACAGTAATATAAAATAGCAACCAATATATATATAAAAAAAATACAACATTATTCAACAATCCTTAAATATTGTTTGGGGCTCTTCATGTCGTTGTGGTTACATGAGCTGCAAGTAACGGTTGTGAAAGTTTACTGTCCACACATCTGTAGGCATTTGTGTTATAAAGTCCTGAAACGTACACGGCCTAGCCCACATCATCTACAGCGAGAAAACAAAGGCCTACTGAGCCTGCCAGATCAAAGACTCGTTGCTGCTTTCTTGACAACTCACCTCAATGGAATAAAAATCCAGTGTCCCCCCCCCAAAATAAAAGCAATTCTGTAAAATATCGTAAATCAGACTTCTGTCGTAAAAAAAGAAAAGTCACGTAACATTGTCGAAGTGTTAAAAAAAACATCTACATCACGCACATTTGTGTACAGCACTGTGATAGGAAGACAACAATGATACCCATACTTGTCAGTTGACACCGTATAAATTTATTCTAGATTTGAAGCTTCCGTGACTGCAAGGATTCATACTCATTGTCTTTTTTCGGTAAAGTCACGTAGGTAAAAAATAAAATAAATGGAAACAGCTAAATTAAATCATGACTTTACCGAAAAAGAAAAAAACCCGTATAAATTGCCAAAATTTCTCTAGATTAGTACCGGCCCACGTAGCCTATTCCTTAACGATACACGTTTTATTGTGGTGATGGTGATGACGACAACGGATCATTAACAGCAAACACTGTCATTATTATCAGTATAATTTTAGACGCGCAAATATTGCTCTGCCGTATAGGGAAGCCGTGGCAAATGATGCGATCAATTATCCCGTGGGTGCAAAATATCCATACTGCTTTGCGAGTCTCACTTGAAGTGGAGCGTTGCCCGGGCACTATCACGATAATCTATTCACTTTAAAGAGACATTACGGCCAGTTGGAATCCAGCTGTGACAGAAAAGCAACAAAAATGGCAAATCCATGGCCAAATCTCTTCTGCTGGCAAACTTGAAAGCAGAACTGAGGCCTGGCAAAACGTCATGGAATATAAAAAAAAATCCCCGTAATCATGTTTGTCTCTCATGTGGCATTCAAATGTTATACAATCGTGTATGCGTGTGCGTTTGCACGTGTGTGTGTGTGCATGTGTGTGCGTGTGTTTACACACAAAGACAAAGATCCCCTATATTGACTTACAAGACTGTAGGGGCAAGTGCTGTTAGCGAACACCATTGAAGGCCGGCACGGAACCGCACCACGCCCGGCCGCCTTTGTCTCCCCAGTGGCGATGTTTACACATCGCACCAGGTACTCATTTGAGGCTGAGTCGACCTAGCGGAGGCCCAGGACCGGTTAAGATAGTCGTCACTGGTGTTGGCCGTGAGCAGGAATCCAACTTGGGTCACCTGATTCGTAGCGCAGCACGCTAACCACTGCACTACCGCTCCCCACTTGACACACATGCACGCACACAAGCGTTAAGGTATAAACATTGCCATATGTATATGCATGTGTGTGAATATGTACACAAGGGTATAGATCATATATATATAAACACATACTGTGCATGCATAAACGTACACACAGTATGTGGACACGCAAACGTGCATATATACATTCACAAACACACCTATAAATACATCGCGTATGTACATAAACACACGCGCACACACGTTGCAGGGCTTTAGTGCTGTGTCCCTAGACCGGAGGAGGTTAGCCTGCATGTCATCGATTACAATTAGTGGCAGCTGTATTCAGGAAGTGGACAAACGAGTGCATAGGAACCGGCGTTAGATGTCTTCATGCTCACGCAAACGTCCAGAGCCACCAGGCAACAACGAACATTTTTTTCACGTGCTTACACGGTGTTAAATGAACTTCCAAAAATGGTTAAATAAAACCTTGATATTGCTAACAGTACGGGGACACTTTTTGGTACGGACATTACACCTGTAAAGCTGCACGTGCTGGGGTGTATGTCATCTCGGAAAACAGCGTTCACGTTTAGCGTGTGGAACTTTCCATCAGTTGAGCTTTCCGTTGAGTGTAAATTGTTTCACTTTTCACCTAGCTTTGCGGATACACCAAGTCTGCTTTTCATTCGCATGATGCTATCTCATAAAATGTTGCAACGACAGAAACGTAAACAGAATTTTACGAGATCATTTCTCAAAGTGGTGTGGACAATGTTCCAATTGAAAGGGAATTATTTTCACTCGCTGACCGATGTCTGCACGATCCCAAGGTATGCTGTTAAAATGTACGATTGAAAAAAAAACCTCATGAATAGTCTAAATCAAAGGTAGAGTATTTTTTTCCTTTTGTTCTCATAATATATTCTTTGTCCAGAAACGAGCTTTGGAGCTTTGCTTACAGAGAGCAGGTAAGGAAGGAGTCAGAAGCCTGTCACACTCAAGCAGTGCTAATTGAGACAGCCGAATAGTTATAGATTTGTATCCAGATGAGGGCAAAACAACTCTCAGATGAAAATTATTTAGCAGACATCTGTGTGTGCATGTATGCGAGCGTTCGTTCGTACATCCAAGTGGTGGTGTAGCGGTTAGCGCGCTGCGCTACGATCCCGGCGACCAGAGTTCCAGTCCCACTCATGGCCAACACCCAGTGACGATTATCTGAACTGGTCCTGGGCCTTCGCTAAGGTCCACTCAGCCTCAAATGAGTGCCTGGCGTGTCAGGTAAACACACGCCACTGGGGAGACAAAGGCGGTCGGGCACGGCGCTGGCCACTCACCACCCTCGTGTGCCGTGACGGCCTTCGCTAACAGCACTTGACCCCACGGCCTGTTAAGGCTACACGGGGGGCTTTGTCTTGTCATGGGGTGGAATACATATCTGTGCACATCTGCTGTGAAGTGTCACCATAACACTTCGGGTAAAAGCACTCGCTAACAGCACTAGGCCGAAACAGGCAATTTAAAAAGTGGATCATACTTGTTTTAACCACCGTGCCAAAAATTGAGTCTTAAAACATAATAATAATAATAGAGGACGTGTTTTTAAATGATTCTCACTCGGTACAAGGCCAATTATGAGTGACTGTGTATGACCTATCTGGCAGGAGAAAACCCCATTATATTCTTAAGAGACGTCACCAAATAAATATAAATAAATACAATATATTACAATATTCAACGTTAAATAAAGATCTTCCATTTGCTTTGCCACATTCATTGTAAATAAAACAAACCCATTTAAATTATTATAAAATAAACAACAATTGTCACCCCCAACACAAATTTCCAATGCCACAAATCAAGTTTTTCGGTGTGTGCTCGTATGAACACATGTACAAAATTAAAAAGCAAGAGACTTCATGAAATACATAAGCGATAGAGAGAGAGAGGGGTTTTAACCAAATGAGTTTCTGTGTGACCTTTGTCGACCACAATTAAATGTAACACATGGGGTGAAAGTGTTTTTTTTGTCTTCTGCCGGGTAGAGGGAATAGAGGTACGTTGCAAACCAATATTGGTAAAGGCATCTGACTTGGAGCAAAGTTCATTCCATTGTTGGAGTCAGCCCTGCTACATCAGAATGAAAAATGGGCAACAGTATTTGGCTTCCCAATGTCTCCGTGCTGGCTCTCCAATAACTTCCAACTCGACTTGATGTATAGTATTGTCTGCCGACGGCTCGTGTTCGTCGATGTGTATATAAACGCTCCGATCTCCATCTAATTTCGTAAAGCTGCTCATTCCACAACGATAGACTTTAACTCCACGGTAAATCGATCCGATGGTTGAAAATTCCACATTCCCATGGCAGTGGCACATATATCGAAAACAACTTTCTACCATCATTTCAGAAGTGCCGGCTCAATGTCCCTGAATTGAACAAAAGCAATTTAGCACCACGAGTCACCCGGCCACCCACACACATGCGGTAGCTCATAGAAACTGGTAAGAGCCCTGGAAATTCATTCACATTTGTGGGCGCCGAATGTCCACTCAAGAAAAGTGGTTGGAAAAGTTTGTGCGGTCCAAAATGAGTGTCAAAGGTCGCCTTTGCCACTGCACGATGAGTTTACAGAGCCACATGTCACGGTGTACATGCCAACAGACAATTTGAGAGTGGTGTGTGCGTCTGAACGCATTTTCTTTTTCCGTTTATTCGTTCCATAGTTTTTCACCTCTTAATTTTTTTTCACGGTGGACTTTTATCGTGACAAGTGATTTATGCTATATATGTGTACTGCTCTATAACAAATACCATGATAACCGTATAGTTCGACTTGATCTGTGCAATCTCCATTTTTGTGTCCACCTCTCAAGTATTGAACAAGGGTGGTCCAAATATTTCTGAGCCGAATACCAAAAGGATATAAAAGAGATCATTGATGTTGTGCCTACTTATAGTCCACGTTGAGGATACTGAATGCGCCAATATAGTAGCTCGCTTTGTTCCCTACGTATGCTTGATTAATCAGCAAGTAGACGATGATATATGCAAAAGAAAATAATGCATTGTGCTATCGGATAAAATATTGCCTCCAGAGACCATTGGACCAAATTCAACTTACAAATGCATTTTTGAAGGTGTTTGGGTAATAGCCCGGCAAACGTGAAACGTTGGGCCAGTGGTTTTAACCACATGTCAACGCTGGCCCAAAGTCACGTGTGCTACTGGGAGCACACTGTCATAACTCCCGCAATGCCTTGATTGCATGTCACGTGACCACCGCAGTGCACTTACGATGCCCTCGGCCTTGTCGACGCCACCAGTTTGGGGAGTTGAAACGTGTGGCCGCATTGCCGTGTTGCAGTTTATGCGGCCAACGAGTTGAAAACTGAGACCGTCCCGAAAGTTAAAGAGGTGGGCAGCAGAATGTTGCGAAGGCAGACGGACTCAGCGAAGGTTACCCCGGGTCAGGAGCTGGTTGTGAATGCAGGAAAAGAGGGAAACACCAAGACATGGTTTTTGGAAGACCATCGCTGTGCTACTGTTGCCCAGTCAGCTGACACTTTGTGTGTATGTATGTTAAACTTCTTTCGCACCGTACATTGCCAACCGTGCTAATCGTTAGGTGCGGGGGAAGGACAACAAACTAAACACACAAAGCAGTTCTAAACAATTGAATTATCAATCTAGGTTATTTAAAAGTGCATAGCTCCAGTGGTTTCCTGACATCGGAAGGAAGAGCGTTCCAGGCGGCCGCAGAAGCGCATCTGAAAGCGCGCGATGTGGTGACCGTATTTGTTCGATGGTTGCTTTGGGCAATAGTGTGGGATCAGTGGAAAAAATCTGGCACCATCACTTGGGCACGATCAGGATGTGTGCACTTTGGGTCTCCAGAACGCTGGCACTCGGCCAACAAACGGACACAACTGACAACTTGCCGTGACAATCCTGACTTGATGAAGGCAGACTGGACCGAGTTTAAGCGGTGACTTATTACCAGTGAGCAGTCCTGGATTTACAAGTCTATGCAGCGGTGCCCATTCTTCCACTATGACGGTCGTCAACAACCGCAGGCCCCAACTCAATCTCTCCAATGCTCAAGATATTCAAGTCGGAGTGCTATGCAGGCAAGATCATAAGCGCCGTGCTTCAGAGTTCCAAATGTACGGTGCGTATTGACTTATTTCCGCGCGCGTGGATGATCACAGGCCGCAACTGTGACGCGTGCTCGCTTTGATCGGCTGTAAGAGTCAATGAGAGAAAACCTCCTTGGCTTCTGCAGGACAGTGCCTCAGCACACGCTGCGAGAGCGTCAACAACGGCTGACGTCAAGGATCGCCCATTCGAGGAACCGCCTCGCTATTCACCGGACCCGGCACCCACTGACTGCCACACGATGCCGATGGTGGTGATGATAGCGATGACTGTGAGGGTGACACTTACGACAGCGGTGATGATAAGGATGCTTGACGATGATGATGATGATGATTGTGATCACGATGAGCTGAATGGAGGCTGTACAGAGAAACCTGAAACGTTGTTTACGGAGGGAATAAAAGTGTCTTTAGGAGACGATATGAAACGTGCATTTGTTATCGAGGGTGGCTCTTATTGGATGATATCTTTTGTGTGTATGTTAGGCTCAGGACGTTCTGTACCACCCCTCGTATATATATATATAATCAACGTGTGCTCTCTCCATAAAAAAAACATACACAAAAGAGTTAATTGAACCAAATTAAAAACTAAAACAAGTGCCATGTAAGGCATACAACCAATTGTGATCCGGCATCGCACAGTGGCATAAACAGCGGTGGAATGGGAGTTTCTACTATAAGCAATTTTTGTGTGTAAATTCACAACTGGGCTTACTCGATTCAAGTGTACCACAAAACCGGCAACGATGGGACAATTTCAAATCGAATATCATAATAACGGTAAATATTTTTGGTAATATTTACATGAAAACTTTTTTGTTTTATAACCAACCATATTGTGTATAAAGATTAGTTTGAAGGTATATATGTGTGTATTTAAAGTTGAACGTATCATTCTCCGAGGACAAAAGGTTCACGTGTCATTTCGCTAATTAATTGCAACGTATTTTGTGTCAGCTCGTGCGCTTTTCTTGGAGCCACGGCGAGACTTTGACGCCCGAGTGAAGCACATGTGGATCGTAAGTTATTTAATTTCAGATGTTCACAAAGGGCTTGCTGGATTAATCTGCAATCAACATTGTGGCTCAGAAAAAGTCCTTGATTTTTTTTGTTCCTATTGGTATTCCTGTCAATTTTTTTTCCCTCCCCCATTATTATTACGATTATTCTCTTATTCTTTGACAGAAGAGTAGTGTTCACTTGGTAACGGGGACGACTGAAACGTGCCAACACCTTTCATGGCGGAGTGTTACAAAACGGTGACGTGTGTGCCTCCTGTGGTAGGTCCGGGTTCAAAAGGTCACGGCCGACAGCAAACAGCCCCCACCCTGACCCCCTTTCAACTTCTTCACGGATCTGTAAAATGTCAGATCCGATCGTGGATCTTACGGACAAATAAGTTCCTCGCGTCAGTTGTTTTGTTTTCTTCTTTTTCTTCTTCAACACCAGTCCAGATGACGAAGCTCTTTCAGCACGACGATCCCAAGGGGACGGCTCTCGACATTTCGCAGGATGTCCACTGCTACGGGAGATATTCCTCGGGCTTCCCGTCTTGATCGACGCTTGCGCTGTTGCATTACCACATCAGCCACTTTGGTGACTCAAAGAACCTTAATTTCACTAACAGCGGACTAAACATCCCAAGAATGTCAATTTATATATATATGTTCAACGAGTTTGTAATCTTTGATTATTGTTATTTCCGCTGGAAGACCTGAAACGCGATTACATATACCGTTGCTTTCGTTATTCACCACACCTTACGCGTGTGCTGCGTGTGCGTTTGTGTGTACCAACACACAGGTATACATTGTTAACGATACAAACGTGGACACGCGTATGTGCGACGCGCAGTCTATACATACACACGTACATACACGCACGTGCACAGCAGCTTGTTTTTTTTCTTCTTCTTCTCCTTCTCCAGTGTCGAGACAAAGGCGTGCGTTTTGTTGTTGTTGTTGTTGTTTGCTGCTGTCGTTGTTGTCGGGCAGGTGGGGGGGGGGGGGCGGCGGGGGCGGGGGAGAGGAGGTGGGGGTCACACCTTGGCCTCCAGCATCTCCAGGAATAGTTTGTGCATGGGCACCTTGCCCTCCAGCTTGACGGAGTAGAAGTGCTGCACGGCGCGCGTCGCCGTCTGCCGCAGCAGCGGCAGCGTCATGAGCAGCTTGCCGGCGCGCCGCGGGTCCTCGGCGTGCTGGCTGCCCTGGAGCTCCTGCAGGGCCTCGTGCAGGACGTCCTGCAGCTTCTGCACGCCCTCCACGTCCTCGATGTGCATCGAGTCTGCGGCGGGGCGGGTGGGGCGGGAGCCCAACAACGGAGGCAGAGTGAACCGGCGCGGCGATGTGACGGGCCGCCGAACGAATGGACCTCACCGCGATGTGACCGGCGCATCTGACCAAAGGAGTTTAATTTGAGCGGCGCTTGTTTGGACTCGTTCACGCAAATCCTCCGTCAACGTACGAAAAATAAGGGCACATTTTTGACACATCCCATCAGCTGCACGGCCTTCTGGGGGAGCGTAAATTCAGCGTCAATAATACGAGAAGAGGCTTTACCCTTTCTGGCAATAAAACGGGTGTTGAGGTGTTCAAACAACAAATATATACTTATTGAGAGACGTGTGTTGGTTACACACACGCAAGGCAATAGGTATATATTTATTTTCATTGTTTTTGATACTGGCAAAAAAAGGTCCTATAGCTTCACGAATGTTGAACTTCTTTCACACCGTACGTAGCCAACCTTGGCAATTGGCAGGTGCAGAATGGTTCAACGCCAGCGAGCTCTGCACCAGCATCAACATTCAGTGCTCATTTAAACGGCTGCACATGGAAGATAATTCATCGCTCCGTCTCCCCGGCAGGTCAGAAGCGTTCCCTACCTTGGATTCCACTCCCACGTCATTATTCTCGGACATCGGCCATCATTCCCTTACAGTGAATAGCCCTGCCCGAGCCACGTTGTGGTGCCGTATGTAGGTATATACATATGTTCAATTTCTTTCACGCCGTACGTAGCCAACCGCGCTAATCGGAGCTGCGGGGGAAGGACAACAAACTAAACACAAAAAGCAGTCTTGAAGAAATAAGTTTTAAATCTAGATATAAAAGTGCATAACTCCAGTGGCTTCCTAATATCGAAAGGAAGAGCGTTCCAGACGGCTGCATAAACGCATCTGAAAGGGCACAATGCAGTGACCGTCTTTGTTCGATGGCTGGCCAAAAGCAGCTGCTGCTGCGAGGATGACCGGAGTTCCTGTGATGGTTTATGCTCCTTGACGAGATCAGTAAGGTGTTGTGCTTAATTTGTGGCAAGCGCTTTGTGTGTAATGAGTGCGACCTCCTAATGTATTCGTTCGGGAACGGGAATATTCGTTCGGCGGGTCACCAATCATCCAAAACGAGAACCCTCGTGAAAAACAATCTATTACATATTTAAGTATGGGAAGAATGTGTTTTTTTTCTTATTTAACGGTTGCTAAGTTGTTAATACTATTAATTTTAATCCTTATTTTATCCAGGAAAGCTTCACTAAGCATCGAGACTTTGGTTGTCGCCCAGCTGGTTCGGGGTTTCACTGCACACAATGAAGTCTGTGAGACACCATAACCCGACACCCCAAAAGCTCTGAAAAAAGGGGTACACAGTCACTTTTATACGGATAAAATATATGAATAAAGGATTATGGAGCAGATAAAAAACAACAGCAGACGTATCAATGAATAAACAAACTACATTGTGTATTTTACCCTCTCAATAGTACAGTAAATGCAAAGGTAAAGGTGCAGTCCTGTAAATTTAACTAATGCCACTGCTGGCAGAAGGGGCCTTCCACTAGAGGGAGCTCCTTGGCTTACTCTTCGAAGTAGCCACACTTGAACCCACCGCACGTGGAACCTGGCGATTGACAGCCCGTGGCTGTACCATACTTCACACTGCTGGGTGGACACGGGTGGTGAACGGAGGTGGTGGCGAATGGGGAGAAGCATTCCAATTGTTTCAGTCCACGGTACGAATGTGGCCCTGCAACTCAAACCACCACGTGGCAGACCACCACGTGGTAGACCACCACACGGTAGACCACCACGCGGGAGACTACCACAGAATAAACCAGCACGTAGTAAACGACTGCTGTGTGCACTCCTTCAATGGAGGAATAACTTCAACTAGATGTACGAACTGTCTCGTGGCTCGCGTTCAGCTCCTGAACATGTTGCCATGCGCAGGAATAGAATCGAATTGTTTCAACTTGTACTCAACGGCACGACCGTAGTGGAATGTGCATTAACTACCCCGTTGCCAGTTATTCAACGTTGCTCACGCAAATGTGACCGATATTGGTGATCCGTCACAGTTGACGAGCGCAACTGTACTGGATATTCCCACAGCCTAAAATTAGCGGGACCAACTTAGACATTCGCTACTGATCAAAGCCCTCCTGTGATTATGCCCAGCGATGTTGTTTACACTGACCACACGAGCTAAAATTAGGAGTTCCGCTTTGCCAGTCTGTAAGACATTTACGCCCTCAAAGCTTTCTGACCTACGTAAGAGGCGGCTGGCCAACAATGTGTTGGCCGAAAGGTAATTCACGTATTCACGCCATACCTCTCAACCCTTCTCACTCCAATGGCCAAAGCCGACCGCCGATTCCTACGGAGTTCATCTCGCAACTTGCTTATCGGACCCAAAACCAGAGTTGAACTTGGCTGAGCGACATTTCTCTGCGAGCTGCATCAGTCACGTAGAACTCTCCCCGACTGAGCATTCAAAGCATCCACGCACCATGCACCTTCAAGCAGCAGCTCGAGGCTTCCACCCGTTGAGGCTGCCACCCATCCAGGTTCAGACTAGTTTAGGCTCTCACCTGTCTAGGCTTTCACCTGTTCAGGCTCTCACCTGTTCAGGCCCTCACCTGTCCAGGCACTCACCCGTTCAGGCTCTCACCCGTTCAGTCTCTCACTGTCCAGGCTATCACCCATTCAGACTCTCACCCGTTCAGTCTCTCAACTGTCCAGGCTCTCACCCGTTCAGTCTCTCAACTGTCCAGGCTATCACCCGTTCAGTCTCTCAACTGTTCAGTCTCTCAACTGTCCAGGCTATCACCCATTCAGGCTCTCACCCGTTCAGTCTCTCACTGTCCAGACTCTCACCCGTTCAGTCTCTCAACTGTCCAGGCTATCACCCGTTCAGTCTCTCAACTGTTCAGTCTCTCAACTGTCCAGGCTATCACCCGTTCAGTCTCTCAACTGTTCAGTCTCTCAACTGTCCAGGCTATCACCCATTCAGGCTCTCACCCGTTCAGTCTCTCACTGTCCAGGCTATCACCCATTCAGACTCTCACCCGTTCAGTCTCTCAACTGTCCAGGCTCTCACCCGTTCAGTCTCTCAACTGTCCAGGCTATCACCCGTTCAGTCTCTCAACTGTTCAGTCTCTCAACTGTCCAGGCTATCACCCGTTCAGTCTCTCACCCATTCAGTCTCTCAACTGTCCAGGCTATCACCCGTTCAGTCTCTCAACTGTTCAGTCTCTCAAATGTCCAGGCTATCACCCGTTCAGTCTCTCAACTGTTCAGTCTCTCAACTGTCCAGGCTATCACCCGTTCAGTCTCTCAACTGTTCAGTCTCTCAACTGTCCAGGCTATCACCCGTTCAGTCTCTCACCCATTCAGTCTCTCAACTGTCCAGGCTATCACCCGTTCAGTCTCTCAACTGTTCAGTCTCTCAAATGTCCAGGCTATCACCCGTTCAGTCTCTCAACTGTTCAGTCTCTCAACTGTCCAGGCTATCACCCGTTCAGTCTCTCAACTGTTCAGTCTCTCAAATGTCCAGGCTATCACCCATTCAGTCTCTCAACTGTTCAGTCTCTCAACTGTCCAGGCTATCACCCATTCAGACTCTCACCCATTCAGGCTCTCACCTGTTCAGGGCTCTCACCTGTTCAGACTCTAACCTGTTCAGGTTGATATATGAGGGACTTTGAGCTCTGGCTCCGTGCCTCCATTTTCTCAATATAACGAGATCCAATTGGTGAAATAAGTGCGCTTTACAAATTGTGTTTATTATTGTTATTATTTTGTTATTCTGCGTATCGGGTACAACTTGGGTTGCTGTGCCATGGCGATCCTGCAATATAATAATTGGACGATAATCGTGTCGTCTGTTTTGTTAACGAGCGTTATACCGTGATTACCCATTGCTCATTTTAAAAAAAATATCATCATTTATTTCCTGATCAGATATTTATGGGATAAAAAAGAAGCACAAGAAGTTAAAATATGGTAATAAACAGCTATGAACCATTTCATGAGTGCTTTGCTATATTGTTTTTTCCCGAGTAATTGGCAAGGTGGTGATTATATGAGCTCATCGATTTAGAATACAGTTAAATTATTTATCGTGTAACTGACATACGTTACATGGCATAAAGTTGCAATGATTAAAATTGCTCACGTGAAATTGTGCTGAAGACATTTTGAGTAATCTTTAATTTGTGAGTAGAATCACAACAATACAACAACATCGTGAAATTCAATCACAAAGTTATGGGAAACTGATATCGCAGTAATTCCGCCTGTTGTGTGTAAATTAATATTGTATCTTGGAACAATAATGTTGCAGTTAACCACATTTACATGCACTTCTCAAGTGTGCATGGGTTTGTGCGCACGGCTGATTGCGAAAGGCGGTGTTGGGGCAGTGTGAATCTTGCGTTCGGTTCACAGAATCCGCTTTGACCGATTTCCCAGCCGCGCACGCTGCTAACCCCCGCTATTTACCTCTGCACCTGATGATATAGGTTATGTTGGCACCATCCTAAAATTATCATCCGATGATGGGCATGTAAACATGAGCTATGGGGAGACAAAGGTGGCAAGGCATACATGGTGCTTGCCTATCCCATGACCTTAAGTTGAATAGGTGCTTACTAACAGTTCTAGCCACCAATATATCCGACGGGGATAAAACAACAACCTTTCTGTCATATTATATGTTGGTGTTACGAATGTCATAGATGATTTTGGCCCCCGAATTGCTCAAACGGTGGTGATTATTGGAAAACTAAGGCCTTGTTTATGCTTGGACTCATCAAGATTGCCTCTTACGGAGAGGTTAATAGGTCCCATTGCGTGAAGCCACAAAAACAAAATGCCCCATGCCGATGTCGCAAACGAGAGTATGTTTTGTTAATATGTCAGTTTAAATCATATAGACAACAAAGACACTGGTCCCCCGTATCAACCTTAACAGGCTTTTGGGGAAAGTCCTGTTGGCAAAGGCCAGCACGGTACACAAAGTGGTGGGTGGCCAATACCACGTCCGGCAGCCTTTGTCTCACACATCACACCAGGTACTCATGTAAGGCTGAGTCGACCTAGGGGAGGCCCAGGACCGGTTTATATATTCGCCACTGTTCTTGGCCGTGAGCAGGAATCGAACTTGGACCGCGTGGTTTGTGGCTCCAGCATGCTACCCACCGTGCCACTGCTCCCTTATACTCAATAAAATTACACCTACTGGGTTGTAAGATGGACCCACAAACCCTTGCAGCTTTAAATCACAGGGGGTGAATGAAATGCGTCTCATGATCCAGTGAATACGGCACGTGAGGCCTGTGCACAGCCTGCCACTCTGATCTTTCCGCGGTCGACATCCATGAATGGCTGCAAAGGGGGCTAAGAAATCACCCCGTCTTTTGTTTCCTTCCGCTGTCTGGGAGAAATTGATTCGTACAGAGGGGACTTGCTCCGGAGTCCACGGAAAAGCCTAAGCAGCTGTTTAGCTCAGCAGGTGGAACTGAGCTCATCTGACAGCACAGGGGGGGGGGGGGGGGCTGTGGTGACAGATCTATACGTCTCCGGCTTGTGGGGTAAGGAAGCGTAATGGTCCCAGCATAGGCGGCTTTGAAGCCGTGAGGCTTTGCCAGGTGATGTGAGCACAAGTTAAGCTTTGCATCAGTGTTCTTGTGTAACCGTTTGCAGTTAAACAACAACAACAACAAAAAGTCGATGTGTGTCCATGCTCCGATGATCGTTCGTCCGGTCGTGTGCATCACCGTTGCCAGTGCTGAGTACAAATTGCCGTAGCAACAGTAGAAGCTGAATACAAGCACACCCCATTGGAAGCAAGGCCCACGTGTGTTTATTGTCGAAGTTGTGTTCTTGTATCAGAATGTTCTTTACACCTTCCCCCTCCCCATCAGTGTAACATAAGCACATGTGCTTATATGCAGATTCCACTGTACAATGTTGCTGTGGTGGGGTCAAGCGTCTCCATAGGATGACCACTGTTGACATCCCACTAAGTGGTACTTATTTTGATTCGTAGTTATTTATTTTCGCGTTATATATCGTATTGGTATAATGCAATTTTTTGTTTTTACAATAACCCTCCACCACTCGACACAGCCAATCTACTCAAGTTGTCACGTGGGCAAACGTGCCCAACTGACTGGGCTTATCAGCACAAGCGAAGGAGGAACGTTCGAAAGCAAGCAAAGTTTTGCTGACGATTTGTGGACGACGTTTTCCACGCGCGCGATTACATTCAGCATCGTCGAATTGCCAACAAAAGCTCGGCTCTCTCGTGCTTTGAGCGCCACGTGATCTGGATGAGGTTTCCAGCAAAGCGCCGCGTGTAAAAATTGTAAAAAAAAAGTCGCTTGCTTTTCAACGTTCCCCCGGATTTGGCCGACAAACCAATCACACCCAGCGGCTGGTTTACCCACGTGACAACTTGATTGAATTGGCTCTGTCGGGCAACGGAGAGAGTTATAGTTCAATATCGACAATGTACCTGCACGACGATCTAACCCAAGAGAAACGGATTATGAATCGTAATATCGGTCGTGAAAACCCACGTAAAAAATGTATAAATTGGCGCTTATATTATTGACCCTGTGGGCATGTTGATTTGCCGAATCGATCGAACCCAAATGTAAACTCTTTGTGGTGCCGGCTCTGTGCTCGTAACCTTCACTGCCATCCGGCCAACCTGCTTTTTATTACAAATTATAAAGTACAAACAATACGCTCAGAGTTGCAGTGCTTTTATGAACGTTTCTATTTTTAACAAGGTAAGGCCCACTGAGCTATGTAGATTTCTTTCAGAAGCGATCTGCCCATCATAACGAAGTGGCTTATCATGTGGAAATACATAGCAGCTAAATATACTAAACGGACGTTTCTAAATGCGGAGGAAAAAATCAGAGAACCTCAAGATAAACCATGCTACCACGAGGAGAATGTGCAAACTCTAAATATACAGGCGTCAGGGTCAGGATCGAACAGATAGCCTCCCGCATACCAGGCGAGGTAGTTAACATCTCAAATAATAAAATTAACTTCGTTTCCTCGGCTATTGTATCAATGTCATAGACAATTTTGCTCCACTTTACTTGACAGCATCTAACTCAGTTAACAAAGGGAAAAAATGAATAAATGATGAACCCAAGTAATTTGTACACATCTTTAATCGCTGGAAATTAATTACACTTGTTAAATCACCGCCAAATTGCACACTCTATTGAACATGCAAAAATACGTAATCATATTGCTTGAATATGTGATTATTAGAGCTCTGCTTCCTTGTAAAGATTCTTCGCTTCAAAGTTTCAATCGTAATGACGTGCATATTTACATTTCCCTGAAGAATGCAAGAATCAGGCTTTCATCATGCCCTCTGGTTTAGCTTTTGGGGAAAAATAGCAAGGAGTATAGACATTTAATTAGGACAAGTTTCCATTTTGCAACTGGGTAAGTGACTGTTGGGGGAATGTCCGTTTTGACGGGGAGAGCTGGTTACAAATAACGTCATCAGATTTACTGTTACTCAGCGCGTATCAGATGATTTACTTTATGCGACTGTATTTCAAACAATAATAATGACAACAAAATGAGATATGATCATGCCACCTGTCTGGGTTAATGGGAGAATATCAGGCAGCCATTGCATACAGGTGATGCCCTATCTACAATGTGCAATGGTAGATCAGTATTGGCTAATGTATAATGCCGTGCTGTTATTTCTGAGATAAAAGCTACATGACGCACACATTTGTGTAAAAAAATGAGTAATTGGGGTAATCGCAAAAATGTTGCAGAATGTAAAAAAAAAATGAGTCATGAAAAAAATGCCATGGTCAGTTGGTTGATAGACCACTGATCGGTAGCTGACACCCCGAGGATTTTGATAAAGAAATTAGACAAAAAGCTTCTCAACTTTAAACAAATGCGAATGCGGATGATGCCACGAATTCTGGGGGCATGATAGTGTTCACCGGCTTAAAAGTGCAGACGATCGTTGAGGCCGGTGTTACGGGTGTAACCACGAGGTGATGTGAGGAAGTTGCGAGCACTGCGTGCAGGATGGAGGAGAGGCAGGCGACTGAGACAGACAATGGAGTAGACACCAAGATTAATTGGGAATCCGCAACAAGAAGAAAAAAACCCACACACACCTGGGATGCATTCGATCTACTTTGCAACAGCTGCCAAATGCTGCAGTGAGCAAGGCAGTGATTTGGTGATGTTGCAGTATCATCAATGGCGTTCGCTGCGATGGAAGTCTTGAATTGTGAACACTGATTACTTGTCAAAAAAGTAACCCTCCCAATACCTTGGTGGAATTGCCTTCAAAGCGTTGTCGTGATGCGCCGATACCCCGAGCAGTTGGTGAGCAATCTGCCAACAGGACCACTGTGCAGTTATTCAAAGCCCGTGGTGGTGCTTGTGTCTGCCCATAAAGGGCTTGAAGCTATCCTTATTTGGGGATTGGCTTTACATTTAAAACATCTTAATGAGATGACAAAAGAGATATCGACAGAGATAATGATCAGTTCAACACGCAGGCTTTTGCGACCAATATAATGATGTGAGAGATAATGATAGAAGAAACATGTAAACAACGACAATATTCAGCATCATATTCTTTATGAAGCGCTCCTCCGCAGCTGTCCAATACGGATGTGGTGAGACGACAGATATGCGGACAAGATAGAAACAAGAAGGTTAACCTGCGTGCATTTTTTTTTATACATCTTGTTAACGTTTATTATTGTACTCAGATTGTAAATGTTGTGGCTCTGCTCTCCAACACATCGGTGTGCTGTACTAGTAACGAATTGGCCACGTTCTGCTCACGTGACAAACCTTACTAATTGGCTTTGTCGGGTAGTGGCGGGTTTAACGATACATTTACATACTTACGCGATCAAACCGAAAAAAACCGCCCTGTATATTAGGATTTTGAAGTTGAGCAGATATTTGATGCATCCCTCACTATGTTTTCTCTCATGAATCTGGGGCTCCACCTTGGGCCACTTGGGGTCCAACCCCCACGCATTTGCTTTGGGTTGCTTATGCCCAATGGCGAAGCCAGGATTTTCAGGTAGGGGGGGGCAACCCCTCCAGCAATGAGAAATGATAGAGGAGTTGTTAGTAAGTGAGGACTAGTCCCTTACTTTTTATTCGACGCGTGTGCGGCAATGGCGCAGCCATTTGATCGAGGGTCGAATTCGAACCGCGTTGTGTGATCGGCATCGCACTCGCTGAAGGTGTTGATGCCTTCAGGGAAGTCGTGTACTGTATACGCAACTGCACACAATTCTGAGTCACTTATAACTGCTTTGCCGTTACTTATTGCCAGTTATGGACTCAGACTATTGTCCTATCATCTCATAGAGTCTCTGGCACATAATAATCTGCTACACAGTGGCAGCGGGGGTCTCAAAATGCCGATTTATTACAAATAAACCCCAATGATCCGATCGAAATTAGGGATTTCGATCGGATCATGGGGGGGAGACACGTGCCACCCCCCCCCCCCCCCCACTGGCTCCGCCAGTGCTTAAGCCGAGCGCCACCACCCCATCCAAAGTGGCAGTTGAAGCCAATGGAAACTGGGGACTGGAACCTGAACAGCTTGGGCCAAATGTCAAACTCTTGGCAACTCGGCCATTGCCTGCAGAGGAGGTGTGACGAGATGGTCGGGATTGGATGTGGTCAGACAGGCTGGACCGTCGGAGTACAAAGCTAGGGGATGTCACGCGCGCATAATTTACAGCAAGCCACTCGGAGTTCAACAACTCAGCTGTTGACACCTAATGGTAGCATTCCTGGCGATGTGTACGCACACATTCCCGTCTGCGCACGCATACACACACACGCGCGCGCGCGCAGACACTCTTACAACCAAACTTTCGATGCTGTGAATTCACATTGGTGGTTTCATGTGATACTTTTCAAAGCTTAATCTGTCGCTGTCAGGGGTTAGGTAGGATTAGGCACGAAGCCAAGGAAGTTGGTGACACGCAGCATTTTTTTTTTTGGGCGCAGCAGAGAGACGCAGAGAGGGGTGGGGTTTGTTGGTGGACATACGGAGCCATCACTGTGATCACCTCGTCACTTTGCATTGGGTTACTGAAGGGGGGGTGCTCCAGGAGAAACCCTTAAACATTTCACGGTAGCGAGATGTTATGTCCCTCGCCTGGTATGCAGGAGGTCGTGGGTTCGATCACGACCCAGACTCCTGTATATTTTGAGTTTGCGTGTCTGTCCCTCTCTCTCCGTGGTAGAATAAATATCACGTGTTCAGAGTATTTGGCTGCTGTAAAGTTCCACGGAATAAGCCAATTTCGTTGAGCTATCATTTGTGGCCAGGTCACTTTTTAAAAGGAACTCCATAGCTTACTGGGCCTTACCTGGTAAAGGCCCCATTCCACTGCTGAGTTCCAATCACATGCATTCCTAATTTAATTATCGCCTAAACCTATTAGCTACAAGAGTAAACAATCTTCAGGTAAGAACCCAAATCACATTAATTATATAACAATGGATTTCCAATCCTTGTTATGTGTGTGTGTAGGTCTCCCTGGGAAAAGTAATTGTTCCTTAATGGCATTAGCGTGTTACCATGAAAGACAAATCATTCCTTTTTATAGTAATAAAGGTGCAAATTATATTGTAACAAGAGACAACATTAGTTAAACTTGGTCGAGCGAGCGGTTGTGAGTTCAAATCGTGGTTGGGGCTTGACTCAGCCCATCAACTTTCTTTGGGGGGGGGAGGGAGTCAATAAAGTAAGTAACACTTTATGGGTAAGTCACCGGTGGTTCGTCCAATGGGATAAACTCACCCACTCCATAAGAACGTGGAATTTCCACCTAACTGGCTCAGGGGCTGTGATTTGGAAATGAACACCGCCTCAATGCTCGTGTGAGCTAAAAAACTAAACAAGAAAATCACTTTGGCTGGGGCATTCACAGTGTGTCAAAGGCAATGCCCATTATCATTCAAGTAAGACTGTAAGGGTTGGCATCACTGCATATTATGGGCTAGAGTGGGGGACTGGAACATTTCAGAGTAGCAGTGGGTAGACACCGGCACTCCATTAGTGCAGCCAGACATCGCTGATTGCGTGGATTATATTTTGGACCACGTCCTATTTGCGAGCACTTTGCAGTCGGCGTGTGTCTGTGTGTGTCTGTGCATATACGCCGGGTGGCTAGAAGCCTCTGTTTTATTAAATGATCCTCTACTCTGTGAAATTAAATGTTTCAACACAAAGTAATATGACTGCCAATTTAATAGCCACTGCCTATGGGTGTACGGGCAATTACGGGCATAATTACTTATTTATATCCCTCATGCAGAAGACGATGACAGTCAACGATTGAGTCAACGCATTTTGTTTGTTAAAATAAATGTTTCGCGTCCACCAGACAGCTTTGGTTTTACTGGACAGAAGGGGGCAAAAATTAGCATGGCTTGGGCTTGCGATGTGACGGTCAGTTGTGGCACAGAGGGGAAGTTGAGCTGCGTGGACTTGGAAACAGCTGCAACCAACCAGTGGTGTCAGGATCGACCTCTGTGGAGCAGGCTCATGAATGATGTTTCCCAGGCTGCTGTTAGCAGGAAGGAGGCAAGAGAAACGAGGCTCACACAACAACGTCGACCAGAGCGCCAGGTAAGCGCACATTGAGACAACTGGCAGAGTGGGTTAGAGCAGTTGCTAGAAACTGCCAGTCGACCTGATCTGTTCGCAAAAAAAAACAACGCACACATTTGGTTCCGTAGCATAGTGCCAGCGAACCCTTATCATCTCATGTCGCTTAAAAGTGAAACTAGCCTGGCCTAAGCACCATGGTGATGTCAACACCGCTTACTGATGAATGGTGACTGGTGGCGTATGCGTGTGCAGACATGCGTGCAGGTTGCCTGCTATTTGAAGAAACTCAGATGTCACCAACTCGTGCAATGTTCAATATCTCCGTACAGTTTTACGTGGGCATGTAATTTCAGGAGAGGCCACTAGCTGGCTACCAGGACCAAGAATAGCAGGGAAAGCTTTAGAAATATAGCTGAGAGATCAGGCCAACAACGGCAATTTCAAAACAAAAACTTCAGTGAACAAAGGAGCAATTTGCGTTGTATTCAACTGAAACTTTATACCTGGCTAAGTGGAACACCACGTGGTCTGAGTGTGGCTCATTTGCAAGTATTATTAGGTCCTGAAGACCTTTGAGAGCACAGTTTATGTGATTGCGCATGTTGCTATGGGGGGAATGGTAGTGTAGCGATTTAGTGGACTGCACTACAAACCCAGCGAATCAAAGTTCGATTCCCACTCGCAGCAAACATCAAGGACTATTATCTGAACCGGTCCTGGACCTCCCCTAGGTCGACTCAGCCTCAAATGAGTACCTGGTGCGGTGTATAAATATTGCCATTGGGGAGACAAAGGCGGTCGGGCGTGGTTGCTGGCCACCTACCCCCTTGTGTGCTGTGCCGGCCTTCATAGGTGCTACTCGCTAACAGCACTTGCTCCAACAGCCTGTTAAGGCTATAGGGGGATCTTTGTCTTTGTTGCTGCCAGTGAAGCTAGTATTTGCATAAACAACGTGCATCTGTACATCCTTTTTGTTGATCGACTGCTGAATCAGGGCCTCCCTCTGCCATATAGGGTTGTCAGGTTTATTTGCTAATTCTAAACTATATATGTTTTATTTACAAGGTAAGGCCCACTGAGCTATACTGTGCAGCTCGTTTGTAGAAGTGACCTGGCCACAAATGGTCGCTCAACGAAGTGGCTTATCACGTGGAAATTTATAGCAGCCAAATACTCGAAACGCCTGTTTCTAAATGTGGAGGGAAAAACCGGTGGACCCGGAGAAAAATCCACTCGACCACGGGGAGAGAGACACGCAAACTTCAAATATACAGGGTCGGGATCGAACACCACGACCTCCTGTATACCAGGCGAGGTAGTTAACATCTCCTAGCCACCGTGATGATGAGAGAGAGACGCGCAAACTCCAAATATACAGCAACAGGCGTCAGGGTCGGGATCGAACCCACGACTTCCTGTACACCAGGCGAGGTAGTTAACATCTCATAGCCACCGTGATGATGAGAGAGAGAGACGCGCAAACTCCAAATATACAGCAGCAGGCGTCAGGGTCGGGATCGAACCCACGACTTCTTGTACACCAGGCGAGGTAGTTAACATCTCCTAGCCACCGTGATGCCAGGTGGTGAAATACTTTCCCATGGTGGCTAGTGTGGCTTGGAAAACAAACAAAAAAGGACACGCACAATTTTCCAACATCAAGAGGGGGTAATTATGTAACCATTATCTAGCATCATCGATGTGTCTACTAAATAATCCACATTTAATAAGATGAATTACATCAATTTGCTTGATTTTTTTTCATGGCAAGAGTCTAACACAATTTGTACTTTTCTTTATTGTGGTGTGCGGTGGCGTGTGGCAGTGGTGATCCTGCAACTTAGATGCAGGTTATCGTTGATCCACGTGGATACAGCCGTTGTGTGCATGTGACACGCATTCATCCACAGGGCAGTGAGCTGCCTGAAAGAGGCAGCACAGCAAGTATATTCGTGCAGAATTTCAGTTCAATTTCAGTATCATCCACTCGCATTCATGAGTTTCCTTGCACAAGCAACACTCAACCACTTGGACTTGATGTCGTCTTTTACATCACTGAATTACATCGCCAGTGGTGCAGTTTTCAGAGAAAATTATAGTGAACCGCATCGCTAAGTTCATTTCCGAGCCATGGCTAACATCAGTCCCAGCCCCTCTACATTTACGAACCTGCAGTGGCCAGCGTGGTCATGTGTGGTTAGGCTGCGTGCTCAACATCTCCTCTCTCTCTCGCCTTCACCTCCACGCAATACTGCTGCCGCGTGGTGGCAAAGGCTTGAGCGGCGAACGTTTGACCTACAAAATTCCCAACACGTGGCCGCCTGACCCGGAAGTCCACACTCGCATTACAAATGACTCTAAAAGCCCACTCATTCTCGCTCGTGCGTTCAACAATATCGAAGACCGACACGGCATCAGGCGGTCCTTCATCCAGCAGTGGACCGATAACAGGGTCCCCGTTCCCGCACCTTCGATTAGCACAGTTGGCCACGTACGGTGCGAAAGAAGTTCAACATACACACACACACATACGCACAAAGGGCCATACGTGATTTTCAACGATCGCCGCGCATCGCCGCACGTCCCTTACCGGAGTTGACGAGCGCGATGGCCTTGAGCGCCACGAACTCCTCCCTCTCCAGCTTGAGGGCCTTGTACTTGCGCACGAGCTGCAGAACGGCCGAGTTGAGGTCGAGGAGGCCGGCGAGCCGCGACAGCTCCTCGTCCATGACGAAGTCCTCGGCGTACACGAGCTCGTCCTCGTAGGGCAGCGAGCGGAACGCCACGCCCAGCAGCAGCACCTCCATCCACGCGCTCTGCAGCAGCGACATCTGGTCGCCCAGCGAGAGGGCCGAGAAGCCTTGGGGGGTCGCCGCGATGACCCCGCCGACACCACCACGTCGCGAAGACATCGGGGAGACGGAGAGTTGCGGGAGGGGGGACGGTTCAAGGGTTGGGAAGGGCGGTAGAAAGTGGGGGGGGGGAGGAAGGAGGGGAAGGAATTTGTTAAATGAATATAGAAAATACGGTAATGTTATTAGCAGGTGTTGCTCTCTCATTGAATATCTTCTGAGGCACCAAAACTTCAAACCATCAGGACCCTGCCTAAGCTCTCCCAGAGCTCAGCCCCGGGCAGCTCCAGATGCAATGAAGCTGTCATTTTCATGATTATTATTATTAATCCTACTACTATGGATATCATTATCATTCTCTTCCAACATGTTTGGCCAGCTAACCGCCACTCAAGGGGCTCTCTAGAGGTCCCTCTCGTGGGTGCACTTCTGCCGTCAGTAGTGCTGAGTAATCAATTGCAGGGGTGCACCTCTGCAAACTTTTACCATCGTTATTCTTCTCATTATCACCGCCAGCGACAAGAGCAAGATACAAGTTAGTGGCGCTGTGGTGAGAACATTTGTGTCACGGCTGGAAGGTTGAACAAAAAAACACGTGTAGATGCAAAAAGGTAATGCTTTTAATTTTATTTCACTGAACCAACAATCACTGGGTATTCCAGCCGGAAGGAGAAGAAATGACTTCATTTATACGGAGGTAAATATTTATCCTTCTTAACCACCAATGACTGAGTCTCAAATGCATTTTTTCATGCAAACAAAAAAAAACCGGTACAAATATTTGCCCTGGCCTTCTTTGGGATGCCTTGTTGTTTGAACAAATTTACAGTGATTTTACAGAAAAAAACATTTTGTAGGCAAATAAACAGCAACCGAAGAAAGACGTAATTATCTGAACGTTGACCCAACTGATCCACGATACAATACATCCTACTTAGCAGTGCGACGGCAGAGGTATAAGGATCATGCCGAGTCCGGCCTTGATGCCCAGTAATATGGCCAATTCCAAGTACTGTGCGTCGGGAAACGCATTTCAAAGACGATTCAGGCTGGTCTGGATTTCCATTCTGGCCAGGAATGCTAGAGACAAGTAAATAAATAAGCTTCAATTTCGCTGAGCTACATTTTTGCAATAAAATCACAATGTAATATCATGCAATAGCATGCCGATTCCCTGTTAGAATTCCATCGAAGTGAATGGAGATCAGCCAGCGTGGAATCGTTGGACAAATGCATACGATTCCAGTGGGAATACTCCAGCTCTTGTGGTCACGAAATAAGATAGATGTGCATATTGCACCTGACTTCATTAAAATAAAAACCTAAATCTTGCTCTGCATTGCCAACGATTTAATGGCGAATTTTAGTCAAGCATATTATTACGGTTGTGCAACGGAAACTAAGTTAATTATAATTGCGAGCGTTTCAGGTTTTACCTTGGGCAGAATTTAAACAGACGCTTGTCCCCACCTCTTTAAACGCAGAGCCAACACCACAAGCCAGCCGCTATTCCCTACAGCCACGCTTGCAGTGGGGCCTATGCCCATGCTTAATTCCTTCTGTACCAAGGCAGGAACAGAACATGATAATGGTCCGCGTTCTTTGAAGGCAATTACATCGCCGACTACGAAAGGAACAAAAAAGTGTTTGTTATGCGCTTGAAGGATGTACAGCAGATGGCATGGATAAGCTATTGCCTTTATTAACTATCTGTCTTTATGCCTGTTATTACCATAATTAAGTCTAATGATTTACCTATTGAGTGATAGAGGATGTCTCTAACAAGGGCTGCGACTACTGATTTCTATCAGACCACCACCTTCCCGGCTGTCACTGCCGTCAGGCCATCCAATTTGTCTTATCTGATTAATAAATATGCTGTGTCCGTGTGCATTTAACCTGTTTAATGCAGAGTGTGTCTGCTGAAATACAAATGCCTTCCCGGCTTCCCATTGCACGAAGCTTCCTGTACACATCCCACGCCGTTTTGACGTGTCGTGCTGGTTTTCATCTCGCACACGGTGATCACACATGTTTAGCAATGTGCAGCGTACGCAGGCGCACTTTAATTTAGAAATGCTTCCAAGTGTGCCTTGCCGTGTTGCTCAGAAAGGATTTATGATTGGGGGCATGCCTTAAAAGTATTAATATAAGATGCAGCTGAATAGCTCAAGTGCGAAATGCCATGCCTCTATTTGAGCACAGAGTCAGTTTCATTGAGAACCTACAGTACAAATCCTGGGCAGAATCAATCCAAGTTATCATGCACAGTGAAGTTTGCACTTTTCACCATGAAGCCCAGGTTAAAAGGTAAAGCCCTGCAGTTACTTCATCGTGACGCTGCTGACGGAATGGCACTCCGCTTGAGACATCAATCGACAAGTCCTCCATGGGACAATTGGCCCAATCTCCCACGCTGGTCAGATGTATTGAAAGAGGTCGGAGGACCCACGTTTTGCTCATCGCGCGAGTAATGCCGACCAAGTGCGGTGTTATTTTCATTCCACTATATTCATTAAGAACCTTTTTTTTTCTTTCCCCGGTCCGCTTTGTGACCTTCTTGTTGTTTATTATAATAATATCTGCTTCCTATATTCTTATGGCGATTATTATTATTATTATTAGAATTGCTTCGAAAGCTCATACCGTCCTTTCAACTGCACACTTCAATCCAAAGAGCTGTGATCCAATGCCAGTATGGTCTCACCTGATTTGGAATCAAAACATAAGTGGTTCATTTTAGTTGACCGATGACAGCGGTTATTGCCTACATTATACTTTCACATTCGATTGTGCGAATCTAATTTCATTAATCAAATCTGGGAAAAGGGAATGAATCTCAACCTGGCTGATTATTTGCCCTGGAAGCGTATTCGTGTTGGGAGTCCAAACGACATTATCACCGCAACACTAAATCTTCGCGCAGTATGACCAATGGCAATGCTATCACAGGCGTCTGGGCAGCTCAGCAAAACAGCACACTTTTCAACGAACCAATTTCAAAGAGGTCAACGGTGTAATTCCTACAGAAAGTCACAAGTTCAATACCCTGTTTCGGGGTTCCATCCACACATCCATCGCACCAGGGGCTGACGGACCAAGAGCACAATTGCGGGATGTCAACAGAGCCCAACGCACCTCCGGTTGGCTACGTACGGTGTGAAGAAAGTTCAACATACAACGCAAAACAAAGGCAGACATTTGTCCAGATTTGGAACATCGTGGTCGCAATTCTGGGGGGAGGAAGCACTCAACTCCTACCTCACTGCACTTGTATAGAATCCAACGGGACGCGATCAGGATATCTGACGATCCAGCACTCACGGAATAACGCTGGAACCTCGCTCCATGGCGATCAGTCACCTCCTTGTCAATCTTCTATTGTTACAACTCTGGTTACTATTCTATTGTTACCACTCTGGTCACTATTCTATTGTTAGTCTTCTATTGTTATCACTCTGGTCACTATTCTATTGTTAGTCTTCTATTGTTATCACTCTGGTCACTATTCTATTGTTAGTCTTCTATTGTTACCACTCTGGTTACTATTCTATTGTTACCACTCTGGTTACTATTCTATTGTTACCACTCTGGTCACTATTCTATTGTTACCACTCTGGTCACTATTCTATTGTTACTGGTCTGGTCACTATTCTATTGTTACCACTCTGGTTACTATTCCATTGTTACCACTCTGGTTGCTATTCCATTGTTAGTCGTCTATTGTTATTACTCTGGTTACTATTATATTGTTACTACTGTTCACTATTCTATTGTTACTACTCTGGTCACTATTCTAATGTTACCGCTCTGGTTACTATTCTATTGTTACCACTCTGGTTACCTCTCGCAAAGATTACCCCCACCCACGCTGAGGAGACGTGGGTGTTTACCAGACCCCAAGGCCGTTTCGTCTCATCCACAATGTGCTCCACCACCGTGTTCCACCACCACGGTCCACATCAAGGGAAGGCTTCTCTCGCTGCTTCTCCCCCCACCCCCACACTGCACGACATTGGAATTGCTACCCAATCGTATTGTCTTCCAAGCTCTCATAATCTTACTCAACTCAAGAAACGTAATGACTTACCCATTGCACCTTCAACCGTGCCATATGTTGCTGGCCACTTAGCCTTTGGACCTGTGCTTAGGAACAGTTTTATATACATATATATACTTTTTTAAAGTGGTATTCCTATGATGGAATGATCCTGCCGAAGCAATGTAAAATTTCCACAACAGGGACTGCAAAAAGAAAAACAACCTCATGTGAACGTGGAGACACTTTAGGCTTTTTTTATTTTTACATCAACACAAACCAAGCGTGGTGTTTATTTTTGTTGCGTTGTGGAAATTGCTATTTACAAGGTCACCGGGTGCTAATGGAACGCAGGTAAGTGAAATAAAAAAACGCCCAAGATTTTTTAGATTAGACAATAAAATAAAATGATTTTGCCAATACAAGCGGGGATTATTTATGCACTCCCTACTATTTAGTACGTGTATTCTCAAAGGGGTCATAAAATGACCTCGGGAACAAATTTATCTTCGAGAGAACGGTTCATTTGGGCTCGCGATCCCAGCGACGGAATGCTCTCCCCTTTCACGAACTGTTCACAGCATGCTCGGCTGATTAGTGCGGAAAAAGTCATCAATCACGTTTGGTTGAAATCATCAGCAACGGCGACTAATCCATTGGAGTGTTAAATGCACCATTACTGTATTTATAGTTTTCGAATCAACGTTTTTTTTGTGCGCAAGATACATTTAAAAGCAAGTTAACGATGAGGTTCTGAGCATTCGCAAGGCAAAATAGTTAAAATCAAGCAATGTCTCTATTTGTACTCTTAGGTTTTTTCGGTAAAGTCACGTCGGTAAAAAATAATAATAATAAAATTAGATAATAATAATGAAAATAACGAAATTAAATCACGACGTTTCGGAAGCAACACAAGCCTCCATCATCAGGTGTAACTGCTCCAGTAAGATTACTGGAGCGTGTGAAATCATCAATTTTGCTGGAGCAGTTACACCTGATGACGGAGGCTTGTGTTGCTTCTGAAACGTCGTGATTTTTTTTTTCATTTATTATTATTTTATTTTATTATTATTATTTACCTACGTGACTTTACAGTAAACACCTAAGAGTATGAATCCTTGAAGTCACGAAAGCTTAAAATCTAGAATCTCTATTTGTTTACTCATGCAGACATTATAAACACGTCACTTCATGCACTCTATAATAACGAGTCATTTTTAGGCCACACTGTGGTCTAAATAACAACAACACAGTACTATTTGAATCATATCGCTTAAATGAAACTTATTTTCAGAAAGCTACTGAGATATTTCACTCTACAGTTCCCCAACTAAGAAGGTATTTGACCGACTCTTCCCCACTGGCTAGAGCAGGCAGTACCCACATTTACCCCACCACATGGAGCCTGCCGATCGGCTAACTTGTGGTGTAAACATCTAGAATTGTGGTGAAACCACATTCTGTGCGCCAATGTTCCGAATTTCCGAATTGCCGCAACAGAGAGATCAAATCGAACCGGCGACCTCCGGATCTCGGGTCCAGTGGCGATACCCATTGCACCACAGCTGGCAGCATCCCGATATATTTGACAACTCAACTTGCGTAGGAACAAATAGGCTCTCTGGATTTGTTGCGGACAAAGACAACGACGGTAAGTTGAAACGCGATTACAAATAACGGAGTTAATACGCAGTCGGCGATTTTGTCATTTCGCCATTGCTGAGTTAGAATTTTCACGACAGTTAACAAAAACACAAGGGGAATTAAAATGATGACAAGGAAAAAATAAATGTATTCAATGTTTCAGTTGAAGAACTCCCATTAGCCCCACACATTAGTTCTGATGGAAGCCCATCAGATGAAACATTGACTGATTTTATTTGTCTTTGGCAATGCCAATTTAATTGCCACATCATTTTTAAACACGCTTTCTGTTTAGATCAGCAACACTGACATCTTGGCCATCGAGTCTTCAAGTCAGGGTTGTGGGTTCATCTCCAAGTTCTCTCTCACTACATTACGAGGGCACTCTCATTACACACAAAGTGCTTGCCACAAATGAGCCGCAATCCCTTTCTGATCTCGTCAAGGAGCATAAACTATCATGCAAACTCCGATCATCCTCGCAGCGGCTTTTGGCCAGCTCTCGAACAAAGAGGGTCACCGCATCGCATCTCGGAATGCTATTCCTTCCGACATTACGAAGCCGCTGGGAGCTAGGCGCCTTAAATCATCTCGATGGACAAACTCATTTCTTCAGAACTTATTTGTGTGTTTAGTTTATTGTTCTTCCCCCCGCACCTCCGATTAGCACGGTTGGCTACGCACGGCGCAAAAGAAGTTCAACAACATACAAGAGCACGTGTGCAGTGGTCACGCATTGCTGTGGCAGTTGACTAACGTAAGTGGGCTGTGGGCAAGACACACCGCTCGACGGGACGATGACCTGGTGGGCGAGAACGGCAGCGGTGCGGAAGCCAAGGGAGGAAACGAGCCCGAGAGGATGTGCCAATGTGGAGATGGAGCGATGGAATCAGCTTATGTGGGGGCGCTGGGGTTGATTGTTGCATCGCGGAACGGTGAGGAATCGCCGATCGGTTGGGGATGATGGCGATGATGATGATGTCCCTAACTAGCGATAGTTGCTCACGTCTCTTTAGGAAATGAGATAAATGTATCTGAATTTGGATCTGACTGAGTTAAACACACGGCATTGTTTGATTTACCGAAATATAATAATAGGATTAGCCAGGAGCGAGTTTTGGGTTAACTGGCCGGCCATATCAGCAGCAGTAATGGTATCGGCCCGGCACAGGTGAGTTGACAGCATGGGAAGAGGCGCATGGGGGGGGGGGTGCAGGTAACGGCTGGGAGGATTGCAACCCCCAAGTCAGGAGATGCTTAATCATCAGATACACATCTACATCCCATTGGCGGGATCGATAGAGGTGGAATTGGGGGTGCCTCGATGTGCGTGTGGCGCTCGTGACGCTACAATGTTTACACACTTAACGGGGGCTGGCAGCACGCCTTCTATCGGACGAGATGACGGTGCGGATAAGGGGGGACGGGCGGGAGCTGGCGCCGTCGTTGCTCGTCTGCAGTCACCTCCAGCGGTTTCCAATGTGACTGGAGGGTTTCTGGCATTTCACGGAAGTGACCTAATTACGTTATTTCATTTGGAAACTGAAAAGAAAAAGTGGTTTGGGTATATTCCGATCAGCTCTCGTTGGCCATTCGGAGCGACTTGCGGGAAAATTGCGGGTTTATAGGGCAGGGAACCCCACCACCGCCACCACAGCTGTCAAGCAAACCAAGTGCTGCAACTCTCACCAGGTGATATTTTACGGACGAAATGTGGTATTGGAGAGGATGCCTCCAACGTGGGAGGCGAAACGTCGCGGAGGAGAAAGGAGCAGGGCCCATAACGGCTATCCCGGAAGAGCAGCTTTTGAACGCAATTCTCGGACCAAATACTGTTGACAATGTGTCAACACGTGGTATAAAATATACACGGCAATCGTATCAGGATTGGTAAAAAAAAATACCCATGGCTGCTACTCATTCTCGAGTAAAAATATTATTTTGTATTGCCAGGTTACGGCTCAGATGAGAAAGCAGCTGAACTTGCAGTGATGGAGGTCTCTTTTTAAGTTCACTACTGCCCACTAAACTAAATCTAGGAACTAAACAATGTTTATTTTACCAGGTGAGGTCCACCGAGCGACATAGCTCTTTTTCAGATGCGACCTGGTCACAAATTGATAGCTCAATGAAGTGGCTTATCACGTGTAAATGTATAGAAGCCAAATACTCTAAACACATGCTTTTAAATGTGGAGAGAAAAAACTGGAGGATCCTGGGGGAAAATCTATGCAAGCACGGGGACAACACACAAACTCCAAAAACAAATTCGTCAAGGTTGGGATCAAACCCACAACCTCCTGTATATCTGGCGAGGTAGTGAGCATCTCACCACCGTGGCACCCATTTAAACACATGGTATAAACTATACAAGGCAATCTTATCGGGATTGGCAAAATAACTACCCATGGTTACAACTAACACTACAGTAAAACAAATATAATTGTGTATTTCCAGGCTATAGTTCAGATGAGAAAGCAGCTGAACTTGCAGTTATGGAGGTTTCCCGTGAAATTTCGATTTAAAGCTTTCGTGACTGCAAGTTCTTTCGGTAAAGTCACGTAGAAGAGAAATAATAAAATAGTAATAATAAAAAACATTTGTATTTTATTATGTTTTATTTTTATTTTTTTATTATTTCCCTTCTACGTGACTTTACCGAAAGAACCAAGAAAATGTCTTCTGCGAAGTTCACCACAGCCCACAGACAGGTCCATGGTTCAAGCTCCCATCCAATCCCACTCCCACCTCCTAACCCCACAACATCACCCTGTAGCAGGCTTCTTGAGCCACGCGTGGCCACGGAAGGAGGAGAGTTGAGATGGGTCTCCCAGCGCCTTCCTTCACCGGTATTGCTTGCTTTCTTTTGACGCAATTCGCGGGACAAAGTCGAGTTAAAATGCCAGCCAGGGTTCGGCTCGGGCCATTGTCCCTCCAGGGTTGACAACAACACAGGCGCACGTTCAAGTGTCAGCACCACTCGCTGGGAAGGCATAAGTGGCTGTGCTATTATGGAATATGACATTTGCACAGCGAGCTCAGGACCACTAAAGGAGATGGGCACCGCGCATATTCACTTGGTGTTTGTCTAATGCCATGCTATATCCAGCCAGGTGGTGCTACTGCAGAGTGCTCGACTTACAGTTCGAGAGTTCAACTGCTGCTGGTGTCGATACACTGAGTGCGACTTTGCGGGAAGTCAACGACCATGGCTTAGGCTATTGAGGTGACTAGGGCCCCTGCCGTAGAAATGTGGAATTTGTCGCCACCGACGCCGGCAGCGACGATGAGCCCCACCGCACACTGGCTGTAACGATGAAGGCGACGTGACGAGAAAATACATGAGCAACACAATGTACGAGCGTATCCCAAGGAATGAGTGAGGTCCCGTCTCTCACATGACCAGTGGGCGGGGGTGGCACTCATCTCCACTGGCGGTCCTGAGCCAGTGGTGGAAACTCCACATTCTTATGGCAGGGGGTGGGGGGTTACTAAACAGTTAATTCGTAAATGAATGCAACTACAAATCAGGCCTTACGTGTATTTATTACACATCACTCCATTAACAGTGCACATGACGGCTACACCTGCATAATGATCAGCTGTCCAGCCGATCACATGAGCATGGTCGTCCCCCAGAAATAGCACCAGCAGCAGGAGCAGTATTTTTCCATTGAGAAAGGACTCGGAACGGAACGTAACTCGGTGGCCCGTGTCTCGCCGGGGGGGCGGGGGGGGGCTCTGCGCGGCTGGCGAGTGCCGAAGGGGCTCAGGGACGGTGCCGCCGAGGAATGCGCGCTCAGCGGCAAACGCCGCCGAGTGGCACTTAGCGCGCCCGCGCGCTAATCCGCAGCGCCGGTTAAAAACACTCGCATTCCCACAGGGATAACGACGGCGGGCGGGGGGACACGGCGGGGGCGGGGAGGGAGGGGGCTTAACCCCCCCCCCCCCAAAAAAAAGCGACACGCCCGAATTAATGAATTATACATCGCGTCGTGAAAATATAATATTTATTTACAAGCCACCTATTTTGTGTATTCACCACCACCCCCGTCTTCACCCCCTCCCCTCCCCCCCATAAACAGGAGAGGTCTCGTTCACTCCAATTGATCTCAAGATGGACCGATGTTCATCTTCACTGGTGATGTTCAGCCACATTGCTGGAAATTCCACATTGCTATGGGGTGAAATTCAAATTTCAGCCGAGGGTCAGCCCAGGTCATTATTTTTCAAGGGTCTAATACAATGAACACCGCTTTGCCGGAAAGTTAATGGCAGGGTTGTAAAGGGGGCATCGATCAATCGAGTAATTCTCGATTCGTGACGCTCACGATACGTGCATGGACTTGCACATGTACGATTCGATCGACTTTAAGTTAATGCCGGTGCTTGTAAAATGTTACATTGAGAAATAATGGCGCTCACAAAACGGTACAGATGTGTAAATACATATGAAAGGGAAAGGAAAAAAAAGAATGTAAACAATGTGCTCAAAACAACATTTAGAAAAAAAAACATTCGGGTTTTTCTTCAAATTGAATCGCAATAACGAAGTGCATAATTTATTCCGAATTCCGATGAAGGGGGGGGAGCGAAGTTCAAGGTGTCACACCTCAAGAAGCACTCCCGGACCCCATAGAAGGATGACACATTTCGAGGCCAACCGGCCATGGGGGCAGCCAGGGTTTGGCAACGGTTTATCTACCACCGACAGCGTGCAGACTGTCACTTCGATTCTGGAAAAGACCACTTCAAGTCAAAGTACCATTGCGCCTAGATTGTGACTCGTAGACTACTATTACTCGTAGGCTACTAGACTACCCTCTCTGCTTCTTTTGGTAAAGTCACGTAGGTAGAAAAGTTAATAAATCACAACGTTTCCATCGCAACACAAGCAATCGTCATCAGGTGGGACAACCACAGCAGGAAAAGACTGCTGAAGTAGACTAGTCGACTATGAAAACATGTTCGACTGCGTGGAGATTGATGCTGACATCCGAGCTCTCATACCCTCGAGACTCGCCGCTTTTTCATGGTTTTTGAGTGTCACACGGCATATGCAATTGATTCTCGTGCTTTTGTTGTTTATCTGAAAATATCTCGGCCCTCCTCAGGTGAAGACCAGGTCTGTCGGGGAGGCAGACCTGGTCTTCACATGAGGACGGCTGCTTGCGTTGTGGCCGAAACGTCGTGGGAATTATTTTATTATGTTTTATTTTTATTATTGTATTACTTCCCTTCTACGTGACTTTACCGAAAGAACCAAGAAGATGAATCCCTGCAGTCACGAAAGCTTTAAATCGAAATTTACCTCGGCCCTATTCAATGAGGCGTCTGACCAGCAGCTGCCCACGATTCAGGCCTCGTTATTATTTAAGGGTCAGCTCCAAAAACATCGTCTTTGCTCGCAGACTTTCCATGAGAAACAAGCGGGAAATTGAACACAACTCTGCACGGTTATTACAGCAATACCTTGACATACGAACATTCGACGTACAAAGTTTCAGCATAACAAACTTTGGATTTATTACCATTATTTCAATGGTAAAATAATAAGTAGACACTCAACTCACTAAATGGATGACGCATATGTCGATCTTCGGTACGGTATCAATAAGAACTAAATTACATTTATTCGCAATGTTTTTCTTAATTATGTCAGTTTTTTTTTATTTTAGTATAAAATATAATACAACTTTCAATGTAAATTGTCTTTGTTTACAATATTAATGGTGTATATCACATCAAATAGTAATTTACGAAGGCTGGGAACGCATCCTCATAGGACTAATGTTATAAGTTATTGAATATATAAATCGGATGAGCTATGAAGCTCTTTTTCACAGATGTCCAGTATTGCTTCCACGAATCTATGAACAATCATTCATGGATTATCATGTCCATGAACCAATGAATCGCGTCAAAGTTGCACGTTGCTGTTTCTAACCATTTCAACCACTCACAATCAATTAGGTACGTGACAGCATTTTAAAAAACCTTAACTATGCCACAAGCGTGTCTCTTATTATATTCATTCCACAGTCAACGCACTTATATATACGAACAAGGTAATTCGTTTCTCTTTTATTGGTGTATTTATTTCCCAATTTTCTTTAATCACAGCAAAGGAAACCTGCTAGTGGGACCCCACAGTAGCACACGTGGACGATAAAACAAAGACATCCCACATTACCACATGTTGTAGACACTGCGGTTGCATTAATGCACTAATAATATTGTGATTCATTAACAGTGAACAGGTCTCGAAGGGAATTAATAGGCAAGATGAAGAGCCATCAACTGAAATGTTTACAAACTTGTTGTAGATTGGTTTCGGTCCATTGATAGTGTGTGTGTGGATGTGTCTCTTTCGTGTGTCGGCATGCCACCAGCCACACACACTCACAAAGCCAAGACAAAGATCCCCCATGTAGCCTTAACAAACTTCGAGCGCAAGTGCTGTTAGTGAGTAGCGCCTATGAGGGCCACCACAGTACACGTGGGGGTGGGTGGCCAGCACCACACCCCGCCGGCTTTGTCTCCCTCGTGACAATGTTCACACATCGCACCAAGGACCCGTTCATGTAATTGCCACTGTTGTTGGTGGCTGTGAGCGAGAATCGAACTTGGGTTGCCAGGTTCGTAGTGCGGTGACACTAACCGCTACACGACCGCTCCCCATGACACACACGCACACAGTCTCAAGCACACACTCAATACAAATGGTCAACCATTTAGCTTTATACATTTCAGAGGCGTATACTTTTCGTGAGCACCTATTAAGGCTGGAACAACACTTGAAGGTGTGGCGTGGACGACACCTTTGTCTTCCACTGTTGATGTTCACACATTGCACCACGTGTGCAAGTAAGGGTTAGAGTCGACCCAGTGGAAGCATTGGATACCACTGGCCACTGCTATTATCCTTGGGCAAGAGAGCGAACTCAATGCTGCTGGGATCACCGCGCAGTGCCCTCACCACTGCACCAGCACTTCCCATTAGTGCGTGCGCCGATACACACTTCCCAATGCATTTTTTTCCTCCGCACCTTTAGCTGCCCGCCCCCCCCCCACCACCTCCCCCCCAAACTGCGGATTTTAGATGCAGCGATTGCAATTTTCGATAGACACTCCTTGCCCCCTAGAAATGTTAAGCCTTCTCCGACGAGTACCTTCCCAAACAGAGTAATGGAGCACGTGTGCACGGCGACATGCGTGTACGTATGCGCATGCGCCGCGGTCCGTCGACATCAAAACGAGGCAGACGTAAGTGGATGTGCAAGGTGCTGGCTGCACCAAGGACCCGCTTGTCTACCATGATGGTCTTTGCAGAACACTTGCTAATAGCTCTTGCCCCAACAGTCTGTAAGATCAAGTAGTGAGATCATTGTCACTATGATACAGACAAGGAACCCCCTATAGCCTTAACATACTTTTGGGGCAAGTGATTTAGCCAGCACCGATAAAGGCACCACACCTGGCCGCCTTTGCCTTCCGAGTGGCAATGTTTACACACCGCACATGGTACTCATTTGAGGCTGAGTCGACCTAGGGGACGTCCAGGACCGGTTCAGGTAATTTTCACTGGTGTTCGCTGGAAGTGGGAATCAAACTCGGGTCGCTGGGTTCGTAACTTAGTGCGCTATCAACCTCCCATTTGCACGCTTGGCTACGTACGGTGCGAAAAGATTTGAAATACATACATATAACCTATATAGATTAATACACACACATATATATACATGCAAATTTGTAATAAACCAAATCTTGCAGCCTTCCTGGATGTATTGGATATCGTCTAGAGTTGGGCGATTCCTGCACAAATGGTATTCGACTCCTATGTTTCCACCCTGGATAATTCAGGAATATTTCCTCGTAAAAATCTCCATTCATATGAGGGAGACTCTTGAAAGGGATTCTGCCATTAAATATTCGTGCGATATAATGGGATTATTGTGCAGCTCCATTGTGACTCAAGCTTAACTAAGTGTCGGTTTTGCTTAGTTTAGCAAGATTGCTACGCTATGCAATTAGTTGTATATAGCCGGGGCTTTGTTGCACAGGTGATATCAGCTGACGAGTACCGATCAGAATTGCCATCGAAATGTATCACGCAGACATCGGTCGTCCGTTTCAATGCGATTCCGCTGGGCCCGGCAAGAGAAGGGGCCCTTCCCTTCTCTGCAACAGCCCGGATCTTCGCCCACATCCACTGAGCCCCTCTGGAAATTGGATTGGATCCGCACAAATCAAAACCTCGACTCCAGGGCTACGAAGTGGGAGAATCGCCCGGCTCCAACGTGGCTTACGGCTCGGCCTATCCTACCCAATTCAAGGGGGGCATTCGAGGGCATTACTTTGATTTTGGTGCCTTGAGGCACGGGGCGGGGTTCAGGCGGACTTTTTTTTGTTTGCTACCGTCACGGGGCAACACGACGCCTTTCCATTTGGCCGCTTGGCTCGCAGCTCGTTTAAATATAGCCGGAGCAGCTGGCAAGCACGGCAGTCCGGCTCGCAATCACGAATAAAAACCCCACGGGCACTCTTGGGGGTTTCTTTTGGGTCCCCCAGCGGAAACCACGGAGAGCGCCCCCTTGCAACCGCGCACGTGCATGCGTACGTGGCGCTATAGATCGTGCGTCCTGTTGGGAGCCAAAGGTGACAGCCCTGCAATTGCTTGCTCACAATGCCGCTGGCGGAAGGACCTCTGCCACAGGGGAGCTCCGGGCAGGTCCTCTAGCAAATATTTGGCCTCTTCCTCCACGCTGGCCAGATGCATTGTGGGAGATGGGAGTACCCACACTTTACCCCCCCAACACACCTCACCCGCACGATCGACTACTGCTGGCTGGATAGAGGTGGGGTGGGGGTTTAAGAAACGTTGCGCAATCGTGTCAACTGTCGCGCCGGGAGATCGAACCAACGGCCGTTTGACTGCAAGTCCAGTGCGATAATCTTAACTCCCCGTTCGGAGTATATTCTTTGTTAAAACGAGGGAAATTAATGGGCCAGCAGTCAAACTGGCAGCACATTAACACAGAAGTGTGGCATTATTCGTAAATAACGCCGGCTAATAACGAGCATGTCGACCGAGTGTAAAGAGGCCCCTGTAGTTACAGGAGAAGCCACTGAGTGTGCTAAACGGAGAATATGAATTCATCACTGTGGTAAACAAACAACAAAAACACACCGTCTGAGAAACATTTCCCTCAAAGTACCCTATCGGTACCGCTGATACGACGCTCGCCGAGATGGAAAAATATAGTTTGGTGGATGTTTCAAAGTGGTAGGTTCACGTGGCCTCAGGCCTAATGAAATTAGATCATGGGCCGAATTCAGCCTGTGGACCTTAGGGTCCCCACCCTTTGCCATAGTGTAATTAAGTACTTATAAATATATGATGAACGCATTTATGCAGCATATCATATATATCATGTATTAGATTATCTCTTTGTCCATGGAAACATTGATGCCTGTAGATGCGTGCTTGCATAAATGTCACCATATTCTCTGGTGTATGGAAAGTAAGATGAATGCCAAACTTATGTGAATAAAGTCGTACAGATCTAGTCAAACACAAGCACGGACCGGGGATAATGAGACGAACCCTTAATATTTTTTTTAAATTCACGGGAAAAAATTGTGTCTCATGATCCGGGGAACATGACACGGTACCGTGTCGGCATATTACACTTAGTCGAGATGTTTAAAACATTGGCATTAAACCACGTTTTTTGACACCAAGCCCTACTGATAGTTGGTCGTGAATTTGGAGCCTGCATAGAATGAATTCTGACCCCGCGGTAAGAAAAGCCGTCGCGCACATGTAAATAAACTTCCAGCGATGCCCGCTTTCTCGAGAATGCAGCCACACCCCTCGAGCAGAGATTGCATTTCCAATTTTTCTTCCGTTTTTTTTTTATATTTCTGCAGCGCGAGCGGCGCAGCGCGTTGCAACCACACACCAGATGAAATCGTGCGCAGGGACCTCAAACGGCTCCCCCCGGCGGGGCAAAAACCGAACGCGGCGAAGACAGCTGCACCGCGTCGGGCAAAAGGACTCTTCCCACCGGACGTCGAAGACGACGCCGCCGCCGCCGCCGCCGCCACGTCTTGACAACCAAACATTTATTTGGGACGAAAAAAAAAGTGAAAGAGCGTCAAGGCGTCCGATCCCAAACAAACTGCGCTTCATTTGCTCATCCCCCATAGGCGGTTCCAAGATCGGCGGAGGAAATTCTACATTGCCATGGTGGGAGCTGGTCTATATTAAGGAGGATCACTGTTGGCTTCTGATGGAGCGGTACGTAGTGGATCGACCCTGGAGTAATAACGGGCTGAGTCGACCCCCACACCGAGAACTGAACTCGCAACCGTCCTCGTGTGAGTTGAGTACCCAACCTCAAGGTCTGGGGGCAGGTATTACTAACCAACCATGTGTTTGCGTGTGTGTGTGTATAATGCTCATGGTGGGTAGAGTGGTGGTTAGCACACTGCGCTACGAACCCGGCGACCCAAATTCGATTCCCGCTCATGGACACACCAGTAATGATTATCTGAACCGTTCCCGGGCCTCCCCTAGGTCGACTCAGCCTCAAGTGAGTACCTGGTGTGGTGTGTAAACATCGCCACTGGGGAGACAAAGTCGGCCCGGGCGTGATGTTGGCCACCCACCCCCACGTGTGCCGTGCCGCCTTCATAGGTGTTCGCTAACAGCACTTGCCCCAACAGTCTGTTCAGGCTATACGGTTGATCTTTGTCTATAATTCTAACGAGCATAGGTTAAGGTAATTCACTCCAATCACATTTACATAGGCTTGAGTCCTGCCTTTGCACAATAGCAGTGGTAATTGTGATGTAAATCTATGCTTACACTCTCTTTGCTTGACTCAGGCATCAATGCATTCTGTATCTGTCGTAATAGCAAATGAAAAGAAGCACTTGCTGACAAAGAAATTGCGAAATGCTTTGGTCCTTCCCATGCTAGGTTGGCCTTAATAGGTGCCATCGAACACTATTGTTTGCCCCGACAGCTTGTCCTGACTGAAAAAATCGTGTTGATATGCATTCAGGGGGGTCGGTGCGTTTCTGCTGTGCCACGATCATGGAGACCCGAGTTTGACTCCAAGCCACGGCTAACATCAGAGGCCAGTGAGTGATCTCCTAACTGTTACTGGTGCTTGCCCCCCGCTCCCTTCAGAAACCCTCACTGACCAGCGTGGTGAAGTATGGCCAAACAACCCCCCCGAGAACGGCGTGGGGAGACCTTTGCTCCGCTATTGGATCTATTCATGTCTGTACATTATTGATCTGCGCAATATAAGCGTTCGCCGTTATTCCAATCGCATAATACACGAGACAACTTTCGATTTAAAGCTTTCGTGACTGCAGGGATTCATCTTCTTGGTTCTTTCGGTAAAGTCACGTAGAAGGGAAGTAATAAAAAAATAAAAATAAAACATAATAAAATCAAATAATTTGATTTCATTATGTTTTATTTTTAGTATTATGTTTTATTTTTATTATTTTATTACTTCCCTTCTACGCTCTTTCGGTAAAGTCACGTAGAAGGGAAGTATTATTTGATTTTATTATGTTTTATTTTTATTATTTTATTACTTCTCTTCTACGTGACTTTACCGAAAGAACCAAGAAGATGAACACGAGACAACGTTAGGCAAAACAATGACATAAAATATAATTCATCACGGACAAACAACAACGATACATGCTGTTGAAATTGAAAGGTTGCCTCGCGGCTCACGTATTGCACATTTGCGCTGGAACTGTGAGCTGGGGGAGACATGGATACGGCTTAAACTCTTGAAATGGTATCACGCAGAAACGAGGGTGAATGAATTGGCCAGCTGTTCGGCTGATGGGGTATGTCTTTATGCAGCGGACATGTGGCATGCGCCAACCATCAGCCAGCATTAAGTTTTAAATCACTCGGGCCACGCAAATGCCTCTGGACAGACAGGGGGGTCAAGGAAAGTTCCCCAATCAGTGTGAATGACAATCGAGCTGGGCATTCTTGAAGTGAACAAAAAAATAACGTGGCATATTTGACTCACTGGGGATTTTTTTCTTATTGATGGGGAGATATGTGAAAAGGTCACGTGTGTGAACGCCTACATAAAACGTGCGGTTACACTGTGCATGAATAAGTTACTGGACCCAAAAAAAAAAGTCACGCGTAGATTGAATTATACGTGGAAATATTGCTTGACAGTGCTCTAGAACGGCTGGACACATGTGGGAAAGAGGTTCGCAGATCATCTGATTTCTCCAGGATAAATAAAAGATTCCGATTCCGAGAAGTGGCGTTCGGGATACATTGCGGAGTGTGACAAGGCCAGAAATGTGAATAGAAGACCAATAGAAAACGAGCATTGCACCCACGCACAATACTGCACTGTGTGTGGGAGGTTAATTGCTCAGGGTTGATATGTGACAGTCGGATATGCAACGTTGTACTGCATATATGATGTCACGTTGTGTCTGATGTTCACGTTACAACAAAACATTTCACCTTGGTAATTGTCCCAGAAATTAGCAGGCCGCAAGTAATGTTTCAGCTTTCATCTCTGTGCAAACTAATCCAGTTTGTGATTTCAATGAACAGGAGGGCACAGTCATATTGTTTTGTTTTGTTGATTTAAATCAAATTAACAAACATACAGCATTGCAATATTGACATTGGCTCATCTCAATTTGCAGACATCGGATTTATAATAATACATTGAAAACAACAACAACTCTTTCCATGACTGTGATCTTCGTGAAAAAAAAACTGCAACTTGCAGCAAAGGAACCGCTAGATGCAAATGTAGGACCAATGTTTGCGATTCTTCATGGCAAGCACAGGTGTGACCACTTGCAATGGCCCAAAGGGGGTTTACACGGCAGGCCTACCTATTTAGCATTCCGCCCCGCGTTGCGATGATGAGTCCTCCGTAAATGTGAAATACACGCGGTGGCGTTAGCGTTACAACTACTGAACGCTGCTCGGTTGCAGCTGTCGAGCCGAACTGCACTAAGCAAGTCAAAATCAGAATCTTCAAAATCAGAATATGTATTTATACTGGAGGAATCCGATGAGCTATGAAGCTCTTTTTCACAGACGTCCAGTCGCTAGCCACTTACAAATCTCCCGTCGTAGCTCCATTCTGTTTGGCTCCCTCATTGACGTGGCATTTCACGTATCCCAATCAAGAGATGGAGGCGATATGAACGAACAGATTTGCATATCAATCAATCAACTTATTTAAGAACTGGGCAAGTGCCTGATTTTAAACAAAATTAAGATTGATTTGTTGATTGGGAGTTCTCGCTTAACTAGTTGACAGCCTATTAATATATTTTTTCCTTGCAATCTGCAAAAGAAAACATTGTGAGCTCGAGAAGTTTGATTTGTTTCTTGCCAATAAAAAGGCAAAGTGTCACTCTGCTGAAACAGGCAGTGATTATCTCTGCTGGTAGTCTTGAGCCGGCGGTCTCAATTCCACATTCCTTTGGTGGGGACCTGTTAGGCCAAATGACAACCAATGCTGACCTCCCACACCGTGGTCCTCAATTGACCCTGGAGGGCTGATGGACTAAAGCGAGAGGTCTGTTCCAGAATGAGTGATAGCTATGGTTGGAGCCAGGCCTTTAATGCTGACCATCTGGCAATCTGGTAAATGCACAGCAAGAATTGTATGACCGGACGGAGTGAACAAAAGCAGTGGCTCAATCAACTGCCTGAACCAGAAATCAAACACTTGCATTACTATATCCTGAGCCAGCCTGTGCTATTTACTGGAGAGACTACAGGCATGATACATCAAGAGGTCAAGGAAAACTATGTTGATTTGGGAGAGAGGTCAAAATTCGAAGTCTCCTTTGTCCCTTCTGAGTAATGGACAATATACATTTCTGATGACAATCCTAAAACAAGCATTGGACATTCTACATTTTCACGGCAGGAATTAGTCTCCCCATAGGACAACTGATTGTTCATCTGCGCCTATGTGGTGCTTACCAGGTGGTACTCATTTTACTGATCCAAGAAGGAATGATAGACGGGGTTGTCCCTGACCAGGATTTGAACTCATGTCCTCTAGGTAATATGCACACTGCTCTAACATATGAGTGATACTTTTCCAATAATGACAACAGGACACAATTACACCCAATTGCAATTTGTATTTAATCTACGTGTACCATGCAATGAGTACATCCAACCAAACCTTATGCAGGCAGTGATGAGAAGGAGACTGGCAATATTTGGACACACATGCAGGATGGGCAACAACAACAACAAAAATAAAAGTGTGTTGTTCGTGAAAATGGACGGAACAGGAAAGAGAAGGGGACCTAAGAGAGAATGGCTTGACAGTGACGTAAGAGAGGGTGCCAGAAAGATGTGCACACTACCTGAGGATGTTGGTACAAGACAGAGGAAAGCGGAGTCACGTGACAAAATGTGCAGTGGACACCTACGGGACACTTGGCCATGTAACGTGGTGGTGATGATGATGATGATGACGACGCCACACTCAGCCACCCTTCAACAATGCCGCGCTAACGAGTGCGGTGAGGTTTGGTCAAACAACTCACGTGCCTTTGGGTTAATGGGGGCTGTTTAACTGTACTTCACAATACCCATCATGGGGATTGGTTGACCAGAACGGTAAAGTATGGTCAGACAACCCTCGTGACTAAAAGGTATGGATGGGGAGGCCTTCATCCAGCAGTTGACAAAGGGCTAGATATGATTAGTATCATTATTATTATAAATCAGATGATGGTGAAGCCCTAATTAAATATGGCATGCAAAAAAATTGCATCGCTAAAGACTTGTACTTAGCTGGTTTAACAATTTAAACATCAATTAGGAACAAATGCCCCGTGGCAGACAGCACGAATGGGCATCCACTTGGAATTCAGTGGAAATATTTCAACTGTGCCGTCCCCTCAAGGTAATGTGCCGTTCAGGTTAGTTAGAATTGAACATTAAGGGTTGTGGGTTGTGGGGTGTTTGGGTGCAGGAGCACAGTGATTAACAATCTGGAGAGGTAGTCGGAAGGGGGGGGGGTGAAGAGGTTAAACACTTAAACAACGTGTGACTGAACGGGAAAAACATTCAAAAAGAACCAGGCATCGAGTCTAGCGGATTGTTTGCGAGGATGATGTGTGCATTTTATGTGAATCCTGGAAAGGTGTCTACTGCTTACTTTAGGAATCAGAACGATGACTTTGGTATTTAAAAAGTAACGTAATCAGAGCGCTTGTTTGCAAATGTGAGTATTCAAATAACGTGTATTCGGGCGATTGAATTTAAATCGCACTACGTAGGCTTTGTAGCGTGATCTGTGTGTGCTATGGCCATTACTGCTCTCACATTAACCCGTGCGAATTACTTGGTAATTAAAAATGTTCTAGTATTTTATAATATTTTTTTTCTTTCAATAAACGAGTTATAAAAGTATTTGCACAGCTGACAAGGGTACAGTCTAATATTTGCAAGACAGATCCTTGAAGGGTGTTATACAACACTATAGATGTTGCTTCCTGGTCTTTCAGAAACACAACATGCGATCACTGCTGTTTGTTGGAGTTATGATAAATACGATATAAATATCTTGATTTGAAGCTTTCGTGACTGCAGGAATCCTTAACTCTTTGGTTCTTTTGGTAAAGCATGATCATGCTTTCTCACCTGATGACGGACGCTTGTGTTGCGACCGAAAAGTCGTGATTTATTTTATTTTATACCTACGTGACTTTACCGAAAGATCCAAAGATATAAATAACCTGCAACCTCAACTCCGACATGAATGGTGTCGTATCATGCATTATCGTCTGACACGATCATCCAGTCCCAGATGAAGATTTAAAAAAAGCTATCACTGCCTCTCATGATCCTGCTATGTAGCAATCCTCCCAGTACCTGCACACAAACTGGTTCCATCGCTCCATCTCCCAGGCGAACGTTCTCTCAGACACATTACACCGCTTGGCTGCCACTCCGTCATTATTCATCACCATCGGCCCATCGTCACTTCGAGAAACGTGTCCAACCCAATGCCGTCTTACTTTTCGGAACAGTTTGAATGATATCTTCAGCAGCCTGAGTATATGTTCTCTAAGCCAAGCGTTTCTCTTTCTGTTTTTTTTTCCAATGCCATGCTTCCTGGAGCACTTTTCAGCTTTTATTTAATTTAATTGTTTAATATTTATATTTAAAAGTCATATCATGTGGTAAGAATTCAAAAATAAGAAAACGTGTTCTTTCCAAGCGTTAGATTTTAAGTCTGGTAGAAATATATATTTTATAAGGCAAGCTTAATATTCGATATTATTCAAAAGCAAAACCCTTCAGTGTGAACCTTGATGTTGGTGGCGAAATTGTTCCATATATAGTTGGCAATTCAATATTTATTTATCCAATCAAACATAAATAAAGTATAACAAAAACTGCCGGCAATTTCGCGTACAAATTGCATTGCTTTATAAGTCAACAGAATCTTTAAAATGGTAAAACATGAAAACAAATTACCCGGGTCTCAAATAAAGCCAAAGGGAATGAATGGGCCGCTCCGAATACTACATTTAAAGGCGCACATTGCCATTTGGTTGGAAGCATTTATATGGAAATAGAATGATTTCTGTAATTGCGAGATAATTAAAAACCTGTTCAAATAAATAAATAAAGTTAAAGACAGGAAAAACGCTGTCAAAAAATTCCAACACGGGTATTTTTGTTAGAAAACGGGAGAAGAAAATGCATATATATATTGATGGCTCGAAAACAAAAACTGTTTTCAAAGCAAATGTTTGATACATTGGAGTTTATGGCAAATTGTTAACACCGGTGGGACGTTTGAGAGGGCTCTGAAAAGGCGGCGAGAGAGGCGTAATCGCCATGCAAAACGATTCCTTACTGAGGCGCGTAAAACTGTCTCTGCTGTTTAATAATTTACAAGGAACTCACGCATTACTCTCATTTGCATCCTATTACAGCAAGATTGCCACTCTGTGTTATTAATGTTGCCGGCAAAACTTGATGGATTGTATTAAGGCAGCCGTAAAGCTCCCAAACGGAATATGTTCGGTGGAAAAAAAAAATTAAACTACAGATGGTTGCCAGCACATTATGCTATCGGGCTGAGTGGCTGGAGCAATGCAAAACTGTTAGCCCCAATTGAACACTAACTTGTAATCACATGCACGCTCGCAAGCCGACTGCACCTAACGCATCCCCCCCCCCCCACATTACTTAAAGCTGCACATCAGTTGATAATAGTGCATTTTATTACGCAGTTAAACAAAAAAATACGCATTAATATATTTTTATGTGCCCTAAATCCCACGTAGCATATAAACAGCATAATACCACAGCAATCGTGCCTTGGGCTCTTGTTAAAGATCCAATCCGCGTATTGTTGTTTCGGTCTTTGCAAGGGACCATTAAACGAAGGGGCACGGAGGAAGAAGGACGGTGCGCCCCGGTGGGAAGGCCGCGTCGGTTGAGGCAGCGGGTGCTCAACTCCGGGCCTCGACGGCGCACGGTCAAGTGCGCTTCTTGCACGCCAAAGCGTTCCCGTCATCGCCACGAAAGGACATGGATGGGTGGATGCGTTGTACGTTGAACTTCTCTCGCACTTGCGCGTGGATAATCGGAGGTGCGAAGGGAAGGAACAACAAATTTATCACAAAAAAGCAGTTCTAAAGAAATGAGTGTTCAATGGAGAAAATACCTCCACGGGAAATCTTCTCCACGCTTGTGCCGCAGTTCATGGTCTAACAGAGGGAGCGGTAGTGTAGCGGTACGAACCTGGCAACCCGAGTTCGATTCCCGCTGACGGCCAACACCAGTGACGATTATCTGAACTGGTACCAAGCCTCCCCTAGGTTGACTCAGCCCCAAATGAGAACCTGGTATGGTGTGTAAACATCGTCACTGGGGGCGTGGTGCCGGCCTCCCAACCCCCTCGTGTGCCGTGCCGGCCGTCATGGGTGCACGCTGAGAGCACTTGCCCCAAAAGTGGATCTTTGTATTTTTCTCGGTCTAACAGTACGTCAGTCCAATGTCCTCCCATACCTTATCGGGTCATTTCGTCACGTGCATTCCCGTGCCATCTCTTTTCTTTCAGTCGTCGTTTTTGTCTCGTGATCGACAACTCAAATTCGCATCGTTCGCCGTGCTCAAATTAACATTGGACGAGGCTCACTTACGTCGGCTGCCCTAGAGCCAGTGCTGGTGAATTCACGTTGCTGTGGTAGGGGTCCGTCTATCCGTATCACGACGACACTGTTAATGTTCCACAGTGGTTACTCATTTAGTTGACTGTTAGGGGAATGGTGGGCCGAGTTGATCCAACGGAGGGATTCGAATCGATGACCTTCCCAATCGTTGCTCAGCAATTTTATCCACACATCGCCGTGTCAGCCGTGCCCTCTTTATGTAGCGTCAGTAAGGTGGCTACTGAGAGTGCAGGCAGTGCAACTGCGCCAGGGCACATGGGCGAGAGGGCCCAGGCAGGTCAACCGGTATCATCCTTACAGCACCAGGGCACATGACAACCATTTCTATGCCGCTGGGTATCACAATCTGGATATGGCTTGTTTTTTAAGTATATTCCACAATGTTCATGTTGTCTTTTACTATTAGCTTCCACGCATCATTGTGTTCGCTGTATGAACTACCAGAACTTGCTGATGATTACCGAATGAATTAAACACTGCCCATGACTTTTGTATGATATAAAATATTGCGTCAAAAACAAAGATGCTTCTCTGTTACATGAAAGCAATTGCCCCCATCTTATATCCCTTATCGACTTTTACAAAGATAGTTATGTTATTAATACCCTATGGACCATATCCATGCTTTTGTTAGTTGCATCAGCACGGCTATATTTTTAAGTAGCCAGTCTTATTACCGTACTCATGTAACGTAAACGTAACGTTACAAAATCCTAGATTTGGTCTTTTCAAAGTACACATTTTTTGAGGACTTGATTTTTACAATATGTAATCAAATCAAAATATTATTAATGATCGTGCTTGTTTACTCAGGAGAGCTTCGCTGAGTTTTCAGGCTGATTTCCAGGAGGATTCTGTCAAGTTCTCAGGGCATAGTGGTGGTGGTGGTGGGGGGGAGGGGCACGACATTGCTGTGTGCAATCCTAATTAAGAAATGTACACGTACATTTTCCAGCGACGGGATCAGAATCAGAATCATTATTTAGACTGCGGGAGGAATCCAATGAATGATGAAGCTCTTTTTCACGGATGCCCATCACGGGCACGGGGTCAGCGAGTTACAACAGCAAACAAAACGCAAAAACAAAATCAAGAAAATGGTAAGCAAGTCACGAAATATAAATAAATAATGGATTCTAGATTTGAAGCTTTCGTGACTGCAAGGAATCATATTTTTAGGTTTAATAATATAAATAATGGATGTAATTCGTTCCGATTCATGAAGACGAGGCAAGGCAGCAAGAAACAACGAACAAAAGAGTCCCAGACCACACAAGATAACACCACGCAATCGTAGCCCCGCAATTTAAATGACACATTAGTATTTGGCCAATACCAGATACATTGTAGGATAAAATATGCGTCGATGGAAGGATACCGTGGAACCCATTGGAAACCCTTTTCAGAACAGAGGGAGAACGTGCAAACTCCACGCGCAAAAAAAGCGCCTCCGTTGGGAATCGAACCGAGGCCCTTATCGCTGCGAGTGTCACCACTGTGCGAACTGCCGCTCACCCTGATGTAACACGCGTCAGGTCGGTATGCCTTATGACTGCAGGTGCCGCTACGCTACGGCTGTGGACTCGATCTGCATGCATTGCCTGCTGCCGTCTTCGCATTATAACCCGTGTTCCTAAACGCGGTCGTTTTCCACTTCAAATCGTTTGATTGGAATAATTTTCACGTTTCAAAAAAAATAAAGAGTCACCATAAATACGTGTCTACTAGTGCGTGCCAAGTCGATGTGATCTGAGGATGCTCCAACAAAAAGAGCAAAGACACAGTGTTGCCAGAATTAGCCGATTTAGTAATCCGATTGCAAGTTAATGTATTACATGACTTGTGACAAGTTGCTCCACAACACTGCTTACAAAAACATGAGTGAGTGGGCCTTAGGAGGTGGAGCAAGAATGCACTCAGTAAAGGTAAAGGTGCAGCCCTGAAAATTAAACTGAACTATTTTAATTGTACCAGGTAATACCCACTGAGCTATAGCTCTTTTTCACAAGTGACCCAGCCACAAATGATAGCCTCAACCAAGTAGCTTATCAAGTGGAAATGTATTGCAGCCAAATACTCTAAACGCACGTTGATTCTAGATGTGGAGGGAAAAACAGGACCTGGAGAAAAATCCACGCAACCACGGAGAGAGAGACATGCAAACTCCAAATATACAGGCGTTAGGGTCGGGATCGAACCCACGACCTCCTGTAAAGCAGGAGAGGTATTTAACATCTCAACACCATGGCGCCCGTAATAATTTTTCATGCCGTTGCCGATAGCGCAGACTCTAGATGAAGCTCTAGAGGGCCCTTCTAGATGGTAATTTTGGCCTACTCTTCCATGCAGGCCTTGCTGGCCAGATGTCTTGAAAGATGTGGGTGTACCCACATTTGACCTCGCCATACGCGACCTGCCTTTTGACTAATTTCGGTGTGCTCATTTATAATGCTGAGTGGACAGGAGGGGGGGGGGGGGGATGAGAAGGAGGCAGAGTTTAAGAAACCAGCCCAATGTTTTAACTGCCGCGCCGGGAGTGCAAATCAAACTGCCGACCTCTGGATGGTCATTGTACTCAAGCCATTGAGTACACATGTAGCTCTTCACATGATATCAGTGGCGAGTAAATCTGAAAGACCTAACGCAGAAGATCCTTCGTTGTGATCTTCGACAAAGCCTCTGGTCCACCATAAACTGCATCAAACCATGACAGATGCGGATACCTGATCGACAAATGGAAAAAAAAATAACAAAAATCTCTCCAGTGTGTGAGTCTGGTCACACACAGAACAGGCCGCACAATGTCTAACGACGCAATGCCCGATCCACAAATACGAAGGAGACATCACAGCGATGATACACTCCGCTACTCTTGAGGCGGTTATCTCGGCTTGACCACCTGAATGTGAAATTTAAAGTTGTTGCTGCGCGTCTACACCGGCCGCGTGAAAGAAGAAGAAGTGCCGAGTAAACCGAGAAATTCAGTAAATTCTATGCAAAACCTATTTTCACACTAATCACAAGAGACTGGAGCTGCGAACTGCTGATTCCCCAGGACCATGGTGAGCTTGCCACCATTGTACCAACTTGTGCAAATGCTTGCACGTATGTATGTTGAACTTATTTCGAACCGTACGCAGTCTACCGTGTTAATCGGACGCGCGAAATTGTAACTGCGGTAGCAAACATGACAACTTCCATTTCTGAATGCTTATCATTAAATGAAGGCTTGTGAGATATATTATTGCAAGACAAACGTCAAATCACAAATTGTGCTGTGGACAAGTTCACTAAACTTAAAAGAGCAACGTGAATCCTAACATATATTTCCATGTGTGTTTGTGGGGAGGAGTGGTGTCATGGTTATCGCTCTGCGCCACGAACCCGGCGACCCGAGTTCGATTCCCGCTCAAGGCCACCACCGGTGACAATTATCTCAACTGGTTTATCGGCCTCCCCTGGGTTAACTCACCACTAGAACGACAAAGGTGGCCTGGCGTGATGTTGGCCACCCAGTCACTCGTGTGCCGTGGTGGCCTTCATCGGTGCTTTCTAACAGCACCTGCCCCAACAGTCTGTTAAGGCTAAAGCAGTTGGCTCTGTATGGTGCAAAATAAGTTCAACATACATATACATACAAAGCGGGGGATATTTAGTCTTTGTGTGTGGGGAGGGGTATTGCATACGCGCTACGTATAATGGATAGGCAGTGAGCAGTGGTGCAGTCTGTGCTGGCGACCTAAATCCGATGAACTCGTCCTGGGCATTTCCTAGGCCGACTCAGCCTTAAATGAGCACCTGGTACATCAGCCATGGAGGGAGACAAAGGCGGCTGTGCATGGTACTGGCCACGCAACGGGTGCCATGCCGACCTTAATAGGTGCTTGCTAACATAATTTACTCTAACAGTTTGTGTAGTCTATTAGGTGGGTAGTGGTTTTCCAGTCATTGATGCTAAACGATTTTAGCATCTCTGTGCGCGCTTATGGGCAACATACACACACCGTGCACGCATCACGTACACATTAACACGTTGAGCTGTTGATTACAACGCTTTGAAGGCAGGCACAATTAGCATGCATCGAGCGCTTTTGTCAAAATACCTATCTCCCCTAAGCAGCTTTCATTAAAACAGCGCTTCCTAAGACGCGTAAGAAAATGTGCGAGCGATTATTTCCGAACAGAAGTTATTAGCCAGGGCTTGGCCAAGACTCTGTCGCTTTGTGATTATTCTGGACATTCTGTGTGATTTGTTGGCATATCCAGAAACTCAACTGGCGAGCAGCCACTCCAGGGTTTATTTGGTGTTGTTTTTAATAAGCACTTGTTTTCTGCTATTCCCCTAAGTGTCACACTCTGAATCAAAGCGGAGGGATTTTGCCTTCGGCTGGTTGGCTTGGAGATTTAGTTTCCGTGCCGAAGTTTTCTTGCCACGTTTCGAAGTTCATCGGTTCAAGTCGATGTTCTCAGGCCTCTGATAACGTGTTCTGGCAAATGGTCGTGTTATTATTGATTCCTTCTACAAATGATGGCTAATCACCACTGTTGCTGGTTTATTTTCACTCAAATCATTCATGCTTCCATGCTCAAACGTGAGTGCTCATTTACATTCCCAGCACTGAGCCTTGTAGTGAAGTTTCCACGTGCCAGGGGCAGGGCCCAGGCTCCGTAAGAACGAAAGATAAAAACTCAATAGACTTCCCTCAAAGTTGAATTCATTTTATTGAGCCTGGGGGGATGATGGGCTCAGTCGACCCTTGAACCAGGATTTAAACTCGCAACAGACTTTAGAGATTAATATAGTTATAGAGTCAGTCGATCTTTTTAGCCCTCTTTCTTCTCAATTATATATATATATATATTTTTCGTGGTGTGCATATTCACTTTTCTTTGAGCCGTTTTTTTTAAACCACACGAACTTCACGAAACGTCATGCTGATGTGGCGTAACGGTTCGCACGGTGAACTTTCAATCTAAAGGTGACCGGTTCGATTCCAACTCTCGGCGGCGGAAGTTGAAAACCATGGGCAAAAGATTCTCAAATCCCTCCCCGCCCTCTGTCCACCCAGCAGTGGAAATGGTTTTCACCACGTGTTAGTTGCTCTGCAGGTTTTATGTGGTGGGATAAAGTGTGGGTACTCACACCTCTTCCATTGAGGAGCATGTCAAATGCTCTCAAGGGGCGCTCTCTAGATCTCCCTCCAGTGGGAGGTTCTTCCGTCGGCAGTGGCACGAGCAAGGAATTGCAGTGCTGCACGTTTATCTTTCAGACAAAACCTATTTAAGAGGACTACACCCTTTACGCCCGTGTTTTAAAACGTGATCACAAAACAGCGTTTGTAGCAGCACAGAGGCTGAAGTGTCAGATTTTGTGCTGTTTTCTTTGACCCGTTCACAATGTGCGTCAGCGAAACGGCAACTTAACCCTCTGCAATGACAGAAAATACTTTCGGTGGCTTAAGAAATAGGAGGAGGGTACTGCTTTCCCAGCTGCACCCACTCCTCTAACATCATCAAATGACTTGCAATCACTAGCCCTCACGAGCATTCGACGATCTCATGGGCCGCCCCAAAGGCAACACTCAAAGCGCAGGGGGCAATGCCATCTCTTCTCGCTTTTGACTAAAAAGGCATGCAGTTTGGTAAGGCTGCATTCGGCAAATGTTTTTATCCACTCACGCGTTTCTGTTAAAAAAAAAAAAGTGAGACTTGGGCAAATTCATCAATAAATAAATTAACTCACTACAAGTGCGCGCTTCGACTGATTACATTTCAGGGATTACATGGTTTTGGTTGACAAGGATTGCCATGGCCCTACAAATCAAATGAAAGTCTGAAATATATATATTTAGCGTCAACTACACTTTACTCACCATCAGAAGACTGTGAAAGTTCAAATGCCGGGACTGAGCTCATCGTGTCTACTGCGCTGATAAAAAAAGAGTACCACCTTGCAGGTGGAATTCAACAGTAGTTGTCACGTGAATATATGTTTCCGTAAAAATTAATCGGAAGATGCATAACAGAGATGAGCCCAACATTCTAGCCATTAACAGCAACAACAATACAGAGCCCATTGTCAATACATATCGGCCATGTGGTTCTTTGACCATACTTCACCACGCTGGTCAATGCGGGCTGGTGGAAAGGGGAGGGGGCCCAGGACTGATTCAGATATCACTTGCTATTGATGTCAGCTGTGGCTGGGGATCAAGCGCGGGTCAGCATTATAGCCCAGTGCAGTATAGGTATATGCTGTATACGCGATCTGTATGTCGTTATGATGACTTGAACTTGCAGCGTACCGCTTAAGCAAAATGAATGGGGAATCCAACAAAGCCAATGCTGCTGAGCATCTCCGTCACTCACCAGTGATTGAACCTCTTGCTCGCTCGCTCACTCACTACTCACTCTCAATCACACACTCGATGTCTCCCTCTCTCTCTCTGTCTCCCTGACTTAGCCGTTGCATACTTATTGTCGATGTGTGTGGGTGTGCAGGCAGCTGAAGTGAGTGTTAGCTCAATGTACCACGATCATCGCCAGCATCGTCGGCTCTGATCATTCCACTGGTGGACGAAGGGCCCCTGGCAAGCTGGGACCTCCGATTAGCCTGCTTGGCTACGTACAGTGCGGAAGACGTTCTGAATGCATAGACGCAACAATACACCAGAGCTCTCAATGTCCTGATGGTCGCATTGTCCTTGTGCTGTTCGCCTTTTGGCGTCCTCTGGTCTAACACTGTTTGAGACTAGGCTCTAAAGAAAGCCGTCTCTGGTGTGGACCAATCAGTTTCAAAGACAATGCAAATACTACCAGAGCATGTTTTTTTTCGGTTGCATGTTCACCACAAGTATATGTGGTTAATGCAGATATGATTCCTTGCAAAAGGTTTCAGTTTTGTGTTTTAACATCTTAACACCTGTTATATTGCCAGAAAGGGTAAAACCTATTATTATAACAATACATCTGTAGCAACCTGCACACGAAGCCAATTCCATCGCTGTTGTCTCCATGGTGGCAGTACTCGCATAAGCACGCACTCCCCGCCTTGGCAGCCACTCGCGACCACCGGCCATTGGCCCGTTGAGCGACGCGTCTGGCACGAAGCCCACTTCACCATCGTCAACGGTTAAAATCGCATCCCTTCGACTTGGGCAACGCTCTCTAAGGCCACGGCGTTCCTCAGCATCTCCTCACGCTCCTCTGCACGCTTTTAGCGGAGCAATACGTGCGGCTCGTACGAGCACTGCATCGGGCACGTTGGAACATTGCTTTCCAAAAAAGCACTGCAGCCCATCACACATCTCCCAGCCCCCATCTCGTCCTTCGGCTGGACTGCAGAAGAGCCCTGGAAATGTTTGAGATGAGATGTGATGGAAGGCACTCGCCAAGGCATTTAAACTGCCCGATCAATTAAACGCAAATCTTTTTTTCCAAACGGCGATGACTACAGACTTTCTCCCAGGATTCTACCATAGGAAAGTAAAACGTCCACCACTGCCAAAAAAAGACCACCACGCAACAACTCTGCTTTCTGCCTCGTAGCAGACCAACAACAGAGAGAGGAAGTCTCCCTTGCAACCAGCAAAAAAGAAAGCTCGCTCCCCGATGGACGTTTCCCTCGTTAACTAAACGACAATGATCGATGACACAACAAACATCCGCAGCATGCAAAATACCCTCGCTGTGATGGGCGTCACGCAATAGTGACAATATCCATGGGCGGCAAGGCAGATAGTGCGCGCGTGTCGTTTGACACAATGACAAGCTTAACGAGTTTAAAAAGGGTGTCGAAATTCCTCCCGGCAGCTCAGGCACTGGGCTAATCGCTACCACGGACGTTCGGTGTGGCATGTGTATGTCCGTATGTACGCATGCACGCATTGCATGTGTACGGCAAGAAGTGGCATGGCAGTCAGCGTGCAGCTATGCGTTCCTGACGACCAAGGTTCGAGATCCTCGCTGCTTGGGCAGTGGACATCCCTTAGGTTGACTCAGGCTGCATCGAGTACAACTCGTCCGAGTGTGGCCCATATTAGCCGTCAGTACAGGACGTGGAATGGTGGCGAGGCCTGGCACTTGCCATACACACCCCAATGCGCGAGATATTCTGCCCTTAAATTGGTGCTTCGCAGGAACGTTTCTTTGTCCCATCACGATACGCAAAGACAGCGCGGTGGCAAAGTTGGGAGCACAGGTGGTGCATCTGCCAGTCATCTCAGTCCACTACTAGTTCACCAGGTAAGGTCCACCGAGCATACAGCTCTTTTTCAGAAGCGATCTGGCCAGATACAATCGCCCAATGACGTGGCTTATCGTGGGAACATTTACAGCAGCCAAATACTAAAAACGCATGTTTCATTTCAGTCAACCGCATAACACCTGGGTCTATTACTCTTTGGTTCTTTCGGTAAAGTCACGTAGAAAGAAAATAAATTAAATAATAGAGTACGACGTTTCGATTGCAACACAAGCAACCGTCATCAGGTAGAACTACATGTGAGAGAGAGACAAAACACAGACACGGAGACACAGACAGACACACAAGTAGAAAGAAACACACAACATCGTCTGTGTCTATCTTGCCACCTTCTGCCGGTGAGCATTCCACATTTCACATGGCATCAACATGCATCGAGCCTGGCATAAGCACCGTGGTGATGTCACCGCCACTTCGTGGCGAGCGACAGCTGTTGTTGTTTTTGTGTTTGTCACTGCACAGGCAGCGCTAAGCACCTTAATTTTATAACCCAGCTGATGTCGCTTGCAGTTACCGAGTGTGAACGCTCCTGAGCCCCCGTTCACCATTAACACTCGGACTTTTCTCGTCACGTATTTTTATTGAAGATGAAACTGCTGCATGAGACCGGGGCTCGCAAGGATCGGACTTTGAGAAACGCTGGTCCACACTTGTAGTAGCTACGGCCCTTCAATGTCATCTGACATTATCATCTGTTTGAATAAATGACACTGAAAATGGAATACATTACATTTAGGAGAGCATTCTTCTTCGAAAACAAATCACATTTTCCCCACTGATCCATGTGCAAAGACAAAGATCTCCATACAATCTTAACAGACTTCTGGGGGCAAGTGCTGTTGGCGAGCACCTATAAAAGCCGGCATGGCACACAAAAGAGTGGGTGGCCAGCACCACGGCCGGCCGCCTTTGTCTCCCCAGTGGCGACGTTTACACATCGCACCAGGTACTCATTTGAGGCTGAGACAACCCAAAGGGCAGGCCCAGGACCGGTTCAGATAATCGTCGCTGGTGTCGGTGGCCGTGAGCGGGAATGGAACCCGGGTTTCTGCGTTCGAAGCGCAGGCAGCGCCAACCGCCGCGCGACCGCGTGCGTAGCTGTCGTGTCTGACGCGCGCTCTCCGAGTTAAACGCAGCGGCTTTCGCGAGGCCCCTTCGTCGTTGTCGCGTTTACGCGCCGTACACAACATCTCCCCCCCCCCCCGATCCACCCTAGCCCCCTCCGCCCCCCCCCCCCCACCGTGTTTCAGTGCGACATGCTAAAAAGGGCCATATCAATTTTCCTATCCTGCGAGTTAGCGACTGACAGTTCACCACTGACTGATTAATATCCACATGTGGGTGGCCCCGAGCAAACAGGCATCCCACTATTTATTTCACAAATCATTTCTAATGTGTTTAGCCTGACAGATTGCCTCAAATTGTCTGTGACACTTGGCCACAGTGGGAGTCACGGTGAGAGGGCTTGGCTCAAACAAATGTAGATGGGAAAAAAAAAGCAAAACAATACATCGGTTAATCTCTATTTCCCCACTGACGCTGATGAGAAACTGCTCCGATCATCTCTGTGTGTGCGCGCGTGTGTTTATATGCATGTACATATGGGTGGGGAGCGGTAGTGTAGTGGGGTTAGCGCTGCGCTACGAACTCGGCGACTCGAGTTCGATTCACGCTCACGGCCAACACCAGTGACGATTATCTGAACTGGTCCTGGGCCTCCCCTAGGTCGACACAGCCTCGAATGAGTACCTGGTGTGATGTGTAAAATATTACCACTTGGGAGACAAAGGCGACCGGGCGTGGTGCTGGCCACCCACCCCCTCGTGTGCCGTTCCGGCCTTCATTGGTGCTCGCTAACAGCACTTGCCCTAACATTCTGTTAATGGCTATAAGGTGGATCTTTGTCTTTGTGTAAGCACTATAGCATGAGTGGTGGCATTGCGGTTAGCACCTTACGCTAGGAAACCAAGAGAGCCGAGTTCAATCTCCGCTCACGACCAACATCCGTGGCAAACACCTGAACTGGTCCTGGGTCGCCCCAATAATAATGATCAATGATTGCACCGAATTGTTAAATGTTGCAGTTTGCTCTCCAAAAAATAAAAACGGCCGTGTGCACAAGCGATAGACACCGGCACTTTATTTATTCGGCGATGTCGGGCGGAGGAGGGTGTACGACACACACTGGCACTGTACCCGCGTGATCTGACCCAAATAACAATGAAAAACATTGATTACGAACCACACGTAAATATACATTTTCACTTAGTAACCACTCACTATTAAACGCAAATGCACTTATTGTATTGCACGATAAGAAGCACGTAAGCTTGGTACGACTTTCCCTAGCATTTGACGTTTTCCATCCGGTAAGCTTAATAAGAAAACAGAGATAATGAAAACGCATTCATATTATGTCACCCACGCAGAGCTTAGACGAGTCTTCCGAGCTCTGTCACGAGGATCATCTGTGTGCCCAATGATGGCATTCTCCCTGCCATTCTTTGCGAAGCTAAACGGGAGACCTTTGTCTGTTATGTCCATTTAAAGCTGGGTCTATGCCTTACATCCACAATGTGGCACAACATTCAGCAAGCCTCACAATGGAATGCAAAGATGCATTTTATTTCCCCCTACAAATTGCTTTAAGTCGTTAACGGAAGAAATTATGCGCCTATTAGACTACCCATTATTTGCTATGCTTGCAGAAAGCAACAATTCTGCATCAGCCAACACCCACAAGTCATACTCTTACTTTTTTCGGTAAAGTCACGTAGGTAAAAAATGAAATAAAAATTAATAAAAGTAATAAAATAATAAAAATCACGACGTTTCGGAGGCAACACAAGTCTCCGTCATCAGGTGGGACCGTCACAGCTAAATTTGCTGTATCAAGTGAGGCAGGGATTCCAAAAAAACTTAGAGTATGAATCCTTGCAGTCACGAAAGCTTCAAATCTAGAACCGACAAGTTATTCGCCGAATCTCTGTGCATCCACGGGGGAATGGGGTAACACCCCATGCGGAGTATGTGCACAAATTACTCATGAGCGGCGATTTCATCCCATCAAAAGGTAGAGGTACAGCCCTCAAATTTCGATTTAAAGCTTTCGTGACTGCAGGGATTCATCTTCTTGGTTCTTTCGGTAAAGTCACGTAGAAGGGAAATAATAAAATAATAAAAATAAAACATAATAAAATAATTCTCACGACGTTTCGGCCACAACGCAAGCAGCCGTCCTCAGGTGTTGTGGCCGAAACGTCGTGAGAATTATTTTATTATGTTTTATTTTTTTATTTTATTATTTCCCTTCTACGTGACTTTACCGTGAGAACCAAGAAGATGAAGCCCTGACATTATCTTGCTTATCTCGCCAAGGAGCATAAACCAGCGGCAGCTTGTGGCTGGTCATCGATCAAAGACGGTCACGGCATCGCGCGCTTTCAGATGCGATCCTGCGACCGTTTGTTAACGCTCCTCCTTCCGATATTAGGAAGCTACTGGGAGCTATGCACTTTTACATCTAGATTGAAAACTAATTTATTTATAACTGCTTTTTGTGTTTAGTTCGTTGTCCTTCCCCTGCACCGACAATTAACACGGTTGGTTACGTACGGCGCAAAAGAAGTTCAACACACATATGTACATCGCACTGTTGGTGGAAGTGCTGAGAGCACCCTTTTATGGGATATCTGGTCTACTCTTGCACGCTTTAACACAACAATTTCCCCCACCGCACACCACACGCCATTCGACTCTTCACTGGCGGTGGGTTCTAAAGTTTCACGTTTCCCTCCACGAGGCTGCATTCGTTCAGCAGCCAGATTCAACTGCATCGCAAGACGCTGAACCGAACGGGCGGCACCATCGTCATGGATCGTGGAGGCGAAACGTCGGGCGAAACGTGTCGCGCAGCGCGCAGTGGAAAAAGAAACCCGCGGACGCGTCGGGAGAGCATTCGAATTCCATTTGCCAATTTTGGTGCATTTCCAAAAAGCGCATGCAAATCTCATCTGCACAACGAATCGTCCCAGAAAGACAATTACTTTCTTCACTAACAAGCCAACAAACTTGTAACCCTGCGCCTCAGCATACCCGTTTATTGCACGGCGCTGAAAGATTTGAATATCATACACGTTGTAAATAAAGTCCTAATTATGCTATTCAACGTCTATTTAGATGAAATTATGGCAAGCATTTTTTTGCGCGTGTAGAAATATTTATTACTGATATGACCTTCATAGATTTTTTTTGTTTTAATAAAAAAAACTACATCAATTATGTATTGGAATGCGTTATGCGTAATTAAGGCAGAATAAGCGTGTACATTTCTTTGCCAAACAAATGTGATTGTGAAACTTTCACGTGCAAGATCCACAAGAAAATGTAAATCTCACCGCTGCGTAGATTTTCGCGGCTGTGAGGTAAACCTCTCCGAAGTATAAAAGTATGTTGAACGTCTTTCACACCGTACGTAGCCAACCGTGGTAATCGGAGGTGTGCGTGTTTTCAAGGGTGTGCCGCGTATAGTTCGGCACGGTGTCCGACGTTTTGCTCCATGACCGAAACGTCGGACATCGTAGCGACCAACACGCGGTGGTACAACCCAAAAACACGTCGGAAAGCGAAGATAAAACATAACGCTCACTTGCATTTTCTGTATTTACACAGCTGTGCGTCTACAGGCCAATGCGCGTATCTCCTTCATGAATGGGAAATGAAAGACAAGCCACGGTCGTGCGATTGTGGCCGTGCAACCAAAACTACGGAGCGCAGAGTAAACCGCCATCGAGTCTCTACTCCTGTAACCGAGGAGGAGGAATATCAGAAGCACACAAATTGTCTCCTGAAGCCCTCACGTCGTGGCGAGCAGACCACCACATTGGTGTGTGTCTCTTGAAAATGTTGCCGTATGCAAGAAGAGAGCACGACCGTGCAAAGAATAGCCAAGGTTAAATCGGTCCGAGTCGAGACGCAAGGTCTCCTCAATTTGCTCTACCTGGTAACCATCTCATAAAAAAAAAAGTATTATAATATATATACTTTCTTTTTCCGCACAATTGGGCAATTGGCAGATCACGTGGTGGGCAAACGTGCGGGTCCTTCCACTCTCTTAGAAAGCGTCTGGTCGCAATGTTCAGCATCCTGAGATGCCGTTGCATTTCTATGCTATACAAATGCGCATTGTAATTGTAATACATATGTAATTCACCACCACATCCACACTTGCAGATTAACAAGCATACAAAAAGATATGTTCGCAATCACTACTAACAGCACACTGCCCTTATGGAGAGAACAATGCATTGAAGTAACGTTTTGGCAATGGCTCTCCTTCTGAGAATACTGTAGAGGACAGAAGATCATGACTCATGGAAGAAGATGGCGTTTTACAATGTGGCGCTTTGAAATTACTGACATTTGATAATAACAGTTGGTATATGGATAGTTTTCTATTTACAGCGATCAAGTGAAAGGCTCTCTATGCTTGAGCAAGTGTGGAGATGTGCTCATCCATTTGATAGCCGTGCTTTAATGGTGAAAATTCCCCATTCCCATGGCAGAGATCAGCCTCTCCATAACCAACTCCATGGGAATGATGGCATGAGCTCATCCTTAGCTGGGATGTGAACTTTAAAGTGAGTCGATGTATTATTATTATTATGATGCCATTTTTAACATGGGAAAGTCTGCTCTAGTCTGCACAGCAATTTCAGTAGGCTGCGGTGATTGCAATGTCTATCCCCAACTGAGTAATTTGCAGGTATATTTTTCAAACGTGGGATGACATCACGAGATCCGTAACATCCCACCGTGAAGCAAGACGGCAGCGCGTAAAATATTGTGGTTAATAAACCCGCAGTATTAATCGGGGCGGCCGCTGGATCCGAGCCGTGAACCTTTACATAAAAAGTGGCGGCCGCGCGACCACTGGGCCACATCACTGCCGGCCCCCATTGCTCTCACCACATTTCCATCTGGCTGAATATCAAGAGTGCATTTTATAAATAAGAAGTAAATTTATAAAGACGTTAAAAAAAATCAGTGGATTAGAAGGACGTTTCAGCTGAAGAGTTTCCATTGAGAAGATGAAGAAAGAAGAGATAGATATTTTGTAAAAGTTTCATAGTGTTCTCTAAAAAAAACTTTTTCTGACCAGTTGGCTGCCTGGATGGTAGGAGGGTGGGAGGGGGAGGGCAGGGAGGGACGGACGGATAGACGGACACATCCAAAGGACATGCAAGCTGCTCGTTCTTTTTTCCAATACATCGTGTGCAGTATTGGGAAACGTTAGCATGGTGCATTGTGGGAGGCACGTGAGTGAAACCGTGGTGGAAACGGTTGACGCTGCTCGATGCATATCTGTTCAATTGTGGGACGCTTATTCTTGCTGCAATCCTGCTGCTCCACACTGGCTGTCTTAAGCAAAAGGAATACCTTGCCAGATAACGTCTGTAGATTCTCGTGAGAAAACACCGTTTTCCCCAGTGCAAATTCATTGGGAAAACGCGGGCAAGTTTGCTTGGCTAAGAGCAAAAAAAACAACACGCACTTGTGATGTGCAAAGGCTTCTGTGAACAGCAAAAAAAGAAAAATGCATACGTGATGGGGAGCAAAACCTCAGGAGACCACGAGAGAAAGCCTTTAAACAGAAACAATTAAACCGCTGCCTGTTGATGTGGTGTGGCCATTGCAGCTGAGCTTGCCTGAACCAAACAACAAGCTTGAGGTAAACCCAAGGCACAAGTGCGTGTATGCTAAACCTGGAAAAATAAAATGCCTTCGTGTAATGGTGAGCATGCTGGACTTGAAATGAAGAGGGGGGCCACGGTGGCTATGAGATGTTAACTACCTCACCTGGCATACAGGAGGTCGTAGGTTCGATCCCGAACCTGACTACTGAATATTTGGAGTTTGCGTGTTCTCCCCGTGGTCGCGTGGATTTTTCTCAGGGTCCTCCGGTTTTTCCCTCCACGTTAACAATCAACATCGCACGTTTAAGAGTATTTGGCTGCTATACATTTCCACGAGGTAGCCCACTTCGCTGAGCTACCATTTGTGATAAGCCAGGCCGCGTCTGTAAAAGCGCTGCATAGCTCAGTGGGGCCTTACCTGGTAAAATAAAAAAAAGTGTAATAGTTTAAGATGTCGGCAGTTAAAAGAATGGGCAAGTATTTTTTTTAATGCTTATCCCGTCGCCTCCGTCCGGCCAGCAGTATAAATGTGTCCACCGCGGTGAGTCGATGGGCAGGTCAAGTAGTGTGTGTGGGTACTCCCATCTCTCGCCCGCGTGGAAGAGTTGGCCTAACCACCCTCTAGAGTCTAGAGGGGCTCTGTAGGGCTTCCTCGAGTGGAGCCCTTCCCACCAGCATTGGCGTGCGCAAGCAAACGCAGGGCTGCAGCCCTTTACCTTGTACATTACGTAGAGATTTAAAAAAAATGTTGTTTTTTACAGAAAAGACAACCACCAACATATTTCACGTGACAGACCATCAAAGTAAACATTTGCCATTGACGTATGTACAATGCAATCGATTTAGACTGCTTTTCATTGTTTTTAGAACTCATCAGAAATCCATAAGTGGTTTACGCAATTACCAAGGCTTACATCCAGATGGAATAGGTAAGATAGGGTGAATACATACAACGTGGAAGGAGGCAGTGGTCACTGAAACCAATAGGCGGGAATGTTATACGTGCAATTTAGATGTATTGCTGCTTTTGGGAATTAAATTGCCGTACGGAAAAAAAAACTACGTTTGCTAAATCAAAACAAAAATAAAAGGAATCAAGAAAATATTTAATATTCCCATTAAAAAAATCACACATTTACTTTACACACCACCATATACATGGAATGTGTGTACGTATTCGACGACATGGACATGGTATTTGAATTATGAGCTAAAATGTACTTTGCTCGCAGCAGCATTAATTTGACTTGATTATTAGGAGCGGCAATTTGCATTTCTTAAATGCACTAAACATAACGCGAATGTTACAATAACAGGCAAGGCGTGAGCGGTGGTTCGAGCACACAGATTCACTCCTGGAGGGCTGCAATTTCAAATCCTCCTGTTTAAATTCCAACTTAGGTTGGGGGACGACATAGCCCCATCATCCCTCCTGGATCAATAAAATGAGAGGTACTACTTTGTGCAATGCCAAAGACGCCTTCTTGGCACCCAATGGTTCGAATTCGTCAGACATGTCACCGGTGCATCTACGACCGGTCTTCTAGCGATCAAGAACTCGGTTCGAGGAAGGAGACGGCCGTCACTTTTTGAACCCGTCGCCCCGTCTCGATGCGCAAACTCCCGCAGCAAATTGCAGCTCACTTGAGTTGGCGGTCGACGTTCGAAGTGAGCACTGCGACCCTCGGAGGAATGTTGCCATGGTGCGGCTCCCGTGGTCGCCCCCACACACAACCCCCGTGATCCGTGGATCAAACAAATCACTCGAGACACAAGAGAAGTTTAGAGGCTGAGTCGACCGAGCACGGTTGGGCTACGTACGGTGCGAAATAAGTTCAACATACATACGTGCGTACGTACGGATGCTGTCACATTTTTGGTGCAACGGTCCTTTGCTGACCGTGCGTGATGAATGTGGACCGAGGTGGTGGCGGATTTAAGAAACTTGCACCGTTGTCATCTTGATTTGAGGCTTTCGTGACTGCAGGAATCCATACTCTTTGGTTCCTTCGGTAAAGTCACGAAGGTATAAAATAAAACAAAATAAATCACGACGTTTCGGGCGCAACGCAATCATCCGTCATCAGGTGGGAAAGCATGTTGCGCCCGAAACATCGTGATTTATTGTTTTATTTTATACCTACGAGACTTTACCGAAAGAACCAAAGAGTTTGCACCGTTGTTTCAACTGCCGCGTCGGATTGCAAGTCCAGTGTTGCTACCCATTACACCACAGCAGCAACGATATACCATTCGAGCATTTTCTACATTCAATCGAGTAATCTGGATAGAGCAGCAAGCCAGCCGACTCACAACTTAGGCCGGATTTTATTTTGGCAGCTAAAAGTCCCCGCTGCCACCCGGTAATTACTGTGCGAATTTACGGACGCGTGCGCTCTGCTACCACGTGACAGACTTTGCATGACTGAGTCGACATGTGGCAGTGCCCAATTCCAAATCCGGCACCCTCCCCCATTGGGCGAACTGTGAAGTGAAACAGTAAGAGAGTCTTTTGGTTTACTGTTGTCATCTGTAAATGATGCCAACATTGGTTGTGCTTTTGGGGAGAGTTGAACGCTACCACACTCTGCGAGTTGAACAGCGTGCGGATCCCTGGACGCACCGCCTATAAGACAGCTTATCGGTCCACCAGGAGGGATGGTGGGTTTCTGGGATGCGAATTGAATTTGCATCGCTCGGCTCAGGGAATGCCCCTCTTGGTATTGTGATTCTTATCAGTGTTTATTTTACACATTTCAAACGATTTACCACCCTAAACTCTCGAGATGTGAATTAAGCACATCAAGGACATGCGCTTGCCATGCCTCCCCCCCCCCATTATTGGCATTTTATTTTTTTTAAATCCTGTTCGCCTAGAGTGGTAGATCTGACCGATATAATTAAGTGGGCTTACATCTGATTGTTAGATCTATCGTCCAAGTTACCAGGATTTACACCTCTGTGTTTGGCCCCCATCTCGGCCAAAACCGGAGCGCCACGTGCTGGGTCTAAGCGGCTACAATGCATTCCGGCGTTTGACTTTGAAATGTGGAGCAACAATGCACTTTCAAACCGAGGTCGAAGACGCATTTCTTTCGAACTGCTTCCTGTGCTCAGTCTGTCGTCCATCCTCCCGCGCCTCCTACGAGCGCGGTTGGCCGTGCGCTTTCACGTTCGAATGCCACGGCAGGAGATCGAAGCGGAATCGTGGCGTGCTGGCCATCGCAGCGGGGCAGCGTAAGCGTGGGTTAATATGCGTCGAGGAGCGAGCGCGTGCGCGGAGAGTCGAGATGACAAAGCCTGATGATGAGAGGTCCCCGGGGGGAAGCTTCAAAAAGGCGTCCTTTGCTTTCCCAATTCCGGTCTTCTCTGGCGTTAATTATTTATTTACACGCGCGCCCACAAAAAAAAATCTCCCCCCCCCCTCCAACCCCATCCTCCCCCTCCTCCTTTTCGGGGAGAACGGGCTGTGTCAGCAAAATCCGTTCTTCAATAATACAAGTAAGATATTAGAGCTGCTAATTAAGCTAAGTCCTAATTGGATCGGGTGCTTAAGAAGAGCTCTTTCTTATCGGTCTCTGCCAAGGCAGAGGTCGGTTTAACCCTCGTCCTGCACGGTCTCTGATCGAGGGCCGGGTAAACACGCAACTGATCCGCGTATGCACGGCGCCCGTTCACGTCAGCGCCACTCAAAACGCCGATCCGCTCATCCTCCTCCTCCTCCTACGCGGGCCTCAGAAATATTTGCACCACAACGGATGGGCTCAAGTTGTCCGTATTTTTTTATGTATCCCATTTAAAAGAAGAAAAAAAACCCACACATTTATGGTTGTAGACTTTGCCGTAGGCGAGCGCGCATTTAGAGGAAGGCGCTTCGTACGAAAGGCTTCGGACGGCACCGAAATCCACGCGTCGCGGTGTCAGCATTGGCAGGCGGAGTGCTCCGACGGTCGACAAAGAACACACGTTGCTTGCAAGGATGACCCCCCCCCCCCCGTTTCCTTTAACCTGTGCGGCCATACAGTCAAAGGGAGCTGGCAAAGTTACGCAACGTCCCAAGCCGAAGGCCCGCGAGTTGAAAATCGTAGTCGCATGCCAACTCAACGAGATTGAAAACTAATTTTTTTAGTAACCGCTTTTTGTGTTTAGATTGTTGTTTACCCACCCCCGGCACCTCCGATTCGCACGGCTGGCTACGTACGGTGCCAAAGAATTTCAACATACTTCATCTCTCCGGGGGCGCCGTGAAATGATGAGTACTTTGTGTCAATTGAACAGTGGTTCAACCCACGGAGATATGCCCTCTTGTCATAGGAATGTGTGGTTGTCACCGCTGGCTTAGAGCTTCCCTGTTGGTGTAGAGCTCCGATCCATCGTACGTCTTGAAAATTGAAACTTAACAACAACAAAAAAGGTTGAATGGTGTTGCACAGAGCCAACATTACTGAGAACGCCGTTCGATCCCTGGGTGTCAACTTCAGGTATATATATATGTACGTGTATATTGTTAAAAAATACAAAAAACAAGCATTAACCGTAATTTATACATACACAGGCAGATGATAACTGAAGTAAACAATGTCACTATTTTTCTTACAAGTTCTCGTGTGTAGCTTTTGTGGTGATCATAGACCAGTGAGTTTGCAGGTCCAGACAACATTAGTCAGGTTCCTTGCACCATTTGGTGGTAGTGCATGGCCAGGAATGGATTCAATGTAAATGAGCTCCTCCACAGTACAATGGTGCCCAATGTTTTAAACATTCATTCGACCACCACCATCACGAAGACAAAGATCCCCCATATAGCCTTTACAGACTGTAGGAGCAAAGTGCTGTTTGCGAGCACCTATGAAGGTCGGCACGGCACACGAGGGGGTGGTTGGCCAGCACCACGCCCGGTCGCCTTTGTCTACCGATGTTTACACACCATACAAGGTATTCATTTGAGGCCGAGTTAACCTAGGGAAGTCCCAAGACCGGTTCAAATAATCGTAACTGGTGTTGGCCGTGAGTAGAAATTGAACTCGGGTCACCAGGTTCGTAGTGCAGCATGCAACCTTGATCTAGTCCATCCCAACTCTCGGATCTTAGCATGAATTTACGGATGGATCTGAAGCAAACCACTCAACATAGCCAGACAATTTTGCAAACAAAGACAGACAGGGCCTAAAGTTGCTCTGGGTGCCTCTTCCACAGGCAATGCTCTGCTGTCTGGAAGGGGTTCCGTGATTGATGACCACTCACTCGACTTTGTGTCTTGTTACCAGTCGTGAAATTGCAATGTAGTTGGTGAGAAAACAGGATTTCTATCAAATAAATTCATGGCATTATAAACTAAAACGACTTATTTAAACTAAACCATTTCTATTTTACCAGGTAAGGACCACTGGGCTATGTAGCTATTTTTTCAAAGCGACCTGGCCTTAAATGATAGCTCAGCAAAGTGGCTTATCATCGTGGACATTTATAGCGGCAAAACACTCTAAACGCACGTTGCTAATGTGGACGGAAAGTCCGGAGGTCCCGGAGAAAAATCCACGCGACGACGGGAAGAGTGGCACGCAAACTTCAAATGTGCAGGCTTCAGGGTCGGGATTGAACCCACAACCCCCTAAACACCAGGTGAGGTTAGTTAACATCTCGCCACCGTGGAGCCGACAATTATACACCATGGATGCTGCTGCGATGTAATGTCATCGGTGTGATCTCCCGGCGAGGCAGTCAAAATAAGTTTTATTTCCCCCCCCCCCCCCTGCCTCTGTCCACATAGCAGTATAAGTGAGTTCACCACAGTCCGTCTCGATCGGCAGGCTGCGTGTGGTGGAGTAAAGTGTGGGTCACCCACCCCTCCACCTCATCCAAATGTCTGGTCAGCGTGGAAGAATAGGCCAAGCACCCTGCCGAGAGGGGCTCTTGGGTGGAGGCCCTTCGACCAGCAGGGGCGTGATCAAGCGATTTCAATGTTGCACCTTCTTTACCTCTTATATATATAAAAAAAATCAAAAGTCTATGCTCCGGTGAGTGACGCGGCTGTGATCATCATCGGTGACCAGTGGGGGAAATTCCACACCCTCGTGGTGGGGTTAAGCCGATATCCATGGAACAGCCACCGGTTGAAGTCCCACAAATTCGTGTGAAGTTTATCATCCCGGAGGTTGGATGCGAGGGTGCACGATGCGATTGTTAATTTAAACGCTCGAGCGACAAATACATTAAATTAAGTAAAACGCTTTGAAACCATATAATAGCCCAATAAGATGGATTTAACAATTCATATTTTCAAATGCATTCCTGATTTCGACTTATAAAAAGCATCGATTTTTGCACGTAAAAATAAATGTAAAAAATATAATTATAAACTAACATATATATACTCGGTAAAGTGACGTATAAGGGAAATAATAAAATACCGAAAGAACCAAGAATATGAATCCCTGCAGTCACGAAAGCTTTAAATCGAAATATATATACTCATCTAAGCTAGCAGAGTGAATGAGACAGAGCCTAATGAGACAGCTACAATAAGCATGAGATGGTGAAAAGGAGACACGAAAAGTTGAATTAAATTTAATTGTGACCATGAATCGTGAAAATTAACGCAATCACCGAGAGAGGTAAATCCATTGCACAGCGACAAGGCAACAGTAATACACAGCACCGTAAATAATCAGCATTACGTATGATACATCTGACAATGGAGCAATAACACACGCTCACACACACACACGAGTTTAAGACGAACATCAAGTGGAAAATGAGATGGATCCCCATCCAGGCAGCTGTCACAATCAACCGTTTCTTAACTCTCGTGCGGGTGGCATTTGAAGCCGACCCGGGAGTGGAACATCTTGCTAAGCTGCTTATTAATCCACAGTAGATATACGACTTACGGGCAGGATTAACTCGACGTTTGTCACAGTCAATCAGCGTGTGATGGCGTCAGATAGAGGCTGTGGCTCTTTTTCGGGGGGACAATATCGGCTCGTGGCTACTGTTGTGCCCGATTCGATGTGACCAGATGGGATGCTGTTCACACTCCGCGCGACAGGCATGTTGGAATAGGACTATTGTCCTCTGAAAGGTCTAGATTGAAAACTAATTTATTCAGAACTGATTTTCGCGTTCAGTTTGTTGTCCCCCCCCGCCCCGCGCCTCCGATTTGCACGGTTGGCTACATGCGATGCGAAATAAGTTCAACGCACATATATACATCTGCACAAACAAAACATGGCCCATACACCCTATCCAATCATCGAGCACACCTAATTTCCCGCATCCAGCAAGATTCGATGTCCAACGCTCTCTCTCTCGTAACCAGCAGCCCTCTCCTCGCAACCAGCTTGACCTGTGTTACTTATCCCGACCTCAACACACCCTGTGGTGTAGTGTGACTCTTACCCATGGATATCCAAATAGCAGTTAGCTATGTATGGTGCAAAATTATTTCAACGTACGTACATACATACCAGCAGTCCTATATTGAAAGCGTGGCACCATCATGACAATGTGAAATGCACACCGGTGGATCAGTCTCGCCAAATGATACGAGCATTGCCCTGCCCTATATACCCCTCTGAGTATGGAGAGACACCAGTGCCTTTGTAACTTACACCCCATGGGGGGGTGAAACCTCCTCAGACATTAAGCAGAAACACCAATATCAACCGGGCGCTGTAAACTTCCAGGTGGCATTGTGGTGGAACACCGGGAGAGAAATTGCTCTCTTCTCGGCGGATGTGTAAGCGCCATGGCCGCAGTGCTCCGCCATGCCACCGGTTTATTTTTCTCCAGCAAAGCCATTTAACAACTGGACATGAATCAATTGTGGTCGGGCTCCTATCCTCACCGCTGAGCATCGGGCGTCCATCTGTTAGCGGGTAGCGCTGGCCAAGGAAGCCACAAATGAAATTACGGCATCGCGGCCTTCCCGTGCCCTATATTTGTGGTACCTCAACAGAGCTTAGGACGGTCAAATTGCCTTTTAAGTAACCGAGGTGAAGGAACACCTTTGTAATCGCTTGCTCACACGCCACCACTTCCGGAAGGGTCTCCCTGCCACCGGAGAGAGCTCTCGTCAGCTCCCCTAGAGGGTATTTGAGGCCTACTTTTCCACGCTCGCTAGACTTGTTCGAAGAGGTGGGAGTACCCAAGATATATTTTTTTGAAATACAACAATGCATTTGATAAAAAAACACACCATTGAATCGGAATAATTAACAATGAGCACGAATAATGGGAATTGTACTCCGCATCGCGACTCAAAATTAAGAAGAGAACGTCTGGAGTGTGGTGGCGCAGGATGGAACGGGTTTGAGGGTAGGGGAGCCCTGGGGAACCATGCGTAAGGAGATGTCAACACTCTCACAAGCGAGTCTGCTGGAGAGCCACAAGGCAATTTTTTCAGGAGGGTCGCGAGTAACCACAAATTTAAACCCCACCACACACAATCTGTCGATTGACTAATCACGGTGTAACCCATTTACCAATGCTGTGTGGATAGCGGCGCGGGAGTGGAAAGAGAGGGCAGGTGATGATTTTGAGAAACTTGCCACCGTTGTTTCAACTGCATACGCCGTGAGATCGAACCGGTGACCTCTGCATTGCAGGACCAGTTTGCTGACAGTTACGCCACAGCAGCAGCATCATGCACTTTTGAAGTGGACACAATTCCAAAACCACAGCGGACAGGACCACAATACGACTTCTCATCGACGTATTACAAGCCATAATACGCCGCAAAAAAACGGATTCTACGACTAAATTAACGGCAAGAGGCACCACGACGATTCTTATGGCTCAGCGTTAATGTCCAAATGCTCCGAGGACTCAGCTGACATCCACACCATTATTAGGATTCAATGTTAATGACCAGGGCTGAGAGAGTGGGTTTCAAGAGGGGTCCATAAGCTGCGAGCGGCGACTATCGTGGTGGAATATACCTTACCCAGGTAGCAATGCGGTTGGGGCAGTTTCCTCACGAGCAGAAGATGGTCAAGTTACAACCGCGACTTGTTGGTCGATTCTGCTCACCATCTCTTTGATCCTGATGAACGTGAGTAATCTCTTTGCAGACTAGTCAATGGCGATCGACATTGAACAACAGTCACCTGCCATGGGAATGTAGAATTACCAGTAGAGGCTCAGAGGGGGGGGGGGGGGGGGGGGGTTGAGTGCCACCTCATTACCTAATTTGAGTGGGGAAACTTTTCACTTGAATGGAAGTGGCAAATAATGCATTTATAGGTCTGTGTGTGTGTGATTGAATGCAATAGGTGGCAACATTTTATTTCAATAGGATGCATCAGACGGATTCATGGCACCAATTGCCATTGGACCGATTTGTCAGGTCGGCCTTTAAATCTAAACTAAAAAAACTAAAAGTATTTTTGTATTTTACCAGGTAAGACCCAATGACATACCTCGTTTCCAGAAGTGACCTGGCTACAAATGATAGCTCGACGAAGTGGCTTATCACGTGGCAATTTAGAGCAGACAAATACTCTAAACGCAGGTTTCTAAATGTGGAGGGCGAAAAAACCGGCGGACCCGGAGAAAAATCCACGCGACCACGGGAAGAGAGACACGCCAAAATATAAACAGGCGTCAGGGACGGGATCGAATCCATCACCTCCTGTATACCAGGTGAGGTAATTAACATCTCACCTCTGTGGCGTCATTGGTGGCAGGGCTGAGATCATCAACTCACTCGAAATCGGTTTAAAGGAAAGCAGAATGCGCAATCGCACCACCACCAGATGCCATGGATCTGTGCCAGGGAGCGGTGGGTTCCTCACGTCACCACCGAGCCCCCCTTGCTTCCATCTGCCAACATTTCAACCGGCAATCCCAATCAGACCAATGGGGTTTATGCACGCCGCTTACTTACCCGGCTGAACAATTGATCACGGATTGATTGCAAAGGCTGTGCTTCAAGGAAGACACAATATATGTAACTAAAACGGGTGGTGCTGTTTTATTCTGATACCAAAACAACAACAACAACAATATCAGAATATCCCACGGTAAATAGTTAACTCCTGATTTCGCTTTTAAAACGCTGTCCATTCGTCTCACTGTCTGAGGGATCATCGCCATTACCGCTCTTACATTTTATTTTATTCGCTGGAGTCTGCTCAGTTTGACTTTGTTTGGCATTTTTATGCGATCAGCATCGAGTCAGCGCAACCCTTCATGTTAACAGAATAGCCCAAGGAAGCGGATATCACAGAACTACCTCTAAGATCCCTTCACTTGACCTCCGGTCCACATCATAGATGTGCTCTGCATACGAGCGTGTAATGTTCGACGCACGACCATCAAAACGGATATTTTGATTCTTAGAGTGGGAATTTTGCCAAATTAAGCAAAGAAAACTCATTTAAGTTGAATGTTGTTGTTGTTATGTGTGTGTGTGCAAAGTCATTGGTGGCATGGCCGAGGCCATGGACTCACTCCAATTGAGAACCCTGTTGAATCACTTGAAACGGCTTGGATTCGAACACAGGATCACAGCGGTGCCGGCTCGGCCCTGAGCCACCACGGACTCAGCCAGGCGAGCTCCACAATCGTGCACGACACCGCGTCACGTGACCGTAGTGCTCCCTCCCTCTCTTCACTCATTCAGCGTTTGCGGCACGGGCGTGTAAAGATGTGCAGAAGGCATCGTGCAGTGATGCCGCGAGAAATGTGTATGGCAGTACTCCGGAAAATATAAACTCGCATTGTACAGCCCTGAACACACAAGTTACATACATGGCCATACGATGCTTACTCATCCCATTTACTGGCTTGCAACTTAAAGAGGTTTAAACTAGCTGGAGTGCTGATAAGGATATAATTAACCTTGCTGTAATTCATTGCACCGTATAATCAAATCTAATTCATTGAATAAACACGTTTATCGTTCGGGGCAGAGTGGTGCTTCGTGCCCTATGAACTAGGTGACTTGAGTTAAAATTCCCGACCACGGCCAACATCTGTGGCAATGTTATATCTGAGCCAGTCCTGGGATTACACCCCCCCCCCCTCTCCCTCTACCAATTTGCACTGACCAGCATGGTGCAGTACGGTCAAACAATCTCCACGACCGACATGGCATGGAGGGGGGAAACCTGAATCCAGCTGTCGACATTACTTTTACTTTACGAACAAACAAATGCAAAGATCCCCCGTATAGCCTTAACAGACTGTTGGGGCAAGTGCGGTTAGCGTGCACCAATGAAGGCCGGCACGGCACATTAGGGGGTGGGTGGCCAGCACTACGCCTGGCCGCCTTTGTCTCCCCAGTGGCGATGTTTACACACCGTACTCGGTACTCATTTGAGGCTGAGTTGACCTAGGGGAGGCCCAGGACCGGTTCAGATAATCGTCACTGGTGTTGGCCATGAGCAGGAATCGAACTCGGGTCGCCGGGTTTGTAATGCAGCGTGCTAACCGCTACACTACCGCTCCCCACATGCATACATCGGCGCAAACACACACACACATTCCTCAGTACGTGAAAGGGTTACTGAGGTCTATTCTAAAAACAAAGTGTGTAAGGTTGTGTTTACTCTAGGCGTTGTTTTGCAATGAAGCGCAGTCCATTCAATAACTTAAATAACAAAAAACCTACAATCTATGTTTTATAGGCTAATGCATTTGTAAAGCTTGCATTTTGCGTAAATCCCACAAAGAGCACGCAATTGATTTCCCGGCACAAATTCCTCTGCTTGTAACAGCGGTCGTTAGCCTGTGCACGTTGGGATTTTTTTTTTAATTCTCCTCCTTTTTTACCTCGTCCACTAGCTAACGTACACACCCAGAGGGAGCAATGACTGAGCTATAAATGTCTGCCCGAGAATCTACTGCGAGCTTTTATTGCTCCTGAAAGCCAAAGTTCATGATTGAACTGCCTCTTTAGAACAGATTGGGAGACAGGAGGTAAATTAGCTAAATTACACTCCATCCCAGACACTCTGGAGTCACGCAGATATCTGGTGAAAGCGGCCAACATCTGATTTCCTGAGCGTTGATACAAAATAATCGAGGTTGCTAAAAGGTCCTGTGGCATACCCAGGGATTACTAAACAGATGACGTACGTAAGTGGCTACAAAATAGGGTCTGGATTATATTAACTGGCTGGATGGTGCTGTGATAAGAGAGCGTGACTCACAATTGTAAGGCTGTGACTTCGCATTCTGGTCATTGCCCGTGGTTATTAAGATGAGTGCCACTGTTTTTTCTTTAAGAATGAGCAGCTGCCATGCGAATGTGGAAATTCATACCAGTGGCTCAGGGCTGCCAGCCAAGATGATGCTGCTCCAATGCTCGTTTAAGCAAAGAGACACACTTCAGAGTCATCAGAGTTAGATGTATTTATACTGGAGAAATCCGATGAGCTGTAAAGTTATTGTTCACAATGCCTCAATGCATCGAGACGTCTTGAAAGAGGTGGGAGAACCCGCGCTTTACCCCACCAACATGACCTTCCATTCAACTCGCTCTGCTGTAGCCGTTAATAATGCTGGATGGACAGAGGCGATGTGCGTAATTAAGACACTTGCCCCCATGGTTTCAATCCGCCGTTGCCAGGAGAACGAGCTGGTAACCTCTGGATCTCAAGTGGTTGATGTTATTATATTTCATTGTTCTTGGGGTTGTGCGACAAATGCCCTTGTCAGAGCACTGTGGTGAATGTGATGCCAACTTTGAATTCTGGGATCTTCACCCGATCTTACACCGGACTCTAAAATGTTTTAGATTGATGTCGGTCTAGTTATGAATAATAATAATATAATCACATTGAACATACTCTTTTATGCCTTAGTTTTCACATAACTCAGTTCTGATGGCTAAAACTGAACATGTATAGGCGATGAAATTATAAACAAATGCACCCCGGAAGTTCCTGTCATATGATGGAATTGGCTAATCTCACGATTAATTCAAAAAGGCTAAACGTGCCCTTGCTTATGAGGATGGCGCTGCACCCACCACCTTTGTTTGCCACTCCCGATGCAGTGGCGTGAATTCCACATTCTCATGGCACGGGTCAGTCTCCCTGTAAGACAACGCGTGCCCATGTAGTCAACCGTACAAGGGCTGGTGGGCTGATCTAAACCCTTGAGCGAAACGATAGGTGACAATAACCGTCCTACTTATAATGGTTTCAAAAGACTCTTTTGAAAAAGTGCTAATGAACCTCAACGGGTTCTTACCTGATTACGCAAAAGACAATTAATTCAATTTAACTAAACTGCCCTTAATGAACCCATTCAACGCGCCCCACTTCTGATCGTGCATACGAGGACAGTCAAGCTCGTTATCGTGAAAAGGGCACAAACAATCTCCGCTTGTGCAACAACAACGAGAACATCTTGCCGTTACTTGGAAACGGCGTTTAATGAAAATAAATGTGCAAGTAGTGCACTCTTTGCGTGCGTGATGAACGAAGGGGGAGCGGTGGTGCAGTGGTCAGCGCACCGTGCTACGAACCTGGTGATGCGAGTACGAATCCCGCTCTCTGTCAATATCGGTGGCGAATATCTAAAACGGTGCTGTGCCTCATCTAGGTCGACCCAGCCTTAAAAAGAGTACCTGGTACAGGTGTTGTAACCGTCAGCATTGGTGCTGGCCACCTACCCCCTCGTGTGTCCCAACAGTCTCAGGCTATATGGGGGATGTTTGTTTTTGGGATGAACGTTACGCAGTAGTTGGATGAATCGTGGGGTCATTACGTGTTCGGTGGTAGTGAGCCAGTGACTATAAATTGTTAGGTTCATGTCCTGACTAAGGCAGGTGGCAAGCCGCTGCACACTGGGGAAAGGAAAAGCGTTCACGTCTGAAAAATGAATTTTGACATCAACAACAATCAATCAACACGAAGAGGTCATCACACATCGCTGCGGCTTCCCCCCTTCTGCTAGATCATGCAGCTGTTGCAACATCCGCACCAGACAGGATCGCGCCATCTGGCTTAAGGTTTTCTGCCTGTTGGTGACTTGACTTCTGAGTGCCATTCCAATGCCTGTCTCTGTAACGTGCCCTCCTTCTCGTCGTCCTCCTCCGCCGCCCTGCATGTGTAGACCGCGCATTTCATTCTCCTCCCCCTGATTTCCTGTCGGGTTCGAAGCTGAACTGCAAGGTTACAAACTCTGGTCCCAGCCCTACCGTGAAACCTCCAGCACCACCCGCATGCACCTAGACTCGCAGGGACGGAAGGGTGCCGTCGAAGTAAATATGTATTGACTTGCACTTGATTAAAAACAGGGACATTAATTAGAATGACTCTGGGTATCATCATTAACCGTTTACTTAAACATATTCTTCCCGTGACGCTAACCCTTGGCCCCTATAGAGCGATGCTCAATGAAACAAATACACATAGACATTAAAACTAATAAAAAAATGCATCCTCTATCATAATAAGAATAATCGTGTGCCTATTTAAAAATGGTATGCAACCTGTAATAAATTGCTATATTTTTCAACAACCAAAATGCAATTTTAAAATAAAAAAATGACACTGAACGTATAAGTAAAGCGTCACGATCCGCACTGAATTTGCACCCCCTGCAAAACAGTTCCAAATGTAGAGCAGACAGGAATTCCCCACGTCCTCCTCCACCGCGGCACGGTGCTTTGTCACGTGGGAGAGATTACAAGGACCCAGCGGATTTCCCGTAAGCAAGTGTTCTGCCGTGGCAGTAGTTATAGTCATCGGTTACCATGGGGGGGGGGGGAGGGAGGGGGATATACATTGACGTAAACAAAGCGAAAGGAACGGCGGCAGCTTTCGATAAGTCCGCGAGCAGAGTGAATCGATACGGCGGGAGAGAGCAATATCGTGGAAACGGCCAAGCATGTCGGTGGCGATTGTTGCAAAAGGGTTGGGCTGCCGGGGTAACCTACGTGGTCACCGTGCTCACCACCGAGATGACTTGCACCGAATCGCAGCTTGGATATCCACCGTCAGTGATGTAGCTCACATCTCGTTGTAACCGTCTGACCCACCTCTATGGGACATCTGTTAAATTTTTTATAATAAGATCTTCATAGCTCATCGGATTTCACCAGGGTAAATGCAGATTCTGATAAATATCCCGATACGGAGTCGTTAGTCGAGAGTCTTGGGCTACTGAGACTGGCCCGAGCGTGTGAAGGATTCGCTCACACACACTCGGGGTGCTGTTGTTGTCGATGCAGAAGGACAAGGACTGGCCCGGGTGGCTCAGCTTTAGATCGTTCGGCTCTGGATGTGGGGGGGGGGGGGGGGTTAATTCAGCCCATCATCCTTCTCTCCCTCTCTCCAAATGGTTGATAAAATATTATACCGCTTTGTGGGTAAGTCGACAGTGAATTTTCTCTGGATGTACTAGCCACCACCATAGGAATGTGGAATGTATGCCACTGGCTCTGGATCTCCCGGAGGAGTGGAGCAGTGGGCACTATTCTTGCTACAGCAGGGTGACACTTTGACTGAACGATATGTACCTACAATTTATCCGGGCTCCCTAAAAAAGAAAAGGATAATGAATCTCATTGCACCTTCAACTAAACGTGTAATAGATATGCAGATTGATATATCATTCACTTTTGAAATATGCTGCAATGTACGTCCATAAGGATTGCAGCATTTGGCCATAAATGTGAGGTGTCTGCACAGTGGTTGTAAGTTCTTGATTGCCCTTTAACCAATTAAATAAAAAAAACTCCCAAGGATTTTAGTACCCCCCCCCCCCCTTGTTCACTCTTCTCAATCCTCAATGTTTGAAAATCAGGTCCAACACCGGAGGTGGCACAGCTGCGCAGAGAGAAGGCCCCCCCAGGTACGGCTTAATGTTGAATTTAATTGAAATTAATAGGAGGCTACATTGTGTTTCAACGTTGCTTTTCAAGTCGCACGTGTCAGGCTAATTTTCAATTTACATTTATTTTTGCATGAAACCGCTATTTCAACTGTTTTGTATAAATGCCGTTCGAATCCAAACAATATATATTTAAGTCAACAATTTATACCACTGCAAATGTCCCACACAGCTGGAAATAATGGCCCGTTCTCACGCCTGATTCAGGAATCATTGTTGTTAAATTGTTACTTTGGTTTCTAGCAACAGGAATGTAGAATTGTCACCACTCAGCGGAGAGACTGAGCCAGCGCTGGTGGTATCTCAATCCTCCGCCTGAAGCCAGGTCAAAACCTCGCACGATAACGTGAAAGACCTCGACCCATTCAAACGATGAAAGCATCACATATTTTCTGGAGCTCAGGCCCAGGCAGCTCCAGCTGAAAAAGAGCCCTGATAATTGTTCAAAACATATACATATTTTTCCATTTACAGAAGACCCTCCTCCATTATTGATTCAAATGTGAGATCAAGGGCTTTAAGGGTTTATTTTACAAGACTCCTTAGTCTGCATGCTACAATGTCCATGCAGCTGGGTGGTATTTTGAGACAAATACGAACCGGTGTGTTTTTGTTCTTCTTCTCCGGGTCGGCTTTGCACCCCCACGGAATGAGCCGACGTTATCATCAAGCGGACGGCATCTTCACCGGTCGCCCCAGTGACGCAACAGGGCGACGCGTTGCGCCCAGCCCGACGGTGAAGCGGAAAACACCACGGTGAGTGCGCTACCCACCGATAACTTTTGAACGAATGCACAAACGAGGCTGCTTTGCTTGCAGCGAGAGCGAACTTTGGGATGCAGGTGACTGAACGTCGAGAGGTTCCGCAACACCAAACGAATGCTGGATTGTGATTACGGTAATGATGACGCAGACAAAGGATGACGGCCATCCAAAAAGCCGAGAGTTGACAGCACTTTACTAAATCCCCGACTCCTATTTTTTTTTTTGTTGGACTTAAGGGGGCTTTAGGTACATTTTCAACGTTCTAATGCTACGTAATAAAGAGACAGAGGGGGAAAAAAATCTATCAAATCCCTACCGAGGGAAAGAATTGGCCTTCCGGTAATGACGGCAGGTTACGGAAAAAAGAAAGCGGGGAATAAAAAAGCGGCCGTAAAATAAAAATAAATCTAACAGCGGCAATTACACAACTTCACGAAAATGAAGGCGATCGCACACTGTGAAATTCAGTTTATTTTGTACGTGCTTTGTCGAATGTGCGGCATTTAATACCAGGATGATGGCGCGTGTGATGCGCAAGGCACCCCAAAGGGCATCAAGTCTATTATGGTTAATACCGGTCTGAAATCCGGATGTTAGCCCGAGCACGTCTCTACGACGTTTACAGCTACCTGGTTCATTTCCCTGACAGCGCACCTCATCGGTGGCCAATGGGATCCGAAGTCAGTGCTTCCTTGAATGGGTACCTGGTGCACTATTTGTATGTATGTAGAACTTCTTTCACACCGCACGTAGCCAACCGTGCTCATCGGAGGTGCTTCCGTGACCAATGCCACAATTCAGAAATGATTCTTTTCATCGTAGCGTTCACACGAGTCACAACGCCGACGGTGTGTCGTACGCCCTTCTCCACCCGACACGGTTGAATAAAGGATGTCACGTGAAAAAACGCGACGATATTTATCGCACACCAGTGCAGTGGAGGGCAAACCGTAACATTTAACGATTTGGAATGGCGTTTCGCTGATAATTACAACCAGAGTCATCATCAGGCAATTGTGACTCAAACATAAATCTCGACTTACCCCAATGCACTGTTTAAGCATCATTGCTGGGAACATGAAGGCAGCAGGGTGTAGTAGTTACGGGGTCCGGCCGTCGTATCGGCCACCCCAACGTGTGCACTGTTGACTTTTGGATGTTCTTTAGCTCCTAGGTTCTAAACACTTAACAGGAGACATCTGTTTGTCGTGCGTGTGTGCGAGACGGCTGTTTCACTCACGTTAAGTGTCACCTCGTGCGTGCATTCACAGTAACCGAAGCTCGCTGCCGTGTGCGCGCGTGCACATACCCGTCTGTGCACGTGCACAGAGCATCCCCAGTCCTCTTCCTCCTACGACCCTAATTCCTGACCCGGCTTCGACGTCGCCCCTCTCCACGTGCACCAAACAACATCTCTCCCCCAGCCCTACGCCGCGCTCCCAATCGGCTCAACTATCCGGCCACCAGACCTCTGCCCCCACCACCCTTCACCTACCCTCATCCGTGCCGACGTCACCACTTCACGCAACGTACCCCACACCCCGCTGCCTCTCGTCCACGCTGTACCCATCGGACACCCTCACTCACCATGACATTCCACCTTATTCCTCCGTACCTGCCCCAGCAACATCAACTCCATTCCCAGCCCCTGTCCCTCCATCCATTCCGCCACCTCCTACACTAACTGCCGTCGGCTCGCATTCTAAACGGCCCTGCAAAGGACGCCGCATGAATCCGAAATGGAATAGAGTGTGAAGATGCGCTGACTGTGTGCATTCGTGTGTCTTGTACGACGAAAGAGCAACGATTCGTGAATGTGTACACAGATCTAAGTTTGCGTACACATTCACAACAAGGAAGGTGGCACCGGATGCCAGATAACGAAATGCAGCATTGCAAAGGTAAACACTAGAAAATGGATGTCAACAGTGCAATTGCCGTCGAATCTGGCAGAAGGAAGGAAGCGATCTCAAGAGTGTGGCAGAACTGTTGGCTATGACAAACGCTTATCTTGACCTATGCGTAATTAAAAACTATGCTATGGCCCGTCACGTGCGGAGAAAGAGTAGTGAACAAAATTTGTCTTGCAAGCGTTCACTTTTCACAGGCAAATGCTGACATTTTTAGAAGTTCCCATGAGAAATAACAGCAGAGGTGTCGACAGAAATCAGCAAAAAGTGTGAAGATATTTTAATCAAATGTAATGCACTTTCATATGAACTGGAGCAATCACACGCGCCACGTGGAGACACGCGGGCATTGGGAGTCATTCGTAATCTTAGTGAAAATATATTTGATGCTAATTAATTTGTTTCCTGCAAGGCCTGATGACATTTCAGACAACGTGGGTCTTTCCAACCGTCATTGCATTCACTCACGACAATGAAAATACGGCTGAGTAGCGTGGTGGTCAGCAGACGATTTGAGCGGCAGATTTTGAAGTGGATCCTGGAGAGCCCCTCTAGAGGCTATTTTGGCCTACTCTTCCATTCTGGCCAGATGCCTTGAAAGAGGGTGGGAGTACCCACACTTTACCCCATCGCACATGACCTGCAAGGCAGACAAGCTGTTGCATTACCCATTTGTTCTGCTGGGTGGACAGAGGCAGGTCACGTTGGCGAGATGTTAACTACCCCCCCTGGTATACAAGCGATGATGGGTTCCACCCCGCCGGTGAGGCCTGTTGTATATTTTGAGTTTTCATGCTCCCCCCCGTGGTCACGTGGATTTTTCTCTGGCTGCTCCGGTTTTTCCCTCCACACTTAGAATCAACATGCGTTCAGAGTTGTTGGCCGTTTTTACAAATATTCACGCGATAGGCCGCTTCGTTCAGCCATCGTTTGTGATCGGCAGGTCGCCTCCGAAAAACAGGCACGCAGCTCAGTGGGCCTTACCCGGTAAGATAAAAAATATAGACTAAAAATACGAAGAAACTTGCACCATCGTTGCAGCTGCCTCGCCGGGATATCGAATTGAAACGATGACTTTCGTGACGCAAATCCGGTGCGCTAGCCCGTTTCACTGCCGCTGGGGCGTTCCCTGTCTAAGGCTTGAAATGACAACCCGGTTCGGTGTGCAGACCATCAGCGTCGGTGCCTCTGCACGCAAAGTTTGCTCGCCACAAATGAACCGCAATACCTTTGACGATTTCGTCAAGGAGCACAAACCATCACGACGCGAACTCCGGTCATCCTCGCTTTTGGCTGGCCATCGAACAAAGACGCTCACCGCATCGCGCGCTTTCAGGTGCGCTACTGTGGCCATCTGGAATGCTCTTCCTTCCGATTATAGAAAGCCAGTGGAGCTGTGCACTTTAAAATCATCTCCAATGAAAACTAATTTCTTCAGAACTTATTTTTATGCCCTTCCCCCGGCACCTCCGATTCGCACTGTCGGCTACGCACGGTGCAAGATAAGCTCAACGTACATACGCATACACACACATTACCCGTTACGGGAAACCAGTTCGCAGTTGCCGCAGGCCCCTCTCTCTCTCCGAGGGCCCTGGCCACGAGCGCGTGCGATTCTGAACTGACGCCGGCGCTGCAGCCGCGACCGGCGTCACTTCCTTCTCCGCCGCACCACGTCCGCCCGACTGACCTGGCACGTGCTTGGCCCAGCCGATGATGACGACGAGCTCGCGGTCGGCCAGGTCGCACAGCGTGGTGAGCGCCTTGATGTCGCTGTCGGGCACCGTGGGGTCTGGCATGGCGTAGATCTTGTCCGGCTCGGCCACGATCAGGTGCGACACGATCTTGTTCACTGCGGCGGGAGGCAGGGGGACGCGAGATTTGTTTTTTTTGCGGCCGCTGCGGCGTTTCGCTCGCGCTCGAAACGTCCGCGCTCACCGTAGCGGGGGGCCTTGGGTTTCTCGACGAGTTCCAACCACCGGCGAAGTGTCGCAAGGTGGCCAACTTTTTGGCAAGAGCCGTTGATCTTGCACCGCTTCATTTTCAGTATGCCAACGAGATTGCCACTGGTGTGGCACGTGCCCGTTGATGACGTTTCATGGCTGCGTTCTTTTTTTTTACCAAAATTACTTTTTAAGTGTTTCACAAAACACCAATAAGGGGAGGGGCTCGTGTAAGCAGCGTGGGGTGATGACAGGATAGCAGCAGTAATCTTCTCCTTATCGGGGCTCTCACACGCTCCCTCCTGTAGAGACTCTTCTTTACTCTGATCACAAGCTGTGTATGATCTGAAATGCATTGGTTGCTGTTGCATATAGATCATAGAAAGAGTATGATCACATATTCTTGGTTCTTTTGGTAAAGTCACGTAGAAGGGAAATAATAAAATGATTAAAAAAAACATAATAAACGTAAATTCTCACAACGTTTCGGCCACAACACAAGCAGCCGTCCTCAGGTGAAGAAACAGAGCTGTCGGAAAGACAGCGTTCCAATGAACACTGCTAAGCTTGGTATACGCTGCAAAGCTTAGCAGTGTTCATTGGAGCGCTGTCTTTCCGACAGCTCTGTTTCCTCGTCTGAGGACGGCTGCTTGTGTTGTGGCCGAAACGTCGTGACAATTACATTTTATTATGTTTCATTGTTATTATTTTATTATTTCCCTTCTACGTGACTTTACGGAAAGAACCAAGAAGATGAATCCCTGCAGTCATGAAAGCTTCAAATCGAAGTATGATCACAGTGTAGCGCTATTATTTCTGAAGTTAACGTTATATACGTCAGTTATCTTCGATCCATTAATAGTTTATATGAGGTGTTGCTCAGACAATATCAAAGATGGGAATATACATGACGCTACAGACTAAAACTAAAAAATGTTTTATATCTTACCAGGTAAGGCCCACTGAGCTATACAGCTATTCTTGAGAAGCGACCAGGCCAGATAAGTGGCTTATCACGTGGACATGTATAAAAGCAGCCAAAAACTCTAAACAGTCAGTAATCACACAATCAGTAATCAGAGGCTGCAAGCTTTTCTGCAAGCATCCTTACCAGCTGGGTGCTCACATTATTGATCCCAGGGGAACAATTGGGTCGACTCGACCCTGGCATGGTAGCTAGCTCAAGGCTCAAAATTAGAAGCCCTGATGCCCTTCCAACTTGGGCTATATCCCAGACGCTTGTGTATCTAAAAAAAACCAAAATGTGTCTCCCTGATCAATCATGCAGCGGCGGTGGCACTCATCTCCTTTGGTTCCCGAGCCGGGAATGGAAATTCTACATTGCCATGGAGGGGAGCAGTCTATTTATAGGAAGACTGATGTTGACTTTTATTGTTGTATGGTATATTGTATTGCACTCCCACCCTCCCAGTGGGATGATAGCCCGAGTCAGCGGCCGATCGGATGTGAATTGCTTACACTCATGTGTGTGACTGAACTTGTGTTTAGCAGTCCATTTTAAGCAAGTCAATGCCCTGTTCGCAATTTTGTTCACAGCCAATTATTACTCGCTGGCCACAGGAACCACAACATCGACCCCAAACAAGCCAGCCCAGTGGCAAACGCAGTGGCCGTTACGCGACCAAGTCGCCTGGCACACACGCATCCTTTCTGTGTGCCGTATACACACACACAAATACACACACGGAGATATTCTCCGTAGCAGCCCATATCGACTGTCGGGCTGTCGGGCTTGTTTCGCACAGATGAGCAACATAATTATTTTTTTTGCACAACCATTAGCAGCCCTGACGGAGTGGGAGCCTAATGTTGTACGCAACACGAGATGCAAAGCGAGTGCCGAGCCTTCTCTCTCGATTCGGCTCCGGGCGGTTTGGCTGGTGCGACAGAACAACCGCGTATACACTCGCGTGTGCGCTCGCAGAGACAATGAGTCCCCTTTTAGCCCGCGGAGACCGTTGGCGCAAAGGGGGCGGGTGGCGTGGCCAACAACCGCACCTGGCCACCGCCGTCTCCCCGAGTAGGGGCGTTGAAACACGAGGCACCGACGCACGTGGCCTCGTCGGCTGCGGGGGGCCAAATGTCGCTCGCGAACATCTATCAGGGGCTGCTGTTGAGCGCGCACGTTGAGTGAAGCAAATGCACGCGTTTAGAATGCACTTCTCTGCATTTTCGGTGATACTTTGTTATCGGACTGGCACAATTCCATACCATGCACTGCTGCAACTAGGCCTCCCTGTACCGTGTCAGTCAAGAGGATTGTTTTTGACCCATGCTGGACCACGTTGGCAGCCCCGTGTGGTGAAGGGGTGGTACCGCCGATTTGCACGGTTGGCTACGTACGGTCCAGAAGAAGTCGAACATAGACACAGAGCCACTAACCGCGGCCGTGGTGGTGGGGAATCGAACTCAGGATGTTCACCACTGTTTCACCACTCCCCGCATCGTTGCACGTACGTAAGGGGTTATTTTCAATAGATCAGAGGTTTAGTATCCCCAGCCCTAAATGCAAATAGAAATCTAATCATTAATCATTAAAGGATTAAATACTGCCCACTGCCTATTCAATCAGATCGGAATCAGGGAAGGGGAGTTTAAAGCAATAATGTATTTCTCTCCTTTCAAAGATGGCTAATTGTGGGGCAGTCGATGAAAATAACACGCTCCTGCCATGGAAATGTGGAATTTCCATCACGGTTCTCAGGATCACAGATGTGAGAATGAGTGCCACCTAAATCGTATCTCAAAATAATTCATATAGCCCTTTACCCGAGGCGCTTTACACAGAATGAGTAACGGTACACACGGATGTGACGGTGGAGATGAGGTGAACGAAATTGAGAAAGAGGAAGCAATCGGGGCAAATCTGTGCTGTGTGAATTCGGTGAAAGCGCGAAATCGATGGCAGTGAATGATGATGAATTGAATGACTGGGGAGTGGTGTCCAAGCAGGGAGACTCGTTGACTTTCGACTTCACTAAACTTAATTTTAAAGTTCCACTTGGTAAATGTGAACATGCAAATTGTGGCAAACGGCACCACCAAGTTGCGTCGCCTCATGTTCACGTTGTGCTCAAAATCATGACGAGGACATCAAATTTAAAAGCGCCACAGACAGGATCGCTCAAAACTCCGGTAAGAGTGGCAGTGTGACACACGTCCATGTGTGCGTGTGTGGAGCGGTGGTGCAGTGGTTAGCACACTGCGCTACGAACCCGGCGATCCGAATTCGATTCTCGCTCACGTCCAACACCAGCGACGGTTATCTGAACCAGATCTGGGCCTCCCGTAGATTGACTCAGCCATAATTGAGTACCTGGTGTGCGCTGTGTAAACAACCACTAAGGGAGACAAAGGCGGCTGGGCATGGTGCTGGCCACCCACCCCCACGTGTGCTGTGCTGGCTTTCATAGGTGCTCGCAAACAGCACCTGTCCTAAAAGTCTGTTCAGTCCACACGGGGGATCTTTGTCTCCTTGATTAACACAATGACCACGTAAACATTCTCAATTCCAAGCCCTAAACCTAACAATGAAAATTTTAACTGCATCCTCCTGAAATTGATCAAACTTAAGAGGTGTAATGTTTCAAGTGTATTTATTGGTAGATTAGTGTTCGGTGCGTGCACCAGTTGAGCCACCAGTTGAGTCAACGGTTTGATTTCGTTACAAAAGGAGTAAAGGTGAAGCCCTGTAATGTGTTGCTCACACTACTGCTTGCAGAAGGTCCTCCTCTACAGAGATCTATAAAGAGTGTCCTCTGGCTTACTCCTTCCTCAATTGGCCAGATGTTTTGGAAGAGGTGCGAGTGCCCACACTTTACCCCACCACAAGATGGTACCTGCCAATCAAATTACTGCAGTGTACCAATTCAAGAAACTTGCAGCATTGTTTCAACTGCTGGGCTGGGGGAAAGTATGGAACCGGTTGATCTCTGGATTTGCAAGTCGGGCAGTCACCTGAGTGTTTCTATGTGGACAGCAAAGGGCATCTCCTGGTGTAGCATGGGCCTAAAGGAGGATCATGTGATACCATTTACATTTCACGACACAATACATCCCTCTGTAAACGGAAAATAGCACATTTTATGACAATCGTTAAATGTAAAAAATAGATTGTCACCACACAAGAACAAAAAATGATAGATAGTGAAGCCTTAAAAGCAACAAAGATGTAAATTTCAGCCACGTAAACAACGCTCACACAATGACAGGTATAGGACTTCGCATTCTTTTTTGGTGGGCCTACTCTTACACACTCAAGCAAGCATCCTTCCAGGGCTAATGAAATAAGAGTACACTGCGAGACGTGACTTTGTGGGATGCTGTACAAAATAACATCCCACACGGTGGCTAGAAGATGTTAACTACCTCGCCTGGTGTACAGGAGGTCGTGGGTTCGATCCCTACCCTGACTCCTGTATATTTGGAGTTTGCGTGTTCTCCCCGTGGTCACGTGGATTTTTCTCGGGGTCCTCCGATTTTTCCCTACACATTTAAAATCAACATGCATTTAGAGAATTTGGCTGATAGAAATTTCCAAACGACGAGCCACTTCGTCGGGCTATCATTTGCGGCCAGGTCGCTTTTGAAAAATACCTATATAGCTCAGTGGACTGCAAGGATTCATTTTCTTGGGTTTTTTCCGGTAATGTCACGTGATTTTACTGAAAAACCCAAGAATATAGTTTCAGTACTTTTAACGATTCCATCACCCGCATCGTTGCGTGAGGCGGGCCTTCTCTAGGAGCCGTCCGGTGGGCCCTGGCCACGCCAGTCATTGAGCTTGGTGCCGTCTGGACAGTTGCGAGGGAGACCCGGTTACTCGCTGCACCTCCACTCCATCATTGTGAACGTCCTTGCTGCGAGCACCGCTTACGACGGGCCACTTCGCTGCTCGTTGGAGCAAGGGGTCACCGCAAGGTTACCACTTTATCCACTGGCACAGCCAAGCAAGTGCTGGCGGGGGGAGGTCATGTGTACGGGTCGTTATTTCGCTGGTTATTTTTCGTGTCAAACCAGCTGCGATATGCGGGCCTCACAATAGTGAGACGTCTGCATCTATTTCGGGATCAAGCATCGCCAGGAGTGTGACGGATGACATGTTCATCGCGCGGTGTCATTCACTCCCGCTTGTGAAATTGCCAAACTGCCAAAAACCGCGGCATTGGCAGCACGGCTCGGCTCGGCTTCGGCAACAGAAAAAACAAGAACCTGGCGCCTCCCTGGGCTGCATCGGGCTGGTTTGGCACAGACCCGGTACGGGTCGGTTGGACAGAGTGAAAAAAGAAGGGGTATTTGTGCCAAATTTTGTAACGTGATAGAGAATGTTCCTTTTTGCGTCCGATTGCCCGGCAAAAGCGTGCCGACATCTCCAGTGCCTTGAAAGGAGCAAATCACAAAGGCAATGATTTTCGGTAGTTTCCTCAAGGTTCGACGGCTGGCCTCTTCACTTTGCCTTTCGGATCACCCGCTGGGTAGACAGAGGGACTAAAAAATGTTTGGGAGAGTGGTGGGGGGGGGGTCAAGATTTTTTTGGGCTGGATCGCGCAAATATATAAATGTGTCGTTAAACCTGCCACCACCGGACACAGCCAATTAGTAAGGTTTGTCACGTAAACAGAACGTGTCCATTCGTTGCTCGTACAGCACACCGGTTGTGTGTTGGAGAGCCAAGCCACAACTGACTCCCAAATGACTTTCACCAACGTGCGCCTTGACCGGGAATTGAACGCCGCGCCCTTTTTTAGATCGCGTGCCCAGCGCATTAGCCTTTAACACCTAAACAGCTGAGGGCTCACACCAGAAGGGCACGTGTAAAGTGGCACGGGGTGGGCGGGGAGAAGTGGTTTATTGCCGAATGCATTTTTCAAGCGTTAACACTCGCCCAATGGCCCCGGCCCTTAAGCCCAGCCCCCCCCCCTCCCCCGTCCCATCCCTCGGTGGCATTTTAACCATCCTTATGACATTTAAAGCTTCCATTTCTCTCCTTCAGCCCCAGCCCCATCCGTCAAGGTAATTTATGCAGACCTGCAGGCACGCCGTGTCTTTACCGATCCGCCTCATTGAAGTCTTCACCGCGCTAACAGACGAAATTCATGAGCCATCAGAATTACACGCGCGTTAGGGAAAATGTTACTCACGGCACGCTGTTGACCGCTCCCACCACCCCCCCCCATCTCTCTCAACTCGCGGGGCCCATCTACTCATGAACGGCGTCCAAGCACCAGGCAATGGGTACAATGAAGCGGACGGGATAAGTTGGCGCCCCTTCCCAAACTGGACGGGACAAGTTGGCGGTCCCTTCCCAGACTGGACGGGACAATTTGACGACCACTTCCCAGACTGGATGAGACAATTTGACGACCACTTCCCAGACTGGATGGGACAATTTGACGACCACTTCCCAGACTGGATGAGACAATTTGACGACCACTTCCCAGACTGGATGGGACAATTTGACGACCACTTCCCAGACTGGATGGGACAATTTGACGATCACTTCCCAGACTGGATGGGGCAATTTGACGACCACTTCCCAGACTGGATGGGACAATTTGACGACCACTTCCCAGACTGGATGGGACAATTTGACGACCACTTCCCAGACTGGATGGGACAATTTGACGACCACTTCCCAGACTGGATGAGACAATTTGACGACCACTTCCCAGACTGGATGGGACAATTTGACGACCACTTCCCAGACTGGATGGGACAATTTGACGATCACTTCCCAGACTGGATGGGGCAATTTGACGACCACTTCCCAGACTGGATGGGACAATTTGACGACCACTTCCCAGACTGGATGGGACAATTTGACGACCACTTCCCAGACTGGATGGGACAATTTGACGACCACTTCCCAGACTGGATGGGGCAATTTGACGACCACTTCCCAGACTGGATGGGACAATTTGACGACCACTTCCCAGACTGGATGGGACAATTTGACGACCACTTCCCAGACTGGATGGGACAATTTGACGACCACTTCCCAGACTGGATGGGACAATTTGACGACCACTTCCCAGACTGGATGGGACAATTTGACGACCACTTCCCAGACTGGATGGGACAATTGGACGACCACTTCCCAGACTGGATGGGACAATTTGACGACCACTTCCCAGACTGGATGAGACAATTTGACGACCACTTCCCAGACTGGATGGGACAATTTGACGGCACCTTCCCAGACTGGATGGGACAATTTGACGACCACTTCCCAGACTGGATGGGACAATTTGACGACCACTTCCCAGACTGGATGGGACAATTGGACGACCACTTCCCAGACTGGATGGGACAATTTGACGACCACTTCCCAGACTGGATGGGACAATTTGACGACCACTTCCCAGACTGGATGAGACAATTTGACGACCACTTCCCAGACTGGATGGGACAATTTGACGACCACTTCCCAGACTGGATGGGACAATTTGACGGCACCTTCCCAGACTGGATGGGACAATTTGACGACCACTTCCCAGACTGGATGAGACAATTTGACGACCACTTCCCAGACTGGATGGGACAATTTGACGGCACCTTCCCAGACTGGATGGGACAATTTGGTGGCCGATTCCCAGACTGGACGGGACAATTTGACGACCACTTCCCAGACTGGATGAGACAATTTGACGACCACTTCCCAGACTGGATGGGACAATTTGGTGGTCCCTTCCCAGACTGGATGGGACAATATGACGACCACTTCCCAGACTGGATGAGACAATTTGACGACCACTTCCCAGACTGGATGGGACAATTTGACGGCACCTTCCCAGACTGGATGGGACAATTTGACGACCACTTCCCAGACTGGATGAGACAATTTGACGACCACTTCCCAGACTGGATGGGACAATTTGACGGCACCTTCCCAGACTGGATGGGACAATTTGGTGGCCGATTCCCAGACTGGACGGGACAATTTGACGACCACTTCCCAGACTGGATGAGACAATTTGACGACCACTTCCCAGACTGGATGGGACAATTTGGTGGTCCCTTCCCAGACTGGATGGGACAATATGACGACCACTTCCCAGACTGGACGGGACAATTTGGTGGTCCCTTCCCAGACTGGATGGGGCAATTTGACGACCACTTCCCAGACTGGATGGAAAAATTTGGTGGTCCCTTCCCAGACTGGATGGGACAATATGACGACCACTTCCCAGACTGGACGGGACAATTTGGTGGTCCCTTCCCAGACTGGATGGGGCAATTTGACGACCACTTCCCAGACTGGATGGGACAATTTGACGTCCCATTCCCCGGCCAACTCTGTTGACCCGCATACTCGGCAAGTGTAAACACTGTCACGCGATGTAATGTCGCCAATTATATATATATTGATATATTTATATATTGTTTCTCTCTTTTGATGAGGCAATGTTGTTGACGAGTGCGTTGACATGCTTTATTCTGCTTACTTTTACTTGACTTACTTCAAGAAATAAGCGCGTAAAGTGTCCAAATTGCCAATGTTAGCAAAAGAAGTAGTACTGAAACGACTTTTTTTTTACTTTACCAGGTAAGGCCCATAGAGCTATAGAGCTCTTTTCTCAGGACCGACCTGGCCGCAAATGATAGATAAACAAAGTGGCTTGTCATGTGGATCATTTTTGATAACAATCGAATTCCTCCAAATGCATGTTTGTTCTAATGTGGAGGGAGAAACTGGAGGGCCCGATGAAAAATCCACACGACCACAGGCAGAACTTCCAAACTCCAAATATAGGGGCGTATACTTGGAATTTTTTGTTTGTTGTCCTTCATCCGCACCTCTGATTAGCATGGTTGGCTATGTACGAAGTTCTACATACATACAAAAACAAATATCCCTCGCATAGCTTTGACAGGCTGTTGGGGCAAGTGCTGATAGCGAGCACCTATGAAGGCCGGCACGGCACACGAGGGGGTGAGTCGCCAGCACCACGCCCGGCGGCCTTTGTCTCCCCAGTGGCGATGTTTACACACCATACCAGGTACTCATTCAAGGCTGAGTCGACCTAGGGGAGGCCCAGGACCGGTTCAGATTATAATCGTCACCGGCGTTGACGACCGCGAGTGGGAATCGAACTCGGGTCGCCGGGTTCGTAGCGCAGCGTGCTAACCGCTACGCCGCCACTCTCCGACATACACGCACGTACGCACGCACGTACCCAGAGTGCCGTTGCAGGGCTTCTTGATGGGCTGCGTGAGCTGGGGGTTGAGGTAAGGGCTGTTCTCGGCATCGATTCTCCTCTTGTACTTCTGACGCCCGCCACGCACCCTGTCCAGCCGCACACCTAGACAGGGGGGGGGGGGGGCACCGCGACAGAGCCGGGAGTGAGAAGAAACCTCAGGGGATTCAGAACGCCACGTTTGCCCCGCGCCAATGTGCCCCAACGTTGACGAGCACAATGCTGGCTTCAATACACTGCATCATGATGATGATGGGGATCATTCCGTAGTGTAAGGGACCTTCAATCCGGAGGTCACCAGTATCATCTCTAGGAGTGACAGTCGAAACATTGGACACATTTCTTGAAATCCCCTCTGATTCTGTCCACCCAGCAGTAGAAACGGGTAACACCAAAGTTAGTTGGTCGGCAGGTCGCTTGGTCTAGGTCTAGACAGCTTGGAAGAGTAGGCCAAATATGCTCTCAAGATATTTGTCTAGTCGAGGCCTTGCCGCCCTGCAATTCATTTCAGCCCTACACCTTAACCTTGATAACGAGTACAATGCTTAAAACGTAGACTTTCCCGACCAATATTCTCAACAACAGAGGATTTGGGTTAGATCGCTTAAATAAAAATGCGTCTTTAAACCCACCACCACCCGACACAGCCAATAAGTAAGGTTTGTCACGTAAACAAAAGATGCCAATTTGTAACTAGTTCAGCACACCGGTGTGTTGGAGAGTAAACCCACAGCATTGACAATGCGAGTACAACGTTTCGCCAGTAATTACTACCAGCCTCATCAGGCGACAGCCAGAGTTATGGAGAAATCCTCCTGTTTCGGCCTTGAATCTAGTGATAAAGTACAATGCTTTGTCAAACGTCTATCCATTTAAATCACCCCAAGGTCTCCCGTAGACCACGTGGCTTGTGTGTGGTCATCCTCACTCTGAGCCCCTCCCCCCTGTGAAAACAGACGCCGCTCCTCCTCCATGTAGCTCACTGCTGATCGCTCCTCCCTTCTCTCTCACTCTCTGCCCCCCCCCCCTCTTATGGCACTCTCTTCCCTGATATCTACGCCATGTCCTTGACGGTGTTCTCATTCCCGTGATGTGCCACGGGTAAAAAAAAAAAAGTTTTATATTGGAAATTCCAATAATAATAATATGAAAGTGTCTATCTAGATTTGAAGTTTTCGTGACTGCAAGGATCCATATTCTTGGTTCTTTCGGTGAAGTCACGTAAGTAATAAAATAAAAATAAAAGATAAATAAATTTAAATCGTGATTTAAATGTCTTTTTTTAAATCTTTTTTTTCTTTTTTTTTACCTATGTGACTTTACCGAAAGAACCAAGAATATGAAAGTGTTTTCTCAAATGAGTGTAGAGTATTGCTCCACTCTCTAGGTGGTCCTGAGTCATTTGTTAAGGTTGTACGTTTCTAAGTTTGGGATGTTTCCAAAGGACAACATCGACAACATCCATCGGACAACATCGCTGACCTGATTCGAAGTCAAGATTCTCATGAGTAGAGCCCTCTACCAACACCTAATAAAATACATTACATTCGTGTCCATGTGCTGGGTCAAAGAAGCATTCCACGATTCATATTGTATAACGTCTTTCACACTTTCTCTATTTGTAAGCTCTGTTTGACAGTCAAGAGTGCAACGCCACTCGGATGACACAATTAAAAATGATGGAATAAGCTCACCTCTAAAACAATCAATTCTCGGAATTAAAACGACTTAGCAGAAAGCCAAAGTCAAAAACGAGTTCAAGAGAAATTTCGATTTAAAGCTTGCGTGACTGCAGGGATTCATATTTTTGGTTCTTTCGGTAAAGTCACGTAGAAGGGAAAAAAAAAATTCTCACGACGTTTCGATTGCCACACAAGCAATAATCATCAGCTGTGAAAACCACAGCAATAAAATTAAAATGTTATTGTTACATTTTTATTATTTTATTATTTCCCTTCTACGTGACTTTACTGAAAGAACCAAGAATATGAGTTCAAGTGAGTTGCATCTCCACCGTGCCTGAGGCAGCCCTCACCATCACTGTGTGCAGTTTGGAGCCAACGTGAAAATCCCACAAAATTGGTTTCTCATTTTATCAACCCCGGAGAGATTATGGTTCCAATTTGGTCACTGAGAGCGCCTGGTTTTGTTTTTTTCTATCATAAATACATTTATCTCAAGAAGTTGGATGCTAGAAACTATTGAAAGCAATGCACCAGCGAGAGCTGAGATTCTGAGTTTGAATCCTTGGCTCCTACACGAAATGACAAGGACACACACACAAGTTGTCTTACATCATAATGTGAGGTCTCAACCTCTTGTCAACAGGTTGTATATGAAACCGATACAACATTTCACACTCAAATAGGCCCAGACCAACCCTGAAGGCGTATTTAGCAGAGGCACAAAGTGAATTGTTGCTGGTTCCAGTGCTCTCTTGCATATGTACAAAATAAACCTTTGAGGGACACAAGACTAAGGCTTGTGATATCTCATATGGGTTGTGTGGGTTCGATGTCTTCTTATAAACTATAATGAAATGCAGGTTGTGCGATTTTTGGACTTGAAACGTTGAATAATTTGCTTAAATAAGTGAGATGTTATGAAAATGAGATGTATCATTGACAAAAGCAAGCGGTTGTTGGCTGCCTGACCCGGAGTGAAAAGTGAAACGGATCGGGCACAGAACAACGTTTGCAGAAATCCCCAACTCTGTCCGAGGAATTAATTAAGCCAGAGTGAAATGGGTTAAGAATAGTGAAACATTTCACATTTCATTTTTTTTTTCCTTGTGAACAGCTATAAAAAATATTACCGAATAATTAAATATGCAACTAACATTTTACACCTCATTAATTTAATACTGACCTTATGAGGAACCATCAGAGTGAATCAAAATATTACCATTTGGTTAGCGCAAAGTGTTGGTGGGAAGCGTTTTCCAACTCTTTTAGGATGACGAACAGACCATAAATTGCAGGAGTAAAACATTTAAGAATATTTAATTGGAGATTTAACATTTTATACAAGTGTCAGCAGTAAGTGATTCATTGCGCTTATTACGAAAACAGGCAGATTGAACGTAACATTCATTGTAATTTTTATAATAAATATTAGTAGAGTAGCTGATATATTTGATGGAATGGAAATTAAGTTATAATGTGGGTCTTTATTTTAATTGTAACTCTACACTCGGTGTACACCGAGAATATATTCTCAATAGCTTTTGATACATCAAATTAATTTAGCATTTTTGCAATGATACCGTTTCAAAGAGTTAATAATATTTGACAGGACCAGGATAAATGCATTATAGATTTCTTAAGGTTGCATATTACCATCCTGACTCCACACCCTCCAGGGTCTATCATTGGTACCATTTTGTCAGCAACAGTTTCCCCATGCCATGGCTGGTTTGCACAGAGCATTGTGTGATTTCCACCACGGGCTTAGCGACCCCGATGGACATGATCTCCCGCTCGCACTTTTATTCCGAGCGGATAGCCACGTCGATTTAACAGTATAGCGTATGCCGTATAGATCACTTCCATAGGAATGTGGAGTTTTGAACCACTGGCTCAGGGCTGCAAGCGAGAATAAAAACTTGCAATTACCCTAAAATCATCATCATCATCATCATAAAGAGTAGTCTGTTTAAGAAACTGTGCAAGGTGCAGCCCTTTGCACGTCAGTACTTTAGTATCAATATCAATTGTAAAACATTATATTGGCATGCTCACTTCTGTAAACAACTATGCAATAAAAAATATATATTCTTCGGGGTAAGTATTTCCGTGCAGACTACGAGTTAGATAATATTTTTTGCAAAACAAAATTCAATAAAAATTGTGATAATAATGGACAAGGCGCCCTTAAACCTTGGATCTCAGAGCGTCGTGCAGGTAAAGGAGGAAATGAAGTGAGAAGCAACCGAAGGAGAGAGACTAACGAGACAGACAGTGAACCAGAAATAGAGGCCATGCTAAACAGATGTGGTGGGGGTCTTCCACTACTGCGAGCTCCTGACTTCCAAGGGCTGGGAACTCACAGAGCCTGGACGCCTTATGGACGAAAGCCCCGTGGTGGTCACCCCAGGATTCAAAACCTCGAGCGTGGTTACGCTGAGGAGGAGGTCAGGATTGGTGGCGTTCAGAAACAAACTAAACTTCTAAATGTAGATGCGAGAAAGTGAAAAAAAAGAAAACACGCACGTGCATCGTTACATTTTGTGATGATTTCCTTCATTGTGAAGTTAGACTAAGGATTATTATCAATGTACTCAAACAAACGTTGGGTGGTGCCCCGTACCCTTTGAGGGCTCTTAGACCACGATGGAAATGCTTCACGATCACGTCGCAGCCATTCACAATGGCCTCGATCAGCAGTCAATCAGCACTGCGTTGCCACAACGCAAGTACCCTTATGCATTGAACCCCAAGAGATGATAGACGGCGTTGACCTCTGACCAACAAGTTCAGCATTGACACAAAACCCAGATGAAGTTTTACATTATTATGGCAGTCAAAACAGGGGGGGAGGGCGAGGGGGAAGTGTTACTAATGAGATCTTTTCTCCAACGTATGTGTGAAGTAACTTGTGAACTAACCTCATGCATAAATATGTTGGCTCACAACCGTGTGTGTTTGCAGTGTACGCGTATGTATATGTCACAAATGCTTGAATCTCACGTCTCTGTGAGGCTATAAACTCGAGAAATGTGACTTCGCCTCCCCATCCACTACCCCGCCTTCCCCACTCTCTCTCTCTCCCCGCTACTCTTTTACCCACTCTCTCCTTTATTCTTCTTACTCTCCCTTCTACCCCCCCTTCCATCTACTCCCTCTCGCCCAACCCCCCCCCCTCCTTCCTTCCACCAGCCTCTTGAATGTAAGGATTCTCCTTGCATGGCCTCGTGTTTAATAACGCATGAATATGTCTTTGTGCCACTGTGGGTAATGCATGCCGCAATTACTGCATCATGTGACAGACACATGTCAGGGAGTAGCAGTGAGTGTGAACAAAGTGCACTCGCGTTTGCGGGGCGCACGTTAGCGCCGGCATGTTTTCATTATTAACCCATGTTTTTCATTATTATGATTAAATTTCTCCGCTAATTACACCCCGGTTGAGTTATTGGCAGAAACTCACGGTGACATATCACATTGTGGAGCGGCCTAAAGGTCATAAATGCGGCTTGCTCTCTAGTTGCCTTTTTAAGGCGTTTATCTTACCACAACACAGCCAACCGCCAGACTTTACCGTAGGCAAGCGCAATGGTTCACCCCTCACCTATTTGCCAAATGAAGCCCGAACACACGGCAAGTGAAAAATCACCATCGAATTTTCAACAATAGTTTTTTTTTCCTCTTTGTGCAGTAAATTAATGACAGGCTCTCACCCGCTTCACGGCATTGTCTACCACTCTTGTCTCTGTCTCATCTGCACCACGTGACCTCTCTGTAACAAGTACTCTCATGGCCACTGTTGTTCTGATATCTACTTGCTACTTTTACTATTCTTTATTTTACCAGGTGAGGCCTACTGAGTTACGTCGCTCTTTTTTTCAGAAGTGACCTGGCTATCACAAACGATAGCTCAACGAAGTGGCTTAGCATGCAGAAATGTCAAGCAGCCAAATGCTCCAAACGCGTGTTTAATAAGTGTGAAGGGAAAAACCCGAGGAGCCGGAGAAAAATCCACACAACCACAGGGAGAACACGCAAACTCTAAATATACAGCAGGCGTCAGGGTCGGGATCGAACCCATGACCTCCTGCATACCGGGCGAGGTAGTTAACATCTCACGACCCACGACTGCGCCTGCGTGTCGACCCACTCGCAGCACTCAACCATCACTTCGTCTCGGCATGCAGATCGCGTTTTAGCTGCCGTACCAAGCCTTATGCCTCCTCCTCCTCCTCCTTGACATACCGTACATGCTACACACTCTGGAGCTCATTACCCGCCTCTTGTCTTCCCAACCTGATTACAAATTGTGTTCGTGTTTTTTTTTAAGGCTTCTGTCAATCGCTCGCCACTTGCAGATCTGCGTTTGCTGATGGGCTTAACCTGTCATGCCGTAAATCCATCTTAAGCACCCAACGAGGTTCAGTGGACAACGATCTCATGAAGGTCTGCTATGCCATCCGACTGCCACCAATGACAGAGGTTTTGGGCAAAGTTGCTCCATCATCATGCAAACACAATTCCAGCATTACAACTTTGACCGTGCATTTTCCGACGTGAAGTTTTACAAGTCAGCCTTCCAAAACACATGGCTCTCGCAGAATACATACTCTGAACATGGTTGACGAGAAGAGTGCGTGACTGCACTTGATTGGCAGTTGAATGTAGCCATCGGCATACTAATTGTTTGGTCGATCCACTGCTGGATGAATGCTTTCCCAAGCTGACGTCGTCCCTCACGATACTGCGATGCAACAGTCCATCTAACAGCGGCGCACGGGCTGAGCCCATCGCTCCACCTCGATCCATCTCCATGGTGGCAGCCCTGTCCTCCATGACGGGCATGTCCTCTTGGACACGTTACATTCCTTGGCTGCCACTCAGTCATTCGTCTCGACCATTGGCCATTGGTCAATAATAAGAGGAAGCTGGTGTATAAGATATTTTAAAGATGTGCACTACTGTAAAGCACCTTGGAGTTATTTTTTTTTCTCCTTAAATGTACAAAAACTCTGGTAAACGTGTATTTACCATTCTTTTCTATTTGTATATTTGGCCAATATTTACCGATTCAGGCAATGCTTCTGCTATCATTTGAACCCAGTTAACACGTGCATAACAGACGCCGTGAGAATATCTTATGTATTAATCATAGCTGCCATCACGTACGGCAAAGGAACGACAGTCGTGCCGTTCGAACGGATACCGCTTGTGGCCAAATGCTTGTGCTGTCAAGCTGAAATTCCTGAAACGTTCAAACGCAAGATTCGAGTCAGGCGATTGTCCACTCACTAGCACACACCGGATCGGTGGGCCTTGATTAGTGTAACGCTGATAATTATAATTAGTACACTGTTTTAAGGGCTCAAAGCCTGGCAAATTCAAGCAGAAACTGAGGTTCGGTTAGAGACCCGCTGGGGTGGGGGGGGGTGAATGAATTGATTGGCTAAAGGGATATAATCAGTTGAGAAGGTTCGAGAAGGCTCAGGATTGGTGTATAAATGATAGAGTCCCAGGATATCAGGGCTCACTCTGATCTGTGCTCCACGTGTTGTCCATCCCCCGCACCTCCGATTAGCACGGTTGGATATGTACGGTGCAGAAGAAGTTCAACGTACATGCAGTACGTGCGTTACCTCCTGTAACTAAACGGCTGAGTACTCCTTTGAATCTGGTGGTAAAAACAAAAAAAAACGTCTCCATGTCTCAATGGGCTCTCGCTTCATTATAAAGGTCATCGATCCATAAAAAAAACCATCCTGGCACAGCGCTTAGCGCACCGTGCTACGACCAAGGCAAACCACAGCTGACGTCACTGACGAGTGATGTCTGAGCCGGAGTCTGGGCGGCTACGTTCACCGACTCACACTGGACCGGCGGTGGTGACGTCACTGCCATTGTCGCAACTCCGACTAGCACGGCAGGCTACGTACGCTGCGAAAGAAGTTCAACACACTGTACTGTACTGTACTTGAAATGTAATGAAATAACTCTCATGGCTAACATGGATTGGGGAGGCGTTCATCCAGCAGTAGATTGATAAAGGGCTCATTCTTATATAAATATAAAAAATAACAGCAACTTTTGATTTCAAGCTTTCGTGACTGCAGGGATTCATATTCTTGGTTCTTTCGGTAAAGTCACGTAGAAGGGAAATAATACATATAATACAAATATAAAACAATAAACATATTTTTTATTACAAATATAAAACAATAATTAGTTTTTACTTTATTGTTTTATTATGTTTTATTTTTATTATTTTATTACTTCCCTTCTACGTGACTACCGAAAGAACCAAGAAGATGAATCCCTGCAGTCACGAAAGCTTTAAATCGAAATTTAGTTTTTATTGTTTTATATTTGTATTATTTTATTATTTCCCTTCTACGTGACTTTACCGAAAGAACCAAGAATATAACAGCAACTGTTTACTCGTGACAAACGACCAGGAAAGAGAGTCGAGTCAAGGATGCAATGAATGGGGAAAAAAAGGAGAGAAAGAATGGGGAACAGGGGAATATTATATAAAAGGAACAGAGAAACGGGACCAATGGGTTAGGAAAGATGGGGCGTGAGATGTTAACTCCTTTGCCTGGTATACAGGAAGTCGTGAGTTCGATACTGACCCTGACGACACCTAAATAGTTGGAGTTTTCATGTTCTCCCCGTGGTCGCGTGGATTTTCCTCTGGGTCCTCCGGTTTTTTTCCCCTCCACATTTAAAATGAACATGCGTCTTAGAGTATTTGGCTGCTAGAAATGCCCACGTGATAAGCCACCTCGTCGAGCCTATCATTTGTGGTGGCCAGGTCGCTTCTGAGAAAAAGAGCTCATACAGCTCAGTAGGGCCTCACCCGGCAAAACAAATCGAACGTTTGAAAGTGCGTTTAAGCTTTAAGATGAGGAAAGGGAGGAAGAGGCAATAGAAGGGCCTTGGCGCCGCAGCTGCACGTAGAGGTGTGTGTTTTCACAGGGGGCGGGGCGACGAGAGGGATTCAGAGTGGGAGCCACACATAAGTCACGTGATTTATGGGAGGCTTGGGCTGCAAAAAAAGCGTCATAGCTTATCAGATTCCTCCGGTATAAATAAATATTCCGCTATGAAGATATAATATATAAATATCTCTTAAGCGAGAGCCTGGGATTCAAACCTTTGCAGCGACTTGGCTCAGCGCACCGAGCATCTAACGTCTCAATGTAGATACCGATTCTGATGATTTCCGATTCTCTGATTTGGTCACGCGAGCGCTGGCCTTCCACATGTGTCGCGCGGGCCGAGAGGAGCGACCCGAGTCGAGCGATTCACGAATGACGGTGAGAATAAAAAAAAATTAACCCGTAAAAACAAAGTTTTTCACTATAAATCCTTTATATGCGTGGCGGCTAGAGTCCTCTCGTCCTCTGGCTTGAGATGGCTGCCACCTATGGGTCAGATGATTGCCTGCCACCATTAAGCAATTGGTAATTGTGCAAAATGTCAGCTCGATTGGATCACGGGAAGTGGGTTAAAAAACGACCGAAAGATTTGCACGGTCGTAAGCGCGCAAGCAAGCAAGCAAGTGAACTTAATATAAAGGATTTAATAAGCCACGGTTACTATTGTCGCCCCCCCCCCCTCGACCCCCCTCCCCCCCCCCCAAAAAAAAAAAGAACCCGAATTTTCCCCTGTGTATTGGGCAAAAGGGGCTGCCCCTATAAGGGTTAAATGTTTGTAGAAGCCTTCACAGATGATTAAAGTTAAAAGGATGGCCTGCTGGGGAAACCGTCATGAGGCACTGAAAATTCTTCTTCATTCCTTTATTCTGATTCTCCCGCCCGCCCAGCCCCACGCTCCTTTGCGGCGCGTGATTTACATCACCAACAGTCTGGCCACGGCCACTTTAGACTTCGCCGGAAACGTTTCACACGAGGAATTATTTAATGCTTTTAACACCGTTTGAGGCTCCTTCGATCGAAATTCCTCAGATCCTGCCAATGTACACGGGGGACAGGGGGTTTTTAATCCTCCGGCTCTCATGGAGTCCCGAGGAAAGAGGCTCAGATAAATTTCAAAAGGAAATTATTTGAGTTTAGAGCCACTGTGCCTGCTGGCATTAAGGGGGAGAATGATTCGTTTATTTATTCAAGCTAAGCAAATGCACTTCAAAATACACTCGATACCATAATTCCGTTTTGCACGTTAGCCAGATAAATATGACGTGTTACATATAAATAACATACTGTGTAATATATACACACACACACACATAGGTTATACACAAATATGCAAATATCACAAGGCTGCTTTTCGCAGAATCAACGGTTATATTCCCATAAAAGTAAAATGATATCTCCCGCAAATTTCCAAAGCAAATGATCTGCTATGAAGTGACCATTAAAGATGACGTAAAACTCTGCAGTATTTACAACAGTGGGCCGCTTATTCAACTGGGTCCCAGACCAAAATGTAATTCGTTTTTACATTCTCACAAATGTGCACGTAACATTATATTTGGTTAATTATGTTCTGTAAGAGGCAAAGGTAAAGGTGCAGCTCTGTCGCCAGTCTACCGATGCAAGGTTCGCCACTACAAAGAGCCCAAAGCGAGCCCCCTCCGCAGGGTATTTGGCCTACTCTTCCACACCGGTCATACGCCTTGGAAAAGACGGCAGTACTCACACTTTCCCCCACCACGGCTCCGTATCGTTTCAGAAGACGTTAAACAAACAAACATACATCCTTTATTCCACTGCACACAGCCTTCCGAAGTACTGTGGTCTATCCCATGTCGACTTCTGGGTGGACAGAGTCAGAGGGGGGAGGGCGGTGATTTGAGAAACTTTCTATCCTCCAGTGATTCAGCTGCCACGCCGGGAGATCAAACCTTGCGACCTCCGAATTGGAAGTGTCCCCGTTGCTAACCATTACACATCGCGGCAGAATATAATTTACCTAAGTGCCCGTTCCTACTTCTCATTTGCACGAGGTATGATGAATCTCAATGGGCTTTCACGCGGTAAAACATTTTTTGTTACACAATTAAATAAGTTAATAGCACGCACTTTTCAAGCTGATTTTTGCCACAGTGGGGAAGATTTCTGTTTGAAATTTATTTCGATTCCTCGTGATGTGATGCGGTTATTTCTGTTCCATATATCCTTGACTTGTCACCTGGTTAAACAAAGTCATCCTGAAACTCGAACACTTTCGCTGAAGTCAGAAGTCACCGAATTTCTCGCCAAACGAGCAAAAGGTTGCGGCGCTTGTGTGTGCGGTTTCATGCTCGGATGAGTCGAGATTCCATCGGATGATCACTTTTGACTTCCCACCAAACGGTACTGATTTTATTGACCTCAACAATATGATTGGATGAGTCAACCCGCACGACCGAGATTTGAACGCGTGACCTTACCGATTGTGGAAGCACATATTAACGGCGATCGCGGTGATGTGTTATTCCCACTGTAAAATTGCTTCAACGTGGCGCGTAACATGTTTAAATTGGGCTGTAAATGCAATGTATATACGTAAGCGTTCGTCATTTGTTTTTGATAATAAGAAATCGCAATACAACAATAAAATCTTGATGTATTGTTCAGTAATAGCAATTTATGCGCAAGTGCAATATATTGACTAAAAGTGAAATATCGATCGTAAATATCAAGCGAAAGCGTGCCATATGGAGTTAAAACTCAATACCTGGTAATGAATATTGACTTCACGTCACGAATTTTCTAAAAACAGAACTGGAAATAAACAAACGCTCAATAATGATAAAAGCAATAGCATGACAGCGTTTAGTATAAAAGTCAGTATTTTCTCTGTATACACACACACACACAACCGCATGCACGTACGCGCACACACCGACAATCGCATACACACAAACCCACACACACTCCAATGTCCCCCATTTAGGCTATATATATACTGCTCTTAGGTCAAATGATATTAGTGAGCACCTATTACGGCTGCTAAGAACACAGCGGGGTAATGATGCCAGCAATACACACACTTCCAACTGCTCTTGTACTCCTTGTAGGCTGTGGTGACCTCGGAGAGACACATTCTAAGTCCAGATACCAAAACATGCCACTGGAATGCATGGCCGGGAATGCAAACTGGGTGGCTGGCATCACGGCGCAGCGTGTGCCGGAACAGTGACCTCACTCCTCAACTGAAATATGCGCGCACGTGCGCTGCTCGGCCTCACCGTGCAGCGCAGAGCCAGTGAGCCTGGCTCAGGTGTAACTTGAAGGCTATCTCGTGACACCGAAGATCCCGTTGAGCTAGCTGCCCGGCTATGTTCCAAGGGAGATCCCCGTTGCGTGAGCACAGCAGCAGCAACAAAGGAATGACAAAAAAAACATCGATATTTCAGAGAAACGGGGACAGGGTCCTTAAGGGATGTTGGACAACTAACGGACGGGGCATTCAACGGTCGTAAACAATAACACAGGCGAATAAAAAAAACAATGCAGATGTCACGTGACAACTTAGTTGCAGGTGGAGGGAAGCTCTACGTTCTAGTCTAACAGTGACATGAACGCACGCACATCGAAGAAGACAGCGCAAGCGCGTTGCAGCAAGAGGCACCAGAATAAGTGAGGCAGACAGGTGCCAGTAAGCTGTGCATTTTGGTTTACTCGGGAGGCAAAGAGGGGGGGGGGGGGGAGAGAAGGGAGGCAACCACGCTGTAGATGAGCTGGCGAGGGCATTCCAGAAATGTGGAGCTGCAACGTAGAAAGACTTTCTACCACATTAAGTTTGAGCAATTGGATTTTTTTTTAGCATGGAACACGGAGGTACATCTGAGGCTCACGGGAGAGAGTGAGAGTACACAGGGTAGGTTGGTGGAAATAAAATACGCAAGGATATTTTCTAATGGCCATTCCCGCTACCCGATAAAGTGCACATGTACGTTCCGATCTGTGGGCTCCCGTTGCAAGACAAAGAAGATGCATGTTCACTCAACTGACTGCATGTTTAATATTTCGAATATTGAGCCTAATTTTCTTGATGCAAAGGCCACGTTTGGGATATCATTGGTAACGAGATAGAAAAACATAAGGTGAAAGCAAGCACTCTAAGAGATAAGGCAATGCGATTATATAGGGTCCTGTGTAAAACCAATGAAGGCCGTACAATGTCATTCTTTGGTTCTTTCGGTAAAGTCACGTAGGTAAAAAATAAAAATAAATTAAATCAAGACGTTTCGGACGCAACACAAGCGTCCGTCATCAGGTGGGGCAACCACAGCAAAAACAATTGATGAAGTGGGCAAAAGAGCTGCTAGTAACAGGGGGTTATATAGATGAGGGAGGGGGGGCGGAGCCAAGGATAGATCTAGAATGAATGTCATATCTGTCAAGGAGGGGGGGGGGTTGTTTGACCATACTTCACCACACCGGCCAGTGTGTATTTGTGAATGAGGAGGAGCAGGACTGGTTTAGATATCAACCAGTCCTGATGTTAGCCAAGTCCAGGAGTCCAACTCGGATGAGTGGGTTCAAAGTGCAATGTCCCTCCCCACGGAAGAGCAAATGAGAATTACATTGAAGAGGTGGCTCAAAGCGTATTGAAATGTGACACTATAATAAAGTTGCACCAGCCTAATGTCAGGTACGTGTCGAAGCTTCCAATGCTTAAATAAAGCGAAGTAGTCATGCAGAAAAGGGCAGGGCATTTCTCCACGTAATTTCACCTGATTTTGGCTCATTGAGTCGTGGATACTGCCACCGCTTTTATATAGCATTTACACGCCGTATAAACCCAAATTGTATTGTAATTGTGTAAAAAAAGAATAGAACTTATATGGGGGGAAATGTCATTAATATTCATGACGACATGCATGATGTAATTCCCACATGACATCTTGAATATGCATGGGTTCTCAAGACGTTGTTCAACCGGCCACTTATGGTTCACGTGGCATGCACGTGACGTCACTGCCACATTACCCCTCAGACAAAGGCTTACGTAGAAGTGAATGAGCGTTACACGTGCAATTTAATAATTTACACATTCCTCCAAGGCACCTTTTTGTCCCCCCAGGATAAAATGAGATCACCTAATATTTTGTCTTTTTTTTAATGCCAGAGTCATCCATTCCAAACTTTTGTAATTACAAGAAGGACCTCATAACTCTCATTTGAGACCGATATTACAATGGTATGCATTCTGTTTGTGGAATCCATAGAGGGGACACAAGAAATACGAACAGCTACAGCAAGAAATAAGTCGAACACTCATCTCCTTATGGGTAATCAACTCAGAAGTTTGGATACGTTCTCATGGGGTGGACATTTCACATTGCTGTGGCTGAGACCACCCTATTATTGGGATTTTGAATCAGAACTTTGCAACCACCCCCACTCCCCTTCTCCCCTCCTCCTTCCCCTCGCACCTTCTACTCCAGGGGTCCCCAACCCCTGGGCCACGGACCGGTAGCGGTCCGTGGCCTGTTAGGAACCGGGCCGCACAGCAGCAGGAGGTGAGAGCGGTGAGTGCGCGAGTGGCCCGCCCCCATTGTTTTATTATTCACCACTTCCATCCGCGCCTCTTTCCTGCACTGTGCACTCGTCTCAGTCACAGTGTTGGTAAGCCCACAAGCTGCTAACCCCTAGTAGCCAACATGAGTACAAAACAAACGTCGCTGGAAAGCTTCTTTGAAAAGGGGGAAAGACCCATTGATGAACCCCCCCTCCCCCGGTCCGTGAAAAAATTGTCTTCCACGAAACCGGTCCCTGGTGACAAAAAGGTTTGGGAACTGCTGCTCTATTCTATTACTGAAGTTCTTCTTCCCCTCACCTTCCTCTCCCCACATAAAGGTACACACACCCCACTCGCAGTACCCACTCGGCAGGCCAGGGAGCCCACATCTCCTCCCTCCTCCAAGTATTGGAGCGCAGCGTTTGGGACTTATGTCCGCGGAGTTTGTGTATTCCCACTCCCCTACATCACGGTTCGTGCTCTGCATCGGGTCTCCTAATGAAATATAATGAAAACATGAAAAAAAAATCATGAATCTGCAGGCAAGCGCCTACTCACACTACTGCCGGCGGAAGACCTCCACAAGAGGGGCCTGGTTCTTCCATGCTAGACAGACGTCTTGGAAGAGCTGCCAGTACCGACACTTCACCCCACCACAAGTGCGGTGAAGTGTAAATGTGGTGTAGGTTAAACGTTGAGTTTATAAGGGCTGGATGGGGAGGGTTGGGATGGGTGGGAGGGGAGGGTGGGGAGGGGCTGGGTGGAGAGGGGAGGGTGGGGAGGGTGGGTGGGGAGGGTGGGGCTGGGTGGGGGGTGGGAGGGGTGGGGCTGGGTGGGGAGGGGCTGGTCACCCCGTGGTGCCCTTATAAACGCAACGTTTAACCTACTCACGGCGGCTTGTGCCCGCCCTCAAAGTCGGCCATATTTGCGGAATACACCACGCCGCCGTTGACCCTGGTCATTGACCGAGCAACCCAACGTTCCTACCAGCTCCCTCCGCAGGAATGTGTTATTTCACCAGGTAAGGCCCAGAAGCGACCAGGCTATCACAAACAATGGCTCTGCGAAGCGGCTCCACGGTGGTGAGGGACCACCGATGACTTCAACGGAGATGGGGCGCTCAAAACCTTGGCCACCCAGAGGTGAGACGATGGCCTGATTTGAATCCCAACCGAGATTGTGAACTGGCGAGACCTTATGAATGTTACATCTTGATTTGAAGCTTTCGTGACTGCAGGAATCCATACTCTTTGGTTCTTTCGGTAAAGTCACGTAGGTAAAATAAAATAGATATATTATTTTTTATTTTAGTATATTTTTTTACCTACTTGACTTATGAATGTAGTTTCAGGAAAAGTAGCTTTAAATATACAAATATAAAATGTAACTGGTATCAAACGATGTCTGTTCCTGATAATTATCTGTGGGCAGAACTTGTCATTTTTATTCGGGTTTTTTTTCTTTCAAATTCACATTTTAACAAACCGAAACCACAGATATGTGGTCGGTAGTGAGGGGGGGGGGGGAAACCCCACACAGTATTGACTCAAGATACGAAATAATTACAAGTGCATAAAGCATGGGCCATAATATTATCTGAAGCGCACATTTTTGCGGCGAGCTAATCTAATAATCAATTGCCGCTGAGAAATAGTACGCATTTAGAGGGAAATGGCTGGTTCTCGCACGGGATATTGCTGGCATGAATGGCTGCCTAGAGAATTTCTCTGCTTAGCTCCCTGTAATTACGCGTACAGTGAAATTAGGAAGCCTACAGCGAGCAGGCCCCTCTCTCCCTCAGGTGGTGAAAAAAAAACTGCTTCTCCCAACTACAGGCGAAGTGTCTTCAAACGTTTAGCTCCACCTAGACACTTTACCCCCCCCCCATTCTGTTCTCCGCCGTCTATTGACTTAAATAATGGATTTAATATTGATCATTCTTAAAGTGAGATAGTGCAAGCAATAAAACTATTTCCAGCAAAAGGCCTATCTATTGACGACAGATTCACTATCTTTGTCCATACACCAGAACAATCTGCCATTGCTCTTGCCTTGGCAGTAAAATGCGGGCGCTTGCTTGCTCGCACGGACGCACGCACGCGTGAGTGTACAGGGAAGAGAGAAGCGTTGGTGCAGTGTTGAGAGCTATGCGCTGTGAACTCCATTGCCTGGGCTTGATTACAAGACCTTCAACCTATCATGGGGCCTCATGTATGCCAGATCTGCCTAAAATCAATATTTTGCACGGCATGTGAATATCAGAAATGGGAAGACAGACATCCATTATGCTGGTAACACCACGCTCTCATGTGCTGTGCTGTCCTCTGTAGGTGCTTGCTAATGTCGCTCATACCAATAGTCTATAAGCTTGAACGGAAGATCTTTGTCGACGCGTGTGTCCCTGTAACAGACCCACCGAACGCATTCTGCGCATCTATAGCCATGAAATGGTCATGTGACACAGGGTTCTACTTAATCTAATGCTAATTCAGATGTGGGCAGCTTGTTTTCTGTACTGGCATATACTAGTTCCTCTCCCTCTCTGTCCCTGCCTGGTGCATGCCTCTGCGTGATCCTCCCAATCATGCTTCCAAAGCTCTGGATTATTAAGAGCGCGCGTTTGTGTGTGCCATCTCGTTCCGTGAAACAAAATGTCCCGAGAAAAATAATGAAACTTGGAAAAGCTAACCGAACCCCCCTCCCCCAACCCCCCGCATACACACAAACACACACACAGTGAAAGTCAGCATCTCAAAAAAAACACAAGGAACATTACAAGTAAAGAGAGATTACGGGACAACTGCAGGTACAAAAAAAATCAATGCGGATATTGTATCTCCACTTGGATGCTGGCTTGATGGGGGGGGGGGGCTTCAGATGTCTCGGCTCTGCCGATGACACTCGGAGATACAGCGGCCGCCCAGGAACGGCGGCGCAGCTCGGGAGACTGGACCATCGGCTTCTTATCAATCCGACGGCGGTTGCGGCAATCGGTATCCGGAGCGTTCCCATTTAGGAGACACAAGTGATGCACGCCGATAGTTTCGCATTAGGCGCTGGCAGGCATTCTATGGACTTAAGGGGGAGGAGGATTGGATTGGGGTGGGGGGGGTAGCGTAAGAGGGCGGTCGGTGGAGTCTCGTTATCTGTTTTGGCCACTGAGAGCCCCCCGCTGCCATTTCATCAGGCCGGAATGGACAGGCCAACACAGTGCAGGTGTCCGGCCTGAAAACAAGGGGGGGGCTGTGGGAACTCTCTTTCAGGTGACTGGGCCATATTGACGAACGAACACAAGTCTGCCTTTGGGATAATCAGTGGGGTGACTGGACAACTTTAGCCAATGACCATCCCAGGATTTTACATAGCAATGTGAGCTTGGAATTGCTATAACGTTTACAGTTAACACAGTTACAATGGGTGCCACAGTGGCGGGATGTTAACTACCTCGCCTGGTATACAGGAGGTCATGTATTCGATCCCGAACCTGATGCCTGCTGCTGTATATTTGGAGTTTGCGTGTGCTGGCCGTGGTCGTGTGGATTTTTCTCCGGGTCCTCTGGTTTTTGCCCTCCACATTTAGAAACGTGTGTTTAGAATATCTGGCTGCTACAAATAGGCACGTGATAAGCCACTTTGTTGAGCTGACAAATGTGGACAGGTCGCTTCTGAAAGAGAGCAATAGCTTAGTGGGCCTTGCCTTGTAAAATAAAAACAGTTTAGTTTTAATAACGATAACCGGACGAATGTCTCCCTATAACGTGGTGGTGATGGGGTTTGTATGACCATACTTCACCACGTTGGTGAGTGTACGTTGGTCAATGGGGTTGATGCAAGACCAGTTCGGATTTCAGTTATCAATTAAGTGATCCATGGCAGGAAATGACACGCAGGTCATCCATTTCAGAGGAGAATGTGCTAACTACGGCATCACTGCTCTGTACGTTGTATCATGGTTCCCATGCTTCCCTCACTTTGATGCTTACATGACTGATCGTCTTATTTGGGAAAAACTCAAACAAATAATTAGCATGTTTTTTTAATGGAATATTTTGCTAAAATTTAGTGAAAAGATTAAAGAAAACGCTGTGATTTTTTTCCTGCCAATTTGGAAAAAGTTCTACGCAAAGGTTGATAGTAACCACCTTTTGCTGAGCACATTAATTAGGTTCAAAATGAGCATTCAGTAAAATGGTATCTCAAAAACCATGCCATACTGGCAACGAGCCATTATGATATAAAAAAAAACTAATAAAATGCCTTTGACTTATTGGCCGGGATGCATCAATGAGTACTAGCCACTGTGCCTTGCACTGTGATGACCTGAAATTCAGTCTCATGGCAGTGAAGCAGCTACAGGGGTTTGTTACTGGTAGGAACCTCCTGGATACACCAGCCCACAGGGGATTATTGTGTCCGTCCATCGTGCATCCAAAAATGTGAGGGGTGGGGCTGGGTGGAGAGGGGAGGGTGGGGAGGGGCTGGGTGGGGAGGGTTTGGGAGGGGCTGGGTGGGGAGGGTGGGGAGGGGCTGGGTGGGGAGGGTGGGGCTGGGTGGGGGGTGGGAGGGGTGGGACTGGGTGGGGAGGGGCTGGTCACCCCGTGGTGCCCTTATAAAACTCAACGTTTAACCTACTCACGCCGGCTTGTGCCCGCCCTCACAGTCGGCCATATTTGCGGAATACACCACGCAGCCGTTGACCCTGGCCATTGACCGAGCAACCCAACGTTCCTACCAGCTCCCTCCGCAGGAATGTGTTTAAGCCACTTTGAGGGCTGAAACTCAGCTGCAGGAGACCAGGAGGCTTCAGGCCATGGTTAGGGCCTCAAGAGTAAATGCTCGTGTCTCAACATCAGCGAAGCAGAAACAATTGTGTTTCACGTGTTAATTGATGTCCCTGTGACTCAAGGCAAGTGAATCTTAGTGACAGCTCATGGCTTTTAAAGTGTCCATCTTAAACGTGTATTCTTGGCTTTTTCTGTAAATATTTTAAAGAAAATAATACAAATCATAATACAAATATTTTGTAGAATAATCCACGAAGATTTGACAGTCTTTTTCTTCATACCACATTTTACAAAGTGCTGAACGATTGATGGTAGGTCAGAAAAAAGTGCTTAGTTGTAATCAGAAGACAGAGTTGGGTAATTCATTACAGTACAGAGTATTATCAATATATGTAGGAAGGAAAGTTTGAAGTTTTGCCTTGTGTTTCCAGAACGTGTGTTTTCAGACACAAAACGAATTTGTGTCTCTGCCTCTTGAAGGCTCAGTGTACGTATTTATGCATGTCAAACTTCTTTTGCACCGTATGTAGCCAGCCGTGCTAATCAGAGACGCGTGGGAAGGACAACAAACTAAACACAAAAAAGTAATTCTAACAAAATGAATGTTCAATTTAGATGTAAAAACGCATCATTTACAATGATCCCAAGAGGCAGTCACTACATTGAAGGCCCTTCTGCCAGCAGTGCTGTGATGAAGTAATTGCAGGGCTGCACCTTTACCTTTTGATCATTTACTATGTCCCCAGAGTGAAGCACTGTTCACCAACATTGTGCAATGCACCTCACAATTGTGTCCGTGCTCTCCGTAACAACCTCAAATGTGTTTCAAATCTCATTCCTTTCGAAACTCGCCGTGACCTCCACCCCTGCTTGCTTCAATGTTCTCGTCTCCTACTCTCCCTCCCAAATCCTTCCTCTTCAGCGGAGTATCATCTCACCCTCCGAATTGCCGGTTCCCTCCATCTGCCTCTGCACAATGGGAGGTTACCCCACCTCTTCTGCTGCTCCTCCTCCTCCCGTGCTCTGTGGACTTGATGCGTCTCTCTTCAAATCGAAACTGAAGAACCCCTCTGATTCCAATTGTGAACATAATTTCGAGACTTATCTCCTCTGCACGTCTCATACAACATGTAGTCTATTAACCCCGAAGGATCAGTCGTTATATGATGCTGATGCGATGTTTGTTTCATGGTCATTATTGGATTACAATTTTTCCTTTTTTTTGTTTACTTTTACAATGTGGTGAGTGTAGTAGCCACTAATGTCTGGATGGGGTTATGTGAACCCACGACAGAACACACACACGAATAATTAAGAGTTTTACCCCGAGCGATTTGTTGCACATACTCTGAACACAAGAATCTATAGAAATCGGCAAACAGATTAATTGTAACACACCCTACTCCAGACCAATATGTAGGAATCTTGTCCACCTTTTTTGTCACAGTTTTTCTCGCGATGGTTGAGATGTTATCTCCCTCACCTGGTACACAGAAGGTGGTGGGTTCAATCTCGACCGACCCTGACGACGTCCGTATACTTGGAGTGTGCATGATCCCACTCCCTGCGGTGGTCTCGTGGATTTGTATCCAGGACTTCCGGTTTTTCGCTCTAACTTTTCGAAACGTAAAAAATTAACCCGTAAAAACAAAGTTTTTCACTATAAATCCTTTATATGCGTGGCATTGGTTTTATTTTATTATTCATTTCTGTTTTTCTTGAGTAAGAGTTTCATTTTTATGACATTGGTATTTTAAATTAAATATGAAAAAAAAAATTCCTAAAAGTGGAAAATTTAGAAAAAAAATTTCACGAAAATAAATTGTCACACACAACGAGTCTGTGTGCAAAATGTCAGCTCGATTGGATCACGAGAAGTGGGTTAAAAAACGACCAAAAGATTTGCACGGTCGTAAGCGCGCAAGCAAGCAAGCAAGTGAACTTAATATAAATGATTTAAAAAATAGGGGTTTTCCCCTTTTTTCTGGCAACAAAACTGAAACATTTTTACAAGGAATCATGTGTGCATTAACCACAATACTTGTGGTCAAAATGCAAACAAAAAACACACTGATAATATATGCATTGTCTATGAAACTGATTGGTCCACACCAGAGACGGCTTTCTTTTGAGGCTCGTCTCAATTTAGAAACGTGCGTTGAGATTATTTCGGTGTGCCTACACATTTCCACGTGTGGTGATGTCGGCCACCTCAAGAGGGTATCATGTGTGGCCAGGTCGCCTCTGAAAAACGGATATCAGCTCAGTGGGTTTTACCCGGAAAAATTTAAATAGTTTAGTTAATTTAGCTTAGGTATTCCAGGGTGCATTTGTGATACAATACAACTATTATTCCTATTCAAAACCACTATTTAACAAAGCATGTTTCTCTTAGGCACAGTATTAATACCCTCTGTTTATTCTTAAACAGGTCACTCATGACTCTCTTTCAACAGTCAAGCATTGGGATGTTTGGTCAGTTCCATCAATGCATGTTTGGCTGCACGTAGGAAGAAACCAGACTATCCTGTAAATTCCCATGTGTACAAGAGAATAATGCACAAAGCTCCACGTTACATGGTTAAAACCTACTTGCTGTACTGCTGTCTCGTGGTCACCTGGCAGCACAGTGGGTTTGACAGTCTCACCAATCCGTGTGGCCCACCAAAGCTCACCTCCAAAGGGATGAATTACAGGTGTGCATTTGCGGCTGCTATATGCGTAAATGACAATCAAAAGTTTCACCATCTCTCTGATAAAAATGAGCAAAAGGGGGCAACACTCTGAGCCAAACACGAAAATTCCACGTTCTCGTGGCAGGGACCAGTCTATCCAAGGAATGCCCATTGTTGATTTTCCACAAAGCGAAAGCTCGTTCCATGAATCCGTCTCCGACCAGGATTCAAACTCGCAACCTTTCAGTTTTCGAGTGAAACGCTCACAACCCAGTTCCACCTCCGATCAATGACATACACGCACGACCGCATTCAGGCTCTCTGAATTCACTCGAGCAGTATTGGTCCAAAGGGTTTGTCACGGGGAGTGGGTGCTTGTTCAGGACGCACAAGCGAGTCGAAGTGTATTCTGCAATGCGCCCGCCACCGTCGGTGTAACACAGTCGTTTGTTACGAGATAGTGCTCGGAGTTTAGTCAGGGGGCGCTCTTGATGAATCAATCCCTTTCATTTAGAATTTGCTTTGGTAAATGTAGTGCACACGGCATGTCCATTGTGGGTGGTGCCAGCTCCTCTCGATTTAGGGTGTGTATACACAAAGGGCCGAAAGGGGTGTCTGTTAATAGAATGAAGGCTGTTGCACTGGACCCAATTCCCTCAGGAGGTACTTGAATTCATTGCTCGTGGCCCAGGGTGGATTAAGCATTACAGAGGGCATGTGCAGGCTAATGATTATGAGACCACTTCCCCGTGTGTGTGTGTGAGAATGTGTGTATGCTGGGGAGTGGTGGTGTTGCGGTGAGCGCACTGCGCTATGAAGCCGCCGACCCTAATTCGATTCCCGCCGCTCACGACCAACATCAGTGACGATTATCTGAACCAGTCCTGGACATCCTCCCCTAGGTCGACTCAGCCTCAAATTAGTACCTGGTGCGATGTGTAAAAGGATTGCCGCGAGAGAGACAAAAGTGGCCGGGCGTGGTGCTGGCTGCCAACCTCCTCATGTGCCGTGCCAACTTTCATAGGTGCTCGCTAATGGCCCCAACAGTCTGTTAAGGCTACACGGGGGATCTTTGTTTTTTTTCTGCTGGTCACTAGCACAGTGGTTTTTGTGCGTGCTAAAATGGCTGATACAACTCCTGACCAAGTGGTATTCAAAGCAATCTTGAATCTCCCCGAGGCTGATTAAGCACCAAGTGAGCAGTCGTGTCGCGGTTAGCGCGCTGCGCTACGAACCAGGCGGACCCGACTTCGTTTAAAGCTCACGACAAACACCAGCGACGATTCTCTGAATCAGTCCTGGGCCTCGCCTTGGTCGACTCAGCCTTAAAATGAGTACCTGGTGCGATGTTTTTAAAAACAATGTCACGAGGAAGAGAAAACGGGCTGGGTGTGGTGTTGGCCACCCAGCCCGTCGTGTGCCGTGCCAAGTGAATAATGTTACATGGGTGACCTTTGCCCTTGTCTTTTGGTGGACACCAGCACAGTGGCTTTGCGTGCTGAATTTCGATGGCTGATAAGATTCCTGACCACGTGGCATTTAAACCAATCTTGGGTCCTCCCCGAGGCCAATGAAGCCTCAAACGAGCAATTGGTGCAAATGTGTAAAATCTGGTACTGGCACGACAACGGTGGCTTGTCTTGCAAACTAACGACACTGTCCTCCCTATGTTTTACACGACTGAACAAGGAGTCTTTGTCTGTGTCTTTGTGCGGCAAATGGCCATGGTGGGATGCAATAACACGAGCGAGTCAGTTAGGTGCATTGCAGTCGTATTGTTTCAGTAGTAATGAGTGCTAACGGTGAAGCTACCTTACACAAGCGGCACCCTACTTTAATACCATACCACCCCTTAAGTTTACTTCGTGAATTGCAGGTACATTTGCACGTGGTTCAATAGTTTCATGGGGTCTCACGCACGTACGCATATACTTGTCTGCTCCACAAGATGAAGCTACAAATAGTTCTATACAAAATGCAAGTCGAATGCTTTTCATGATTGCACAGCATTTGCGGTATGATGAATATCACGAATATTGTGACTTTATTGCCAAATGTGGAAAAAAGCATATATTGGCACCGCACCTCCGATGAACACGGTTGGCTACGTACGGTGTGAAAAAAGATCAACATACATGCAGACATTGCCAATAATTGTGTATATACTGGTTAACATTGCGCATGCAGGTATATGGTGTTTGATAATCAACTGAGTGCCCTCACCTACTAGAACGTTGGAAGGAAATCAGTGGTGAGGTCACCGCTTCACCATGATGATAATCCATCTACGCATTTATGTTTTCATCAATCTAACATTCATTTCTTATAATCCTGCTCCACTATAGTATTCACGAATGTGATGGTACGCACAAACCTCTGCAATCAAGTTTAATATTCCCTGCACTCACATGCATATATCCGTTACATTCATTGAACAAGAACATGTAAAATCTGTTTCAATTCAGTTTTTTTTACTACTAAATGCATCCCACTCATTCCATAAGACTCTACACACCAAATTAATGTTTAACTTTCATTGAAATGCCTTTTACAATCCTGCAGATACTTTTAGGGTCTAACTTTCCCAACCAAGAGCTTACACAAATAAAATATGACTGGGATCCGTAAAATGTGCATATGGATATGTATTTATTAATCTAATACAATAATTGACCTGAAGCCATAGGAATTTGGAATTTCCACCAACGCCCTATGCTCATCATTGCCTTGCCTCAAACAGGGATGCTCCCGTGGTGCGATGTTTAGCACGTTGGACCTGCGATCCAGAGGTTGGTGGTTCAACTTGACATCCTGGTGCGCCAGTTGGAATATCGGTGGCACGTTTATCGAATCCCCTCCACCTCTGTGCAACCAGCAGTGTAAATGGGCTCGCCACAGTTTCCGTCACCAATGTTATCCGCAATAGAGGTTTTTGGGGTTCTATCGCGTGAATATAAATGTGTCGTTAAATCCGCCACCACCCGGCACAGCCGATTAGTAAGGTTCGGCATGTTTTGTTGATGTGACAAACCTTGCTAATTGGTTGTGTCGGGTGTTGGCGGATATACCGACACATTTATATTTACGCCATCTAACCCAAAATCCTCTATTATGAAAGCATTGGGTCACCGCTCATTCCTGCTGGCAGTCCGAAGCCCGTTGTGGAGATCCCACATTATTATAGTTGTAGTAGTTACTCTAAATACAACACTTCATTCACGTATCTGCCCAGAATAAAGTATTAATTGTCTTGACCAAAAATGAATTATGCGCTGATACGACTGTGGTCAGAACTTGAACGAACGATCTCACAAATGTAAACTTTGGCTGCTCTACGACATTAATTTCACTGCTTGCCGGAGTAGAATAACGATCGTAATAATACAAGGCCAGTCGAGTAAAATTATGTCGTGGAACACTTGACTCACAAGCACGAGGCTGCGAAGTTAAAATCAAGTTTGAGGGTTGACGCAGCTCCGCACATCTGTGAGACAGCATTGGAGGCAAGGGTTGGTGGAACGCGGGCAAGATTGCGAATCTCCGAAGCTCACTGGGCTGCGAGATAGCCAAGAGATGCAGCACACACACATTCTTGAATCCATCTGTGTCAAGCTTACTCTGGGTAATAATCCATTTTGCTTCCACGTGTCACACACTCGTTGTATGGAACTGGCAAAACTGCCCAAATTCAGGAGATATTTTAATAATTGTCGAGGCATTCCTGGATAAATAAAGAGTGCTGTTGTTATTATTGTTGTTAGAAAATGAGCCCACTTAATGTGGCGTACACAGCGATCATATTATACGTAAACTGGTCCTGCCATAGAAATGTATAATTTCCTCCATTGCTTCAGGGCCAAACCAGTTTGCAAAAAAAAAACGATTACGTGACAACTTGATTTGATTGGCTCTGTCAGGCAGTGGAGGGTTATAGTAAAAAAAACTGGAATTATACCTACATGGTAATCTGAGCCAATATAAACTCGTTATGAATCATAATATTGGTCATGAAAGCCTACGTATAAAATTAAGGGTTACACTTTAATTCCTCATAAGTAATACTGCATTACAGAACCTGAACATAGCTAAGATGTTTTTGGTATCCAGTTACTGCATACAAAATAGAATTCGAACAATTTATGCCAGTATTAATGCAATATTTACATCAACGTTATATATTTTTTTAAAAAAAACCTCTGGCTAACAGAATGATTGAATAAAAATTGAGGAGGGGAAAAAAATGACACAATCTAAAAAATTTGAGAAAAAGTTGCATGGAGGAGGTGTTTTCCAGAACAATCCATCTTTTAAATAGGACATGATTCTCATTTTACAAATGTCTTTCTGACAAGAGCAGGCTCCGGGGTTTTGCCGGGAAACTTTACCTAAATCTTATTCATTTCATTCAGAAGCCACGGAATAAATTAGATTTATGTAAACGGGATATCTGCTGTCATATTTATATCAGATGTAGCATTTCCTGGGTTCCGGCAAGCTAAATGAAAGAGTCGCGCGTATAAATCTCTTTCTGATCGCTGCTCTGTATTACGACATGACCAAAAGCGCACATAAGAAAGCCTGTACTGATAAGCGCATCCTAAACAACGCCTGAGAAGCCACGGGGTTCTGTGATATTGACTGATCTTCTACCAGCACTCGATACACTTATAAACATACATACATAAATGCATATATATAGTGTCTGGTTACATAAGAGGCATTTTTTTCTGCTTCAAACGGTTGCCTTACGTACGGTGCGACATAAGTTCAACGTACATACGTACGGAAAAAAAGTACTGTAATGTTAAAGCGCAGACGTATGAAAAGGTAAATACAGAATATTGCACTCGGTACACAGTCTCTCTCTATGCAGTACACGTACACTCGACAATGCCTCTCTTCGCACACGGTGTATGTCAATATTTTTGGTTTTAAAATATGCATTTCAATTTTTTTTGTATCCGATATATATTATTGGTGCAATCTGCTTTTTTTTTATCCCAGGTTTCTTTTGCAAGACGTCTTCTCGGTGGGGTTTAACAATCGTAAAATAAAGTATATCACGGTTTTGTGCTGCATATACGCACACACACACACAATTAATTGCACCTCCAGTTAGCACGGTTGGCTACGTGCAGTGCAAAAGAAGTTCAACATACATACATCTGGAGTTAATATATATATATAAAAAATTCAGCCCTTTGTCAATGCATTGCCATGATAAGGCCACCCATTACACTGTGTAGGTTATGGGGTCTGTTTGACCTTGCTGCATTACACTGGTCTGTGTGTAGCTTTGTCAGTGCGAGTTTAGACACACTAACATAAACATGATAATAATATGACTATTCAATTAATCATTACTTACAGTTATTTGTCAACCTATTGAGGGATGAAAGACACCTTGACCACGAAGGTTGTTTGACCATACTTCGCCGGACTGGTTGGTGCGGTTCAACGAAGGCGACAAAGCCGGGACCAGTTCCGATATTGCTCACCACTGATGATAGCCGTGGCCGGGAATCGAATTCAGGCCAATGGGTTCATAGTGCATTGCGCCAACCATTCTGCTACTGCTCCCCACGATGATATCCAATATCTATATACCTAGATATGTTACATTACCGATACTACCGGTGAATATGTGGGTTTATTTTTCCACGGTATTGCAGAGTATGTCACGGTACACGCGTACAGTAATGTTGCACTGTCATGCGTAACTTGGAGCAGTTTAAAAGGGCAAACGTGGGGAAGTGTCGTGTTGTGTTTTCACTTTGCCTCAATTTACTCTGCAAATCAGATCTGATCCAGTGCACCAGGCACATGTATCTCTTCATAACGAGGCGAAGGGATACGCACTCAACAATTATATGAGTGGAGGTTCAAACGATCCATTGTCATAGAATGAGTGCGTTGACGGTAGCGGTTGCTATGTTGAACGATACATTCATAATGCGCTCACAAAACATTCGAAATCGCCTTTAGCATGGCATAAATCACGGGATGTTACGCATGCACAATCTATTTAAGAAACTTCTTCATTAACAAGCGCTATTAAAAACGATGACGAAGATAACATCATCTTTTAAATACTGCCGATGAAGTCGTTAAAGCGATACATACCTTCAACGGATATTTAAATCAAGGAAGAAAAACCATGCACATGCGTGGATTCTGTAATGCTGCCCAACATGAGTTTGTCCTGTTGTAGCATTCAAAACATAGCACTGGCACCAGACACGCAGCAGGACGCAGTGCAGGATGAGGCAATGGGGTTTTGATAGCGGCTTCACCCACGAGGTTGGATCAACTCACCCCTGTCATATTATTGTGGCAATCGCAGCACTCTGAGAGGGCTGTAAAGGATAAATGAGCATCGTGCCATGCTCATTTCACTGCGAAACCACTTGAACATTAGAATTATGTTGCCATGTCTATAATTTAAACAGCAACACAAATCTGCACGTCTATCTTCATTAACCCCATTATTTAACCACACAGACCCTATACCATGGTGCCCCCTCAAACCATCATCTCACGGGAATATGTAAAAAAGAGTACCACTTGTGGGAAGGCAACAACGGTTAAATTTCGATTTAAAGCTTTCGTGACTGCAGGGATTCATCTTCTTGGTTCTTTCGGTAAAGTCACGTAGAAGGGAAATAATAAAATAATAAAAATAAAACATAATAAAATTATTCTCACGACGTTTCAGCCACAACGCAAGGAGCCGTCCTCAGGTGGAGAACAGGTCTGTCGAGGAGACAGAGTCTGAATGTCTCCTCGACAGACCTGACTTTACCGAAAGAACCAAGAAGAAGCAACAACGGTTGTTGGAGTGACTGTCCCCTGTCACAGGAAAATGGAATTTCTACCACTAGCTCTGGGCCACCGAAATTAGGTTTTCTATGCAACGAGGTTTCTCCGCAGGGTTGCCGGGCTCACTCTCCGTGATCGGTGGAGGAGTTCGGTAATCTGGGGGAGCCTCGGAGTCGAGCCGCTGCTCCTCCGGATCGAGAGGAGCCAACTGAGGTGGTTCGGGCCACCTGGTGAGGATGGGGCCCCCGGTCGACTCTCCCTGGAACTCTACCGGGCGGCAGCAGCAGCAGCAGCATCAGCGTCCCACTGGGTTAAGACCCCGGGGCCGGCCCAGGACCACGCTGCTGCTGCTGGCGGGACGATGTCGCTCGGCTGGCCTGGGAACGCCTGGGAGTTCCCCAGGAAAAGCTAGAGTCTGTGTATAGCAGTGTAAAGTGTAGTGTATTGTAGTGTATATTATAGTGTATAGTAGTGTATAGTATATATTAGTGTATAGTGTAGTGTATAGTGTAGTGTATAGTGTAGTGTATTATAGTGTAATGTATTGTAGTGTATAGTGTAGTGTATTGAAGTGTTTAGTGTAGTGTACAGTGTAGTGTATACTAGTGCATAGTGTAGTGTCTAGTAATGTATAGTGTAGTGAATAGTAGTGTATAGTGTAGCGTATAGCAGTGTTTAGTATAGTCGTGTATAATGTAATGTATAGTAGTGAATAGTAATTTAGTGCTAGAGTCTGTCGCCAGGGAAAGGGAGATCTTGACCGCCCTACTCAACACGCTGCCGCCGTGACCCTCACCAGGACAAGCGGACTGAGAGACAAACGAACGAACGAGCTCTGGGCCTCCTCAAGAGAAGAGCAATGCCCCCAATTCCCTCATGAAGAAGGGAGAGATGCCGACATTTTGGACGCAACTGATGACGACTGAAAGGCAATACTAGTTGATTTAGGAGGATGAGGATGATTGAACAAGGTTGAAATAGGAACCAGAAAACATACACACTATGAAATGTAAACAAACAATACACTCACAGTATTGTATTCTTGGTTGTTTCGGTAAAGTCACGTAGAAGGGAAACAATGAAATAATAAAAAATATATATTTTTTTGTTTCCCTTCTACGTGACTTTACCGAAAGAACCAAGAATATGAATCCCTGCAGTCACGAAAGCTTTAAATCAAAATCTCAATGTTGTGTATAGGCTCCACCGTGCATTATGCAATACGGAAACACCGTGGATTGGAAATAGGCACATTTCAAACATAGGAATACAACTATTGCGAACCAAAAAAAACCTCATTTTAGTACGCCAAATGAACTTTAAATAAACGAAAGTGTTTTGCAAATAAAATATCTAGGTTTACCTCAATTTGAAACGTCTAATGCATTTTGTGTATAAAACTTCAAACATTTCTTCTTCTTCGTCCACCAGCATCGCCAAATCCAGGCTCACCCAATTTAAAGCACAGTAAATACCAACTTGTATTTATACAGTATATTATTTATTTTAAGAGAGAGGTGGGTTTACAATTTTACCCACTGTACCGTGTCCCCGCTGTTTCCCCCTCGCCCGCCCGCAGCTATTTGTACACAAAAGAAAACGCCGCCACACACACACAAAAAAAACAAACACAGGATTAATCTTTCCCTAAAAGCGTTTCAATATATCGCCAGAGCAGGTTTCTATTAAAAACAAACAGGGGGTGCAACCGGGCCGATATAATTCTGTGGGAGTAAATGTTAAAACCTACAGAGGCCCTGTGCCCAGGGGGTCAGAGTGTTAAATAGTTTCAGTATCTGAATGTAGAAGTGTGTGTGTGAATTTTTATTCTTCTTCTAAAATATAAACTTGCGGAAAATCTCAATAAAAAACTACAAAGTTTGAAAACCTGAGGCATGTGTGTGTATATTAGTCAGTGTATAAACACTTATAAAAATAGGCATGATATATTGTCAATTTTCTTACCAAACTAAAGAAAAGATCTGAAAATCGAGCCTACATGCGGACAATTCGGATGATCCAATTTTATTTTATTTCCGATTAATCCAAAAGTAGCGGTGAAGTCAGTAATACGACGTCGCTTCTGCACTTTTCCCCACCAGTAGTGCAAAAATATACAAGGCAACTTTCTACCAAAGGTGTAATTCACATGGTGATGTCATAATTGTTCGCACTCGGGACACTTAAAATTAGTATAACATGTCAATGATCAATATCTGAAATTTCCCCTTGAAATTCCAAATATACAAAACTCGTTCCACGTGATTTTTTGTTTCTCTTATCGGTAGGATATCTCGAGTTAACGCCGTATTAAAATGCACGTGAAGAAATTCGGGTCACATGGCATCATGAGAAACTGAATATAAGAATAGGTTTTTAACCCTTTCTGGCAATAAAACAGGTGTTAAGATGTTAAAACACCAAACTGAAACCTTTTGCAAGGAATCATGTCTGCATTAACCACATATACTTGTGGTGAACATGCTACCAAACAAAAACATGCTCTGGTAGTATTTGCATTGTCTTTAAAACTGATTGGTCCACACCAGAGACAGCTTTCTATAGAGCCTTGTCTCAAACGGCGTTAGACCAGAGGACCCCAAAAGGCGAACAGCACAAAGACAATGCCACTATTGGGACATTTATAGCTCGGGCTGAGGAGCTACATTATGGGACCTTCATACTGGCAAGGGATGTCCCATGATGAGAAACTGTATTGATATGGCATGTCCTGTACACGTACATAAGGCACACATGGGAAAAGAGCCTGTGGCTCATTGCAAGCTCATAGCTTCTCTGGTCTGGCCACCAAATGAAAATGCTAAATGTATGACTTATTTTTTTTTACTGTTGGTATGATAAATATTCAATCGTTTCACTTTCATAAGTAGTCATCATCGCTGAATATTCCCGTCACCCAACCAGCGAAGCTTTCTGTTGTATACAGCAGCCCTCTGTAGCATTCATGGGGCTTGCATTAACGGACAATGGCACACGGAGATGGCTAAAGTTATTAAATAATGTACTTTATATTTCGTGTGAACACTTTCAATGCTGAACCTCAAGATGTGCCAGGCAGAAGGATAACTTTTTTTTTACATTTTGGCCAAAAGAAAATTCTCTCCATTTTCATTGCAACACAGCACTAAAAGTGCATATTCAACACCACCGAAATCTTACTGCGTCAACATACGCAGTGCCCCTTACAAGCACATCCGATTGACTCCCCTTGTTAATATATTGCAGGCGTAGGCCAGCAGTGGACGTAGCGTAATTAAGAAATATTACAATTAAGAGCCAACTAATTCCAGTTATTGACTGTTTCAAGTGAACGTGGCATATCACCCCATTGATTCGTTAACTAGGGCCATATGTTACGCACAGCTATGCCTTTGACATGCGTCATGTTTTGCCATTGATCTCCCGGCACAAAGGGAATGCGTGGCGCTGGCGAGAAAGGCAAGCTGGCTCCATACTCCACATGAATGCACGGAGTGATCCATCAAGTGATTTTAAAAATATATATTAAATTAATTCCCCTTTTTGCTAAGGTGTGGAGGCGTACAGGAGTAGCTGAGGCATGGCTACATGCTAAGGGGGAGCCTGAGATCTCCCTGTGTGTGTCGCTGGAAATCGCTGCATTTACACGGCCTGTGTTGGGATGTAATTGGCTGATGTTTTTGTTCGGTGCTTGGTAATCTTGAAGAGAACGCCGGCTTTGTTGTGGAATCACAGAGGATGGCCTCAACGTGGTGATCCATTGCTATTCGTGAGCAAGGTTCTATTTGCACGGGACAATATACACAGGCATGGTTCAATAGGCTCTGAGGCTTGAGTAAATAAGACAGACAAGCATGGGAGAGAGCACACACACACACACATGCATGCACAAGTGCATGCTTTCATACACGCACACAAAGAACCCCCGTATATCGCCTTTAACAGACTGTTGGGGCAGATGCTGTTAGCGGGCACCGATAAAGGCCGGCACGGCATACAACGAGGTGGGTGGCCAGCACCACGCCCGGCCGCCTTTGTCTCCAAAGTGCCAACGATTTACACACCGTACCAGGTACTCATTTGAGGCTAAGTCGACCTAGGGGAGGCCCAGTACCAGTTCAAATATTCGATTCTGGTCTTGTCCACGAGTGGAAAATCGAACTCGGGTCACTGGGTTTATTGCGCAGCGCTCTATCCACGACACTGCCACTCCCAATTGACTACTCCCAACATGCGTGTAATCGCACACATGCATGCAACCATGTCATGTCGAAGTGCATGCACTCAGCGATAGCAGACATGCTAAGATATACGATTATTCCATTTAGCTTGGGACCAGCGGAGCACCTGTTAAGGTACATTACACGAACCGTATCATACACAAATGTATATATTACACAAACGAGTGGAATGTCCTGCACCACGACTAGTCACGATGTAAAGTAACCTATGCCATATTCTTAAAATTATTTCATGCTGAGTTGATCTAAGGGAAGTCCAAGCACCAGGCCAGGCTACAATTGCCACTAATGTGTATGGCTAGTGGGTGACCCCAGGTCACTAATATTATACATCATTGAAGCATATCTGCATACCCGTATGTAGTTCATTCATCAACATGTCACTGCTACACACACACGCACGTCTGAGAGATACAATAATCACATCTATGAGACCGACGGTGGTTGAATATGTGCGCGCACTCATATGCGTGTGTATTTGTTGCGAATATTTTAAGAGTAAATATTCCTTATGAAATCATCTTAAGGCTCTTCTTCGATGAAAGGTCGCGTAATCTGTGGATTAACACGCGTATACTCCCCATTTCGTTTGACGCTTTTAAAACTAGAAGCTGGATAGCCCACATTAACCCTTTCCTGTTCCAATGACGTACATGTATATACATTATCCGTTTTACCTCCGGTCGCGTTCAAGATAACATAGATGTAGGTCAACGGAATAAAAACTAAAATAAAATAACTTCATCGGGACCAAGGCTCCCACAAGGCCGTGCTGGAGGGCGTGTGGCACAGTTTGGCGCCGGCTATCGTAGAGTGCAGTCATGTCACTACAGTTCTCTGCGGTGAGTGCGATGTCTTTAAAAACAACGGCACTACTACACCTCTCTAAATAAAATTAACACTGAGCCGCTTGTGTGCTCCGAGATTCAGCGGTAATGGGACCCCCACCCTGCAACATTTGCTGACGTCTCGGAACGGGAAAGGGTTAATACCACGCTATCATCAGCCGTGGTCAATCCACTGCTGGATGAAGGAATCCTCAAGTTGCCGCTGCCAAATCTCACGATTCTGCGACGCCGGAATGAGTAGGCCCCGTAGCTGTGATGCCACCCACCCAACCAGCCCAGCCTCTAGTAATTTTGAAATAAATTAACCCACCAGCATTCACAATGCCCTGCTGTTTCAAACAAACCGTAAACTCAAACCCTTTAGTAGCCCAGCATGGTGGGGGGGGGGGTGCCCCAAAAGAATGTTTATTTCTTTCAATCTCTCTTGCGTAAAGGGCAGCTCCATTGAGAAGAACACAGCTCATTTAGCAAAGATGCCCAGTGGCATTTTGCTGAAGAAATTCATTAATTTTCCCGTGGATTTCCCCGGTACGGAAATCTCTGCGATCGCAACACTGGACTCGTACGGAACAAGACGCACCGCGCACTTTCTATAGACAATGTGCTGAATTTAAATGCGTATTGAATTTACCTTATTAGACCTGTAACTTAGTAGGCATGTAACCGATTTAATTATTAAAAGAAAATCATGCACGCAAGAATGTGTGTGTTTTTTATCGCACAAAGTTTAAGCAATTAAGACGCTTATATTCAGCCTAATGCAGGGAACGAAACTGTAAAGCAAGACGGTACAAACTTGTGAAGTCACAACACCCAAACTGTGACAATTAACAATTCGACAGTCAATTGAATCGGATTGTCACGTGGCAACCGATCCAGCTTGTCAGCAGACCAGAATTTTGTCCGAAGTTTTTTTTCTGGAGATCACATCCAGTATCATCAGGCACGCACAAAAAGCCCAGGTGTTAGCAAAGCTCAGCTTTAAAAACAAAGGGACATTAAACCCTACATGACGACCTAAGCCAAATAAAAACTAATTAAGAATCAGAATATTGGCCGTGAAAGCCTACGTCGGAAATCAATTCACAATTCATCAGTTTGGGGGGAGAGAGAGACGGTTGGGGGGGGGCGGGGGGAGGGTGGGGGGAGGGCGGGAGGCACGTGACATTACCGTTCCTCCGATTAGCACAGTTGTCTGAGTATCATGCGAAAAAACTTCAACATTTCCATATACATACCTAAAACAACAAACAACAACAACCGCCATTCGCCACTAAGTGACGTCACCACAGCGCTTGTGCCAGGCTAGGTGCACTTTCGGGCCACGTGAAAGTGTCGAACACCCGCTGGCAGGTCACGGAACAGACCCAGGTGCCATGGGTTGACCGACTTAGATGACCGGCCGATGCACCACAGACGTACCAACATACGCGCGCAACATACGCGTGTTGCAGGAGCAGCTGCGTGTCGTGCGACCGAGGGAATCTCCCGGCGGCCGGTGCCTCTAACCTTCTCGGAGCATTCCCACTTTGAGGCACTTCATGAAGCGGCAGGCCTGGCAGGCCTTGCGCCTCCGCTTCGTGATCTCGCACTCGTTGGACGCTGGGCAGCTGTACTCGATGTTCCCTGAGACACAAAGACACAGAAACGCACGCACGCGCACGCACACACCGGGCGCACGTGAGCGCACGAGGGCACGCGGACCGCACTGCTGTGCTCGCGATGACGCGAGTACATACGTGTGTATGTATGTATGTATGTAAGTATGCTGAACTTCTTTCACACCGTACGTAGCCAACCGTGCTGATTGGAGGTGTGCGGGGGAAAAAAATAAGCATCGATAAAGTATCGATGGTGCGAGAGGAATTGTTGATCAGGAGCACCGCTGGTGGTTACTGGCCATGCGCGGGCCTGTGCTCCCAACCGGCCCTTCGTCGGTCTGACGACGCTGGGTTGATGGGACACAGCACAACGCAAAACTGAGAAGCCCAGTGTCGTGGCGACGAGTTCCGAAACCTTTTTTGTGACCCAGCAGTGAAACTTCACGCGAAATCAAGTTGATGTATTGTACAGCTCCCCGATGTCTTTTAGGATCGTATTTGCGCGTTGTTCGGCACGATGTCTGACGTTGCTGGATATAATTGCTTTACTTTCTGAAGAAGCTACCTCAGCACGTGGAGTGAAGTGTCGGACAACGTGCCAAACAACAGCACAGTAGAACAATACAGCCGCATAGCACTACCAGAGCAGCAGAATAAAGATCATCGCTATGCTCGACAATAGCCAATGGGATGAAACATTTCCAACTAACATTGGTGGTGGCATTTATTTGTCCGGGCAATTTATGCTCCTGCATTGGGATGTTTACTCAATAAGTGGTCATCTAGGTTAAGGAGCACTTATCTTCATTTTCAAATGTTGAATTGGGGTGCCATGGCTTTTCATGGCTTTGCCCGGTGACCTGCTCTTGAAAACGGATATTGGTGTGATTTCCCCCCCCCCCCCCCAACATTATGTTTTATTAACATAACAATTCAGGTACACACAGAGGTTATGAACGGGGGCGTTGAGACCAGCGAAAACGCATTACGGATTAAAGTGCAATGGAAACCTGTCTAAACAGCACGTTTAAATAAACTGCTCCGATCAACTCCACAACCCTGGTGCCTCCCTAAGCTGTAGGAGAATACAAAAAAAGGCGGGGAGGGGGGGGGCGAAATTGGCCCCAATTTTGACTACCGCTGTGATGAACGTCGGCGTGCTTTGGGTATTTAAACGCACAAGCTACTGGGCCAATGGGCAGAAATCAAAGCCTCGAGTCTCCCATGCAAACTCGCTCAGCGGCAAAAGCACATTGACTTACAAGGCCACGCAACCACTCATCGTGGCTAATGTTCCCAATTTGGTCCCGACACCAGCAGACAATCAAGCACTCTGGAGAACGGTGGCTTTTTTTTTATGTGTCCACACAAATTAGCAGACAGCATGCTTGTTTGACGATGTTCCCAAAGCACATTACCGTGGGAATTCGGTTAGATTTGAGCCAGCGAACTGTGAAGCAGGAGGCTGGCTCTGTAGTAACTAGACGACCCACCCACCCCCAGTAAATATGTAAATATGTGCGCTGTTATGTGCATCTTGAACAATGAATGTGTGCGCATATATAATGTGTAGTGGAAACACTACACCACTGCCGGATGCATGTACAACTGCGCTGGCGTGTGCCGTCTGTGGACAACCCAAGTTCGATTCCTGTTCACGACCAACGTCAGTGACAAATGTTTGAATAGGTTCTGAGCCTACCCTAGGTCGACTCAGACTTAAATGAGCACCTGGTGCAGTGTGTGTATACGAATCAGCACTCGGGAGACAAAGGCTGCCGGGCATCGGTAATGTGCCGAATCGGCCTTCGTAGGCGGTCTCTAACAGCACTTGCCCCAACAGTCTGTTAAAGGCTATACACGCGATCTTTGTCATAGTGTTTTTTTTTTATAATTCACCTCTCCCACCAGCGATTAGATGGAACAAAAATAATCGAGTGATCTTTGGCTGGGCTGTAGTCTCGTTTTTGCTATGGCTTCATTTTTACAGCCGCGTTTATTCCAGTTCATTCGCCACATGAGTCCAAATGAGCACGAGTGTGTAATTTACGCAACATAACAGACGTATAAAAAAATAACAACCAAATCCTTAGATTAATGTATCACGATGATACGTACTCAGTAGACATGCAACGTTGGACCAACACGTTGGGCTAATGTCGACCCAACATTCCGTATATAATGGGTACCAATGAACGTGGGAGTCAATGTTAGTAGCCGAGTAATTTGATGCATTTGTGGTTCGGTGCGTTGTACTACAATCACTGCCACATGGGAATATATTCACACATTTTTGGATAAACTTGTCCTGGGCGTCACTTAGGTGAACTCAGCCTTAAAAGGTGTCTTGCCACAGCACCTGATGAGACATGAATGGAGGCTGTGTTTTTTTTTCCATCATTGTGTAAATAAGAAGCCGTGTAAAATATGTGTATGTGTAGACAATCGAAGTGTGTACATGTAAACAAATACAGATATGTACCACAAACATGTTTTGTAGACCAGAAAATTCTACGCTGTGCGTGTCTGTGGGTGCGTACACACGCGTGCGAAAACGACCAGTCACACGAGTTCGATTCCCGCTCTCGGCCAAGATCAGTGGCGTGTATTTGACCCGTTCCTGGGCCTCTCCTAGGTAGGCTCGGCAATAAAACGAGAATGTGGTGCGACGTGGAAACATCAGCAACGGGGACGCAAAGGCAGCTGGGCGATCTTAGTCTTTGTCTATAAAATATAATTTTCTTAGCGGTTTCTACAATGACAACAATGTCAATATTACTCTATGTTCCATCATCTATGCAGCATTATCAAATAGTCAATAAAGACAAATAACCACGCACAAGCTGCTCATTAACCTTTGAACTTATTATTTCAGAAATTTATTTTAATTAAATGACCCTTTCCAAGCCATGCTGTAGGTCTATCAGGGTCACGAAGGCAGCAATAAGCCAGATTCACATTTACCCTGGTCCTGAGTTTTCTCACTGCAGACAAATCGAGGTAAGTTGGGTTAACAACAATATTTCTCTACTGCAGACTCGCCTCTTATCTACGACCCCATTACTCGCGACTCCTACAATCAGAAAAAAGTCAAGGGCCAGTGAAAACTCCTATTATCCATGCCCCTACTCATCCTACTATTTACGTATGTCCGTGATTTGTTTCCATGTATTAACGGTGAAACAATTTGCGGATAACATGGCCGATAAAACACTCGTGTTTGGTGGATAAAAAGAGTGCTCTTAATGTATTTCATTTTTATTTTAGTGAAAAAAAAACTTCTGTGTACAACAACCCAATGTGTCACGCCAGTGACTGCATTGCAAGGCCACCATTCGTCTCCTCTGCAGAGAGACACAATCACTGCCGGTCACGTGTTACTGCGCGTCCGCATTTGCCGAGGCTGCTTAACTGCAGCGCTTGCACGCCACGATAAATTTGGCATCAAACGGCAGCTAATGAAGTATAGAGTTCTACCCCTTAGGAAATCAAACATTCAGCACTCGGAGCTTGAAAACACAATCATCAAGAGCTCGCCACGGCCAATGCAATTGATGCCATCGCAGCTCGCCTTCACTTCCTCCCTTCTGCCAGATACAGCCATTGGTGCACAGTCAGCACCACAACTTCCCAGCTCTGTTATGACAGTGGCCGATGCTTTGCCTTTAGCCACACAGAGAGCGAGGCGATGCATTCTCGAGCGGCATCCTGAAAGGAAGAAGGGCCCATTACCCAAAAGGTCACCGACACTGAATATTTGTTGTTTTTTTTCCCCTTTGAGCGAATTTCTATTATTTCGTATGGAAATAGCTGTGTTTTTAACTAAAACTGGCTTTGTCAAAAAAATGTATGTTCAGGAGCTATATGCCAATGTCCAGGTCTGCTAACCACTCAGAGAGGGATTGAGGAGAGAGAGTTTCGTGTGGGTTTGCCGTTCGTCCTCCTCTGTTGAAGGAGCACAGGCTACTGTGGTTGACTGTACGGTCTATAGTTGGGGTTGCATGACGAATATATATTTGTGCATTTGCAGCGCACTTTTTTTTGGGGGAAATACTGTTGAAAAGGGGTCCTGAAACCCAGTGAGGCCTTTTTGGTTATACAACTGACAAAGATGGTTCACTGTTTTCAGTGTTCAATGAATAGAAAATTATATTATTATTAAGTCAGTAGCGGGTATAAATACAGCATTTGGCATTTCTATTTTTAACGTGTAATTCAAATGCACGTGCAACCTTTTGCGTCCGATGCGTGTAATAGTGCTAGCTTTATTTGAATCACTACATTAGTGCAGATTCCTTCGAAACCTTAAATTACGTCCATCATTGGGCCCTGCAAGTTCTTCGTCCTATGCCCATGCAATGGCAGGAAAAACCTACAATCTCGTCTCCCAGAACTGAAGTGTCACCTATTTCAGGAGAGCCCTTGCTTTTCCGCGGCTTAAATGAGCCTCTCACTTAAGCCTTCCGGACACTTCGCTTGGCATTCACAGGGTGCGCCGGTGTAGATGACCAAAGTTTACAGACAAAGGAGGTGATCACAGCAGCTGTTGTAAGCAACTTAACACTGCAAACGTGCCGCACCATCTCCGTCGTGCCTTGTGCCCAATTATAGTCGCGCGCGGCAAAGGTTTTTAAGATCTGGTGGGAGCGTTCAGCTAATGGAAAGTTGCTTAAAGCAAAAACTGCCAGTTGTCCCTGTTAAAAGAGTGAGGGAGATCCTATCTGGTGTACGACGATCAGCTAATCCGCGGTAATAGCACACTTGCAAATGTGCTCATTATAAATAAAAGAGGCGGTTGTGCTAATTTTGTTGAGGGAGCAATTTTTTTTTCTTCCTCTTCTTCTGTTGAACGTTATTTTTTAACATTATTAGCGCAAACGTAATTGTACACGCTACTCATTATTGTAACGGTTTGTGCAATAATACAAATAGCCAGCCAGCTGTGTGCATTCTGGATAATTAGTAATTAAAGGTGACCTTTGAGAATGTGCCCACTTATAATGTCCCGTGATTGTGAATGGAAAGGGCTGCCATTACTGTCTGCGCATGAGTGCTCTGCTCATAAACGGACGAGATGTTCTGAGGGATGCCGCCCTGATTACGGGCGAGAGAGGGGGCCATCGAAAAGTTTGCGGCTTCACGTAAAACACGGCAACGTGCCCCAATGAATCCACAATTTTTTTACGCGAGGTCCCCTTGTGGTAAAATGCATTTTGATGACCTGAAACTTAACTACAAAATGCATTTTTTTTAACAGGTAAGGCTCTTACTCTTTTTTCGGTAAAGAAAGAACCAAAGATAAATTCCTGCCGTGAAGAAAGATTCGAATCCAGATAAGGCTCTTTTTCAGAAGCGACCTGGCCACAAATGATTGACCGACGAAGTGGCTTATCATGTGGAAATGTATCGCAGCCAAATACTCTAAACGCACGTTTATAAACACTGGAGCATCAACACTGATGCTCCAGCGTTGCGAGGCATTCGCTCATCTTTTCCCCAAAACAGCCGTTTGCATGAATCGCTGCGTAAACCGCGAGACCACAAGCTGAAGTCCAATGTGACTTGTGACTCAAACGATGATCGCCGCAGCGTAAGGGTGGAGTTTGACCACAGGATCACTCCTGTTGACTTCCCCACAAAGTGGTTCCCTGTTTTATCGACCCTCCAGGGATTAATGACTCCCAACCGAGATTTAAACTTACAACGTTCAGACTGTGAACCGCTGGCCACAGATACAAGGTGTCACTTTATTGTCACTGGAAAATTGCTTTCTCTCTGTGGTGAGTTAATCAATGAATAACCGTGGAAGCATGTACAAGTCACTGGTAGCCATGTCGCGAATGGGTATGGATTTCTCCAGATTTCTCCTGATTTATTCGGATTCATATGGATATTTTTGTTCCACCCCAGAGCTCTCAAATTTAACGAACACAAATACAAGCACCACGAAAGTGTCTGAATTAATCCACGGCAATTAAATACGGTCGTGAATCATGAAGGTAAATTCCTATTCAAGAACGGATCAATCTTTGTTGCAGCAGCTCTTTTCAGGTTGGGCAGCGTGTCGTTTTGCCTGATGTCCGACGTTTCGCCTCCAGCAGCTTCAGTTCCTGAAGAAGCTCTAATTTCCTCCATAAACCACTAGTTTCGGACATCGTGCTGAACAAACGCATGCTTGCGCCCGACGGACAACGTCCGGAGAGCCGTACGGCGCAACCTCAAGGAAAGCCGATGCACTCCGTCGCATCGCCGCTCCTTTGTCAGGCTTCACAGACTTGTTGATCAGCCCCTCACCGTGCCCTCCCCCTGTCCCGCTCTCACTCATTCTCAAGACGAGGGAAGGATTCTGCACCCGCTTGAAAACGTTGCACGCTATTCACTCTCGGGCCGCACGGGAAGCCGGTCTCGGGTGATTATCTTTTTTTGTTTGATGGTGAATTTCCAAGCTAATCGCACTTTGTAAAGCGATAATTGGCATTGACAAACTTGACTAATTGAGAGGGTGTCGTCGTTCAATTTGACACCGATGTCTGAGAAACAAAAGGGGGTCCAGGTAGCAGAGGAGGAGACAAAAAAAATTCCCTGATGAAATTTGTTTTGGGGTGAAATAGAAGTGAAATATGGCATCAGTAATACATTTTAGTCAATGAGTTGGTTAGTTTTGTTAATTGATCATTGAGCGCGATGATAAAACACGCCTGCACCTTGGCGATCTGGAGGCAGGGTTGCCCGGATCGTGAACATTTCTACGGGAGCCTCACAGAATACAACAAATTATGAAATCTTCAGAGGACGGCAGTACAGAAAGTGGGCTCTTGATCGAATAACATGTGCACACTTTTACGTGTTATTCTCCAGTTTACTCCACAATTGAAAACTTCGATTCAAATGGAAGTGAGGCCCAACTTCTCAACAATGCAGGATTCTCTGGAAGAGTCTTGGGGGGTCTTAACACTCCATGAGGCTTTCTGCACCTCCGATTAGCGCGTTTGACCACTTATGGCATGAAAGAAGTTCAACGCACATACATACCCTGGATAAATGAACAAATCGCAGCAGAAAACAATTCGCTGGCCTTGATTGGCACCTTGAACATCGTGCAAATCCGGAAAGAACCACGATGAGTGACGGACCACAGACGGCCACGGGTGACAACCGAACTCAACCTTGCCAGCGCGTCTCCTTGGGCACGAGGGGCAAAACGTTGGGTACCGTATCAGCGGACGAACGCGTGAACCGCCCCCCCGCCCACGTGGAAGCGCCGGCGAGAAGCCCCCTCACCCTGGATGGTGCGCTTGAAGAACGCCTTGCAGGCCTCGCAGGACGCCACGCCGTAGTGGTAGCCCGACGCCACGTCCCCGCACACCAGGCACAGGCGCTTGGGCATGGCGTTGAGCATGTACTCGCACTTGGTCTGCACGTCGGCGCCCGGCGGCGAGTCGTCGTAGCGCTTGCGACCGTTGGGGCCGCCGGGCCCCACCATGGCCACGGCGGCCGCCGCCGCGGATGAGGCGGCGGACGAAGAAACGGCGGAGGAGGCCGCCGCGGCCGCGGCGGAGAAGGGCGAGTCGAGGCCGTTGTTCCGCGCGTGCGTCGAGTCCGCCGCCGCCGCCGCGGCGGAAGAGGAGGTGTGGTGGCGGTAAGGGCGGCCGTGCATCGCCGACGAGCTCATGCCGACGCCGTAGCTGCCGCTCGTGTCCGACGAGCCGCTGGGGCTGTGCTGCTGCGCCAGCGAGTCGCCCAACGGCGAGGGGCTGCACGGCTCCGTCTTGATGTAGGGTCCGCAAGACGGCAGGGAGCCACGGTCCTTGGCTGACATGCTGCTCAGGGGCCTGGGGAAGAGGCGGGCGGGCAGAGGCGCAAGAAGCGGAAAAGGGTGTTTGTTTAGTACGATTAGTTCGTTAGCTTCTGATAACCCGGCATCAAACCAAATGGGGAAGTTAATTTTTGGAGCTTTCGTGACTGCAGGAATTATTCTTTGGTTCTTTCGGTTAAGTTGCAATCGAAACGTCGCTATTATTTTAATTTATTATTTTATCTTTAGACGTGACTTAACCGAAAGAACCAAAGAATAATTCCTGCAGTCACGAAAGCTCAAAAAATTAAGATTGAACCACTTCTACGGGGAAGTTTTAAGCTTATCTTTTTTCTCTCTCTGGCTATTTGTTCTCTCTGCCTGTGTCCTCTCTTTGGAATTTTCACACTTAAATTCTAACTTAGCAATCTTTGAAATACGTAATCAACCAGGCTATGCGTTAATTGTGTGTTGACCGACTCTCTGTGTTGCATTACATCACATTTCGATATTTTGCGAGGTTATTTAATTTTAGTGTGTCTTTCTCCTAATTTTCAAGCTTGCGTGCCGTGCCACGTCGTCATCTTACTTGCGCAGCAGCAACACGTTGCCGTCCACTCATTGATATGCTAATTTTCTCTGCCCCCTCCCTCTCTCCGTCCCCGCCCCCCCTCCCTATATTTAAGGGACCGTCACAGAAACGACCCCTCTCTCTGTGCCGATATGTGTCCTCTCTCTGTGTGTCCTTGTGATGTCTGTCTGCTTGTATGTCTGTCTATAGTTTTCTAGTTAGATTTGTGTTGCTATTTCTCTTATGCCTGATGATGATTGCTTGTGTTGCAATCGAAACGTTGCTATTATTTTAATTTATTATTTTATCTTTAGACGTGACTTAACCGAAAGAACCAAAGAAGAACAAATGGGGAAGTTTAGACCTCCCTGTTACACCAAGATCTGCTCGGCCATCCAACGATCTCGTCTGAGATCCAGAAAAACAATCTGGGATTGCCATTCGCGACAGTTGGACGAAGCGGGTCAACCGATGACGACTGGCGAGCACCGTGGAGTTCTGCCGAGGTTACAAATGAAAGTTTCATCGGGGACCCCCACCATCAACCGCTTACAGTGACCGCTCGCCGCTGCACGCGCCTCTTACACGAGTGGGAAAATAAAGAGGACCCCCCCCTCCCGCACAGTGCGGCGACTGTGACTGCGGCCACCCGAACCAAACGATGGGACGGCATCGTGGACAACTGCGTCGTTCCACGCCCACGTGCTCCGTGGGATTGTAGAGCATCAGTCGCGCTACTCCCGAAGCTATCGCACGGCTCTCTCCCCCTAAACCTGGACGTATTCTGTACACGTGTTTCCCATACGCGCGGAGACGATTAAGTAGACGAGAAGTCGAGAGGTGAGGATAGTCTCGTTTGCAAGAGTCACCGAAATGACAAGATGAAATCAAAACAAAACATCGCGAGGAAAGACCGTATTAACATCGAAGCAAAACAACCACCTCGCAGCAGAAATCTAAAATGTTGTTTGGATACATGTATAAATGTTAAATTAAATATCCTGAAAGGTAAGTCAAGAGGTCGTCATGGGCCAATTAAGTTCATGGCACAACATCTCACCAGCAGGCTGCACACCAGACACCCAACTTGCAAGATTTGATCTCATTCTCATTGTCTCATCTCGTCCCACGTGGGTTTAGGTCTTCCCCTGTTCTTGATAACTTTCGTTCCGTTACTCTGCCCACGTATCCCACCCATCACAATTTCCTATTTTGCTTACCATCCACAAGAGCTTGTGTACCGCATTGTTTTATGAACGCCCAAGTTATTTACCCCATCCTGCATTGACGTTCCTAGCATCTCCTGTATACACTTAATGCCAAAGGTTGGAAGCTTTGATTCTGTTAAAGTTCAACTCTTTTTGCCACATATTATATTAACACAGATCCTAACATATGCATCATGTTAGCATTACCGTTGACCTCTTCTCTCTTTGTAAGTGGCTCATGTAGTCCGTCAAATCTTTGCTCTGCAAATGCAAAACACCCCTTGAGCCCCTTCGCATGGCAGTCTGCATGCTACACACGCCTAACTCAGCGCAACGTCTTCTCCGTTCTCCTAAAGATCTCTGGGATCACTGCTGCAATCTCGCCAGTTAAACTAAACGATTAACTATTTCGATTTTACCAGGTAAGGCCCACTGGATGTCTTGATAGCTCAACGTAAGTGGCTTACCACGTGGAAATGTATACAAAGCAACTACTCGAAACGCATGTTTCTAAATGTGGAGGGGAAAAACCGGAGGACCCGGAGAAAAATCCACGCGACCACGGGGAGAGAGACACGTAAACTCCAAATATACGGGCGTCAGAATCAGGATTGACCCCATGACCTCCAGGTAAGGTAGTTAACATCTCGCCACCATGGCGCCACGTTCAACCTCCCAGTGCAGCAGCTGAAACAACGGTACAAGCGTCTTAACTTGCTCCCTCTTTGTCCACCCAACAGTAGAAATGTTTCCACCACAGTTAGCCGATAACCAAATCGAGTGTGATTGGCTAAAGTGTGGGTACTTCCACCTCTGCCACGAGGTCTGGCCAGTGTGGAGGAGTAGGCCAAAATTCCCTCCAGAGTTCCCACCGGTGTGGTGTGAGCGAGCAGTGATGTGAGCAGGAAATTGCAGGGCTGCACCTTTATCTCGGGCTTCCCAGGAGGTAGTCGGGAGGCTGAAGAAGAGTGGGTGCAGTGATGCATGCCTCATAATCCGGCCACTTTATTTGAAATTGAAAGTTGATGAGAGGTCGAGACCTATTATGAAGCCAGTCAACGTCAGCAACACTGATCCAACAGCGTGGAGTGAATGGCATTAGACTTGAGAGGAACATGGCTCAGATCTCTGTGGGCTCTGATCGTTTTTATCCAAATCCGCTTCCCAGCTGAAAAATTATCCGTAGTCATTTTTTAGATCGGAGCAGCTGATGGCAGTGCCCAATCGTGATAGGTATTGGATGAGAGTTGCTCCGTAGGAAGTTATTACGCAATACTTGCATTACATAAATAATCGAGGCTTACAATCGGTTAGGATCGGGTGATCAGGACGAGTGCGCAGACTTCAGAATGTGACCCTTCTCCTTTCCGTATGGCTGATGCAGATGCAGAACAACGACTACAATTTCACATTCAGGTGGTCAAGCCAGATAACCGCGTCAGGAGCCAGCGGAGTTGTATCGCTGCGATGCCTTCTTCGTATTTGTGGGTCAGGCATTGCGTCGTTACCCGTTGCACGGTCCGTTCTGGGTGGCCACAGTTGCACGCTACTGGAGAGTTTTTAATTTTCCATTTGAATGTGACCCTAATCAGGACCACGTCCGAGTGGCTAATTTGAACGTGGATGGGAACGTCTGCAGAACACGGTAACCATTCAGCGCGCGCTGCAGATTGTTGAAGTGCGTCGATTGCGATGGACTATTCCGGTCACGAGATTGCTGCAGCCGAGGGGGGTACGGGCGCTAAGCGACTGTCAATGACGTTGACGGCGCGAGTTCAATCCCAACCGTAGGGAACCAATTAAGGTTAAAGAATCTTGAATGCGTAATTAATATTCGTCCAAGTGCAATGACCGTAAAGTGTGCATTGTGAAGGTGCAGCCCTGCGGTCGGCTTGCTCACGCCACTACTGCTGCAAGGCCCTCCACTAGTCGTAGCTCTAGAGAACCCCTCTGGGGCGTAATTTTTGGCCTACTCTTCCACATCGGCCACATGTTGTGCAAGAGGTGAAAGTACCCACAATCTACCCCACCGCATGCAATCCGACAATCAATTAACTGTTGATTGGACATCATAAATGTTTTTTTTTGGGTTAAATCGCGTAAATATAAATGTGTCGTTAAACCCGCCGCCACCCGACACAGCCAATTAGTAAGGTTTGTCACGTAAACAAAACGTACCACTTCAGCAACATCGGTGTGGTGGAGAGTAAACTCACAACATTTACAATTCGAGTACGACGTTTCGCTGGTGATCACAAGAACCAGCCTCATCAGGCGAAAGCCAGACATTTACGACACATTGACATTTACGCGATCTAACTAAAGTAAAAACCCTTTGTAATGGATAATACCGGTCGCGATAGCCTACGACGTGTTAAACTGATGAATGGCATCCCCAGGACAATGCCCAAGTCCATGGGCAGCGAACTTTGGGCCTCCTGTTCCGTGTGGAACTCTGCGGAAGGAAGACTGGGAGTCCGGTTCGGTCGGGACCTTCAAGTACCACCGACAATCATTCCTCTTTCAGAAAGCGTTTCTTATTTTAGCCTCGGGCCAATTCTTCCTCATCCCATTGCTATTGGTGTAAAGCGCCTTGAGATTGCATGATGAATGGCATTACATAAAGCTGTAATTATGATTATACTGTATACTGTTGGGTGAACAGAGCCGATTGGGGGGAGGGGGTGGGGGGGATTCCACGAGAGGGGAGCTCCAAATAGCCCACCATAGCAAGGATTTGGCCCATTCGTCCACGCTGGCCAAATGTCTTTGCAAGAGGTGGAAGTTCCCACACCTTACCCCACCACACCTGACCTAACTGTGCCGCACTCGTTAATACTGCTCGCTGGACAGAGGTGGGTGGGATTTAATAAACTTGCGCCATCGTTTCAATGGGAGATAGAACCGTCGATTGCAGGTCCAGTGCACTGACCATGGTGAGCAAACGCATTCTCTCTGTTTATATACCTTCTGACAAATGTGTGGATGAGAACAGTGGTGGGAGATTGGCCGTCAATATTAATCGGGGAGCCTGGGCCAACAGCGGTTGTACTTCTATGTTCCTACGATGGAAACTGTCCACGGTCTCGGGTTAGGGCAACTATTGTTGGCGTTCCACGAAGTCACTCATTATTCATTTCTGGAGGGGATGATTGGCTGCGTTGATCAGCGGACACAAAAAATTGGATTCAAACTGAAAGGTAATACGCCTACATTTAGGCAGCAGATGCACACCGCTTTGATTGAGGGCAGATTAAATATATACACACACAAGAGCGCAATAAATCTCTATCTAGTTATTGTTTTTTTTCAAATGTCCATTCTACAATGTAAACCTGAGACGTGCCAAACCTTATTCAGTTAATCTACGCGCGCGTATTTATAACTGTACCGAGTTTAATTTCGCGCCATTTAATCATTTGTCCCACGGTTCCCGTGGGACAAATGCCGGTCTCGCACATGGCCGAATGTGAAAAACAAGAATCTCCTGTTACAAGCGGAGACCCATCTAAACAACAGTCGAGTTTTGGGTTGGTAAATCACTCGGGCGAAAGAGCTAACACCCCCCCCCCCACCATACCGAGCCTTGTGATGTACAGCAAAGTATGGAGAGGGAACATGCAAAGTTTAAAAATAAAGGCTTTTCTTATCTGAACCATTCATGTTTTGCATATCAACACATTGACCATCTAGGGTGATCCCCAGAAGGACCAGTGTTGTACGTGTGTGTGTTCAACTTCTTTCGCACCCTACGTAGCCAACCATGCCAAACGGAGGAGCTCAACCATTAGTGAGCTTTCAGTAAAAATACACCGCACATCCAGATCCTACCCAGGTGAGCTCAGCGGGTAGAGTGAGAGAGATGCACAATGTGGGCGGTTGTGAGTTAAAATTTTGATTGGGGATTGACTCAGCCCATCATCCCTCTGGGGTCGATAAAACATGTACTAATCTGTGGGGAATTCCTATGGAGAGACTCGCGCCCACCATAGGTTTGTGGAATTTCCCCCAGTGGCTCAAACATGAGCACCGCCTCAATGCTCATTTGAACACGAAATATTTGTTTTCACTTATTCAACAAAATCCTTGTACATATTTCTGCAGCACAGTCCAGGATAAAAACTGCTACGTGAAGTAGTTCTGCAGTTAGTCCAGGACCAAATTGTCAGGACACAGATAGTTACATTTGTCAAGAGTGAATTGGCAAGACAGAAAATAAGACACTTTTCAAAAGCTCACCTACCCATTGGGCATCTTTATCAGACGCCCCATCAATATGTTTCAGTTATGTGCCTACACCGACAGATTGAAACTAGTTTTGGCCCAGCTGATGTGTTCTCTGTTGACACCCCGGAGCAGCCAAGACCATTATTAAAGGTTGTGATGAATGATGTAACTCTATCAAGGGCACACACACACACACACTTTTTGTCCACGAGGAATGATTGCTGAAATGGTTCCACGTGCTGCTGCAATGTCAATGCCTCCACTGATATTTGACTCTGGTGGCATATGTACAAGCCCACAGCTATAGAGCAACTGTATGCGTCGTGCATCCACCTGGCTATGAAACTAGGTGCCTGCAGGATGGTGTATATGTAAAGTGGGTTTCTGACCTATCAAAGTGGACTTTGCTTATATTTCTCAGGGTAGGGGATGGTCTTCTCGGCTTCTTCACAGCTCATAAATACGTAAATATATGAGCTGACAATCGAATGATTTCGCCATTAATTACCAGCGTCTGGGTTCAGATATTTCCACCTTGCTGTCCACGCGAACGAACCTCAGACGGGAGCCCAGGATGTCGGCGCAGGTTTTCAGAAGTGGCGTCTCAAAACTTCAACAAAGCCATTGCATGAACCCCGTTCAAACCAGCATCACGTCATATCAAATGAAGATACGTGAGAGCTAATTCTGTAGCCAATGGTGGATAATGCTTGACTCTTCATGCTCTGTGAAGAAGAGGCTTGCCCCATGTCAATAATGCGAGCATTCATAAATCAGCCATCAGAGCTAGGCTGAGCTGGCCATGGATTGAATAACACAAACATTTGTATTTTTGTTTCAAATTCACCAGTGAGAAGCCATCGTCATTGACAGAAGCCATTAACTTGTTACACTTGGAAACTTGGTTGCATCATTGGAGGTTGGCCAGACCTGAAGCCAGCGTTTCAGTGGTGCCTGCTTAGTGCTACGGCACAGCAAACGTAGCTACTTATTTATACTAACCTCAAACAGAGGGATAAAGTGGGAAATATGACAGCGAGGGAAACCCTGAAGTCAATCCAGGCGATAGGGTCAGCAGGGAGGGAGGAGTGAGATTGATAGGAGGGCATGAGAAAGAATGAAATTGAATGATAGGGGGTAGTGAGTATGAGCAGTATTGATTGGCAGAAAGTTGAGAGAAAATGCTATCCCCTGCACATGATTAATGTGGCGTGGAAATGCGACACAATGGTGCGCTCTTGAAGAGAGTGTGGTGGGATATTGTGCATGTGAGTGGACGGCTATTTTAATGCCGTGTCTGTGACACATAATTGATATTCTCCAAACAGAGAGGGCATGAACCTGCAAGCCTCATTCTCAGGAATAAGCAACGCATATGCCCAGTGTGAACCGCAGTGCTGTCCCGAAAGCCTTCACCATTACATAATAAAACAAGCTGGCAAGCCTGATGATTGAATACGCATCTGCTTCAGTGGAAAAAAAGATAAACTACCTCATTGAATCTGTCAAAACTGGTGCGTAGAGGCATCAACGGCATTGCCCATAATAACCTCCCGACCTTTTTTCATAAATATGTTAAGCCACAGCATAACAAACAACACGGTTAACCTAAACAAAAACAATACCTCAATAGCATACATTATTTGGTGATGCCGCTGCAGCATTGGCAGTGGTGCACAAAACACAATCAACAGAAACACGAGTCAACAAAACTTGCCAAGAAGGGCCGTCGCCTCAAAACTTAGCCGATTATATTTTCCTTTTAAGGCTGCAGTGCTGTTGACAAGTGTTTTCTAAATGAAGTAATATTTAACATAACAAACACTTTCTTTTTCTATTCCCTCGTTGCTCACGAACTTGCTGTCCACGATTTTGGCTATCCACGAATTGTATCTGAAGCTCTACACAACTGCGTCGAGAGAGAGAGAGAGAAAGTAATGAGATAAAGTTATCAGAGATAAAGTGATGTGAATGTGATGAGATAAAGAGATGAGATGAAAGTAAGTTAATTCAGAAACTATTATGTAATAGTTTAATCATTCATTTTCTTTTACTTTATGTTTATGATAACCGATTTTTATTCTGTCGTGTTATTATGATAATTCGCATGCATTTAATAGCTTATTTATGTACTGATTTCAGGTAATTAATTTAAAAAGATCGATTTTCGTAGGCCAATATCATTAGCTGCGAGATTTGCAATTCGCGAGCATCTCCCGGACATATCCCTCGCGAATAACGAGGGAATCCTGTACGCGTAAAGAAAAACGACGGCGGAAATCCATTAAACGTACGGTGGGGAGGAGAAGAAAAAAAAACAACAACAACAAACAACCCCACAACGAGCAAAAAGAAAAAAGCAACAACGCCAAAAAAATGTTCGACGCCAATGACCTGTCAAGAGAGATCGCCAGTGCGTGTGCGGGCACTAAAGGAGATCTTCCCCGTGCTGAAGATATCATCGCGGGGTAATTACGGTGCAGCAGCAGCGGCAGCGGCACCGGCAAAGTGTAGCGGTGGCGGCGGCAGTTGAGCGGGCGAGCGGCCCCACGCTGCATTGTTCACGTGGAGTCGCAATTAAAATGTGCGCCGGGTTAGCGGGGAATGGACCGCAGAACCCGTTTAATCGTCAACGGCTACCCAGAGCCCAATAAAGAAAGCAGCCCTAAATATGGCAATTAATTACAAACTTCATTAGCGATATTGCCGGGAGGCAACCGAGGGCACTTCACACACGGCGGGGTTGGGAGGGGCTGGCTTGGCATTTCTGAATTCCGTTCTTTTATTTTATCCCCCCCCCCCCCCTTAGCCGAAAATGTCAAATTAAACTACTTTAGTGCCTTGCACCTTTCTCTTTCTCTCTCTCTCGCCTGTGTATTTTTTTATTCTCCTCCCCATGCCAACGCCACCCCCCCTCACAAAATGGAACTCCTGCCTCCCACGGAAGCCCCCTCACATTACGAACTCTCTCTGCCCATTTTCTTTGCACCCCCCCCCCCCCCGCTGCCACCCTTTCTTTCTCTCACAAACGTAACACTTCATCCTTCACCCCATAGCCACCACCAACACCACCACTACCACCATCACCACTTAAAACAAATATCCCCACGACAGCCTCAACAAACTGTTGAGGCGAGTGCTGTTAGCGAGCACCTATGAGGGCCGGCACGGCACCACGAGGGGGTGGGTGGCCAGCACCACGCCCGAACGCCTTTGTCTCCCCAGTGGCGATGTTTACGCACCGCACCAGGTGCTTATTTGAGGCCGAGTCGACCTAGGGGAGACCCAGGACCGTGAGCGGGAATCGAACTCGGGTCGCCGGATTCGTAGCGCAGCGTAGCGCTAACCGCTACACCACCACCACCGCCTCCCAACTGCCACCACCACCACCACCTCAGTGCCTCCCACCTCGGCACCCCGCCTCACACCTAATATAGATCCTTTTAAGTGGCTACATTAAAGATCTTTAATGCCGCGCATGATTCATGCGCGCGGGTGTCACAGAGCCATTACGAATTGTATATTCCGTCACACTCCCCTCTGTCTGCTTGATCAGAGGGCGCTGCTGCTTTGTACAGGCGGCGCTGTTAGAGAAATGTTATCTCGGTCTCATGAAGCCAAAGCTTGCAATTTAATGTTTTTTTCCTCCGTCGAGTTTTTTTTTGTAATTTTTAATTAAAGGACTTCCTTTCACTTTACAATAATAGAGTGAATCCTTTGGTTATCCCTGTTTTAATGCTCTATTTTTTTTACTTTCATTTCTCCGTCTTCATTTGTTCGTCAAAGAATGGGGCCCGGTGGGCCTTCTTTCTTGAAAAGAGTTGAGATAAAATTATAATACAACAGCAAAAATGCTTTATCAAAAAAAAATTGGTCAAGTTAATGAATAACTGAGAGAAAACCTACACTTGTTTTGGGGACCAAACATTTTCTTAAACTTAGCCAGCCCAAGGATGAAATGCGCCTTACAATTGTAAAAATGTATTATGACTCCTAATCAGTTGTACACCGAAATACACAACTGTTTTCATGATGATAACGATTATAATTCACAGCCCTTTGTCAATCCAGCGATGGACGATGGCCTCCCTGGAATTGTTTGATGATACTTCACCACGCTGGGTTAGCGCAGGTTGGTGAAGGGGCGGTAGTACAAGTTTAAATACTACTCACGACCCGATGTAAGCCGTGTACGGGAACCAAACTGAGGTTCCTGGGTTTTTAAACACAGGCCGCCAATAACCATCATCATCATCATAACCCATGTTAAATCCTAATAATTTTTATTTTACCAGGTAAGGCCCACTAAGCTATATAGCTCTTCTTGGCCACAAATGAAAACTCAACGAAGTGGCTTATCACGTGGACATTAATCGTAGCCAAATACTCCAAACGCATGTTTCTAAATGTGGAGGGGAAATCCACGCGACTCCGGAAGAGAACATGCAAACTCCAAATATACAGGCGTCGTCAGGGTCATGATCGAACCCACGACCTCCTGTATACCATGTGAGGGCAAAAACATCGGTAAAAGGCCTCTCCAAGCCACCACCATCGCCTATCACTGTCCTGCAAAAATGTAACGATCCATCTGCAAATGAGCTGATGTCAGTACTGTATTGTACACATCCCAAACAGGGATAATAGGTATTCTTAGGTTTTTTCGGTAATGTCACGTAGGTAAAAATTAAAATAATAAAAGTAAAATAAAAATAAAATAAAAATCACGACGTTTCGGAGGCAACACAAGCTTCCGTCTTCAGGTGGAACCGTCACAGCACGATAGCTGTATCAAGTGATATCAAGTGATACAGCTACGTGACTTTACCGAAAAAACCTAAGAATATGAATCCTTGCAGTCACGAAAGCTTCAAATCTAGAAGGGAGAATAGGTTTAAGAGGGGGGCGGCTTCCTCGTGGTTAAATAAGGGGCATTGATTGGTTGCATCATACACTGTGTTCACGCACACGCAGTCACGAGTGGATCCTCAATACATTATACGCTGGAGACAGTAAAGGTGGCGAGAGAGAACTGGGACATGATTTACAGAGACAACGTTTAAGAGGCAATTAAGTTCCACATTTATCATTAATTCACGGCATCATTCATTAATTCATTTAGCCCTTGTTGTGTGTTATTTCCCTCATTATACGCTCCTACGTTTAGTTACGGGGTTCAATATTTAAATATGGATTTCTGTGTGTGCATTTGTTAAATGTGTGGTTCTACGTAACCATTCATCATATTTATTTTTAAAATTTAAAGTGAACAGAATTTCACAAACCAATTTTGGAAATAATTTAAAGGGGAAAAAGTTGCATTTTCAAGTAAAAGTCAATGTGCCCAATTCATGGAGCTATTTTGTTCAGTATTACGCATGCCAAACAGTATTGGGATGTTATATGTAGGCTATGACCGATGTATGTATGTTGAACTTCTTTTGCACCATACGTAGCCAACCCTGCTAGGTCGTGTAAATATGTGTTGAAGTAGTAATTAAAATCTGAAAACGAACCTATTTTTATTTTACAAAATAAGGCCCATTGAGCTATATAACCCCTTTTCAGAAGTGATCTAGCCACAAATGACAGCTCAACAAAGTGGCTTATATCATCGTGTGGAAATGTATGGAAGCAAAATACTATGAACGCATGTTGATTCTAAATGTAGAGGGAAAAACTGGAGGACCCAGAGAAAAATCCACACGACCCACGGGGAGAACATGCAAACTCTAAATATACAGGCGTCAGGGATGGGATTGAACCCACGACTTCCTGTATACCAGGCGAGGTAGTTAACATCTCGCCACCGTGGCGCTACATACATGTTTCGTGTAATAAATTTGCCACGTTTCTGTCACGTGACACTCTTATCAATCGGCTGCCGTCGGGTGGACGATCATTTTACGACACACATTCTTACACGATGACCGAACCCGAAACAAACCAATTATCAATCGAATGCTCGGAACCCATTCGTGCGTTCATCACATTTGTAACGTAGGCAATAAAAAAAAACAACTGAACGAGGCCATCTGCAGAGATTTTGAATTTAGGGCCGTTTTCATTGTTTAAAATGGGGGGGGGCGGAGGGGAGGATGCCGCATGGCGTAATTCGTGCGCGATTGATTCCACCACAAGAAATACACCACTCATATATTTTTAGCCCCCACCACTCGGTTTGCGCCATTGGCTGGATGGCCTCCAGTGGGCGGAGCGGGAGAGGGAGGCGTCAACGTTTTCCGCCAATATACAAATCGGTGGAAAATAAAGTAAGTCTCCCACATCTGACTCGCTGGGGGACCGAAGTAACGTGTAAGCCAATATACGCGAAAAGGTTGCGCAGAGGCCTATATTAAATGACAGTTACAACGGGCACAAATAGGTCAGCGGACATAAATAAAGTTCTCGCTTGTCCTGAGGTGAGGAAATGCTGCCCTGTGCTTTTAGAGGCAAGCAAGTGTTTGCGAGATTACAAATACGTTCCCGCGTAAAAAAACCAAAACAATGATTGGTTCCATTCCACATTGGTCCAAACTCTTGAACGATGGCAACCGTTTAAATACAAGTTTGTCAGGCAATAAACTGAAAATAAATGTATTACCGTAAATACTTTAAAATATGTAACGAATTCATCCACGCGAAAATTTGTTAATTTCAAAAAATCAGCCAGCTAAACTAATCTGAAATTGGTAGGACACAAATACCGTAATTAAATCCGTTGCCTGGATTAGTCGATGGAAACATTCATACATAATGGAAACACGTAAATCACGTTTTGTTCCACTGTGATCTTTCGAGCCACATTTCATTCCAAACTTCAACGCTGTTTGCCCTATTCTGCCATCAAATTCCCAGAATCATCTTCGTCGTGATACACATTATTAGGACACAAAAGGCCAACAACGCTGTCTTAGCAAACCAGCGATGATACACTAAACTAAGCATACAATGTCTCAGTTCATCGATTACATTCGATTATTTGCTCGTGACGCATCAAATAATGCACGTGAGAGTCTAATGTAAAATATTTGCTCGTGTGATTTCATTGGATGGCCGATACAAATGAGACAGAACAGGTGACACAAAACGTAAAAACAACAAAATACAAACAAAAAAATACGAGACAGATGATTCAAGCAAGTTCAACGACACATTTACGTGATCTCACCCAAAACAAACGTTATTATGGACAAGGAGACAAAATGAGAGTACAAATGAGACAGAGGCATGCAGTCCAAATAGAAACAATACAAAGGAGACAGCACAACCGGGATCGGCAATACAAAGGAGACCAAATAGAACACACGAGCGAGACGGGATACGCTTACGTCCAAGTGCAGCACTCATATCGCATGATACGGCACAGTTGCAAAATGACCAGAATTTGCGATCGTTAAATTGTCGGCGAGAGTAGTCCCCATTCAAGGTCTATACAGAGAGGGACTGTGTTTAGTGGGGCACCTGCAGAACGAAGCTATGGAAGTCCCTGTGACCTGATACACACGGGTCAGTCGCTAGACCTTAAGTCAGAATCATGGTACACTGTTAAGCAGGGGCGGTTTCTTCATTCGGGCGATTGGGCGACGCACCACCAATGTCATTCAACCACAGAGTCACGCTAGCCGTCACTGTGCCTCTGGATATAGTCCAATCAGCGTCATGTCACGTTCTGTGGAGTACCGCCTCTTTTTGGGCGATTTCCCTCCAGCTGAGAATCGCCCCGAGTGGTCCCATAGACTTACATTCAAAGATGTTTTTTTTCGAACAGGGGCGCTGCAATGCATTCTCTATGGGTTCCGGGAGGGCTCGCCCTAACGTGCTTACGTCATCATACGTGCTTACGTCATCATACGTAAGCACGTTTCATCCAACAATATAATTTGTCGCCACCTAGTGGAATCTTTATTAAAATAAACTTGAGTGGTTTGTTTTAATAGTGAGTATAGAAACAAGCAAGATGTATTGTAAGAGTCACTTTATTTTTCATTAATATTAAAGAAGTGAAGTTGCCTTTACATGCTTAAGCTGTTAATTTATCCATTGCATGGGTGGACCTTATCCTTATCAATCATCCAGACATTTGCCCCCCTTGAGAGATTTTGCAGGAGCTGCCACTGCTGTTAAGAGCTGACATTGTAGGTCAGCTGTTGACTCTGCGACACTTGCAGGATCTTGCAAAAGCTTAGAAACAAGTATTAGCATCAAACGCATTGGCTATGATGATCTCTTTATCTTGACCTATGGGAAGTGAAATTTCGATTTAAGGCTTTCGTGACTGCAGGGATTAATATTCTTGGTTCATTCGGTAAAGTCACGTCGAAGGGAAATGTTTTATTTTTATTATTTTATTATTTCCCTTCTACGTGACTATGGGAAGTGGCTTACCAAATCATTTCAGTCCAGCAGTTCCAGTCTGATAGAACACACGTGCGAGAAGGCACACGCATACGTCACAAAAGCAGCACTCATATTGCATGATATGGTACAGATGCAAAATTAATACATTCTTGATTCAAACAATGACCCTGAATTTGCGATAGTTAAATTGCTTTGGGGGGGAGGGTGAATCATTCGATCCCTACGATCAACACATCCGGCCTTAGACAAGTGCCCCCCGGTTTGAACTTGAATCGGCAGTGTTCGTAACAATTCTCCCATCTTTGACCAATCCATCAGCCCCAGACTCCGTTCGGCAGGAAGTACGTCACCTGCTCAGTCGTTCTACTCCTCGTGCTCTTTGATCTTACGAGTGACAAAATGGTTATTTAATAAAATCTGTCCACAGATGCACGTTAGCCCAAATAAGCATCCCAATGTATGCGTATTTGCTGGAATTTGCAATTCATGTTTGTAATAAATACATTCCTAATTTGCGGCTACCACTGCAATGTCGTTTGATATCAAGATTCAATGCATATGAGCAATAAGCTAATAATAGCACGCCTTACAATCAGTGTACAAAGTAGATTATTATACTTAGTGCCATCCCTAAAACACATACATTTACATGAATATCATTAACAGGATTGTCAATTTCCTTCACATAGATTTATTTAGCATTCATAATGACATCTGACTACTTAATGCATGTACACATTTTTTTTATGGACCAAGTTGCTAGTGACAGTTGTGTGCTATCGCTAACATAAAACCTTACCTCCGTCATTAAAACTGCCCTACATGATACCAGAATAACACGATGGGCAATGCACCCTTGGATGAAGAAAAGAGCAGGACCACTGCCTGTAATGTTGATGATAATATTAACTTGCAGCCCTTCACCAATCCACTGCTGAAGAAAGGACCCCCCCCCCCTGCAACACGTTCGTCATGAGGGTCGTTTCGCCGCGCTGGTCAGTTCCGTGTTGGTGGTGAACCCGCCACTTGATGATAGCCGTCGCCGGCAATCAAAACTCAGGGTTGCAACGAAATGATATCTGCCTCGCTGCTGGCACATCAGTGATTATGACACGTGTTGCAAGCAGCCGTGCATCATGGGAGTTAACTTCACCGTGACATCGCACGCACCGCTGCGGGCACGGACAAACGTTGCAGAGGTACCCTGGATGCTAACACGCAATGTGGTGGCACTCATCTTCAACAGCTGTCTTTAGCCAACACTCGGGTCCCGCATTCCTATTGCCAAGGGCATTTTTCCCCCAAAAGACAACCTTTGCTGACTTCATACAACATGCAACTTATTGGTTCCTCTACCTGCTGGATGGACAATGAGTTGAATCCAACCGCTCCGTCTGGGATTTTAACTCACAGCCTTCTGATTGCGAGCCAAGCCTACTAAGCAGAACAACTTCGGGTAGAGACGTATCGCATTTTTTTTCGTAATTGCAGCACAGTACAATATTAATTCAAATACTTGAAGGAGGTAATAGCTGTCATTAAATAGTACGCCGATGTAATCATAACAGCTCCATTAATGCTGGGAAATTGTAAAAAAGATCTGTCGCAGATCAATGTGCCTACATATATTTATGGCCAGAATCGGTTGGCATTGTTCATGTATTCATACCAATGCTTTCCTGGCCAACCAAATGCTAAGGCCCTGCCACGAGAATGTAGAGATTACATTCCGAAATCCAATGCCAGACACAAACAAATGTCTTAGAGATATTAAGGGCTAATACATGTGCAATACTCAAGCCACACATAGAGGTCACTCAAGATACCCGGGTCACTTGATGAACCTGCTTGACCGAACCCCACACTGATGATCACGAAGTTAACAAAACCTGAGCAGAAATGAGCACCGACACATTACTCATTTTAGCACGACGGCTCTGGCTTGCTTCTGATATGCGTTCACGCGGTCACAGGAACACACGGTCATTTGCTACCTCCTTTGCAACATTAATATCCAGTCTCCAGCGGGTGACATGACGTGTTTATACTTGTAGGAACCTCCTGGTTACACCAGCCCACAGGGGATTATTGTGTCCGTCCGTCCTGCATCCAAAAATGGGAGGGGTGGGGCTGGGTGGAGAGGGGAGGGTGGGGAGGGGCTGGGTGGGGAGGGTGGGGAGGGTGGGCTGGGTGGGGGGTGGGAGGGGTGGGGCTAGGTGGGGAGGGGCTGGTCACCCCGTGGTGCCCTTATAAAACTCAACATTTAACCTACTCACGCCGGCTTGTGCCCGCCCTCACAGTCGGGCATATTTGCGGAATACACCACGCCGCCGTTGACCCTGGCCATTGACCGAGCAACCCAACGTTCCTACCAGCTCCCTCCGCAGGAATGTGTTATGATGGCGCCTCTCAAACAAGTTGCCGCGTCATGTGAACCCTCGGAGATGGCACTGCGCCACTGTTTTCATAGTTGGGCAGCACTAGACAGAACCCTCGTACCTCCAGGGAGATGGATTGGTGGCCGTTACAACATTTGGTGACCAGACTAGGACCACCAACGTGTTATACTCGAGAAGCTTATATCTCGACTGCAGGTGACGACTCGGATTCACTCATACCAAAGAGCCTCACGGGTAATTACCAACACCAATGTCCACACTCGGAGAGATTTTGAGGAAAAATCGACTCCTGTGTGGAGACGACCGACAGACCATGCTCGAGACGTTTTCCACCCGCGTCGAAGCGTCACCCCTCGCCACGGAGAGCGCTATCGCTCACTCGTAACCTACGCAGGTAACGTTTGTGTTTTCATGCACCCGTGCGCGTGTGTGTCCGTGTGCCTTTGGGGTGCAGTAGCGCAGTGGGCAGCGTGCTGTGCTACGAACCCATTGGCCAGAATTAGATTCCTGCTCACGGCCAATCATCGCCGGCGAACAACTGAGCTGGTCTTAGACCTCCTTTAATTAAACTCAGACTTGAATATTTGAGTACCAGGCGCAATATTCAAACAGCAGAACTGGAATATGAAGACAGCCGGGCATGGTGATGACTTTACGACTTCCTCGTGTGCTGTGTTCTGGCCTTCATAGGTGCTTGCGAACATTCCCCAAAAAATGTGGAGGCTCCATGACTGGAGTGGCTTAGCAACTTGCATTCTTTGCACATGCACTCGTGTGCTCTGTGGTGAACATGTGCTACCCTAATCATCCTTTTCATCATCCTTTGCCTCCAATTAGCGCTCTTTGTTCGCCCGTGAAATATAATGATAATTAGGAATGCACCTGTGCGTGCCACTGCACTCCGGTTTGCTGCGAAGCCCAGGGCAGGACACGAGTTCCGGATGGAATGGAGCTGGATTTTTTTGAGTCACGGCTAATGGCAGGTACTTAAGGTGGCTGCATGGGGTGAGAGAGCAAATGCCAGTGACGAAGCACACGACTGCACTAAACCAATAACGGCTCAAGATCGTGGGTTAAAATCCCAACCTCCCATCCAAGATATAATTGCATAAGGTGGATTTTTTTTGCGTTCAATTAACTTTCTTTCTCAAAGTCGAAATGCCTTCATACCCAAGCGAACGTGACTTAGTCCCTGTCACGTTGTGTTCAGAGTTTTGAATAAATGATGGAAATTCCACATTCCTTTGCCAGAAGTGATGTCCTCCCACAAGGTGGAACTCATTTGCTTACCCCTCTAGAGCAGAGATGCATACCTGTCAACCCCTTGTCGGTGCCCTACCTTATTACTGACCAATTCAGACCTTATTGGTCACCCCGTGCCCCTTATCAATCTCAAGGGTCACCCTACAAAGTCCCACCACAAGGGAGAAACACAAACAAATAGACACATTTTTGCCCGTATTAAAATGGCTGTACGCCGTATGGACCTGAAAACGCAATTTCCCTGTACAAGAATATGGGTAAACCGTATGGGTTGACAGGTATGGAGATGTCTAAATGTTTTGCATTGAGGAGGTGGATTGGCTAACAAGCAGAGAGCCACGCGCCTCAAACATTGCCAACAAGTCCATACAGCTACAGGAATGAGATGCATTCAGAAGACCTTTAAGAGATATTGAAGAGGGGTGTATTCGCAAGACAGAAACGAGGCAATAGATATATTTAGCAGAGATATGGAATTGTTGCAGTTTTTTTCCTGGATTTTCAGTTTGCAAATAGTCACTTAGTCACTTTAAGATGTTTTCTTGTTCATGTTTTTTATTTGTTGCGGTTGCACCCGATTCAAGAGCCGAATGGCTCACAGGGCTATACCTAATAAATGAACTTGAAAACTTGAAACGTAAGATAGATTGTATTTTATTCTTGTGCGTGGAAATATGTTCAGGAGCTAATTGCCAATGTCGAGGTCTGCTCGCCACGTGAGGGCTTCAGGAGAAAGAATCCGTGCAGTTTTGCTGTTTTTCCGTTGAAGGAGCGCAGACCACACTGACTCACTGTACGGTCAAAGTTTGGGATGCATTTCCACAATCACACCACTGTGGCTTGTCTTTAATGAATCCCGATGCTTCCTTATTTGTCTCCATGTGTCTCTCTGTAGGTGTACTATATGGTCCACAGTTCTGGTTGCATGGCCACAGCTGCACATCTGTGGCTGGTCTTTAATTTCCAATCTATGAAGGGCATGTGCACATTGGCCTGTTGATAAGATATATGAGAGAGATGGAGAGGTGTCATATTCAGAAGAGATGTTAATGCTTATCCCGTTCAGATGACGTGCGTATACGTCATCAAAACAAAGGCGGAAGAAAAACTTAAATAAAATCACTTTAACGGGTACCGAGGCTCCCACAAGGCCATGCGGGAGGGCGTGTGGCACAGTTTGGCACAAACTATCGTTGAATGCGGTCGTGTCGCTACAGTTCTCTGTAGTGAGTGCAATGTCTTTAAAAAAAACAATGGAGCTATGCCTCTCTAAATAAAATGCACGGTGAGCCGCATGCACCTTCTGAAATTCAGAGGTAAACAGAACACCCACTCTGCAAATTTAAAATGTCTCGGAACAGGAAAAGGTTAAGAGAGGTAAATATATTTAAATGGGATTTTTTTCTTCTATTTGTTTAATCAGATAAGGCTCATTGAGCTATAAAGTTATTTTTCAGAAGCGCTGTGGCCACAAACGACGAAGTGGCATATCTTGTAGAAATTTATAATAGCCAAATACTCCAAACGCACGTTGATTCTAAATGTGGAGGGAAAAACCGGAGGACCGGAGAAACATCCCCGCTACCACGAGGAGAGAGAGAGAGACACGCAAACTCTAAACATACAGCAGGCGTCAGGGTCGTGATCGAACCCACGACCTCCTGCAGACCAGGCGAGGGTTAACTTCTCGCCACCGAGACAGGCGAGAGTTGCAATGAGAAGAGACTGGGCGATAGGAAAGATCTTCGGAGAGAGAATCATCAGAATCTTGATTTACCCTGGACAAATCCGATGATCTATGAAGCTCTTTTCACAGATGTACAGCACATGGGAGTGCTGTGCCGCATCCCCACCGAACTGCCCCTCCCCCCGGCCCGCCCGCCCCTCCTACCCTGACAAGGATGACTAAGATAATTATTTCACACCGTCGTGTGAATAATTAACTTTATTAATTTAATTTCATTTCAAAGCCTTGGTGGGCGGTTTTTAACGACAAGTTTAAATGATGCCGCAGGGTCGGATTAAATGAGTCGGCTGAGGCAGAGGTTTGGCCCGCGGATCGCGTTTTGGACAGTTCTGCTCTTAGGGGGATGGCCGTTGATTTGATTCCCAACCACGATTTTAACTTATAACCATCCTACTTGAATGCCACGTGCTCCATCTACCAAACAATTTATATCCCAAATGTGCCACTGGAGTTACGTGGCGAGGCCGATACGCTCACTTCCGGAATGCCTACAGTCTGCAGAGCGTCACACAATGTCGACAAATAGGCTCAGAAGAAGACACTGTAGAACTACTTCTCGAGTGACTGCAACAGGCCTTTCTTTAGTTTAACACGTAGCAGGCTTTCGCGACCAATATCATCCATAATAGAGGGTTTTGGGTTAGATCGCGTGAATATGTAAATGTGTCGTTAAAACCCACCACCACCCGACACAGCCAACTGGCTGTCGCCTGATGAAGCTAGTTGTAATTACTGGTGAAACGTCGTACTCAGTTTGTAAATGTTGTGGCTTGGCTCTCCAAGACACCGGTGATGCTGTACTAGTGACGAATTTGCACGTTCTGTTTACATGACAACCCTTACTAGTTGGCTGTGTCGGGTGGTGGAGGGTTTTAACGACACATTCATATATTCACGCGATCTAAGCCAAAAACCTTTCTTCATTGGCGTCAGTGTTCTTCATTGCAAGTCCCGTGGGTGACTGGCGGCCCTTGATGACAACACCCCTTGCGGGCAGTGTGGCGGCCTTCACACTGATGATGTCTTATCGGCGAAAGTATCCCCAATCTCTGAACATTTATGAAGAACACTGCTCTACGTGGGATGGCGCTCCTTTGAGGTCTATACAGAGAGGGACCGTGATTAAGTGGGCCACGCGCAGGACGGAGCTATGCCGGTTCCTGCGACAGGACACACAGGGATCAGTCGCTAGACCCGAAGCCAGAATTATGGGACACTGTTAGAGCTGACATTGTAGGTCAGCTGTTGACTATGCGACACTTGCTGGATCTTGCAAAAAAAGCTTAGAAACAAGTGTTAGCATCAAAAGCATTGACTATGATGATCTAATGATCTTAACCTATGGGAAGTTGTTTACCAAATCATTGTGGTCCAGCAGTTACAGTCTAATATGCATAGTAGAGACTGAAATCTGAATGTTGTATCTTTGCATGCTAACCACACTTTATGACTCTCATCTATCATACAAATTAACATAAATATTCCATGTTTAGCCTTCCGAGTTCCAGTGTTAAAATCGCGCAGATTTAACAACGCACAAACGTGAACTCATAAACAGCGGGAAGGCCAAACTGGCTCCCATCATGCCGCATGCATGTCAGGTGACGAATACAGCGCATGTGCAATGCTTTCAGCCGTGTTAACGCCACCCCAGATTAATTATACGAGCGGTCCAGGACTGGTTCAGATTCTACTGAAGCCAATGATCGAGCCACATTTTCTCACCCTATAAAACAAAGACACCCCCTCCCCCCCCCATAGAACACGTTTGGGGAAAGTGCTGTTAGCAAACACCTATGAAGGGTGGCACAACACACGAAGGGGTGGGTGGCCAACACCACACTCCCCAGTGGCGATGTTTACACACCGCACTAGGTACTAATTTAAGGCCGAGTCGACCTAGGGAAGGCCCAGGACCGGTTCAGATCATCGTTACCGGTGTTGCCCGTCAGAGGGAATCGAACTCGGGTCGCCGGGTTCGTAGCGCAGTGTGCGAACCGCTACATCACCGCTCCCCCCCTAAATCCTATGCATACTCACACACACACAGTGGGACGTTCTCAATATGAATCCAGTTTACATAACCACTTCGCGCGCTTATTGCTACACACCACATTCCGTACGTCGTAGCACCAGTTCAGATTAATTATCGCCGTTCAAAGCCCCATATGCACGCCGCGATCACGGCCGTGCCCGTTGAGAACAATGGCACACACGCACGCGCACACACGCGCGCACACACGCGAACGTGCACACACAAAACCGTGCACACACACGCACGCAAACACACACGCACGCGCACACACACACGCACGCGCCCATACACACACACACGCACGCGCACACACACGCACACACACACACGCACGCGCCCATACACACACACACGCACGCGCACACACACGCACACGCACACACGCACGCGCCCATACACACACACACGCACGCGCACACACACGCAAGCGCCCATACACACACGCACGCACGCGCGCCCGCAGCTCGCGAACGCGCCAGAGGAGGGTGGCGGGTCGGGGCGGGCGGGCGGGGGGCGGGGCGAGCTTACGAGCGCGCGCACGTCTGGAGACAGCGCCCGCGCGCGCGTGCGCTTAACAGCGCCGCCGTTGCACACCGCGTGAGCGCGCGCGCTCGTGCTCGTGAGCGCGCGCGCGTGTGCGGGTCGCGCGCACACGAGCTCGCGCGCGCGCGCGACCCGCACCCGATACCCCGCGCTGTGTACGGCACGTGTCCTACGCCCAGTCCATATTTACTCAATGATTATCCCGCACCCTGCCTCTCTTGGCCACACTGCGCCCTCCCAGGAATTCCACCGTGGAATTCTTTGATAGCGTTCTTCTTTTTTTTTTTGCGACAGCGCACTTAAGGATTACATACCGTGCCTAAAAGGATTTAATTCGTATATTTGTGATACAATCTTAATTTTAGAACTTTCGTGACTGCAGGAATTATTATTTGTTTCTTTCGGTTAAGTCACGTCTAAAGATAAAATAATAAATTAAATTAAATAATAGAATACGACGTTTCGATTGCAACACAAGCAATCATCATCAGGTATAATGAAATAGCGACATAAAATCTAACCAGAAAACTATAGACAGACATATTAGCAGACAGATATCACCAAGATACATAGCGAGAGCAACACAGGTAACAGAGAGAGGTGATCGTCTCTGTGTGGTGGCCTTAAATAGACAGAGGGGGGGGGCGGAGGCAGAGAGAGGGAGGAGGGTTAGAGAAAAAATTAGCATATCAATGGGTGGTCAACAGACGTGGTGCTGCGAATGCGATGGCACGGCAAGCAAGCCTGAAAATCAGAAGGACACACTAAAATTAAATAACCTAGTAAAATATCGAAATGTAATGTAATACAACACAGAGGGTCGGTCAACACACAATTAACGCATAGCCTGGTTGATTACGTATTTCAAAGATTGCTAAGTTAGAATTTAAGTGTGAACAATCTAAAGAGAGGACACAGGCAGAGAAAACAAGTCGCCAGAGAGAGAGAAAAAAAGATAAGCTTAAAACTTCCCCGTAGAAGTGGTTCAATCTTAATTTTAGAACTTTCGTGACTGCAGGAATTATTATTTGTTTCTTTCGGTTAAGTCACGTCTAAAGATAAAATAATAAATTAAATTAAATAATAGAATACGACGTTTCGATTGCAACACAAGCAATCATCATCAGGTATAATGAAATAGCGACATAAAATCTAACCAGAAAACTATAGACAGACATATTAGCAGACAGATATCACCAAGATACATAGCGAGAGCAACACAGGTAACAGAGAGGGGTGATCGTCTCTGTGTGGTGGCCTTAAAAAGACAGAGGGGGGGGGCGGAGGCAGAGAGAGGGAGGAGGGTTAGAGAAAAAATTAGCATATCAATGGGTGGTCAACAGACGTGGTGCTGCGAATGCGATGGCACGGCAAGCAAGCCTGAAAATCAGGAGAAGGACACACTAAAATTAAATAACCTAGTAAAATATCGAAATGTAATGTAATACAACACAGAGGGTCGGTCAACACACAATTAACGCATAGCCTGGTTGATTACGTATTTCAAAGATTGCTAAGTTAGAATTTAAGTGTGAACAATCTAAAGAGAGGACACAGGCAGAGAAAACAAGTCGCCAGAGAGAGAGAAAAAAAGATAAGCTTAAAACTTCCCCGTAGAAGTGGTTCAATCTTAATTTTAGAACTTTCGTGACTGCAGGAATTATTATTTGTTTCTTTCGGTTAAGTCACGTCTAAAGATAAAATAATAAATTAAATTAAATAATAGAATACGACGTTTCGATTGCAACACAAGCAATCATCATCAGGTATAATGAAATAGCGACATAAAATCTAACCAGAAAACTATAGACAGACATTAGCAGACAGATATCACCAAGATACATAGCGAGAGCAACACAGGTAACAGAGAGGGGTGATCGTCTCTGTGTGGTGGCCTTAAATAGACAGGGGGGGGGGGCGGAGGCAGAGAGAGGGAGGAGGGTTAGAGAAAAAATTAGCATATCAATGGGTGGTCAACAGACGTGGTGCTGCGAATGCGATGGCACGGCAAGCAAGCCTGAAAATCAGGAGAAGGACACACTAAAATTAAATAACCTAGTAAAATATCGAAATGTAATGTAATACAACACAGAGGGTCGGTCAACACACAATTAACGCATAGCCTGGTTGATTACGTATTTCAAAGATTGCTAAGTTAGAATTTAAGTGTGAACAATCTAAAGAGAGGACACAGGCAGAGAAAACAAGTGTGTTGACCGACCCTCTGTGTTGTATTACATTACATTTCGATATTTTACTAGGTTATTTAATTTTAGTGTGTCCTTCTCCTGATTTTCAGGCTTGCTTGCCGTGCCATCGCATTCGCAGCACCACGTCTGTTGACCACCCATTGATATGCTATTTTTTTCTCTAACCCTCCTCCCTCTCTCTGCCTCCGCCCCCCCCCCCTCTGTCTATTTAAGGCCACCACACAGAGACGATCACCCCTCTCTGTTACCTGTGTTGCTCTCGCTATGTATCTTGGTGATATCTGTCTGCTAATATGTCTGTCTATAGTTTTCTGGTTAGATTTTATGTCGCTATTTCATTATACCTGATGATGATTGCTTGTGTTGCAATCGAAACGTCGTATTCTATTATTTAATTTAATTTATTATTTTATCTTTAGACGTGACTTAACCGAAAGAAACAAATAATAATTCCTGCAGTCGCGAAAGTTCTAAAATTAAGATTGAACCACTTCTACGGGGAAGTTTTAAGCTTATCTTTTTTTTTTCTCTCTCTCTGGCGACTTGTTTTCTCTGCCTGTGTCCTCTCTTTAGATTGTTCACACTTAAATTCTAACTTAGCAATCTTTGAAATACGTAATCAACCAGGCTATGCGTTAATTGTGTGTTGACCGACCCTCTGTGTTGTATTACATTACATTTCGATATTTTACTAGGTTATTTAATTTTAGTGTGTCCTTCTCCTGATTTTCAGGCTTGCTTGCCGTGCCATCGCATTCGCAGCACCACGTCTGTTGACCACCCATTGATATGCTAATTTTTTCTCTAACCCTCCTCCCTCTCTCTGCCTCCGCCCCCCCCCTCTGTCTATTTAAGGCCACCACACAGAGACGATCACCCCTCTCTGTTACCTGTGTTGCTCTCGCTATGTATCTTGGTGATATCTGTCTGCTAATATGTCTGTCTATAGTTTTCTGGTTAGATTTTATGTCGCTATTTCATTATACCTGATGATGATTGCTTGTGTTGCAATCGAAACGTCGTATTCTATTATTTAATTTAATTTATTATTTTATCTTTAGACGTGACTTAACCGAAAGAAACAAATAATAATTCCTGCAGTCACGAAAGTTCTAAAATTAAGATTGAACCACTTCTACGGGGAAGTTTTAAGCTTATCTTTTTTTTTTCTCTCTCTCTGGCGACTTGTTTTCTCTGCCTGTGTCCTCTCTTTAGATTGTTCACACTTAAATTCTAACTTAGCAATCTTTGAAATACGTAATCAACCAGGCTATGCGTTAATTGTGTGTTGACCGACCCTCTGTGTTGTATTACATTACATTTCGATATTTTACTAGGTTATTTAATTTTAGTGTGTCCTTCTCCTGATTTTCAGGCTTGCTTGCCGTGCCATCGCATTCGCAGCACCACGTCTGTTGACCACCCATTGATATGCTAATTTTTTCTCTAACCCTCCTCCCTCTCTCTGCCTCCGCCCCCCCCCCCCCTCTGTCTATTTAAGGCCACCACACAGAGACGATCACCCCTCTCTGTTACCTGTGTTGCTCTCGCTATGTATCTTGGTGATATCTGTCTGCTAATATGTCTGTCTATAGTTTTCTGGTTAGATTTTATGTCGCTATTTCATTATACCTGATGATGATTGCTTGTGTTGCAATCGAAACGTCGTATTCTATTATTTAATTTAATTTATTATTTTATCTTTAGACGTGACTTAACCGAAAGAAACAAATAATAATTCCTGCAGTCACGAAAGTTCTAAAATTAAGATTGAACCACTTCTACGGGGAAGTTTTAAGCTTATCTTTTTTTTTCTCTCTCTCTGGCGACTTGTTTTCTCTGCCTGTGTCCTCTCTTTAGATTGTTCACACTTAAATTCTAACTTAGCAATCTTTGAAATACGTAATCAACCAGGCTATGCGTTAATTGTGTGTTGACCGACCCTCTGTGTTGTATTACATTACATTTCGATATTTTACTAGGTTATTTAATTTTAGTGTGTCCTTCTCCTGATTTTCAGGCTTGCTTGCCGTGCCATCGCATTCGCAGCACCACGTCTGTTGACCACCCATTGATATGCTAATTTTTTCTCTAACCCTCCTCCCTCTCTCTGCCTCCGCCCCCCCCCCTCTGTCTATTTAAGGCCACCACACAGAGACGATCACCCCTCTCTGTTACCTGTGTTGCTCTCGCTATGTATCTTGGTGATATCTGTCTGCTAATATGTCTGTCTATAGTTTTCTGGTTAGATTTTATGTCGCTATTTCATTATACCTGATGATGATTGCTTGTGTTGCAATCGAAACGTCGTATTCTATTATTTAATTTAATTTATTATTTTATCTTTAGACGTGACTTAACCGAAAGAAACAAATAATAATTCCTGCAGTCACGAAAGTTCTAAAATTAAGATTGAACCACTTCTACGGGGAAGTTTTAAGCTTATCTTTTTTTTTTCTCTCTGGCGACTTGTTTTCTCTGCCTGTGTCCTCTTTTTAGATTGTTCACACTTAAATTCTAACTTAGCAATCTTTGAAATACGTAATCAACCAGGCTATGCGTTAATTGTGTGTTGACCGACCCTCTGTGTTGTATTACATTACATTTCGATATTTTACTAGGTTATTTAATTTTAGTGTGTCCTTCTCCTGATTTTCAGGCTTGCTTGCCGTGCCATCGCATTCGCAGCACCACGTCTGTTGACCACCCATTGATATGCTAATTTTTTCTCTAACCCTCCTCCCTCTCTCTGCCTCCGCCCCCCCCCTCTGTCTATTTAAGGCCACCACACAGAGACGATCACCCCTCTCTGTTACCTGTGTTGCTCTCGCTATGTATCTTGGTGATATCTGTCTGCTAATATGTCTGTCTATAGTTTTCTGGTTAGATTTTATGTCGCTATTTCATTATACCTGATGATGATTGCTTGTGTTGCAATCGAAACGTCGTATTCTATTATTTAATTTAATTTATTATTTTATCTTTAGACGTGACTTAACCGAAAGAAACAAATAATAATTTGTGATACACTTTTGGTATTACTGCCCTTGTGAAATACGTCCCGCGTATGATTTCAATATCCATTACCTGATAGCTCGCCATCACGTTTCGCTGCATTTATTGTTTCGGGAAAAAAAAAAAATCCTCGACACGAGGGAGGTTGCCGGCGGCTGCCAGGAGGGATCAACGTTGCTGGTACCCCAAAGGAAATAGGACGCATTAGGGTCCGCGTGTGAAGTGGCGGATTTGTGAGAGTAATATTGCGTCGGAATTTCTCTCACCAATCAATCAAATGCCCGCCGCTATTCTCTTTTCTTTTTACCTTACCCCAGAGGAGATCCGTTATCTCTCGCGCAATGCTCTATCCAGCGGTGCCGGCTGACGCTGTGGTTGGATCGAGAGCCTGAGAGAGCTTGAATCGCAGTGGGAAGATTTCCAGTTGAAACAATGGCCGGGCGGGGAGGGGGGGGGTCAACTCACAATGCCTCCAGAAACGCAGATCGTGAGCAGCACCACGCTTACGGAGATGCAATATTGGCCCCGTGATGTGGGTTTTTAGACCTTTCACTGATGGCTCAGGCAGTCAGCCACCCATCACTCCCAACCCCGTCAATGGAGGTGAAATCTGCCCCAATGCTCACCAAAGACTCATTGACTTTGCATGTCCAAATTCTGAGCTCTGAAACAAATATGAACTGTGCACAGATTTTATACCGAAAAGAATAACAACAGTTTGACACGTAGGCTGTCGCGGCCAGTATTATCCACGATAGAGGTTTTTGGGTTAGTTCGCGTAAATATAAATGCGTCGTTAAACCCACCATAACCCGACACGGCCAATTAGTAAAAAAAAGAAAACCTGGATGTGGCTGGACAATGCACGGCTCTTGCAGGTGTGATTGTTATCTTCCTAATTTCCTGGCATGCCAAACTTCCTCTGCATAACGCGACGGTGCCACTTGCAGATATTCAAAGACCATATTGCAGACGACAACACGGTACACTGAGCATTTGTTTGCACCGTATGCTCTTGTGCATGTTGTCTCAGAGTGGACTATTGGATTCTTATTTTACAGAGCGTCCAATATCACATAACCACCGGCTCCTCTTGCCGCACGCGCTGTACTCAAAGTTCAGGTCTCGATATATAACGATGACAAATAGGACCTCTTGAAACGTATAGACTGCTTAAAAATAGCCAAGTCCCAGCGTCTCATCTGTCCGACAAATAACGGGTGTGCAATTATTTACATTGGTAGTCCTGAGTCAGCGGAGGAAATTCCACATTCTTGTGGAGGGGATCAGTACTTCATGAGATGACCGCTTAAAATGGGTCCCATCGAATATTCAATCGACTATATCTTAAATCAATAAGATATCTTAGCCTGATGGCTATGTTCATGAAACCAAAACAACAGGTTTGAATAAGTTTGGAAGTGTATTTAAACTACGCATTTATGCATGCTCGCGCGAAAGTGAACGTGCTTACATCTTGTAATTGTTCAAATAATGACCACATAACCAAATTAAAATAAAGTTGTTTTTCAACTATCGACAGCGCATTAAGAGTATTTACCTCTTCGTAACGGTAGCTGTGGAAGGAGAAATGAAGTTATTATTTTGCATTTTATTAATCTAAGTGCTAATTTGTAGGTGATTTTCCAAGTTGAGATATTGGATGGAGCTGAACACGACCGGACACAACTTCTTGGTTCTTTCGGTAAAGTCACGTAGAAGGGAAGTAATAAAATAATAAAAATAAAACATAATAAAACAATTCTCACGACGTTTCGGCCACAACGCAAGCAGCCGTCCTCTTCGCCTGAGGACGGCTGCTTGCGTTGTGGCCGAAACGTCGTGAGAATTGTTTTATTATGTTTTATTTTTATTATTGTATTACTTCCCTTCTACGTGACTTTACCGAAAGAACCAAGAAGATGAATCCCTGCAGTCACGAAAGCTTTAAATCGAAATTTGACCGGACACAAGTTAACAACTCTTGCGAAATTACATGAACATCAGTTTCACAGCTGACGGTAACACCTGCAGTGAAAGCAATAATGCCCACATGGATGTGTTTTGCTTTCCAACCCAGAGCAAGTTTTTGGCGACCAAGCTAAGTGCCACCGCGTGCCGTTTTATCGCAAGGCAGGAGAGACATTAACAAAAAGCCAAGCCCACACACACACACGCGCGCGCACACAGGGCACACGGACAACTTTACAGTCCAGCAAACATATGGACGGGGTGTCAGATGATAATTTAGGAGCGCTCAAACACAATACAATCAAGATGCGCGCAAGAGCTGCGATTCCGTTATTCGCATACACGCCGCTGGTGATGCTTTAGCTGCAGCTGTTATCGGCTTCGGGCGGATATAAATATTCCCGGACAGACACCGTTGGACAGAGTGCGGCGGTCTCGGTATATATATAACACACTGTGTGTCGCGGGCACAGACAGGAGCCATTCTACTCCAGTTTGCATTTGCCAGTAAAAATAGACAGAGACCTTCTTCGTTACGTTTTTTTTTGTTTGTCTCCTCTCTCTCTCTCTCTGCGTGTTTCTGGTGCCACTCCCCTCTTGCCAGAGCGGAGCGCGGTTACCGAGACTCGGGATACTCGGCCGCTCTCTGTCTATGCTCTGGTGATTGCATTGCACGTTTGCTGCCCCCCCCCTCCCCAACACGGATCGTAAGCCAGCCACCGGAGCGCTTTTGGCAGAGCCAATTCCCTGCGCGACCGAAGAGCCCCCACTATTTCTCGCTTGGGCCTCGTTCCAGCTGTTGCGAAATTTGTGGTCGGCTCAGACACGTGCTTCCCGTATGTGCACATCGTGAATTAAATGGGTGCTACATCAATTACAATTGCGACCGACAGGATACGTGGGGCCCGCCTGATTATATAACGCGGGGGGGGTGGGGGGGTTAACTAATTATGGTTAGAACAGCTTTGGTGAATGGGCGGAATGAATAAAAAAGAAACGTGGAAATGGGCAGCGAGGTAGAGAAGGAATGGCACAGGACTAAGGATCCCAATCAAAAGCGGTTGGCATTGGAAAAGATAATTTACCAATGATTTTTTTTCCTATTATGCAACCAATGGAAAAATATGTTCAAATCTAAATAAAATAGGCTTCCACTGGAGAGCCATTTCAATAGTGTGGTATATTCTCACAATCACATGAAGTCAACGCAAATTAAAAGTGTGTTTCAGCTAACAGGCAATGGCGACGGCGATCATCTCTGGTGGTGGTCCGGAGTCGGCGGTTGAAATTCCACGTTGCATTCACGAGGTTCAGTCGATTAAAGTGGCAATACATGTTTATTATTCTAGAAAGCAGCACTCGTGCTACTGACCCTGACGAAGAAGATGTGCCGACTCAACCCTGTGCTGAGAGTTCTGACTCGGAGCCCTTCTGATTGAGTGAAGCCACCCAGGAATATCTCGAAGGCAGTCACAGAACAGTGTTTGAAACAATCAAAAGTTTGAATATAATATCTCCAGCCAACAATAATTCCTAACAGCTGAAAAAGTGCACTGACAAAGATAAAATACCAATGAGTACACAATGAGATTAACGGCGTTTTAGAAAAAAACAGCATCATGGAAAAATGTCCTCGGGAGACAAGTGGAACAAAGACAAAGATCCCCCGCAGAGCCTTAACAGACTGTTGGGTCAAGTGCTGTTAACGAGTAGCACCGATGAAGGCTGGCACGGTACACGAGGGGGTGGATGGCCAGTACCAAGCCCGGCCGCCTTTGTCTCCCCAGCGGCGATATTTACTCACCACACCAGGTACTTATTTGAGGCTGAGTCGACCGAGAGGAGGTCCTAGACTGGTTCAAATAATCGTCACTGGTGTTCGCCGTGAGCGGGAATCTAACTCTCATTCAGCCAAACGTCTCAGAGAAGCACAAATAATGAGTGTAAGTGCATTGTTTTGCACACAACATTGCCACTAGGGAGACAAAGGCGGCCGGGTGTGGTGCTGGAAATGCACCCCCTCGTGTGCCTTGTCGGCCTTCATAGGTGCTCACTAACTTGCCCCTACAGAATGGTAACATGGGGGATATTTATCTAGTCTTACACATATTATTCATCTAAGATGTCTATCTTGATCCAATTGATGTAAGTAATCAGTATTACAATTTGAGAAATTTTTAATTTTTTAAGTGAAATTCCAACGTGTTAATAGCAAAGCATTTGACCAACAAAATGAAAAGGGACTTTTTTTTTCAGACCCGTTCACTAACTCGGGGGTTGCTGTCAGCATTACGCCCTGCCTCTGTGTAGCGAGGCATTCTTGCAACCTCAAAAAAACTATTCACGTGCATGACGAAACTTAAAAATACTTGCGAGCTTTGCTTGAACCTTGAACTTTGGTGACACCCACAGTGTGTAGAACTCTACGTGGTGATGCCAGGTGCAAGCTTACAGCTATAACATAAGAGGTAATTTCCCATCATTTCGCAAGCATCATTGCGAAGATTTGAAAACAAAACAATCGAAACCTACTCATGTCTTGCCCGTTCGTAATGCTATGGCAACTGCTCTTATGGCTAAGACAGGTTGATTAACCAAGACAAGGAAACCACGAACTTGTATAAGTTGTCAAGGAAATGTAATATGGTAATTCCCCGATTCATGTCTCCCCCTTTTACATTGTCACTTGATTTATTAACACCACTACCTGATTTTGCGTCGCCTCAACCCACTCCCACGTCGCTAACTGCATCGGCCGTCCTTTCTCGTTATGCGTCGCTCCTCAGCCTTCGCCTCGACATCCTACCCTGCATATCGCTTCCATTTACGTCGTTGGGACGCATGCAGGAACGCATCCCCAATGTAAACCGGGGTATTGCTGAAGTTGAATAATACAATCTGCTGATGCCGAAATGGGCTTGAGTCTACGCTCAGATGATTGACCAATTGAGCCGACGAGTTGCGCTCCGCTCAACGCGCTGCGAGCTTCCCCCACGGATGGCTTCAGCGTAACTCCACGTGCTGGGAGCAAAACGTCAAGAACATCATGCCGGGCAACAGGTGGTAGGTTCCAAAACACGCGCCCGAGAGCAATACCACGTGGAACGACGGAGCGAAAAACATACGCAGTGGAATTTGGCTCGTTCAAAATAACAAAAAGATGCAAAGCTTCCAACGCTCAGCACGCGTGGGTTTTTATCCGGATGCTCCGGTTTCTTCCCACATGTAAACACCCGCTAATTGGGCGATAACACCTTAACACATAAAGGACTCATATTCTTAGGTTTTTTCGGTAAAGTCACGTAGGTAAAAACATTAAAATTAATAAAAGTAAAATAAAATAAAAATCACGACGTTTCGGAGGCAACACAAGCTTCCGTCTTCAGGTGGAACCGTCACAGCCACGACAGCCGTATCAAGTAAATGAGAGATTGCAGGAGCTACCACTCCGTTTATATAATGGTTGGAGAGGGGGAAGGGCCAAGTACAGCACACTTTTTATTCATATGGTAATCTAGAACATAAAGGACTGCAGAGCTTGGACAATTGCCGGTTCTGGCTCACCGCTTGGCCGCCTTACTGCTCGTTCGCGGTTGCTCGCTCCTCTGCGTCTTTCTCGCTCTCATCTATGAGAGGGAAAGTTTGCTGTGCGGCATGTTACGAGTTCAAATTATTATTATGATTATTACGAGGATAAAATAAGCGAGTTAGCAACACTGATTCAGAGGTGGAACATGCACATTTCCATTGCGGGGGACAATTTCTCCATCAGGAACTAATGATGATGTCCCACAAAGTAGTAATCAAATTAAAATGATGGGCTTTTAGTCAATCACTATCCAGGATGTTTTACCTCTCAAGATTTTAACCGCGAGTCAAACACTCGAAAACCATAGCGCCGGTCAACATAACTTTCATCCAATTCGCTTATAGCAATAATTATATTGCGTCCAAACGTTAAGATTCGCCTGACGAAATAATCTACCGATTGCAGCGAGACATTTTAAATGATTGTGCGAAAACCGGCCACGTCCTCTTGAAAACACGACAGAAGGTAGCTCAATGACGAGCAGAGCATTAAATCGACATCCGACATTCCGCCGGGGCGAACTAGACCTTGTGCAGAGCGAGAGAGAGAGACAGAGGAAAGACAGATGGAGGAGGCCGTTGCTATCTGACGAGCTCACTAACCAGCAATTCATCCTGCCATGGGCTGCCAGAAGCCCGGGCGAAGTGGAACTCACAGGCAGCAGCTCACCAGCAGCTGATCTGCAGGACAGAGGGGAGGGGAGGGCAGAGAGGGAATGGTGAGAAGGGTGTGGGGGGGGTGTAAGGGGGGGGGGGGTCGCTGCGGTGGACACAGAAAAATGCCCCCCCCACCCACCAACCCATGCATCCCCATAACCACGTCAGCGATGTAGGCGCACGTACGTTGAACTTCTTTCGCGCAGTACGTAGCCAAACGCGCTAATCGGAGGTGCCCGGCAGTGGGCACCGGCGCGACCACGAGGAAAGACGGGTGGCTTGACTCGCGTGTGTTTGGCGAGGCTGGTGGCGTGTGCACGTGGTGGTGGTGGTGGTGGTGGGGGGGTGTCATTATGCTCACGGGGTACGTCACCGCCTGCAGGATCATTCGCCCGTGTACATTTGGTTATTGAGGTTTGTCGCGTGAAGATTTGCAACAGTGTGATCTCGCGCGCCCACACACATTTCGTGCACGTGATATGAACGTGTTCGATAGAACGCGTTCAGGGCAGAGGTCGCAACCGGGTACCCGATACCCGTACCCTACCCGATACCCGGCTACCCGTACCCAGCCGGGTACCCGTACCCAGCCGGGTACGGGTAGCCGTTTGCTACCCTGGTGCGGCCGGGTACGGGTACGGGTAAGGAATCAAAACCCGTTTGCGACCTCTGGTTCAGGGTGCTTGGCGAGCGATACATTTCCACGCGAGAAGCCACTTCCTTGAGACGTCATTCCAGGGCCAGGTGACTTCCGAGAAAGAGCCCCATAACTCAGTGGGACTTACCTGGCTAAATAAAAAAAAATAGTTTCGTTTCGTTTACATGTTGGTAGTACTGTACAGATGCTACCCAAAATAGAAGAAATGCACGTTTAGCCTGATAGACGATATGTGAAGTTGTTGTTAGCGAGCGCCTATTAAAGTGATCGCATCATCATTTAGCGACACTTGTAGTGAGCACGCAGACGGCGTGATCGTCGAGAGGGTTGAAGCCGAGCATGTGTACGCTTTTTCAAAGCATCACTTTTGTTTTAACAAACTCCTTCTCTGGAGGAAGACCATTCGAAGTGCTATTTCCGAGGTGCGGACAACATGTTAAACTTTGAATGCTTTAAACATTGTTTCGTAACACAGATCAACGGCAAATGGCATGAATAACGTTGAACAAGGTCAGCGCTGCGAACAAGAAGTGCAGCCTCTACACCCCGACAGCTGCCTCCACGTCTCCCCACACTACCGATTTGATTTCCACACACCAAACCAGGTATTCGTTTAAGGCCGAGTCGGCCTAGGGTATGCCCTACACACATGCATGCATATACGTAACTCACAACACGCCGGTAGTCCCCCGCACCTCCAATTTCAACCGCAAATTCCGATGTGCACGGTCGGCTACGTACGATGCGGACGAAATTCAGCGCACGTGTGTCTATCGTGAAGATTCAATGGCCACGGCACGTGGGTTTGGAACCTCGTGCCCGATCCAAAATGTTCTTAACGCACCTCTATACATAGAACGAGCTGACCAGCACAGCGCCACGAGCGATCTTTCAGTGTTTCAACAAATTCTTTCCAGTTGCATTGCGAAGGCCTGAACCAGTCGTGAGCGCGCGTGGCGGGGAGGGCAGCTGTGGCATTGTAAATCACTTGTCTCTACCATTCCGAACAAACACGAGTTGGATGTCAATGGGAATGAATACTCTGGAGAAATTGCTCGTGAAAGGCTTCCATGTCATTAATTTCTAATGTAACAAGTTTCTTTTTTTGGTCGTGTCGTGTAAAGTAAAGAAGAAGAAAATAAATCCAGTTGTGCGGCACCGACTGCTGTAGAGAGTGGTCAAGGGTTGTCTTAATACCTTTCACCGTCCCTCCCCGGCCACTACTTTGTTGAAAAGTCAAGTATTGTGGGGAAGGGGCATTTACCGCTGCCATAGAAATGTGGAATTTCCATCACTGACTCAGGGCTGCCAAAAGAAAATAAGCACAGCCCCAGAAAATTTGGCTTTTTTTTCCACTTAATGTAAAAATAATATGTATACCCTCTAATTGTTCACATTTTCACACATCAAGTACAAAGACAACGATCCCCCGTGTAGCCTCAACATAGTGTTGGGGCAAGCGCTATTAGCAAGCAGCACCTATGAAGGCCATGACCAACTTTGTTTACACATCACGCCAGGAAATCGATTGAGACCGAGTCGGCCGAGGGGAGTTCCAGGACCGGTTCAGATAATCGTCACCGGTGTTGGCTGTGAGCGCAGTGGACTTATCCACTTCACCACGGCTCCAAAGACACAGTACCCATTCAACGGCTGAGTCGACCTAGAGGATGCCCGCAACAGGTTCATATGCCACGAAGCACTGATATTATTCGTGGCTTGGAACAAGAACCCACGGTCAGCCGGATTGCAACTCAGCGTGGGCATGAACTCGGTGCGAAAAGGACAAAGACCAGCACGTGCAGCCCACACAAGCTGCAAGTGTTGCTTGTGTGTGTGTACGTGCACGCAGGGACATCTATTCTCAATACTTTGAAAGCTCAACAGGCAAAAAAAAATCTGTATTCGGTTGCGACGATATCGAAAGAAGATTTAGACTCGAGCTCAGACTGCCCTGACAGTACATTCGGAAGCTACCGCGCATTACTGAATGCAGGTTGGCTTGCCAAAGCGCCAACTGCAAGCTAAGCGCCAGCAGTTCAGGCTGAAGCAGGTGTCCGATGGCAGAATAACTGGATGGACCTCTTAACCCTGCACAGCAACCATGCTCATTTATGTGAATACATAATACACTTGGCTGTGGTAGCAGATGTCACACATTCGAGAATGTATGACTAACATCAATTACATGCGAAACCACATTTCAGGCCCTGGGAATTTGTTTGCTTTTGGCTAAGAGCCTACACTTACTGTGTTTCTTTTTGATGTTTTTTTTTACTCAATGTTTTAACGGTTCAGTATTACACATTGCAATACATGTTTATTTTTTTATTTTCAATGTTACGTGCTATAGCAGCGTCATGCCATGTGACGGTGACTTCATTTGGCAATCACGTAGGGCAACGAAATCAGCCCGTGTTAGACAACAGTCCGCAGAAGCAGCTATCACAGAATAACTTCGGAAATCTCTTCAAGTGACCTCGTATCTACACTTGAGGGCAGTGCTGTCGAACAAGCTGACAGAAAAGGTTCGTTGCGTGAAGGTAACAATTTATATTTGTAAAAATCAGAGCCGGATTTTCCGCCAAATAAAGCTTGAAGCCAAATTTAACGCGATGTTTTTTTTTCGTGTGTGCGTTCCGTCGTTTGGTGACCAACTCTGGGAACATCGACTCGCTTCAATTGGTGCCATCACAGGCCCCTGTGCGAATGCAAACACAGCCTCTCAGCAGTCAGCTCACTGCTGCTCTGAACCACTGAGCCACTGAACCACCTGAGTATTCCACGTTTAATGTTTCACTTCCTCGCAACAAAGGGTTTTTATTTGCGGGGTTAGATCGCGTGAACATCAATGTGTTGTGAACCCACCACCACCCGACACAGCCAATCGGTAAGGTTTGTCACGTAAACTAAACGTGCTGATTGGTGACTACTTCAGCAACGCGGGTGTGTTGGAAGGTAAACCCACAACATTATATTTATGCGATCTAAGCTTAAAAAAAACTTTATTCCGAATAATATCGGTCTTGAATGCCTACTACGTGTTAAACGTTTAAATTACTATTCAGAGAGAAGTTGTTTCTATCCTGTGTTTAGGATAAAACGGTGACCCTTTAAAATAAAAAAGTAAGGCACCATTTTCTTGGTTTTTTCGGTAAAGTCACGTAGAAGGGAAGTAATAAAATAATAAAAATAAAACATAATAAAATGAAACAGAGAATTGTTTCATTTTATTATGTTTTATTTTTATTATTTTATTACTTCCCTTCTACGTGACTTTACCGAAAAAACCAAGAAGATGAATCCCTGCAGTCACGAAAGCTTTAAATCGAAATTTAAGGCACCATTGATATTCAATATTTCTCAGGCAAGTAAGCCCTGGATGCATGTACAGTAGTTGAATAAGAAAGTGCACAAAGTATTTAAAATGCGCATGTGGGTAACTTTTAAACCATACCAGTCAAAATTGTTGCTTTATGTTCGGACATCGTGATGTATTCCCGCACGTTCCTCAAAAGATGCGGCGATTCAAAGGTAATGCCGAACACAGTTATGAAAACATTAACACCCCATCCCCTCTGGTCTGCGCAAATGATTGACTCACAAGTGACGACACCACATTTATCAAATTATTAAAAATGTAAGAACGAAACACAATTCTGGCTGTCGCCTGATGAGGCCGGTTGCAATTACCGGCGAAACGTCGTACTCGAATTGTAAATGTCGTGGGTTTACTCTCCGACACGTTTACGTGACAAACCTCATTAATTGGCTGTGGCGAGTGGTGGCGGATTTAACAACACATTTACATTTATGCCATTTAAGCCCCAAAAAAACCTCTCATTATGGATATCGCTCGCGAAAGCCTGCTACGTGTCAAACTGCAGACTGCAACCTTTCGTATAGACGTGTCAAGCAGAGCTGGCGTTAAGACAAGAGGGCTTTGGCCAGGACAAGTCATGACCGATTGGTCAAGAATAAGAACAGAGTGGCATCCAAGGAATGGAACGTGTCTGACATCAGATCCCTCAAGGAGATGGAGCAACGAAATTAACCAATGCGCATGCGACAGATGGGTCATTGCACAAGCGGAATCGCAGGAGATGGTGGCGACTTGGGGAGGCATTTATCCAGCAGTGGATTGACCACGGCGGATCATAATGACGATGATCTGATAAAAAGTGCCTTGAAAGGTGTCTTAGAGCATGCAATGGTCTACGTTTGCCGCTCTGGCTGGCGCTGTGGTAAAATCACGAGGCTCGCAATCGGAAGTGTGCGAGTTCAAATGCTGGTCAGGGGTTGGCTCATCCGAGGTCGATAAAGTAGGTACTACATTGTGGGAAGGTTGTCGTGGCCATCCCATGAAGATGAGGAACTGTCACTGCCGGTTTATGGCCGCCCCACAACTCATTTGACCAGAGACCCCACACTTTGACCTTTTTTTTTTTGCTGAGCAAGGTTCATCACCGGCGGAGAGTTCACTGCCGAGATTCGCAAGTCCAACGCATTCTGTGCTGTGTGTCGCGTTTACAGACACGTGGGGTGGGAAGATTCCAAAATAAATATTTGTCAAGATCTTTATCAATGTACGGTACTTGCCACGTTAATATCGAACGTAGCATGGCCTTATCTAATTGTATAAATTGTAATAGCGGAGTCAGATCCTTCTGTTATTAATGATCTACATAATCTAATTTACCAGCGATATAAATAAGCATCGTGGGATTCATTTAATAATGACAATACAGTAATGGAAACGTATATGCTACTTGATATAGCGCATTATTGGCTACAAATAAACAATTAACTTTCCATCTTGCTTTGTCTACAAGTTTGCAGCTATGTAGTTCAGAAAACATTGCATTTCCTTTTATGCATACGTGTTTGTTGGAAGTATAAATGTTGAAATCGCACGTTGGAACTTCCTGCCAATATTTAGAAGAAGAAAAAACTCCACACAGCTGCTATTTTTCACGTAAAATTAGCGGAAAAGTGGTTTCCGATAACAACTTTTACCACAACCGCATCTGTTTTTTAACAGACTTGTTCTCAATGAGCAATCTGTTCAGGACAAAGAGCACCCATCCACAGCTTTTCAAGCAAAACATAGATGATCTTATTTCTACCCACTGCCAAGCTATAACAGCACCCACGCGAAGACTTGCGCGTGGGATTGCCATAATCACAGTCATATTCACCACCGTACGTTTACTTTTTAAAGTAATCCACTCACCCATTAATTCAATGGGAAAAAGAGATCGCCAGTGTACGTCACGTAACCCGAGAAATATGGTGGTGTGATGGCTAAGGCAAGCTAATGATATTCCAGTGGAGTGCCAGTAATGCTGAAAATCTCCACTTATGAAATGTGATATTGTGCTCCCTTCCCACATACAATCAGGTGTGGTCGGCTGCATTGTTTAAGCCCATTCACTGATGAACATACAAAATGAGAATATTATTTTACGAGTGTATTTGTAGTTATTTCAAGGAGGCACAGCCGTGGAGAATTATCAAGCAATTGAAAAGGAAATAAGAAGAAAAAAAAAAGCGAAATGCGCCCACCGCCGAAGACGGCATGGCACATTGTCTGGAAAAATGCACCCCACAAGATGTTGGTGAAAAATCTTGTGACGGTTCAGCACACGTCGTTTTAATTGGTTGCGTCACATCTACCGTCTCCTCTGATGGGCAAACACCAACTGGTGGTGACTAAAGGTCACACATTGCTCGTGTCACGACCAAATTAATCCCTCGTGCACAATACATCACCTTTCCTAAAACTATTGCTGTTTGCAAAATATGTTTTTTTTTTCTCTCCCAAAGCTCCGGCAAAACTTCTGCAATTTAGCTCGTCTGCTAAATGTTAGTACCGTGAAATGAGAATGGATTCGCACTGCTTAGCAAACTCAATAAAACGTGTTGTAAAGTCTTAGCATGCTGTATGGTCATAGCCTTTGCCTAACCCATGGCAGTACACATACACTTAAGTTGAATGCCAAGAATCAAAAATATACCTCGCTATGTGCTATAGCTACAGACGTCGTCTTGCCAAACAACTCAGGGTCTCCTTATCCCAGGCAAGTGTGTGGTGGCACTTATCTCCATAGGCAGGCCTGAGGCCAGTAGTGGGAATTCAACAGTGCAACGCCCAGGTGGTCAGTCTCTCAACAGCAAAGAGTACATTCACTTTCTACAAAGTGATTACACACTTAATCAACCGTCGAAGGTTGATAGGATAAGTTGAGTCAAGGGTTTAAACACCGGGCGTGTAACGGTGCATCGATTCGTCAAGCTAAATAAATGATTATGCTCACTGCACGTGCTCCGACATTGGCGAACGTAAGCATCGATTATCTTAACTTTGTATATATTGTATTTATCAGCGGCAAGAGATGCTACATTCACCACAATGTAAAATACAGTCAATTCATGGAAGTGCATCACATTGCGGTGGGAGGGAATCAGTCCAGCGCACGCTCACTCACTCACCGTAATGCCACTTGGCCAAATTCATTGCCTTGTGTCTATTTAACATTATTACAATTATTTACGCAGGTCAATGCTCGTCCGCAGGGTTCGCTATCGCTGCGCGCAAATATCTTTTCTCATCTTGGCGATCCTTTTACCGATCCATCGTCCATTCACCCCGCTGAGCGCACAGACTGCCCATGGCCCTTGTCTCTTCCATTCCCTCGTCTCTGTCTTCCCCTTCGCTCCTTCCTCTCCCTCCTCTGTGAAGTGATTTTCTTACCTTTCCTACAATTTGCACTCCGATCGTTTTTTGTTGTTAAATTCATTTTTTTTTGTTGGGATGTTTCTGACCCGCCCCCTTTACTTGACATCTGTCAAAAATTTGCTTCATGGCTCATCGTATTTCTGCAGGATAAGTAATACAATAATTTTTATTTTATAAAGCGCCTTTCATATTGAAGTATCTCAAAGTGCTGTCCGTAAAAATAAAACTACACTCACGAGTATAGATACAATCTAAGAGAAATAGAAAGCCGATAATAAGAATATCAATGACCACTCGTGAAATTCCCCCCCCCCCCCCCCAATCAAGTACTATGATAAAAGTGATTAATCGTAATAATTGCAAAGTATTCCAATCAGACAACCGAATAGTTGTTTTTATCTGAAGTTACAGGAAAAGCCCGCAAGTACAAAGTGGTGAGTTTTAACACGTGATTTCAAAAGTGACACAGACTCAGAAATCCCCAATCGCGGAGCCTGGATGCAGAAGCCTCCGTCCCACCGTGGAACGCAACGATTCTGATTCGATTATCCTGTTTTCATCGCATACTACTCGGGGACACCCAACAGCTTCCTCACTTTATCCCGGTCGCCTTGATATTGCGTTTTCTGGTTCTGTTGGTTCACCCCCACCCCCACCCCTCCCCGTATAAGTTGGTGTCGCTGTGGTTGCTGAAAACACAAATACAAAGTCAAGAGGGCAACGGCATAAGGGGGCACTTGAGAGTTAAAGGGCAGACGCTCCTTGCCCAGCGAGAGAAAAAAAAAGAAAAACACCCTCTCTCTCTCTACATAACCCTGGGGCTCACATTCGCATGCACGAGCTCGTGTTATTCGTCCAGGGATTAACCCACACTCCATCCTGGGCTCAGACAAATGTGTTGGCTATGGGATTTCCAGGGTGCCAGGTGCAGTTGATAAATCTATTCATTGTTCTTTATGTATCCAGGTGAGGGCCCTATCGTTGAGATACGTAATCATTTTTTTTTGGACGGGAGAACAGAATGATATTTTAAACAAAAAATTAAGGCAGCCGATGTTATTTATATATTTATCCAGCTTTCATGTAGTTTGGCTGCGGGTGAGTTTCTTTCATCTCGTAAGTTTTGGGGTGTCACGGCGGAATTCCATAGCCTACTCCTGTGAGTTCTGTCACCGGGGATGTGATTTAAAAGTCTTACTTTTGCAGGAGACTGCACACAAAAATGACTGAACCGTCTATATGCTGGGTGCTTGAGGGTTTTCTGTTGCCCTGCCTAGGTCGTGCCGTGTGTACCCCCATACCCTTGATCTTGATATTGTTTCCCTGTGGAGTTCTCACCCCTTTATCAATGCAAAAATGTGGTTGTAAGATTTAATTTACGTATTGAGCTTCCATATTCATTAAGTATGGTATATATATATAGCATATATGAATTAAAAGTCAACTCTGAGCAAAGTGGGCATGCATTTTCTCAGTTGGCTTGCCACGATAACAATCGGGTCATCTTCTGGTGAAACTGGCCACCGCCATAGAAATGTGGAATTAACAATACTCGATTGATCGTGGAGACCCTTTTCTGCTTTGTCTTGACCGACCCCAACAAGATTAAGTACAACATAAGATCACTCCTTCTTCACCTCATACTTTTGTACGTATATAATTCTTCACGTGAAAACATTTAAGCGGCTACTTCCCAATAAGCAATTAGCGCTGGCAATTTAATTTCCTACGAGGCACAAACACAACACTCATTAGCTGCCATTTGGTATCAAATTTATAGCAGCGGGGCCTTCATATGGAGCATATCAAGCTACAGAAAGAAAAAAAAAACACGTAATTGTGGCCAACAGTAATTAGCATTCCCCTGTGGGAAAAAAAACTAAAAAGGAAAAGTGGTCACAAGCCAAATATTTTCATGGCCAATGAGTGTCATGATATATATAGATACACACAGTGCCATCTAATGGGTATGCGCCCACAGAGGGCAGGCAGCAAGAAAAAGACCTAAAACCAGACGATGTGATACTGTCACAGAAAGACCTTGTGCGGTGGGATGTCATCTGCGCAACATCTGGGTGATTTAGCAGAAAGACAAAAAGCAGTGGCAGAGTGTGATAAGCGGTCATCGTGCCGACAGTTTTGGCAGTGTTGGCATGTTGACCACTTAACCGTGACTTAATGAACCGGCGGTTGTCCAACGGAGGGACTGGCATCTGCTAAGAAAATGTGCAATTGCGTCACCAGTTCATGGCCACCGATGGACGGAGCTTTAATGGAACGACTATCAAGGAACGCTGGGAATACGAGAGCCTGCCCGTTCGATGCGTGTTGCACGGGGCTGTTTGTCCCAACAACCTTCGCTCTTGTTTCAGCCCATTCCCCGATGAATGTGCAAAATGAGAATAATATTTTACGAGTTTATTCGTATTTATTTCGAAGAGGCACAGCCGTGGAGAATTATCCAGCAATTTGAAAATAATCAAAACATTACAAATGTGCCAACCGCTGAAGACAGCTGGAAAAATAGACCCCACAGGATGTTGGGTTAATGCTTGCAAAAAAATTGATAACACTGTACGATTTTCTCCAAAGTATACATGACAAAGGCACAATAGGGGTTCGATTGGTGAAACATTGTAACCGTATCGCACGTTTTATTTGGTTGCGTCACATCTGCCGTCTCCTCTGATGGGCAAAAAACCAACTGGTGGTGACTAAAGGTCACACATTGCTCGTGTCACGGCCAAATTAATCCCTCGTGCACAATACGTCACCTTTCCTAAAAGTGTTGCTGTTTGCAAAACATTTTTTTTCCCAAAGCCACGGCTCCGACCGGACGCATGGGTAGCGCACTTTGCATTAGTGAAATTTACTTCCGTTTTATTGGTAGGAAGCTAATAGCAATTACCTTTACACTTCACGGCAGCGATAAAAATGTACAGAATGGGGAGGGGAGGGGGCAGGGCATTCTCATAATCTGGTAATAAAACAAGCTGGGCCGCTCAAACGACTGGAATTGGTTTCGCGCATGCTGTTGTGCAGTCTCTACCGTTGGACTAAGCTGTTGCGTGAATGTTTGCACCCGAACTCGACTATTCATATATTATCAGCCAATCATCCCTGGGGGTCAGGGGGGGGGGGTGTAAAGTCAACAGTGGTCACCCAATAGAAAGATTGGCGTCTCCAAAATCTATCCCCACCACCATCACGGCACGGTGCAGTCGGCCGTCACGAGGGACTCGTGGGTTCGCCAGATCTGTGGTGACACTGGCCTAGCGCTATTAGGAAGCCTCCTTCTACAAGGCCGTGAAACCTGAACACTGTGCTTGGTACATTGTGCCGTTCATGGCCCACGTGTTTCCGATGGTGGTGGTGGTGATGGTGATAATGAGATCAATGTGGAATTTCCACCACTGGTCTCGCGGTGCCCTTGTAGATGAGCAGTGCATCACTTTTAAGGCCGCTTCATCACAGAATTCTGGGTTCCTGAAATGTATTCCGACTCCCTGGACCTTGAACTGAAGATGCCTTTTTACGTAGTTCAAAGAGAAATGTCGCATCTCATTGACGCTCGATTTGATCGTGAACATTGTTCTTCCACTTCCCAGTGAGCTGAGCCACTCATAATAATAAATTGGTGCGTCAACCGCTTGTACTCGTGCCAACTTAACTTATTTGGCCATGTCAGGTGGTGGATGGTTTTAGCGACGCAAATCTGGTGAGGTGATTACGGCGACTAAAACCCACGCGTTAGAATTACGACCGTGTAGGCTTCCGCAGTTGAGCTGCGGAGAAAATTGGCAAACTAAAGCTTAAGTCGTGGGCCTTATGCCGAGGGGGTAACGCCTATTAGCCAACACAAGGAAAGCGAGGCATCATGAGTTGTAAATGGAAGAGGTAGTCGTTGGAAAAATGCAATCAATGCCGAGCGTGACTGTAATTGGAAATTGAATATACCCGATAGATGGGAGACTATGCTGAGGGTCTCGACCAATTTCGCTGTCCGACGTTTCACTCCAGGTGCTGGATGCTTCTTCAGGAACTAATTTCAGAGGCGTCAGCCGGGAGAGCTGTCCATAACTGTTGTTTAAGATTCAGAATATGCATTTCGACTGGAGGAATCAGTATAGAGAGACTCTTTAGCATTGTTTTTACTTTGAAATCATTTATATTTATACTTGTTACCTGTTACAGATATTCTTATAATAATCAGTATGGTTTATATCGTGTGTGGAATTTTCACAGCGAGTCCTGACCAGAAGTTAGATGGAAAAGAAACGCATGATCAAAGGTGATCACAGGATTCCCCGCTCAAATGAGAATGGGCGGGGTGGGGAGGTGCTCATGTCATGTTCACAACCACAGCAGGTGGTGGAAATTCCACATTCACATGGTGAGTCCGTAGGACAACGAACGCATACAAATAGATACAAAACGTATTACCTTATGTATATAAAAATTATAAAAAATATATACACGTTTAGTTTCTTTTATTTATATTCCAGTTCACAGTCTGACATGAGCTTTGATTTACGTAGTAAATAAATTGGGCCAAAATATATATTTTGAAAAATGAACAACTCACTGGGGGGGGGGGGGGGGGGGAAGTGCATCATTTATACACGCGCGGTTCTTTTGTGTAACGTTGACAAACTGCGCGAACCAAGCCGATGATCGCTGCAGTTGCAGGGCGGCTGTGATGGAATGCCAAAGAAGTACGGGATAAAACACACAGATGAGTAGTACACAGAGAAATGACGTCTGCGTACACCGACAAGGAGAGAAGAAGGAGAGAACCAGAGGATGGAGAAGCACCATTTGCATGCCGGGGAGCTTCTTCAGGGACCGAATTCACGGGTGCAAATCAGAAAGTACAACGGAGGGCTGATGCGGCTTATACGGCGCGACCGCTGAATCCTACACGGTGGCCACAAGAGATGATCGCTACTCGACACTTGCTTGAGGATGGAGGCAAATAGAGTTCAAATAAAAAAATAGGCAGAGGGTAAAGGTGCAGCCTTGCAATTACTTTCTTACGCGGGTGCCACGGTGGCGAGATGTTAACTACCTCGCCTGGTGTACAGGAGGTCGTGGGTTCGATCCTGACCCTGACGCTTGCTGTGTACTTGGAGTTTGCATGCTCAATCCGTGGTCACCGCGTGGATTTTTCTCAGGGTCCTCTGGTTTTTCTCTCCACTCTGAGAATCAATGTGTGTTTAGAGAATGTGGCTGCGATACATTTCCACGTGATTAGCCACTTCGTTAAACTATTATTTATTTCGTGGCCAGGTCGCTTCTGAAAAAGAGCTACATAGCTCAGTGGGCCTGACCTGGTAAAAATAAAAATACTCTCCGGTTCTTTCGGTAAAGTCACGTAGATAGAAAAATAATGAAAGAAAACACGACGTTTCGGTCGCAACACAAGCGGCCGATGCAGTCACGAAAGCTCCGAATCAAGATTAAAATAAAAATAGTTTAGTTTGTTTTTGTATAGTTTAAATTTGCTCACTGCCAGCGGAAGGCCCTCTGTTAGAGAGAGCTCTAAAGAGTCCCCTCCAAATGGTACGGTGGCCGACTTTTGCACGCCGGACAGTTTTCTTCGAAGAGGTGGGAAGAGCCCAACTTGACCCCACCACAATCGACCTGCCGATCGACTGCGCTAAACTCATTTATACAGCTGGGTGGATGGCGGTTCGACTCCTTCAACTGCCGCGTGCAAGTCCAGAGTGAGCTAACCGTTACACCACGGTGGCTACCCTGAAGTTCACTGTTGTTTTAAAGCTAAAATAATACTTTTTTACATGAAACTGCACTGAAATCTAAGTAAAACTGAACGTGAAATTTTACAATTTATAAACAACTTTACACAAACTGCCATGCGATTGAATCTGTTTGTGTCATATTGCTCAAAGATGCCACGCAACCCGCTGGGAACCTGTGTATCTGTCTGTATGTTGAATTTCTTTCACACCGTACATAGCCAACTGTGCTAATCGGAGGTGCGGTGGAAGAACAAACTACACACAGAAAGCGGTTCTAACGAAATTAATGTTTTATCTCAACTTAAAAGTGCATCGCTCCAGTGGCTTGCTAATATCGGAAGGAAGAGCGTTCCAGACGGCCACAGAAGCGCATCTGAAAGCGCGCCATGCGGTGACCGTCTTTGTTCGATGGCCGAGCCAAAAGCCGCCGCTGTGTGGATGACCGGAGTTGGCGTGGTGTATCATGCTCCTCGACGAGATGAGCGAGGTGTCGTGGTTCATTTGTGGCAAGCACCTTGTGTGTGCCTGCCATGAGTTGTTCATGGGGAGGGGGGGTTGGCAGTTTGGTGGTGGGGTGGGGGGGGCGGGGAGGTGCCTCTGGCTGCACGTTTCATGAAGCAGGGTTGAAACAAAATGACGACGGGCTTTGGAGAATGGAACAAGCGGTGCATGGGCCGATTAATGAAACGTGACCGGAACTAAGGGGCCGTCCATAAATGACGTCACCCGATTTTGGACGATTTTTGACCCCCCCCCCTTCTTCGTCACACGGCGTTACTAAAAGTCAGACCCCTCCTCAAATATGACGTCACAAAGCTCTGCCCCCCCTCCCAAAAAAATAGAACATGCTTAATGTGGTGCTGCACTCTGATGTTGTAGGAGAAAACATTTGTGAAAAAGTCGATTGAATTATGTAGAACGTGTTGTCTACATTTATTTAAAGTTGCGCATTTTTACGTGACGTCACATTTCTAAACCCCCCCTCCCCTCGTCACACATCGTCACAAATGACCAGAGGTGCGGACTCGAGTCATGTGACTTGGACTCGAGTCAGACTCGAGTCATGAATTTGATGACTTGCGACTCGACTTGGACTTGCATAACAATGACTTTGTCCCACCTCTGCAAATGACTGACCCCCCCCCCCAGGTGTGTGACGTCATTTATGGACGGCCCCTAATGGAAACACTGGCACGTTTTTACCACGAAATCAAGCACAAGATGTGGAACACAGACCGCACATCGGAGTGAGCACACGGTCGTCACGGCGCCTGCTTGGGGAAATCTACCCCCTATCCAACCCCCCGCACAAGATTTTGTCTCTTTCTAGAGGGGGCTACTCGCAGGGTTTCGTTATTCACTCGATGGCTTCCGGAACGCTGCGAGGCTGCGATTACCTGACTTAGGGCACTATACTACGAGAGTACGACATACTTATACACCTACCCATAATAATCCTACAACAACAAAAACATGATGATTATTATTATTTTGTTGCAGCTGCAAATTACTGTTGGCAGTGTTGCACAGCCACGATTGAGAGCGACAAAAAAAACTCAGCACAATTGTCAACGCCACTGTGGACTTCAGAGAAATAAATATATCTAATTTGTGACATTTCCGGCAACAGATCTGTACTACACCTGCTCTAAAGGACCACCGCCCATGACAATGTGATATCATTGTACTTATAATCCGACGAGCAGGTTAATATGAAAGCAAAAAAAAAATACCAAATCGGGTTGGATGTATGTGGCCAAAATGATTCCTGGAACTGTTCCTCCAGTCTTGCATGGTCAGCTTTGGGAGGGTTCCTTGCGAAAAATAATCAGTCGTCTCCAATTGCAATTGAGTACATTGTCGCATAACGTCGTCTGGTGTTTGGCATTTTCAAAGCAATGTAGTGTGATTACTGGGTTACTTTTAACACATTCCTGCGGAGGGAGCTAGTAGGAACGTTGGGTTGCTCGGTCAATGGCCAGGGTCAACGGCGGCGTGGTGTATTCCGCAAATATCCCCGACTGTCAGGGCGGGCACAAGCCGACGTGAGTAGGTTAAATGTTGAGTATAGCCCCACCCTCCCCACCCAGCCCCTCCCCACCCAGTCCCACCACCACCCTCCCCTCCCCACCCAGCCCCACCCTCCCCACCCAGCCCCTCCACACCCTCCCCTCCCCACCATGCCCCTCCCTCCCCACCCAGCACCTCCCTCCACGACGGACGGACAGAATAATCCCCTGTGGGCTGGTGTAACCAGGAGGTTCCTATCAGTATTCTTTTATTGAAATTAGGGTGATTTTACCTAACAAAAAATAGCAACTCTGTGCTGTGCTCATAACTTGGTGTGCGCACATCAGCTGCTTCTGCTGCTGTTGTTCACATTGACTTAAGATGCTGACATGATCACTTTCCCATTTTTATTGTTTTGTGGAATAAATGTAAAATTACACAAATCAAATACATTAGGGGGGCGGGGAGGGTGGGGTGGAAGGTAATAAATGTGCACGTGCCGAGTACGAGAAATCTGATTTACATGGTGACAACAGAGGACTGTGGGATTAATGGTTACCCGCCTTTCGTAATCTGATTACAGTAATGCATTACTTTAGGATTTTGGCTAGCCATCGAACAAAGATGGTCGGCCACTGCATCGCACGAATTCAGATGCGCTTCTGTGGCCGTCTGGAACGCTCTTCCTTCCGATATTAGGAAGCCACTGGAGGTATGCACTTTTAAATCGAGATTTAAAACTCACGTCTTTGGAACTGCTTTTTGCGTTGAGTTTGTTGTCCTTTCCCCGCACCACCGATTAGCACAGTTGGCTGCGTACGGCGCAAAAGAAGTTCATCGTACGTACATACGTTACTCGCGCAAGAACACACGGTCTTGGAGGGCTTTTTACACTGTAATAATCCTGCAGTACATGTCTCAGGCTTATACGGAGCCCACGTTAACCCACAGCTCTTAGCCACGCCAAGCTGTGGTGGTGTTTTCAGTGCGCTCTCCCTGCTGTGGTCACATATCGAGCATTTATTTTCTCAAGCTCTCACCGACGATGTTGAATCGCAAACGTACCTGTTAAAAAAACCGTGGAGGTCTTAATTGTACGATCCAACACCATGGCGCTACTGATAATGCAATGTTCCGACTTGTGGAGCAGGAGTGGTGAGCAAACAATTGCAGTGCTGCACCTTTATCTTGTGGGAAATCAACAGTTGCCATCCCACTGTACAATATCTGAATATGTATCTATGCTGGAGGAATCCGATGAGCTATAAAGCTCTTTTTCACAGATGTCCAGTCGGGGCAGGTCAGAACGTTACAACAACCAACAATGAAAACGAAAACGATACGAGTGCAAAGTACAGAAAATGTAAACATTTTACGAATGAAAATAAACGATGTGTTTTTTTTTTATCTTACCAGATAAAGCCCACTGAACTATTCGCTAATTTTTCAACAGGGGACCTGGGCACACGTGATAGCTCAACGAAATGTCTAGCAGCCAAATGATCTAAATACTCTAAACGCACGTTTCTAAATGTGGAGGGAAAAACCGGAGGACCCGGAGAAAAAAAATCCACGCGACCGCGGGGAGACAGACACGCAGACTCGGAATATACAGCAGGCTGGCTCCAACCACAGACGCGTGTATTTGTCCAGAGCCAGCACTGCTCCAACGGTTTTTGAGTTTTTTTTTATAGTGAATAGAAAGATTAAAACAATTATAATTTAGAACATGTCTGAATACATTGTAATCTTTACACGGTTGGAAAGGGGGGTGGGGGACATGCGACTTTGGAGTAGAGATTTGAGCTGCAATGGGTGAGAAAGAAGAGGCGGGGGGGGAAGAGGGCATTTGTGTAAGATACACAATTCCAGATAAGATTGAACTCAAGATTTTGAGACAGCACACTTTACAATGGCAAACCAGACGATGGGATTTTATTTTTTCTGTTCTGTTTCTCTAACATGCAAGTTCTTGTCGGCGTTCATTTCATCCGTTCTCTTCTCCTTCTGATTCAGCATTTGGCAAATTTTTTTTCTTCCGGTTTGCTCCGGTCCACCGTGTCGCTCTCGAGAGCTGGTTTGGCAAATGATTCTGGTGCAATCTAGTCCCGGTTACATTTCAGTGGCCTATCGCCCATCGCATCATGCTCATCTTCATCTTTTATTTATATAGTTATTTTTGTTAAAAGCTATACTCTACTTACAGCATGACAAAACAACACAAAAAAAACCCAGCGACATCTTAGTGAGTGAGTGCGTGCCTTATAAAAAAGACCAGATATATTTTCTGTACTATATAAAATACATCCTATGTGTGTGGCATAACAATACATTGTTGAGTACTTTACAACACTTTGTATAGAAACATGAAAATGTAATTATACTTGTTAGAACATATTAATTTTCATTGAGTTATTTGTATTACGCTGATGCAGAACTTGTTTTGCTCTGTTGGTTTTTATTAGTGACGACGATTATATTGAAAACATTAGAATCCTTCATCACTACACTGTTGGATGAATGCCTCGCCATGCTGTGCTGGTCGTTGGGGTTGCCAGACCATACTTCACCAATCCTGTAATGTTGTGCTTTATTCCTAACCCTGTGCCGCTCTACCGATATTCTGTATTTATCTGGGTCTCCCCTTGCAAATGATGAACTTATCTCAATTAGCTCTCTCACCTGCCTTCAATAAAGAATATCGATTAAAACACAGAAAATATATATCCCGGTTGAGAAAATGAGTTACCGGTCCGTGGAAAGCCAAGAGTGGTTGTTCAATGGACGAAATGCTCCTGCCATAGGAATGTGGAATTTCATCCGCAGGCTCTGGACTCAGCGCCATCGGATATGACCACCACGCTGTGTCCATTTGAGTAAAGAGATTAATTGTATTGGTATGAATATGGGCGTATTCAGACAGAAGAGAAGCAAATATCAGACGGCATTCCCTTCCCAAAAGACTTGAGGATATGTATGAGCTCAGCCTCCGTATTCTGGTATTCGGTTACACGGCGCTGCACATTGAAGCGTTAATTTCATCAGCAAATGCAGCGAGTTCAAATCTCGATTAGAGGTCAACGGTAGCTCATCATTCCCCCTTGTTCCGTAAAATGGGTACCACCTTGTGGAAACACAAGTGTGGAGAGACTAGAGCCCTGTGGAGACACGGAGCACTGCCATGGGAATGTGGAGTGTGCAACAGTGACTCCAAACGTGCCAGCCAAATGCTTGTTTGAGCGTGGAGATGGTGACTTTTAAACTTCAGAATTTTACAGTATTTTGTTGTTGTTGAAAAAATGGGATCTGGAAATTCAATCGTCATGGCCAAAGTAAAAATTAAATGCGCGAGAAAGCTGGTCAAACGGTTTTGATAGAGAGATAGCAAGAACAAAGAAAACCAGGCACACTTTGAAACCTCACGTGTGTGTACTACAGCATTACGTAATGTAACAGCATAACGTGCAATAAAATAAGGGGAGGCTATAAAACAAATACACGGACATGCACAGTAACGAGCACGAGATTGCACGTACTGTGACCCCAGTTGGCGCCCTTGTTTCCCTAAACGTTCCGTATATGCGCAATCTGCTACACGTTTTTTTTGTTTGTTTCCAATACATGTCAAGCATTCAGCCTGCCAGGCGTGACCAAGAAGGCCGCAACGTACATACAAATGGGCACGGAGCCAAAGCCCGGGCTGTCCACACCTGACTTGGGGAATGCGCTAAAAACCAAACGCTGCATCAGGCACGGGACTCCCGCACGGTCACGCGCCTGCGCTTGGCGATGGAATTGCGTTTGACAGCTACATCAACTGCGTTATTAATACTAAGTAGCAATGGGGCAGCGGGAAGGGGGGGGGGGGGCTGTGCGGCTGAGAGATACATCAATGCAGAGGTATTCGTAAAATGTACACTTGCATTTTCGATTTAAAGCTTTCGTGACTGCAGGGATTCATCTTCTTGGTTCGTTCGGTAAAGTCACGTAGAAGGGAAATAATAAAATAAGAAAAATAAAACTTAATAAAATAATTATTATTCACCTAGAATGGAAATGCTAAAAAAAAAATATAAAACATAATAAAATCATTACTATTTTATAATGTTTTATTTTTATTATTTTATTATTTCCATTCTACGTGACTTTACCGAAAGAACCAAGAAGATGTACACTTGCAGTTGTTGGGCTACGGCGGCAACGTACGGAAGCTATGCTCGTGACGACGCCACTCTGCGTCGGCGAGGCATTGCGAGCCGTTGGGCAGAATATCGCTGGGATAATGCATTTCGCCGCCTCATGTTTTACCTTGTGCTGCGAGCAGGTGCGCTGGAGAAATGCACTCGATTTTAACGTGTTTTTTTTATTCGAGCAAATTTACTCTAAGGCAGTGGTTCTTAACATTTTACTGCAGCCTTGCACTCCATTGGTTCTCAAACGTAAAAACATGTATAATGTTAATACACACATATAGGGTTTGATGAAACAAAGTAGTGTGTACTGATTTGCCCGTGCAAAAGTTTGTCTTTTAGATTATTTATCTTCGAAAAAAAATCTGCCCATGTCTCACAGGGAATGCGTGCACCCCAGGTTAAGAAGCACCGCTCTAAACTATGCTTAGGGGTTCTTAACGAAGGCAATGCCCCCACCTTTTTATTTATTCACAAGAACGCCTGCCTCGCCAAGTCGCCAGGCTCTTTTTTAAAGAGGGTCTTACGTTGGGAGGCTGTTTGGCCCATTACATTATTAAAGCAATTGCTTGGACGCGGCCGGAAATCAGAGTACGTGGAATAAAAAAGCATGCACACAAAAATGGGTTCATGAATCCACTTTGCTGGACTACCATCTCCTGGCCCCACTGGGTTTTGGAGATTTATAAATCGGTGTGATCCACCAACATTTGCCTCTAAAGCACTGGATAACGGTGTACAGCACCCAGATTAACGTGCTTACACATCGATGTGAGTACGAGGTGGGTATACTGAATGTATATATTTTATGATGTACATATAATCTATCATTACAATTAACAAATCCACATAGTATGCACCCATTTATACAATTGTGAGTGTCTCCCTGCTCAAACAAGCATTGATAGGTCTGTGTTCATCGCCACACTGCTGGTGCTGAACCCGGTTGTGGCAATTCCGCATTGCTATGGATGGCAAGAGCGAGTTTATCCAGAGGAAAACCACCATATATGTAAGAAGTATGCACACGGTCTATGCAGTTATACCAGCAAGACGTGCGTGCCAGAATTCTGAAGAGGAAACGATAACCGACAAAGTAGTTAATTCATATTTCTGTTCATCTGCCGAATGCCTTTGATGCAAGTGTAGAGAAGTTCCGACGGACGTACTCGGAGACGGAGGTAAGTTAAGGGCTTTCGCCAGGGTTTATTAAAGCTGTTACAATAATACACAGGGTACACAGCTCCCAGGGGCTAGGGGTCCTACTCTGAGTCCGGGTCCCTGCCGGCTAGCTCCAGTCTCTCTCTCTCGTGTCGGATCGTGAACTCTGCCGACTCCACCGACCGGAGAGAGAAGCACATCTACAGCTACCACCGGCTTCTCCCCAGACTCCCTATTCGATTACCTCTCTCTACCCCTGGTTCCCTCTTCACCCTTCTTACTCTACCCGTTCCCACAGTGACCCCGCTTACGTCACGGGGTATCCCTTAAGTACCCTAGGAGACGTGACGTCATCGCACTGAACGGCACACCTGACGTCACGTCTCCATTTTACTCCTCTACACAAGTAAAAGTCGCTACCACTTCCGTGACCATGCTAAGATCCTGCAACCGTTACGTACTTGACATCTGGGCCTCCGACGTCTGCTCTTACAGCCTTCCTACCATGGGGCATCGGCCTTCCCCTTGATCACTTGCCTCTGGGTGCCACTCCGATACCAGTGTTGGTAACTGCTGCCCCTGCTTCACCCTACCGCTACACTTTGTGGCCCCAATCATTGCAACGTTTTATTCCTGCTTAACAACAGTCGTATATATATAGATCCGATACCAACGGAGGCAACGCGTTTTAACTCGCTCTGGGATGTTTCAATAATTGGGCATTCAATCGCTCTTCGGGGGTCCAATGGGGGTCTAGAATTCACTTTGGGTCCGAGCCTAAAGCATTTCCGTGGAGTTCTGTGAACTTAAAAGGCTCTGCCGATTTGTAATCAGCGCTGGCTACGGCAACGTCAGCGTCTGCTGCCTTCTCCTGACGACCGCTGCACGCACCCCATTCATAATTCGGCTGGGGTCTCACAGGCAGGAGCTCGTTTCAACGTTTGCGTACATATACGTTCCCCACGTGCTTACATTCATAAATTGCTTACATTCATAAATTGCACACGTAAACACTTTACATACCAAACGGTCAGAAGGTGTATAACGTTCCAGACACATTTAAATGCCATAATGGACATGATTATATTTTATATTATAAACTGTCGGGGCGAGTGCTGTTAGCGAGCACCTATTACGGATGCCTTTCTCCGGTGATGATTTTCACTCACTGGCACCAGGCACTTGGGTTAGAATCATTCTTAGTGAGGGCTCAGGCCTGGGATCGAAAACAATTGGATTAACAGGCCACAGCCATGCTGATGAGACACAGTAAAGTAGATACCATTCCAAGGTTGTCCTATTTCACCAAATGTGACTGAAAAAAATATCGATCTGAAAGGCCATTACACCAATTAATTAGGATACCAGTTATTATTTTCAGTGATTAAACTGCGACCTTGTCATTTATGTTTCATTACATTAATTTGCCAAAGTAGCAAAACAAATTCATCACGCGAACACATTCATTCATAAATGTACAACAGATTTTTTTTTTTTATGAACAAACATATATTGGGGACATTGGAGCAAAAGGCTTGTGTAAAAACTGCAGAAATGGAAGAGAAAATTCCAGACTTTATATTGTGGCCAATCACAAATGAAACCACACACAAAAAAAAAACCGGCAAAAGAACTGAAGTAGAGCTGCAGTGTACGGAACCTGATAACAACCAATCAGAGCCAGGGACTTCACAACGCTACGCAGCGATGCAATGTGCATTGCACGCATCGTGTAGCGTAGAGCCGGGGCGAATTCGCAACATTACCTCAACGCCCCCTCAGCTTGACTTTATGTGGCGTGCAACAAAAAAAAGCACCAATTCAACTCGGATGCACGCCGATCATTGCTCTGTGTCGCCGAACCGTGAATTGTGCTGTCCATTAGGCACTGGCACCTCAACAACGCCCATATCAACAGCACTTCAACCATGTAGCCGACATAAAACATCTAAACGTAAATTCTAAATGCCTCCGTACTCACGCGAGCGTTCGGAGCGATGAACAAACAGCTCTCTCCCTGTTGGCCGTACTAATCTCGCGGTTGAAAGTCCTCGTGGCTACGGTTGTGGGATCAGACTCTCCGTATGATGACTGCTCGTGACTTAAGACACACAGAGGTATTTTTGTTTTTATTCACCCTGGAGAAGAGATGTGCTGAGTTAGGTCCTCGGTGAAATTTAACCCACAGGTCTCCGACTTCTGCGAGCCAAATGTTCAGCTCGCAGTGCCACCAGCCTGAATAACCACTGAGAAAACATAAAATCATTCATGCAAATGTATAGCCCCGTTGTCAATTCATTGATGGATGAAGGCCTCCTGAAGCCGTGTCAGTCATGAGGATTGTTTGACTCAATTGCACCACATCAGGATTCAGGAATCAATTGCAGGTCAACGGATTCATAGCACAATGCTCAGACGATTGTGCCACCACTCCAACCCAAGTAGTGTAAATAGAAATAAAGGGATACATACATCTACAATATACCGGTGGTTCTTTTGCGGTAATATTACCATGGGCCAATGCTGATCTCCTTTTTTTCCATTGCCCTGAGTCAGTGATGGAAATCCACATTCCCATGGCAGGAGCAAAGCTGATAAATAGGAAAACCTTGAATTGCCTTAAAAAAAAAGTACTCATTCCTTCAAACGAATTTGAACTCGTGACCTTCCAAGCGAGTGTAATGTGCTCTAACTGCAGCGCAATCTGGAAAAATAAATTATTTGTAGAAAACAGGACTGAAATGTAAAAAGACACGAATCCCCCATACAGACTTTGTACGTATGTTCCGTATGTACGTTGAACTTATTTTGCCCCGTATGTAGCCAACCGTGCTAATCGGAGGTGCAGGGGAAAGACGACACACTAAACACAAAAAGCAGTTTTACAGACTTTTGGGGCAAGTGTGTTTAGCGAGTACCTATTAAGGCCGGCACGGTACACGAAGTGGTATGTGGACAACACCACAACCTTTGTCTTCCCAGTGCCGATGTTTACACACCGGATCAGGTACCGATTGAAGGCGCAGTCAACCTAAGGTGGGGGAGGGGGGGTCCAGAACCAGTTCGATTATTCGCCACTGTTATTGGTCGTGAACGAGAATCAAAGTCGGATTGACGGGTTAGTAGCACTGTGCTCTAACCAGACTGTACTCCAGTTCCCCCTAAATGCAATGTATGCATACACATACGCACACAGGCATAGACTTTAGAAATTGTTTGCTTGTTGATGAGTGGAAATGTACACAAAAACCAGGGCAAAGCTAACGCTTTGCACATTTACCAGAAGGATATTGCCAGTGATTTGAATGCATGTTGGCCAAAAGTTGTATTATTATTTCATTGAACAAACTGCTTTTTAGATAAAAAAAAACAAAGATCCCCCGTATAGCCTTAACAGACTCTTGGGGCAAGTGCTGTTATCGAGCATCTATTAAAACCGGCACGGTACACGAGGGGGTGGGTGGCCAGCACCACGCCCGACCGCCTTTGTCTCCCCAGTGGCGATGTTTGACACACCGCACCAGGTACTCATTTGAGGCTGAGTCGACCTAGGGAAGGCCCAGGACCGGTTCAAATAATCGTCACTGGGTGTTGGCCGTGAGCGGGAATCGAACTCGGGTCGCCAGGTTCGTAGCGCAGCTTGGCGCTAACCGCTACACCACCGCTCCCCATGCGTCCGGCCCCCGTACGAAGAAGAAACGCACACGCACGCACGCGCGCGCGCGCGCAAAGACGCGGTCACAATTTCGGATCACATTTTTAAAAAAAAAATTGCGCTCCGCCAAGCTGACCCTAATTAGTCACGATTGTTCGTGCCGCCTCTCTCTGCCGCTTCGTGTGGCGGGCGCGCTATTATAACGTGATTGATGAGTGGGGTCGTGAACTATTCCGAGTCTGTCTTGTCCGGCCGTGCGCGCGATCCGCTCTCTCTCTCTTTCTCTCTTCCCTCTCTCCCCGGTTACCTTCCGCGAAAAATCCTCGACACTAGTGGGAGATGTGCGAGACACCTCGCGTGGGATTCCCATTGTGTCTTCATGCCCCCCCCCGCCCCCCGACCCCCGCAATCAAGGCGCAAGAAAAAAAGCTACAGACGGGAGTCTAATTTCAACCTGATTAATATTCACGAGAGAGCGAGAGAGGGTGAATGAATTGAGCATTTTGCAAAACCGAACGATGGTAGTGCGTGACGCAAGTTAAAACACGCACTCTTGTTTTAACATTTATGGCGATGCCTAACATGTGCACGCGTAGTACATAGTGATGAGCCCAATCAGTTATGGTCATGGAAAATAAAGTTATTGCAGGTTTTTCCCATAGAAGGTGTCATATTTGCAAGATGGTTTTGTCTCTCCTAGGTTGACTCAGCACAAAACATGTAGAATATAACTATCAACAATTGGGAGATGTCATGTAGATGAGTGATGTCAATCAGCTGAATGTGTGTGGTTACTGTCCACGCCATCACCTCATATGGTCCTTAAAGTCTTAATATGTGCTCACAGACATTGCTTGCCCTGTGAAGTCTGAAATTGGGAACTTTAACACACAGAGATGCAGACACAGTAACATATATAGATAGTACTTACCACGATCAGCATTTGCTCCTTCAGTTTGAAAGCCAAAACAAGATCTCGATATGAAGTGTGTGTACGTATATGTGTGTTTCTAAATGGCAAGTAAGAGATTTGAGAAGGATATTTCTACGTGCATACACTCTGACAGCCCCCCTCTACTAACATTTTATCACAGAAATAATTGAAACTTCAGAATAAAGCAGATATTGGGTCGAAGATTTATGAATTAAATTCTAAAACTTTATGACCGCCATTAACAATTTTATATATGTAATCACACAAACACACACACATATATTGTAATTATAATAAACTTGACAAAACAATCATGCCTCTTTCGCATGAATGTTGTAGTTAAAACAAATCATTAGCGATGAAAATGTCTCGTGTACATTTTTATTTCGTCGTCGGTTATTCAAACTCGTATCAAAGGCGATTAGCGAAAAATGCCACGGCTCTAATTACAGCCCAGTTAGGACGTCTTACATAAACGGTGCGTTAAATATAGACACACACGTTCGCAGCACCACCCGTCACTTGCGCGTGTACTCACAGCAAATTGCAGCCTTCATTTTCAGTAATTCCAAAAAGAGGCCCTCTGTACGGCTCACAACCTCTCACTCGAACGCGGCGTCGCCAAGTCGAGTCTGCTTGCGTGCGCGCGCGTGCGTGCGCGCGCGTGAGTGTTGCGAATATAAAACGCCAAGCAGTGCCGCTGTGTCTCTGCGTTTGACTTCGAACCAAGAGGACGGACTTGCTCCCCTGCGCTCTGCACAGCAAATGACAACGTCGGCAGCTGTCCGCACCAAACAAAAACCACGGCGGTTATTTTTTTCCCTGTGAGTGGTTAATAGCCAGGCTGGGCCGAGCAAATCTAGAAAAATAAAAACCAATCACTCGTCTTGATATGGGCTGGGTTTTTGAGTGGGGTGGGTGGTTGGGGGAGGGTTTGGGTGAGTGGGGGGTGGGGGAAGACACGGGGCTTTGGTACATGGACTCTTGGGGAAGTGATGGGGAGTGGTGGTGGAGGGGAGGGTGGCTGTGTATTTGTGCATGCGCGTGTCCGTGCGTGCATGCGTCTGCGTGTGTGTGGGGAGATGTGCGTGTGTGTGTGTTGGAGTGGTATGGGGTAAGATGTTTGTATGGGGGCAGCGGTGGTGTAGCGGTTAGCGCGCTGCGCTACGAACCTGGCCACCCGAGTTCGATTCGCGCTCACGGCCAACACCAATGATGGATTATCTGAACAGGTCCTGGGCCTCCCCTAGGTCGACTCGGCCTCAAATGAGTGCCTGGTGCGGTGTGGAAACATCACCACTGGGGAGACAAAGGCGGCCGGGCGTCGTGTTGGCCACCCGCCCCCTCGTGTGCCGTGCCGGCCTTCATAGGTGCTCGCTAACAGCATTTGCCCCAACAGTCTGTGAAGGATCTACGGGTGATCTTTGTCTTTGGGGTATGGGGAGATGTGTGCATGTAAGTGCATGCGGTACTGCAAACGGTTAACGCGCCGAGCTACGAACCCGGCCACCACCAGTGACGAATTATCTGAACGAGTGACGAGTATCCCTGGGCCTCCCCTAGGTCAACTCAGCCTCCACATGATGATTCCCGGTGTGATGTGTAAACATCGCTACGGGGGAGACAAAGGTGGCCGGGCGTGGGTGCTGGTCAACCACCCCCCTCGCGTGCCGTGCTGGATTCCATAGATAGGTGCTCGCTAACAGCACTCGTCCCAACAGTCTGTTAACGCTATCTGGGGGATCTTTATCTTGTTGTGTAGCGGTAGGAGTGGCATCAGTGGTGGGTAGACAGAGAGCGAGCGAGTGAGAAGGGGGGGGGGGCTGTACCCCCCCCCCCGCGGTGGGAGAGACGAGATAGGCGGGCGTCATTCACTGATTAAAAGTAACCGCGCGGATAGATGTGAGAGGTGCTGCGCGATGGGGGGGGAGGGTGTGGGGGGTGCGGTGTGGGGGTGCTGTGGGTGGGGCATTTGTAGGAAAGAGGGGGGGGGGAACCCCCGCAAGCCAGGCAGTTCAGTGGTGGATGCGAGGCAAGGCAGGAGGAGGAGGAGGGGTTAGAGAGGAGAGGCTGGCGGTATTCCCATCCCATCGCACATCCCGTGGCTGCACAGCGCAAACTCGCGTCGTTTAATAAACACGCGGTTTTTTTCAGCGCTCCGTCTCTATATCTCCGCATTGTGTGTGCGCGCGTGGTTTTTCTCTCTCTCTCTTTCCTTTTTGTTGCTGGCAGCGCGCCAAGAGGCACTTCAAGCGGGCAAAGCAATGAAAGCGATCTTCCAATCCCCTTCTCACACCCATCCCACTCACACGAAACCGCCCATACCACTGACCACACTGCAACTCACACTCACATCACCAATCCCACTCTCCACACTGCCAATCACACTCACCACCCATCCCACTCACCACACCACCCATCCCATTCACCACACCACCCATCCCACTCACCACACCACCCATCCCACTCACCACACCACCCATCCCACTCACCACACCACCCATCCCACTCACCACGCTACCCATCCCACTCACCACGCCACCCATCCCACTCACCACACCACCCATCCCACTCACCACGCTACCCATCCCACTCACCACGCCACCCATCCCACTCACCACACCACCCAACCCACTCACCACACCACCCATCCCACTCACCACGCCACCCATCCCACTCACAACACCACCCATCCCACTCACCACGCTACCCATCCCACTCACCACGCCACCCATCCCACTCACCACACCACCCAACCCACTCACCGCACCACCCATCCCACTCACCACACCGCCCAATCCACTCACCACACCCATCCCACTCACCACACCACCCATCCCACTCACCACACCACCCATCCCACTCACCACACCACCCATCCCACTCACCACACCCATCCCACTCACCACACCACCCATCCCACTCACCACGCCACCCATCCTTCCCACCCACACCTCCGTCAGCCCCTCTCGCAGCTTCAAGCCACGGGGTCATCAACAGTTTGAGTCCGAAAACAGATGCCTGGTCATTTCTGTTGTGATGGTGGGGGGTGCTGTGATGTCAAAAGCGAAGTGTGGCATATGCTCTAAAGCGAGCATGGATATGACCCTGTCACGTTGTTCACAACCGAGTGAATTGGCAAGGCTCTGCGTGCGAGGCAATTCGACAAAGGCGATTTGCGTATTTTTTTCCCACGGTAAGTGCGACGTGCACCTTACCTGTACGACTGTGTGGCAAATTTCACGGGGAGCGATTCACGATGCGCCAGCGTAACAAACCAAAAAAATCGAACGTGAATCGTAACAAGAAACATGATTTTGTTTTACTTTTGACACAACAGGAGATGCAACGCTTGAAAGAGGCTCCTCATCCGCATCGCCGTGACAAAGCCACCGCTAGATGACATCCTTCCCAGGCCACCATCCCTCCACGCTCCCGCGATGCAACGATGGCACCTAGCGCCTCTCCGACAAGCGAGCTGGCTTCGTCGCTCCATCTCTGCAGGAGCCGTTCCCTCCCTGTGGCTGCCACTCCGTCGTGAATCTCGCCCTCGGGCCATCATCCCGTCTTGGGGCCACGATGGCGATGAGATGTTAACTACCTCGCCTGGTATACAGGAGGCCGTGGGCTCGATCCCGACCCTGACGCCTGCTGGATATTTGCGTTTTGCAAGTTTTCTCTCTCCCCACGTGGTCGCTTGGATTTTTCCGGGTCCTCCGGTTTTTCCCTCCACATTTAGAATCAAGACGCGTTTAGAGTATTTTCTCTGCTATACATTTACAACGTGATAAGCCAATTCGTTCGGCTGTAGTTTGTGATAGGCAGGTCGATTCTAAAATAGAGCTATATCGCTCAGTGGGCCTTACCTGGTAAAATAAAAAAAACAGGGACACATCCTGCCCAAGCCTACACACCTATGTTTGTTCTCTAATCCACGTGCTCCACTTGCTGTCTCTCAGCGTAATTCCAAACGTACATCTCTCCGTACTTCTTTGCGCACTTTTCAGTTTTTGTTGAAATCTTCTCCATCAATGTCCACGTTTCTGATTCACATGTCATTGCAGGAAGCAGGCAGCACGGTTGGCTACGTATGGTGCGAATAAAGTTATATACACATACATACAAATACAAGGCGAAAGTGGTATAAATTAATGAGATGTGTCAGTATTGGCTAAATAAACACGCAATGAAACATTTAATATGGGATTTGCCAAGCAGTTCCAAAAATAAACCTCTTTAAAGAGCACCTTGAAAACAAAGTTCTGCAGACGTTGTACTGTATAGTGTGTACATTGTTAGGGCGACACTGTGATAGACCGGGTGCTGAGTCTCAATGGGAAGTGTTGGAATTTGAAATCCCGTTTAGGGTTTGACTCATTCATCCACAGCTGGCAAACGGAGTACCATATTGCCAGAAACCGACCGTCGTCCCGTCATCAAATTGACCCCTGCCATTGCGGTGTGCAATCTCCACACGTAGCTCAAAGCCACGAAATGGGAACGAGTTGTATCCCCACTTGCTCATTTAAACGGGGAGGCGCTAAAAATTGGCCAAGTATGAAAAACATGCCGTGATCATAATGCAGTAGTATAAAGGAGGAGAAGCGGTCCCGTGTGCCAAAAACCAGAGTGCGGTCCGCGTTTGTGCTTACTTACGCATGTCCTTTGTCATCAGTCTAAACAAAGCTTGTGTTTGGGCCGCCCGAAGAGGCCGCACCCTTCATAATTGTCAGCCACTTGACACGGAGGGCTCTCTGACCACAGGGTTTGGGGGGGGTTGCGAACCGTCTGACTCTGGATCGCTCCGGCTCACTCCGAAAAAAACGCACCCCACCCCCCCCCAACCGCGCATTGAATGTCACGTGTTTTTCTTGTCTCGGATATTATCAACGCGAGCGCACCTTATTCCTCCACGATCTCGTTCAGTTGGGTTGTGTACGGCTTTCGCAACGGCGGTTGTTTTTTTACAATCCACCCAATAATTTGTTTATTTATTTCAAAACTTGCTTTTGTTAAAATAATGGATAATGGATGATGCACGTAGTCGTCCGGGCGCTCTGTTATTCCACTGCCAGTGAGGGTAACTCTAAATTCCAATTTATTTTATGGCAAAAAACGTGATTCGTACGTTAAAAAAGGCTAAAACTACAGAAACGCAATCAAAACATGTAAGGAATTAAACTCTTTTTTTTTACTATTTTTATTTTACCAGATAAGGCCTTCTGAGATATATTGCTCTTTTTCAGAAGCGACCTGGCCACAAATGATAGCTGAACGAAGTAGCTTATCAAGTGTAATGTATAGCAGCCACATACTCTAAACGCACGTTGATTCTAAATGTGGAGGGTAAAACCGGAGGACCGGAGAAAAATCCACGTGACCACGGTGAGAGAGAGAAGCACGCAAACTCCAAATACACAGCCGGCGTCAGGGTCGGGATCGATCCCACGACCTCCTGCATACCAGGCGAGGTAATTAACATCTCACCACCGTGGTGCCCCTCGATAACAAACGTAGATGATGTGCTTCACACATTTTCCAAAACATTGGAATCGTACTCTTGAAATATAACTGAAAGTAAAAAAAAGAACTACAATGAAAAATAAAATAAGACGTAATTCAAACGAAATTCAAATCATACAATTTCATATCACCGTACCGGACAATATGAGCACTGCCTCACACTCATATGAGCATGGAGAAACTCTGCCCTGACACCGCGAGTTCATTTAGTTACCAAACCGAGATTCGATGTGAACATTCTCACCTTCCCCCCCCCACCCATCTTAGACGCCCCGAGGTGTAAATCTGAAACACGGGTGCAAACTGATTTTATAGCTTAAGTTCCCTCTTTGCTTGTCCCATTCACACAACATAACAGGCTCAGGTGCCAGTGTATATGTTAACGTCATATGATCGATTGTGCTAATGGAAGCCTCCTATCGGGGTGAGAAATGTATTTATGGAAACCCGCAGTCATTGCCTACGGGAGCAGCCCTAAAAGAGGACAACCACAGACGACTTCGGGGCCCAGAGCAGCAGGCAGCGTGTACAATGTGGGCTGCCGTGTTACCATTCATCCAACGTGTTTCATACTATAGCAATATTAGTTGTATTACTGTGCTGCTAATAATGATTACACTGGTCAACACACTTTTTCTGGCATAAGGTATTCCAACGGGTTTAAAATCTGGCATCAGTTTTTGTCTATCACATCAGGTTTTTGAGATATCAAATATTGCATTTTCAATCAAAACTGCAGAAGAAAAGTATTAAATAAATGTGGATATATACATACAATGATATTACAAACACACTATCCTAAAAATACAGCACGATATTTTAACACTAAAGCAGTCACTGACTCGCAACAACTTGCAATCATAAGTGACAGAGTTAATTTCGGGTAAAATCAATGAAAATGGGGTATGCCGATAGCATAAGAATGAGATGTGATATAGCAAATCTGAGATCATATTTGGAATCAGCACCCTGAAATTAGTCTAAAAAAGCTGCAAAAGTCCAGGCCAGAATAAGTTTTTTTGTTGACCAGTGTTATTGACAATATACAGCCTTTTTTTTCGATTTGAAGCTTTCGTGACTGCAGAGATTCATCTTCTTGGTTCTTTCGATAAAGTCACGTAGAATGGAAATAACAAAATAATAAAAATAAAACCTAATAAAATAATAATTTTTATTTTTTTTATTTTATCATTTCCATTCTACGTGACTTTACCGAAAGAACCAAGAAGATGAATATACAGCCTATTGCCAAGCAACTGCTGGATTAATTATCTCTCCATGCTAGATGTCTCTCATCATTGATGTAAGCAGCGGCCGAGAAGAGGCACTGTGGTCACATTGGTTCACAGCACTGGGCGTTGACCACTGTGTCACCACAGCTGTATTATCAATACAATTATGGTATTCATCTTCTTGGTTCTTTCGGTAAAGTCACGTAGAAGGGAGATAATAAAATAATAAAAATAAAACATAATAAAATACAATTCTCAAGACGTTTCGGCCACAACGCAAGCAGCCGTCCTCAGGTGAAGAACAGGTCTGTCGGAAAGACAGCGTCTGAATGAACACCACCAAGTTTGGCAGCGTATATTTAAGCTGGGTTGGAGGGGGAAGAGTGCATTGACAAATAAATTTGCATATCAACAGAGGAATGTAGCATATTTATGGAAAATGCAGATATGGGATTAGTCACTACTTGTGGAATGCGTAGGAGGGGGGGGCTTTAAATCGAAAAATTATGGTATTGTCAATACCTTAAGCCGCACCTTCGATTAGCACGTTTGGCTCAGTACGCTGCCAAAGAAGTTCAACATTCACACATATACATCAATCCTCCTACAACTGTGCTGCTATTATCAAGGCATGTGAATCAAGTAAAGAAACCCCGTGGATGCTGACCATGCCGAGACCAACAACTTGATTGCCCTGCAAACCTGGTGTCTTAATAATTGGCTGTCTAGACTCCTAACCCAGCATTCTCGTCGCTACCAACTCAGTTGCTAATAAAAGTGACCCAGTTGGCCCCCCGACATTGACTCTTTAGATTTGTCCATCAGTCGCTTTTTTTTCTGTCGAGCGACCGAAACCTTGCCCGAGTCAATTTGTGTTTCGTAAAACTGACCGTGGCGTGTGTCTCGATTGGGTCTGTCTTATTTCAGCGGTGAGGTCATGATCCATCATAGTGAGGCATGCTGTACAGGTTCCTTAAACTGCGTCCCTATGGACAGAAATATTGATCATATCCATGGAACACTTATCTATGGGACATGGATCCATCTATTCCTCAACTATGTTATCCAACTAGCAGGTTACATTTTAATAAAAACCAAAGACCTCATCGCTCTATTTCTCCTGTGCTCCATACAATTCACGTATATTCAATATCCATATGTATAGCTGGTTTACCTTGTATACACACATATAACGCACTGCTGTATGCATTCAAATATGCTTGTGTTTTGATCCGCTTGTATCTAATCTCACTCCGTAAACCTGTTTAAACTTGTCCCATCTGCACAGCGACATATCCTGCATTTTATGCCACTATAGGAAACCAAATTGCATTCCACATAAATCACAGGGAGAGAAATACGTTGACCAAATGTCTCTGTCAATTCCAACAAATGACGAGCAGCTTTAACAATGACACGCGGTGGCAGATCCAAGCGCAGGTCGCAGGGATGTTCGTAAAAATAGTCTACGTTGATATTTTCCCAATAATTTTTTTTTCATCATCAAGATCCAAGCGCAGGTCGAAGGGATGTTCGTAAAAATAGTCTCCGTTAATATTTTCCCAATAAATAGTTTTTTCATCATCAATGTACATCCCTTCGCCGTTGAGAAGTTTTTAGATCCACATCTCGTGACAGTGGCACTATGGGTATTTGGGTATATTTAGAGTGTTTGGCCGCTGTACATTTCCACATGAAAAGCCACCAATTCATTGGGCTATCATTTGTGGCCAGGTCACTTCTGAAGAAAATGCTACGTAGCTCAGTGGGCCTTAGCTGATGAAAAAAAAAAGCTTTTCGTCTTAAACTTGATTTGGAGCTTTCGTGACTGCAGGAATTACTCTGGTTGTTTCGGTAAAGTCATGCTATTATTACATTTATTTTTCTTTCTACGTGACTTTACCGAAATAACCAAATAGCTTTTCGTTTTAGTTTAGTACGACGCTTCACTCACATTCCGAATCCTGGTAAGGAGGAGTTGTTTGTACCATCATCCATCCATGTCAATAAAATACGTACAACTTTGCAGGACACAGATGGGTGATAGTCCAAATGGAGCAATTGCTGCCCACCACATAAACGTGGAATTTCCAGCGCTGACTCTGAACTCCCAACGGATATGAGCACTGGCCATGCCTGTTTGAGCATGGGAATTTCATTCATAAGATACAATGCAAATCGGATGTGCAGGATACACAGTTATCAAAATGCAACCCACACATCAAGACGCTGCGCAAAAAGAGTGGACTGGCCTGTCATAGGAATGTGGCATTTCCCCTCCACGTGTCTTCGGGGACGCCAACACCCTCGTTGAGAAGTGAAATGCTTTAGACTGCGGTTTTACTGCTCAGAATTATTTCAGCAAATGTACTTCCCCCCCCCCTTGCATAGTGTAAGCATAGGTCTAGTTTTACATCTCACATATGGCAGCCAACATGTGGGGGAAATGCATTAATCGTCGCTGTCAGCTGGATACCCATAATGTTAATCAAGTTCCTGTGACACTGTACTCTCCCATTACGATTCGCCTCGCCAGAACTAAAGCTCAAATAAAGAGATGTTTCAAAGAGAGAAAGACACAAAAGGGACGTGAAATGGATTTAATGCAATCGTTCGAAGGCACATCAAGACCATTCTTTTCTTCGTTAGCGTTCATGAAAATAGGGTTTCCCATTAATTTCTGGCAACAAAACAGGTGTTAAGATGTTAAAACACCAAACTGAAACCTTTTACAAGGAATCATGTCTGCGTTAGCCACAATACTTGTGGTCAGAATGCAATCATGTCTGCATTAACCACAATACTTGTGGTCAGAATACTTGTGGTCAGCATGCATTCTGACCACAAGCATTGTGGTTAATGCAGACATGATTCCTTGTAAAAGGTTTCAGTTTGGTGTTTTAACATCTCAACACCTTATTGGTTCTTTCGGTAAAGTCACGTAGAAGGGAAGTAATAAAATAATAATAAAAAAACATAATAAAATATATTATATTATTTTATTATATTATTATATTATCTTATTATGTTTCATTTTTATTATTTTATTACTTCCCTTCTACGTGACTTTACCGAAAGAACCAAGAAGATGAATCCCTGCAGTCACGAAAGCTTTAAATCGAAATCTCAACACCTGTTTTGTTGCCAGAAAAAAAGGGGAAAACCTATTCTCATATTTTGGTACTGGCAAAGGAGGTCCCATGAAGTGTTTATGAATTTAACCACAAGTGAGTGAATGCATATGTGTACATGAGGAGGACTGTCTATACATATGTAGAATATAGAGTTCTCAATAATCTCTGCCCCTGATTAAATAAAGAGATAACTGTACAGGGAATGATAAAGGCAAAGCTCTCCTTTTGTAAGCGCGATGTCATTTTATTGGCTCTGAGCTGATTGATTAAAAGACGTTGGGTTTTTTAAAGAGATGTATAAAATTGTAAAAATGGATGTGTCCATGTCAGTGGGCATTTTCGTGGTTAAATAAAAGAACGAGTGCCTCAGCATGCAACAATAACTTAAAAATGATATTTTTAAAAAACTCATCTATCTTGCAAAACAAACAAACAATACTCGATGGGGTTTTGTTGTTGTTGCAAGCATTCAATCTCCAGACTTAATGAGTAAAAATCTGAAAATAACGTACGAAGATAATGTGAAAATGATAAACTAAACAAACATTAGTTCCACCGCTGAGGGAAAAAGAGAAACACGACAGCTTCTGGTGGGTGGCTTACATTTCCTCCTCAAGGAAATTTTAGCTTTAATTAATGTCGCTTAACTTGTGGTGAATTTGCTCATGCCTGTACACCGTTGGCACACGTGACAGCAACCCACCCATTAGGGCTGGCAAGCAACCCACGTGAGGAGTGATGCAGCCAGCACCGCACACTGCCTTACTGCCGACGTTAACGCGACATAGGGCGGTGACGTGGTAGAGCGGGAGTGCCGATTTGCGCTCGGTGTAGAGGTTTGCGGTTCGAGCACCAGCGGCCACCCTGGTTAATACTGCAGGCGTATTGACCATGAACAGCGCTGTCTGCTTCACAAAAAGCAACGATTGAACGACAGTGTGTTTCATTTTTTTATATTACCAGGTAAGGCCCACTGAGCTATATAAACTAAACTTTTTAAAAGTGGTACGGCTGTTTTTCAGAAGCGGCCTGGCCACAAATGGCAGCTCAGAGGAGTGGTTTATCGTGTGGAACTTCCTTGCAGCCAAACACTCTAAAGACACGTTTCTAAATATGGAGGGAAAAACCAGAGGACCCGAAAATAAATCCACGCGACAACAGATAAAGAGACGTGCAAGTTCGAAATCTATAGGCGTCAGGGTCGGGATCGAACCCACGTCACATCCTGTACAACAGGCGAGGTAGTTATGGGCCGTCCATAAATGACATCACGCGATTTTGGACGATTTTTGACCCCCCCCCCCCTCGTCACACGGCGTCATAAAAGTCAGACCCCCCCTTAAATATGACGTCACAAAGCTCTGCCCCCCACCCCCCCAAACAAAAAATGCTTCAAATCGCTTTAAACTATTGTCATTGTAGTGCGTATTTAATGTGGCGCTGCACTCTGATGTTGTAGGAGAAAACATCAAAAAAGTATATTTAATTGAGTAGAACGTGTTGTCTATATTTATTTAAAGTTACGCATTTTTATGAGACGTCACATTTCTCAACACCCCCCCCCCCGCTCGTCACACATCGTCACAAATGTCTGACCTCCCCCCCTCCAAGGTGCGTGACGTCATTTATGGACGGCCCCTTATCACCTCGTCACCGTGGGGCTGTTTTTCAGAAGCGACCTGCCCACAAATGATATCGTCGCAACATACTCTCCGGCCAGTAACTCAACAATGGACGTTAAACGATCCCACAACATTATTTAAAAGAGTGCAGGTCACGTGTGCTGACGTCATTGGTCTACATTTGAAACGTCTCCATTTATTTGAATTACTTAATTGGCTAAAACCACATTGCAACGTCGCTCCCCATTGGCAGACTCGACTGGTCTGTGAAACGTAGCACCTTTGTGATTGCACTTACGCTCTAAAGATGTCGCAAATATCAAATGTACTAAACTATTATACCAAAATCACGGGAGGTCCAGGTCAGGCACATGTAACAATTGTTATTTGCCTGACACAGGGCCTGGTATGAATGCTAGACAACTGGGACTGTTTCACATTATCCTAATCACTGCCACCACATGCCATCATAGTAATAACGTACCAACATATCACGGTTAAGTCCCATAAGCTGTCGGAATAAGTGCTGTTAGCAAGCGCCTATCACTTTAACAACAGCGCTACATACGGGCAAAGATTGTGTGGGCAGCACCACATCTGTCCGCTTTTGTCTCCCCAGTGCTGGAGTTGACACGCCGCGGCAGGCACCCATTTGAAGATGGAATCAACATACGGGTGGCCCACGGCAGGTTTGGATACTGCTCGCCACTGGTGTGTGTATGGCCAAAAATCACACCGAGGTTGGCTGCTAATAAAAACAAAGATCCCCTGGGCTGATGTTTTACACACCGCACCAGGTACTCATTTGAGGCCAAGCTGAGCCAGGAGAAGCCAATCACCGATTTAAATATTCAACACCGGGGTGGGTGACCAGCATCACGCCCGACCGCCTTTGTCTCCCCAGTGGCGATGTTAACACACCGCACCAGGAACTAATTTGAGGCCGAGTCGACCTAGGAGAGGCCCAGGACCGGTTCGGATAATCGTCACCGGTATTGGCCGTGAGCGGGAATCGAACTCGGGTCGCCGGGTTCGTAGCGCAACGTAGCGCTAACCGCAGCACTCCCCACAATGCACACGCGCAAGGCAGTCACACACACACACACAGCGTGTTGCCAGTTAACGTGTCACAAAACAACATTTGTTGATACTCGCCGCACGTTTTGCCATACAAGGGGAGGTGAGCTCCGATGCCAAAATAGCCGGGCACAGTCATTGCCTTAAATCCCCCCCCCCCCACTGCTACCCCCGTTTAATGCGACACGGGCTAACGCATGCCGGCCAGCACCCCCGGCTTCCACAATCAACACGTGGGAGCCACGGCCGAGGAACGCAGTTTACTCAAAACTCCTCCGGCGTGGACCAGTTCGAAGCCGGGTCCACAGCTCGTTCAAACCTCCTGCCACTCACGCCGTCGCTGCTCCGTCCGATCTTCGGCACGGACGACACAGCGCCAGCAGCATTGATCCACCCTCGACCGATGATAATCGCATGATTTTTTTGTTGATCACGACGACGTTGACAATTTTAAGTGATGTGCGTTTCGTTCACTACGTTATTACACTGTGTAAGTGATTTTTTCAAGTAAACGCTTTGTTGAACGTGTCGTTTATTTTACTGTACACGTTTATTTTTTGCAATGGGTGTTTAAAAAAATGTATAAATACGGGGAACGGTTCGCGTGCTGCGCTACGAACCCGGCGACCTGAGTTCGATTCCCTCTCACGGCAAAACACCAGTGACGATTATTCGAACCGATCCCGGGCCTCGCCTAGGTAGACTCAAATTAGTACCTGTTGAGGTGTGTAAACATCGCCACTGGGAAGACAAAGGCGGCCACTCACGCCCCTCGTGCGCCGTGCCGGCCTGCATAGGTGCTGCTCGCTAACAGCACTTGCCCCAACAGTCTGTGTGAGGCTATACGGGGGATCTTAGTTTCTTTCGTTTTTGTGTTTAAATATGTTAGAACATTATTGGTTGGAAAAACAAACGAATATTAAAAAGGCATCACACAGTGTTTAGCAAACAACACGTTCGAGTTAAAGCGGTCCAGCAAATCGTTAAGGTTTGAAATACAAAATAGGGCTTGGAATGTAAATGTGTATATGTGTGCATGTGTGTGTGCATGTGTACGTGTGTGTGCAAGTGCTGTATTTTGGTAACAATAGCTCTCCCCACCACACCTGCACTTACCACTCATGCTGATAAAGAGCTTAATGCCTTTGCTGCACTGATGTATTTAAAAATGGATTTTTTTTCAAAGGGGCGAAACTCACACACACACGCACATACACACACACACGCACATACAGACACATACACACGCACAAACACACACACACGGACATACAGATACACACACACACACGCACATACACACGCACATACACACGCACATACACACACACGCACATACAGATACACACACACGCGCGCGCGTGAACAGCGCAAGTGCCAATTATCCAGCGTGTTATAAAGTCGATGGTTTGATCCTCACAGTCGCCCAGCAATTTCTGCCAGGAAATAAACCAAAGTGTGTGTGTGTGTTTTGTGTATAAGTCGGCTGCGAAATGGACCCAAGATACCCCGCGTAACGCCACCGTTCACCATTGTAGACCATCGCGTAACCAAATCGCAGCCCCCCGGAATCCCCGAGTTGGCATGGCAGAGATTGTCGGCGACTGTCGCCATGCGATGCGCACACGAAAGCAACGGAGGGGGGGGAGGGCTCCGTCTATTCGTCGTCGAGAGAGCGTGAGTGTGTGTTAGATGGGCACACACACATCGAGAGAGATAGTGTGTGTGAGTGTGTGTGTTAGGTCGACTCAGCCTCAAATGAGTACCTGGTGCGGTGTGTAAACATCGTCACTGAGGAGACAAAGGCGGCCGGGCGTGGGGTCGGCCATTCACGCCCCTCGTGTGCCGTGCCGGCCTGTATGAGTGTGTGTATGAGTATGTATGAGTGTGTGTGTGTATGAGTGAGTTTGTTATATGGAGAGGTGCTCGCTAACAGCACTTGCCCCTACAGTCTCTTAAGGCAATACGGGGGGTCTTTGTTATCTTTGTTATATGGGCACACACACACACACACGGACGAGCACACGACGGTGGTTGACCCTGCCGAAGGTGCTAGGAGGGGAGGCGGGGGGCAGTGGTGAGTGATATCTGAATCAGTTCTGCTACCCCCCCCCCCTCGCCGCATTGACCGGAATGGTGAAGTATGGTCGAACATTCCCTCACGCCGCAGAGGAGTGACAGACAACACGGCTGTACACCTACCAATCAACCAACTTCTTTAAACAATCTTACAGACCACAGCAGGAACAAGTGCTGTTAGCGAGCACATATTAAGGCGCACGGGAGAGAGGTTTTGCGTGGCGAGGGAATTGCATTGCGGGGGTGGATGTTCGTTCCCTTTTGTCGACGTTTAACGCACCTCGCCCGTTCTGATGGTTCTCCTGGCGCACGTGGAAGCGATGACGGCTCGGGGAGGAAAGGGGACATCAATTTAGGACGTACTCATGGAGTGGGGGGTTCACCCAGATGCGTACGCCTGTGTATGGGGGGGGGGGGTTTGTGACAATGTACGTACGCATAGGAAACGGGAGGCGAAAGGGGTGAAGCCTCGATAATAATTTGTCTACATTGGCCTTCAAATGAGTTAGATAGTCCGGCGGTGGACTATCTGTTTGCTTAAACACATTATTATTATTAATCCTTTATTGTTTCTGCGTGGATTAAATATCGGCCGTTCTATAGGATTCGGTGGGGGGGGGGGTGCGTCAAGCGTACGTACGCAGGTGGGGGGAGGGCGGGTGTAAAATAGCACGAACCACACGTCACTGGTGTTGGCCGTGAGCGGGAATCGAACTCGGGTCGCCGGGTTCGTAGCGCAGCGTGGCACTAACCGCTACACCACCGCTCCCCACTACGTACAAAGGAACACGCACACACACACACACGCCCGTGTACACACCCCCCCCCATCAATCAGTGCGTGTCGGTGTTGTTGGTGTGGGGGAGTCCCGCTGCGTGCGTACGCCCCTCCACAGCCCCTTTTACCGCTGTGAAAGCTGACCCGATCATTTCCATTAATCGCAGCCGCAACCACCGGCATCGATCCCCACTGCACGCGACCGTTTTGGAGGCGCCTAAAAATAGCGGAGCCGTGTTGGGCTCCCTCTCTACCCCCCCCCCAACACCAACAACCCACCCAGCCCACCGTGCCCCCCACCCCATCACCACCATCCGCCTCTCAAATCCCCCATTCAGACGTCACCAAAGTAAATAGGATTGTGCGGAAGCACTAACATCGCAGAGGGGAAATTTCCGCGGAGCGCCAGTATTGGAACGCGTGCGCTCTTTGTGTGTGCACTGCGCATTACACCCCCCCTCACTCCCCGCGGAGTGATGATGACGTGGTGTTGGGGCGCTTGAATCGGATCCCAGTTGGTGGAGGAGGCGTTGAACTCGAGTCATCATCCATCTGCGGTTGATAAATAAAGTACCACTCTATCGAAAGTTGACTAAAGTTGTATTCTTTTTTTTTATCTTTGGCTGTTTGGGACGTGGCCGTTTCCATCCGCCGTCCCTTCGTGTCTCCCACTCGCCTGCTGGTCTCGTCACGGCATCTCTCGACTGAGATCGAACAGACGCTGTCAATTGGAAATGCATGGCCCCTCCACCAAGGAATGTGGAATGTCCACCGCCGGGGAACAATGAAGATTGGGCACCACCCTATACTCGTTTGAGCAGTGACATATTTTATCTGATTAGCACACTCCAGTATATATACACACACACATGCACATAAAATGTAAAGGTGCAGCCCTGCAACTGCTTGCTCACATCACTGCTGGTAGAAGGACCTCAACCAGAGGAAGCTCTGCAGCGCCCCTATACAGGGTATTATGTTTGTATCTTCTTCCCCTGTTCTGATTGAGCTTCCTCCAGGTTCACTGGTTTCCTCCCCGTAGCTAAACAAGCCATACAGTGTCACTGGTATTCGGTCAAACATCCCACAGCTGAGGGCCTGCACATGACTCAATTATGATTACACCTAGCAACATCACCCCCTACTGAAAAAAACAACAAACTTGGCAGTAAAATAGTATTTAGACTCATCGAGGTTTTACTGGCTAAAAAAAAAATATGAATAAGAACAAAAAAACATATTTTTATTTGGCCTATTTTTGAACGTTGGACAGACGTCTCGGAAGAGTTGGGGAGTGTCCACGCATTACCTCACCGAGCGCAACCTGCCTTGTCGACCGCGGCGTAGACCTGCCCCCTGAAATCGACTATGAATCGTAATAACTGGTCGCGAAATCCCACGTGTGGAATTCCGCGCACGCAGCCACCGATTCACACCAGCTGGGCTGAACAGGGGCGGTGGGGAGTTGTTTCAGCTGCCGCGCCGCGAGATCGAACCGGCGACCTCCAGAACTGCAAGTCCAGCGCGGTGACACCGGCCACGGTGGCATCCCGGAAGGACACAAATTTGCGATTTCAAAGGCTCCGCGTCTCACTTTCCACAGGAGTGCAGCTGCTGTGGAATAGACGCCGCCGACCTTTCTCTCACCCTCATATATGGGCAAGGGCTGAAGCTCGCTGGATTGAAGGAAGCAGCGATTCCCAGTCGCCGGCGTGAGGTTTGAATCCTGGCCAGGCTCAAAGTGTGACTCGCCCTCGTAATTCCTCCGGCGTTGGAACAACGTCGCGCCTCCTGGCGGGTGGCAAGTCAGCAGTGGTAGTTTTATAAATAAACTGGACCTGCTCCGCTTCCGTGAGTCGTGCTCTCACGCGAACGGTTGCGCACTGCCCTCCGAGTGAGCCAATCGGGATAAACAGAAAGAAAAAATGAGAAAATTACAAACAGATCCTTGCCGGAGGAATGTGTAATTTCCAAGACCTGCTCTCGATTACCAATGGGGATGAGCACCGTCCACCACTACTTTGAGCAAGAGGGAGACATTCTCTTGATTTACGTTAACTTGTAATGTACGTGCATTATTTTGTCCTATAACATAAAAGCAGTTAACGGCCAGCAGCAATTAAAGAATACTGAATTATACCCGTGTCACGGTTAGCGCGCTGCGCTATGAACCCGGCGACCCGAGTTCGATTTCCGCTCAAGGCCAACACCGGTGACGATCATCTCGATCGGGCCTGGGCCTTCCCTAGGGTCGACTCAGCCTCAAATGAGCACGTGGTGCGATGTGTAAACATCGCCACTGGTGGAGACAAAGTCGGCTGGGCATGGTACAGGACACACAACCCCTTGTCTGCACTTGCGCCAACAGTCTGTTAAAAGCTATACGGGGTATATTTGTCTCTTTTTCAAATCCTTTATATTAAGTTCGCTTGCTTGCTTAGGACCGTGCAAATCTTTCGGTCGTTTTTTAACCCACTTCCCGTGATCCAATCGAGCTGACATTTTGCACACAGACTCGTTGTGCGTGACAATGCATTTTCGTGAAATTTTTTTTCCAAAATTTGACACTGTTTAGGGGGGAAAAATTAAATATTTAATTACCAATTGTTTAATGCTGCCAGACAATCATCTGACCCATAGGTGGCAGCCATCTCAAGCCAGAGGACGAGAGGACTCTAGCCGCCCCGATGCCACGCATATAAAGGATTTATAGTGAAAAACTTTGTTTGTACGGGTTAATTTTTTACGTGTTGCTACCACCCTCCCGCAACGAACGGGCGCTGCAGGAGAACGACTCTCCGGACGACGAGGGAGCGGAGCGTCAGGTGGAGAGAATAGGGGCGAGTTGGCACAGTGGGGAACGCAGGTGGCGCGTCTGCCATTCACCCTGCTCTTTTGACCCGTAACATCTGGGACTGTCCTATAACTTCCCTACCAGCATGCCTTCAACAATCCACATGGCCTCAAAGTGCACATAGCATGCCCTAAGTACCTTAGTGATTCAAACTTGCCAAGACGACCCATCGCTGCTGGTTTTATACTGGGTTTTTTTTTTACCGCATTCTGATTTTCAATGCAAATGTTGCATACATTGTTTTTCCACCGTGTGATTATCTTTGAAAATCGGAATGTGATTTAAAAAAGGGGGTTTCAAAACGGGCCAGCATACCACTAGAATTGGTGAACATGGTGACGTCAATGCCCCCTGAATGCTGGCTGTTCGCATTGGTAACATTTTAGTGCGGGTTCAGGTTTCAGGTTTATTTTGTTAGACCCGGGCGAGACCTCAAGAGACCAGGATATTCTCATTTACAATGTGGCTGAATGAATGAGTGACTGAATGAGTGACTGAACGAGTGAGTGAGTTCAAGTTTCAGGTTCATTTATTTTAACCCAGCTCAAGAGACCAGGATGAATCTCATTTGCTAGAGTGACCTGGGACATTAGCCTGCAAGTAGGTGGGTGATGATCGCTGCTGTGTGTAATCCCAATTGAGTAAATTTGCGGGGTAAACTTTGAATGTGGCATATTTCGACTCTGATGCTGACACACACACACACACAGTGGCCTATTCTTGCGAATGACGTCAGTGGGTCGTTAACGTCCACTGTGAAGCCGACGGTGCGTAGCAATCACTGCGGTAAATACGCACCTCCGATTAGCACGGTTGGCTACGTGCAGTGCGAAAGAGGTTCAACATAGGTGCACACGTACGCGCGCAGGAATAATCAGGGCGGCCGCTGGATTCGAACCCTGAACTTCAGCAACAAGCAGCGAACGCGCTACCGCCTCATTGCTAAAGGAAGACGCAACGTCTAAAAAACACAAACAGCTCTTATTGTTCACATAAGCACGGAGGCGCCGTGCGTCCCAGTCTAAGACACAACGCCACGCTGTAATGATGACATCACTGCGCCGTATAGTTGCGTCCATTGACCGCTTCAATGACATCACTTGATTACCCCTGAATGAGACTTTATATAGTTCCCCCCCCCCCTCCCCACCTCATTAATGACGCTTGCTACTGCTGCTACACGTGAGAGCTACAGTGCAGTCCAATGTTCCGTGTTTTGGGTTGAGGCTTCCTCTGCCCACAGTATTGTGTTTCACTCCTGGCAGCTCGGCTTTCGTTCCTGTAACACCACGGGCTGTCTACTGTAAAGCTAGCATGGGTCTCCTATCACTCGTTATACTCGTCCCAAAATAAATAGTTTGTGTGCCCTTTTTGAAAAAAAATGAAAACAATCAGCACTGCAGAGACAAAGGCGGCCAGGGTGTGCTCCTGGCCAAACCCTGTGTTGTATTCCAGCCTGAACAAGTTGATATATTTTTTTGAAATTATATTTATTTGCGCAAGAAGGGCCCAATAAGATGATAAGGCTCTTATTTGATGGGCGCCCTGCGATGGTACATATGATATTCAGTAACAATTTCATTTGCACTCTAATTACGAAAAGGATGAAAAGTATAATTTTGTCTTCGTTTATATCTATATACTTAAATAATTCTATTTTTACACGGTATATATTTTTTTACATGAACTCATGAATTAAGCCAACGTTTGCCTAACGCTCTTTCCCTTAAATTTGACACTTCCCCGTTGATGGAAAAAACATTTATTGGTCACTTGTTTAAGTTCTCTGTTTTGATGTTGCGTTTTTTTTTCGCGAACATTTTTTGTATTCATTAAACGATGACACACTATCTGCACCGATGGACCAAGGATCGCCCACGTCAAAGCGTCACTGTGCTGGTCACTACGGGTTTGTGAAGGACGAGGCCTGGGGTTCCGTCATCACGTCTCACCGATGTTAGCCATGACCAGGAATTGAACTCAGCGCACCGAGCTCATAGCACAGCGCGATAACCAGTGTACCAATCGTGGTGAAGTATGGCAAAAAAATCAAATGACTCTGATGGTGTGGGGGAGCCCTTCATCCAGCAGTGGATTGAGAATGGCGGAATGTATCTACATGAACGCTATATTTTAATATCAACGATTCCACATGATTCGAAACCTAAGGTGGATGTATCAGATCTGTTGCGGTAACATATCATGCTCAGCTGTGCTGTGAATAATCATCGGGTTTACATGCAATATGATAATTCTATTACTCCAGAATAGCTCGTATGACTTCAGGGTTACAGTTTAGCAGATCGTTTAGTAAGGTTTGGACGTTCCTTGTGTTGGATCGCATAGCCGAGTCACAGTACACAGCAAATCACACACTATGACAGCCCCGTAAGCGTATCATTATCATCAACCGTCTGACTCTGGGTCTTTCCCTTGGTTACTGACCTCTGGGTGCCACTCCAGTGTTGGTTGCCGTAACGCGCCCTCCTCTCTCTGGCACATGTTTCAAGTTTACTTAGTTTAACCAAGTGAGAAATCAAGAGACCAGGATGAGTCTCATTTGCAAGACACCTGAGGCATTAGTCTGCCAAGTAGAGGGGAGGGGGGGGGGCGATGATTGCTGCTGTGTGTACAATCCCCAATTGAGCAAATGCAAATGTGCGGGTGCGTTTTTCGAAATTTGGCCAAATACACACGCAGGAATAACCAGGGCGGCCGCTGGATTCGAACCTGTGAACCTCTGCGACAAGCGGCAAACGTGCTGCCACCACCAGACCACGCCGTCTCTCGGCAGTTGTCACGTGCGTGCCTTATGCATGCACCCTTCTCCGTCAGATCACGTTGCTTTCCCGTCACGGCGTATTCAAAACCCACAAGTCGCTTACCCAATCATACCGGCAAGAACGTGCATTCAAAGACGAACGCAAGAGGCGTGTTTTTAAATTTTCTAATTATGTGTTTGTTTGCGTCAAGTCCGCCCACTTCTAATTCCACCCTCTGCTATCCCCCAAGTTAACGCTCCTATCAGAACATCTCGGTGGCAGTGCACTAAGGCAATCAGGTGTATGTTGAAATTATCAATCGTTAAATGGCCATTAAGTGCGGAGCTGTGATTTCATGACTGAGTAAAGACGCAACTAATTAATCTAAAATTACAATTAATAATTCAAGAGCACGCATTGTACTTTCGAAGGCCCTGGGCCTCGATGCACTTTTTTCCGCAACAACTCTCCCTCTCGCCACGTCCGTCGGTCAACTCGTCCGTAGAGGGCCACGCGCAGTGGCAGAAGACGTCACAGCACTTGGATGCAAAAAAATACCTTAATTATCAGTCGATAGCCCACGTAAAGAAAAAAAAATATATTCAAACAAATTATTATTCGGTGATGGTGCTGCCGCCACCGCTGCATTGGCGACGTTGCACGTACACGAATAGCAAAAGACTCGACACATTCGTCAATAAAACTGCGGCCTTAAAAGAGAAGAACAAATATATATAATGGGCGATGAATTGGGCAATGGTGTTTCTTCATAGCAATAACCCTTAAATAAATACATCTATGAATACGGGGAAAGTACCCAGAATGTTGCCGATTAATTATCTTGATGTTTTCCTTTTTAATGCGGCAGTGTTATTGACAAATGTGTTGAGTGTGTGTTAGATTTTAGTTTTTCTAACATGGCTAAGCTGCAAAAATTATCTTGTGAAGGCGATTGACTCATTTTAACTGTCGCAGGGAATGTGAATGGTTCTACGGTTTGTTTTTACGTTTTGATCTGTCCAGGTGGCACTGCGGTACAAGGGGCCCAACGAGACTCCTTTTCAGGTTGTCCGAGTTTAAATCCCAGACTGTTATCGTCCCATCCAATCAAGCCTACGGGCGTCAAACAAAATGGAGACCATGGTGTGGGAATTCATACTCTTTGTTTTTTTTTCCGGTAAAGTCACGTATGTAAAACATTTAATGAAAAAACAACCAAATTAAATCACTGGCTAAGTATTAATTTAGTTGTTTTTTCATTAAATTTTTTACCTCCGTGACTTTACCGAAAAAAACAAAGAGTATGAATCCTTGCAGTCACGAAAACTTCAAATCTAGAACCATTGTGTGGGGAGTCAACAGTGGGTTGTCATCTTGTGTCACTGGCCCCTGCCATAGGAATGTGGAATTTCCACCACGAGCTCAGGGGCCACCATTGGAGATGCTCGTGAGAATGTGGGGGACAGTGATTGTGATCATCAGTGCAGCATTCGATCACATATACTTAGCCAGTGGGTAATTTATCCCTTTTTTGGTAAAGTGGTTAATGTTTTAAGAACTGATGAAAACGTAAATGTCTAAAATAGGCAAAGATTCCTTGCTCAGCCTTTTAGACCGTGGAGGCCGCTAATAGGGTTAGCGTTCGTACACAAGATGGTGGTATCGGCAACATCATGCCTAGCCATCTTTGTGTCGTCCCCGTTTATGATGGTAAATTAATTTGAAGGTAAAATTAACAAGAAAACGCACCACAACAGAAACATTTGCCCAGGCCAGAAAATTTAAAGTTTCAACACCACACTAAACACATGCAACAGCATGGATACAAAGCCACCAGTTCCTGAAGAACAATTGCATGAAGCAGAATGCAGTTCTTCAGGAACTGGTGGTCTTCAACTATTCGTATAAGGATGAGAGATGTTTTTAAGGCACGCAGAAAGCCATTGTGAATTGTCAAGGGAGGCCCAGGACAGGTTCACATACGGCATGCTCGTGATATGAATGGCTGTGTTTACCAAGAACACGTAAAACACATCATTGCTCATAATGTACATACAAAACAAAGACGCCCCGTATAGCCTGAACAGTCTGAACAGTCTGTAGGGGCAAGTGCCATTAGCGAGCACCTATGAAGGGCAGCACGGCACACGAGGGGGTGGGTGACCAACATCACGCCCGGCCGCCTTTGTCTCCCTAGTAGCGATGTTTACACAACGCACCAAGTACTCATTTGAGGCTGAGTCGACCTAGGGGAGGCCCAGGACCGGTTCAGATAATCGTCACCGGTATTGACCGTGAATCGAACTTGGGTCGCCGGGTTTGTAGCGCAGTGCGCTAACCGCTACACTACCACTCCCTACCTGTACACACACGTACACACGTGTTATTGTGAGCACTGCTAACGGCAATACCCATGCACCGTTTGTAGCACATAGCTGTGCTCCATATCGCCTGGCTTTTTGAATGCCAATTGTTTAAACGTGAATTTGCGATTATGAACCCATTAAGTAATTTATCGTTAATTGAATGATTAATTTGGCTGTTAGCCAAGCCTTGGGAAAGTGTGTACCTATTATTGCACGTTAGAATGTGAACATACGCAACGTAAACACATTCACCTCTTGCAATTCATTGACATAAGTATTGTGTGTGTGTGTGTGTGATGACATTATTTTGCACCCTACATAGCCAACCGCTCTTTGGATGTCCATGGGGAAGGGTCCACAAGTCACACTGCAACACAGGGTGCGGTGAGCTCGGGATAGGTAACACAGGTCAACCTGGTGGCGAGGAGAGGGCTGCTGGTTACGAGAGAGAGAGAGCGAGTATTGGACATTGATTGTTGCTGGATGGGTCATGTTATGTTTGTGCAAATGTTTGTATGTTGAACTTCCTTGGCACCCTACTTAGCCAACTGCGTTAATCGGAGGTGCAGGTGAGGGACAACAAACGAAACACAGATAAGCATTTCTAATTAAATTAGTTCTACATTTAAAAGTGCATAGCTAGTGGCTTCCTAATATCGGAAGGAAGAGCGTTCCAGATGGCCGCAGAAGTGCAGTGACAGTCTTTGTTCGATGCGAGGTTGTCAATGAATTAGGCGCCACGTGCTCAGGTGTTAACATGTCCTGGAAGGTTGAGTACATCCTGAAGGAAGTGGATTCAAAGTCCCAGAGCTCAGCGTTCGAAGGGGAGTTTGAATTGGCTATGCGTTTGTGTGATCTTCAGTTTTAGCAGAGCTGCAGCCGAATACAAACTGTGATAGGACGCCATGTATCGTTTGAGCCAGTTGAGAGCGTGTCAAACTCCAGGCTGCACTGGCTGCAGAAAAACAGCATAGCAAGTATGCAGGGTCAGTGAGAGGGAGAAAGACAGAGTTGCCATAATCTCTGGAATATAAGACACTTCTGGAAGTAAGACACGGCACAAACTTGTGCTCAGTATCAATACAGTGACACGAATCTGATCCCACACACACACACCAGATTTTTATGAGACCTCTTATAATTTAGAAAATATTATCTTTAGTAGATATTGAAGTGAGTAAACAGTTGCAGAGATCGGTGTTTTGATTTCTTGGTAAAATAGCGTGTATATAATTTTGCAGTATCAGTTAATGTTGCGGAACATGAGCATGTTTGTGCTTTCATTTTAATTCCTTATGTTCCCTTTGCAAATAAACTCTATCCCCACGTGAGTAGAGCATCCATGTGAAATTATAATTAACACGCATCGTATTTTGATCCAATGGAAATCCCACATTCGCAGGGAGGGTATAGCGGTATTTAACACTCTATTAATTGCCGTCTATGGACCTGGCGATGGACTAAAGCGAATGGAAGAACATAAGCTCACCCTGGGCCACGTGCTATTTTTTATAGCCAAAGCCACCCTGGCAAAATTAACACCTTCAACGGCAACACCTGTTAAACCCTTGTAACCTCCGCAAAAATTGCCCACTTCCTTGACCTCGCCGACCCAACGCCTCTACAGAACTCTTGTGGCCGTTGTTTGGCATTCGTTGTGACTGAATTTGCGCCGCGAATAAACGTCCATCCCCATCGCCAGCCCAGCGCTGGTTTGTCGCGAGGCTGGTGCAAAGTAGCGCATACATTACTATTGATCAGCTGCGACTGACAGCCTACTTGTAGTAATAAACACGGAAAGCTAAATCAATACGAGCCTTAGTTTCAATTTGTTCTAAACGGAGTTAAATTAGCAATGCCAGGGTTGTGTGTGTCACCTCTGCTATGTTTTGCTCTCATGCTCTCAAGCAATTTAAATTTGTTCGGTTTGCGTTTGTTAATTTATATCTTCTGTATTTCTGTCTTCTCAGCAGCAATTTACATGACACTTTCTCACAAATATCAACCAGAGTAGCTTAAAGCCTTAGTACAGGTGAGCTCACGACCATGGGCTCATAAGTTCATATTCTAGACACGATTGTCCTTACCCCATCCTTTTGCCCACGGTCGATAAACTAAGTGGTCGCCGCTGGTTCTGATATGACCCGGTCCCTATCATAGGAATTTGACATTTGCATGGTTTTCTCATCACCTAGAGCTATAAATAACCAGCCGGAATATCTCTCAAGACCACAAAGTGGGGAGAACTACGTATTACATTCGTTATCTTGAGTGGTTTATTTTGCACTGCTGATGAAAAAAAAAACACAGGAGTTTTTACGTGTTGGTAAGAGCTACGTACTTTTCCGCAGAACAGCTCCCACAAAAAAATCAGGACAGGTGATAATGCTCTTGTTATTTCAGCACTGCTCGAATTTGAAACCGCAGTTTAGGGGACATAATTTTTTGAGCATTTTTCTACCCCAACAATTATGGGAAGACAAAGTCAGCCGGGCATAGTGTTGGTTTTATGACATTACATGCCAAGATGGCCTTAACTGGCTATCAGCACGGATCTCAACAGTTCATTTCATGACACAAAACTATAAAGTTGAATGCTTCGTTGCCTTAAACACTCATAATAAAAGGTCAAACATTTCCCTCTTTAAAAAAAAAATTCTAAGACTCAGTTCAAGTTGTCCTGGAAAATGAAAATAAATACCTATTTACAATTAACAATATACTGTAATGATATGATTTTATTTGGCAACGTGGTACCATGGTTAAGAGCACCTATCACAATACTAATATTGTAGGTTCAAATCCATGTTGCAGGGTCGATTTGGCCCATCATACTATCTGGGGTCATATTCTCAGGTTTTGTCGGTAAAGTCACGTAGGTAAAACATTAAAAGTAATGAAAGTAAAATTAAACAAAACAAAAATAAAAATAAAATTCACGACGTTTCGGAGGCAACACAAGTCTCCGTCATCAGGTGTATCTGGGGTCAGTTAAATGAGTACTGCTTTGTGGGGAGTCTTTAGCGGTCATCGTACGGAGGTACTGAGGCCCCCACCATCAGCTTGTGGAATGTCCATCACTAGTCCCAGGGCTGATAAAGAAGGTATGCACTGCCAATTGCTCATTTGAGTAGAGACAATTTTAAATGACCGTCAATTAGAGCTGGGACGTTTTGGCCAATTAAGTTGATTAATCCACTGTAATCGCCTACTTGTTTGTGGTGGTTACTCGAGCCCACTTAAAAAAAAAAGTTGGATGCCTACACAGCATGCCTGCCAAAGGAGGGAAACCCCCACAACAAGCCACGCCCAGCTTGACACATCTGATGATGTCACTGAGCCCCGCCCCTTACCTCCCATTCAGTGGCACACTTGGGAACAGAAGTAAGACTTTGTATGAAAAATATATATTCTCGTTATCCGACAAGTCAAGTAACATAACTGGGTAATCAATATATTAATTTATTGCTTACATAATCGGATATCCTTGCTCTGCTATCAATGCACTGAAATGCATAATATGCAGTTTTACATCACAGTATGTAAAACCGATTGTGAACTGGAATATATGTCACAGGATGCACTGGAAACTTACATCGGCATGACCAATTAAGGTAACTGCATTTTTGGCTGCAACATGGATGTTGGCCAATATTTTCACTTGGAAACTTGATGCAGTTTAACGTGCCCTACATCGATAGGTTGACAGAGTTGTATACTAAAAATGAAATTACTTTACTTGCGAACATGTAGGAGCAGTATGGATGTAATGTTTTATAGGAAAACGGTGCTGTAGTCGAAAAAGTGCTAAACCCTTCATTACATAGTGTATGAATGTATCTACGTTAAACTTATTTAGCACCATATGTAGCAAACCGTGCTAATCGAAAGTGTTAACAATAAACTTCTACTCCCAACCGGTCAAAAACAAACAGATTCTTCAATGCAGAAACGTCGCGATACGAGCCAAAACAAAGTGGTCCCATGTTCCCACTTAAACTGAAATAATTTGCAGTCCGCGTAAGAATAGTCCCTTCAAGTATGTTGGACTCAAGTCTCGTGCCAATCGATTTCAGTTCACCTGACATCGTGAATTGTGGCTCTGCCGTTCGAAGAGAAATTCAGAAATTGCGCACGCATTTTACTATTTACATAGGGTTACAATTGGCATATAAGTGGGGGGCAGGGGAATGGGGGGGGTGATGGGGGAATAAACAAATAAATATAATAAATAACCATAACACGCGAAGCTTTGGCGATGTTTGGAACCGGAGCACAGATGTTGCCGGCTTGTTTCATTAAAATTTCAAACGCTCTTCAGAGAGGACCCAACTTTGCAGCGGTGTTTTGTTAACAAATTAAATTGCACCCGTGTGAGGCCGTTCTTCATATTATTGCTCTATTACGGCATTACAAATGTCTGCACGCTGCTGTCGGGCGGAGGGAATTGTAATAAATAAAGCGTGCCTAACAACTTGCGCGCAAAAAAAAAACTCTTAAGAGGGTTTTAAAATGAAGGCCGAAAAGGTGGCCATGTTCTTTTACTCTCTCGAAATAACCACTGGAAGTTATTTTTTACGCGACCACAGTTCAGAGATTTTTAATAGCCAGCTTGTAAATTGGTTGAAATTTTTATTTTATTAAGCGTGTATTTTATTACTTAAGAAGCTATGCACGAGAACAAATGTCTCGGCAATAAACCGAGCGCGTTGCGAGCGCGTCATTTATACATTCACACGGGGTTTCCACTTCAAGGCATGCACGGCTGATTCGCACTTTGCCCTTGGTTGTGCTCTCGAAGGCGAGCGTGCGCGCACTGCACATGGCGTATCTTTAACAAGCTCCGGTGATGGCACGCGACTACAGAAAATAAGAATAGTCATTGACAATCCACCGTTAATCCGCGGACAGGAACATTACGAAGAGGTGGACTGTTACTCTCTCGAACAATGGGTCTTAACCTGGGGTGCACGCACCCCCTGTGGATGCGAGATGCCCTTTCTGAGAACAAAAGGGGGGCAAGGCTGCAGTGAAGGTGAAGAACCACTGCTCTAGTTTAACATGTAGCAGGCTTTCGCGACCAGTATTATTCATAATGAAGGTTTTTGGGTTAGATCGCGTTATTATAAATGCGTCGCAAACCTCCACCACCCGACACGGCCGATCAATAAAAAATGTGTCACGTTAACAAAACGCCAATTAGTTACTTCTTCAGCCCACCGGTGTGTTTGAAGAGTGAATCCACAACTTTTAGAATGTGAGTAGTACGACGTTTCGCTGGTAATTACATCCAGCATCTTCGGGCGATTTGTCAGAATAGTGAAGCCATCCATCTGCTTCTGGTCTTATATATTATTATTATTATGAACCAATGCTCTAGAGTGCTTGATTTTCCCTTTCAGACTGCCGGGGCACTGAAATCTTACAACCCCAGGGCTACCACCACTCGATCACCCATCACGACCACTCGGACAACCAGCACTGCCACTAACCCACCTAGCACTGCCTCACAGACCACTGGGTGCTCCCCCAGTCCTCGTGACTAACCACGATGCATCTTACCGTCTTTACCAAATTTACTTCCCGTTCAAATACAAATTAACTCGTCGTGCGCGTGCAGCACGTCCAACGTGACACGCTCAGCAATTAACAATGTCTACATTAATACAGCCGATTAGAATGAAGATTGCTATCTCAGTGTGTGTGTGTGTGTTGCGTGCGCACACAGACGCGTACGCAGGCAGCGTTAATTGCTCAGCGCGTCACGTGGGACGTGTTGAACAATCATCGGGCGCGTTCAGCGCGGCACGAGTTGATTGGAATGGGGAGGAGCAAAGTGGTGAATGCGGAGAGACGCAGCGTGGTGGTGTGTCGCTAAGACGGCGGTTTTGAAAACCCTGGTTTAGACCATCAACAGTTAAGACTGTGCAACCAGTACTGGCCAAAGACATTAAAGCATGAGCCACTCGACCTTTAAGAATCAAAACGAGAGTAGCCAGAACTACCATTAAACGACGACGATGCAAGCATTGCAACTAAAAACGACCCAGCATTCGCATAACACGGCCGACTAATTTACATGACTATTGCAATTACTTTTCTTCTTCTTATCACTACCTGCATTAAGACCGTTTTTATTTTTAGAAGCACAAAGCTTAATTTCAACCGAACACGCACTAGGCCATGACGGAAGTTTGCCCTTAATCTGTCTCAATTCAGTAACTTTCTGAGAAAAATGAAAATGAAATTAAAAGGATTGTTTGGATGGAGTCTCGAGTGTAGGTCGATGGGGCTTGGGGGTTTTATATTTTTCATTTCTAACGGTGGATAACTGCCCAATTTGTCTATCGCACACTTTTCTAATGGATACACTACGTACTGCCAAGCTGATGTGTGCCGATAGCGCATTACTTTAAGAGAGTGAAGTTATACCATTTTTGCCTTACTGTTTACAGCACTGCACACGTGGTAAGGCAGTGCTGTGATGTGAGCACTCGACAAAGATAAAGTCCAGTTCGGAGATCGACTTTGCCTGTCATCCTTCCGTGCCAATTCTACGATTGACACCTTACAGGGCATCAGCAATACTCATCATCTTCTTCTTTGGGTCTTTCGGCAAAGTTACGTAGATAGGTTCAAAGAAAATAACAAAAACCTACGACGTTTCTGTTGCGATCGAAACGTCGTAGTTTTTTGTTATTTTCCATGAACCTATCTACGTGACTTCACCGAAAGACCCAAAGAATATGAATTCCTGCAGTCACGAAAGCTTTAAGTCAATATCATCGTCTTCTTACGGATAACCTGTACTCAGCCATAGGACTGTCAAATTTTCGTGATTGGATCGGGATCAGCAAATGAGACGTGTGCTTGGACAGGAATAAGTTTAGACTTTTTTAAGTTTAACTCCTGAAAATGACAACAGTGGGCGTACAATGGCTTCTCTTGCAAAATAATGCCACAGGGCTCTCAAACATTAATTTGGCATCAGATAAGAGCATTATTTTGCAATCCACAATCACGTGTTATGATCCTACGTGGACGTCAATGGGTGGCCATGTGCGTCAGTGTGCCACTTGCTCAGTCGTGAGTAGAATGGAATTCAAAAGAACTCGCAAACAATCCCCTGTGTGAAAGACCCCACGCAAAAGATCCCTGGTCTTCCATGAAGCTCATGGTCCACCCTAAAATTGCATCCTCATAAACCATGCCAGATGCGGATACCAGATACACAAATCCAAAACGAAAAACTCCCCAGCAGTGTGCTACTGCGGTCTGTTCTGGATGACGTAAAACCACGCAATGCCCGATCCACGAATACGAAGGGGACATTACAGCAATACACTCCGCTATTCTTGAAGCGGTTATCTGGCTTGACCACCTGAATGTGAAATTGTAGTTGTTGCTCTGTGTCTACATCGGGCGTACGAATGAATAAGAAGTCGTGAGTGTGCTGCTGCCTAGCAGGGCCATCATCGGGAGTTCCCAATGCTGCCCTGGATAGGATGCAAAGGGGTTAAGGGAATATGGGATTAAGCCAAGAGAGTGGCTAAAATAGCATTTGACAATATCTATTTTCTATTTTCTGCAATGGATTTAGAGGCACTTAATATCCATTTATGCTGTGATGGAAAACGTGATCAATAGTTCCATGCATTGTGTGGGAAAGGTACACATGGGTGTGTGTGTGGAAGTGCGTATTTGTATGTGTGTTAAGATACATAAACATAGTGAATGTGTGTGCACATACAGGATGTGTGATTGTGTTTGTGAAGTCAGTAGTGAAGTGGTTATCACACTGCGCAACAACCCCAACACCATTTTCTTTGATTCCTGACCATGTACAATGTGTGTGATGATCAGTATCTGTTCCTGTACTAAGCCTCCCCTAAGTTAACTCAGCCAAAAAATGTGTCAAGTGATCGGGCCCCTACTAATATTTGTACTCACAAAGTTGATATGCGTGCGGTGGTGGCCACACACCACCACTGCGACAACATAACGAGATTCTTGTTAGCAACACTTGCCTATACACTGTCATCATCATCGCAGCGGCTGTTGGCTCGCAATCGAACAAAGACGGTCACTGCATTGCACGCTTTCAGATGCGCTTCTGCGGCCGTCTGGAACGCTCTTCCTTCCGATATTAGGAAGCCACTGGAGTTACGCACTTTGACATCTAGATTGAAAGCTTGTTTGTTTAGAATTGTTCTTTGTGTTTCGTTTGTCCTTCCGCCCACGTCCGATTAGCACGGTTGGCTATGTACGGTGTGAAAGAAGTTTAACATATATACATCTGCCGAAACATAACATTGCCCATCCACTCTATGCAATCATAGAGCACAACTAATTTCCCGCATCCAGCAATTATCATTGTACAATATTATCTCTCTCGTAACCATCAGTCCTCTCCAGCCACCCAGTTAACCTGTTACCTATCCCGACCTCACAACACCCTGTGTTGCGGTGTGGGTTGTGGACCTTTATGCACGGATATCCAAATAGCTTCAATGACATGCTGCAAACATGTGGTCGTTTGTTGAGAACATCCGAATGCAGTAAGTATGCATATGGGGAGCGAGCTCGGAATTAATCTACAAGCTTATACAACGAAAAAAAAAGGTCCGTGTGGATTCTATGAAAGAGATGTGCTATGCATTTAATTTGACTTTCTGCCACTGGAATGGAAAACTGCGCGTGTAGTGTTTGATTTTTAATTCAACTAGCTTAAAGGCAAATTAATCAAAAGACACATTTTCAAAGGCTTTAACTTGTGGGTGGGTGCAAGGAAGGAGTGTTGCTCTTAATGGAAGAGCCAATGTTGACGCGACATTAAATTGTAGACTAAAACTAAACTGTTTTAGTTTTATTTCCTGTTAAACGCTATGCATCGCATGATCGGTCACTGCATCGCGCGCTTTCAGATGCGATTCTGTGGCCGTCTGGAAGACTCTCCCTTCCGATATTAAGAAGCCACTGGAGCAATGCACTTTCAAATGTAGATTGCAAACTAATTTATTTAGAACTCCTTGTTGTGTTACGTTTTTTTGTCCTTCCCCCACCCTCCTATTGGCACGGTTGGCTACGTACGGTGCGAAAGAAGTTCAAACTAAACTGTTTGATATTTTACTGGGTAAGACCCATGAGCTATGGGAGCTCTTTTTCAGAAACGCCCTTGCCACAAATGATAGCTTAACAAAGTGTCTTATCACGTGGACATTTATAGCAGCCAAATACTCTAAACGCATATTTCTAAATGCGGAGATAAAAAACGGAGAACCTGGAGAAAAATCTACGTGACCAAGGGGAGAAAATGCAAACTTCAAATATGCATGCGTCAGGGTTGGGATAGAACCCACAACCTCGTGTAGTTAACATCTGCTCAGGTAAAAAGCCAATTGGCTGGTGCTTAGTTCTTCACTTGGCCACATATATAAATTGCACCTTCCTTCTTTCGTCCGGTATTTAATAGCAATGTCAGGCTATAAACTATTTAAAACTGCATTACATTAATGCAGCTTCAGGTAAATAAAGTCACAGAGTCAACCATTGCTGACTTCCTGTAAAGTGTTATGCAGTAATTTAGCAGCACTGGAGTACATGACTGCAGCGTCAGTGTCGATCGTGCAAACAGTTGCACATCAGCATGCTATGCAAGGCAAGACTTTTTAACAAAAAAAAATACTGTCAGGTACGATATATTGCTATGTAGGCAGGTGCAAGTCAAAATAGGCATCCTGCAAATGCTTCCCACTGTTAACGGATCACGTGATTACCTTTTTGTGAGGCAACGGCTGCGTCTCTGTACAGTACAATATGCACTACAGGTATTTGCAATATTAATTTGAACGGTGCTCTCCCACCTATTCGATTATGTCTTCCCAGTGTAGAAGAGTAGGCCAAAAATACGCATCCGCCAGCAGTGCTGTCGGCCACTGCAGGGCTGCACCTCTATACCTTTAACAAGCAATTCATTGTCAAGCTAGGGCCGGGCAGTCACGCTGTTAAAGCCGAGCCATTTTCACTCGACTATTTTGGTCTCCCATTCATATTCTGTATCCATGTAAATACGGTGCCATGTAAATTTATATTCATCCAGATTTGTATACATTCCAAACCCCCCCCCCTCCCCACCAATTTAATCAATGTCTCGTACAAGCCCTCCCTCTAAACCTAATTAAACTGCCTGCCTGACAACTCACAACAATAATAATATCGCAACTTGGGTTTTGTGGGCAAACCGCAGGATGCAATGCATTTATCGGTGTCAGTATCAATATTGCGCTGTCAACATTTACGACCGAGTGCCTCACTCTTTAGCTCTCATAACTGTACTGGCAAAAGTTGGCATTTCATTCGACAACAATGTGCCGTTTGTTGCTAACACATATATTTTGTTGAACCTGGCCTGACAGATAGTGCTACCCAACTCATTCCAATGCCTCTTACATAATCAGCCTGGAGCCCATTGAAAGTTACATATTTTGTTTTCATGAAGATCTTGATGAATGTAGTTATCCTCAGCAAGCAAAGCTGAGTTGTTGGCTTCAAATCCAGGCAGCCACCCAAGGCAGTCACCCATGATTAAACTGGGTTTTCCTGTGCAGAAAATTGATGGTCTCCACCGAGCACACAACGACTTACAAATGCCATTATTTGCTGAGGAGTTTGTCCTCGCCGAGCTGTGAAGGTAAAAGTTGTTTTATATCTATCCATCTATCTTAGATGACTGACACATGCCAACAATTCCCTCAAGATAATGAAGGCATAACATCAAGTTTTGTGTGATGTTCAAGACTAGATGGTATCATGTCGCGGCTCCAGAAGTAATTTCGCAATGTCACGTCCCAGTGTTCCACACTTTTAATCACCTCGGCACGTCAATCTGATTCAACTATTGGGATATAAACGCGTGCTTAAATACAAAGTTGAATATTCATACACACCACGTATTATGGCTGTGGGATATTTTCGCAATCCAAAAACCCTGGAATCACGATCGGAATTCTTGGAATGGAATAGAATTGGATTCCTGACGGGATTATGGGGATCGGCCAAATCGTGGAATCATATGGAGGGGATGTGCTTTGTGAATCATGGGTCATAGCATTCAGGCAAGAAGGGAGGGCTCATGGGCCTGGCTGGCACAGTGGACGCGCCATTGAAATGCATTACATGAGCATTGGCTGAATAATTCAATGGCGATTTTGGCTGACATCGGCTGTCTGGTAAAGACCAAGAGCTCCATTTGGGCAATCGACATGAACTGCTATTGAAACATATTGCAGTGAACGGCATGCGTGTCAGTGGCAATCCGATGGCGATATTGCCAGGTACAATCCAATTCTATTCAATAAAGACTCGATCATTTGCTGAAAACATCTTCAAATAAAAAACCCAACCCAGGACCCACCTGAAAAAGAGTCATAACAATTATTATTGAGATGAAAATTTTAACATGGATGGAATCAAATGGTACAAATATGATTCCTGCAGGAGTCGCCAAGCTCTACTGTGCATGCGGTATAAACGAATCAACTCATATAGAGCCCTTCGTCAACGTCAGTGCTGGATAAGGGTCGTCCCCACATCGTGTCCGTCGTGAGGATAGTAGACCATACTTCACCGTGCTGGTGAGTGCCTGTTGGTGAAGAGAGGGTTGTGCAGGAGAGGTGCCGATGCCTCCGATGTTTGCCGTAGCAGGGCATCGCATTCAAGTCACCAGGTTCATAGGGCAGTGGGCTAACCACTGCACCACCACTCTGGGCCTCCGAAAGCAACTTAAGCGGATACATTTCTTTAGCTTTCAATGTGAGATAAACTCTCCAACTATTCTACATATCCGATGATTTTAAGCGGACAAATTAACCAAAGGATGTACTTCTTAAGAATAACTCTATTTTGTGCGTCTGGTAGCGTATACATCTGTGTATATATTCGCAGCGGTTTCGGGCCTACGATATTGTTTCTTTGTACGAAAAAATTGGAAATTACATTGCACGCGGCAAACACGTTTATTTTTAAACAAGATTCCAGTTTTGTTTATTTAACTGTTATATTAACAGCGAGAATGAATCACAGCTCTGCTGGGGCTTTTTTTCGAGTTGTTCAAAATAGGGCACCGCGGTTATTGAGAAGCACCTGAAAATATGGGAATGAAATGTTATTTTCTGAACAGCACTGAATGTATTTCTACATACATCTATATAACATGTATACGTGCTGAAAAGTACGTTTTTTTTCTCTCATGTATTTAAGAAGCATTGTAAAAAAAAAACTTGGTTTAACCTCCTGACTTCTCAGAAATGGCTTTGGCTCATTGCTGGGTTCTAGTAGTAGGCATGCAATGTGTCTGCTGCGAATACAAAGCAATTGAAATATTTATTTATTTGAAAACTGGCATGACTACAGCACCAAAATAAATATATTTATTTTTTAAAGACCCAATAATTTCTTACAAACGCGTTTATTATGAAGTCCCTCTGAATACAGTTTGACCCCTGTCACTGTGATGTGGATTTTATTTTGTTTGTTTCTTTGTTTACTTATTGCCAGGAGACAAAAACAATGGAAATTAGAACTGCCAAAGGTAGGTTCATTTGAGCACAACAACACTACGGCTTGTTTGGGGGGCATAAATAGACATTATGAAAGTAACAACCACAAGATGCTTTCAACCTCTTTTCAGCCGTACTATTTACTATGAATAAACTCCTGAATTTTAGTCGCTGACGGCTACGTGCGATAGCGCGTCTGAAAGGGTTAAATGGCTGTGCCCCCTTCCTGCGTGTACGTTCTGCATATCTCAATTGAGCAGTCAAGTGTGCAAACACAGCAGCGGGAATTAATGCATTCATATTCAAACATCAATTACTCTGACTGAACGCCTTAACATTTTAACTCTTTCCCGTTACTTCGTGCTTGAACTGGGCCCAAAATGTAGTCGTGGGGTATGAGAGAGGGAGAGACAAAAAAAACCAACACAACCCCTTAAGAAACGCGCAGCTACAGATAAATCTGAACGTTTGCAAATGCCCAATTTGATAGCATTAGTGGATTATGTTGAGAAAACATTGGCAACACAAGATAACTAATGAACATCTTAGAAAGCAATTAAGAGTAGAAGCTCTTTTAGGAACGAGCAGCCTGGGCTGAAAATAAGACGTTTTGGAACTTGTGCGCAGATTGGATGGAATGTGGGGGTCGTATTGAGGGCGACCCACTAAGCAGTTAGCGCACGTGAGCGGCTAAGGCGGGTAACCCGGAGCTTCCGCGGATTTCTTCGCGCTTACCTGGCCTTGCTGAGCCAGGTGATGCTTTGTGGGTTGTCGAATTGACGGGGGACCCACCACTATGTCGTTAGCGCACGTGAGTGGCTAACTCGAAGCTGCCGCGGATTTCTTCGCGTTTACCTGGCCTTGCAAGGCCACGTGGTCCTTTGTGGGTTGTCGAATTGAGGGGGACCCTCCACTATGTTGTTAACGCACGCAAAGCGGCTAACGCGGGTAACTCGGAGCTTCCGCGGATTTCTTCGCGCTTACCTGGCCTTGCAAGGCCACGTGGTGCTTTGTGGGTTGTCGAATTGAGGGGGACCCACCACTATGTCGTTAGCGCACGTGAGTGGCTAACTCGGAGCTGCCGCGGATTTATTGGCGCTTACCTGGCCTTGCAAGGCCACGTGGTGCTTTGTGGGTTGCCGAATTGACGGGGACCTCCCCCACTCTATCGTTAGCGCACGTAAAGCGGCTAACGCGGGTAACTCGTAGCTTCCGCGGATTTCTTGGCGCTTACCTGGCCTTGCAAGGCCACGTGGTGCTTTGTGGGTTATCGAATTGAGGGGGACCCCCCCAAACTATGTCGTTAACGCACGTAAAGCGGCTAACGCGGAGCTTCCGCGGATTTCTTCGCGCATCCCTCGCCGTGCTCAGCCACGTGGTGGTTCGGCGGGTGGCGACCGCTCGTTGCATTTTGCTGCTCGCTGTTCCCCCAGACGCCGTGCGCGTCAAAGCCAAGGGACAGACGAGTGAGCGGTGTTGGTGCTGCCGCTGTGTGTGAGCCTGGCCCCCTTGGAAGAGGATGCCACGGAACGATGACAACAACAACAACAGCAGCAGCTGCTCTCTCGTTTTGTTCACTGGCACGAGGTGGCGCAGCATTTTGTTAATTTACGACCCCGCGTAGATCGCTCCGCCACGTGGCAATCACACCGAAAGTGCTGGAATCCCACACAGCTGGAATATGTGGAATTAAGTGGACGTGGCAAATAAAGCGATGTTTTTTTTTTATTTGGTGCCAGTGCGTGCGTGGGTGCGCTCGCGTTCAATTCCCGCTCACGGCTATCATGAGTCACGCGTCTGTGAGCCAGTGCTGGGGGGCTCCCATAAGAGTGACTCTCGGCCCCCTCAAGTGAGCATGAAACGTGATCGACATCACAGCCGGGGAGACAAAGGGGCCGTCCATAAATGACGCCACGCGATTTTGGACGATTTTTGACCCCCCACCCTTTCGTCACACGGTGTCACAAAAAGTCAAACCCCCCCTCAAATATGACGTCACAAAGCTCTGCCCCCCCCCCCAAAAAAAAAAAACTTGCTTCAAATCGCTTTAAACTATTGTCATTGTAGTGCGTATTTAATGTGGCGCTGCACTCTGATATTGTAGCAGAAAACATTTATTAAAAGCTTCTCTAATTAAGTAGAACGTGTTGTCTATATTTATTTAAAGTTGCGCATTTTTAAGTGATGTCACCTTTCTCAAACCCCCCCCCCTCGTCACACATCGTCACAAATGTCTGACCCCCCCCCCATAGGTACGTGACGTCATTTATGGACGGCCCCAACGGCGACCGGGCGCGTGGTGCTGACCCCACCACCGAATCGTGTGCCGTGCCGGCCTGCATAGCTGCTCTCTAACAGTACTTGCCCCTACAGTCTGTCAAGGCTACACGGGGGATCTTTGTGTATTCATATTCGTAGGTTTTTTCGGTAAAGTCACGTAGGTAAAACAATAAAATTAATAAAAGTAAAATAAAAATAAAATAAAAATCACGACGTTTCGGAGGCAACACAAGCTTCCGTCTTCAGGTGGAACCGTCACAGCACGATAGCTGTATCAAGTGAAGACGGAAACTCGTGTTGCCTCCACCTGAAGACGGAAGCTCGTGTTGCCTCCGAAACGTCGTGATTTTTATTTAATTTTACTTGTATTAATTTAAATTTTTTACCTACGTGAATTTACCGAAAAAACCTAAGAATATGAATCCTTGTAGTCACGAAAGCTTCAAATCTAGGATCTATGTGTGTCTGCGTGGTTATTGGCAGAGGCCCGGGTAAATATTTAAAAAAAGCGTCAGAAACGCTCGCGAAAGCCGCCGTGCGAAGATCAAGCACACGCTACAAATGGAAAGTGAATTACGATGCTGGATACGCGGACGGATTAACATGCAATAGCCCCCCCACCTCCACCCCCGTCCCCGTTTTATTCAACACGAAACCGAAATGCTTTCGGGCGAATGCATTAAGCAACGCGTATGCGCTCGCGTTTTTGGCGATTCCTCGTGCGATGAGTTTTGATAAGGATGACACCGACGGTGACCACGGACAATGAGAGCCTGTTGAGAAGAAATCCACCCCCTCCCTCCCCACCCGGTGATTTGTGATGATGAAATAATAGCCCTCGATTACCATTGTTGTTGTGTGAATGAATGTGTGAATGTGTCTGTCTGTGTGTCTGTGTTTTGTCTCGCTCTCAAATTTAGCAATCTTTGGAGGAACGTAATCAACCAGGCGGGGTGTTGACTGCGGTGTTGACCGACTCTCTGTGTTGTTTTGCATTATATATCCACGTTTACTATGTTTGTTTTCTCATTAATTTTTACCTGATGATGGCTGCTTGTGTTGCAATCGAAACGTCGCATTCTATTATTATTTAATTTAATTTCTCTCCACGTGAATTTACCGAAAGAACTTTCGAATAATTCCTGCAGTCACGAAAGCTTCGAATCTAATTTGGTGTGAATGAAGTTTGATAACGGTTACGATCACCGCTACTGTCTGCCGTTAAACTACCGCTGCTGCTACTGATCATGTCTGCTGGCAATCATATATTGTTGGTACATATATTGCTGATGATGACACTGCTGTTTGTATTCATGATGATAATAATATTGGTGGTGATGGTGATACTAATGGTAATGCTATCTTCCACTGATGATGATTCTGCAACTTCCTGCTGCATCTATCGATGATGGCAATAATGGTGACGATGATGAAGATGACGGTGGCGACGCAACCAATCCGTCTGGTGCGTGATTAAATCACAGATTTGTCTTATTCCCTTCATCGATAACGCACCTCCGATGAGCACGGTCGACGACGTACGGTGCGAAAGAAGTTCTACATACAAAGCACACGAGAGTCTCCTTTCACGTGAACTATCCCAGCTCACAAGTGCGCATGTTGGCACGTCTGCGCCCCCTCTGTGCTGTGCTGGGTTTACACACTAATGCTGGACAAAGCAATCCCAATTAGCGCACGCCACCTCACCAGGCCCCCACACAGCTTTTTTTTTTTTAAAGACTGCTGACTAAACACGTGGGATTAAAGACCTGCCGGCTAATGTATTACCTGTTTCACCACTCCGCGGCATCTGGAGCCGTGCGTTTCAATTGTTTTGTTTTAGAGGCTCGCGCGGAAACGCTCCGTGCGGGTTTCTTTTCCTTCTCTGTCCGATTTATTTATTTATTGCACTCGCCCCAAATGAATATAATGCAAAGCTCGTTGGTCGTTATTTGAACTCCATTACACTGTGCACAGGGAGGTCACGGGGAGTGCTGTGGTTCGGAACAGGGTTTGCGACCTTTTAATCTGCACGTTCTGGTTGAAGATGTGGCCCACTATATACATATAAAGACAAAGACCCCCCGGGGGTATAGCCTTACTCTGAATGCTAGGGCAAGTGCTGTTAGCGAGGAGCACCTATGAAGGCTGCCATGGCACACGAGGGGGTGGGTGGCCAGTACCACTCCCAGCCGCCTTTGTCTCCCGAAGTTGACACATGGCAGCAGGTACAAATTTTGAGGCCGAGTCGACCTAGGGGAAGCCCAGGACCGGTTCAAATAATTGTCACTGGCGTTAACCACGAACGGGTCGCTGGGTTCGTAGTGCAGTCCGCTAACAGCTGTGAAACTGCTCACCACATTATGTCCGTGTATTAAAACACACACTCATATAAACAAACTACGTACACACACTCACACATACATAGGTGCTGTTTGCACGAGGAGGCAGGCAAGATGCTGAGCACAAGCCAAGACAAAAACGTCACGTCAACCTAATGCTGAAATCGTTACGGAGTCGTATGACGTTACTCAAAGCGTCTCACGAGTCAAAAAAAAAACGTAACGCGGCTCCGCTCGTTTTCATCGGTGGTCGCGTGCCAACGGTGGACGTTCCACAGTCGCACTGTGGCAGGGCCAGTCTGACACATGCGAAGACTGCCATTGATCTCCCACTACGTGGTACTCAATAGGGATGAGATGGATGTTGGGCTTCAGCCACCCCTGCCTCGAGGGGTTATCGCTGCAACCTTCGTATTGTAAAGGGAACACCGTTCCACCTGGCCCAGATATGCAAATGCGTGGTATTAAAAAGTATAATGAAAAGGAACTAATAGTTAAAAAGTGTCACGTCCGACGACGCCTCAAGATGAAAATATGATGTACACAAGTCATTGTCGAAATATGAGTTTTAAAAAAAATATTTCATGACCAACTACTCTACTGCACATTATAATTGTGTTATCAGTATCGGGAGTAATGACACGATGTTAAGAGCTCTCCTTGAAAAAACTCAGTCAGCAGATATTTTCAAGAAGTTAAGCAGTATCTCTGGAAGATTACTCAACAGAACTATCTCTGGAGCCACTACACAATATATCTTTCATCCAACAAGAAGACGGCAATCTTGATTTGAAGCTTTCGTGACTGCAGGAATCCATACATACTCTTTGGTTCTTTCGGTAAAGTCACGTGGGTAGAAAACTAAAATAAAAAGAATATATCACGACGTTTCGATCGCAACACAAGCGGTCGTCCTCAAGCGGAAAATATATAATCCACCAGTGTAACTGCTGAACCAGGAAGAAGACGACACTGTTTAAGCTCTGTTTAAGCTTTGTAAACACGGTGTTTGCTTTATGTAAATCACCCAATATATATTTAACATTTCACACGGTGTTCGGCTCAAGCAAGCGAAAGGACAAATGTGGTGTTTTCTTTCAATGCAGTCAGTCATTGCCGATGACGACGAGGTGATGAACTCGCCACACTTGTGAACCCGATTTTAATCAGCTGGTTACCCGGATGTTTGAGTCATTTGGAATCCCGGCTGTAACCAATTCGGCATTCGCTCCTTGGGCACATGACCTCTGGATTGCAAGTCAAGTCGGTTAATCATTGCACGATGGCAGCATTCGGTAGGACATGTGCCTTTCATATCACAGGTCGCCTTTGGAAAGTAAAGGAGCCTTACCTGGTAATGGAAAAAAAATTGTTGAGCTTAATAATTTAGATTCAGAAGGTCCACTTAAACAATGTATCTGAACTATAACAAACACGATAATTGTTTTTTTACCCTTTTATCTGGCAACAAAACTGACACCTTTTTTACAAGGAGTCATGTTTGCATAGACCACAATACCTGCAGTCGTAATGCAAACAAAAAACATAACTCTGATAATGTATGCACTGTCCTTGAATTTGATTGGTCCACACCCGAGACAGCTTTCCTTAGAGCCTAGTCTCACATGGTGTTGGACCAGATGACGCCAAAAGGCGCACAACTCAAAGCTGTCTCGGGTGTGGACCAATCAACTTCAATGACAGTGCATACATTATCAGAGTTATGTTTTTTGTTTGCATTACAACTGCAGGTATTGTGGTCTATGCAAACATGACTCCTTGTAAGAAAAAGGTGTCAGTTTTGTTGCCAGATAAAAGGGTAAAAAAGAACAATTATCATATTTTTTCTTCTGGCAAATGAGGTTCCAATGGTATAACAAACACACCAACTCACAGTACTGCAGTAAGCATTGTAGTTTAGTTTGTTTTGGTTTGCATGTGTGTGGGCATATAAATAGCATCACTACAGCCGTATGAAGATTCATAAGTGTTCAATCCGATCTTCTGTTGCGGCATCGTTCTGTTGGTATATCAGTGGGAATCCCCCACTGTACCATCGTGAGTTCTCATCTTAATGTCATCGAAGACGGCAAAACAAGTACCACCTGATAAGCCTGACTTCGTAAAAATGTGCACGAAATAAAAGCATCAATACAATTGTGACTACTTTATAGAAAGCCTTGACCGCCGAAAATGGAAATGTGGAATTTCCATTTACTGGGTTCAGCAGGAAGGCAAATTGGGTATCAGAGTAGGCAATCGTGTTTTGACTCGTCGTCCAGTTATTAGTATTATTAATCATTACACGGCAACATCCTCTGCTAATTTATCATGATTTATAACAGGGATGTGTGCTTCCACGCGTTCCTGGCCAGGCATAGCACACATACCCATGACGTCCAGTCAACCGAGGTGTGCGTGTATAATGCTCGTTACAAAATTCATAAGCAAAAACGGAGAACTTCGAGGCAATGGAAGATGGACTGCGCGTGGTCAGAAGACCTTGTCATTGTCCATCCCGGGTTAATGAACGTTGTCGATCCGCTTGCTAAGTTTGTCGGGTTATTATTTTGAGCAACACCAGTAATACCATCGCTATTATATGCACACAGGTATGGCTCGAAACAGGTGAGGTTTCGGTGTGGAATTAAATTTCCGGCCGTCGCTAACATCGGTGTGACGGTTCCACCTGAAGACGGAAGCTTGTGTTGCCTCCGAAACGTCTTGATTTTTATTTTTCTTTTACTTTAATTAGTGACTTTACCGAAAAAACCTAAGAATATCGGTGACGAAATCTGAATCGGTCCCTCTTCGTTGACCAGCCTGGTGAAGTATGGTCAGCAACCCCCCAATGCGGGGGAGGTTTTCATCCACGAGTAGATTGACAATGGGCTGAAGATATCTACTCATATGATTACGTAAGGATGTCATGATGTGCAGATGCCTTTGCCTTAAAACATTCAAAATTAATGAGCTACTCCGGAAAATGCCAAAACGCTAGACAAACAGATACAAAAGTAACGTTTTCTTTTTATCGTAAACACTGCAGAGGTCAAATCTGCAAATGATGATAATACCTCATCATAATAAAATACTTGCAATAACGCAGGCTGGAAACTATTAGCTTCAAAGATTGTCCAAAAATATGTACAAAGTCACAACGCCATTGTGCATGTACAAAAAAACCCCATCAGCTTTGCCTGAAGAATTGCACAGTGGCCTTGACATTTGTGTCTCTTGCTTGAAACTCATGGTTTTCCAGCCTGCGCTATTACTCTGTTAGGATGAGGTTTTATCATAATTTGCCGATTTTTGTTGTTGTTGCCATTATCCAAGCTAATGGGCCCCATAGCGGAGATGCGGGCACTCCTCAAATGTGGATCCCAGAGGAAAACTTTGCAGTAGTTGAGCATTGGTGTCTGTACAGTGGTGATGAGCCGAGATGAAACTGGCCCGCAGTGGTCTATCACTGCATCACTGCTGCTGTCACTTAGTCATCACATTTGCTCAAATTTATTTTCAGGACGATGCAAGGCAGGAGGGACCACAATGCATTTATTCAAGATGCAGTATGCCGATGTTTTTTTTTTGCATAATGCACAATGGCCGTGTGCTGTTTACCTAATTTTGTGTCTTGTTTGAAACTGAAGAGGTCATTGGATAGCAGACGAGTCACAGTACTGATCCAGCACTGCCAAGATCCTGGGTCTAAAGCCTCGGTGTCCATCCGTGATTCGTCTGCGTTCTCAAGCGTAGTCAGTTGATGGTCTCACGGTTTCCAGGCCGTTCACCGGTGACTGCACAGAATGCGTTTTACTGCATTTCATTACATGAGTACATCTCATGAAATTCTAGCCTGGCAATGGACATTTCTCCGTGGACTCGGGCAAATGAGATGGAACACCCCTTAGCGTGAAGACACAATAACTTCATTCTAGAGGATATCGTAAGTAAGTCAGCGATGATTCTCCCTCCGTGGGTCGTTCTTCAACACGGCAGAGATGCACTGCTGTTGCGGGAATTCCCAATTGACAATTTCACTTCGCGACGCGATGGAGATGGCATTGGAATATTATTGGGGAGAATGCAAACACAACGAACTTAAATTTAATAAACACGCACAACTGGAAATTGTGTTGACAAACGCGATGCCTGTAAGGTCAACGATGTTTGCGGCTGGTGCAATATCCACTCTCCTAAGGCTGAATGCCCTCTACTGGCAGTCCCATATGAAGGTGTGGGCGAGTGCCACTACTGCCACTGCACCTGCTGTGTGGCAAGCGGCCTTACCGTCGCTCAAATTTTCGGCCAGCTATCTGCAGCTGAAGCCTGGCAATAGGTTTTTAAAGACGAAAAGCAAATTCAATGAAAACCGCGAGTGAATAGTTGTTCAAATCTCATACGGACAAATTCCAGATGCGATGGGAGTGGAAAGAGATGTGACAGGCTTTGGTATCGCAAAGGAAACCCGGGTTGATAAGAAATTTCAAAATACTTTTGGAGCAAAGAGCCCTGAATACTCGTCGTGACATGTTCAATTCTGAAAACAGTTGATGTTAACGTGGGAAAATAAATGCATGAGTGGCCAAAACATTTTGAGCATGCCATACACGCATGGTAAATGGTCTATATTTCAGTATGGACAGACATGTGCATACAGTAGAACCCCGATTAACGATGGTAATTGGTTCCATGAAGCAGCTCGTTAAGTGATTTGGTCGTGAAGCGAGTCTAGGAAATACAGTACACCAAGAATTCAAAAGAGATGTTTCCACATCAAAGTACAGCAGACACCGAATGTAAACAATGCCCCAACGCTCATGAATGGCCGTCACTGATTGGCCGAGACCTGGTCAGACCACTTTGGAGCTCGCCGATTGGCCGAAATTGGCGGTCACGTGCTCGTCGTAAGCCCGTCGTTAACAGGGGGAATGGTCGGTAAGCGAACACACTGGGCTGTATGGAGGCCCGCCGTTAAGCGATTCGTCGTTAGCAGGGGTGTTCGTTAAGAGGGGTTCTACTGGATATCATTGTATATAATTGGGTGCTGTGCCAATGCCATCCTGTTATCAAGCGTCGTGGAGGTGGGGGTTGGTGAATCGTACACAGATGGAGCCACGCTATGTTTGAGACACTCACAAACAGGAGACGTGAACCGCCACTATGTGCCAGTTGCAGACCTATCGTTTGGATATTGTGAGTGTTATTCTGTCATTTGTGTGGGTCTCTTACAGATCGCATGGTTTCCTTCCAGTTTGCAAAGCCGTCTTTTAGGCAATTTGGTAAAATATCTAAAGAAATTGAGAATATCATTATGACCGTGTCTTTCAAAGTGGTATTGGAGTTAGAGGCTGTCACTCAAAATCAGAAGGCTGTAAGTTCAAGTCCCGCTCAAGGTTGAATTAGCCCATCCTTCCAGGGTCGATAAAGCGAGTACCACTTCGTGTGTAGTCGGCAGTGGCTGCCCAATAGATAGATTGTCCTAAACCGCAGAAATGAGGAATCCCTAACAATTGGCTCAGTGCAAACGATTTCAAGTAGCACAATGGAGACACTTTCACTTTAAAAAACATCAAAGCGATCTCGTTTCACAATAAGTCCACGATGTTTTGGGTCCATACATTACAAACACAAATTGTATTGATTATATATAAATATATATGCAATAAAAAATGATGTATAACTTCTACCAATGACTCTGAAAGTCAATGGGGTTGAACACTGTTCATTGCCCATCGACTTTTGAGTCCAGTCTATGAGTATTGGTGTCTTAACAGAAATGCATCCAGCTCTTAGAATATAATATCCTTTCCACTGGTAATGAGACGCAGAAGATAATTATTGACTTTACCCAACACTGCGTGAGGAAGTCTGAAAGCAGAACAATACTATTGAGCAACACTTTTCAGTAACAGATTGATGCCTTTGTATAGTCAGCTTAAGGGGGTGTCTGGGAATTCGATGAGTATATGCGAGTGCGCGTAACGCCACCCTCATATATTTTCACTCAATGATGTTATGCCGTATTTGGTTTAACGTTTGTATAAAAGCCAATAAACAAATTGTGTACCGGTAATAACAGTAATTATCCTCCAGTGTGAGCGTGCCTTTTTTGATTATGCCATCTATGTGTATCGATTACTACTCATAAGTGCGTTGACAAAGAGAGAAAAAAAAACTGCTGAAAGTTTATATCGAATTATACAAAATGCAGAATGTTCGACACATTGCAGTCAACGTGCAATTACACTGCATTATAATCCGCATGCTGCGGGTACTCGAATTTCACTGAGAAATTACGAAGAATTCTACATCCTTGCCGTGGTGGCGAGATGTTAAATACCTCGCCAGGTACACAAGAGGTCGTGGGTTCTATCCCGAGCCTGACGCCTGCTGTGCATTTGGAGTGTGCGTGTCTCTCTCCCCGTGGTCGCGTGGATTGTTTTCTGGGTCCTCCGGTTTGACCCCCTCCACATTTACAAAGATGCGTTTAGAGTGTTTGGCTGCTGTACGTTTCCACACGATAAGCCCCTTCGTTGAGCTATCATTTGTGACCAGGTCGCTTCTGAAAAAAAGAACTACATCGCTCAGTGGGTCTTACCAGGTGAAATAAAAAATAAGAATCGAACGCAAGGGACACGCGCGGAGTAGTCGGCGTGAGGGTTAGAGCTGCAAATCGTGCAGCAAATTTCTAAGAAGCATTTACAAGCCACGTGGTGATTTCTTTTATCCACTGCTGGATGAGAGCCTCCCAAACGCCACACGGGTCGCGAGGGTTATGTGAACATCGTTCGCCACACTTGTCAGTGTTTGGCTGGTAAAAGCAGGGAGCATCGATGTGCAGTTCCAAAAAAATAACTGTCGCTGCATTGCACTCTGCTGCTCCACCACGTAGCCCCGTAGCAGCCTATCGTCATCCGCTTTGTGCATGGTGTTCCGCCAACCCAAGCACTGGCCAGGCTCGAACCGGTTTAGCTTCAGAGATCTGAAGGGAACGGGCGCATTTCCAGGGCGAGTTTGATTTGTGGGCCATTCTGCCGTGATGGCCATCCTTTTTAGGGCAGGTGAAATCGTGCGATTGCAAATTCTTGCGTGCGATTGGATCGGACGGCGTTTGCAGTCGGGTGAAATGTGTTCCGCAATGGTCGTAAGCAAATTGCCACCACGAAAAGAAAAGAAAACATATCACGACGTTTTCTCATTGGAAGAAAATGAAAACCGAACTAAAATATATACGTGCGTTATAAAATGCATAATTTTACCGAATTTTGGCTTCACAATGCCAACAATTTACCGAAGTAAACATTCAAAGTTCCCCGCAAAAGCTTTGGGTGAGTCTGTATCCGTTTGCTAAGAAATGTGATGACTGCCTGAAAATGATAAAAAAAAAAACATATATACTAATGAGCCCCAAACATTATGCTAAATATAAACCTTGAGGGAATTGAAATGACACTGAAAAAGAAAAATGTACGTCAGTCAATACTTCAGCTAATATGCCATTTGGGGAAAATAAAAACCGTTTTTTCAATATTTTTACGTTTATTACTAACTATGAGAATGCTGACTTGACTGAATCATAATAACAGATAGCTGAATGATGAAACATATTTTTAGAAACCTTTAACATGATGATGACGGCATGTTTGAAAGCTATGACATTTAGGTATCCGCGATGGGTTCAAGATTTTTTTCCCATAAATCCAAATGATCCAAAAATCAGTCTTCGACACCAAAATTTCAGACAATCCGATAAAGTGTTGCCATGAGGCATCGGGCAACATCAATCGTGTTATATCAGGAAGACAATTTCAATTATTGTATAATGTTGATTACCTAACGAATTTGAAAAGAATAAAAAAATGTTATTTACCTTCAAATGCCAACATGATTTACACTGTTTAAATCTGAAACTCATCCCTAGTAGGTATCTTGAATAGCCATAACACATTCGTATAACACGTTAAACTACGTATACTTTTTTATTTTACCAGGTAAGGCCCACTGAGCTGTACAGCTCTTTTTCAGAAGTGACCTGGCCACAAATGATAGCTCTACGAAGTGGCCTATCATATGGAAATGTTTCACAGACAAATACTGCAAATGCATGTTTCTAAATGTGGAGGGAAAAACCGGAGGACCCGTAGAAAAATCGACGCGACCGCGGGGAGAGAGAGTGACACAAAAACTCCAAATATACAACAAGCGTCAGGGTCGGGATCAAACCCACAACCTCCTACTCTTAGTTCTTTCGGTAAAGTCACGTAGGTAAAAAATGAAATGAAAATTAATAAAGAAATAAAATCACGACGTTTCGGAGGCAACACAAGTTTATTATTAATTTTTTTTATTAATTTTAATTTAATGTTTTACCTACGTGACTTTACGGAAAGAACTAAGAGTATGAATCCTTGCAGTCACGAAAGCTTCAAATTTACCACAACCTCCTGTATACCAAGTGAGGTAGTTAACATCTCGCCACTCTACAACATTTTTGTAGAGAGTTAAAGAGTCTGGTGTGGTTCAATTTGGCACTGGGAATTGGAGGTTATGCTTATCTCGCACTGTTGAATAACGGACGACATATCTTAATTACCAAACAATATTGCATCTGTAACAGATATTTAATTTTTTCCTCCACACAATGGCACAGAGTGACTGTCCTTGACATCTGTCATTACGAGGTGATATTACTGTTATGCAACTCACCTTTCATTTTGTGCTTTCTGTCTATGTTGCAATGGCAGGTCTGTTCGCCAGTTTCGTTTTCAGCGGTGCTTAGTGGTATTTTATTAATAACCAGTGAATGAATGAATGCCCTTCACCAGGTGGGCCAGTATTTTGAAAACATCATCTCGATTTTATCATTCCGAATGCAAATCTCAACAGCCAAATGTCATCTCAACTTTCCGTTGTCCTTCTCCTGATGCCATTACTTTTGAAAAAAATAGATGTTCTGTCGTGTGCTTGGGTTTTCTCCAGTCCCTGCAGATTTCTCCCACTTGCAAAAACATAATCTTTAAAGGAATTGGCCAAACAACCGACGCCTGTATATTTGGCGTTTGCCTGTTCTCCCCGTGGTCGTGTGGATTTTTCTCCTGGTCCTCCGGGATTTCCCTCCACATTTAGAAACATGCATTTAGAGTATTTGGCTGTTCTCAATTTCCAAGTGATAAGCTACTTTGTAGAGCTATCATTTGTGGCCAGGTTGTTTCTGAAAAAAAATCTGTATAGCTCAGTAGTTTTCGTTTTCAGGATCATTCTGTACAAGTCTTTCAGACTCAATGACACTTTCCAAAAAAATGTTTCACAACTGAATATTGCATTCATATGGGGCATGTAGAATTCGCATTGAAGGCTCAACTTGTTATTTTGCATGAAAGCCGTTTGGTTTATGAGCAGGAGGACCACGACTGGAGAAACGAGCTGTCCAACTTTGCTCACGTTACGCTATACATACCAATGCAGATCAAATGGTGAATGACGTCACGGGTAAATGAACGAATACGTATCAGCAAGATACATTGTAGTAATTGATGGGAGACACACATCCATGTATGTTGCGTCTGTGTATGTATGCATTCATGGATGTAAGAAAATAAACACATACATGAGAAAAATACGAATATCGCTTGGACCTCCCTTCAGTCGACTTAGTGTGTGAGTAATACCTGGTGAGGTGCGTGCAAAAATCAGCTTGGCTGGGTGCGGTACGGAACCAGCCACACTATCCTCCCTCCTCTGCTCTGCTGATCTTTAGCAGGTGCCCTGGCGGTGTAGGGTTATTAAGGTGCGTTTATACGAGAGCATAATGTGTGCACAATAGCACAAAGGAAATGCCGTCTGACCTGGAGCACGCGGAAATGGAGTGATCTGCATTGGCTACAGGGTTGCCGATGATGCCGATTCCATGCATCCCACGTGGAAGAATCTGCAGCGACAACACAAGAACGAGGCGGTAAGTGACAAGGTGCAGAGGAATCACGGCTGGGCGAGCGGGTGTGCGGGCGAGCGGGTGAGTGGGTGAGCGGGCGAGTGGGCGAACGGGTGAGTGGTTGAGCAAGCGGGCGGGTGTGCTGGCCAGCGGGTGAGTGGGTGAGCGGGTGTGTGGGCGAGCAGGCGAGTGGGCGAGCGGGTGAGTGGGCGAGTGGGCGAGCGGGTGAGTGGGTGAGCAAGCGAGCGGGTGTGCTGGCCAGCGGGTAAGTGGGTGAGCGGGTGAGTGGGTGAGCGGGTGAGCGGGTGTGTGGGCGAGTGGGTGTGCTGGCGAGTGGGTGAGCGGGTGAGCAAGCGAGCGGGTGTGCTGGCCAGCGGGTGAGTGGGTGAGCGGGTGAGCAGCTGTGCGGCCGAGTGGGTGTGCTGGCGAGCGGGTGAGTGGGCGAGCGTGTGTGCGAGCGATCGGGCGAGTGGGCGAGCGTGCATACGGCGTGAGCTCAACGCTTGCGGGACATTGAGATGGCCGGGCAGCTCAGAGGGCTTATATCCCAAGTCGGCACTTTAAAAAATGCACCACACAAGATCCTGGGTTTTGAATATCGGATGGCCACCGGTATAAACCCGTTTTTCATGAGCCCTTATGTTTGTTACTCACGGCGAATAATTGAGAGAATACGATTTTTCTACGAGTTCCGTGCATTTTAGCCACAAATCACTGTCAAATCAGTTCAAATCAGTGTCAAATCAGTTCAAATGAGCTTTGTGGGGTGCTCTCATCCATTTGTGCTCCTAGGCCAGTGGTGGACATGCCACATTCCTGTGACGAGGACGAGTCATTCCACAGGACAACCAATGTAGACTTTTCCGAAAGTTGTACACATTTTTATACGTACATAAGGATGATAGGTCTAATTATGCCTTGACCAGGGTTTTCATTATCAACCTTCCGATTATCAGCTGTGGTATGACCACAATACCATCTAACCAGATCACCTTTAAGATCTGACTTCACGCGTAATACACACAACACACATTTACATATATACATTTTTTATTGCATGGGGTTTTCCCGACGGAATAATTTGCCAAATGTTGCCACATACCGCAGCGTCTGTGAGAATGTCGAGTGAGTTATTATAACGATAGTCGGTACACAAACAAGGGAATGACACTACATTACTATACACTTCATAGCTCTGTTTGTTTCACCTATTGATATATACTTTAGCGATCTAGACCACTTAATCTGCCATCTAGCGGTTGTTCTTAGGAAAGGCTCTCTGAAGAGACAACCATCTATAAACTACAATTTGTTTTATTTTACCAAGTAAGGCCCCACTGAACTACGTAGCTCTTTTACAGAAGCTACCTGGCCACAGATGATAGCTCGACGAAGTCGCTTATCACGTGGACATTTACAGCAGCCAAGTAACTCTAAACGCGTGATGTTGATTCTAAATGTGGAGGGGAAAATCCGGCGCGCCCGGAGCGAAATCAACGCGACCACTGGGGAGAGAAAAATGCAAAATCCAAATACGCAGCAGGCGTCAGGGGACAGGATCGAACCCACGACCTCCTGTATACCAGGCGAGGTAGTTAACATCTCATCGCCGTTTAACCATCTTCCAGCGTCGTTTCGCAACACAACGTGATATCATACTGACCGATCGGAGGGACATGCTACGAAAAAAAATCCCTCGACTCTAATAGCTCAACTGGGACTCAGTATTAGGTTATTTTAAAAATTAAATATACAGCACTGAAGCCTGTTCGACACAACATTGCACGGAAAGCTCGTGGAAATTAACGTTTCCGTTTGCAAAGAGGTATCAATGACGAAGACCCTGTTTTTTCCCCTAAAACGGGTGACGCTTTATTGTACAATGCTACAAAGTGCATTTGCATGCACTGCGGGTATAAATGTGCACATTTCAAAGCGTTAACCGATGAAATCTTCGTAAAAAGATTTGATTATTTGAACCACAAACAGAATTTCATTTGAACGTGACTGGATACACGACTAACTCGTAGTTCATTTGTGACTGTTCTGTTTTGATATTTTTAGACATCTACGATTTAAGAACGCACAAACAAAGATAAAAGTGACTACGTAAGGATTCCCTTTAATCTGCCGAACAACAATGATTATATACGTTTAGTGGAAAGGCCTATCGTGCGTACTCGCTGTAATCTGAGTCTATTTTTAATTGTTGGTGTAAAGGAACCCTTATTTATAGACCTATAATGAACAAAGAGAGAATCGTGGCACAGATACATTGGCTAATTGAGCTGCAAAGGAAAGGTCTGTCTGTGTGTGTGATATATGTGGTGGGGAACGGTAGTGTAGTGGTTAGCAACGCTACGAACCCAGCAATCTTGAGATTGATTCCCGCTCACGACTAATAACAGTGGCGAATATCTGAATCTGGTCCTGGGCCTCCCCCAAGGTAAACTCAGCCTTAAACTGAGTACCTGTTATGGCATGTAAACGTCAGGACGGGGGAGACAAAGGCGGCCGGGTGTGGTGCTGGCCACCCACCACCTCGTGTGCCGTGCCGCCCTTCTTAGGTGATCGCGAACAGCATTTGCCACTACAGTCTGTTCAAGGCAGTACGGGGGATCTTTGTCTTTGCATATCTATATGTGTGGACGACCACTGCAACTTTGTCAAGGCGTCTCCGTGTTGGGTGGCGCTCATCTCTTGCGGCTGCTGCGTTGGTTATCGCGGCCGCGCTGGATAAGCCCTCTGTCGGGTTGTCCGATTATACCGCAAATTCAGTTCCAGAAGAAAGGCTGTGAAGCGAAACGTCGAACATCGTGCCTGTGAACGAGGACGCATCGTCGAACTGTTGTAGTTGCCCGTAAGAGATGAACACTATCCAATCATGGAAATTCCACATTACTATGGCATTCCCATTGCAGTGGACTTGTCTATCCATGACGGTAACCCAAGAAGCAGAGTATGCATTTGATTAAGTGAATGTCCACTGAATAACATTTTAGCATCACCTTAATTCTGGATTTAATTAAACTGTGATGGTGGGGCTGCATGACGTGAATTGTGGTGTAAGAAGGTATTATGCAAGATTTGATATCTGGTAATCAAATCCTATTGGGTACTTTTTGGATAATGGTAACAGACGAGGAGATGACAACATATATAAAAACGTGAGAATACAAACGCGACAGTTGAAATGAAACAAGAAAATAACTGCTTGTAATTTATCTGTGGCCCCGAACTGATGATGGAATTTCCACGTTCCCACGGCAGGATTATTCTTTGTTTCTCCGAACCTCATTCATTGTTAACGTTCTGCGAAATGGGCTAAGATGATACCCGGGCAGGATTTGAAGTTACAACCTTCTAATTTCGAGTGACGGGGGCAATGCCGTCAGAACACCGCCCCGGGGCGGCAATTCTTATTCAAAATAATCCTCAAACTGGCCCAAATCAGGCACGGCACACCGACGACATTCGATGCCAACGGTGCCTTTCCCGCGGTTTAGATAATTCGACATCTCCGTCCGCCGTGCACACGCTGCGGCAACGGGGGATCCGCTTCCCCCAATATTCATTTTGGTGAAATTCCACGCTGGGCGCGAGCATCGTCTCGGCACGTTGGCGCGACGGCCCAAGGAGCGTTCACCTGCGCGGGGCGATCCGTGTGCTTATTAAGCCGTGCACAGCAGAGGGTCGCCCCACCGGCTTTTAAAGGAGACAATTCGCCGCATTTGACTCGGAGCTACGCACAATCGGGCATTGGGCTATTTAAAGAGCGCGGTGGGGGGGGGGGAATGGGGGGGGGAGCAGCGGTTTTGGTCCAGGCGTGTGAATCTGTTTGGCTGTGCGGGGATATAAAAAAAAAACTTCTGCTAAAAATGAATAAAGTAGGGTAACCCCCCCCCCCCCCCCCCTCAGTAATCATCGCTTTAGCCACGTGCTGTGATTGCTCCCTTTAAACGGACCGCCAGCGCGCCGTGGCGTGAGCCGTTGGAGGGCACTTGGGCCCCCCTTCTTCCTCTTGCCCGCCACCCCCCCCCCCCCCGTTCTAATTCTGAGCAAACTCTCGCGCTGAGAAAGCAATTATACCCTCGCGGGCGGAATGGCATAAAACACAATTACCGGTGGCGTTACAGAGATTGGCGCGTATGGAATAATGATGGATATTTAATAGTCCCAGACGGACATTGCTATTTTATATATATATACGTACATCTCGAGCGAGTTCATGAAGCGTTTGACTCGAAGAGGCGACAATTGCAGGGACTGGTTTTTTTATTTTCTTTCGGCAACGTCAAAGCCACGCGGCAACGCGCAAGCGCGGCGCGACACGGACTGTGTGGAAGTTGAGCCGTCAAGAGATGCGTCTCTCTTGCTCAAGTGCGATAGAGATGGCAGAGGTCGCAAACGGGTTTTGATTCCTTACCCGTACCCGGCCGCACCAGGGTCGCAAATGGGTACCCATACCCAGCTGGGCACGGGTACCCGTTCCCTACCAGTACCCTACCCGAAATGAGTGACAAACGGTGACTCACCAGTGACTCACGGCCTACCCGTACCCGTACCCGGCCGCACCAGGGTCGCAAACGGCTACCCGGCTACCCGTACCCGGCCGGGTACGGGTAGCCGGGTATCGGGTAGGGTACGGATATCGGGTACCCGGTTGCGACCTCTGAGAGATGGGCAGTGGCCCGTGCCTTTTGTGGACACACTGAGCCAAAAACGAGTGGGAAATTACACATTCCAATGGCCGGGACCAGTCCTCCCCAGAGGAAATTGCCACCGCGATGCCTGCTTTATTGACCCTCAGGGGATGATGGGGACGATTCAACCCTTGACTGGGATGCGAGCTCGCGACTTTTACGAGCGTATGGCCAGGCAAGTTGCTACAGCGGCGATGATGACCTGTGAATACCGCGTGCGTGCGTAAGATTAACATCGTGCACGTTGTAGTAATGCCACATTTAATGATCGCGATGTGGCTGTTTTAAATCGTATTGTGTAACGATGTGAATATACTTAATGTTGGGCTAATAAACATGATTGTAAAAAAATCACACCACTAATGTTCTATTCATACATTGCAAGATTTGCAATAAGGGTTGTAAAAAGTGCAATTACACCAATGCCAAACAGAGGGTTCTTAAAAAAAAAAATCATGCAGTGGTGGCGCGGTGCGTGTGTACACTTACAGTGATGTATCTGCATACACTTTTGGACCATGTGCTCATGAGCCACGGTCTTACTATATAATAATTATTATTATTATAATAGAGCCTATTGGATAACGTTAAGGCATGACAATACTGTAGAAGCACATTGCAAATGTATGCTGCGTGTGTACATATATAACATGGTAATTAACAGGAAGGATGTGTATTCATTTACACGTCAGGTTCGCGGGTTTGAGACCAACAATAGAACACACAATCGCTTGCGCGTTTTATTTTCACGAATTATTTGGCTATGCTGCTGCCGCCACTTTCGCAGTGGTGCAGCAAGCACAATCAACACGCAAACTCAACCCGCCCGTCAGCAACACTGCCTCAGGGCCATTGCCCGAAACGTCGCCAATCATACATGGTTCATTTCTCTGAAGGCAGTGTTGTTGAGGAGCGTGTTGGGTTGTATTACGTATTTATTTTCACTGTGGCACAAGCGTCGATATTAACACACTCAGTAAAATGCATCATTACAATGGAGAGCACTTTTGAAGAAAAAAACGCCTACATTATAGAGTTATCACGACATTATGTTTTATCACTGTATTTTGTTATCGGTGCATTTAACATAGCTAGTTTGTGCTTGTTTTCTTTTACTGGAGAGGATGTCACTAAGGAATGAAGTGCATTAGACCAGAATGGTAAAACACATTTTTTAAATATTTAAATAGTCGAAAAGCCACCGAGATAAAAATCTTACCTTTCTCCCACTTCCCCAAAAAAGTGGATGTCGTGAGTTTGAGATTCACATTTTACTCAGCGATGGCTATTACGCGGAATAGGAATGTACACTAGATCGTATCCACTCACATTCATTACGGCTGTGGTCCCCGTGTTTGATCAAACTAAACGGTTCAGTTTCTTGTTTAAACGCGTTCGTGTGCAGAACTTCGCGTATGCTCTCTTTAATAAGAGGCTCCGTATAATGCACTCGGCACCATTACATTTGTAAATATTTACAAGAACACAGCATTACGAATAAGGGACACGGTTGGCGCTCATTACTGTGGCTATATTATACTCGGCTTATAACCAAAACAATGACAATTTGTAGAAAGAAAATAAGAATGTTTGTTCGCTCATGTTGAGTACAGGCATCACGATTACGATTCCACAGTGATCATGTTCAAAATCTTCTCCCACTCAACAAATTGCAAGCAGTAATTTTATTTGCACGCATTAAAAATGTGTTTTTTTTTATTTAATTGCAAGATTTCATTCCGTACCAGTATCATACGCGAACATGAACAGATGTTAACAGATAGAACGCACCTACGATTAGCGTGGTTGCCTATGTACGGTACGAAAGAAGTCCAATATAAATACATACGACGCGTTATGAGACAATGTCAAGAAAAACTTCACTGCCCGCCGTGATTTCATCGCATGGTTGCCATTATTAGATCGATGGCATTTACGGGCAGGTAACAGTCATTCCTTGTTTCTTCCCGAAATTAACGCCTCTTTCGTATGTTTTGCCCGTAACCTCTGATTCATTGCTAGTGCAATCTCAATTCAGAATGATTACGAAACAGCAAAGCAATTGCATCAAATTTAAGTGTCCGTATTACCACCCACATTAAACACTTTCGTCACAATCATTGACAAGCAAACGCACCGCGTTCCACGCAACTACCACTGTCATGATAAAAAAAAAACACAGCACGGGCACACATCCATTGAGAGCAACGAAAGGTTCCTTGAAAAAAAACTCACGTGCAAGTGCTTGACTTTCAGAAGTTTTTACGCAACTCAACGTCGGTCTGAATGAAGACGCACAGAGAAGAACACGACTGTCTGCTTGTTTTCTGCTCTATCTTGACGTTCGATTTATTTTTCTTCCAAACTCCACTCCTGGCTGCAGTGGATTGAAGGCGTTGTCACATTCGAGTCAGCTGCCGTTGTTCAAACTCGCAGCCGTTTAATTCATACTGCATAGAGGCCAGTTGTTAACGCTATCCCTCCCCTTCCCTCCCTCTCTCCTCCACTCTCTCTCTCTTACCACTGTGTCTCCACTGAGTTCTGCTGGCAGAGAAACCGGCTGCTTAAAAACCTCACTGCAGATATCGATGTTCCCCCCCCTCCTCTCTCCTCTCTTTCCCCGTCTCGCTGAGCTCACGAAACTCGCACGGTGGCTTGGGCAGTCCCGCGGGCTAAAGGCTGCTGCTGCTGCTGCTGCGGGCCGGCTCGCTTGCCCCGGGTCACTCTCTCCCCTTCGTCCAGTCCGTGAGACCCGCACGGGCGTTTGCTACCTCGCGTGTGAAGGGAACCCGGGTGCTGCTGCCTTGCACGGCCACCTGCGAATCCGTCGCTATTATTGAAGCCCGGAGCGGCAGCCCGCGACTCGCGCAATGGCAAAAGGAGCGCGCTCCTCGCGAGAATGACAGGCAGCGCTGGAGGTTGGGGGTGGTGGTGGTGGTGTTGTGGGATAGCAGTGGGGGTGGGCTCTGGCTTTGGATTGGGATGGGGGGGGGGTGCATGGCTGGAGACACGGGGTGGTGGTGGCGATGTGGGTGGGAGGGTGGCTGGCTGCGCTGGGGGAAGGATGAGGGAGGGCTGACTTGCGTGTTGGGTTGGTGCCGGGGTGTGATCGCAGCCGCCGCACGACTTATCGCGTTGAGCCGCGCGCCGAGTTGGGAGTGTTAACGTGCTCTGCTAATGTCCTCCGTGTAACGGTTTGCAGTGCATATATATGTGGCGTCCGTTCTTCCCCTGTGAACGGCGACGCAACGCAGCGTGTGTACCGAATGTGTAAATGCGCGTACAATGCGGCGTGGTGGACTACAAGCCCCTGAGTCGTGTACAATGCCACGTTTCTCAATTCTGATGGTGGCCCTGAACTAGTGCTGGAAATTCCACATTTCCATCCTGCCCAATTCATATTTTTCACTATTTGATACGAATTTTAGCTCCCCCCCCACTCCATTTAAGAGAACCGAAGTTCTCTCCATTTGATATTTCAATAAAACATTTCACATCTAAGTTAAGCACGGTCAGTACATGGACAATAATAACATGAAGACATTCTGACTGGGAGTGTCTCATGCCAATTCCAATGATGTTCTAGAAGGGGCCAGAAAGCTCAGCTGTGGCACAAATATAGTCCAAAACCAATGATTTTGAATATGGGCCCCCAAAAGGCATGGCCTCAAGGATACATGGTTCCACTCAAAGGGCAGGATCAGCCAAACGTTTTAAATAGTTTGGAGTCTTGTGATGAATCCCCCCCCCCGGTTAGCCCCCCCCCACCCTCTCGCCCTCCCCAGCGCAGTACTATTATACTTAAGCTGATAGAAGCTGACAAAGATCCACGCTGCTACTGGATTCATACTTTGAGATTGGGATTCATGAGTCGCACAGAGTTTGTTCGAATGCACAAGACACCAACCCATCCGTTGGCATACGTGGTGGCCAATTGACGACAGTCCAGCAAGTAGGTCGAGGTTTTTTTTGACGAGTGTCTATTGCCTTGTGTGCATGGGCTTTCTCTACGTACTGTTTTGCTCCAATGCACAACAGACTCATTCAGGGATTGTCCAATAGTCTGAATGTAGGACTCCACTAAAATAAATACATTGTTGGGTTTTATTTTAGCATCTATAGTTTGTTATTGTATACAATATGCATCTGCTCATATTACGGTGCGAAGGGAATTCAACATACATACAAATTTTCTTAGGTTTTTTCGGTAAAAAACCTAAGAAGATGATTCCTTGCAGTCACGAAAGCTTCAAATCTAGAATACATACAAATATTTGAATTAAACGAATTCACTATGTGCTACAATATACGTCCTCAGCATGCAATCCACTTTTGGACCTTATACAAGATAAAGGTGCAGCCCTGCATTTCCCTGCTCACTGCCACTGCTGGCAGAAGGGTCTCCACTAAAAAAAGTCCCTCTACGGAGGGCAGTTTGGCCTGCACCTCCACAATGGCCACACATCCTGCGAGATGTGGCAGTACCCGCACTTTACCACACCTAACTGTGCTGTTTCCGTTTTTTTAAAAATATATTCTGGGTGGACAGAGCCGGCGTTGGCAGGCAGCGTGCGTGGAGAGATTCAAGAAACTTGCGCCGTCGCCTCTTCGCCGCCTGCGCGGGGAGATCCGCTCCAAAAAACCGGCGACCTCCGCTAACCGTTGCACCGCGTCCGCGTCCCAAGGAGCGCACGCACGTTAAGTGTACGAGCCGGAGTATCCGTTAGCGGGGAGCAGACATTTGGGAGTCCTAGCCAATTAACCTTATTAGCCCCACGCTGTGCGAATATCCATTGTCCATAATGCAGGACCACTGTGTTCATTTTCACTGTTGACCTACATATTTGGACATGCGGGCTGGGGTAATCACAATGTGCGTAATAATAATACGTTACAGCCTGTGACTACCACCATTAGGGACATGTTCTTCATTAAATGCTCTGTAATATTAGTAACGTTATTCAATAAACATATACATCACGGTAATTGGTAATGGTAACATTACATTGTGTTATCGCTCCTTAAACACTGTCCCCCATGCCAAACGTGATTGCATCTGTATACAGCATGCTGCAATGGGAATAAAGCACTGCGTGTCAACAGCTTGCGATGGTGCGGTTACACAGTGCTCATCGTCTGTTAACAGCCCTGCTCCAATCGTGGTAAAATCCACATTCGTATGACGGGGGTGAGTCCATCCATTGCATGATCATTGTTTAATTACCAAATACAGAAACACGCAACACTGTACTATGCTATTGCTATATCAATATGGAATGGTGCACTCTAATATCCTATCAATGAATCATTTGTATGCAAACTAATTTATCTCAATGAGAGCTCACTTTTATTTTTTCACAATTATTTAGGGTTTATAGACTTTTATACAGTATATATTGATCGATATCCTTTATTTCAAAAGCAGTTGTCCTTTGTAATAGACTGGCCTCCGACAAGAGGAATGTGGAATTTCCATCACGGGGACACAGGGCTGCCAATGCAGATGAACATTGCCACATAAATCATCTGGGTACGTAGACACGTATGGCCTTGCATCAAATCGTGTATTCACTTAAATTGCGACCAGTGATTTTGAGCGTCTATCAAGGAAAGTAGGGACTGCGTATAAATGAATAATGATCATTGACAACCGCAGGTAATGTTCACATATCTGCGATGACAATCGCAGTTGCCGATGTGTGTGAATGACGCCCCGTTGTCTTAACAGTCACAGTCACGGGATGGCAAATCTTTAATTTGATTAGATGAACCAACTTCTGCTGAAATTACACATCGGCACCGTCAAAGGAAGTCAACTGACAATCTGCGAAATCGACAGCATCAGGCATACTCGAGTATGGATATCTATAAATAAGTGAGGCAGTGAGCAATAAGGGTGGCTTGCAGTAATTACTCCGAGGTAAGTAAGCAAATCTCTCTCGCTCCGTCCATCCGCCCATCCATAAATCAATGCGTCTACCCACACGCGCACGCCTATAGCCATCATCCAAGCGCGTCTCGGATTCGCCCGCTTTATATATAAATGACGAGCGCGCCCCTTCATCTGCAGATAAGACGGTGTGATCGTTAATGCTGAGTTCTGTTAGTAAGCTGAGACGACAATGTGACGAGCGCAAGGGGTTGACATTTCTGCCGGTCATCAACTGCGGCGCATTCACGACTTAAATAAAGAAAAGGACAGGTTACGTTGACGAATCGATGTTGATGCTGTAAAACATTTTTTGTTTAAAGAAAAATTCTACTCGGGTGCGTTTGGATAATTCCTTTTGCAACCGATGGCATCTGGCGACGATATTCACAGTCACGTCTTGAGGGTTATCCCCCTCGTTTGTGTGGGCATTCTCCGGTTACTTAGATTGCCCCCGGCATGTACGCACACGTACGTACATACAAGCAAATATATCATCATAAGAACTATCCAAACACTCCAGAAGCTACATATTTAAATATCTATCTTCCGTTTCGCTAAACCTTTACGTAGTTAATTACCGAAATACATTACTCCAGCATCGTTTGCATTTAATGTTGTCATTGTTTAACAATGGAAGTTTAGGTGAATGGTGGGTTACTAAAGCTGATTAACTCCGTTAAACCATTCAGGCAGCCTGATAGCTAAGAGTGCTGGTCAGCAATGTTCTCCACCGAATCAGATTCAGAGCGTCTCTGTGAGAACAACTGAAAGGCGCGGGGGACCGAAGAAAAGTGGGAAGGCAGCACCCGGTGTCGTGAATTGCCCAAGTTCTGCCGTCCTCGACACATCAAGTTGTTACGGACCGATTCATGCATCTCGATACCCTTAGGAAGGGAGTTTCGCAACCCTTGCTGCATCCACAGTGCTGGATTACAGGCCGCGTGATTAGCCCCCACAGTCCCTGACCTTATGACCGTGATTCCAGCAAACAGCACCGACCAACCAGTTCCTGTAGCCTGCAGCTGGTTTCTGTAGGGAATTATCGAAGCGTGCCGTACGATACTACATGGCAATTAAAGAACTTGAGGTAGTCTAGTAGATACGTTTAACACGGTGGCTTTCGCGACCAATATTCATAACGGAGGGGCTTTTATTTGGGATACTTCGCATAAATATAAATGTTTCATTAAACCCGCCACCACCCGCGGGTTTAACGACACGTTTATATTTACGCGATCTAACTAAAAAAAAAACTCTATTATGGAGCGCAGTAGATAGTTCGGGCTGAAAACAACCTCATGAGACAAAGTCAATGGAATAAAACTACACAATGAACCCGGCCAGGATCCCACAGCTGACGGTGTGACACAGATGTGAAAGGGAATATAAGTAGGGGGAGACAAACACAAACTGGGTGGAGAGATGCAGGCACTCATGAGAGATCTAGAAAAACAGAGGGACTGAGCTCGAGCGAAGCATTCGTACTGGGCCCGGCAAAGGGAACCACGGGTGGACATTCACACGGCTCCATTGCCGCTTAATAATCTGGCGAAAGGGGATGAAAGATGACGCCGACGGTGATGCGCATGCCAGGTGGCCGGGTGGCTCGGGTCACGATGCAGATCTGGCACTGGTGAGACCTTGGAGTTGATGGCCTCTGCCGTGACCACCTGCTCCACGAAGCCATCACGTTAAGTTCCCGCTCCGCACTAAACCTGGCGAAGTTAAACGCGTCGGTTTTGCCTGCTGTGGAAGGAAGATATATCTCTATAGCAGGGCAGGGTGTGGGTAAGGAGTTCCTTGGAGAGATTTCAGAAGTAACTATTTCATTTACTATTTTATTTGACCAGGTAAGGCCCACTGAGCTATGTTGGACTTTTACAGAAGCCATCTGGGCACAAATGAAAGCCGAACGAAGTGGCTTATCATGTAAAAATGTACTGTGGCCAAACACTCTAAACGCATGGTTCTAAATGTGGAGGGAAAAACCGGAAAACCTGGAGAAAAATCCACGCAACCATGGGAAGAACATGCAAATTACAAATATACAGGCTGTCAGAGTTGGGATCAAACCCACGACCTCCTGTATACCAGGCGAGGTAGTTAACATATCGTGACCATGAAGATGTTCTGTAACATGTCCCTCTAAGTACCGAACTCATAAGCGGGCAATCTGTCATCTTCACAAATCCGTATTTCCACATACAAGATAAAAGCACTTCTTGCACAACAAACCAGCCGCACGGCCTTCTGGGAGTGCATTTTATCAGTATTGATTCAATCAAGGCTGACTGCTCGGAAGAAGCAGTATGTCGAAACCGGTCGATAGCTTGCTTGTCTTGAACCAACGCTGCTGAAATTACGCAGGCCCTGAAATTACGTTCAAACTAGTACAAAGTTTCCTTGTTTGCTTATCTTGAATCAATACTGCGGACACAAATCATTATTTTGAGTACTCTGACACGGGGCACATGAACACGTAAAAAAATCACTCCGTGAGTACAGTAGTTTAGAATGAAATTAATCTAGTTAGTGTTAGTTGGTGAACAATTATGCCCCCTAAAAAGGGTTCCACCGCCCATCACGCACATTCCAGAGATAATTGTCTACATTTATCTCATCATGGTATACCCATGTACCAAAGAATTTAATAAGCAACCATTTCAAGACATTAGTTCACAGCATCAGAGCTTTAACACTTAGCGTCATCAAGAGTCTCCGTGGGCCCTGCAAATAAGAAACGATGTGCCCATTGCACAAACGAGTGTGGGGTGGTACTACACTTCAAGGGTACCGCTTTGGTGTCGCACGCAGAGGCCAGTATCCCTGTTGTAAATGTATGTTGACTTCCCACATCTCTACATGAGAGACGATGGGGCTGAGCGACTCTCTGGCTACAACGTGAACTCGCAACCGCCCTCCGACTCTGAGAGGAGCACTGTGACGCAGCATAATTGCGGGCAGATGTGATGCAAGTCACGAGGGTGACAAATCGGGGCTTTAGCTGAGTGAATTGAGAAAATCCTCCGAGCGCATTTTTACAAAGCGCTTGGCGTGCTCACATCTTCAGACACGGCGTGCACCGCATTGAGCATTGCCGCGCGGCACCGTGACACCTTCGAGCAAACATTCGCGGGCGGGCAGATGTGGATTTCGAACTTGGTCTCGCGAATGAATGCGCGATGACTTAACGTTCGGCGTGCCGCATTATTGGCTCAACGCAACAATCGCCGGTCCTAAAAACGTCCGCTCTCCTCGCCCAATGTCCACGTTGATCACGTGAGTCACGGCGGTGATCGGTCGACGGTCGTGCTTACCGTTCGTAAATGAATTAGCGGCCCCCCACGAGGCGCGCTCTCTGTTCTTGGGCACGGTTTGGTAACGCTCATGCGGCCGGATGCCTCGAGCAGCAGAGCGTGCGTGAGTTAAATTCCTAGTCGGAAATGATTCAGCGCATCTTCCTGCGCTGGGGTGGCTACAATGAGTATAGCTTTGTGGGGGAAATCAACAGAGGTTGTCTCCTGGATAGGCGTGCTCCTACCACGTGAATATACTATTTTAATTTTACCAGGTATCTTGAAACTAAATGTGGAGGGAAAAGCTATGCGACCACTGGTAGAGAGACATGCAAACTCCAAATATACAGGCGTCGATGTGGTGGATCAATCCCAAGATCTCCTGTAAAGCAGGCGCGAGGGAGTTAACATCTTTCCACTGGCTCAAAACTTTGAAGAGGAGATGAGCACCGCTCATTTGAGCAGAAAAATGACTCCTTCGCTTTGATTTCGTTTTACATGCACCAGCCAAATGGCACTTGCGATTCGAATACTCCAGGCAAGGATGTGAGTTCAAATCCTGGACGGGTGGGGGTGGGGGGACAGCTTATCCCATCATCCCACCACGGTCTAAAAATAAATACCACGTTGCAGGAAACCGACAGTTGTTTATCCGATGGATAAACCGATCCCCACCAAAGCAATGTGGAATTCGTACAACCGGCTTAGAGCCGCCGATGGATACACACGGTCGGGGAGAAACTGTGGCTCTGAACGTCGCTTTAGATTCAGCAGCCGGTTTCAATTCAGTGCTAGCGCCATCGTCCCATGAAAGTTACATATTATAATGTGCGATGGCAGAGGAACCCGATTCGAATTTTCCATTGGGGACCCTACCAAACCTTAAGCCTGCTTCTACGGAGTGCGTTGAACCCAACAGACGACAACGCATGCGCAGGTTATGAAGTCCATATTCGCAATGTCAATAGGTGGCAGTATTCCCATTGACTCTTGCAAAAAGCAAAATGCATCGGTTTGTATTCATGAAATATACAATTTTGCGTGTAAAAAAAAATGGATTTCAAACATCAGGGGAACTCCACAACACTGCTCGCTGTGCAATCTTTTTTTTAACAACTCTCAGCCCCGCAAGAGGCCCCCAATAGCATCACCACCATCACCATCTGCAGCGTGACCGTTATCAGCCGACATGAACAGCATCAGGAGACGCAACATACAACGACGGCCTCCTGCCTTCCTCTCCCTTCGCTCGCGTCGACAGCCCCCCTCCGTTCATATAGACACAGCAGCAGCTGAAGCCAATTACCCCTTGGGTAATGAATGCCCTCTCCCACCAATGAGGTGAGCAATTGTTATTGTTATTGCATCATCGCCGCAGAGCCCGATTGGATAAGAGTCAATCCCCCCACAAGGCTGTGGAGCTCACACGAGCCCTGGGCCGCCTTTGTCTTCTCTGACAGAACCAGCGGCATTGGGCCGGCCAGCGCTCATTGTCACAGTGACTCCCACCTGCCACACTGTGGTGGTCTCAGACTTTAATGGAAATGCATGGTGTGTGGACCTCGCTTTTCAACATTGTTTACTGGAGTTTGGGACGAACCTTAGTTTGTGGCACTGCATTTCAAAAGGATGCTTGAGTGGGGTCAACGCAGACCATCATCGCCCCGATCGTCAATAAATTATAAGGGATTACATCTTGAATCATTGCCTCACTTGATGCAGCTAATTCGGCTGTGTCGGTCCCACCTGATGACGGAGACTTGTGTTGCCTCCGAAACGTCGTGATTTTTGTTTTATTTTATTTTATTTTCATTAATTTTGATGTTTTACCTACGTGACTTTACCGAAAAAAAACCTAAGAATATGAATAAGTACCGATCGGTTGTTCTATGCGAAGCCTGGCCATTGCCACCGAAATACACAATCTCCATCTCTGGCTCTGGCCCTGAGCCTCACCCACGCGCAGAAATGACCGCCGCCCGAAACTCATTTTAGGAACGTGGCTAACATGCAAATGCTCTCCCTCTTCCCTCCCCTCGCCACTCCACTCCTCCCCATCCCTCCCCTGCCCTTTCGTGACCCCCATGTGCCCTCTGCTCTGGTCACCAATTCTTCGGCCCTGGCACGGCCCTGCCATCTAAATCACTCACGCCTTGAGCTAAGGCGCCCTATAAATATAAAATAGTGTAGGATAAGCGAGCCTCCTCACGAGACAATGCCTGTTGACTAGCTACAGTAGTGGTACTCATTTAATTCAGCCCACTGGGATCATGCCCGTGGTGCAACGGTTCGCCAGGCAGCTGGCCTGTAATCCAGCACTGTGGGTGCAGCACGGGTTGGCGGATCGCACGCACGTGGTGAAACTCCCTTTCTGTGGGTGTTGAGGAGGTGCCATATCGTGTCTCGCCAGGAGAAGGCAGTACAGCAAGTGGACTAATCGCCATCTCTTTGCATCTGTATGGAAATTGAAGTGTTGTCCCCTTGCGTGTGTGGGTTTTCTCCCGGTGCTCTGGTTTCCTCCAACTCGTACAATAAATGCTCATCATTAATTGGCTGAAAGATCTCAAAATAAAAACCCAATGCAGGACCCTCCTGAGTCATAAGACTCAGTGTGGCTCTCCCTGATAGATAAATAATAATTATTATTATTGAAATCCAAAGGTCGCCGGTTGGATTCGCTGGCATGGCAGTTTTTTTAATTCTCAAAATCTCTCTGTCACTCTCCACCTAGCAGTAGGTCACATGTGGCGGGGTACAGTGTTTGTATTCCTGCCCCTACCAAAACATTTGACCAGCAATGAAAGGGACACCCAAAGATCACCCCTCCACAGGGGCCTCCTAGAGCTCCCTCTAGTGGAGGTCATTTTTAGCGCCAGCGGTGGTGCGAGCAAGCAATTGCAGGCCTGCACCTTTACCGTGCATGGGGACGATGAGATTAACCGATCCACAATCTTGATTTGAACACCTAACTTTCTTTATTGCGAGTCGCTCTACCGCAGCGTATTTTGTAGACATGGTTGCTGCATGCGTACAGACGTGCGCGTGCACATGCGGGGTTTTAGCTGCATTGGCAGATACACCTTCAGTGTGCACGCACGCACACCTCTGAGCAATGTCATCGGTGATTTAAACTGCCAAAAATATATTTAGTAAAATAGCATCAGCATTTATGTCACTTGTCCTTCTCTTGTCGCAGAAGGACAAATACAAAAACAAGGGCAAGAGGACATTCGCTTAAACCTTGGCACTATTTTTGCGTATTTATTTTTAGCATTTTAATTACCACGTGATATGATTACCTTATTCTATACAGGGGTCTTTGTGTATGAACTTGAGGTGTGGGTAAGAGGGTTGAGTCATGCCTATTATAAATTAATTCAAGACTCACACTACCTGCAAGTTTAGTAATACCAACGTCGTATTGGCAAGAGTACTATTAATGCAAGCACCCTAAATCCTCAATACTAATGCATACAATTGAAAGTGTCTCCATATACACAAACATGCACTGCGCCAGTGATCTTCTGAGATAAATTATTTCTATAGGACAACCACCGTTGCTTTTTCCAAAAAATATCTGTACTTAGTTTATCTACCACGAACAAATTATGGGCTGAGTCAATCTCCGATCGTGATTTACACGTTTCTATCCTCCAACGGCGAGATGCATCCTCTGTCATTGTGCTCATTTGCAGGATTACGAAACAATAATTTACAGCCGACGATTGAAAGATGTGCGCACTACGTGAGCATATTGGCACAAGACAGAGAGGAAAGTGGAAACAAATGACGAAACGTGCAGTGGACACCTACGGGGCGATCTGCCCATGGGCCGTGATGATTTGTCAATCCACTGCTGGATTCCAATCAGAGCATCACGTTACATGGTGATTATGGGATGGCAAATCACGAGAATTGCACTACAGTAACGTATCACTGGGCTTTTACGTGACACAAGTGATACACTGATATGTTTTAATTTATTTATCGATGGCATTGAATTTATCCATCAGTTTATCTCAATTAGAGAAGCTCAATTTAGGTATTTATTACCCCCATTGACATGTTGGGTCACGCCAGTCCAGAGCAATTTATCAACACATCACTTTTCATTTCAACGGACGATACGGGCAATATCCACAACATGTGCCTCTCTATCACCTACTTGTCGTTCGGGTTAAGCCTGGGCGTAACCGCACGTTGCCCTACCGCAAAGCGACCAGTCGATAGACTAACTCCAGTGCGACCATTGAAAAGGTTTGGGGCGGGAGGGGTATTTGAGAAACTCTGTCCGCTGTTTCGTGAATCTGACCGGCGGCCTCTGGATTGCGAGTCTCAGCGTGCTTACCATTTATACGGCGGCAGATCCTCCACTGCTTCACCGTTTTATCCATTTGAATGGGTGATAGGGGGGAATTTGCTGCGATGTATGCGTTGTTCTTCATACGTACCCATTATCGAAATGATGCCCCTGATACGGATAGGCAATTTTGTAGCTTTCGAGCATAATGTACTGAAATATACAAATATCACGATTCGTAGGTTTAAAATCAGACCTTTCCCTACATAGCCAGACACACGACTCATGCGCGTATGAATACATTATGCTCAATCTATGCAAATTATGGAAATTATATGCTGCTGAATTTTTACACTGAGGAGTGAATGAGACTATTGAAATGACATGAGAACTAAAAAAAAAACCCAATACAAATGAGACGGTTAAAAAGACAGACAAATAAATGCGATCCTTACAATGAAATCACCACGATGAATTGTGATGAATGATGCTAATGCATCGAATTACACAGGGAGCGGTGGTGAATTATTACGCAGCTCTTGCAATCCATCATTGCGATTAAAACAAATCCATCGCCCAAATCTAATAACAAAAAAAAATAATTCTAAGCATCTCCGCGCTCAAAGAAGCATTGGGCGACGCTCGGTCCGAATGACAGCCGGACCCAGCGGTGGAACTTGCCCGCGACGACGGCGAGGGGCCAAAGTCGTGGTCTCCACACGATCTCTGCTGACCTGGCCGAGCGAGCACCCGTGACGCGGCACACTGCGTTGAGAAATTCTTTCGCAAGTGGCACCAAATGGAAATACTCGGTTCCTCCTTTGCTTGAGTCTCTGCACGGGGTGCGCGGAGCGATTGAATCAGAGCGCCGCACCCCACGCGCCGCGGCGGCGCAAGTGGCCACTGCTGTTGTGCTTTCAATATCCAGCCCAAAACCCCTTGTCACACCGCTCCTTGTTGATGACAAAAACTTTGGATAGATTGCTTTTATTGATCACTTGTTATATGGATGGATGGATGGACGAATAGACAGATGGGTTTTTTTTTGTGCGCGTGTGTGTTGGGGGGGGGGGTCAGGAAGAAGAATGGCTGAGCAGACTCGTGACGGGATTGGAGGGGGGCGCACGTGGACACACAAATGGACGACAAGGAGATGAAAACACAGACGGGCAGGGACGTTTCACAAAGGTCATTAGTGTACTCGAAGACACAGATGACTCTGTCTCGCCACGTAGACTGTAGGGATGCGTGCTATTAGCGAGCTACAATGATGCTATCAAGACGAGCAAAGGGATGGCTAAATAACACCACGGGGAGCATTAACTTTGTTTTTTTTACCCCCAGACTCAAGACTGAAAGGGTATGGTAGAGTGAGATTCGAGGACAGAGCATTCGAGAAGAGGCGTAGAATAGAAGTTCATGGAGACATTTCCGAGCAGCTGACCTCACGACTTGCAACATAAAGAACCCAGGACTCCGAGCGGAAACGAACATTGTCCAATGCTCGTTTGGGAGCAAGGGCAGACTTGTCTCAAATTACAATCCGCGATCATTCAAAGCTAACATTAACTAGGCCGAGCCTTGGCGATTCTCCACTCGTCCGTCACCACGAGGGCATCACGGCTAAAGGCCTTCGCGACAAGACAGGGGCATCGTATCGGCCTCTCCTCGGCAGCGTTGCCTTGCAACGAGAAGGGCGGCACATTCCTGGATTTCGTACGCCACTCGGTTTCAATGCGGTTTTATGTAGTTACGTGTGTATGTTGAACTTCTGTCTTTGCGCCATACGTAGCCAAACGTGCTAATCGGAGGCGCTGGGGGAAGGACAATAAACTAAACACAGAAAAGCAGTTCGAAAAGAAATGAGTGTTCATTCTAGATGATTTGAAAGTGCATAGTTCCAGCGGATGCCTAATATCTGAAGGAATGGCTTTCCAGACGGCCGCAGAAGCGCATCTGAAATTGTGCGATACGGTAACCGTCTCTGTTCGATGGCTAGCAGCCACAAGCCGCTGCTGTGAGGATGACCGCAGTTCGTGTGGAGGTTTTGGAACCAAATTGTCTCTCCTCTGGGGATCACAACTCTGCCATCTCTGTGCTCTCCTTTACACAAACATTATTGAGGTCGAAACAATGTAAATGTGAACGTGCGTACGGTAATTATTTCGTAAGATCATTTAGTGTTAATTGCTTTTATTAATATTTCACATTTTTGACATTGTGTCGATTAACCCTTGCTGTCTGCTGTCGTGTCTCTCTGCTGGCCGAGTCGCCGTTGAAAAAAGAGCCGCATAACCCAATGGGTCTTTTCTATTTTACTCGGATAATAAACGTCTGATTCTGAGTAAAACGAAATACGTGAACGCGGAGCGGGCACGCGCGAGAGCGAGAGACGCACGCGCGAGAGAGAGAGAGAGAAAGAAAGAGACGCAGGCGAGAGAGAGAGAGAAGCACGTAAGAGAGACGCGGACAAGTGAAGGTATTCGATGGGACGAGGGCGTGGGCTGGGGCCAACGCGCGGCAGATGCGCGCCGGCGCAGCGCTCAGCTGTGCCGGCGCCGCACAGCTGAGCTAAACGGGGGAGACGCAAGCCCGCCGCGGTGCGCTAATGTGAACTGATGGCTCCTGTCAAAGCTTTCTGCGCGTCCGCCAGACCGTACCGCCACCGGGGCCACAGCCGCCACCCGGCTGGTCAAATCTAAAAGCCCTCGGAACGTTGAGCCGCCGTTTGTGGACCGAAGCGTGCGTCGCCTATTTGCCGCGGCGCGCAGCAAAACAGCGGGGCTCGGAAAGCAGCCGTGCAGCGGCAGGACGACAGACCGGCAGGTAGAAGAAGTACAATATGGGACCGTTTTTGGCAGGTATCAAAATATAAGAAGAGGTTTTACCATTTTTGTCAATAAAACAGGGGGTGTTAAGATATTAAAACACCAAACAGAAACCTTTTGCAAGGAATCATGTCTGCATCAACCACACGTACTTGTGGTGAACATCCTGGCAAGAAAGGTCCCATATTGTAGCTGCTCGCTCCGAGCTGTATATATGTGCATTGTCTCTGTGCTGTTCGCCTTTTGGCATTCTCTGGTCGAACACCGTTTGAGACGAGGCCATAAAAAAGGCTGTCTCTGGTGTGGATCAATCAGTTTCAAAGACATTGCATACATTACCAGAGCATGTTTTTGTTTGCATGTTCACCAATAGGTCTGTGTGCTTGATGCAGACAGGATTCCTTGCAAAAGGTTTCTGTTTGGTGTTTTAACATCTTAACACCCCCTGTTTTATTGCCGGCAAGGGTAAAACCGCTTCCTATCGGTAGAAGTACACGAGCGATGGCCGCCACGCGATGACGTCCCCATTGTCTTTTTCCACGAACGTTTGACTCGAGCTGGCACGAGCGTTTCACACGTCCGTTCAAGGGGGGAACACGGCCGAACGATCGTCAAGTGGTTGACGACCTGGCCAAGCGACGGCACGGCGTGAACCCGGTGGCCGCCCTGATGAACGCTGCGGGTGTTTTTCATCGGACAATACGCACCGTCCGCTTCACGTTGGACTTCAAAATATCCCGTAACGTTACGCGAGAGAGGGTGGGCCCTTGGGTGCCAAACGTCGCAGTCATCATTTGGCACGTGAGAAAAACTACTCGCAAATTACGCCATGGGTAAAATACATTAATTACATCCCATCAGCCTAATGGCCTTCTGGGATTGCATTCTTTTTGTTGCACAACATCGGTTCAACAAATGCAACAACTCTGGACTAGATTTTGACATCCAGTGTTTCATCAGCACGCTCAGGTCTTGCGTGAACCACTGCTGGTCGATTAATTAATCCAGCAGAGTGAAGTCCCCAAATGCGAATTGTTCCACAATTATTTTGCAATGGCTATCCCGTCTTAGAAAACTTACAAGTTTCAATGTTTAATAGATTGTGACTGGGATTTAACTGATGTAAAATATAAGCCACGAACAAAACGCGGTACTTACCATTTAGTCTTGTTTACAATTTAGAAAGGTGGTGTTGCTAGCGCGTAGGTATGTTGTCCTTCTTTCACACCACATGTAGCCAGTCGTGCTAATCGTTTGCGTACATATGGTGGGACCGGCAATTTTAGCTAATCGACTACATATTTTATTTTATCAGGTAAGGCCCACTGAGCTTCATAGCTCTTTTTCAGACGTGACCTGGCCACAAATAGCAGCTCAATAAAGTGGCTTATCGTGTGGAAATGTACAGCAGCCAAATACTCTTAAAACGCCTGGGTCTAAAACTCTAAATGTGGAGCGAAAAACCGGGGCATCTGGAGAAAAATCCACGCCACCACGGGGAGAAACTTGCAAACTCCAAATATACAGCAGCAGGCATCAGGTTCGGGATTTAACCTATGTCCTCCTGTATACCTGGCGAGGTAGTTAACATCTCGCTGTCTACTCTGTGCAGACCCACGCCTGTTGTGGAACTAATTATGCTTATTTGTTCCGTTTAATTTATTTATTTATCGACATTTGTTTGTTGCATTTGTCATGTTCCCTTAAAACAAAATGTCGATACGTGCCGGATTGCTGAATTAATCACGGACACGCGGCTCGCTCCACTCACTCGCGAGTTCCCTGACACTCGCATGCAAATGCCCACAGCTTCTCATATATATGTGCGTACAAACATAACAACAACAGCAGCCACCTTTCGCCACTCATTGACAGAGACGTCACCACTGCGCTTGTGCCAGGCAAGGTTCAGTTTGAGGCCACCTGACATGGCTAAGGCTTGCTGCTGACAGGAGGTCACGGAACAGAATCAGGTGCCATAGGCTGACTGAAAGGCCAGCAGATGCACCACCCGTGCGATCGTGCTGCGTTTATATATTGACTAGCTTTACAAACCGGCTTCGCCCGGGACTTGGATTCACCACGCCCGGCCGCCTGTGTCTCCCCAGTGGCGATGTTCACACACCACACCAATTACTCGTCTGAGGCTGAGTCGACCTAGGTGATGGCCCAGGACCGGTTGAAATAATCGTCACCGGTGGTGGCCGTGAGCGGGAATCGAACTCGGGTCGCCGGGTTCGTAGCGCGGCGCGCTAACCACTACACTACAATGCGCTACGCTTCCACATGCGCGGGTCACATGACAGATGTGACGTCACAGCTCACTTGCCGTGCAAAAAAATATGCATTATTGAGCTCCCCTCACCCCCCCGAAAATACTAAAGTCTATTTTATATGTTTCCATGATGTACAGTCTGGAAAGTACCCACATGGCAAATTTCAAGTTTGTTGCATGTCGGGAAGTATGCTAAACATTTCGAACAGACACACATAATCACAAATTTCCCTTTTATATATAGAGAGAAGATGTACACATACACACACACAAAGACCAAGATCCCGCGTATAGCCGTAAAGACTTATGGGGCGAGCATATTTACTTGACAAAACATTCTAATGTATTAATGGAAATCTATTTTCATTGTTTCTACGTTATATTTCCTGGCATGTTGCTATTGGTAAAAAAAAAAAAAACTGTGATTTTTTCCAACAATATTCATACCAAACATTCATTTTGCAAAATATAATTTCATCATAGAGTTGTAAAAAGGTTCTCATAAAGAAAAAGCAATATTAATGTATGTATCCTGTGTGTACATGTACAAAGAGGGCATGCAATGTATTATCGGATATTTACCATAATGTCGTGCTACCTATACACAGAAAACCATACCACATTCATATATTTCATCTTGGCATCTATTATTTTAATCAGCAATCTGTTTCTTGCACTCATTAAGAAATACACATTGCACAAAATACAATTTATTTTTCATAATATTATCATAGCCTCAATGTTTCAGATGTTCTGCAATATGTTAGTTTTGGAAATAAAAGTCAAAGCATCTCCCTCTGCTGAAACGAGTTTCATCATCAAACCCTGAGACAGTGCTGGAAATTCCTCATTCTCATGGCAAGCGCCAGTCTAACCATGGGGACAACCACTGTGCATCTCTCCGATGTGTTTCCAGGTCGTGCCGGGTGTTGTTTGGCACGATGTCCGACGTTCCTCCAAGAAAGCGGAGCAGAGTCGGACAACGTTCGGCACAATCGCGCACACATTGTCCGATACGTCCGACAGAGACCCAGCACAATCACGAACAGCCAACCCAGTCGAACCAATGCATCGTCTTTGCACTATGTTGTAAATACAGTTTAATGTATCTCATGGGGACCTCCTTTGTCAGTAATAAAATATGATAATAGGTTTTTACCCTTTATTCTGGAAACAAAACAGGTATTAAGATGTTAAAACACCAAACTGAAACCCTTTAACAAGGAATTATGTCTGCGTTAACCACAATACTTGTGGTCAGAATGCAAACAAAGAAACATACTCTGATAGTATATGCATTGTTTTTGAAACTGATTGGTCCACACCAGAGACGGCTATCTTTTGAGCCTCGTCTCAAACGGTGTTAGACAAGAGGACGCCAAAAGGCGTACAGCCCAAAGACAACACACTATCAGAGTAATGAGAGCTTGTTGCCAGAAAAAAGGGGGAAAACATATTGGCATATTTTGGTACTGGCAAAGGAGGTCCCATGATGTAGATGCTCACCCCGAGCTCTCATTACTCTGATAGTGCATTGTCTTTGGGCTGTATGCCTTTTGGCGTCCTCTGGTCGAATACCGTTTGAGACGAGGCTCAAAAGAAAGCTGTCTCTGGTGTGGACCAATCAGCTTCAAAGACAATGCATATACTCTCAGAGAATGTTTTTTTTTGCATTCTGACCACAAGCATTGTGGTTAATGCAGACATAATTCCTTGTATAAGGTTTCAGTTTGGTGTTTTAACATCTTAACACCTGTTTTGTTGCCAGAAAAAAGGGGAAAAACCTATGATCAGTTTAATGCATATTTAAAAATAATTTGTTACACACCGTTTGATTTTGTTCCGCATTAATGTGGACCATACACTCACAAATTGCTTTTCAATATTTAATTTCTTACCTTGGCCTCCCTAGTTGAAGACAGAACTTTTGTCGAAAGGGACAATTTTTATGCATGTTGAACTTCTTTGGCACCGTACGTAGGTGCGGACAACAAATGAAACACAACAAAAGCTTTTCTAAAGAAATAACCTGGTTCAAAATGAAGGTTCCCAACTTTACTGAAAACTCCGGAATGTTGGGACACAAACTCTCGCGGCAAACGTAGAATGACTCCCAGACCGCAGTGGGCACATGTTTTTTGGCACGGGCAGGGCACAGTATACGGCAAAGTGGGCCCACTCTGTGGTCACGCGGGATTCTGCCCCAAGTCCCACCTGGCTCGCTTTCGCTGTGCTTCGGAGTGGTTTGTTAAAACGCGGCAGTCGTGGCGTTGCATATCACAGTGAGTGAAGGGTAGTGACAGAACGCTTTCAGCATTGTAAGAGTTTCCTTTGGTTGCTTGGGTTTTTTTCGTATTCATTTTGTAACAAGCGCCATGCAGATACTGAACTAAGCTGTTTATTTTACCAGGTAAGGCCCACTGAGCTGTATAGCTCTTTAGCAGACGCAGCCTGGCCACAGAACGAAGTGGCTTGTCACGTGGACATTTATATCAGCCAAATACTCTAAACGTATTTTTCTAAATGTGGAGGAAAAAATCGGAGGACCCGGAGAAAAATCCACGTGACCACGGGGAGAACATGCAAACTCCAAACATACAGGCATCAGGTTTGGGATCGAACCCACGACCTCCTGTATACCAGGCGAAGTATTTAACTTCTCGCACAACAATTCTGCACAACCGTTTCCCAACTTGTGGAAATAACAACAAAGGAACAATAAATACACTGGCAACACTCTGCCAAACCGATTGTGCTCGTGCCTCATTTTAAACTCCGCGTATTCCTGGAATGATCTACGAGCATCAGAGAAAACGTAATGAAATACAATCCTTACTTTGTTATTACAATATAAGAGCGCTGCAACAATAGATGTGGCGAACGTAAATACTTTGGTCAAACGGCGTAACAGGAATACTATTTATCGATGCAGCAAGCACAATTGATGGGGGGGGGGCGGGATTTATTTTTGTTCCACTATGGTAGTAGCACCAGAGGAAAAAAACCTGCACTGTCTGCATGGTGTTCTGACGCGGACACGCTCTCGGAATTTGACGAGCCAAACAGGGTGCTTAAATCCTCAAATATTATTGGCACAGCCACACAAAACCCCTCTGAATGATGATAACGAAAAATCAAAAGCAAACTCATTCTAATCCTTGTAAGTAGCCCAAATCCCGGTCTTCTCTTTGCAGAGAACCCGAGTTTCACACCAGTGATCTTGAAAACGTAGCCACACGTCCCCAGGGATTCATTGAGAAGCTTTTGCTGTACGCGGTTATTAACATGGGCGGCGATTGGACGGGGTCCTTTATTTTGAAGGGCGGCTGTCCTAATTGGTTTGATAGGGAGTGCTCCTGTTCACTCAAAAGATATGCATTTTCAATCGTGCGAGGACAAAACCACTCCGCAGCAGCCTGAATTCCCCGCTCTCATCTTTGGGCAATCCCCAGGAGAGCCAAATGGCCCACAGGCTGAACTGCCCACTGGGTTTGAAAAGCCACAGCAATAAATTAGTGACGCAAAAAAAACAAGGCACGAACTAACACGGCTCCTGTCCTCAGACAGTTTCGTTTTCCAAGCGCGGCGAGCTATTGCTGGGATATCGGATCGCAGTCACCGCGCGAAAAGCGGAGATGTTAATTTTGATTTGGCTGCAAGTGACGATGGCTTTTTTAAAAAAAAAAGAAGCGACTGATGAATTGGTGCCATTTCGATGGAACGCGGCTGAGAGAACGACCACCAGCGTGGAGGCGGAAGCGACGATGAGGCCCCAGATCATGTGCAGGAGCGAGATGGATCTTCGCGTCACGAGGCTCGTGAGATATCCAGCAGTGGACAGATCATGGCTGGTGGTGATGATAATTATATTCACTTTTCATGATGTCCGTGATATTCAAAGTCAGTTGAGTTCATTGTGCAGAAAGCAATATTATAGCACTGTAACTACATAATTATAATCATAACTTTCAAACGACACTCATTGTCACCATCATAACCGTCACCTGTTAAAACATAACTGGGAAGTAAAAAAAAACGAGTGTTTAAATGTACCTATGAGAGGGAAATTATACTCATTAGGTTCATAACCATTCTCTCTCCACCCATTTTATCCACCCTGAATGCATGATGGGCTGCGCAAACTGCCGGCTGGGATTTGAACTCAACCTCAAATCATGGATCAGGTAGTACGCCTTTTGGCGTCATCTGGTCCAACACCAATGGAGACTAGGCTCTAAGAAAAGCTGTCTCGGGTGTGGACCAATCAACTTCAAGGACAGTGCATACATTATCATTATCAGAGTTGTTTCTTTGTTTGCATTTTGACTGCTTGTGTTGTGGTTAATGCAAACATGATCCCTTGTATAAAGGTGTCAGTTTTTGTACCAGATAAAAGGGTAAAAACCTATTACTATATTTTGTTACTGGTAAAGTAGGTCTCATAGTGTAATGGATCAGGTACTTAGACACGGCCCCACCTGTATAGATAGTACGACATTACGAATACTCATGATAATAATAATACACAGCTCTTTGTCAAAGCAACGTTGGACAGAGGCCTATCTATACCATGCAGATCATAGGGGTTATTTGTGCATGTGACGCAGTGGTTATCTCTTTGTGCTACAAACCCAACGACACAAGTTCGATTCCCGCTCACGGCCACCATCACCAGTGACGATTACCTGAAATGGCCCTGGGCCTCCCTTAGGTTGACTCAGCCCTCAAATGAGTACCTGGTGCGACGTGTAAACAGCAGCACTGGGGAGACAAAGGCGGCCGGGCATGGTACTGGACACCCACCCCCTCATGTGCCTTCCCGGCCTTCATATGTCCTACTCGCTCAGACTCAGAATCTTTATTTAGGCTGGAGGAATCCGATGAGCTATGAAGCTCTATTTCACAGATGTCCAGCAATGGGCTGGTCAGCACTTTCCCCAAAGGCACTTGCCCCAAAAGTCTGTTAAGGCTACACGGGGGGGGGGACCTTTGTCTGTGAATGGGGGATCCAAGACGGGTTCAGGTGTCACTCGCCACTGATGTGAGCCGTGACGAGGAAACTGACTCGGGCCAACAGTTTTATCGTGCGGCGTGGCAAAACAACGTGTCACTGCTCTGCCTCCGCAACTAAAATTTAAATGTATTCATTAAATATAATTGCAATGCGAAAAAAGAATAATGATGAAATGAATGAAACCATCATATGAGTTTCATTATTGAGCTAATGAAACAATCACGTTTACATTAACCGTACACATTTAAAACAGGACAGAGGGATACTACTGCTGGTGATGCAATGGTGAGCACAGTGGACTTGCAATCCAAAGGTTGCTGGTACATTCTCCCGACGCAGCAGTTGAAACGATGGGACGCGTTTATTTTTTAAATCCCCACTCCCACCTATTTCAGGACTTCTGGGCAGTGTGGAAGAGTAGGCCAAATACCCTCTAGAGGGGCTCTCGAAAGCTCCCTCTCGTGAAGGCTCCTCTGCTAGCAGTGGCGTGAGCGAGACATACATGAATGTAGGCTATTCTGTTCAAGCTTGTTTCGTTCAAACACCACGGGTAAATCAAAGGAAATCACACACTGCATCCAGGTGCAATCAGAATCAGAATCTGTGTGTGTACTGGAGGAATCCGATGAGCTATAAAGCTTGTTTTCACAGATGTCCAATCGGGGCACGTGGTCAGAAAGTTACAAAAACAAATACAAAAACATGAATAGGAGTGCAAACTAAAGGAAAGGTACGCAAATCACACAAAAAATACTATTTTTTATTTGACCAGGTTCAGCCCCCTGAGCTATTAAGCTTATTTGTCAGAAGCGATCTGGCCGCAGGTCGCTTATTGTGTGGAAATGCATAGCAGCCAAATCATCTAAATACTCGAAACGTGTGGCACCGGAGGGAAAAAAAACCGGAGGGAGCTGGTGAAAAAAATCCACGCGACCACGGGGAGGGAGACACGCAACCACGTGCGTTCGCAAGCAGCGGCGGCGGCGTCCCCTTCTTACAACGATCCTCATCCTATTCGCCTGCTTCTCACCTCCCACTTGACCCCACTCACCCCTCCACTCATGCCCTCTCAACAATGCCCCCCCCCTCCCCGCCCTCACGCACGGCGTGAGAAGAAGATGCGCCAGGAAGAATTTAGTCAAGAAACGCGGCTGTTTGGCTTCTAAGCGGGGGACGTCAAGTCGCGTTAGACAAGGCATCGTGACCGGTGGCATAGATAGCAGCTCACCGCACCTCGCCCATCCGTACTCACGTCCACAAGACACTGTCCACGGTTGCACGGTTGAACTCCAACGTCTGTTCTTATAATGTACAATCGCCGCCTCTCTTTAGGACTTCAGTTGTGGTCCCTGGTCTCTGGATAGCACTCGCAAAGGCTGTGTTGGTTAGTCGACCCCATCATTCCACGCGTGACGTGATATAACAATAACAACGACAACAAGATCGCGTCTCACGCATCGGGCTCGCGTTGAACAGAAACACACGTGGAACGCTATCGAATGTCTGTCCGTGTGTTTTGGGGCAACGTGCCGCTGTAATCAGAATACGAATGATGTGCGTTGGCAAGCGTGTGTTGTCACCCCATCGTCGGTCGGTAAAAATGGCACGTTCACAATGGCACAGGTAAAAATGGCACAGGTGAAAACTAGGAAACAAACGGCACAATCAAACGCGACTGTATCAAAAAGTTAGAAGTACTGTCCTAACAATCATATACAGATATCAAAGAGATGATTTACCCTAACCCCTTTCATTGTGCCATATTTTCCTCGTATACACTTGTGACATTTTTTCTGTGCTGTTGTTGTTGCCCAGTTGTCAGAGCGCCGTTGTTTAGCGTGCGCTGGCTGACAACTTTTGCACTTTGTATTAAACATTTGAAAATTATTCCAAATCAGTAAAATAGGGGAGGGGGGGGGGGAGTGGGAGAAATCGTCACGTGAGAAGCTTAGATGAATAAAGCTATGAAGAAGGGCCATTGCCCAAAGCGTCGCCGATTATATACAAGGAGTCCTCTACTTACGAACATTCGACCTATGAACTTTTGAAGATATGTCCAGTTGCCTTTTCGGACCGAGAGTCGTAAGTTCAACCGCTGCGCAATAGATGGCGGTGGTGGCATCTACATCTGCAGAACGTGAAGAACCAGTGGCATCTACATCTGCAGGAGATTATACAACTATTAAAGCCGTTCTCCGTGCTTAGTGTACACGCCGTACAACATGTTTGGAATGGACAGGAGTAAAGTTGGACTTACGAACAAATCGACTTACGAACAGACCTCTGGAACCTCGAATTCGTCCGTAAGTAGTATGTACTTGTTTTAAGACCACGGTGTTGTCGAGTGTGTTGATTTAGTTTTTGTTAATTGTTCTTGTGCACCGCTGCCAAACGCAGCATCAGGAACTAATTTGCTGAGGCCAGACAAATGAGCGGGGCAGCAGCAACCGATTAATTTACATCACGCGACATAGCAATTGCATCAAGGTGTGGTGCTGCTCTTTCCATTTCCAAGATTGCATCGCCATGAAACATGCTAATGTGAAGAAGGTAACTCCATCAGACAATCAATCATATTTTTCAATTAAAATAATAAATGCGGGAGTATGTTAAATTGCCTCCTAAACACCTCGACCAATCAGTGACCATACCGATCACTTTCCTAAAGTAACCTTCCCAACTACCAGCGTGCCCCATATGTTACACACACACGCAACGCCTGTCAATGCATCCCATCGAAACGAAAAATGCTCGTGTGCATGACGGGATATTTGTTTTTTTTACTTCTCGCAAATGAGAAAATGTAACTCGTTTAGGCCTGCAATGCTACCGGGACGTGATGGATTGAACGGTGGTTAGCATACTCGCCAGTGGGGCAGTTTGCTCCGGATCGAAAGTTCGATTCCCAATACCGCCCAATAATTACTGTGGGAAATGACTGCCCGCATCACCGCGGACAGCAGCAGCAGCAGCCTCTACTGAATAATATACTGGACTGACACAACTATTGCGCAAACACTCCTGGCAGAGGAGCCAAATAGGCAAATACAATGGAAGAGATAAGCAGCCTGCGGGCGATGTGTGTGGCCACGTTTTCAAGCAAGATATTTACTTACAGAAGACTCGGAACAATTTTTAGTGCCTTGCGTGTAATCAATGAAGGCTTTACAAATGGCCCCAAGATTTACGACGGTAAATAACAGTTTTATTGAGTGCCAACAACTACTCCATAGAGATGTGACATATGGCCACGTGCAGTTTTCTTGCACGCAATTTAAAAGGTGAAAACGATTAGGGCAATGGTGATCGTGCATTCGCTGTTGCTGCTCATTTTAATAGATGAAAACGATTCGGGCAATGGTGATCGTGCATTCGCTGTTGCTGCTGCTGCTGCTGCTCACGATGATCTGAGAGGTGGTGACGACAATGATCGCTGCGATAGCGTAGCGGAGAGCAAATAAGTTTAACACGTAGGCTTTCGCGACCAATATCATTCATAATAGATCTCGGGAGAGTACGTTCGGTCGAATAGGCGCCATGGGGAGGCGTTCGTCCAGTCGGGGATTGACACGGGGTGGCAAATCTTTTTTAATTTTTTAATTAGTGATGTGTAGCACTCATATGCACTGGCAGACCTGAGCAGAGTGGTGGATATTCCACATCCCAACCTAAGGATAACTGCTGTTGGCTATTATTGCTGGCGGTGATAATGTTGATGAAGGCTCGGTGTTCTTCCGATAAGTTCAGTCAGCGCTGGGCGCCCATTCGAGTGGAATCAATTTCCAGACGGATTTACGAGGGGCGATCCAAAAGTCTGTGAACTGACGTCGAAAGTGATGATGAAGCGGTAATTATTCAGCTTGGCTCCCTCGAGTGCAAGGCACTTGCTCCACTGATATCTGTAAGGATGTAATCCCCATACCGAAAAACGATTAATCTCACTGGTCAAAACACTCATGGCAAACGCAACGCTTCATTGTCAATTACCAAAAAACTGCTTTTCATGTAAGTGATTATGAATTCTTAAAAGCATATGGAAGTAACGGCGAGACAGGTCTGTTGAGTATGGTCTTTTCCCCAGATTATATTATTTTATTATATCCGCTCAATGTTTTCATTGAGCGCACAGGCAATGCCAGTTAAAACACCTACAATGAAAGTGATCAAGTTAATATAGTGCTGTTCAAAGTGGTAATCCTTCCTTTCTTTTTGTTTTTTTAGGTAAATTAAAAAAATAAAATAAATTAAAATGAAAACAAATAAATTAAATTTAGTTGTTTTCATTTTTAATTTATTATATGTTTTTACCTACGTGACTTTACCGAAAAAAACTAAAAGTATGGATCCTTGCAGTCACGAAAACTTCAAATCTAGAATTTGAAATCCTTCTTTAAAAAAAAAAACATCACAGTACCACGGAAAAAGTGAAGTCGAATTCATTGCCATCTCAAGCATCTCTATTTGCGGAAGCCACATTCTCAGAGTCAGGGCAAGCCTGTTCCATGTGATGGCCACTGTTCGCACGATCTCTCGCAAAGAGATAATGAACGTCATCGGGTCATCAACCAGCAAAAGGCGTTTGTAGCTGCAGCCCAGCCGACAGTGCACGAGAATAAGGCCGCCACGTAAATTTGCTTTTTTCTTAGTCCAACTCCGAGAGATAAAAAGTGGAAACATTTTTGATGACTGACACGGAACAAATGTCTCTTTACACGGCATAAAGAGCTATCGTCTTGTTTGTTTAGAGTCACATGCGTTGTGGGTTAAAAGTCACATGCGTTGTTGGTTAAGGGTTACATGTGTTGTTGGTTGAGAGTGTTCAAATTGTAAATGTTGTGGATTTGCTCTCGAACGCACCGGTGGGCTGAAGTAGTAAATCATTGGCGCGTTGTTTACGTGACAAACCTGACTGCCTGTGCCAGGTGGTGGAGGGTTACGCCACATTCATACTGACACGATCTTACTCCAAAATCTTGATCATGAATAAGAGAGTCCTGTATGCAGTTTAAAGTTACGTGTGTTTTTGTACACGTAGGCTTGCTTGTTGTTCACAATTGATGTTTTTGGTGTCAGATTGCATGAGTAAAACGTGCGTGGTACAGCCTCCTCAATGAGACACCAGAACAAGCGTGCACATTTATCACTGCTTCAGCACCACCAGTCTTGTTGTTGAAGAGCGATCCACACACATTAGACAAATTCGGGTACGGACATTTTGCTGAAATAGTGTCAAACAGCATCATCAGTTGTCACGTGTTTGTTCATCACGTGACAACTTCATTAATTGGCTGTGTCGGGTGGAGGAGGGTGTAGGACAGACATATTACTCACGCAATCTCGACCAAAAATATAAATATTATGAACCAAGAGTATACATACATTATAATTAAGAGGGCATTACATTGGCTTGCTGAAGTGACACTGACAATATTTTTGAGTTGTCAAAATCTTGAGTCCCTTCCCTGAATGGAATAATCCTCTGCTGATTGAACATGCTCAGGATGGACATGTCAATTGTGTGACAAATAAAGTCTAATTTCTGAATTATTTTTAATACCCTAAAAAAATTGAGATGTGAAATATTGGATGATTTGTGTGCCAACGATTCACCATACGAACAACAATGTCCTTCATTGAATCCAAGAAAGCCTGACTGAATCTCAGGACCCCAGTTTGAGAGAGTCCCACTTCTTGGATGCTTTGAAAACGCCAATTTAAGTGTTTTTCTTTATGTGTATATGGAGGAAGAGCCGGGCTACCTGGAGAAAAGCTATGTTTACATCGGTATAACTCCCAACATTCCACCTTGCTGCACAGCAGTTTGGCAGTCTAAACTAAAATAGGTAAGGCCCACTGAGCGATATAGCCCATTTTCAGGAGTGACCCTGCCGACAAATGATAGCTCAACGAAGTGGCTTATCACATGGAAATGTATAGCGGCCAAATCCTCCAAACTCCTGTTTCTAAATTTGGAGGGAAAAACCGGAGGACCACGCGACCACGGGGAGAGAGACACACAAACTCAAAATATATACAAGCGTCAGGGTCAGGCTCAAACCTACGACCTCCTGTGCACCAGGTGATGTAGTTCACATCTCGCCACCACGGTGGTGATAAAAAAAATGACAGGATCCACCAACACCACCTTCAAAGCGTGAGCTACGTTGCGGCTGGTCACGCCGAGACACGAGACGACCCCCTGTGGCGCAGCGGTCTGCCTGAGTCTCGTGCTCCGCGTTTCTGAAACCTTGACTCACTTCTCTTGGCAGCCTCGCGCTCGCAAAAAGCTGGCGATCTCACCGCCGCAAATGCGAGCCCGTTCGTTAGGCCATCAATAATTAAGCCCGCGGCGAGCGTGGCTACCGTTTCGCCGTGAACGGGAACGCATCAGCCCCGTGGATTAGATACCGCAAAGCATTTGATGCGGCACCTTTGAGCCAGGCGCTGGGTGGATGCGGGCACGAGCTTCAGTCGATGCCGTCAATGCAAGGCCAGGGCAAGGTGGCTTGGGGGGTGGGGGGAGGAGGCGGTGGGGAGGGGAGTTGTGAGTGGTGAATGGGCACCGCTAGGATGAATCACGCAGGTCTACTGGTGGGACCAGATTTAAGATGGCCCGATTGATTAACTTGAAAGCGATTGATTTCTGCTGCAGATGTATCTACAAACAATGAAGTTCAAATGAGTATTGGGCCAAATGTGGAAGTCTGAGCTAGTGTTGGAAATTCTACCTTGCTATGGCGAGGGAAATTGATATGCATGGTACAATCGCTGCTAGCTGTCCAAAAACAGCTCTGGTAATTAAACTCGGAACAATTGGATATTAAGTCAGGCACATTTGGGCCAATAGCCTTCTTATTAACCAATTTTTTTCATGTTACAGAGAAGCCCGATTCATGAATGTTTTTCATCCGTTGTGTCCACCACTGCAAAAGCAATCGTCTAATTGTGTTTAAACATACGCGTACAGTTAAAATAATTCAAATATCCAATAGCTTCTTTCATCATCACCTTCGACTATGTAGCCACTGCTGGATGAAGGCCTTCCCCATGTGTTGGCAATTCCTCACAGTCCTGCAAAGCTAAACTCAATCGCGCCCCTGCGAGCGGGCTGATTTCATCACTCCATCTCCACGCTCGTCATCCTCTGGGGCAAGAATTCTCCGCGGGCGGTGACCGTTCCGTGACCGTTCCGTGACCAGTCTCGACCACCGACTATCCATCCGAGGCTGAGGCCAAGGCTGAGGTGTGCGGCCAAAACTGCTGGCTGCAAATCAGTTGCAGTTATAAGGCATGTTTGAAGTATGCTGACGCCTGACGCCGTCTTAACACGGTGTGGAAATACTGGAGTGGGACAGAGCTAGGTGTCACTCCACCGCAGAGGTGGATCTATCGCGTTAACGATGGAGGTTAAGGGCCAGGGCGGAAAGTTTCACGCTTTTTTTTAATGAGGGCCCGACGTTAATAATACAACTCCCCGCGTGTTTTATACGGTAGGGAGCGGGGCGAGAGAGAGAGAGTATAATAATCAGAATATCATAGGTGAGGAATCCGATGAGCTATAAGGCCCTTTTTCACAGATGTCCAGTCGGGGCGGCTAAGAACGTTACAACAGTAAACAATACACAAACACGATAGGATTACAAAGTACATGAAAGGTAAACAAATCACCCAAACACAATACTGAACCATCCCTATTCTGCCAGACAAAGCCCACTGAGGTGTTAACTTATTTTTCAAAAGCGACCTGGCCACAAATGATAGCTCAACAAAGTGCAAGATCACGTGTACATTTATAGGGATGAGGAGGAATGGAGGGGGGTGGGGTGATGGAGGGGGGGGCGGGGGGGGCATTACCCCCACCCCCTTGGGTCCACCACTGTTGCATCTGCCCCACAGTGGCACGTTTTTGCGTGCAAATGGATTCATAGCTTCCAAGAGAATTAAGAGTTTCTGCTGCTGCTGCTGTTGCATGTGTGCTCATGCAGCATTTAAACGGGGAATGTCCTCTGAACAAATCCCCAAGTCTCACAACATCCTTGACAATGCACATTAAGGTGGAATGTTCTGCCAAGTATATGTACAATTGCCTATCTCTGCCACGTCCTCACTCAAACCACCACTATCCTTCAAAACACCTTGCCTTTGTCCAACAACACTTTTCCCCACTCTCACCTTGTTTGTTCACGTAACTTAATGAATAAACTTGCATGCGTTCCGGTATGCGCAGAAAAAAAGTGCCCCAATCTCCATTACCGGCCGTAGGGATGAGACTGGGCCGCACCATCATGTTTTGAGTCGCAACAAAGTTCCCATCCCAGCCGTGGTCAACTAAGCCCATCGTCGTCACCCTGGTACAATAAGCACGAACGCAGCAGGAGGCACCACCAATGGGGTCGGAAGTCAACATGGGTTGTTGTCCAGCGGAGCCTGAACTCCCCGCCACAGAACGACGGGGAACTCCACCACTGGCTCCTGGGAACACGAAGGCTGACCGTTTAAAAAATAAAACATTTCATTCCTTCGCGCATTCGAGTTCGACCTTGTGACAAAGACTCCGGCGCGGAGGCCGCTACACAGCCACCCATTTCGAAGATAAATTCACTTCGCACAATTACAGTATGAGAACGAGTACACGCAGGGACCTGTCCCCCCGGCGCAGAATTTAGGAGCGCGCGGAGTAATCGGGAATTCAGCCGCATACACGAGGTGCCGCCGCAAGAACGCGCACTGCGACTCTTCATCAGCTGCAGTGTTCCGTGAAATGATTCGGAAGCACCTGACTGCACTAACAACTGGAAGGTGCTGTCTGTCCTCTTCGGCAATAAGTTTGTTCGGTACCGACGCTCCGCAATTGCCTCACCGTTGCGCGCGGTCATCATTTCGGCGGCCGTGTTGTTGTTGTTGTTGTTAGCGTTGTCTCAAGCCTTGTTGTTGCAAGCTGCTGCTGAGCTCCAGTTTCACCAGAGCCTCTCTCCCACGGCTACTCCAAACCGTTCCGGAACGAGGCTGTGCCGGAACCTGTCCCGTCCTGCCACGATTCCACAAATTTCACACTGGACCTTGATCATAACAACCGCTTGCTTGTTCAGTTTTAGGCTCTTGCCACCTCAATAACCCTTTCCCGTTCCAAGATGTCTGCGAGTTGCACAAGCGGTTCACGGGAAATATTCAGAGGCATATCGCCATTGTTTTTTAGAAACATTGTAGCGACACGACCAGACCTCCATGATAGCTCGTGCCAAACTATGCCACACGTCCTCCTGCATGGCCTCGTGAGAGTTCCAATACCGGTAAAAAAAAAAAATGGGTTCCGTTCTGACAATATGGTACGCAGATGTAGTCGGAATGGTATCGGAAGAGAAACTCGATTGGGAAAGGATTCAAACCGGGCTGACCCCCCAATCAGTCATGAGACACTTGGGGGTCAAATCAGCAGCAGCAGCAAGACACATCTGGTCTTGTTAGCCTTACAGCTATGGTTATCAGGTAGAACATTTCAAGAGATGTCTATTAAATGTTGACTTAAAACTTTCGTGACTGCAGGAATTCATATATTTTTATTTTTTGTTACTTAGCCTAAGTTATGACAAGAATAAAACTCTGTCCATTGCTTCTTGAGCACCACCCCTGCCTGGACCTCGTGTAGATTCCTACTCAGTGAACGTGTGTCCCTCCTTGGGCCTGGTCATCAGAATGAAAAAGGCATTTGGGAAAGGCAGGAAGTGAGCTGAGGAATGGGTAATCGATCCATTCACTGGTGAAAAACATGCGTCGAAATTTATATTTGGAATTTGCGTGTCTCTCTCCCCGTGGCCGCGTGGATTTTTTTCTCCGGGTCCTCTGGTGTTCCCTCCACATTTAGAAACGTGCAATTTACATTAATTTGTTGCAATAGATTTCCACATGATAAGCCACTTCGTTGAGCTGTCAGGTGTGGCCAGGTCGCTTCTGAAACAGAAGCTAATAGCTGAGTGGGCTTTACTTGGTAAAATACAAAAAAGTTTATTTAATTTGTGTATATATCTTTTAAAGTGATTTGTTTACCTTTCCCATACTTTTCACTCCTATCGTCTTTTTGTACTGTTTGTTGTTGTCACGTTCTGACCTGCCCCGACTGGACATTTGTGAATTACAACTTTACAGCTCATCGGATTCCACCAGTATAAATAAATGTTCTGATTCTGATTAAATTAGAATTTTGGCTCACTTGATACAGTACATTTAGCTGTGACGGTCCCACCTGATGACGGAGACTTGTGTTGCCTCCGAAACGTCGTGATTTATTATTTTATTTCTATTATTTGTATTATTTATTTTTACCTACGTGACTTTTACCGAAAAAACCTAAGAGTATGAATCCTTGCAGTCACGAAAGCTTCAAATCTAGAATTAAATTAGATTAGTACGCTGACTGCAGTAAGTCGATCGGCAGGTGGTGGGATAAAGTGTGGGTATCAGCATTAGTATTTTTATCAGAATATGTATTTATCCTGGACAAATCCGATGAGCTATGAAGCTCTTTTTCACAGGCGTCCAGTAGGGTCGGGTCAGCGTAGAAGAGTAGGCCGCTATTCCCTCATGGGGGGCTGTCTACTAGACCTCCCTCTAGGTAAAAGGCTCTTCCACCAGCAGTGCTGTGAGCTGGCAATTGCAGGACTGCGCCTTTGGCTACCCTAAGCCGCACAATAAAAAAAACGCATCGAAACGCGCGGATTAAAGTGTATTATTTTGATCCGTGCAAACGGTATGCGAATTGTATGTTTAGCTTACGGACGTGGGTGACAAGGCAGAACGAGCGTGACCAAAGGAGACAGCACAAAGCAAACAATCAGAGAGTACAAGCGAAGAATGCATGAGATAAGACAGAAAGAGAGCGTGGAAATGGGAGAGGCGTTACAATAAACGAGCGAGGCAGTACAGACGAGACAGTGCGAAGGAGAAAATAGAGACGAGACCGAGCGGATGAGACATTACAAACACGGCAAAAGTGAAATGATTCTTAAACAGAATTATGACCTAGAATCGTAGCAATTCATGCAATTGAGTGAGAGGGGTAGGCGGGGAGCAGTGAATGATTGCTCGCCTCGAGGTGGTGTGGAGGTGTGGAGCTCGCGGAGTGCGATTTGCATATCGTGACGGTGGCTGTGGTTTATGGCTCATTCTGGAAGGTTCGCAGTATGAGCCCAGCGGCCACCCTGGTCAACGCTGCGGGTGTACTGACCACAAATGCCACACGCCGCCTGCTTCGCAGTGGATGTGAAAGATCTGTTGATGTTATTTGGAAAAAAAATAAGTTTACCTGATTACTACCTGGTGTACCCATTTATACTAAGTGGTGGAAATTCCACATTTCCATGGCTGCCACGGAGGGCTGACATGCGAAGTCAAATTCAGAGCAACATTTTACCTCAGAATTGTGATTTAAGCGCTCAAAAAATAAAGCCACCCAACCAGATATTCGAATAAGGACATAGTCCATTTGCATACAAATTAATAACCAACCATAAATATTTCTAAAGACGCAATTGTTTAAAATGGCTGTTGTCAAACTACATTTTGATGATATAAAGTCTGTTTTTTGTGTGCCAATTACTGCATAACGACAAAAGCGCTTTCACAAATGTGTAACTTAGAAGAGTATTGAGCCACAACAGCTTGGCACATCCCATTGCGACACGTGATTCTCGTTAAGCCAGACCCTCAAAACAAAGATGTGAACAAACTGTTGGGGACAAGTGCTGCTAGTGAAGTGAACACCAACGAAGGCCAGCACAACACACAAGGGGGGTAGGTAACTAAAAACACGCCCGGGCCACCTTTGCCGACCCAGTGCTGACATATGCACACTGCACGAGGTACTCATTTGAGGCTGAATCAACCTAGGAGAGGCCCAGGCCCAAATTCAGAGATCCACCGCTGTTATTGGTCATGAGCGGGCATCGCACAGTGGTCGCTGGGAACGTGGCACAGTGCGCTAGCCACTGTGCCACCGGTCTCCACCAATTATATATACTACAAAGATCCCCCGTGTAGCCTTAACAGGCTGTGGGGGCAAGTGCTGTTAGCGAGTACCCATGAAGGCCGGCACGGCACACGAGGGGGTAGGTGGCCAACGACACGCCCGGCCGCCTTTGTCTCCCTAGCGGCGTTGTTTAACACATCGCACCGGGTACTCATTTGAGGCTGAGTCGACTTAGGGGAGACCCAGGAGCCGGTTCAGATAATCGTCATTGGGTGTTGGCCGTGAGCGGGAATCGAACTCAGGTAAGTCAGGTTCCTAGCGTAGCGCTTAACCGCTACACTACCGCTCCCCACACACACACACACCTGCTCACAAACCAGCAAATGCCAACGCCTAAAAAATCCTAGTGATTGGTTGGTTTACGTAGGGTCGGCAGAAGACGGCCAAGTTAACTTGACCCCATGAGTTCGGGAGGTGCAGAGTGCAAATAGTGAACACAAGAGGGCGTATTAATGTACAGCGGCAACAGCTGGGAGTGAGTGGCAACCCACTTGGGTCGTGACAAAATAATCAGACGATACGTTGTCTTCACGTATAATGCGTAAGGACGACATACATAATACACCTATTTCTATCATAACACTCTGCAGTGTCTGAAATTAACCTTATAAGTCAACTGTGATGGGTGATAACATCGAAAGTGTTCACATTTTTCAGTGGTAAAAGTGCTCGACTCACAATATTAAAGTTGCAAGTTTAAATCCTGATTTGTGGCCAACCCAAGGCCATAATCTCTCCACAAGGCCGGCATGGTGCACGAGGGGGTGCGTGGACAACACCCCGCCCAGCCGCCTTTGTCTCCCCAGTACTGATGTTTACGTGCCACATCGCGTGCTCATTTAAGGCCGAGTCGACCTAAAGGAGGCCCGGGACCGGTCCAAACATTTGCTATTGGCCGTGAGCGGGCATTGAACTGGGGTACGCTAACCACTCCCACTGCCGCTCCCCACTCTGTGCAATGCTTCAAACTCTTCGGTTTTTTCGGTAAAGTCACGTAGGTAAAACAGTAAATAAATAAAAAAACGAAGTAAAATCACGACGTTTCGAAGGCAACACAAGCCTCCGTCATCAGGTGTGGCTGCTCCAGAAAAATTACTGTAGCGTATGAAGAGAGCTATTCAGAGACGCATGTTTATATGGGGTACTAGAGGCTTGTTCAGCCTATGGGACAAACAAGGGAACATCCGCCGTTGAAAATGAGCTTCGGAAAGGGCCCAAGTCTCATATCATTATACATTGTTGCACACAAGTTAACATTCCACTGTGACAGGGCGTAAAGTATTACACGCGTTTAATGTCTCCATATGCTTTGAATCAAATACGGATAGTAGAGTGTTCCTGTAAAATATGTGCTATTTTGTTTTCAGATATGTGTATTGAAGTTAACTATTTTATATTCTTCTTTATATTCGTCTTCTTGGTTCTTTCGGTAAAGTCACGTAGAAGGGAAGTAATAAAATAATATTATTATTTTATAATATTATTATTTTCGGTAAAGTCACATAGAAGGGAAGTAATAAAATAATATTATTATTTTATAATATTATTATTTTATTACTTCCCTTCTACGTGACTTTACCGAAAGAACCAAGAAGATGAATCCCTGCAGTCACGAAAGCTTTAAATCGAAATATATTTTATATTCTGTTCTTGCGCCAGGCACAATCACAAACGCGAACATTGTCTTACACGTGTTTTTAGTTTGTATTAATAACACTGTCCAAAAATCAACCGGAAGGCTATGAATTGTAATTCTAGTGACGGGGGGTGGGGGGGGCTGAATCTGGGCATCGCCCCTCTGGGTTCAATAAAAACCAGCACCGCTTTGCTGTAAATAAAGCGTTGTTGTCCAACAGCAATCTTGACTGGCACCAGCTGTGGGAATGTGGAGTTGGTTCCCGGCCGAAAGCAAATACGAGGCCTTGCTCTCGCACTGCCAGTATAGAAATGTACCGCGTAGTTTATGTAAGTACGTAGCATGTGTGCATGTATGTTGAACTTCTTTCGCACCGTATGTAACCAACCGTGCTAATTGGAGGAGCTCTCTCTCTACGACCATGTAAAAACTGCACCACATTGCGACTGCACCAATTGCCCAGCCAACGCGACTCATTGGTCGGTGCGTTCAGTCTGCGCTTTTACACTCGTTACATATGTAGAGGAGTAATATGGGGACGTGACGTCAGGTGTGCCGTTCAGTGCGATGACGTCACGTCTCCTAGGGTACTTAAGGGATACCCCGTGACGTAAGCGGGGTCACTGTGGGAACGGGTAGAGTAAGCAGGGTGAAGAGGGAACCAGGGGTAAAGAGAGGGATCGAGTGGTGAGTCTGGGGAGAAGCCGGTGGTAGCCGTAGAGGTGCTTCTCTCTCCGGTCGGTGGAGTCGGCAGAGTCCCCGATCTGACACGAGAGAGAGAGACCGGAGCTAGCCGGCAGGGACCCGGACTCAGAGTAGGACCCCTAGCCCCTGGGAGCTGTGTACCATGTGTATTATTGATAAGCTTTAATAAACCCTGGCGAAAGCCCTTAACATACCTTCGTCTCCGAGTACGTCAGTGGGAACTTCTCTACACATACAAAGTGCTAGCCGCAGATAAACCACAACACCTTACTGGTCTCATCTAGGAGCATAAACCATCACGCGAACACGTGTCATCCTCGCAGCAGGGGCTTTTGTCTCCCCATGGAACGAAGACGGTCACCGCATCGCGCGCTTTTGGATGTGCTTCTGCGGCCGTCTGGAATGCTCTCTTCCTTCCGATATTAGGAAGCCACTGGGGCTGTGCACTTTGAAATCATCTAATTTGAAAGCGAATTTCTTTGAAACTGCCTGTTGTGTTTAGTTTGTTGTCCTTCTCCCGCACCTCCGATTAGCACGGTTGACGACGTACGGTGCGAAAGAAGTTCAGCATGCATACATTCTCCGATTAGCTCCTCCGATAAGCAAGGTTGGCTACGTACGGTGCGAAATAAGTTCAACATACATACATACACGTACATTATCCGATAAGCACGGTTGGTTACGTATGGTGCGAAATAAGTTCAACATACATACATACACATACATTATCCGAGAAGCACGGTTGGATACGTATGGTGCGAAATAAGTTCAACGTACATACACACATACACACATTCTCCGATTAGCATCTCGGACAAGCACGGTTGGCTGCGTACCGTGCGAAAGCACTCCAACGTACACGCAGAGCGCCCTGATTCAGTGGGTAGCCCTCCTAGGAGGCCATCGACAATTCCAATTGGGACTTCTCCCAGCCGAAACAAATTGGGACGCCTCTGCGTTTGTTTGTGTTTCAGCCCCCCCCCCTTCCCATTCATCGGCGTAATTCGCCCTCGCGCGAGAGCGCGCCCGAAACGAACAGCGTGGTGAGCAGTAGCAGCAGCAGCAGAAGAAGAAAAAACCCCTTCACAGACCGCGTGCACCACGAATGCCGTCGTCCATTGACGCGTTTGGGATGCGCAACAAAAAAACACTGACGGCGCACGCAACAGCAGCGGCAACAACAACAGCAGTATCATGTCACAGACGGGCGCGGCCCTGATCATAAACAGCGAACGGCGCGGCGATGGAAGAGGGTGGGGAGGGGAGTGTTTGCAAAGCTTCGCTCCCAAAAAAAAAACACGCGCACACGAGAGAGAACGAAGAGGGCCGTAACTCAGCCGCGCGTCACGCGGCCGCTAAACGTTTTTATTAACTCGCGGGCACCAATATCGTGAAGCCATCAAATGATTCAGCAGTCGACGTTATTTTTATCAACGAAATCAACACGGCGGGTGGATGGGAGGGGGGCGCGCGTGCCAGGCAAACGTCCCCACCACCCCCCCAAAAAAAAAAACGCTGACTGACGTCTGCAGAGCATTTGGTACGCGTTCCGCTATTTTGCAAATGTTGCACCTTGCTCTCTGGGCAAACAATTAGGGGTGAAATCGCAAACATCTGCTTCGAGACGGAGCGCGCCCGGGACAAATAAGCGGGGCTTCTCCATTCGCCGATTCCGAGTAAAATCAAGTGGCCCATTCACGCGTGTGCCGTGTCTGAAGCCCTCCCCCCCTCTTGCTTAACGGCTGGCACATGTTCACAAATTGTGGGATTGTTTCGTTACGATAAAGATGAGGCTCTGTTTTCCGTTTTGCAATATTGTTTTTGCATTTTATACCAATTACGGTCTATATATCGATCGATTGCGCCACTGATATCTACTGAGCACACGGAAACGCCATTTGATTTTCCTTCTGTAATCTCTTGAACAGCAGCGACAATTGACAGGAATATCACGCCAGGGCTTTTGTTCGTGACAAACTTCATGGGCCAATTGTTACTCCAAAACTCCAGAGGGATTTCTTCAGCTCTGCGAATGAGTGAGTAAATATCTGGCCGCATACTGCGATCCAGTTGAATACACTCTCAGAGCTGGGCATGAATGATTTAAGAACAAAATTACACATCACAACAGTTTATTTGGGTGCATATACAGTCAGCAGTGACTCAGGCGAGCCCATACAGAGCTACATAAATGTCAAGATTCATCTTCTTGGTTCTTTCGGTAAAGCCACGTAGAAGGGAAATAATAAAAATAAAACATAATAAAATACAATTCTCACAATTTTTTGTATTATGTTTTATTTTTATTATTTTATTATGTCCCTTCTATGTGACTTTACCGAAAGAACCAAGAAGATGAATCCCTGCAGTGACGAAAGCTTTAAATCGAAAAATGTCAAGATGTCTGGTCAGCATTGCAGAGTAGGTCAAACAACCCTCTAGATGGGCCCTGTATGTAACTCTTCTTCCAGCAGTGGCAAGAGTAAGCAATTGCAGGGCTACACCTTTAACTATTTACATGAATGTCTTCATTTAGATTTCGATTTAAAGCTTTCGTGACTGCAGGGATTCATCTTCTTGGTTCTTTTGGTAAAGTCACGTAGAAGGGAAACGTCGTGAGAATTGTATTTTATGTTTCATTTTTATTATTTTATGATTTACCTTCTACGTGACTTTACCAAAAGAACCAAGAAGTCTTCATTTAGCTTTCATGGATGCTCAGAAATGAGACCCAGGACCTGAGTAGAATCTGCCGCTACGCAGTAACACCGGAACAGCATTATCCACCTCAGCAATACACGTATAACCTTTAAAAAATGCTTGCCAAACAGCGGCCACAGTATACACGGACTCCTCTACCTACAAACAAGTTAGGTTCCAGAGGTCTGTTCATAAGTCGATTTGTTCGTAAGTCCAGCTTTACTCCTGTCCATTCCAAACATGTTGTAAGGCGTGTACACTAAACACGGGGAATGGCTTTAAAAGTTTTATAATATCCTGTAGATGCCACTGGTTCTTCATGTTCTGCAGATGTAGATACCACCACCGCCATCTATTGCGTGGCGGTTGAAGTTATGAATCTCGGTCCGAACAGACAACTGGACTTACGGACGGGTTTGTTCGTAAGTAGCGGAGACCCTCTACTACATTTCATAGCTCCCATTGCCAACAACCACACCCCGTGGAACATAACCCGCACGCGCCAAAGAAACGTCTGCTCGACGATGTCAACCGAGTGCGTTGCTGTTTGTAACAAAACAAAAAAAAGAGGCTTCTACTTAACGAACGCCTTTCGGAACCTCCCCGAAAAAAACAACGAGAAACTTGTTACGCGCTGTTCTTTTAATGAGGGTGGCGCCTTGCGCGCGTGCATCTCGTTGCTCGGGGGCAAATTTCAATGTTCTCAATTAAATTGTCATTTTTCAAAGGTTAATGAGTTTGCATGAGTGCATCACGTGCGCGTCCCAAACAGAATGACAATTACGCCTCGCAAAGCACACGGGCAGCGCTGCGGGGAGACGCAACGCGGATCGCTAATTGCTTTAAAGCACTTTGGGCCAGCCGCATTTGAAAGGGACACTTTTCATCGTTTGAGCTCATTTGCAAATGTCGCTCATTTTAGGCTTGCCACTAAACAGCGTCGGTGCCTCGATCTAAGCTCATTAATGCAACGTGGCTCGTGAGTGCGGTGGGGCTGGCTGATGCTCTGTGTCAGGGCACCGAGTCCAGCATTTGCTGAGGTCTGGCTTCGATCCGGGCAGTTTCCCATAATTAAGCCGAGTGCTTACGCGTGGTTAGATTCGTCGTTTCATCCCAGTCGCCAACGATTCAATCATTATAATACACAGTCCCTTTTGTCGATTGACGTGCACGATGAACGCCTACCCACACCTGTGAGTCATGGTGATTGTTTGAACATAAAGTCACGTAGAAGGGAAGTAATAAAATAATACAAATAAAACATAATAAAATAAAATAATTCTCACGACGCTTCGGCTACAACGCAAGCAGCCGTCTTCAGGTGACTTTACCGAAAGAACCAAGAAGATGAATCCCTACAGTCACGAAAGCTTTAAATCGAAATGTTTGAACATACTCCTCAATGCTGGTCAGTGAGGGTTTGTGAAGGTGGTGGGGAGGGTGGGGGGTAGTAGTCAAACTAAGATCATCTGGTTATTATGGAGTGCGTAAACCATTGCACCACCACTCCACTACACACACTAATGACTGCACACACACAAACACAATTTGGATTTTTTTTTTATCGAATTCAGGCCATTCCATCTCCAGGGCAAAACATATAATGGGGCGCAACGGTGGCAAGATGTGAACTACCTCGCTTGGTATGCAGGGGGTCGTGGGTTCGATCCCTCCTCTGATGCCTGTATATTTGGAGTTTGCTTGTCTCTCTGCCCGTGGACACGTGGATTTTCTCTGGGCCCTCCGATGTTTTCCCTAATTTAGAATCAACATGCGTTTAGAGTGTTTGGCTGCTATAAATTGCCACGTGATAAGCCACTTAATTGAGATATCATATGTGTCCAGGTCGCGTGTGAAAAATACATATATATATATAGCTCAGTTTGCCTTATCTGGTGAAAGAAAAATAGTTAAAAAAAAAGTTAGTAATAGTAGTTATAATAGCCATTATGTGCATATATCCTCTCTCCTCGAAACAAGACGTGCCCCACAATGCACATTGAGCATGTTCTACCACTAGGCCCGGGATGGCAATGAGGATGAGTGCTGCCCCTTTGCTTGCTTGAACACGTAGACACTTGGCCTAGATGTTGGCAAAAATTGTGGAATGCCGCTGCAGTAGAACTCATGTGAGAGATGGATGCCGCACATCCTAATTTCCGCATTGCTATCTGAAAAAAGTGACTCCACTTATCCGCGTAAATTTTTTTTAGATAAGATGAATTCGGAACACGGCTAAATAACAGTTGTCATAGACAAGTATCGGCTCCGTGGATAATAGGAGCCTCGGATAAGAAGAGTTTCTCCTGTAATTAAAGTGGGTGAAGGAGTGCCAGTGAGTGGTTTAAAGGAGTCCTCTCGTGAAGACTCCAAAAGCCCTTCCAGTCATGGGATCTTCCAAGGCCATTTCCCACAATGCCATGCTTGGCCAACGACCACAGTAATTGCAAAATTGCATCTCCATGACGTGACGAACATTAATAAATTACTGTTTTCAGCACAAAGTAGTGAACGTCGCTTTTTAGGATGTTGCAAGTGTTACTGCTTGTATTGTGAAATGGTGCAATCGATAAAGCAATAACAAACGGTACTGTTTTGTGTGCTCCTACATTGATTATTATACATGAGGACAAGAGCAGAGGAAGGCTTTTAAACAGGAGTGTGGGTCTATGAGTGACAACACATCATTCCGGTGAATAATCATTGTTGGCAGTGCACTTGCATTGGCAGTGGTTTACCTGAATACGGAGTAACTGCTCAATTCTAATTCTGACAAGGTAAAAGTTATTTTCTGCTCTCAGAGGCATTAAGCAGTGTTCACATCCCGGTTCCCCGTGCCAGGGGTGGAAATTCCTCCTTCCTATGGTATGGGCACCATCAACCAATCTCACGGCCCACTTCGCGTAGGTGATGAACACTTATGGTGAGAATAGGTTTCCCCCATTTTTTATGGCAATAAAACAGATGTTAAGGTGTTAAAACACCAAACAGAAACATTTTACAGGGAATCATGTCTGCATAAACCACAATACTTGTGGTCAATAGTTGAGCCAGGATTTTTAGGTAAGGGGGCAACCCCTCCAGCAATGAAAAATGATAGAGGAGTTGTTAGGAAGTAAGGACTTGTCTCTTGCTTTTTATTCGACGCGTGTGCGGCGATGGCGCAGCCATCGATCGAGGGTCGAATTCGAACCGCGTTGTGTGATCGGCATCGCGCTCGCGGAAGGTGTTTGCCTTCAGGGAAGTCGTGTGTACTGTATACGCAACTGCGCACAATTCTGTGAGTCACTTATAACTGCTTTGCCGTTACTTATTGCCAATTATGGACTCAGACTATTGTCCTATCATCTCATAGAGTCCCTGGCACGTAATAATATGCTACACAGTGGCAGTGGGGGTCGCAAAATGCCGATTTACTACTAATAAACCCCAATTATCTGATCGAAATGATCGGATCATTGGGGGGGGCACGTGCCACCCCTCCCCCCCACTGGCTCCGCCAGTGCTTGTGGTCAGAAGGCAAAAAAACATACTCTGATTATAATATTTGCATTGTCTTTGAAACTGATTGGTCCACACCAGAGACAGCTTTCTTTTGAGCCTAGTCTTAAAACGGTGTTAGACCAGACGACGCCTTCCTTGTAAAATGTTTCAGTTTGGTGTTTTAACACCTTAACACCTGTTTTGTTGCCAGAAAAAAGCGGAAAACCTATTCTCATATTTTGGTACTGGCAAAGGAGGTTCCATGATGTAACACTTATGCTTTGAAGTTACTCGGGTTTCAACTTGCAACCCTCAAGGGCTATCCCTGCTCAGGTGATTGTCAAAAAAAAATGTGAACAAAACTGAATTTGCAAGTTTTTGTATTCCAGCCGAATGCGCTACCTGGTCAGATACGTCAACAAAGTGGTGCTCATCTTAATGACCTTCATCGGGATTTGAACTCAGAACCGTGGGGTTTTAAAGGAATTGCTCAAACCGCAGCACCCACCAGTTTAGAGTTCAGACAAACCAAAGTCATTGATACATTATTATTCACCCAGCACCATCCTAATTAACATGCATGCAAACAGAGCTTTCAAAAGATACGGCGTATATTTTTTGACAAAGTTTTGTACGCGCAATTATCGCCGCTAAACTTTTTTTTACACACTTTATAAGCTCACCGCAGAGGCAACACAAAACGTGAGGGCGTTCGCGAGCATTAGGAGCACTTTCCAGCGCTCACTGGAGTACAAAGGCAACTATAGCTGAAACAAATGGGTCTACATCTAATCGCATACCACTCCAGAAGCACACAAAGGTAGTGAGAGAAAAGCCATTCATCTCACCCAGCTATTTTTCCCCACCCATTGATCTCGACCCCACAAAGAAACCAGCCCTCCCATAAGCCAACAATTAAACAGCCTTAATACTAACTGCAGTCATTGATTTGAGGCCACACTTATGCACTAAATTTACCCTTGAATGTGACTACTGACTGTTTGGCAATCTAACAGTGTCGATGAAGAACCAATATGTCTCCCTGCCTTTGTGCGGCAATGACCGCTGGCACTAACTCACTGATGAATGTTTCAGCAATGGGGAACAGTCCAGAACCAAATGATCATTATTGTGATTTTTCCCAGCGTATGTGGAGAAATTGTGAGATTATTTGAGCAAAATAATATTGAATAAAGTACTGTGTAGGGCTCACTCAGGGGAAAACAAACTCACCGAGTCTCATGAATCTTTTTTTCAGGATGATCACTCTTAGGGATGTTTTTTTCTCTCCCAATTCCATTGTTCTGTATACATTTTCACGATGACAGGGAGCAGGGATGTTGCCAATTCCCATCCAGGTTTTGGGTTGACTCAGCCCATTTACTCCTTCAGGTTGACAACACGAGCACCAACATTTGGAGGCAGTATACACTGGCTCACATCACAGCGATGTGGAATGTTCGATCACTGGCCCAGAGATTAGAATTGCCTCGTGTTCATTGCAGCACACATTAACCCTTTCCTATTCCGATGGCACACATATGTGTACGACATCCGATGATGTACGTCATCGGAATGGAATCAGAAGAAAACATAAACGATCTTTATTCTTTTGGCGGGAAGACATACCGAGGCTGTGACAAAGCGATGCGGGAGAGCGTGTGGCACAGTTTGGAGTGCACTATCCTAGAGCGTGGTCGTGTCGCTATGGTTCTCTGCGGTGAGTATAATGTCTTTCAAAACAACGGCGCTATGCCTCCCTAAATAAAATGAACGCTGAGCTGCTTGTACGTTCTGAGATTCAGCGGTGAACGGGACACCCACACCCCGCAACTTGCACGACATCTCGGAAACGGGAAAGGGTCAAGAGTCCCCACACGGTTAGATCTGAAACCTACTTCGTCACTAACCTCCTACGGAAACCCCATGGCACTCAAGGTAGGTGTCTCATGCAGGAATTGTCTCCCTATCAGCCGCCAATCCCCATCTACTAGTCACTGGCTCACAGGCGTGCGTGCGTTGCAACCAAAATCAGTAATACTGATAATAAATAATAATAATACTAAAGAGAAACAGCTACCATTACCGTAATAATAATAAAAACACTTCAAAGGCAGGATGATGTGATATGAAAATAAACAAACGCTTGCACCGTGATCTCAATCAGAGGATCGCCTTCGGGGGGACAATTTAAGATAGCCGAAATTAATTTGAATACCAGTCATGCGCACTTACACACACACAACAAAACAACAGAGAGGCTCGACTGATCTAATGAAATGCTGTACTTGGAGTGAATCGCGTGGAAGTCGGAGTACACGTGCTAAGTGACTGAGCGAAGGGATGAGGACAACGGCAGTAGTGCCTGCAGTGGTGCGTAAAACAACACAATCGGCACCACGGATTCCGACTGACTCCTAGCAATAGCTTCGCGCCAGATCACGGCACGTGGAGTCTGCACGTAATGGCCTCTTCAACTTCTTCTGCGCGGCCGATGTAGACGTAGAGCGACGACTTACAATGTCACATTCACGTGCTCAAGCAGGATAACGGCGTCAGTAGCAGTAGTGGAGTTTATCGTCGTCGGCGTCTTCGCTGCGACGTCTCCATCGTATTTGTGGACGGGGACATTGCGTCGTTACACGTTGTACGGGCTGTCCTGGATGGCCACAGTCGCGCACTGCTCGAAAGCTTTTCATCTTCTATTTGTGCATCAGGTATCCGAACCTGCCACGGTTTTGTGTTTGTTGCAGATGCGGTTTAGGGTGCTGCTGTGACGAGGTTAACCACAGACAGCGGTGTGATGGCGTTGTTTGTTGTTATTGATGTAAGCAATAATTTAGCAAAGGGAATACACAATATTCACGAGAGATATATATTATGCAGATACGGCACAAAACACGTTGTTTATGACATTTACATAAGGCTATACGTCCGTGTGTATTCACTAAGATAGATATATTGTAGAGGCATCTGTACATGTCGATAACTATGTGTAGCATGCACTGCGCACCAATCGTGGCTGCAGTATGCTGAGTATAAACAGGAATGCACAGGAGTAGTAGTAAACCCACATAGTAAGCACTTCTGTGCCTTACATATGAGCATGACAACAAGAGCAATTTACGTGAGAACACAAGCACTCGCCTACGGCGTAAATATATATATGAACGCACCGTTCACAAACACATACTTAACACACATTTGAATGCAAACATGGGCATGCATAATAGCGTACACGTTACTGCGCGTGCACATCGCACGCACGTACACACACGTGCGTGTGCAGCATACTCAGAATCTTCATTTGTACTGGAGGAATCCGATGAGCTATGAAGCTCTTTTTCACAGATGTCCAGTAGGGACTGGTCAGCAAAAGTGACAAGAGCGATCAATACACAAAACGATTAGAGTTCAACATAGATAATAAGGTGAGCAAGTCACTAAATAAATACGAAAAAAATTATTACGTGAGTAGAAACAACTACAGAGCAGTTTGGGAACCTCATTTGCCAGTAAAAATATGATAATGGGTTTTTTACCCTTCTATCTGGCAACAAAACTGACACCTTTTTACAAGGAGCCATGTTTGCATAGACCGCAATACCTGCAGTCATAATATAAACAAAAAACATAACTCAGTGCGCCTTTTGGCGTCATCTGGTCCAACCCATGTGAGACTAGGCTCTAAGGAAAGCTGTCTCGGGTGTGGACCAATCAACTTCAAGGACAGTGCATACATTATCAGAGTTATGTTTTTTGTTTGCATTATGACTGCAGGTATTGCGGTCTATGCAAACATGGCTCCTTGTAAAAAGGTGTCAGTTTTGTTGCCAGATAGAAGGCTAAAAAACCAATTATCATACAGAGCAGTTTGTAAAACAACACCAAGACAACACCGCACTGGAGTGGTCTCACAACACAATGGCACAGTAACATTGAGCTATCGATGCACAGGTCAGTATCAAAGTTACAAGCCGCTATGAAGCGAGACATCGCAGTCGTTGGGAAAGGAGGCGAGAGAGGTGTGAGTTGGTGTCGTGAGTGAGAGGCGAGGTGAGTTCCGTTCTAAAGTCAGAATCTGTATTCACACTGGAGTAATCCGATCAGCTAGAAAGCTCTTTTTGCACAAACATTCAGTCGGGGCGGGTACGGACATTATAACAACATACGATTGAAAACAACGATGGGAGTGCAAAGTATAGCAAAGGTAAACACATCGCAAAAAATATATACAAATTAAACTAAACTTTTCTTTTTAATCTAACCAGATAAAGCCCATTGAGGTATTTGTTTATTTTACAGAAGCGACCTGGCCACAAATGATAACTCAACAAATTGAGCTTATCACGTGGAAATGTATAGCAGCAAAATACTCTAAACGCGTGACGTTGATTCTAAATGTGGAAGGAAAAACCGGAGGACCCGGAGAAAAAAAACCACGGGGAGAGAGAGAGAGAGACGCAGACTGTAAATATACAGCAGACGTCAGGGTCGGGATCGAACCCACGACCTCCTTGCATACCGGCGAGGAAGAGAACATCTCACCACCGTGGTGCCCCTTAAGCAAATAACAACAGCATTTAAGTTCAAATTGCATTCGTACATCAATCCCCAAGCTTGGGGAAGTTAGCAAAAACAACAGTGCAGGACCCCACCAAGACAACAACACACACACAGAGACACACGCAGACACGCAAAGTCCCCTCGATAAAACTGCGCATGGGCAGAGCATCGAACTGTGGACTCGAGGGACGAGGCGACAGTGCGAGGTGACGGTGGGGAGGCAGCGATAGTGAAACCCGCGCAGTGCGAAGTGGCATGAGTTGAAGTACGAACATGCACGCGCACGCACGCGCACGCACGCACGCGCGCGCGCATGAACAAAGCCAAAATATCCCCAGTGTAGCCGTAACAGGCGGTTGGGGCAAGTGCTGTTAACGTGCTCCTATGAAGGCCGGCACGGTACACGCGGGGGTGGGTGGCCAGCACCACGCCCGGCCGCCTTTATCTCCCCAGTGGCGATGTTTTACGCACCGCACCATGTAACTCATTTGAGGCTGAGTCGACCAAGGGGAGACCCAGGAGCCGGCTCAGATAATCGTCGCCGGTGTTGTTGGCCGTGAGCGGGAATCGAACCCGGGTCGCTGGGTTCGAAGCGCAGCGCGCTCACCGCTACACAACCGCTCCCCACACGAACACACACACACACACGAACACACGCACGCCCGAACACACACACGCGAACACACACGCATGAACACGCACGAACACACACACGCGAACACACACGCATGAACACGCACGAACACACACACGCACGAACACACACACGCGAACACACACGCATGAACACGCACGAACACACACACGCACGAACACACACACGCACGAACACACACACGCGAACACACACGCATGAACACGCACGAACACACACGCATGGACACGCACGAACACACACACGCATGAACACGCACGAACACACACACGCGCGAACACGCACGAACACACACACGCATGAACACGCACGAACACACACACGCGAACACACACGCATGAACACGCTCGAACACACACACGCGCGAACACGCACGAACACACACACGCATGAACACGCACGAACACACACACGCACGCACGTGAACGCGCGTGCGGCGTGGTTGGCGACAGGTCCACCCCTCACCTTCCGTGCGACCGGAGCAAGGGAATCCGGGCAGCAGCAGCAAAAACAAACAAAAAGGCCACGAGGAAGACGACCGCCAGTCCTCCTTGTAGCGAGATCGGGCGCGCGCGGTTCAACCGACGTGGTCGGCTTGACCGAGTTAATTAGGGCTGGGGTCGAGCCGACGCTTCACAGCCCTGTTCCCCACACACCACAAACCACCACCCCCCACCACCACCACTACCCCTCCCGCACCATCACATCCCGTCCCCACCCAGGCGTCCCCCACACGCGCTCCGCTTTGCCCCCGACGTTTTCACGGCCGCCTCCTCCTCACCGCCGCGGCTGCTGCCACCGCCTGAGACCGAAATCTGCTCGCCTCGTGGTGGCGGTGGTGGTGGTGGGGTGGTGGTGGCAACCCCCAGCGAACCCCCCAGCAAGTTGGCGGTGTCTCTTTACGCGTGCAAGGGGTAAATAGCTGCCTGTGTGTTTGTCAATTGTCAAATCGCGCAGCGCCTTTCTGCAAAGGTGCTCAAAAGCGTTGCGCATCGGGCAAAGAGATGCATTAATTGATGCCCCCGCTCGCCCGCCTCCGTTCACCAGAAGGTAGGGCGACTTAATTGATAGGGGGCCGAGAGCAAAGTGGGGAGATTAGAACGCGCGTTTCGAGGCGGGGTGGGGGGGGATTTGAACGCCGTTCTTGCCAGGAACGTTCCAGGGCCGACGGAGAGAGCGGCACAAACGCCGCACTGGGGTGCTGGGTGGGACGGACGGACGGATGGGTGCTGGGTGGGACGGATGGATGGGTGCTGTGTGGGACGGACGGGTGCTGTGTGGGACGGACGGATGGATGGGTGCTGTGTGGGACGGACGGATGGGTGCTGTGTGGGACGGACGGACGGATGCTGGGTGGGACGGACGGATGAGCGCACGGCTACGGGGAGCGAGTCCGCCGTTGTCGCTTGACACGTGCGAGAGCGACGATGCTACGACCACTGCTACCACAATTGCACTCACGTGCGTGGATGGAGCGGCACTTGGCCTCGGCGGGCCCGCGATGGGGGGAGTTGGCCGGCAGTGGTGGTGGTGGGGGGGGGTCTTTGACGTTGTTGTGCGTTCGTGCGCTTTGCTTCGCGAGTTCGATTGCCGCTCGTGGCAAGCAGCGGTTAGACCGGTCCCGGGCCTCCCCTAGGTCGACTCAGCCTCGAAGAAGTACCAGGTGTGCGATGTGTAAACATCGCCACTTGGGGAGGCGAAGGCGGTGGTCGGGCGTGGTGCTGGCCACCCACCCACTCGTGTGCCGTGCCGGCCCTCATAGGTGCGCGCAAACAGCACTTGCCCCAACAGTACGTGAAGGCTATACGGGATATCTTTGTAATTGTGTTAATTCCCAATGCAGCGCCACAGCAAAACGTGGATGTTAAAGCTGGAGTCCTGAGCTAAGTGAGAATAGTTAACCCGGACGGGACAGCTAGCTGAGAAGCACTTTGGAAGGTCAAGACACGTATTTGCATTGCCATGTAACATTAATCGTCCCACGCTTGTAGCCTGTGCACACAGATATCAACAGTCGGTGGCCCTAAGGAGAGACTGGTCCCTATCAGATCCATGTGGAAATTCCAACGCCGGCTCAGGGAAGCCGATGGAGGTGAAAAGTGAGGACTGGCTTCTATTTTTTTTTAAAGGTGAGAAATTTGAACGTTTGACCTATGCCAAATATAATGTGCGCAGGAGTGAGATACAGTCTGGCTTCGCATGACCCATGATGCATGGAAATGGCATAAGGAATACCCTCATCCAGCAGTGAATAGATATTCACTGAAATAATATGTACATGTATGTTCAACTTCTTTCGCGCCATACGTAGCCAAACGTGCTAATCGGAGGTGCGGGATAGGAGGAAAAATGTTCAGTACTCCGAGTTTCCAAATGGTCACTTGGGCAATATACTGGAGTAAGTTTTAACAGCACATGATGCAGTTAAGGAAAATAGTGCGTGAAGTGGCGGATGATGGCCAATAGTGCCGTCAAATTGATTCCCTGATGATCGAGTGAGTCAAGAGTCAAGTTAAAGTAGTCAATGCAAATAAGCACATTGTAGAGTTCGTAAACCAGGGAAACGTGCATTGAGATATATGAACAAAAAAACAAATATATTCCTAAACGAGAGCAAATCGGCTTTCAAAATAATAATTTTGAACAGTTTTTTTTTTTTTACCACGGATCAATGTGTAAAGCTATTTTACATTCCATGACTCGACAGCAAAGGCATCCTCCCGTGGTGTAATTGTTGGCGAAATAGAAACGATGCGCAAGCCAGAGGTTCCCGGTTCGATACCCCGGAAACAACGGAGCAAGTTGCTGAAATCACCACCCGTGTGCGCCCAACAGCATAAATCGGCACGGCGCGGTTCGTCGACCGGCAGGTCCGCGTGTGGTGGGTTCACTTGTGGGTGCTTCCCACCACGTCCAAGACGCCTGGGACAGTCTTAGAAAAGTAGGCCAAAAACCCTCCAAAGGGGGCTCTCTAGAACCCACTTCTCGTGAAGGCCCTTCTGCCAGCAGGGGCGTGTACAAGCAATTGCAGGACTTAATTCTAGATTTGAAGCTTTCGTGACTGCAAGGATTCATACTCTTAGGCTTTATCGGTAAAGTCACGTCGGTAAAAATAATAATAATACAAAAATAATACATTAAATTTAGGTCTTTTCATTTATTATTATTTTATTTTATTATTAATTTTTTGCCTACGTGACTTTACCGAAAAAACCTAAGAGTAATTGCAGGACTGCAACATTTACCACTTTATTCAACAACTAACTCGTCGGGGTCTCCCTGTTTAAACAAGCGGTACGCACACGCACGTTGGTGGCCATGGAAGTCAGTGGGAGAGATGTCGCATTCACATGACGGAGACCCATCCCTCTGTTTTAGCTTCCACGAAAAAAAAATGGGACTGATTTTATTGACGCAGAGAAGATGACAGGATACCTACGGACTGAGTCAGGATTTGAAACCGTCAGTTTTTTTTTTTGACTACCGAATCGGGAATTAATTGGTGAGTCTACGTGTTTCTGATGTGTAAACAAATAAACACACGAACAGCAACAACAACAACCAAAAACCCACAGTAATTTTTTGTTGTTGTATCGTGACGCAATTGGGACACACGCAAGTCCTGTAATGAAATGGATCGAATTAAATTATGATGTCACTAACTCTCTCCCCCCTTCCCCAAAAAAAACCCCCGATGTTGCAGGGGCGGTTGGCTCGCCAACTGTGTTGCTCGCGCTCTCCGCTAGTTGGTATTCTGCCCTCTTTGTCGCTTTCCGCAAACTCTCACGCATCCCAGGCAAACACTGACCGCTTTGTCCTGTGCTTAACACCGGCTCCCCCACTGCCGCTCGTTAATTAACAGAGCGGCCAATACGCCCTGCCTCGAATCCATTAATACGCCCCCCCCCCCTCCCCGCCGCCCCCCCCCCCCACGCGCTCTGAATGTGTCTGAATTTGTTGTCGTTTGAGAGTGAAGTCTATAGACTGGGGCTCTGCGATGATTAAGACACGGAACTGAAGCGATTATGAACTAAATACTCACCGAGGTCGTTTGTGACCATTGACTCGAGTGAATCGTCCAGATTGAAACGGGGCCCGTGGCCGATCTCGGGCGCGGGAAACATTAACGCGAGAGCCTCGTGATCGTTGCTCCTAGGTGGGAACAAGACAAGTCGATTCTGGACATCGTGTTTATGTTCTTGTATTTTAGCTTTGTTTGTTCATATTACTCCGCCCCCTCCCTTCTCCGTTAATCTGCTGCTCCCGATCGCTGCCCCCCCCCCCCCCCTGTGGTAGGGTGAAGAACCCAAGTGTTCTGAACAGATCTCCGTTTGGAGGAGTTTTGTTCTGGTTTCGTGATACACGTGCGAACGTTTTTTTTTGTTTTTAAACAAAACCCAAAATTAGACCATTTTACGTTGGTCATCTCTCGAGAGTTGATTCTGAGTCATTGGTAGATATTCCATATTGCTCTTTCAGGCCGCGATTCACTTTAAAAAATTTTCATAGACATGAGCCAGTGGTGGAAATTCCACATTTCTATGGCAGGTAAACGATCTGCCATTGTGTGAAAAAAAAACACTCCCGCATTTGTTAATTGTCAGCATTAATGAAAATTGCAGAATTTATGTCAGACCAATATTTTCTGCTGTCATAATACATTCTTAGTTTACAATAACATTCATAATAATGAATGCAAATCAATGACAGAGAAAAACAACAATTTGCCGATGTGCCTATTTTAGAGGTTAAATTAAAACGTGTTTACAATATCTGCTGATCAGAATAAAAAATATACCCCAAGTCTCACTAATAATAAAACGAGAATAGCATACGCCACGTGACATCAATCAATTCAATGTCATTTACTTAATTATACAGGTGACATTGAGATCCATTATCTTTTATTTTCTCAAAGGTGAGCACAGGGGACAGTTATTAATAGTAAACAAATGTAAGTCTCATTATTAAACTTTTGTTTGTCCACCGTGTGGCTTTGATCAACGATGCACTTTGGTAATTCATTGCACGTCTAAACAGGGTTACGTAAAAGAAAGTAACAAAATACGTGGAGGAGTGAGACCATGAAATGTGCTCTCACCGAGGCTATTTGCAGCAACGATAGGAACATTTTCTAAAAAAAAAAAATTACTGGAGAGGTAAAGGAATCAACATGACTTCGGGACAAGATTAACCGTCTCAATTGTATGAAAGCATGCTTCTTGTAACAAGCGATGATTGCAGAACTTTCACGCAGAAGTTGGACGAAAAGCAAAACAAAAGGCCGTGTACAATTTCGCTGAACAAAAGGAAACAATGGTTGGAGATAGAGCTGGAAAAGACGACACAATCTGTGAGAAACCTCCGCCAAGTATTGCAGCCAGACTGAGATAAAAAAAAAATGATGAAGGAAGAGAGGCACACAAGAGTAGCACGGTGCTTTCAAGAACATTTAATTTGCTCGTGCAAAGCAACATACCAATATGCCCTCGATAAGTATGTTGTCAATCAGTGCGTATTACCTGTCAGGACCTATGGATTCCAAAATATGTATTGCGACAAATTCCATGGATTTTCTTGATTATTCAACGCCCATGCAGCAATGGCACTCCCGAAGATGGGCGAGACTTGTAAAGTTCAGCGGGTCGGGCTAAGACATTGGTAGAGTTCGATGTGCTCGGTGTTCGGTTCCCGAGACCCAGAGAATCAAACTCGGGCATCGTTTGGATCCTAGGGGGAAATGTTCCCGACTGGTTTTTCTAACGGGATTTAATGCATCATTACATCATTACGATTCCCCGGGTTCAAAAGCGAAGTTACAAGGCCAAACATCCATGGTTGCATGCTCATTGTTTTCAATGCATACGTTAACGTAACTAATCGTTATTCCATGCGAACGAGATACTGTATCCTCCAGTGTGCATTGTTAAACCTTGTTAAAAGTTGAACAAAATTCATCACCTTCAGCCTCGCAGAGTGGTACTAGGCACAAAAAAATGTAGCAAATACTTCGGATCCCTAGCAGCTCAAGGGGCCTCAGAACCATGAAATAATACGGGTGAAACAAATATCAGATCAAATTAAAATCATAATAAACATGAAAAAGCCAATTAAGCCCTCCTATTCATATCTTGTCTCTTCTCTCATATAACTCCATCTCTGTTTGAACCCTGTGTCTCTCTCGCCTCTCATCTCAACACATCTCTATCCTTCGTCTTTACAAATGCCAGTCACGCGCTCGACACGACAAGTCCACATGGCTGGATCTCAGCAGAGCAAGCGCTGTGCGTATGCGTCAATGTACACATTCAGTAAAGCGGCTTGAGTACATTTGTAACGGTCCTCGTCGTACAATTATACACGCCGAGCGGCAAAAAGGGACGGTACAGAAATGGGCTGAGAATAAAACGATATAAAGCCATGCATGGAATGGTCAAATGTCAAGTGAGAAAACACACGGGCGCCCTTAGTGAGTTTGATCAATGGGCACTGGTCCAGCTCGGCAAACATGGGCAGAGTAATTGGCAAACTACGAGGCTGTTGCGGCGCTGGCAACACCTGCACCGTGCATTTCACTGCAGAGTGTGAGTCAACGTCGCTCAGCAATGGTCGTGCTACGTTATAAATTATGTGTGTGTGTGTGTGCAGCACATGTAGCGGGGAGTGGTGGCGCAGTGGTTAGCGCGCTGTGCTTCGATCCTGGCGACCCGAGTTCCAATCTCGATCAGGGCCAACAACAATGACGATTGTCTGAACCGGTCCTACGTCCACTCTGCCTAAAAATAATGAGTACCTGGTGCAGTGTGTAAACATCGCCACTAGGGAGACAAAGGCGACATGGTGCTTGCCACTCACCCCTTCGTGTGCCGTGCCGGCCTTGATAGGTGCTCGCGAACAGCGCTTGCCCCATAAGTGTGTTTACCCATGAGCAAAAGGGAGACGTGGACAAGACCATTGCAAATTAGTCTCAGAAAGTGAAATCGAACATCACCCAAGTTAGCAGCCTAAAATGAGTACCTGGTATGGTGGGGTCATCAGCATCGCCACATGAAGGAGATCAAGTTTTTTGCTCGAACATGCCCAGATAGCCCACTATGCTACTGGGAATCTCTGTATTTGTGGATGAACAAGACGGTTGAATTTGCCGTGCAATACACAATCAGAGTTCAGTGTGCAGTGCGTCAGTGGGTTGTGCTCGTGCCTTAGTAATGCACATTGGTGGCAGTGATATCTGAGCCTGATGTGATCCTCCTCTAGGTTGACTCGGCCAAAAAAGTGTGGTCACGTACCTGAGTGGCATTCACGTGACCGCTTTGGAGAGACAATGGGGGTCAGAGCCAAGTGTGATGCTGACTTCACCACCCTCTGGATTGTCCTGACAGCCTGAACAGATGCTTGATAACAACACTCGCTCCAACAGAGCGTCCCGCCCTAATTAAAAATTACACGTGTCTGTCCGTCTCCTAGTTCATCACTCGATCTGTAAGCACCTTTGACAGCAATAACCGGCTACAAGCGCGTTCCAGCGAAACAATTAGGCACTGCGGCAGCCTGCTCGACTCACGATCGACAGGTCGCGATTTCGAATCCCAACCAGGAGGCTGATCTAGCCCATCAAGGCCTCCAGTTTCAATAATGTTCGTACCACCTTGTGGGAAGTCAAACGTCTTCAGGACCAACTGGATCCCCACCAGGGAGATGTACCATTTCCACTGCTGGCTCATGGCCGCCAATGCAGGTGGACATCCGTGCAACAACTGAACATCTGTGAAAAAGAGCTTTATCGCTCATCGGATTCCTCCAGTATGAATACGTCTTGTGATTCTGAGGTGGATGTTGTAAGTTTACACGTGAAGCCTCTTTGGCTTTGGTTATTTTATAAACATGTTGCAATCTCCTAGAACAGTGGTTCTTAACCTGGGTTCGATCGAACCCCAGGGGTTCGGTGAGTCAGTCTCAGGGGTTCGGCGGAGGTTAAGACACACACCCGACTCATATGATTGTGCACCAGTAAAACATATACCTATGTTTTGAATTTGAAAAAATCATATTTTATTTTTCCAATTAAGAAGGGTTCGGTGAATGCGCATATGAAACTGGTGGGGTTCGGTACCTCCAAAAAGGTTAAGAACCACTGTCCTAGAACAACAACGACGACGACGTATACGGTGTTTGAATGAGTAGGAAAATATTTCTCATTGGTTGTTTAAGAAGAGATGAAGTTGGCTCATTTTCAGCATTGAAAGTTGCTGATATGAGAGGGAGAAAATGCACAAGAAATCCGAATGACTCAGTGTGTCCCCGCTCGGGTTAGGTCAAAGAAAAGGGAGCACACTCACATTTGATCACCAAAATGACATTAAAAGTCAAGTCCAAGGGAACATTTTAATCTGCAGTTGGGATTAGAAAGCTTTTTGAAAGTGCTCCGCATCGGAAGGCACATTTGCTCAAATCCACAACGGGTGATCACATTCGCAACACTTCGCCTGAATACGTAATCTGCAATGGATGACTTTCACATACTTATCGATGGCCGTGATTTAGCCAAGTGCCAGGCCGTAAAGATTTGTATCTCGATAGAAATATCTGGTACACTATATCATGTTAATAAAACAAATTGATGTTAATTGGGATAAAAAAAAATTGCCGGTCTTCATGTTTTTTTTTCTAAAGTAGGATGTTAATAATTCAGACTGTGTTTGTGAATGACAATATCATGTTTACCGTTCACGTTATAGCATATACGTGATCCATTCAGTGATTCCATATAATCTGGCTCAGTGGCGAAACACCCTTGCCAGCCCGACTCAGCCAGCCACCAAATTAAAATCACATGTAAAAAATCGTTAATCAGTATAACTTATATCTTTTTTAATTATTCATTTAATTTGATAAGCACAAGCATGTTTATTCTGACTCGTAGACATTACTTTAAACGCGTAACCTTTCCAAGCTCTCAATATAAATAAGAAAATGTACAATTTTGTTCAGCTGTACTTGATTAGAATTAACTGTGGGGAGTTTCTATCAAGTGATGAGTGGGATGGGAACTTGGTAAGTTAGAAGCGTGAGGTGCAAAGAATAAAAATGTGAGCACGTTGAATTGAACATGTGCACAGTGATTTACAACTTGCGCATGCAATACATCAGTTCATAAGTCCAGCCGGGTAGCAACCGTGGTTTGAGATCTCAACTCACAACTGAAAGAGTTCAAGTTCAAATCCCACTTCTGAGGATGACTCAACCTATTATCCTTTCAAGGTGAATAAACTGAGTTCCAACAGTGGCTGTTCCACAGAGACGTCTGCCATAGTAACGTGGAATTTACACTACTGTATATATGCTGCAATGCTTGATTTAGTATAGAGATAAATTTGCATTTGATAACAAAAAAATGTACGATGAACATAGATCGTAAATATTACACCAAGTAGCTTAAGTAGATCAAAACACATGAAAATTAATAAAATATGCCTTATATGCAACACACTTACACGTTGACATATGACTAACATAGCAATACAAACAATTAAAAGTAAGGAAGCTAATTCCAAACCATATATGGAATATGTGTGACAAAAAACAACGGGCTGTTAAGATATTCCCAAGGAGGAATTAGCACATCTGTTCGTGCCCCTACATCGTTAAAGTAAAACAAAGACAGACCCACTCGTGAAAGAAAAAACAAAAAATTCCTGGAAAAATTAAGAAGTTAAACAATGACTTAGTAATGGTTCTATCTAATACGTGCGGTGCAGAAACCCTAATTAGATTGGAGGCTGGGTCCGACCACCGCTTTGGCGAGTGCGTGACTCCTAGCCATCACCTGAGTGCATCGTAGAATGGCGCAGCAAGGTTACACGGGATGATTTCCACACGTCAGCAAGAAAACAAAATCTGCATCGTGACCGCCAAGAGCTTGTAAATAACGCACTCCAAAAACCCACCGCCCCCTCCACACGATTGCATATTTTCGCTGAACAGCGAGCGGGGGAGCGCAACGGGAATTGGGCGGCACAATTCCGGTGATCTAGGTATAAACTACAACTAGAAACAGTTTTTATTTTATTTTACCAGGTAAGATCCACAAAGCTATGCAGGTATATTTCGATTTAAAGCTTTCGTGACTGCAGGGATTCATCTTCTTGGTTATTTCGGTAAAGTCACGTAGAATGGAAATAATAAAAAAATAATAAAAATAAAACAATAAAATAATTTTATTTTATGATGTTTTATTTTTTTATTTTATTATGTTGTATTTTTATTATTTTATTATTCCCATTCTACGTGACTTTACCGAAAGAGCCAAGAAGACTATGTAGGTATGTTTTCAGTAGCGATCTGGCTACCACAAATGATAGCTCGGCGAAGTGGCTTATCAATGTGGACCTTTATAGCAGCCATATTCTCTAAATGCGTGATGTTGATTCTAAATGTGGAGGGGAAAACCGGAGGACCCGGAGAAAATTCCACGCAACCACGGAGAGAACACGCAAACTCCAAATACACAGGCGTTCAGGGTCGGGATGGAACCCACGACTTCCTGCATACCAGGCGAGGTAGTTAACATCTCGCCATCATGAGATGTCACCTGAACCTACACTAAGTTGACTCAACCAATACAATAAAATGCCATAGGTGGTGCAGTGTGAATATTAGAACTGCTGAGACAAAAAATTGTCGAGCACGATGCTGGCGAAACCACCCACCCTTCTGCCCTGCTGGACGACACTGATGCTGAAGTCGCGTTCAATCGTGAGACATAATTAGAGATTGTTGTCTGTCCAATCAATTTAAAGTTTTACCTACAAGTTAAGCAAAGGGCAGTGCCTCATTTCTAAACGGCGTTCAACTTGCAATCATGGAAAGTCCACATTTCTATGACACAACGCGCATGTGCGATGAACAACCATAATGCCTGCACATTGGAGTCCACATGTTGCTGTACTGTGCTTTCTAGACGCCCACGGGAACGGGAGCGGTGGGGATCACAACGTCTGTGCGATCCACCGTGATGTCCGACGTTTCACTCCACTAGCCACTGCCGCCACCATCGGGTCTCCAACAACGCACGGCGCAACTCGAGACACTCGGCACGAGAGCGGATGTGTTGTTGCACGCGTCTCATTCTTATTTCCAGGAATGTAGCGAAGTGAGTGTATGTCCTCATAAACAAATCATGAATTGCTGCTCTCTGATATGCACATGTTCGAGATGCAAGACGTTTCGATTATGACTGCTGCAGCTGATAACGTGACGACGATTTGCAGTGGACTTTCTGACTTACTAGGCTACGGGTTTAACGCTTCCATTAGTGCGATCAAATGACAATGTACGTCAACGCAGATGGGAGATTTGTAAGTGATTGTAATTTCCGAGCTGCGGGGCACATCGAGCTACATTGTGTCTGAGTGATCGCAGATTCGCGTGAATCAATGCTCCCTCGAACAATGACGCGCCAGATCCTGGCCGGGTACGTTGGCAGTCGACGCGTTCATCCGTCGCTGAGGTTTCTTATCGAACAAACGGCTTCCTCAGGATTCCCGCTTTATACATTGCCACTGGGCTGGGGCGAGGCGACGTTAATACGCGAGAGGATTTATGGTGGGTAAAATAAGCATGGGCCAAAACCGTGCTCACTTTTGTTTTTTTTCCAGAGCAGCATCGTGGCTACATCTGCCAGCGTGGCTCCACTCCATTTGGGAGGTGCAAATATGTTGGCATTTCGCGGCGTTAATGCCGCAGAACCGCAATTAAATGTGCCCCCTTTGTTTTTTCTCCACTTTTTAAGCCAGGTTTTAAAACCCACTGAACTGAGAATGTGAAAGGGATTTAAAGTATAGATATATTAACTGGGGTAAAACCTATGTTTATGTAAGAGTGGTGAAGTTAGACTTTCAGTTATTGAGTCTTAACGAATTATTCTTTATGAAACTACTTTTATTTGTGTTACCAGGTAAGGACTACTGAACTAAATAGATATTTTTCAGAGGCAACCTGGCCACAAATGATCGCTCAACGGAGAAAAATTCCATGCGATCACGGGCAGAACATGCAAACTCCAAATATAGAGGCGTCAGGGTCGGCATCAAACCCACGACCTCCTGTATACCAGTCGAGGTAGTTAACACTTCGCCACCGAGGTAGTTACCCAAATGGCAAGTGTACTACAGAATCAAAGTCAAAGCGTTTCGCGCAGATATCAAGCACAGAGGTGTGCTCACCGTTACATTACAGCTGGCAGCATCCCCGGCGTTTGAATACGTCAGCATTATTTATCAAATTTGATATTTTATCTCGGACTGTAGATGTACGTTGTACAGTTTATGGGAATTCACATTGACTCGTGTGGACAATGCAGACAATGTCAGCTAACTGCGAGGGTCACATTCCAGGATTTAATCAGGTTGTCAGGGTTATGAGAAGGAAAAATGCCTATGCGAGCAAGGTAGCCTCGAGACGGAGTTTTTTTTTGTGTTGAAAAAACACTGAAATAACTGAGTTAGCAAGTAGGTAAAATACATTGTGTGGTATTTTTTATTTCACTAATAAAATGAAATGTGCCACGACAGCATTCTTTTTTTCGCCGTGCACTTCAAACGCTGCAAGCTGTTGCTGCTCCACTTGTTTCGCTGTGATGCGGGGCGTTACGTTAACCCACGCACCGCCCTCTCTGATTGGAGGAAATGGCCCCACAAGCTGTGCCGTTTTTCCCCCACTTTGGTACGCCAAAAAAAATTAACAAAATTTTTTTGTAATTTTTTTTTTACAGATTTTTGTTTTAAATGTTTTCGATAGGTTGGCACTGTTGGCGGTAAACTCCGACTCAAGACCAGATGGTTGTTAGGACAGATCCTGGTCAAGGGATAACTCAGCCCATCATATCTCTGGGGGTCGATACAAACGGTACCACATTGCGAAAAAAAAGTCGAGTTCGCACCACTGTTTCAGGGCGGTTAACACAGCCTAAGGTGATGTGCGTGGTGTAATCGTTCACACACTGGACTTGCAATCCAGAGGTCGCCAGATTGATTCCCCCCCAGCATGGCAGTTGCAACAGTGAGAAAGTCTCTGAAAACCTCCCCCCTACCTGCCTCTATCCACCCAACAGTACACATGGGTACAACCACAGTTAGCCAATCGGTAGGTCACGTGTGGTGGGGTAAAGTGTGGGTCCTCACACCTCTTCCAAGATGTTGTTGCTGTTGTCCTTCCCCCCTGGCACCTCCAATCAGCACGGTTGGCTACGTACGGCGTGAACGAAGTTCAACACACGTACAGGACACGTCTGGCCAGCGTGGAAGAGTCGGCCAAAAGTACGTTGGGGATCCCCGGAGCTTCTTCAAGTGGAGGCCCTGCCTCCAGGAATTGGGGGCTGCACCTTTGCCCGATGGAGAATCGAGAACCACCACAAAGTTCACGAGGGGCATGGAGGCACCTGGGCCTTCATTCTGTGACGGCCTCGCTGCGTCCCAACCAATCGTCTTCAGCAGCGTCCTGCTCAGGCACGTTGGGACCATTTCCTCTTCGGCGTTGTCGTGTTTTTGTAAAAGGAAAACGAGTGCAGCCATGGAAAAGTGCACAAATACACGGTGATGGCATGCAAAGTATCCGTACCGATAGGGTGACTTGCTGCACTCCATTCCAGAATTCACAGTGTCACTCTGCAGGTCGGGATCTACCAACTGCTACAAAACTCTGCTATGCCAGAGATGTTATTTTTAGTCTGTCTGTTCGATTAATATGCCTCAATCTAAAAATGTCTTGACCCAGCTTTCTTCGCCAACGTATACAATACATATGCACACCGTATATTCCCCACACCGAACCTGCTACTCATGCAGGGGTGATTTGACCTCGGGTAGGCCCAGGGCCGGATTAAGATTGTGTAGGCCCCTGGGCTACAGGTACTGTGAGGCCCCCGGTAATATTTTCAAGAGGAAAAACTAAGTTAAGGAAAAAGAAAATGTATTTTTTACAAGTCTAACAACAACAAATACAATCCAACATTCACAAGTGAAATAACTTTTCACTTCATCTCTGGAGGCCCTCCAGCTGTCGGAGGCCCCTGGGCTGCAGCCCCTAAAGCCCCCATGCCTCAATCCGGCCCTGGGTAGGCCCCACAACTTATTAATATACCAAATGTATCTACCGTTGCACAGACACAGGAATTGAACCCAGGATACCAGGATAGCAGTGGAGTACGCTTAGCACTGCAGAAAGTGCCTTTAGCGAGCAGAACCTGAAAAGGCCGGCACGGCACACGAGGGGGTGGGTGGCCACCATCAGGTCTGGCCGTATTTGTCTCCCAAGTGGCGATGTTTACACTCCGCACCAGGTACTCATTTGAGGCAGAGTCGACCTAGAGGAGGTCCAGGGTCGGTTCAGATAATCGTCACTGCCGAAGGTGGCCGTGAGCGGGAATTGAACTCGGGCCGACGGGTTCGTAGTGCAGCACGCTAATAACTGGACTGCAGCTCCCACACACACCATAGACACACACCATAGACACACACCATAGACACACACCATAGACACACACACCATAGACACACACACCATAGACACACACACCATAGACACACACCATAGACACACACACCATAGACACACACCATAGACACACACCATAGACACACACCATAGACACACACACCATAGACACACACCATAGACACACACACCATAGACACACACACCATAGACACACACCATAGACACACACCATAGACACACACCATAGACACACACACCATAGACACACACCATAGACACACACCATAGACACACACCATAGACACACACACCATAGACACACACACCATAGACACACACCATAGACACACACCATAGACACACACCATAGACACACACACCATAGACACACACCATAGACACACACACCATAGACACACACCATAGACACACACACCATAGACACACACACCATAGACACACACCATAGACACACACACCATAGACACACACCATAGACACACACACCATAGACACACACCATAGACACACACACCATAGACACACACCATAGACACACACACCATAGACACACACACCATAGACACACACCATAGACACACACCATAGACACACACCATAGACACACACACCATAGACACACACCATAGACACACACACCATAGACACACACCATAGACACACACACCATAGACACACACCATAGACACACACACCATAGACACACACACCATAGACACACACCATAGACACACACCATAGACACACACCATAGACACACACACCATAGACACACACCATAGACACACACACCATAGACACACACCATAGACACACACACCATAGACACACACACCATAGACACACACACCATAGACACACACACCATAGACACACACACGAAGAAGGGGGGGAGGGGAGAACAAACCTCACGTTTATTCTACTGGGGGGGGGGCTTTTAGCAAAGGTAATAGATTTAGTCGAAAACAGCAGTGGATGCCAATTGGTAATAATAATAATAAAAAACTGACTAAGCCTCTGCCAAACAGTTTCCCTGAAGAAATGTCACTGCTGCTTTTCCATTGGCAGCCAATGCTAGGCAGTGTGAAACCCACATAGCAATTTAAAAAAACATAATATTTCCCCCTGTTACACAAAATATCCCGCAGAGCAAAACAATTTTCCACTTGAAAACCAATGGATGGAAGTTACAGTCACGTACTTCATTTGTAAGCAGGAAAGAGCCCGGTGGGACCCCAAACTCATTTGAAAGGGAGACCTGGGAGAGCATAATCATAACACAATTGCATTCAAGTTGGAATAGTGAAGAATGCATGAATAAAATAGTGTTTAAAATAAAATTCAGCAAAATAACAACAAATCCAACCAATTGAATGTCAAAGTTTACCGGAACAAACAAGAGTAGACGATGGCCCTGAGTCAATGGTGGACGTTCCACATTTTTCATGACAGATGTATGTCTACGTACATATGTCTGTTGAACTTCTTTTGCACGGTACGTAGCTAGCCATGCTCTTTGGAGGTGCGGGGGAAGGACAACAAACTAAACACAAAATCAGTTCCAAAGATTTTTTTTTTTAATCTACACGATTTAAAAGTGCATTGCTCCAGTGGCTTCCTAATATTGGAAGGAAGAGCGTTCCAGACGGCCGCAGAAGCACATCTGGAAGTGCGCGATAGAGTGACCGTCTTTTTTCGACGGCTGCTGCCAGGATTACCGGCGTTCGTGTGATGGTTTATGATGCCAGGTGTCTAATTTCCAAAATAGTGGTACTCGTACGATTCACTCAGACGTGATGATGGATTGAGTCAGCTTCTACATGGTGTTTGAATTCCGTACCATGCAACTGTATTCCCAGTTGCTACATTAAAAATACAAACATGTAAATGAACAGTTAGATTTGTATTAAATACGTCAGTAAAACGTAAACCTCAAAATGTGGCACCAATATATTAACTGAAAGATTGAAAGAACAACGGTTTAGTTCCAACACGATTTTAAAACATAGACATATATTACATTTAAAAACAATTTGATGCGATATGATAACAACGATTACACATTAAGGTATTTAAATAGGGTACGATTTCAATCATATAAACAAAAAGCCAAACCGTCCGTGATTTCATGACAGTCAAAACTTAATATGGTGAGGAAATAAATACTTGTTTCTACGTATAGGGTGCAAGCTAATGTGCCCAGAGAAAACGCTACACGCACAAGTGAATAACATTGCCAGTCTCTACTTGCTGTACTGCTTTCTATAGACACCTCGTTACCAACACAAGTAAGCGTCTCACACAAGCGACACTCTTCGTGTGATCCAGCAGCCCTCATTCCAAGCCTGTGGTTTGCTGGCACGCACCGCCATGCCCCGTGCAATTGATTTCTTTTCCAACAGCGTTGTACTTTTAAAAAAGATTTGTTCATCTTTTGTTTACTCACGGAAAGTTGGCGTGCTTTCTGAAGATTCCTGTTGTATCAATGCACTGAAAGTAAGTTGGCATTTTGTCTGCGGCCTGTTGCCAATGCAAGCCATAAAATGTGCACACAAGTCACTGCCGCCATGCTGTTATTTAACCTGGCATCAGCTACACTAAGAGTGATAATGAATCTATAATCTGAAAGTGGGAAAAAGAAATACTGAAAGTGATGCCGAAAATGTGCGGGGGGGGGGGGAAATGTTTAAATGGCAAAAAAACCGCATGCCTCAGCTGTCTGCGTGCATACAACTGGCTCACTTTGTGCAGGAGTAAAGGTTCGATTCCTACATCAGCCGAATTTTTTGTGGCGAGATGTTAACTACCTCGCCTGGTATACAGGAGGTCGTGGGTTCGATCCCAATCCCGACCCTGATGCCTGTACATTTTGAGTTTGCATGTTCTCCCCGTGATCATGTGGATTTTCTATGGGTCCCCCGGCTTTTATCCTCCACAAGTATGCGGCTGCTATACATTTACACATGATAAGCCACTTCGTTGAGCTATCATTTGTGATAGCCAGGTTATGGGGGCTTGGGGAGGTCTTTATGCAACAGTGTATTGATAATGGCTAATGATTTTGATTACGGTTCATAAATAATGTGGGGGAGTGGTGAAGCAGCGATTAGCACGCTGCTCCGCTTTTAACCTAACCACCGATACTCAATCAATGCTGCTGAAATAATGTACTCCCAGAAGGCAGTGGGGGGCTGATGGGTTGTGTTTAAAAAAATAATGTTAAATATATATTTTTTTCATGTGGAGACATATGAAGGAGACGTATTGTCAGCTAAATCTATTTTGTATCCATGAAAGTGTCACTGAAAATGAAGGCTTTTCTGAGTGAGCTCCTGAGGTTCTGTTTTGTGAATGGGAAGACACCGGGCTCACCAAAGAAAACACCCCACACGCTCAAATCCAAACAGCAAGACCAGAAACATATTTGCTGCACTGTGTTGCCACTCACAAGAGAGAGAAAAATGACAATTGAACTGCAAATTAAAAATGAAAACTCAATCTAAGTAGGGAGGCTGCACAAAACTTAAATAACGTTGACAATGCACGGCGCTTTTCATACAAATAAGTGCATCATTTTAAGCGCTAATTATCTATTGACTCGTGCGTTCCCTTATTTATTCATGTTCGGCATTTCGTTTTGGCGCCTCCGATAAAATGTTTACAAAATCACGACAAGCCTCGCAAACCCCTCGAGTCATTTCGTAGGCATGGCGTGGCCCGCCCGCGCTGGCGAGGAGACACAGATATAATTGAAAGTGCATATTGATTCCCGGAGCCTAAAAATAAAAGTTAATAACACTTGTAAAAATAGATTAAGAAATGCGGCACAAAGGCAGCGAGCTGTCCAGTGTCGTGCGGCATACCGCGTTCGGAGGGATAGGCACGGAGGGGAGAGGAGATACGCGCTCTGCAACCGTGTTTCTAATCATCCAACATGTATGTACTTTGAACTTCTTTCGATATCAGGAAGCCAGATTGAAAACTAATTTCTTGAGAACTGCTTTTTTTGTTCTTTGGTTCTTTCGGTAAAGTCACGTATAAAGATAAAATAATAAATTAAATACTAGCATACGACGTTTCGATTGCAACACAAGCAATCATCATCAGGTAGAATGAAATAGCAACATAAAATCTAACCAGAAAACTATAGACAGACATATTAGCAGACAGATATCACCAAGATACATAGAGAGAGCAACACAGGTACAGAGAGGGGTGATCGTCTCTGTGGGGTGGCCTTAAATAGACAGAGGGGAGGCGGAGGCAGAGAGAGGGAGGGGTTAGAGACAAAATGTACATGTCAATGAGTACGAAGAGACGCGTAGTAAAGTACGCAGGCTTGAACATTAGGAGAGATGGAGAAAGAACACACACAATTAAATAACCCAGCAAAATATCGAAATGTTATGCTGCCATTCCCCCCGCACCTCCTGCTGGAGCGGTTGCCCACGTACGGTGCGAGAGAAGTTCAACGCACATACACACACATGCATATCACGTGTTTCATGCTCGATGTCCCGCACGTCCGAAATCCGGTGCTTTGCAGACGGGGAGTGCCAATCGGCGAGACGCCTCGACCCGCAAGGGGGTAAATAAGGTACCAGCAGGTGGCAGAACGTCAAGTGGGATTTTGACCTTTCTGTACGGATCATTCGAGAGCCCGTTCGCAAATACTGCGCTGCACTTGATGCTGCCATGATGCGATCCAGTGTGCTCGCCAGTGAGGCCAACGGTAGAGGAAGTTGAGACAACGTTGCGACTTTATTAAATCCCGGCCCCCTCCTCTGTCGAGCCAGCAGGCCAGTCAGGATCTGTATTCGTACTGGAGAAATCCAAAGAGCCATGAAGCTTTTTGTTTATCCGCAGATGTTCCTCGGGAATAAATGTGGTTGCCACACGGCGAGGCCATCGGCAGGGCGCGTGTGGTCAGGAAAACAAATGTGCGTACGGCCACCTCTTTCAAGAAGTCTGGCCAGCGTGGAAGAGTAGGCCAAAACACGTGCCAAAGAGGGACTCTCAAGAGCTCCCTCAATTCGGGGCCCTTTCACCGGCAGTGGCGTGAGTGAGTAATTGTAGGGCTGCACCTTTACCTTTCCCTTTAATTTCCAAGGATAATCCGACTCGCAATACACTCGATAAATGTTATGAAAATAATCCTAAGACTCATCTGACAATTCCATAGATAATGGAATGAAGGGGGTGGCAAGAAGGGCAGGCCTGGGTTCGATTCCCGACTCGGGAACCTATCTGTGTGGTGCTTATACATCCCCCCCAACCCCCCCCCCCCCCCCCCCCCGTTCTGGATGGGTTTTTTCCGAGTTCTCTGATTTCCTCCCATTGGAAAAAAACCCAAATAACGTAACTCGTATTTGCCAAATATCCCAATGCTGAAAAATAACCTGAAAACTACTCAATTTAGATTACAGAGCAGAAATAACGCCCCCCCCCCTCTGTAAAAAAATAAAAATGCAAGCATGACAAAAAAATATTTTTTACAGTTCAATCTGTATGTAATGAAACAATGTTCCCGAGCACCTCTTAAAATGAAAAAAGAAAATGCAAACAAGTGTGGCAGTGATTACTGGCAGCCCTGAACCAGTGACGGACACTCCACATTTCCATGGCAGGAGCCATTCCTCACATAGCGACTGCGACGGCACAGGAGAGCCGTAGGTCTGTCAATTGTTAAACAATGCAGTGCTATTGTGGGCGTTCATTAACTTACACGTTTATTTATTTCACAAGCAAACAACACAATTATCGCTAAATATGCAAATTGCTGTGTGTTTAACCCTCCCTATTAATCCTAACAATTTCAAAAAGCAATTTAACAGATTATGCTGGATTATTAAAATTACTTGTATTGAGGAAGAGAGCAGTAGAGAGGAAGAGAGGAACAACGTGAACGAGCCTCGAATTTCTTTAAACACCAGACGAGTGAAGAAACCTTTAGGGACCAAGGAAAATGTTTTTTTATTATTATTTACATTTTAAATAATAAACAAAACAAAACACATATCTCTCGCGTATTTATAGAAGCGGTGATAATGGTTGCGCGTGTGCGTATCGGCGTTTTTTTAAAATATTTATTTTGTGTGTGTGTGTGTCCGAGGAACAAGACTTAGTCGCGTCCGCGGAATTGAAAAATGAGCCACTTGGGGGGCAAGGGAGAGGCAGGGGTGAGGGGGGGGGCATCACCCCCACCCCGCGCATCTCCGATTATCACGGCGTGAGAGGCGTTCAACGTGCGCGCAGAGATACGTACGTGGCCTCGTCACCGTCGGATCGAGTTTGCTGGACGAATGGACTCAACGCGTTGCCGTCCAACTGACCGACGGTGCAACGAGTTCCGATTCGCCAGCGGTCGGTCGCCTCCCCCCCCGTCTCTCCCCGGTCACTGCCACTGCCACCGGGCACGCGGTCGTTGCACTGTCGGTGTGACACTCGGCACGTTTCACACGTGGGCGCCGATTTTCGAGGCCACTGGCCGGTGTGGAAGGGGAGGCTTAAGAGCCTCTAGAACAGGGGTGGGGAACCTTTTCTCTGCCAAGGGCCATTTAGATTCTAGATTTGAAGCTTTCGTGACTGCAAGGATTCATATTCTTGGGTTTTTTTCCGGTAAAGTCACGTAGGTAAAAAAATTAAAATTAAGAAAAGTAAAATAAAAATTTAATTAAAATCACGACGTATCGGAGGCAACACAAGCTTCCGTCTTCAGGTGGAACCGTCACAGCACGATTGCTGTATCAAGTAAGATAAATTCCAAGAAAACCGTCCTTGTATATATACTGGTTGAGGATGGGAGGAGCCAAGGCAGGCCCCTGGATATAATTATTATTGTGAAGTTGGTGCGGCTATTTCTAACATTCGTGGGCCATACAAAATTATCAACTTAAAAATTTGTCCGTTATATTTGGTTAAACATTTAATTAACTCACCCCTAATGTGATGTCTGGAACTGCTTCTCTTTGGTGAGGCGTGTGATGTTAGCCGGTATTGATGATGTCGCTACTCGCAACTGCTTTGCCAGGTTTGCTCCTAGACTTATTGAATTTCGAGTCCCGCCTGCGGTTGCCTTGGCAGGGCCAGATAAAATGATTTTGCGGGCCTTATACGGCCCGCGGTCCAGACGTTCCCTACCCCTGCTCTAGAAGGTAGGAAGGGTGCCTCTAAAGTCGAGAGCTCCCCTCGTAAACGGAGGCCGTTCTGCCATCGGCCGCCTTAGCTGGCCACTTACAAGCAGGCAGTTGTATTGTGCACCAATAAGAAGTGTTCACACGGGAAACGAGCGTCTGTAACTGAGCCCGCCCCCATCTACACCCATCCCACAAAGCCTCTTGTTAACTGCAACTTGAAACCATACTCTTTGCTTCTTTCGGTAACGTCACGTAGGTGCAAAATAAAAATAAAATATTTTATTTATAATTTTTTCACCTACGTGACTTTACCGAAAGAACCAAAGAGTATGGATTCTTGCAGTCACGAAAACTTCTAAATCTAGAAAGCAACTAGAAAGTTAACTCTTCTAAGTAACACAGATTCCATTGCCTCTCAGGCAACATTCCATCGCTTGGCCACCGCTCTGTCGCCAGTCTTGACCAACAGTCATCATCGCTCCGAGCGACGTGTCCCCGCTAAGCCCCAATTACTTTTCTTGACGGTTAGAATGGCGTCTTCAAACTGCGAGCGTTCATCTCTCTGCCTCTCAAAGTCATTTCAAGTGCGCATCTCCCCGTGATTATTTGTGCTCATTGACAACAAATGTCTTTTTTTTCCAAGGGAGATATGGATAATAAAACATAATAATACACCATACCGAAAACCAATTTCATGTGCCTTAAATTGACTTGGGCAGGTCTATTTAGGTCAACTTAGCCTTAAATGAGTACCTGATGGAGTGTGTAAACATCTTTAATAATAATAATAACCTTACATTTATAGAGCACCTTCGCTCAAGGCACTTTACATAGTTTAAAAGCGGCAACACAAACATGGATTGATTCAGATGGCAAGGGGCATTGCAAGGGCCGGGGAATGAGTGACCGTGACAGAGGGCCACGTGGGGGTCACGAAAGGGCTACAAGGGGAGGGACGGGACGAAGTGGAGGGGCGAGGGGAGGGGATGGGCGATGGAGGAGAAGAGGTGACGCTCGCAGATTCTACGCAATTATGCAGGAGAGCCTCGCTGAGTTCAGTTTTGTTTTTTTGGAGGGTCCCTATGTTCGCAAAACTTGGTGGATTTTGTTCAAAACATCGTTGAGAATTCTGGGAGGGAAAACCAAAGACCCCACAGAAAACCAAAGACCCCACAGGAAACCGACACGATACAGCAAGGATGGGGGGAGGGGTCAAACGAACGTCTGCACAGGCCGTAACAACCTATTTTCTGTACTGTACCCCCTGGATGCTTCCCAGCCAACCACCATTGCACCATGGGTTGGAAGTGCTTGATGCACGACCCCACCGACCATAGTTGGAGCTTCCCGGGACTGAGATCTGGAAAATACCTCCCCACCCCCCCCCCACGCTCCCTACCCACCTCCGCCTCACCAAATGTAAGAGTTTGCCTGCAACAAATAAACCAAATGAACGTGTCGTTACGATTGACTCCTTGATAATGATGATGATGTGACTCTTGTATTTTACGTCTACGCGGTCTTTGTAATTTGTATCGGCCATCTTGCTCGCAGCGAATGTAGTCAGCGAGCAGCTATTAAGTAAAAAAGAAAAACGCAACACATCTGTCAATGACACTGCCTTAAAAGGAAAAAATATATATAATAGCCGACGTTTCGGGCAATGACCCTTTTTCACGGCACAGTGGGTAGGCGTGTAACCAATACGTGGATTCATCATCGATTAGCATTGACTGTGAATCCTTTGTGAAATATACATTGAGCTGTACTGCATTATAACGACCTGAATGATAAGAATCGATTATTCTTCGTTTAACTTCCATTTTTACATGAGGTTTCGTTTTCGCTGCATCCCCCCCGCCCCCCGTTTCAGGCTCATTGAGATAATAAACACGACAATAGGGTAGAGCACGGACGGCACGGTACAAGCGATGTGGTAGCCACGATACGAATGTGACAGGATGAAGGGGACGATGTGACGTGGACAAGACACGCCGAGACAGCGCGGAGACAAGTCGAGTTCCTGCACGAGCGTGCGCCACGACGTGTTGAAGACCGAGGTCTGGCCTCACGCCTGCTCTTGGTGACTCGTGCTGTGTGCGCAATTGGCACCCGTTGTGCGTGCGCGTGTGTTCCTGCACGAGCGTGCGTGTGCGTGTTTCTAGACGTACGTGTGTTCGTGCACGAGAGTGCGTGCGTGTGTGTGTTCCTGCACGAGCGTGCGTGTGCGTGTTTCTAGACGTACGTGTGTTCGTGCACGAGAGTGCGTGCGTGTGTGTGTTCCTGCACGAGCGTGCGTGTGCGTGTTTCTAGACGTACGTGTGTTCGTGCACGAGAGTGCGTGCGTGTGTGTTTCTATACGTACGCGTGTGTTCGTGCACGAGTGTGCGTGGGTGTTTCTAGACGTACGCGTGTGTTGTTGCACGAGTGTGCGTGCGCGTGTGTGTTTCTAGACGTGCGCGTGTGTTCGTGCAAGAGTGTGTGTGCGCGTGTGTGTTTCTAGACGTACACGCGTGTTCCTGCACGAGTGCGCGTGTGCGTGTGTGTTTCTATGCGTACGCGTGTGTTGCTGCACGAGCGTGCGTGTGTGTTTCTATACGTACGCGTGTGTTCCTGCACGAGCGTTCGCGTGCGTGTGTGTTTCTACACGTACGCGTGTGTTCCTGCACGAGCGTGTGTCCGATGCTCACACTCGCCGCAGAAAACATCAGACTCCCACTTGGGAGCGAGGCGCGCCGAAAATTTGAATAATTGCCGCTCGGCTCTCTTGCCCCTCTCGCCTCCGAGGAATTAGAAAATGTATCAGCTTACGATCTGTTACATCACATTTTATTAAATTGCAATGTGCCGTGTTACATTGTATTGCATTTCATTACAATATATTAAGGGTCCGAGCAATATCTCGTCAAACTGGTTCGGACAGGAGCCCTTTAAAAGTAATAGTCCCGGCGGAACGAGAAACATTGCATTAACCACTGAAAAGCGAATTCTGCCAAGCATCGGGGACTTTTATTTTGACGATGGGCTCCCCCTAACCAGTTTTTCCATTGTGCGGTTTGACCTCCGCAAATGCATTTTATTGTGTTACTCCAAAATTATAATAAACTATGTTACGCGTGCGTAATATAGTGCGCGCACAATCCACCGCGTGACATAAGTGCTTTCTCAGCAATCGGGGCAACTTCTAAGATTCTGGCAGATATCCTTTATCTATGCTAATGTCGCCTAAAGGCAAGAGATGGCAAGTAGCACAACAAACAAGCTGTGTTAGCCAGAGTGCAGGGAGCGAATACACACACACACATTAGCTTTCTAACAGATGGTAATTGCACATGCGCTAGAAAATTACGTTTCATTTGGTTGATGCGTCACCCACACCGCAAGAAGACTTCCTTTATTCTAATTCTCATTTCACATTTACAAGTCGGATTTTGCCTACAATGCTCTACGCGTGTAAACGTCTGTTGTATATATAAATAGGCAATAAAGTCAAAGTGATTTCCTACTCCAATCAACAATGCGAGGGTGGTCACCTTCCATTTACAGCCCTGAGCAGTGCAGGGAATTCCACATTGCTGTAGCAGAGAGTGAATCTAACCCAATGATAACCACCTACGAAGTTGTACTCATTTTAGGTCCGCATAAGGATGATGGGTTGAGTCACAACCCCGTCCACCCAACCAGGGATTTGAAGTGCCCTGTACCGTTCAGTTACTGGGCCATATAACTGTACTTTAAATGACTGTAGCTGCTCAGGCTGTCATAGATACACAGCTCACCAAATGAGCAGCGCTTTGTAGACAGAAGACAGAAGCAGACCTACTGCTCCCCGTCACAGGAATGTGGAATGCAAGTCGTGGACATTCCACTACGGTCGCGTTAAATGAAACACAAAAGTTTCATCTTCTCCATTACTTCACCAATGAAAAAGAAGTATGCTTTTAATTGAAAACAAAATTACAATGTGCCACATGGCTGAGGAGCCTATTAATATGTAATGCGGTGCAACTTAAAAGCCGCTACATTTAATATACTTGCAGTCAGAAACTAACGGAGCTTGGCCCATAATAATTTGTGGATAATTATAGGGAGTCTTAAAGGTAAAATAATAAAAACGAAGAGCCAGAAGGAAAAAAACACGCACTTAAACTAGTTAATCACAACTATGGGTCTATGTGTGCTCGTCCCGTAACACATATGGAGTACAGTGCTGTACAGCGAACTACCAATGTGCATCTCCATTTACGTAATTGGCTTCATTTATATACAAACTACGTTGGTTTAGCTGTAATTCCTCTTGAAGACCGATGCAACTTTTTTTCTCGTGTGCTGCTTACAATACACAAGCTAACAATACGTACAGGCAATCACAGAGAGGGACAAACAACCCCACTCCCCCCACCGCTTGGTGAGCGTTATAAACAATGGGGGCAAGAGCTGTTGGGAAACACACGTGAAGACTGGCGTATATGGCAGATGACGGATGATGTGGATGTCATCATGGCCGGGCTGCCTCTGTCTACGCAGCCTCCTCCCCAGCTACGGTGAGCGCCGGTGAATATCCCGTCCTTGGCGGCATCATGGTCACGGAATCAAACCACGGCTGTAAAATCTCGAGTGCGGTGGACCAGATGACTATGAAACTAGTCCTCAGTTCCGTCACTTGTCATTGCACCGCTGCACGAAGGACTACCCCCACCATGTCGATCACATGGGAAGTTTGACCACCATCACGAGTTGGTGATGGTGGGGGCGGGGGGGCAGGACCGGTTTGGATGTCACCCCAATCACAATTGGTGTTAGCCATGGTTGGGAATCAAATTCACTAATCTACCGCCCCCCCACTCCACAAACAACCACGGCAAAACTACATGAGCACACAACAAAAAAGATCCCCCATATAGCCTGAGCAGACTGTTGGGGCAAGTGCTGTTATCGAGCTACTATGAAGGACGGCATGGCTCACGAGGAGGTGGGTGGTCAACACCACGCCCAGGCCGCCTTTCTCTCCCCAGTGGCAGGGTTCGCACACTGCACCAGGTATTAATTTGAGGCCGAGTCAACCTAGGGGAGGGTCAGGACAGGTTCAGATAATCGTCACTGGTGTTGGCTTTGAGCAGAATTGAACTCCTCCCCCCATGTAACAGAATTGGGGCAAATGCTGTTTGCGAGCACCTATGAAGGCAGGCAGGGCACAAACACTTACAAACTGTGCCTCGATCAAACAGTATTTGGCTTCATACCAAGAGTTAAATGGGCGAAAGCAAGTTAATGAAATTCTAACGAAGTGGTTTTTTTGTTATGTACAATTGTATCCGTACTAGATTCGAACCTTTCGTGACTGCAGGGATTACTCTTTGGTTCTTTCGGTAAAAATAAAAAAATCTTCTGTTTGTCTTGGTGTGTATCTCGCTCGGTGTGTCTCTGCACGTGTGTGTTTACCTATGTTGTTTCCGTATCTGTGTTTTATCATTAATTCTTACCTGATGATGGCTGCTTGTGTTGCAACCGAAACGTCGTATTCTATTATTATTTTATTAAACATTTCTACGTGACTTCACCGAAAGAACCAAAGAGCAATTGTATCCATCTCCATCGTTACGTAATAAAATGCATACGTAATTACACGCTCGGGCGAGCCCCACATACACACATCGAAGTTTCCACGATACATTAGCTCCGTTCCTAGGGCATTTCTGATTTGAAAAAAAAAGCGTGAATCTCGGTTGCGTGGTTCGAGTCACTGGGGGTGTGGGATATATATTTTTTTTTCAGCAGACGCGTCTGCCCCATTACGCTGTGTTAATTGTGCGTTAATTGATCTTCCCATGCATGTTAATCCTCAACACGTGCGGTCCTGTGACCATTAAGCACGATTACACTCAAATGCCCTGGTGCCCTTACAAACGCGGCTCGCATGCACTCTGGCACTTCCACAAGGGGGGGGGGGGGGCGACATTTGCCCGGCTAAGCCCCCAATAACCTTTCCACACTGCTGGGGCAAGTGCTGCTCACGAGTACCTATGAAGGCTAACAGGGTAGACGCGATGGGTTCTTGTAACCAGCACCACGCCCGGCCGCCTTTGTCTCTCCGGTACTGATGCTTACACACCGCACTAGGAACTCATCGAAGGCAGAGTCGACCTACGAAAAGCCCAGGACCGGTTCAGAAATCCGCTAATGATGTGGAAATGAGCGTGAATCAGCAGCACGGAGCGCTAAACACAACACTCCCCGGCCGGCTCTCCGCAATATTGACACACACTCTCTCGTAACTGGGTGAAGAATGCACTTGCTTGGTGAGCAGCGTGTGGGAGAATGTGGGTTTCACTTGGGATGGGTTGCTTGCCACTATTTTATGTCGCTATTTCATTATACCTGATGATGATTGCTTGTGTTGCAATCGAAACGTCGTATTCTATTATTTAATTTAATTTATTATTTTATCTTTAGAGGTGACTTAACCGAAAGAACCAAATAATATCTTCTTGGTTCTTTCGGTAAAGTCACGTAGAAGGGAAGTAATAAAATAATAAAAATAAAACATAATAAAACAATTCTCACGACGTTTCGGCCACAACGCAAGCAGCCGTCCTCAGGCAGCCGTCCTCGCCTGAGGACGGCTGCTTGCGTTGTGGCCGAAACGTCGTGAGAATTGTTTTATTATGTTTTATTTTTATTATTTTATTACTTCCCTTCTACGTGACTTTACCGAAAGAACCAAGAAGATGAATCCCTGCAGTCACGAAAGCTTTAAATCGAAACCAAATAATAATTCCTGCAGTCACGAAAGTTCTAAAATTAAGATTGAACCACTTCTACGGGGAAGTTTTAAGCTTATCTTTTTTCTCTCTCTCTGGCGACTTGTTTTCTCTGCCTGTGTCCTCTTTAGAATGTTCACACTCAAATTCTAACTTAGCAATCTTTGAAATACGTAATCAACCAGGCTATGCGTTAATTGTGTGTTGACCGACCCTCTGTGTTGTATTACATTACATTTCTATATTTTACTAGGTTATTTAATTTTAGTGTGTCTTTCTCCTGATTTTCAGGCTTGCTTGCCGTGTAATCGTTCTTGCAGCACCAATTGATATGCTAATTTTTTCTCTAACGCCCCTCCCTCTCTCTGCCTCCGCCCCCCCTCTGTCTATTTAAGTCCACCCCACAGAGACGATCACCCCTCTCTGTTACCTGTGTTGCTCTCGCTATGTATCTTGGTAATATCTGTCTGCTAATATGTCTGTCTATAGTTTTCTGGTTAGATTTTATGTCGCTATTTCATTATACCTGATGATGATTGCTTGTGTTGCAATCGAAACGTCGTATTCTATTATTTAATTTAATTTATTATTTTATCTTTAGACGTGACTTAACCGAAAGAACCAAATAATAATTCCTGCAGTCACGAAAGTTCTAAAATTAAGATTGCTTGGCACTGTGGTGAGTGAGAGCACTTGACCCATCATACGAAGGTCAAGAGTTCAATTCCGGTCAAGCATTGACCTCAGCGCATCATCCTTCTGTACTTGATAAATGGAGTACTCGATAAATCGAGTACAGTACCAGATTGTCAGCAGCGAACAATGATTGCTCTGCAGGGTGACTGGTCACTGCAATTACAATGTGGAATGTATCTCCCACTGGGGGTCAGACGCACGAAACACAGATGAACGCTTGCCCCAAGCTCGTTTGAGCCAGAAGGCTGTTCGATTATAATTTTTTTGTCTACAATTCGAAAAAAAACTTGGTTTCATCTCGAGCGGCAGACTAGGATTTGAACCCAGAACTCGAACCTGTGCCGGGTCAATTCTCTTGACGCAGAAGACCCCCCCCCCCCCCAAACCGCTGTGGCCGGCAGTAGATGCCCTCACATCGAGATGCATTTCAGCCAGCGTGCCAACGGAGATAGCCGTGCCAACGGTCCGCCAAATCCAGCCACGTCTTGTCCACGTGCAGCGGCAGTGGTTCACACATCCCAAAGACAAGTGCCAATTGTCGGCAAACCAGCGCACCTCAGAATCCATTAGCGGAGTGTGCAACAGCAACAGCAGCGGTGGTGGCACACCGCGGCAGCGCGCGCGCCGCTGTGGAATCGCGTTGGCATAGCAAAGGCGCATTGCATGATTGCACCTGATGGAATGTGACGGCCGGCCAGTGGGGAGCAGCAGGAGCTAATCGCTCTAATTTTGTGCGGTGCAAAAAAAAAAGATGGTGACGCGTATTATACCTGGGCCTGCGCGCGCGTAAGAAGAGGCCCCGAGGGTCGATGTTGTGCGCACATCGGAGCGGTGGCTGTAGCAGAGAGCGATGGGCTGATGCGGGGGGGGGGGGGGCTGGAGGGGGGGCAGTGTAGATGGAGTGAGAAGTGTTGGTCGAGTCGTGTTGGAAATGACGACATGTTGCAAGCAAGGCTCAGACATGACAAATGAGAAAGAGCAGAGGGAAAAAAAAAAGTGTGTGGTGGGGGCGGTGGGGGGGGGGGGCTTTCGGGGGAGGGATGAGGAAGGGGGCAAAGGAGGTGGTCAGAGTTAAGGTTGGTGGCTTAGGATCCCCTCAAATCGGCCGTGAAATACTGACCAGATTATCGAGAGCAATGCAGCAGAAAATTGGCTGCCTTCGGTCTACTCCGGCCCAATCAGCTCCAAATTGATTTATACGGCCCCTAATTCAGCCCGGTAATGTGCGGCTGGCTCACTTCATTTGCCACGCTTATTAACCCCTTTCTGCCGCAGGACGTGGCTGGAAAAGCGAATTTTTTTTTTTGGGGGGTGGGAGGGTTGTCGAGGGGGGAAATATCACCCAGCCGCTGAGATTCCTTTGACGTCACCGCCTCCCGAGCCTGGGGTAGCTCAATCGGCACACGGGCACACGGGCGTGTCGTCGTGTCGTGTCGTGGTGGGGAGGCTCGTGGGCAACGCACTGAAATGTCAGTCCACCGCCGGGGAAAAATAACGCCGGGTGCATCTTCATTAACATACACACGGGCGCGCGTGCGCCCGTAAAATGCTCGCGACTCGCAAGCGGGGTCACCTACGTATGTTGAACTTCTTCTGCACCGCACATAGCCAACCGTGCCTCACGGAATGCTTTTAACTTTTACGTCACAAGATGGATACGAGGGAGACTGCTTATTTGCTTTGCTCTTTACATTCTCCACAACGACGCAAATTGCTGTTTTGAGTACTCTGACGCGGGGTGATACATTGCTCTGCGAGGGCATGGAGCGAAACGTCGGACATCATGCCAAACGTCTAGCTATATTTCCTATTCTTATGAACGCATAAAAACAATCACTCCACAAGTACAGCAGTTTGGACATAAATTACTGCAGTTCCTGTTAGTTGGTGAACAATTTGTGTGTGTGTATGTATGTAATATGTATGTTGATCTTTCGCACCGTACGTAGCCAACCGTGCCAATCGGAGGTGTGTGGGAAGAACAACAAACTAAACGCAAAAAACTGTTCTAAAGAAATGAAATGAACGTAATACGCGGTCAGGCGGATGGGTGTGCACGGCACGTGCTCACGCACACGCATTAGGTGTAAGTTAATTAAGAGTTACTTTGTATAAGTAATCGATCTTTAGATATTCTCAGGTTTTTTTCGGTAAAGTCACGTAGGTAAAACATTAAAAGTAATGAAAGTAAAATAAAACAAAACAAAAATAATTTTATTTTTGTTTTGTTTTATTTATAAAAATAATTTTATTTTTGTTTTGTTTTATTTTACTTTCATTACTTTTAATGTTTTACCTACGTGACTTTACCGAAAAAAACCTGAGAATATGAATCATTGCAGTCACGAAAGCTTCAAATCTAGAATCGATCTTTAGATGTTTGATTACCCGAGGCCTTAAAAGTAACTCAGTGTAATCCTGCAACTTGCTTCCTTTAGAGTAACATCATTGATTCAATGAATACCTTCTTCGGATGAATATATATCATGTTACTCTTTGGTTGTTTCGGTAAAGTCACGTAGGTAAAGAACATAAAAAATGAAAGATAAAAATATATATTATATTAATTTAACGTCGCTCCGCTAACATTGCCGGCTTTGGAGCGGCGGACACGGCCGTGTTTGTCACTCATTGCGGGGGTTCGTGGTTCGAGCCCTTCGGCCGCCCCGGTCAATACTGTGCAAGAATCTAACATATGCACCCGTCTGTTTCACTGTGGATGTGAAAGATCCAGCAAAGTGCTTTTGCAGACATGACGGTCCGAATATTTCCAAGTTGTTGAAAACACTCGTAAAGTTTAAATTTCGATTTAAAGCTTTCGTGACTGCAGGGATTCATCTTCTTGGTTCTTTCGGTAAAGTCACGTGACTTTACCGAAAGAACCAAGAAGATGACTCGTAAAGTTTGTTTTGCTATTTGGGTAAAACCACACTGCACGTTTGCATGTTGAACTTCTTTCACACCGTACGTAGCCGACCGTGCTACTCGGAGGTGCAACGTAGTCCCCCTCCTGCGAACGTACAGCGTACAATGCTCATCTGTGAAACACGACGCATCCGTGCTGGCCTTGTGCTATCGGGATGGCATGAATGCCAAATGCCCTCTCATGATTTTATTCGATTTGTGGCGAATCCCGGTGCTGTCCTTGCATCAAGCCAAGCTCCCCGACGATCGTTCCCCCATTGATAATGGTTTCGGGAATTATTTTCGAATGTTTTAAAAATGAATTGCAAATCATCGTCATCATCACAGTCGCTTGTTGAGTCCTGCGGGCGCTGGACAGTTCTGTGCCGTCGGCGCTTTGCTACCGAGCCAGTTTTTCTTCCACAAATTTCCACGGCAAAATGAGCAAAAGCTTCCTTTCCCTCGCTGTATGTCGAATGCCGAAGACACCACGACAACATTTGTAAACAAAAAAAAGGCTACAGCGTTGAGCATAATCATGCACACCACCCGTCAGTTATATAATGAGCCAGCGGTGGAAATTCCACATTACTATGGTGGGGGAAAACCAGAGTCTTAACTGACAATTTTGCAGAAAGCAATACTGATTATATCAGGGGCCTGAGTTTAGGATTAAGGGAACTCACATTGCAAGTTTCCCACCACCACCAGCACCACGTATAATCGAGCTGGTACAGCTTATGAATCGGGTCAAGTGAGATTAACCCAGTTTTGCCCGGTTAAGGCTGCCGTGGAAATCTGTCTCAACCCAAATTTTCACGGCACCCTAAACCAGGGCAAAAGCCGCATGGCTCACTCTGCCAAGGGACAGCTACGATGCTTATAATAAATAAAAATAAAGCATTATTTTATTATTTTATTATTTCCCTTCTACGTGATTTTACCGTAAGAACCAAGAATATGAATCCATGCTGTCACGAAAGCTTTAAATCGAAAGCTACGATGCTGTTGGGGCGCCCTGCTGTGACGTCACGGGGGTCAACGCTGACGGGAAACACGTGGTCAACCGCGTCTCTCGGTTAGGGTTGCCTTGGGACCACGCTTACATGAAAAAAAACGCTTAAAATTACAATTATCAATTCTCATTCCAAATAATGTAACCTAAGACAAGCGTGTGTTAAACCTTGTTTAATGATTTTATATATATATACGGAAATGTGATTGCTTCCTTCTGAACATAAACTATAACAACTATACTATTTTTATTTACCGAGTAAGGTCCACAAGTCTCTTGAATCCCTCTGGGTCCGTCCACCCAGCAGTATAAGCTAAACTATTTATTCATTCAGACTCTGTCTTCTCGACAGACCTGTTCTCCACCTGAGGACGGCTGCTTGCATTGTGGCCGAAACGTCGTGAGAATTATTGTATTATGTTTATTTATTTTATTTTATTATTTCCATTCTACGTGACTTTACCGAAAGAACCAAGAAGATATTTAAACTACTTTGTATTCTACCAGGTAAGGTCCACTGAGCTCTGTAGCTCTGTCTCAAAAGCCACCTGGCCACAAATTATAGCTCAAAGAAATTGCTATCATGTGGAAATGTACAGCAGCCAAATAATCTAAACGCACGTTGATTCTAAATGTGGAGGTAAAATCCGGAAGATCCGAAAAAAAATCCACACGACCACGGGGACAACATACAGACTCCAAATATACAGCAGGCCGCAAGGTCGGGATCGAACCTGCGACGTCCTGTATACCAGGCGAGGCAGTTAACATCTCGCCACCGTGGCCTCCCCAACATGAAGGGATGGGGAGGGTGAGAGAGCGGGAGTGAGCTTGAGGGGCCGAGTCCACGCACTTGCTATGAAATGCATGACGAGCTATCGAATCATTGAGACGTTTCCCAGCGGTGGCAACGTAGCATCGCAAACTACATTTCACAACAGGTAAAGATGCGGCCGTGAAAACTGCTTGCAGCTGTGTCTCTGGAAAGGGTTGCTATATGAATCCGAAATAGAATAGAATAGAGCTTGCATGCACTTTAAATTTGTTTAGGCATCGCACGCACGTCGTGCACAGTTCTATGTTGTGTAAAACCAAAGGTAAAGGTGCCGCCCTGAAATTGCTTACTCACGCCACTGCTGGCGGAAGGGTCTCGACTGGAGTGCGCTCTAGAGAACCCCTCGAGAAGGTGTTTGGCCTCCCCTTTAATTATGGGCTCGACATCTGAGAAGAGATGGGAATACCCACACACGATTGTGAGTCGATCGCCATAACTAGAGCACCATCTAGCCAGATAAACAAGAGAAGAACGGTTCACACTTTAAGTACGGGGTACTGAGGTCTCATTTGTAGAAGAATCTACCGGAATACGATCTCAGCAGGTTAAATAAATAACGCTGGAATGAAAACAATGTGTGCGCGTGTCTCGAGAGGCACCGCGGAAACCTGGCTGTACATCCAGCCACTTTGACGGCTGCTTAGAATGCTGCACTTGTCAAAATTTACAGGAGCCTCTTGAATTCCAGAATGTAAATTGCGCGGCCGCCTCTGAACATGCGTTGTGTGGCCAAAAATGGCATTTTCCCCGGTGAAAACATTAAAACCGGATAAATAAAACAACCCAATCCCCTGGGTACCAGAAGAGGGTGCAGTCTATTTGTCAAGTTAACCAAATTTTAGCACGTGTCATAAAAAAAAACGCTTTGAATTTGACCGGAATATTAACAACAGAAATACTGCCTTAGAGCAATGGATAGCACAGTGAGTAGACTTGCAATGCAGAGGTGGTCACTGCGATTCTAAATATACTAGGAGCAGCAATTGGAACAGTTTGGCAAGTTTCTAAAATTCCCAGCAGTATAAATGGATGCAGCACCGGTGAGTCAATAGGCGGGCAGTGTGTGGTGGGGTAAAATGTGGGTGCTCCCATGTTTTCAAGATGGTTTCTCTAGAGCTTCCTCTTATGGATGCGCATCTGCTCGAAGTGCCACGAGAAAGAAATTGCAAAGGCTGTAGCATCAAGCATCATCAGGAAAATATTCGGAACAAAACGCCGCATCTAATTGCTGCATTCAGTCGTAAGGATTGTTCTTCAACTTAGCGGTAATCGATACGATAATGATTGGCACGTTAAACACTGGCGCAAGTGAAATTAAAATTTGCTTGTTTGTGTTGGGTGATGGATGGTTCATAATTCTACAAATTTTCTCAGATCATGACGTGGCCTAATTCAAAAGCGCATTGTGAACGAGTGGAGACTGATAACACCTTAATATGTAGGGGACCGCAGAGCTTAGGAAATTGCCTTCTGACCACGTGGCTGCTGACTTTCCCGCATGTGTGTGGTTCCTCTGGCCTCCGAGTCGTTCTCTCCCGTGCACACGGTGCACATTACAAGACGAGATCATTGTGGAAATGTGCACAGCGAATGATAATGAACAAAAAACTGAAATTCTAAAAATGCACTTGAGACTGCTCTCTTTTGCCTGCTGCATTCGAATAATCAAGATACAAAACAACGTTTTGGACTTATTAATTCCGGGTGCGTTGATAATATTCATGAGTACAGTAATCTGTCAAATTATCTGACCCCAGAAGGATGACAAGACGAGTCAAGGCCCATGTGATGGATTGAAGACAATATATGTTGTTAAAACACATCACGTATATGTATATATATATGAATTATTAATTTAAGAATAAACTATATATATTGTGCAATGGCCTTGCTATGGGAATGTAACATTTTCACCACTGGCTCAGCACCACAAACTGATAGCAACAACACAGCTGTGTTGCTCATTTGAGCAAGCAAGACACTTTGAATTTGACTTGCGCTATCATATGATTAATAACCCTCCTCATAGCCAGGAAAATCCTCACAGTGTCAAGGAGCATTTTCAGGTGGGACATTTTTTCGCCAATTATTTCTGAGCATTTTGCATGCGAAAGAACCGCAGTGCCAAGAGAAAATCACCCGCGCACGTTGACAACCTGTTTTCTATACTATGCCGCTCTTTAAAGGCTACATTTGTTCCGGCGCCTCGAGTTTGTTTCTTGACTTTGAGGATTTCCGTGGGATCCACCGATTCCTCTTTCGTTTTTATGGGAATTTGTTTTTGCTTTTGCTATTAATTCGCTGAACACAGGCCAGAGTGGCTCCAATATGCCCAAGTCGCCACGGCCAAAAAAACATCGGGCAGTTCACGTTGCACTGGAGAGGAGTGAATAGGTTTCTTAAATTGAGCCAGGTGGTAAGACGAAGTAGGGATGGAATTCCTAATCAAGCAGCGCAAAGGAAAAAGTGGTAAGGGAAGTGATTTGGCCTAAAAACTAATCTGTTTTTGTTTAACCAGGTAAGGCCCACTGAGCTATATAGTTCTTTTTCAGAAGCGACCCGACCACAATTGATAGCACGATGAATTGGCTCATCATCACGTGGGCATTTATAGCAGCCAAATGCTCTTCACGCATATTTCTAAATGCTGAATGGAAAAACCGGAGGACCTGGAGAAAAATCCACACGACCACGGGGAGAGAAACAGGCAAACTCCAAATATCCAGGCGTCAGGTTTGGGATCGAACCCACGCCTTCCTGCATACCAGGTGAGGGAGCTAACATCTCACCACCACGGACCCGACCTGCAGAATGGATGAAAAATTGTACGGATGAGATTAAACAGTCGGCCGATGGATTGTACAGGCATGTGCCATCAAGCCCATCACGTGTTTATATACGTACAGCAATTTGGCCCACTTTCCTTTGCTTTGGGGCCTTTCTGCCGATTCCACGTTTATTTGACGGCACCATCTGCTCGAAGCAGCACTCCACGTACAGCTGCGTAATCACCTGGAGCCTTTCCAGCCGCGACCTGCTTCTTACTTTGATATATATATATAATACGGCACAGTATCGTTAAATTCCTTTTATCTTTTTGTTATATTTTATGCGTCACCAGCTGGTCAGCTGGTGCTGCCATTAGCTCATCGGACTCATGCGATCGGCAGGCTGAGGGATCAGAGGTCGATTCGGGCCATAACCCATCCCGAGTCGATAATGTAAACACGAGTCTTTTTTTGAAAACCCACACAGTAGACGTCCGATGGAGCGAATGGCCTCCCATGGAGGAAATGTGGAATCTAAAAAAATAAAACAATTGGGATGAGCACTGCCCAGTTGAACGTCAAAAGCAAAAAAAAACAAGGTCTCTGAACTCGAACGAGAAAACTAAAATCGGGGACCACGTTCGTCTCCGCTGTGGATGACATCCGCGAGGCAGTCGTGGGAATTCCCCATTTCTTGAGCAGGGTCAGGGTAATGATATGATGACCGCTGTTGACGTCCCGCAAGAGTGGGCACTTATTTGATTGGCATCAGAGCTGAAATGATGGCCAGAGTTGCTCCTCCCCACCCTGACCCATACCCCTTCGAAATGGGATTTGAACTCTCCTGACCTTCCTGCAATGGAGAGAACCCTCTGGGCACAGCGCCACCCAGGCTGCAGCCGCAGCCATAGGATGTAACTATCTAGAACCTATTACCGCACGCTGCGCTACAATTGATCAATATTCACGTCGCCCCTCAAACCCATGACAGACGAGGCCCGTCGTCAACTATCGTCGTGTCTTTTTCACGTTTCTTACAAATGTCAAACGTCAACTCTTAAAAAAAAAAAGACACGCGTGGTAAAGCCGACACATTGTCGATATCGAGCTTCGTCTTATGGGTATTGACTTAAAACAATGTGCGCGCCCTGATTAAAGGAACGCGAAGACGTGGTGCGGCTGTGCATATAAATAAGGCACGGTGGACGTCAAATATGTAATAACCGGACGTAAAGCGCCGTGACAGCACCCGGGCACGTGCGCGATTTTGATCGTCTCACCATTGCAGGCAGTGGATAGAACGGTGAGATTCAGATTGCTAATTATGTTGACTGCGAAGTTGTCAACTCGGTTAATGAAATTTGATTTTGCTGACGTGGGGGGAACGGCTGGGTGGGGGGAGGGTGTGAGGGGCGGGGGTGATAATTCTGCGTTCACGTCATGCGAATAGGCCAGGGCTGCTGAAATCCTGGGTTTAAATCCCGGGCTACAAACCTGAGATTAAACTGGGTTCTCATGCACAGAGGGTTTAATAATCTCAGCGCGGTCACCGATGACCGCACAAAAAACCCATCATACAAATTTAGTTCTTCGCTTAATTCAACCCTTTCTGGCTCCCGGGGCTCACCCAATATACCGGTGGGAGAGCCTTACAGTGAACGGATTGCACGTCTGTACATTGAAATGATACAGTGTGTGCGTGAAAATAAAACAGACCCTTTAAAAAAATGTCATCTAATGTTATTTTTTCGCAACGTGAAATATGTTGCTTATGTTATATCAAGGTTTTTTTTTCACGATTTTGTGGACACATAGCCTTGCAGTGGTGCAGAACGCATCGCTCGGTAAAGTTGCAAGATCAAACTCTGGACGGGTGATCAACATGGGCTCATCATGTATGCACATATGTATGTTGAACTTCTCTAGCACGGTACGTGACCACCCGTGATAAACGGAGGTGCAGGGGAAGGACAACAAACTAAACACAAAAAGCAGTTCTAAAGAAATTAGTTTTCAATCTAGATTTTAAGTGCATAGCTCAGGTAGCTTCCTAACGTCGGAAGAGTGAGCGTTCCCGAAGACCGCAGAGGCACATCTGAAAGTTCGTGATCCAGTGACCGTCTTTGTTCGATGGTTATCCAAAAGCCGCTGCGTGATGGTTAATGCTTCTTGACAAATCATCTCTCCAGATAATTGGTTCTTTACCCTTCTATCTGGCAACAAAACTGACACCTTTTTTACAAGGAGTCATGTTTGCATAGACCGCAATACCTGCAGTCATAATACAAACAAAAGAACATAACTCTGATAATGTGCACTGTCCTTGAAGTTGATTGGTCCACACCCGAGACAGCTTTCCTTAGAGCCTAGTCTCATATGGGTTGGACCAGATGACGCCAAAAGGCGCACAACTCAAAGACAATGCACCATCAGAGTATGAGAGCTCGGGGCAAGCATCTACACTATGGGAACCTCATTTGCCAGTAAAAATATGATAATTGGTTCTTTACCCTTCTATCTGGCAACAAAACTGACACCTTTTTACAAGGAGTCATGTTTGCATAGACCGCAATACCTGCAGTCATAATACAAACAAAAGAACATAACTCTGATAATGTGCACTGTCCTTGAAGTTGATTGGTCCACACCCGAGACAGCTTTCCTTAGAGCCTAGTCTCATATGGGTTGGACCAGATGACGCCAAAAGGCGCACAACTCAAAGACAATGCACCATCAGAGTATGAGAGCTCGGGGCAAGCATCTACACTATGGGAACCTCATTTGCCAGTAAAAATATGATAATTGGTTCTTTACCCTTCTATCTGGCAACAAAACTGACACCTTTTTACAAGGAGTCATGTTTGCATAGACCGCAATACCTGCAGTCATAATACAAACAAAAGAACATAACTCTGATAATGTGCACTGTCCTTGAAGTTGATTGGTCCACACCCGAGACAGCTTTCCTTAGAGCCTAGTCTCATATGGGTTGGACCAGATGACGCCATAAGGCGCACAACTCAAAGACAATGCACCATCAGAGTATGAGAGCTCGGGGCAAGCATCTACACTATGGGAACCTCATTTGCCAGTAAAAATATGATAATTGGTTCTTTACCCTTCTATCTGGCAACAAAACTGACACCTTTTTACAAGGAGTCATGTTTGCATAGACCGCAATACCTGCAGTCATAATACAAACAAAAGAACATAACTCTGATAATGTGCACTGTCCTTGAAGTTGATTGGTCCACACCCGAGACAGCTTTCCTTAGAGCCTAGTCTCATATGGGTTGGACCAGATGACGCCAAAAGGCGCACAACTCAAAGACAATGCACCATCAGAGTATGAGAGCTCGGGGCAAGCATCTACACTATGGGAACCTCATTTGCCAGTAAAAATATGATAATTGGTTCTTTACCCTTCTATCTGGCGTCATCTGGTCCAACCCATATGAGACTAGGCTCTAAGGAAAGCTGTCTCGGGTGTGGACCAATCAACTTCAAGGACAGTGCACATTATCAGAGTTATGTTCTTTTGTTTGTATTATGACTGCAGGTATTGCGGTCTATGCAAACATGACTCCTTGTAAAAAGGTGTCAGTTTTGTTGCCAGATAGAAGGGTAAAGAACCAATTATCATATTTTTACTGGCAAATGAGGTTCCCATAGTGTAGATGCTTGCCCCGAGCTCTCATACTCTGATGGTGCATTGTCTTTGAGTTGTGCGCCTTTTGGCGTCATCTGGTCCAACCCATATGAGACTAGGCTCTAAGGAAAGCTGTCTCGGGTGTGGACCAATCAACTTCAAGGACAGTGCACATTATCAGAGTTATGTTCTTTTGTTTGTATTATGACTGCAGGTATTGCGGTCTATGCAAACATGACTCCTTGTAAAAAGGTGTCAGTTTTGTTGCCAGATAGAAGGGTAAAGAACCAATTATCATATTTTTACTGGCAAATGAGGTTCCCATAGTGTAGATGCTTGCCCCGAGCTCTCATACTCTGATGGTGCATTGTCTTTGAGTTGTGCGCCTTTTGGCGTCATCTGGTCCAACCCATATGAGACTAGGCTCTAAGGAAAGCTGTCTCGGGTGTGGACCAATCAACTTCAAGGACAGTGCACATTATCAGAGTTATGTTCTTTTGTTTGTATTATGACTGCAGGTATTGCGGTCTATGCAAACATGACTCCTTGTAAAAAGGTGTCAGTTTTGTTGCCAGATAGAAGGGTAAAGAACCAATTATCATATTTTTACTGGCAAATGAGGTTCCCATAGTGTAGATGCTTGCCCCGAGCTCTCATACTCTGATGGTGCATTGTCTTTGAGTTGTGCGCCTTTTGGCGTCATCTGGTCCAACCCATATGAGACTAGGCTCTAAGGAAAGCTGTCTCGGGTGTGGACCAATCAACTTCAAGGACAGTGCACATTATCAGAGTTATGTTCTTTTGTTTGTATTATGACTGCAGGTATTGCGGTCTATGCAAACATGACTCCTTGTAAAAAGGTGTCAGTTTTGTTGCCAGATAGAAGGGTAAAGAACCAATTATCATATTTTTACTGGCAAATGAGGTTCCCATAGTGTACATCTCTCCAGAGTCAACAAACAAGTACCACTCTGTGGAAAGTAAACATTAGCCATCACGGTGTATAGACTGGCCTCGCCATGACAATATCTAATTTCCAACATTGTACACGGTCACGAATGGATATAAGTAATAATATTGGTGGCTTTCTTTTGCGGTTAGATCGCGTAAGTATAAATGTGCCGTTAAATCCGCCAACACTCGATACAGCGAATTAGTAAGGGTTGTAACATAAACAATTCGTTACAAGTTCAGCCCACGGATCTGTTGGAGAGTACACCCACAACATTTATAATTCGAGTACGACGTTTCACCGCCAATTACAACTAGCATCGTCAGGCGACAGCTAGAATTGTGGAGAAATCCTACTGTTCTACTTAAGACCGAAACAGGAGGATTTCTCCACGATTCTATTCTGGATCCTAGAGTTCGTTCAACAGGGAGGCGCCGTGATTTGACTTTTTGACGGTGGGAATTACTTTTCCAACCGCTCTTAGTGAGCATCAGAATATTTCTTTCATACTGGAGTAATCCGATGAGCTATAAAGCTCTTTTTCACAGATGTCCAGTCGGGGTGGGTATTATCGTTACAACAACAAACAACACAAAAACATGATAGTAAATTTCGATTTAAAGCTTTCGTGACTACAGGGATTGATCTTCTTGGTTCTTTCGGTAAAGTCACGTAGAATGGAAATAATAAAATAATAAAAATAAAACATAATAAAACGATTCTCACGACGTTTCGGCCACAACGCAAGCAGCCGAAGGCAGAGTCAGACTCAGACTCTGCCTTCTCGACAGACCTGCTCTCCACCTGAGGACGGCTGCTTGCGTTGTGGCCGAAACATCGTAATAATTATTTTATAATGTTTTATTTTTTTTATTTTATTATTTCCATTCTACGTGACTTTACCGAAAGAACCAAGAAGAGCATGATAGTAGTGCAAAGTGCAAACAAGGTAAAGCAATCACCCAAGCACATACAAATACAACTAAACCATCCCCATCCTACCAGCCAAAGCCCACTGAGTGCATCAAGGCGGCAGCGTCGGGCACGGCCGATCGGAGATTCTCCAGCGGGCGAGATGAGTGGAGTGGGCCAGTGGGTGTGAGGGTTGCTCAGATTGATCCACAACTGCCAGTTCTTGGGCTTGAGCCCATTAAGGATGATGTGTGGCATGGAGCTTCTGATGCCGGGATGAGTGCGCAAATTTCCTCGCGAGTTTCGAGTTTTTAATGATCTGTCATAATGAGGTCTAAATTTCGATTTAAAGCTTTCGTGACTGCAGGGATTCATCTTCTTGGTTCTTTCGGTAAAGTCACGTAGAAGGGAAGTAATAAAATAATAAAAATGAAACATATTATGTTTTACTTTTATTATTTTATTAAAAAAATAAAACATATTATGTTTTATTTTTATTATTTTTATTATTTTATTAAAAAAATAAAACATATTATGTTTTATTTTTATTATTTTATTACTTCCCTTCTACGTGACTTTACCGAAAGAACCAAGAAGATAATGAGGTCTCTAGATTATTATCCACGGGGCCTGATTATCAGGATGCTCGCTCAATGTTGCTCTTGCCTTCCCGTCTCTCTCTCTCTGTATATACACTCAGTGCAACAAAAAATGAATAAGTATTTCAAACAAAATTTGGCACTCATCTCATGATGAGTAAACACGGAGGATGCTCAAAGCAGAACTCAGATTCAGCTGACACTGGTGTTGTCCATGGTCAGAAATTCAACGTTGGTCACTGAGGTCGCAATGCAGTGAACGAACCGATCTGCCACTGCATCTCACGCTTTCAGATGCACTTCTGTGGCCGTCTGGAATGTTCTTCTTTACGATTTTAGGAAGCCACTGGAGCCATGCACTTTGAAATCATGTGGATTGCAAAAGAATTTCTTTCGAACTGCTTTTTGTGTTTAGTTTGTTTTCCTTACCCCGCACCTCGGATTCGCACAGTTGTTTATGTACGGTGCAAAATACATTCAACATACATGCATACAACACATCCCTTTACTCATGTTCACATCTAGCTTTTCCATGTGGTGGTAACAATGGCACCTGAACCGCGATTAACTCTCGTACCTGTAAGAGGAAATCTCCTATTTTTAGACTACCCTTGCTGAAACTCATTCACGTTATTGATAATTAACAAGCTGCAAAAATATGAATAATTCCGTCCCAAGAAGGGGTTAACCAATGTTGATTCCCAGCACTGGCCCACTTACATCTTTATTCACGACGCTTATTTTCAGAAATTCATAGGGCCGCGATTACGGGAGTGCGGCGAAAAAACTAAATTTTCACACTAATGACACTAATGGCTGCCTCGACAAGTGTTTGTAAATGTAATGTGCGGTCCTGTGGCTCTGATACAAAGAAAAAAAACCAGGAGTAATGAATGGCTCTCTGATTGAAAGTGTTGCGATTTAACACTCGTTAAACACAGCGGGGGCGGGGTGGGGAGCTCCTCCACACGATGTTCCCAGGATCGGTTGATGTTTTGTGCAAAGCTCAGCTGAAGCCGTTGCACGTGACCAGGTTGAACACTCTCCCAGAAGCGCGGGGACCGAGGAAACCTCTGAACCGCGCCTTCGATCAGCACGGTTTGGCCACGTACGCACAGCCGCGACTGTTTCTCGAAAGCTACAATCGCGGACTCACGAACTCGAATCCTCGCTGGGGAATCACTCGTCCCATCTTGCCTTTGAGGCGGATAAACGCTTCGTACCGCTTTGTGGGGGCGTCAACAGCGGCCGCCCTGTCGGGACAAGTTCCTGCCGAGGACATTTGGAATTTCCACCAGTGTGCTCACGTGGCTGTCAACGAAGATGAGTGGAGCGCGACTTCTCGTTTAGAATCAGAATCGTTGTTTAAACTGCAGGAGGAATCCGATGAGCTTTGAAGATCTTTTTCATTGATGTCCAGTAGGGGTGTGTCAGTAACTTACAACAGCAAACAATATATATTCTTGGGACTTTCGGTAAAGTCACGTAGATAGGTTCAAAGAAAATAACAAAAAAATACAAACAAACTACGACGTTTTTTTTTCTCCTGAAGACGACCGCTTGTGTTGCGATCGAAACGTCTAGTTTTTTTATTTTCTTTAAACCTATCTACGTGACTTTACCGAAAGTCCCAAGAATATTAATTCCTGCAGTCACGAAAGCTTCAAGTCAAGATTAAAACATTACAAAAACAATACAAAAACTAAAATAGAGAAAAGGGTATGCAAGTCACTGAATATGAATAAATAGACAAATATGGAGCAGACAGACACTTTTATTTCGACTTTTCCGCAATGAATTACGTGGGAAGCCTACCGAAATAGGTCTAATGAGTGAGAGTGCCATGGTGGCGAGATGTTAACTACCTCACCTGGTATACAGGAAGTCGTGGGCTCCATCCCGACCCTGACGCCTGTATATTTGGAGTTTGCATGTTGCCCTCTGGTCACGTGGATTTTTCTCTGGTTCCTCTGGGTTTTCCCTCCACGTTTAGAACCATCACGCGTTCGGAGTATTTGGCTGCTACACATTGCCACCACTTCATTGTGCGATCAATTTGTGGCCAGGTGGCTTCTGAAAATAGCTGCCTATCTCAGTGGGCATTACCTGGTAAAATAAACAAATGTTCACAGTTTAAATAGTTTGTAAATAGTTCTACAGAAAGGGGACAATTTGTGAGTTGCAGGTGATGTGAAACTAAGACCAAAAAATCTCACTGAACCTGTAATCCACATGTTGCTCGCTTGATCTCCTGAAGTGGCAGTTGAAACATTGATGCAAGCTTCTCAAATTCCCTCTGCCTGCCAGCAGCATACATTGGGCTACACAGCAATTCGTCGATTTGCATGCAGGTCGTGCGTGCTGAGGGTAAAGTGTGGATACTGCCACCTATCCCGAGACGTCTGGCAACACTGGGATTGACTCATGCAGCTAGCGAAGGATGCTAGGTTTAGTAATATATGTTATGTATGTCGCTGTTGTAAACTTTCAATCACATTTCTTATGATCACTGTTACATTGTTTTATAGCATTATTTTAGTAATTTCTAGAAAGGTTTAGTTTAGCCCGATTTTTTTTATGTAGTACAGAGTTATACTTAAAATTTGTATCTATATTGTATTATGATTGTTATCGTGATCTAACATCAAAATGGGATTTTTTAGCACATTTTTGTACGCAGCATAAACAAACGGTGCTTTTTCTGGAAGATGTTATTGTTTTTGTAGGGGATGTTTCAATTTGCGTACAGTAAATATTTAAAATGTATCTTGTAATGTTATTGTTTGTTGCGGTTGCACCCGAATCAAGAGCCGAATGGCTCACAGGGTTATTTCAAGTAAATGAAACTAAAGATCAGGCCACAAAACCCTCTAGAAGTGCTCTCTAGAGGGCCCTCCGCCAGCAGTGGCTTGGGTAAGCAAATCGCAGGGCTGCACCTTTATCTTTATCTTTTCAAAATATCGAACTATGCAGCGCGTGCGTGCGGGCGCTATAAATGTTTGAAGTACACGCAAGGCTTTGCATTGCTGCATAAACATATTCAATTAAGAACACAAAGCCAGGGGTTTATGGTGCAATAAATGTCCTGCCGCATTTCATCAGCGCACTATTTTACAATCGGTCTTGCTTGTCGCTTTAGTTGCATGCGTGCGTTTTACCCGTCACGCAGATGCACCTCAGACGATTCGTTTTGCCGCGAAACGGGGAAAGCAGCTGCGTGTGCGGTGGCTTAACAAATAAAAGAGTCCCGTACGTACGTGCAGGAAGGATGGGCGCGGGAGTAGCCTGGCGATCGGCGAGATTTCTCCTCGGATGTCGCGAGAGTTCGCCGGTTCCACTTCAGCCTTCAGCACCTGTGAGGAGATCACAGTTGCTGTGTTCATTTGGGTCGCCGTCTGGTTGATGCACGCGCGCACACGTAAGCAATGCGGGGAGCCGGTCGTGGAGCGGGTAGGGTCACCGCCGCTTTCAAACCCGGCCACCCGAGTTCCATTCCAACACCGGCGGAGACTATTTGAAGCGGTCCTCATGCCTCCTCTCAGTCGACTGAGCAAGTTTTTGTTGTCATTAACAATTGGCGTCCACTGCTGTTTTCCACTAAATCTATTAACCCCCCCCCACCCCAGTATAATAACCGTGAGGTGTTGTTCCCCCACTTCTGTGGTCTGTGTGTATATTTTTTTCTTTGTGGGAGTGGTGGCGCAGTGGTTAGGTCGACTCAGCCTCAACTTAGTACCTGGTGTGATTTGTAAACATCGCCACTACTAGGGGAGACAAAGGCGACCGAGCCTGGTGCTGGCCACCCATCCCCTCGTGTGCCGTGTCGGCCTTCATAGTTGCCCCAACAGTCTAGAAAGGGGAATATTCATCTGTGTTGATATAAGCGATACTGCAATGTGGTTTTAGTGCGATTCTATTGTATGGCCACCGTGCCCTCAGTCAAGTAATTGAGAGCTGTAACAACACCCAGTTAGTGATGTACCATGCATGCCAGTGTTCAGACCCCCTAACAATTTCTGTAACAAGGCAATGTACGGTATTGAGAGGTATTTTCAATCAAGTAATTGGTGCCAGAGCATTCATATGACTTAATATTATTTACGGTGCTTTGACAATCCACTGCTGGATGGCCACGACTCCCCGGGCCGTATTCTGTCGTGGGCGTTGTTTGACCGTGCTTTTACTGCACGGCAGTTCACTCGATGGGACGAGTTTCTTAAATCCTCCGTCCGTCTCCGTGCAACCTAGAAACATGTACGTGGGCCCACTACAGCTTGTCAATTGGTGGGTCGCGTGTGGCGGCGTAAAGTGTGGGTCCTTCCACGTCTTTCCAATGCGCCTGGCCAGCTGTGGAATAGTTAGCCAAATTAAGTTTCAAGTTTAATTTATTAGGTATAGCCCTGTGAGCCATTCGGCTCTTGAATCGGGTGCAACCGCAACAAACAAAAAAACAAAAACATGAACAAGAAAACATCTTAAAGTGACTATGTGCAAACAGAAAATCCGAGAAAAGACAGCAAAATATTGCATAAAAAGTAACCTATAGAGGGGCTTCCTTGAGCTCCTGCTAAGTGCAGGACCTTCTGTCAGCAGTGCCGTAGAGCAAGCACTTCCAGGGCTGCAGCTTTCAGAATTTTCGCTGTGGGAAAACAGCAGCGGTCCTCTCCGAGACGAGACTTGTCCCCATCATAGAGATGTGGAATGTTCGTGACTCGCTCAGGACTGCCGGGGGAAGGTCAGAACCGTGCAACACCGACTTGCAATTTGGATGCCGTCGTTGTGTTATCGTCGTAAGGAAAGATGATTTTGCACGCTTCGAAACGAATGCAAGTAAAAGTCATATTTTATCTAAAAAAAACTAAAAACATAGAATGTAACCAGTTGGAGATGCTGCCAGCGGAAATAATGTATCGGAATTAAATAGTAAAACAATACAAAAACCCTGCGAAACACCAAAAGTGTGCCGCGCACGTTTTCCGCGCAACGTTTAACATGTACGAAAGATTTTACAATCGCAAGAACTGTCTATTATTCTCTTCTCCCGATGCTATTCTGCTTAGAACTCCTTCTCTGTTGTTGTTGTTGTTCACATCCCGTATACATTTTCCGCTGAGCTCTCAAGAAGTTTACGCGGGGCCAGGCAGCCAGTGGTGAAGGCACCGATGTGCGGCGGTATGCAAAACCGCGTGCTCAATACAAACGGCGGAGCTTTATGCTCGCGTAGCAGATGTCCCCCCTTCGTCCCATGTGTACCACAGCGCCAGTTTTTGCATAAATATTGGACGGCAAACGGCGCTCATCATCGCAGTTTTATTTCAAGGATTTATGTTATCTCGGACGGCGCGCATAATTAACGCCTTTTAATTGTATTCACGTGTGTAAGCAGACGCCCAAATTTAAATTTTAATTAGCTCAAGATTTAGGCCCGAATTAACAAAGAGGTCGTAATGCAGGAAAACAGGCCAGCAAAGGGGGGCCACCCGTCAGAGATTTATGGCACACACGAGTACGGATGCTTACAAAACGGTAACGCGCTTTTAAAAAGCGGCCGAGAAACAGTTGGTCCCTTTTTTTATGCAAATGCCACTTACGCAACGTATTGCCGAATGAGTGTGTTGCGGCCGAAAAAGTTTACTTTGCTTGGAATACAAAGAAAAATAAGAAAAACACGAAATGTTCCATGATAGATAGAGACAGTTTTGTGAACTGGGCTTGCAAGCAAATAAACTTAAATGTATTCTGGATGCAGATTAAACATTTTGGTGGGAGGGAAATCGTTGCAGGGAGGGAGGTCAAGTGCAAAGGATGGGTAGAGATTCTGTTCATCAGTACAAGGTGCAAGGCTTTAGTACGAAGTCGAGGGCACGTCAAATATCACGAGGTTTATGCTTATGGTGATGTCACCACCATGGCTGAAATTCGCACAACCGTGGAGGGGCTTGCGCACCGCACCACGAACCCCAACGATCTGAGTTTGATTCCCGATGACGGCATTTTGTGATATTTGAACCAGTCCTGGGTGTCCCCTCACCATCACGACCTGTTACACTGCCACTACGGCGAAGAATGGCCAAACAACAACCTCTCCATTGATTTACATGTATGTGTGTCTGTTGAACTTCTTTCGCACAGTACGTAGCCAACCGTGCTAATCGGATGTGGGGAAGGACAACAAACTCAACACAAAAGGCAGTTCTAAAGAAATGATTGTCAATCTCGATTTAAAAGTGCATAGCTCCAGTGGCTTCCTAATATCGGAAGGAAGAGCGTTCCAGGCGGCCACAGAAGGGCATCTGAAAGCGCGCGATGAGGTGACCGTCTTTGTTTGATGGACCGACAAAAGCTGCTGCGAGGGAGACCTGAGTGCGAGGGAGACCGGAGTTTACGTGACAGTCTATGCTTTTTGACGAGATCAGAAAGGTATCGTGGTTCATTTGACGCCAGCACTTTGTGTGCAATGAGTGCGACCTTTCCATGTATTGGTTCGGCAACCAGAAGCCAATGCATTGTGTGGAGAGGCCTTCATCCAGCAGTTGACTCACAAAAGGCCGTATGTTACCGCTTTATTCATTAACGACCAATATTACGATTCATAATTACAGTTCTCTCGGGTTAGATTGTGGAGGTATAATGTACATTTCAACAATATCCCTCCACCACCCAACATAGCCAATCAATTGAGGCTGTCACGTGGTCAAATATGCCATTGCATTTGGTTCTTCATGTCTTTGCCCACGGACGTGACAACTGGATTTGATTGGCTCTGTTGGCTGTTGGAAGGATATAATTAAAAACTGACATTATACCTACACGGTCTAACCCAGGGAAACTAATTGTGAACCACTGGACGTGAACAATAGCTGATTGCACGCACCAACTCTAGGGACAGCGTCAGACAGGCAGACTCCGGCACCTTGAGACACGCTGAAGCTTTGAATGTTTTGCCTCGTGGCACAGGAAGACAGTTCCAAAGGGTGGCCGAGGTGAGAGCTTTTGTACCAGATAAAAGGGTAAAAACCTATTACTATATTTTGCCACTGGTAAAGGAGATCTCATAGTGTAAATGCTTACCCCGAGCTCTCAATACTCTGATAGTGCGCTGTCTTTGAGTTGTACGCCTTTTGGCGTCATCTGGTCCAACACCAATGGAGACTAGGCTCTAAGGAAAGCTGTCTCGGGTGTGGACAAATCAACTTCAAGGACAGTGCATATCATTATCATCATCAGAGTTGTTTCTTTTTGTTTGCATTTTGACTTCTTGTGTTGAGGTTATTGCAAACATGACGCCTTGTATAAAGGTGTCAGATTTTGTACCAGTTAAAAGGGTAAAAACCTATTACTATATTTTGCCACTGGTAAAGGAGATCTCATAGTGAGGTGAGAGCTGTCAAAAACTAATAAGCAATGAAATAATTATCATTTACAGCAACGAGTTAATCCTCCGCTGGATGAAGGCATCCCTCGCGTCCACGTCGGTTACGGGAGGGATTTAACCACTTTTCACCGCAATGGGCAGTGCGCCAGGCACTGCCACGGGCATGTGGACATCTTACCAGGAGCTCAGGGCGGCGTCGAATTAAAACAAACACTGTTTGAATGCACTTTTGATCAGGGTGGCACTTGCATTTTTACCGCTGACGTTTCCATGTTGATAGAGATCACAAACAAATAATGATATTCAATGCACCCTGATGCAGGGCCGTAGCATGGCCTATAGAAGACGGAATATCAATTGGTTGTCGATATACCTGCACGTTTATTTGCTTTTTTACAAAAATGCCTTGTTTTTTATATATCTGGTGTACTTTTGTTTTGCTTATGAATGGTAACAGTAAAGGCGCAGCCGTGCAATTACTTCCACACGCCACTGCGGGTGGAAGGGCCTCCACTAGAGGGAGCTCTAGAGGGCCACTCTAGAGGCGATTTTGGTCTACTCTTCCATGCTGTCTTGGAAGCGATCGGCTAACTATGGTGTGCCTATGGGAGCGTCGCAGTAGGGAGATTTTATCTCCCTCACCTGGTATACAGGAGGTTGTGGGTTCGATCCGGATACCGATGCCCTGATGTTTGGAGTTTGCGTGTTCTCCCCGTGGTGGCGTCCTCCTGTTTTTCCCTCCACATTTAGGATGAACATCACGAGTATTTGACTTCTGTAAATTCCCACGTGATGAAGCAACTTTGTTTAGCGATTGTCTGTGGCCAGGTTGCTTCTGAAAAACAGCAATGTAGATTCGCTTATAGCGCTAGGCGGACAAAGGCAGAGGGATTCCAGAAACTAGAGTGATCGTTTAAACTACCACGTCGGCAGCCTCTGTATTGCACGTCCAGTGTGCTAACCAATCACCGGGTACATAGGAAGCATCTCTTCCCATGCATGCTCACATATCCCCGCAACGTGGAGCAGTTTCACGTCAACTTTACCATTGTCAGGGCTATGTTGCTGTCACAGCGAGAGCAGTGCTGCTAAATCCGTTGTTGTACCGCACGATGTCCCCAACATCTATGCCACCCCATCTTCACCAATATGATCGTGGTGAAGTATGATCATATAAGCCCCCATGGTCCCAAATGGCCGTCGGGTCAGGAGGCCTTCACCCAGCAGTGGATTGACAGAAGCGGTGTTACCCTCGTCGTGAATGTTAAAAAAAACTAAAATCGCGCCGGTTTAATTTACGCGTGAAACGTCTCTAGCCGAGCGCGGCTTCACCTGCGGCGCGGTGTTCAAAAGCCCCGTGCGTCTCATAAAACAATGGCACACAAAGCAGTACTGTCCAGTGAGAGCATCATCGATTGGCCAAGCGAACCCAACCAATGGAATCACTGCAGGGACAAATGACCCATTGAAGGATCCCATTTAGAAGCTCAGCTGACACGAGGTTTTAATAACCTGGGTTTTTTTTTTGTTGCGGGTTGCCGGGGTGGGTGGTGATGAAATGATGACCCTCGCAAACCCAATGCTACAGTCTGGTCTGTTTGGCTCCCATCTCCATGAAACGCAATATTGTTGAGTAGTTGCTTTTGCGACGAGACGAAACAAGATGTTGATGCAATTAGGGTCATGTTTAAAGTAATGAAAGGGAACTGTTATCCAAAGATTCAGGCCCAATGTGGAAATGCTGGCCTCATTTCATTGCGAACACTGTCTTCAAATGTCCACTTAATTGTTTTGGCACTGAATTGGATTGGGGCATCCATTGGTAATGACTCTGCATGTTGAAGGGATCATGGTTAATCATGGTTTTACAACCTTACCACTTACATTCACAAATGTTAAAAGTAGACTATTATATTTTTCCAGGTAAAGCCAACTGAGCTATTGGCTATTTTTCAGAGGTGACTTGGCCACACATGATAGCTGATTGATGTGGCTCATATCATCACACGTGGGAATTTATAGTTGCAGCCAAATCATGTAAACACATGTTTCTATATGTGGAGAACCCGGAGAAAAATTAACGCGACCACGGGGAAAACAAGTACACTCCAAATACACAACAGGCATCGTAAGGGTCAGGATAGAACCCACGACCTCCTGCATACCAGGCGAGGTATATAACATATCCTCGCCACCTTTGGGCATACAAATTATGTACAAGGGTCTCCCTACTCAAATAGCATTGGGCAGTGGCCACCAAACCTAGCGGCCCTAAATTCCACATTCCCGTGGCTGCAGCTAGTGCCAGGTCCAGATGCTGACACACAGCGAGGCATGCTGTGTGTATTCCTCTACCTATTGTATCACCAACTCGTCGTCACTGCTTTCCATAAGTTTCTGTAACAGCGGCGCAAGCCAACTCTGTAAATGATTTGAGAATACCCCCCCCCCCCCCGCCCATCAAACATAGAATGAGTGCAGGCATGGAAAACCCTCAGATTAGCACGGTCGGCTGCGTACGGTGTGAAAGAAGTTCAGCGTAAATAAATACATGCAAAACGAAACAGTTTCAATGACTCTCAGTGTGACAACGCACGTCCCTAGGAGTGTTGCACACGAGCAGAACTTTAAAACGCACGTGGCTTGGAGAGTAAAATCAGTGACGCACAATCACTGCGCTTGCTTTCTATCCAAGACGCACAAACACAAAACAAAGCCAGACGTCCCCATTGTGCCTCGTGTAAGGGGGTAAACACTGTGCTCTCGCGTCCACTGAAGCAGGCATGGCACAACAGAGAGAAAGGGTCCTTGTCCGTGAGATCGGCAGTTCGCCAGCGTTGATTTTTAAATCCTTTATTTTGAGTTCACTTGCTTGCTTGCGCGCTTACGACCGTGCAAATCTTTCGGTCGTTTTTTTAACCCACTTCCCGTCATCCAATCGAGCTGACATTTTGCACACAGACTATTTGTGCGTGACAATTTATTTTCGTGAAAAAATGTTTCCAAAATTTTACACTTTTTAGGAAAAAATAAATTATATTTAATTACCAATTACTTAATGGTGGCAGGCAATCATCTGACCCATAGGTGGCAGCCATCTCAAGCCAGAGGACGAGAGGACTCTAGCCGCCACGCATATAAAGGATTTATAGTGAAAAACTTTGTTTTTACGGGTTAATTTGTTAGCGAGTCAGAGCTTGCAGTTGGCTTGCTTGTCTTGACAAAATCTGCTGAAAGCAACGCGTTCCCAGAAGGCCGTGCGGCTTGATGGGCTGTGTGAGAAATGCTTTGTGTCTTTACGTGCAGAGATGGATACGCGCGAAGTGGACATTGTTGTCTTTCCCTGCCAATGTACGCACCCACACACAACCCACCAGGCACTAATTTAGGGCTGAGTCAACGTGGTGGGGGGGGGCTCAGATCAGAATTGGTCCAGGCACCACTTGCAACTGATGCCAATGGCCGAAACAAAGTCGATATCAGATGCAGGTCAATGGAGGAAAGTGGCACGCAGTGCAAGAAGCACTACACCACTGATTCTCTCTCACACACACACACAATCTCGTGTGTAGCCCATATATATTATCGGAGCAAGTGAGCAGCTATTAAAACAGGAGAGGCACCTACTGAGACTTGAATGGCTCACGAGGAGGTGGTGTAGTCAGCACCGCACCCGGGCCACCTTTGTCTCCCCAATGCTGGTGTTAACACACTGAGTCAACCTAAGGCATGCTGAGGACCAGTTCACACATGCACAAAAACAAAGACCGCCTCTGTAAATTATTGTTTGAGAGCACCTATTTATTGCAGGATCGCCTATGCTTCCAAATTGGCATTATTTACACGTCGCACCAAGCACGTTTAAGGCTGAGTCAACCTAGGGGAGGCCTAGCACAGGTTAAAATATTCGTCACTGTTATTAGCATTGAGCGGAAATCGAACGCGGGCCGCTGTGATCCGCAGCAGTGTACGCTAACTCCCTACAACAACCATTCCCCGCAGGCAGACAGACACACACACGCATACACACACACATAGCAAGGATGTACGTGTGAGAGACACTATATTTGTATTTCCCATGCAGAGCGAAACTAAAAATGACATAACCCACCCTGCTGGGATAAATGGCTTGCCGCTGATGCACGACTATTCCGGTCATTACAACTAAATCAATTAACACGAGAACACGCATACTTTCTAATTAAGACGTCTCAAACATGACGATTTAAAGTCAGCAGAGAAGCCTCCGTGCTGTTACGCGGTGGTCGGACCGGCGTTGCCATTGACGTTATTATGCTAATTAAAGTAAAGTGCGTGCAGCTTTAGCAGCGAACGTCCTCGGCGGCCTATGAATGCCCTGTCAACTGGCTAAAGGAGGCACGCAGAACTAACTTAAACGCGCGTTTAAATTCGCCGGGCTAAGGACGTCCCAGACCAATATTATCAGGCAGCATTTGTTTGAGGAAGCAAACGATGGACCGGTTTCTTTGTTGGCTCTCATGAGCAGCGGCAGGTGTAACCTGTGTGGTAATGTACTTGTTAAATGGTGCATATTTTCACGCTTCAGTATTATAAGGAGAACCTCTTCATTTTCTTTGGAAAATCTTTTTGACAAAAGTGCTCATGTGATGACCAGCGTGATGCAGGGACTTCACGTGAACCACGATCACCGATCGATTCAATTCGGTGTGACCGGGTGGCCGTTTTACGCCACCGATGTTCGAATCGCCTCGGCGTGGCGCAGGGATTTGATCGGTGAAGCGTGGGGCGCATTTGGGTCGTTTCAGATGGTCCAGCATACTCGTGTTTGCTGGAGAGGCTGGTTCAATAAAGCCACTGCGTGTGAACGGAGGCTCCTCCTGGATCACCGTGTGTCCAAGCGTGGAGAGCAAGAGGATCACGCCGGAGAACTGTCGGTTCTTTATTTTGTTCATTGTTGTTGACCAACGCCACTGTGCCCAGGACGACGATCACGGCCAGGAGGAAGCGAGGCACGGTGGGCACGGGGTCACACAGGCTTGTTCAACAAATGCTGCAGGATTGCCAGAGGTTAATGGCAAAATCACTCCAAATGAATCATGTCAACATTCTCACAGGCGACACAATTACTTTAAGCTGTTCAATGACGCGTCTTGATTTACTCAAGAAGGATCACGGACGGATGCTCACGATTATATATTTTTTTTTCCAGGGGACAATGCCATTTCCTAAGGAGCAATGGAGTGATGCTCACCTTCATTGGTGAGCCTGAGCCAATAGTGAAACTTCCACTTCACTGCCGTTGACTTTCCAAACACGTTTACTTGTTTTTATCAACCTCCACGTGGATGATGGGACGCGGAAACCCCATCTGATTGGAACTCGTGACCGCCCACCCCACCCGTCTGATTGCGAGTCGAGTGCTCTATGCACAGCACCACCCAGTGGCCAGAGGCGAAACGGTGAATTGCAATGCGACTAAATTCTTGGTTCTTTCGGTGAAGTCACGTAGATAGAAAATACAATAAAAATGTAAAATAAATTCAAAATAAAAGCAAAAAAACACGACGTTTCGAGCGCAACACAAGCGGTCTTCATCAGGCGGAGAGAAAAGTGCGACTCGTGTTGGGCTCAGATGCGCTTCTGCAAGCCGCTTGGAGCAAAAAGATAAAAAAATAAATTCTTTAGAACTGCTTTCTGTGTTTCGTTTGTTGTCCTTCCCCAATACCTCAGATGAGCACGGCTGGCTACGTACATACAGACGTACACACACCGCTCATTGGCAAGAAAGACCTGCTCAATATGCACAGGGCCAGTTCTAACCGCCGAGTATACATTTCCAGACACGTTCGATTCCCGAGACACGATACGCACGGTCGCACGATACAAAGCCAAAGATACTCGGTATAGCCTTAACAGACTGTAGGGGCAAGTGCTGTTTGCGAGCACCGATGAAGGCCGGCACGGCACGGCACACGAGTGGGTGGGTTGCCAACACCACGCTCGACCGCCTTTGTCTCCCCAGTGGCGATGTTTTACACACCGCACCAGGTACTCATTTGAAGCTGAGTCTACCTAGGGGAGGCCCAGGACCGGTTCAGAAAATCGTCACCGGTGTTGGTGGCCGTGAGCGGGAATCGAACTCGGGTCGCCGTCTTTGCAGTGCAGCGTGGCCAACCACGACACCACTGCTTCCCCTGTGACACACACACACACAGTTATCCCATTAGGTTTGTTCCTCTTGCAAAGCAAGACGGCACATCCCGCCCGCGGGACATCGCGCCGCGTCTCCGCAGCCTGTCGCCACGGCGGAGATTCGCGGGGGGAGCGAGCGGCGTGAGGGTTTCCAGCTGTTCTGACCCCGGCTGTCCTGGGAATTTTGACCCGGACTGTCCGGGAATTGGGCATCTGCGTTCGGGTGACGGTCAACTGTTTTGGACTAGAGATCTGGTATCGGTAATGTCGTGAGAACAATAATGTGAATTTCAACTTGTAACGCGCACTGAATGTATTTGCTCGCTCTCGAAGAGAGAGAGAACGATTCGGGGGCGTGAGGAGGAATCGCTAACGAGCGGGAAAGGCAGCAGCCACACGATGAGCCCTTGCCCACAATTCTCCAAGCTTTGCGGTCCTCTATATATTCGGGCGTTATCGACCACTTAGTGAGTGTTTACATCTGTGAGCAAACCGGAACACCTGGAGAAAACGCACACGTGCGAGGGGATACGCTCTATCCCATACAGAAAAGACAGGTTGAGATTGGTTCACGCTCTGCTGTACAATCCGGTGCACGGCACCTCCTCGATGCCCATGGAAAGGGAGCATTCACAACATGTGTGTGTGTGTGTGATCCACCTTGCCTCCACAGAGCTGTATAGCAGGCCATGTTCATAGCCACCACTGCCTGGGGAAACTGCATTGTGTTGGACGTTGTTGAAGCCGACCGAGAAATATGTCCGGTCTATGGGACCTTTTAGCGAGTATCAAAATGATGGAAGAAATAATAAGAATAAGCTTAAATTTCGATTCAAAGCTTTCGTGACTGCAGGGATTCATCTTCTTGGTTCTTTCGGTAAAGTCACGTAGAATGGAAAGAATTATTTATAATGTTTTATTTTTTTTATTTTATTATTTCCATTATTATATTTTTTATTTCCATTATTATGTTTTATTTTTATTATTTCATTATTTTCATTCTATGTGACTTTACCGAAAGAACCAAGAAGAAGAATAAGCTTGACCCTTTCTGGCAATACAGCTGGAGGTGTTACGATGTTCAGACACCAAATAGAAACATATCGCAATGCATCGAGTCTGCATTAACCACACGTACTTGTGGTGAACATGCAAACAAACATTGCTCTGATAAATGATATATGGGCATTGTCGTTGAAACGGATTGGCCTACACCAGAGACAGCATCCTTCCTTGTGACCTCGTCTCACGATCAGTGTTAGAGCAGAGGACGCCAAAAGGCGAACAGGACAAAGGCAATGCAAGTTTCAAAGTATGCATAGCTCGGGCTGAGTTATATCCATGGGATCATTTTGCCAGAATCAAAATTATAAAAAAAAACAAATAGGCTTTAACCCTTTAAATTTCAAAGACAATGCATATATTATCAGAGCATGTTTCCAGGTTTATCCACAGGTACGTGTGGTTAATGCAAATGTGATGCCTTGCAATAGGCATCTATTCGGTGTTTGAACATCTTAACACCTGTTTTATCGCAAGAAAAGGCTGAAGCCGATTGCTATTTTTTTTTTGTCATCAAATGTGTCCGGGTTTGGTCCGTGGCAGAGGCGACGAAGGCCTTTAGCGTCGGGCAAAAAGGGCACAAAGGGCTGCGATACACGGCCACGGAGCCAATGAACCCATTGAACCTCTCGGTCACTCGCCCCTCCCTCCACCAAAACCTCCACCCCCCCCCCCCCCCACCAATGCCGCTACACACACACAAGAAGCCACAGAGGAGGAGACATCACATCCAGCGGTGTCAGCGACACTCTGTAGGGGCAGCGCGCAATTATTCACCTATTTTGGGGCGAACTCCGGCGGCATCATCACCCGGTCCACGCCACCTCTCCCATCACCCCCCCCCCCCCTCAATCAAAGCAATCACCGTACCGTGCTCTAACTGCCATCGCCACATCTAAACGGCGGCAATTTTCCAGCGTTTGAAGAAAATACTCTGCAATGTTACGTGCGGTGTGCAAACGCGCGTGCACGCGCGCGCGCGTTTGCACACACGTGGACGTATGTGTGCGTGGCTAGCGGTGGCTGTGGTGGTTATTGGGGGCTCGGGCGGTAGTCTCGCGGTTAGCACACTGGACTCGAGATCGATTCCTGCTCACTGCCAACCAACATCAGTGACCAATACCTGAAGCGGTCCTGAGCTTCACTTAGGTCAACTCAGCCTTGAAGGAGTACTTGTTGTGGTGTGTGAACATCGCCATTAGGGAGACAAAGGTGGCCGGGTGTGGTGCTGGCCACTCACCCCCTCATGTGTTGTGCCAGCCTTTATAGGTGCTCGCTAACAGCACTTGCAAAGCAACAGATTGTGAAGACTATATGGGGGATCTTTGTCTTTTGGTAGGAGTGATGGCATCGCAGAGTGACCTAGGTTCATTCCCTGGTCGTGGTGTAGTAACTACATCAGTGAAAAACACATCGTCCCAATCTGTCCTGGGTGTCCTCTCCATTGATTGAATTACAATTTGAATTCATGTAAATAATTTAAATGTGACCGCAAACTCAAGACGCTGTCAAAAAAAAAGAAGACAGCTTGCGCAATTAGATTACGCGAAAAGACAAGGGAATGTTGTTGTTATCGTTGTTGTGGTTGCTGTTAAGGTGAAATGAGAAAGTTGCGGAGAGCTTGATGCTTAAACATTATAATTTTAGGGTTTATTAAGACGTTCGGAGTTGGTGCAACATATGACCAACACCACTGGCAAGACAAAGGTGCATGAATGGGTTGTTGAACACATCAAACTCATGTAAACTAAATTATTTTATTTACCATGTAAGGCCCACTTAGGTGTATAGCTCTTTTTGCCTAAAGCAACCTGGCCACAAATGATAGCTCAACGAAGTGGCTTACTATGGGGACATGTATTGTAGCCGTAATCAAAACGCATGTTTATAAATGTGGAAGGAAAAAACGGAGGACCCGGAGAAAAAAACTCCTAATATACAGCCATCGTCAGAGATCGTCAAGGATCGAACCCACGACCTCCGGCATACAAGGCGAGGGAGATAACATCTCACCACCGTGGCACCCCATCAACCCATCGTGCTCCATGTCAGCTTCATAGGTGCTCACTAACAGCACTTACCTTAAACGTCTATACGGCTAAAATGAGATCTTTATCCTTGGAGTGGTGAGTGCACTATCGCCATCTTGGATATCTGGGTTCGATACCGGGCCACGGTGCCAACGCCCATCATCTGATCCATAATTCGTTTCTTTTGGGTCAATTCGTGTAAAAAATATGTGTCGTAAACTCTCCGCTACCCGACACAGGCAAATAACCCTTTCCCGTTCCGATGACGTACGTGTACATCATCGCAACGAAACTGGAAGAAAAAATTAAAATCAAATTACATCATCGGTACAGAAGGTCCCACAAGGCCATGCGGGATGACGTGTGGCACAGTTAGGTGCCAGCTATCGTACAGTGCGGTCGTGTCGCTACCGTTCTCTGCGGTGAGTACAGTGTCTTTAAAAACAGCGGCACTACGCCTCTCTGAATAAAATTAAAGCTGAGCCACTTGCGTGTTCCGAGATTCAGAGGTGAACGAAACTCCCACCCTGCAACTTGCAGACGTGAATCAAACGTGCCAAGATATTACTCCTTCAGCAGTGGCAGCACCGGCGCAGTTGTTGAAGAGTAACATCACAACGTGCAAATGGGTAACGGCGTTTCGCGAGAGATTAAATCCAGCATCCTGACGTTGTTAGCAGTAGCCCATGGGCCTCCCGTCACGAGACTCAGCCTTGGTCAGGTTTGTAAAACGTTCGAGAGATTTGGATACCAGCAGTGCCAAAAGGGAGAGTGTCTCAGCTCAAGAATGCTTTCGATAATCGCTCATCTTTATGTGTCGCCCCGAGCCAGCGATGGAAATTCCCCATTCGCATGGCGGTGACCAGTCGAAACGGACAGACGCCATCTACAACGTAACTGCGAATAATTTCAGTTGCATGATGGGAACTTAGCATGCGCAAGACAAAATAGTCGACCGTGACAAATACCATATCGGGATCTTCAACATCGGTGCGCCGTCGACAAGCAAGCGAGCAGCAGCAGCAGCAGCAGGACGCGCAACAACGGCTCGAGGCATTGAGCGGGAGTGGCAATCGTGGGCGGCAATGGGAATCCCTGCAAAAGGCACTCCCAGCAGAGCACTCCTGCGACCGTCTAACGGCGGTGGCGGATGGGCGAGGAAGAGGAGGGAGTGAGGGAGGAAGGGAGAGCGAGGGGGGGTGGAGGGTAGTTGCAGGTGGAACGTGACAAATGGCAGAGAACAGCGCTTGCCCGCCCGCTGCTCGTGTGCCACGGGACGTGCGAGCGTTCGCGCTTTGGCGGACGCCTCGGCGAGCCATGGGCAGCGCTTTTTGGAAAACGCGGGCGACGAGCATCACCGAGATAAGAGCCTCGACGCGAAAAACGTGCATCGCCGCGCGACAAGTTTGACATCGCTTTCTGTGTGACCGCGCAGGCGAACGGGGGGGCGAGGGTGAGGGGGGGGCTGCACTTCGTGCTTAGAAAATGTAATGTTATTATTTTTCTTCTTCTTTCGCTTTAAATTAGGAAAATTGATCTCCGGTGTTGCTGATTGCGGTGGTTGACGTAGACGTGCGGTTCAATCTGCCGTCCGTCTCGAGGCTGGTCTTACGGCAGAATGCCCAAATATCTCGTGACTTAGCCGCGCATAACGAACGCACAAAGAAACAATTCTTACCCTCGACGGTGCAGCTCCTCCCCACGCGACTCCCGGAGCCTAAAACTCTCGCCGCTCTGGCTCCAGCGAATTAACCCTCCAGCCTCCGGCTCCCAATTGACCTCCGCATTCTCCGACTCGGCGGGCGACGTTTAATGAATTAATCGGCGCCTCTGCGCTATACAGCTGCCGATGGTAAGCCGTGATGGACCGGCTGGACCAGAGCCCAATTCGTGCGCTACTCCTTTCGGAGTGGCAGGGAGGGATGCTGTAAAGCCGATGGTTTGGCGTGAGTGTGCGCTGGGAGGGAGGTGATGTAAGGGGGGGGGGGGTTGGCCGCGGCGGGTGAGACATGTCCGGTGGTTCGTGTTTACCCGGCAGATTGGATCAAAAGGCCATCATCCCCAGTGACTCGGGGAGATTGAGGTCTGCGTCCCACGTTTTTATCACACCCACCTAAGACTAACCCCCCCACCGCCAACTCCCTTCAACCCCCACTAACACGAGACACAAATGTCCCCCCCACCGCTCCCCATCGCCCTCCACCCTGCAAATAACGTCACACACGCGTGTGCACACAAACATGCGTGTACACACACACGCGCACACGCGACAACCATAGCGCCACTCGTCGCTGCCAAGTGGCGGGGGACGTCACAGCGGCGCTTGTGCCAGGCTAGGTGCACTTTGAGGCCATCGCGTGAAATGTCGAAGGCTCGCTGCTGGCAAGAAGTCACGGGACAGACCCAGGCGTTGTGGGTTAACTGGCTGAGATGGCTGACACATGTGCAGCACTGCGCCCGGCCACCTTTGTCTCCCCGCTGGCGATGTTTTTTTTTACGCACCACACCAGGTACTCATTTGAGGCTGAGTCGACCTAGCGGAGGCCCAGGACCAGTTCAGATAATCGTCACCGATGTTGGCCGTGTGCGGGAATCGAACTCGGGTCGCCGAATTCGTAGCGCGGCGCGCTACCCGCTACACCACCCACACAAAGCAGAAACAAAGACAAAAATTCCACCCCCACACCCCCCCACGTGTAAGAAATACAGACTGTTGGGTCAAGTGCCTTTAGCGAGCACCTATGAAGGCCGACACGGCACCACACGAGGGGGTGGCATGGCTAGCACCAAGCACCGGTCACCAATGTTTACATGCCCCACCGGCTTCCACTGTTGTTGGCCGTGTGCGGGAATTGAATTCGGATCGCCGGGTTCCGTAGCACAGCGCGTTAACTTGACCACACTACGGCATTGATGTAAACACAAGATCCAGCCACGTCTGTCCAGTCAGTGTTCGCCGAGCTTCATTGGCTTCAGTTTGTCGAACGAATATATTATGAGGCCACACTCATTACACACAGAGTGTTTGCCACTAATGAATCACAACAGCTTGCTGATCACGTCAAGGAGCAATGGATATCACAAGAACTCCGACAATCCTCGCAGCGGCTTTTGTCTAACCATCGAACAAAGACGTTCACTGCATCGCGCACTTTCAGATGCGCTTCTGCAACCGTCTGGAACGCTCTTCCTTTCGATATTAGGAAGCCACTGGAGCTATGCACTTTTAAATCTAGAAGGAAAACTCACTTCCTTATAACTGCCTTTTGTGCCTAGTTTGTTGTCCTTCCCCACACCTCAAATTAGCACGTTTGGCTACGTATTGTGCGAAAGAAGTTCAACATAATACATACTTACATGCACACACCTGCAAAACAGATCTGGGCGCGCATACTCACACGTACGTACGCACTTGCATAGCCCCCCCCCTCCCCCCCCATATAATATCGCTACCACCCATCCATTCTGAATACGATACAAAATCAAGCAATCCTCTCTAGATTCCCTAACAACGTGGCACTTTCATATGCACAGCAAAGGTTGCTAGGATTACCGTAGCGAGCTCACATCTTTGCTGAGATATATCATCCTTATCTCAATTGCACGTGCATGCCTTTAGGAATTAAGGGTGAGACGGTGTGACGCATTTTTGTGCTCCGAAATTGACTTCCCAGTGCACACTACGTATGCTCATGATAATGCGTTTTGGCTTCTCTAAATTCCACTCGCACTCACGGAGATTTGTGAATGATACCAGCACAATACAATGATAACAAATATAGAACGCTTATAGCACACATTGGCCGCGTCATCACGGGTTGACTCAAATACACACACAACCGATAACGGAAATGTCGCGAGGACGATTTCGAATTTTTATTTGTATTATTGCTGGATAATTATTTGCAATGTGAAACGATACACGTGCAGATACGGTGACTGTACATCAGAGAGAATTGTGTGCAAAGGAAAAGGCGCAGCCCTGCAACGTATTGCTCACGCCACTGTTTGTGGAATAACTGCCACTGTAGGTAGCTCTAGAGAAGCCCTCTACGGAGGGTGTTTTGGCCTACTCTTCCGCACTGGTCAGAGGTGGGATTACCCACAATTTACCCCACCGCACGTGACCTGCTGTGGCGTGCATTGTTTAACTACTGAGAAGAGGCAATGAAAAAAAAAACGTATTTGTATCCTATTTTTATTTCACCCATCCACAAATAACGATAATGGAAAATCAGCATTGGTCTTCAACGTGATTAAGATGTAACCTGCTTAGTCTCACTATTTCTCATTTACCTGTGACGTGAAATGAGAGATGTCTCCACGCCCAAGTGAATGTCGGGCCCTGCTCAACACCAGTCGCAGCCCTGGTCCAGTCCGATGCCAAGTGGTGCCATTCTCCACCAAAGGATGACGATTCATGACCATCCACAAATTGGCACGAATTTAATCTGCTGATTGGCTTATCCAGACATCCCCCAACTGACGGCTGAACTAACAAACAGACTGAGAGCTCTGCCACAGTGCCACAAAGAAATAGAAATGAGAACCCAAACATAGATTTTCTATGATCTCGGTCGAGAGGAATCCACCACTGGTAGCAAGCGTTGCCCTCTTGGGGCACGGCGACCACCACCACCACCACCAAGGAGAGAGACGAGCGAGCGGCCATCCTTGAGCAGCTTCTCGCAGAGTTCGTGGCTCAAGTGTCGTCAAAAGTGGCCCTACGCTACCCACTCAGGCCGCTCTTCAAGCACGCACGCTGCCAAAGCCTCCACCGCTTCCTTTCATAATTCTGGCACGGCGCGATAACCGTGTCCGCGGTGTGGGATCGAAACGCCTCGTGCCGCGGCGTCGAGATGTTATTTTCACGTATTTCTTTTTTCATCGGCGCGTTTCGGTGTCGTATGTTGAAGCTCAACGTGACGGCCGAGGCGTAGTGGGGCGGACACGTGCGCGTCTTCGCGGGCCGAGGCGCGCGGAACGTGACGGGCGCGTGGCGGGCGGCCAAAACAAAACGGGGCGGCCAAGCTCGTGTCGAGCGAGTAAATTGTTGACGAAGTTCTCGCGTGTAGACACGGCGAGCTGTGGTTTTGATTAGATTAAACGCGCGTCGCATCAATCTCGGAGATTTGCATCTGTTTTTTTTGCTTTACAACGGCATTACAAGCGCGTTTCTATACTAAAGAATGACGAGGGTATCCCCAGTGGGTACTTACGATGCGGCTTTTAAGGTTGCGAGTTCAAATGCAGGTCAAGGAACCACTCGGCTCATCGTGAATGCTCTGGTGTAGGCACGTTGCACGTGTTCATCGTGAATGCATGCCACTTGGTGGGCAGTGAATATGACCTTGTTTTTGTCTTAATATGACCGCTTCCCACCATATAAGGGGCCGTCCATAAATGACGTCACGCGATTTTGGACGATTTTTGACCGCCCCCCCCCCTCGTCACACGGCGTCACAAAAAGTCAGACCCCCCCTCAAATATGACGTCACAAAGCTCTGCCCCCCCCCCCCCCCAAAACCATATTTCCATTTTGAAAATAAAACACGCTTCAAATCGCTTTAAACTATTGTCATTGTAGTGCGTATTTAATGTGGCGCTGCACTCTGATGTTGTAGGAGAACACATTTATGTAAAAAAGTCTATTTAATTAAGTAGAACGTGTTGTCTATATTGATTTAAAGTTGCGCATTTTGATGTGACGTCACATTTCTCAAACACCCCCCCCCCTCGTCACACATCGTCACAAATGTCTGACCCCCCTCTAGGTGCGTGACGTCATTTATGGACGGCCCCTAACAAAAAAATTGGAATTTCCACTGCTAAGTCAGGAAATGGCAACAACTATCATTACAATCGAACGCTTTCAGTCCTTGCGAAAAATTTGGATTTGACTTTTTTGAATCACAACATTTGCGTCAATGCGTCATACATAGAAGCCGTTAAGGAGGTGCGGAGACTTCGATGGCTTTACTCCAGCATGATCATACTCGTACTATATTAGAAGAACAAAACGTTTGCTGCCTGGATTCATGCCTGGATTCCTGGCTGGCACGAGGCCAAGTGTTGCGCGTGGTAGGTAGCGACTTCAATGCAGCACATCTGCGTGATGACATCACCCGCATCACGCAGCGTTGAGCCGCGTTCGTTTGTCGCCGCTGACGTCATTATTGTGCAGGGACTCCCCTACTTACGACAATTCGACTTACGAACTTTCGGAGATACGGAACAGAGCTGTCCGTATGTCCAGTTGGCTGTTCGGATCGAGCGTCGTAAGTTCAACTGCCGCGCAATCGATGGCGGTGGTGGCATCTACATCTGCAGAACGTGAAGAACCAGTGGCATCTACATCTGCAGAAGATAATACAACTTTTAAAGCCATTCGCCGTGTTTAGTGCACACGCCGTACAACATGTTTAGAATCGACATGAGGAAAGTTGGACTTACAACAAATCTACTTACGAACAGACCTCTCGAACCTAAATCGTTCGTAAGTAGAGGAGTGCCTGTACTGGTTAATCATTGCCCCAGCCCGATTGGAAGCATCTGCTTGCAAACAAATCAATTCGCCACGAGGCTGTGGGGCTTGACAAGAGCAGACCCCGTTTGCTTCTCTCACAATGGAACCAACGGTGCAGGTCAGCCAGCTCCATGTGACCAGTGCCTCCCCACTGCGTTACACGAAACGCAGCCACCACCAAATACATCATCACGCTGACAGTGTCGTCGACAATAAAAGCGTTCGAGAGTGAGGCACACAGAAAAGCAGAAGGGGGTAAACGGCAACCGATACGTAATTCTGAAACGATTATCGATCAACGCGCATTTACAGCTTTTATTTTTTTAAATAGCCTACACAACATTTTTTTGGAAAGCGTCCACGTGAAGTTGACTTTAAAATTGCGAGCCAAGAAAGAGGCGAGAATGAACAGGCTGTGGGGGAAGCGTAGAAGCAACCGCAGCCAATCGCAAGAGAGAATAAATTGTTAAAGTGACGAGGGCTGTGTAATAGAAAGGCGGACAAATGTAATTTTCTCAGACTCCATTCTCCGCCGCTTCATGTATGATTCATTTGGTGGGATGCAATTTTCCGCGTGACTATAAGCATGGGCCATTTGAAAAGGATCGCTAGACATCAGATCACTTATCGGGGCACTGGAATGTTCTTAAATCACGCGATGCTACCGAACGCCGCTGTTTGCCACAAGGCAAAGGAAATTCCCAGCAGTGAAGACTTTATTTCGTATGAAAAATAGGGTTTTGCCCTTTCTGCCAATAAAACCGTTGTTCTAAGATGTTAAAACACCACGTAGATACATTTTGCAAGGAATCAACTTTGTTTTGTTACTCGTTCATAAAGCCTGACTTCGCCGGGCAAAAGTTTTAAATGAAAATAATAATGAACCTGATACGTAGAATGTTGACGACTTGATTCAACTTATTATATTTAATGACGTATCGATCGGAAACCACTCAATTTAACGATTCCTTTTTTATTATTATAAATAACAAAAATGAATCAACTTAATACTGTATGAGGAGAAGCTGCTATCTTTTACCATTTTCGAATTATTCATATTTGAACATCATAAAATGCGTATTTTTTCATTCGAACTGATTCTGAAATATTATTAAAAAACAATAAAAGATAGAACAATGGTTCTCACTTCAATTGTATTTGCTGTTAGCGCTCTATCAAACGAAAGAAACCCGCAAACTTATGTTTTGAACGGTTTCTGAATGACACGCACGAAACATTGTCACGGGGCCTAAAAGCGAAAAATGTCGGATTTTCAGACTTGTCCATTTGTTTGTGTCCTAAAAGCTATCTATGTACCGAATGTCAGCTTTCTACCTTGTCGGAAAGTACCCTAGAGGTTCCTGAGACACACAGATTAATTTTGTATTCACATAGACGATACCGTTTATTGCATAGGATGGCCGTGTAGCCCAGAGTTTTGCACGCTTGCCAATGGGGCAATTTCCCCGTGACTGACAGTTTGGTTTAGCGTAAAGTGTTGCTGCTTGCTGCAGAATGGATATTAAAGGCGTGCGGCAACGATGACAAGAGTCGGCTATTATGTGCCGTCCATTTTCGTAACGCAACGTCAAAAATCGTGAATTTTGTTCTAACGACTATACTGAAAAGTTTTAAATCGGTTGCGCCACTGCCACCTACGGCAGCAAATGAAATGAACGGAAGCTTAATAGCGCACAAAGGGAGAGAATGGAGCGAGGTGCACGCGTCGCATTGCGCTGAGAGACAGAAAAGGGAGCACTTGGGTCCGAGAAACAAAATCGATACGAGAGGCAACACATTGACAATGAAGACGAATAAATGGGCATCAACGGGACACATTTGGAGATGGCACCGGGTCACACGGATTGGAACTGGTGCAAGAATGGCAGCCAGAGGAGAGAACGCATTTGCAGAGGACCATCACCGTGGAGGTGGAGCGATGAGATCTGTTCCGCAGCAAGTCATGGAGATGGATGATGATGATGATGGTAGCAGCAGCACTGGGCCGTGAGGGATGGTGACGGCATACGGAGGGAGGCCTTCATCAAGCAGGGGATTTGCTGCTGCTGCTGATGATGATGACAATTGCTGACGATGATGATGTCTGTTCGTGTAAACACATCTGTTGCTGTTTGCCGAGATGTCAATAGCACAGCGAGTGTTATTAATAGCGGCACTCCGCACAATAAGGCCTACTTCAAGAAACCATCACAGCTCCGTTGAAGTTTATTTGATCGTCTTTGAAGTACGTTTTCATGAACGTTGGCGTAACAATGACTGCGTTTGGATGTCGGTAATGAGAATAAGTGTGGACTTGCTAAGCCCTGTAGATGAGTTTGGCGAGGGTCATGTAAGGTCAGTGTAGACAGTCCACGGCTGCTCGTCAAAGTCAAGTGTCCACGTGATCAGGTGAGCTCGTCACGAGGTCCTGCTCACTGTTGCTGGTGGATTTCAGCCAGCAGTGATAACTCCACATCCCCATGGCAAAAAGAGACCGACTCTCCATTGGAAGAGTTATTGCTGCAATGCTCCCGTGGAAATCAAACATATTCCTAAAACATCAATTAACATTCGGCTGAAATAATTCCCGCTTGGTCGTCCCACAGAGATACCTGTGACCGCCACAGCAATGGGGAATTTTCACCACTGACTCTGGTCCCAACAAGGTGGGGCTCGCCGGAGTGGGCGGTTAAGAGGGAGGGGAGGCAAAGATGAAAAGAGATTCCCAAATTACCCTGATGCACCGCAAGAAGAAAAAAACCTGGTGTTTATACACACTCGGGATGTGTTCCAGATTTTCGGATGAATCTGAAATAGAGCCTAGATACAAAATTAACGATGACAGAAGAAAAAAAACATTTGGATTGATGCGAAAATGTGACATCACTGGTGTGATTTGCTTATGATGATAATTGCTGCTGATTACATCTGTGAGTGGAGTGATGTCACTCACACGGCGTTGACTTCTGTGCTTTGATTAGACGTGACGTAACGTTCTGCTAAAAAAAAAATTAGGTCCGCACCGCCCACGATATGGTGGGTGCCTAACAAGACGCCTGCCCGCCTTTGTCTCCCCGATGTTCACGTTTACACACCTCGCCAGCTACTCGTTCGAGGCTGCGTCGACCGAGGCGTGGCCCAGGACCAGTCCCATACAACCATCACCAACATTGGCCCTTAGCAGGAATCAAATTGGGGCCGCCAAAGTTTCTGAGCGCATTTGCGCCCAGGGCTGCTGCTGCTGTTGCTGCCGCCTTACTATCCTCGTTATCAATCTTGATTTGAAGCTTTCGTGACTGCAGGAATCCATACTCACGTAGGTAGGAAAATAAAAACATAAATCACGACGTTTCAATCGCAACACAAGCAATCGTCATCAGGTGGAAAGGTACAGCAGAACTTGTTCAGCAGTTCTACTGCTGTATCTTTGCACCTGGTGACGATTGCTTGTGTTGCGATCGAAACGTCGTGATTCATCATTTATTTCTCTACCCACATGGCTTTACCGAAAGAACCAAAGAGTATCCTCGTTATCCTTTAACCACGTGCGCATGTCGCCCGAAAGCAAGGGACACCCCGGGTTTGATTCGTTGTACATTTGCGCTGGAGGTAGAAGCCATTGCTGGATTTGTTTGAGTCCACAGACGGTGGCGTGACAGGGGGGGGTGGTCAATTGTGGCACATCCCCCCCCCCCATACTCTCTTATCCGAGCTTCCATTCACACGCCAACGCGTACACTCTCACAACGCACACACACACACACACAACTAGATGATCACCCTCCCACGTACATCCTACACAAACGGCAACGGAGAGTGCTGTTCGTGAGCGCCTATTAAGTCCGGCGCACGACATGAAGAGGCCACGGCATTCACGACGTGGCCAGCATCACGCCCGGTTGCCTTTGTCTCGCCAGTGTCGATGTTAAAACGAGATCGCGAGCACAGTACTCTTTTGAGGCTGAGTCGATCGAGAGGGGTGGGTGGGGAAGGGGAAGAGAGAGCCCCAGAACCGGTTATGGTATCAGCGGTGGCCAGGAATCAAACTAAGGCCGCCACGCGCACAACGACAAAGATCCCCCGTATAGCCTGAGCAAATGTATTGGGCAATTGCTGTTAGCGAGCACCTATGAACGACGGCACACACACACACGCAACAAAACACACACACTCACTCGTACGCACCAATGCACACGTGTTTACAGCATCGTGCAGCATCGGATGTTCCCTTTGAGTGAAAGGCACAGTCTGCGGAGGGAGTGTAATTTATACGGCTCGCGTTATCTCCCCAAGCATTGGATTATGGTGGCTTTATGGGGATTGAGATATCTACACCAGCAGTCAAGAAGAAGTTAGGATGGCGTTGTCAGAAAGGCTTGTCATATATATTTTTAGATTGGGATAAAACAAACGCAGCGCGCCTCTCCGGATCGGTACGATTCATCGCACCGCACCGAGGCCAGTAACCGCGCGATTTGGCACCGTTGAGATTTGATGAATGTAAAGGAGGATTGGCGTCACGTGTAAAAGAGCAGTGCTAAATAATCTAACCTTTTGTACCGAATGCTGATGGCTCGCTGACCTCAGTGTTTGTGTTGTTCCCTTTCTCGTGTGCCCATGCATGTGTTATTCCCATACGATCATTTTGTGGGGAGTGATGTGACGCAGTGGTTAGCACACTGTGCGCAGAACCATGGCGACCTGGGTTCAACGCCCGGTTATGGCCAACATTATTGACGATTAGCTGAGTCAGACCTGGGCCTCCCCTAAGTCGACTCAGCCTGAAAATAAGTACCTGGTGCAATGTGTAAACATCAGCACTTGGGAGTGCTTGCTAACAGCACTTGACCGACCAGTCTGTAGGGTCATACGGAAGGTCTTTGTCTTCAAATTTTGGAACTAGGCATACATATACATGAAGCTAAACGAGAGAAGATAAGAAGGAGTCCTCATTGTTAACGTTCACTTCATGGCACGGCTTGGGAAATTTACATCAGACGTACGGAAGCATCTCGAAGAAATGTAACAACTTAACCCCATAAAATCAGCAACCACATTTGTTTTACATATACTCTAAACAGCGTGAAGATGTCTGTTTTTTTATGTAGCCGACTTGTGTTTCCCGAGTGTTTGCCACTGCCATCGGCGATGGACGAGCTTCACAGACGTGACAATTCGGCAAAGGGTGCAGAGACGGCCTGGGAGCGGTGAGTCGGCACACGGCATCAAACTTCCTCGCCGGCACAAACGTGACATTTCTTATTTATGTCTTATTAACGTTTAATAATTTTTTTTATATTTCAGTAGAAAGACTGCACAGAGAATGGTTTGGCCACAACGTAACTGATTGGTTGGTGCCAGAAAAATGTGCCAATATTCCCAAATATTGCACCAATATTATCTTGCCTTGTGCCAATATTCTCAAATATTGTGCCAATATTCTCAAATATTGGCACAAGGTAGAGGAAAAGTAGAAACAAATGACGACATGTACAGTGGACACCGAATACGGGGCTACCTGCCCATGGATCTTGATGATGAGGAGGAGGAGCCTGGTACAGAGCATAGACCGCGACATGGGGGATGTGGGGGGGGGTTGCAAAAACTCCACGGACACAAATACCAAACGCTGTGCATCTGAGTTTAGAGAAGGGGGGCGGGGAGGATTCGGCTTTCTGCCGCCCCACCACGAGCGGGCGGTAGGGGGGATACTTTTATGTGGGAAGGGGAAGGTGAGAGATACAAAACGTCTATGAAAAAAATGAGAAATAATATATATTGACTCAAATTTAGGGTTTTAGTCTGAGTTGGGGGTTGAATAGGTCTATTCAGCGCTGCTCCCTCGGCCATTAAGTCCCCCGACGTGAGATTTATAAGTAGGATAAGTAAAAATTAAGCGAAAATTAAGGTTTTAAATGACAATATCCCACGGCACAATGGCAATCAATTAGCTGCAAGAAATAATTGGCAGAGACGCGAGAGCCAGAGTCTGTGTGGATTGTAAAGTTTCCCATTACTGATTGCATTTGCTTTGTTAGGTAACATTTTCTTCCCCTTTTTAATTTTAGCTCATAAAATAAAGTAGTGACTTTCTTCTTTACATTCTCAACCGGTTTCCTATTCCTGTAACCATAGAACGCACGTTACTCACTGTTTGTGGACCATACCTGATAAAATAAAAATAGTTAGCAGCAACCACGATTCTAACTAAGATCAGCGCTGTTTAACATCTGTGTAGTGACGTATATTGGGTAACTACGGCGTTTAGCGCCAGCCACTGATAGAAGAGTGCAACTGCGAGTGTTTGGGTCTCTCTCTGACACCAGAGTATGTTATGGCATGGAAGGGGGCCCTATGGGGCATGGTTCTGGTGACTGTCAGAGAGAGGGCATTTGAAGACATGACGGTCTGGTTGAACCCGAGAGGGCACGTGACCAGGACAGCGTAAGAATTTGGGCCAAAGGTCACCGTAGGGACATGTGATGTAAGGTCCAGAGTCTACTAGTCAGTTCTAGAAGGGGGCGTGGCCGAAGCGGAGCCAGGTCACGCTGAGGGGCATAAAAGGGAGGTCCCGAGGTTCGATCCGGGCTGTCTGCTGAAATGGAACCCGTAATGCTACGTCTCTTCGATCCTCGGTCTTCGGTCGTCACGCTCGGCATCGTGGGTCAGGCAGTGTGTTAGCTGACTGACGCGGTTATGTAGTTACCCCGTTGTGGTCTTAGAATAAACGTGTTGCCTCCAACTTCAATTGTGTGTCTCCATGGAACCCACTACATCTGTACCATCGCAGGATACCCATTAAATAGAGCCTAACATCTAATTGGGCCCCTTCCTGCTGAAACAAATCACATTCAAATCTATTGAGATGTATGGCAGTCGTGCAGAGTTCCAGCCAAACATCGCGGATAGCGACTTCGCGAATAACGAGGGAAGCACTTTGCAGAACAACAGAGAGTGATGCTGCACCCCCCTCGACTGCCCGTTACTTTGTTGCCACCCGTCTTGCTCCGCACGGTGGTTGCCCGCCCAAGCACCATCCAGGTCCCGAACTCGCTTAGCTACAGAGGTCTGCCCCAGATCCAGCTCATCGCGAGCAGTTGCAACGTCAGCACTTGACTGCTGAAGAGAGAATGGCACAAAGTGGCCCATTTATTGAATGGATGGAAATGTGCAAAGATGGACAGCAGCACAGGGATGGATGGATATGATGGGAAGGTGGCATTGCCTACAACTCATGACACGTAAAAGTAATATTTAAAACAACTTTTTTTAAACACGCTTTTATGAAATGTACTAGTAATGGAAGAACTCCACGACTCCAGGAAGTGGCCCCGAAGCTTGCCATAATGTAAGGGACCGTGGCCAATTACAGCCAACGTCAGTTGACCGTGGACAATTAGATCCAAGGCGAAACATAACATTTAAAAAAGAATGTACATTTTTTTTATGATAGAATATAATATTGTCATCAGTATGACATAAGTATACCAAGTTTTCAGTCGATACCACATTGGGAAGTGGGTTAAAATTGAGTTACAAGATTTGAGGATACGACAACAACAACATCACAGACAGAGTGAGTTAAATGAAAGCGTGTCAAAAGGAAAGAAGGCCAACAAGGTACTGTATTGTGTGATCTCCGGTGCAATGGATGTACTTGGTGTCTTGCTTGTAGTTTTATGTATAGCAAGCAACTTGGTCAACTCGCAGGCTTTCGGTGCAATATAAGCAGATTCATTCCTCTGTGTTCGTGTTGTGCCTCCCGAGTTTCCTCTGGGCGGTGGAGTGGAGTCTGTGAGAAGTGGCGTGACAGGTGTGGGAAGAAGGCCTCCATTCGAGCCGCGTGAATGGCCGAAGATGCCGACGATGACATTGCTGGGTGGTGGTGGTGGATTTAACGACACATTTGTAGTTAAGCGATCTAAACAACAAAAAACCTCGATTATGGATAATATTGCCGCTGCTATTGCTCCCGGCTACGGCCAGCGCCTCGGGGTTTATTTTGAGTCCATTTCAACGTTTCGCGATATGAACACTGTATTAATAATTACAAAGAGTTAATTAACAATATCTGTTCACTTATTTATTTCGCACAAGTGCAGTCCTGCGGCGGGTTTCAATGAATCGAGCAGCCTTTGCCAAGTGTGCGCACGCGTCACCGCTCGTGTTTCCGAGAGACCGTGGGGGCGCCTGCCTCTGTGATCGTGACCTTTCGGAGAGTGTGGCCAACCCGAACTTTTTGCGGGTGGGTTTTGCACCCAGCACGAGACGCGAGATGCTTTAACAAAGGACCGAAGCGAATATTCCTCGCTGTCCAATACTCGGAGGTGGGGCGAGCGAGAGATCTGAAGCGTTTTCTGGGGCGGTGTAGAATGTCGGCTGCAGCTGCTTAAACTATGAAGCTTCGCTTTCAATGCTCAGAGCCTAGGCAACCAAAAGTGCAGTGGCAGGCGAGGGCTTCAGTGCAGCGTGTAAATCTGTTTTATTCTCGCGTATGGCAAAAAAAAAAACATGACCAAGCTGCAGCGTGTACAAAATTGTCTGCCACGTGTCGTGACGGTGACTGCAAGATCCGACCGTGTCCGTCCGATGCTCGTCGAGCTGAATTGGCTTCCAGTTGCGGAACGAGTACATTACGAGGAAGTCGCACTCATTGCACACAAAGTGTTTGCCACAAATGAACCACAATACCTTGATGACCTCGTCAAGGTGCATAAGCAAACCATCATCACGTGAATTTCGGTTATCCTCGCAGCTGCTTCTGACTAACCGTTGTACAAAGACGGTCACTGCATCAGATGCGCATCTGCGGCCGTCGAGAACGCTCATCCTTCTGATATTAGGAAGCCATTGAAGCTATGCAACTTTAAAATCTAGACTGAAAACTAATTTCTTTAGAACTATATTCTTGGTTCTTTCAGTTCTTTAGAACCTGCTTTTTGTCTTCTATTTGTTGTCCTTCACCTGCATCTCTGATTAGTGTGGTTCACTATCTACGGTGTGAAAGAAGTTCAACATACGTAGCTGTTCAGGAGCTAAATAGCAATGTAGACGTCTGCTCGCCACGAGAGTGCTTCAAGAGAGAGAGAGAGAGACTTTTGACTTTTAAACAACTTTTATTGCCGCCAGCAGCAAAAGCACTGGAGGCAATTTCAATAGGAAATACAGTCACCAGCAAACAAATGAAAATAAACGCTACAAATCGACGCGCTGTGGCGCTAAAAGCACCGCGCACAATACGAAAGAAAAGTCACAGTGACGAGCGAGCGCTTCAGAAGGTGAACACGAGGGTGCCGTCCACGCCAGTACAGAGAGTTTTTTCCGGCTCCCCAGCGTTCGAAGAAGACGTGCACATCACGAGAGAGAGAGAGAGTGTAGTTGTGCCGTTCCTCCTTCGGTGAAGGTCTGCAGACTACAGTGGTTTACTGCGTGGTCGATAGTTTGGCTTATATGGCCACAGTCAAACTATGGCTTGCAGTGCATGCATGGAAGAGAAAGAAGGGTTCTTTATTGCCGTAGGAGATCATGAGAGAAGGACGCTGTGCGAGCAAGCTACTTCACATGTACGCAATAATATCAGTGCCACTTTGCTTTTGAAAGTCAACCAGTGATCGCCAAACACAATCGAGCACTGTGGAGGCGAGGGTTTGTGGATCGCACGGACGTTGTCAACATCCCATCTCGCGGGCGTCGAGGCGCCGTACCCTGGCTCGCCAGGAGAAGGCAGTACAGCAAGTTGACTAATCACCATCAGTTTCCCATCTGTACGGGGATAGAGCGTTGCCCCCTCGCACAGGTGGGGGTTTTCTCCGGGTGCTCCTGTTTCCTCTCACGTGCATACGCACTCATTAACCGGCCGAAAACTTCTTGAAATAATAACCCAATGTAGGACGCTCTTGAAAGACTTCCTGGATAAATACGTAATGTATATATATTACCGATTATTACATGATAATACAAACAAAAGAGTTAATGTTGAGTCAAAGAGTTACCGTACTCAAACGAGTGCTGGGCGATTACTCATCTCCACTGGTGGCTGTCAGCTAGTGGAAGAAATTCTACATTCCTATGCATGCATGTCAAGTCTCAAGGATTACAATTGAGACTCTCGGTTTTACGCAATTTCGAGTATCTCACGGCTGTGCAATGAATGTTCACGTTTTTGTTGTTGTTGTTTACCCTGAGAAGAACTCACTTAACCCCGATTCATCGCAGTCCACTGGCAGCTGTTGCCAATGGCTCAGGTCTTACATAGCTCATGTAAGGGTGAGCTCCAGTTGCCGTGTCTCTACTCTCAGTCTCTCTACAAGATGCACGGGATGTGACCGTGATTGTTATTATTTCATTTTCTATAAGGGTGTTCACTAAGCAGTGCAATGCATTTCGTGGATTCGTATATTACTGGTAGGCAAACCTATTTAGTAACCATAACCACCCCCCTCCTTTCTACAAAAGTAGACTCTAACTTGCCTGCTGTGTGCACCTTAGATGAGCATGGTCTGACTATGTACGGTGCAGAAGAAGTTCAACATACGTGCGTTCAAATAGTATTTCTGTGCCCCGGCTTCTTGGGTTTAATCCCAAGGTTTTTCAGTTGGGATCTCCCGAGTTTGACACCTTTGGGGTCGACATGCATAGCTATGGCGGTGACCCAGCCACCTGCATAGGTGTTGCGCAACCACATTTGACTTCACACAAAGTGTTGTCAATTTTTGTCGGACCCGAAGGGATGACGACGGGGCCGAAACGAACCTCGACTGGGATTCTGGACGTGCAAAGATCTCGTTGCGGGGAGTCAAGCGCCGATTGTTTTTTTATTTAACTCACTCTGTTGACGTATCCTCAAATCTTGTAACTCAATTTTAACCCACTTCCCAATGTGGTATCGACTGCAAACTTGGTATACTTACGTCTTACTGATGACAATACTATATTATATCATGAAATATAAAATATATATTTTCAAACATGATTTTTTATATGTTATGTTTCGCCTTGGGTCTAATTATCCACGCTCAACTGACGTTGGCTCTAATTGCCCACGGTCCCTTACGTATTGGCAAGCCTCGGGGCTACTTCCTGGAGTCGTGGAGTTCTTCCATTACTACAGAACATTCATGTTTTACGATGTGACGATCGATCTAATGCTGGATGGCTGCTATGTACATTTCATAAAAGCGTGTTTAAAAAAAGTATTTTTAAATTAAGCTTTTTTTATTCTATGCTGACCAGGTTAGATCCAGGGGCGGTTTCTTCATTAGGGCGATTGGGCGACGCACCACCAATGTCATTCAACCACAGAGTCACGCTAGCCGTCACTGTCAGCCTCTGGATATAGTCCAATCAGCGTCATGTCACGTTCTGTGGAGTACCGCCTCTTTTTGGGCGATTTCACTACGGCTGAGAATCGCCCCGAGTGGCCCCATAGACTTACATTCAAAGATGTTTTTTTTCGAACGGGGGCGCTGCAATGCATTCTCTATGGCTTCCGGGAGGGCATGCACTAACGTGCTTACGTCATCATACGTGCTAACGCCATCATACGTAAGCACGTTTCATCCAACAATATAATTTATCGCCACCTAGTGGAATCTTTAATAAAATAAACTTGAGTGGTTTGTTTTAATAGTGAGTATATAAACAAACAAGATGTATTGTAAGAGTCACTTTATTTTTCGTTAATATTAAAGAAGTGAAGTTGCCTTTACATGCTTAAGCTATTAATTTATTCATTGCATGGGTGGACCTTATCCTTATCAATCATCCAGACATTTGCCCCCCCTGAGAGATGTTGCAGGAGCCGCCACTGCTTAGATCTCATTCACACGCAGCGCAGTAGCCGCTGATGCAAGTGAGATCCGTTAGCCCAGACAGAATATGATGAAATATCTTCACATGAAAGCCTTGCTGAGGCTTTCAAAGGTTTTTTGTTTTGTTTTGCGGAAAGTCCCGTATATACATACGATAACAGTGTAAATAAAATAGAATAATACTCATAGCAATGTAAACTTTGACGATATGCACAATGTATAATATTCATAATCTGTCCTGACCGCATGATGTGGTATGGCCAAACACAACCCCCTGTGACCAACGTGGCATGCAGAAGCCTTCATCCAGCAGTGGATGGATAAAGAGCGAACGAAAAATATTTGATTAATAATTTAAACCAACGTGTTAAATTGGCTGAAATTGTCTAAACTTATCATAATCACATTCTTAAACATAATATAGATAACAATTTCATCAAAATAACTCTCAATATCCAAACACAGAAGCCTGCTTGCTGTGCTGCCCTCTGTAGGCAAACTATTGTTTTTCTATGTCATCGCATTTCAAATGCAGATTGTCTCCCCCTTCAAGGGATCGGGCCGTTCAACAGATTCCTATAAATTGGCACGCCTCCGGTGGCTGGGCCGACTCACATTGACATGCTAATATCTCACATTTACAGCTTCAAATCAAGATTTACGTACAAATTCCTTCTCTAGCTCCGCCCACTTACCCTTGGGTTGGGCCCACCAAAAATCCTAAAAAATCTCGTTGCAGCAGCTCTTTCTCCCACATCAGCAGTCCTCCTGCTGTGTTTGTCTCACACCTGATGATGGTTGCTTGTGTTGCGATCGAAACGCCGTGATCTATTATTCTTTTTTCGACCTACGTGACTTTACCGAAATAACCAAAGAGTTCTATAAAGGTTAGTTTCCCTGAAATAAATGATCCTTTGGAAAGTGATCGTTCACCCTCTCCTCGAGCGCCACTTTGAAAGTCTGCAACTTCGCCCTCCCTCTGATCGTGCCTCGTACGTGCAGTGTTTTCCCATCTCAGGGCGAATGTTTGCAGCTCCCGTTACAGTTTCGGATTCTTTCCACCCCCCCACCCCCTCCGTATTACGGCAGCTGTCCCATTCCACCCTCTTGTAAATGTATAAGAGGCACCACGTTCCCACACAGCTCGCATCATTGTAGCCCTCATAATGTACATCATCATCATCATCATCCATCATTGTCAGTCATCGTCTATCCACTCCTGGATGAAGGCCTCCCCAGGCAGTCTTGTGATGCCGCGGTCCATCGTACGACTGCGTGGAGTTGCACGGAGCTGATCTCATGGCTCCATGTCCTCAGTGGGCATCATCAGCATCTTCTCTCCTTTGGCTGCCACTTCATTTGCCAATCTCGCCCATTAGACGTGGCCCCTTAAAGTAATGTGTCCTTTCAAAGGCCACTTTGCATCAGGGTCAATGCGTTGCATCTACCCCTTCCAATACGTTATCATGTGCACCAACAGGGGCTTGTGCACAAACACGTACACCTCGTGCTCTCTTTTAGCCCCCCCCCCTCCCAATACGTTCCATTCATTGGCTACCACATTCTGATAAGCTCCCCCCCCTCCTCCCCCTTAACTTGTATTTAAGAACTTGCATCTTGGAATCCCTGCCTCACTTGATACAGCAAATCTGGCTGTGACGGTCCCACCTGATGACGGAGACTTGTGTTGCCTCCGAAACGTCGTGATTTTTATTATTTTATTTTTATTATTACTTTTATTAATTTTAATTTCATTTTTTACCTACGTGACTTTACCGAAAAAACTAAGAGTATGAATCCTTGCAGTCACGAAAGCTTCAAATCTAGAATTTTCTTCCCCCAGTCTACTTTCTCACGAGCACCTCGCCATGTGAGACGTTTTTGCTCCTCATGGCTGCGTGCCCCTGCGGGAATTTTGAGAGTAACTTTTCTTCTCCAGTTTCTGAAGAAACTCCTGAGCGTGCGGAGCGAAACGTCGGGCGTCGTGCCGAAGAACGCACGGCACGGCAGTGCAGCCCCGGTAGCATGTGCAGCGTTACAAGGAGGCTTGAATCCAGAAGTGGATACATCAAGACTGACGACGTTGTGGTTGTGAATACCATGAAAACGATGTGAACTCATTTGGGGGAAACGTGTTGATTCAAACAAAAAATAATTATTCTACCAATGCATTCCGTATGCGTTCGAATCGAATTAGCAAATCAAATCATTTCGGAAGGTCAATTATAGATGTCCACCTCTTTCGAAAACTTAAGTGCTGTAAGCCCAAGCACCTCAATGATACGGAGTTGAGATTTGCAGTAGAAAATTTAAATTAGTCACACCTGGTCAGCGTGGCTCATTTGCATATGATAGCAAGGGACAGTTTACCTCATCACCCAGCTTAGATCTTCGCTCAAAACACTCACATTCCTGTGTTATCTCTTTCTCACTCATTTGTAGTTTCATATGTGTAGGCTGCCTTGCTGAATCCAATTATAAAGGAGGCTATTTTGGATCATTAAAAACATCCTCAAGGGTTACATTATAAATTATAAAATGTATTCGGTGTGTTGTAGGTGCATTCCAAATTTCGGTCGTGAATTTATCTCTCCTCAAATGAGCAATGGGGTGGCGACTCATCTCTGTCGATGGTCCTGAGTGAGTTGTTAGAAAAAAATACATCCCCGCGGTTGCTGAGATTATTTTCTGAATAAAACAGCCGCAGTTGACGTCCCGTTTCAGTGGCACTTCAACGACCCATCAAGGGATGAATAGGGCGAGGCGATTCCGAGCCCGGATTTGATCTCGTGAATTTATCAATTGTCAGACGAGCACACTCACCGTGGGCATCTCCGAGCAAAAATGGCATACGGTTCTAGATTTGAAGCTTTCGTGACTGCAAGTATTCATATTCTAAGGTTTTCGGTAAAGTCACGCAGGTAAAAAATAAAAATTAATAAAAGTTAAATAAATAAATAAATCACGACGTTTTGGAGGCAGCACAAGCTTCCACCTGAAGACGGAAGCTTGTGTTGCCTCCGAAACGTCGTGATTTTTATTTTATTTTACTTTTATTAATTTTAATTTTTTTACCTACGTGACTTTACCGAAAACCTAAGAATATGAATGGCATACGGTACAACGCCGCTTGTCCGACCGTCACATATCCAGAATGACCTTTGAACCGCGCACACAGAGTGCAGTGTCTGCGCCTACGCGACGCGGCCGTCGTTTAATATGTTCACAAAACTGAACCTTGTCGCATATCTGCATTTGTACCACGGTCACCAGCGAGTCAGGTATGGGGCATTGTGCTGTTGAAACAAGCGTGGGTAGCTGCATAGAGCGTTCATTGCGTTTCATTGTGTTCTTAAATGTCCGTGCACTTGGCCTTATGTTGCAAACACAATAGCTGGCTTTCACATGCGATGTGTGGCTCGTTGAATTGTGATGTAAAGTATCTGCGAGGTTCATGTACAGGTGTAAATACTGTAAACACGTAAGTGAGCGTCCGAGATAATGAAGCTGGATTGGAAATTGTTTTTTTTATATGTATAATAATGCAAACAATGTGGCTAAGTCAAAACACACAACATCAGCTCCATGACAAATTATACATTGCGGGATGGATTTACATGGGGTGGAAATTAAACGTGTTAAATCAAACGTGATGTGTCAACAGGATTATGTACGCGATATGTTCAGAGAGTCAATATACGCGCACGCCTTCTGCGATAGTTTCCTATGCACACAGAGTACAGAAAACACACGCGTATGTACCGTGCGTGCGTGTAAGCACATATACTAGACACGCGTGAACGCGTACGCACAGAGGGACACGCATATCGTGGAAGGGTGTACGCATGTTTCCCGCACCTCAGATTAGCACGGGTAGGTACGTACGGTGCGAAAGAGGTTCAACATACATACAGCGCACATACATGTTGAACTTATTGAGCTCCGTACGTAGCCAACCGTGCAAATCGGAGGTGTGGGTGGGAAAGCAATAATCACAGTAAAGTACAAAACGTTGGTTGTTGATCTGTGCGTGTAAATGTTGGATGCTATCCCCTCATGTGCATGGGGTTTTCTCTGGGAATGGCTGTCTCCTCGTGAGCTTAGACCGCGGTTTTTGTAATCCCGCACTGCCCACGCCTCCCTTTCGCAGGCAATATCGCAGACATTCACCAAGCCTCCGCAGAGGCTGCCAACGGCGTAATAATCTCGATGCCCACGTGTAGCGTTGCAAACTTTGCCTTGCCGTACGAAACAAGAACACGTCTCGTGAATTTAAAAACTTCTCAAACGAGATGGACACCTTTTTTTCCACAGGGAACTCCAACAAATATGCAAATGCAGCATTCTTCAAGTCAAAAGTGTCTCCCTGTATCAATAAGCAATGAGTGCAAGTACTCGATGCAGGCCTAAGCCAGTGGTAGCATTTCCATATTCCCATGGCAGGAGAAGTCAGTTGATATCATTACCACGAAAACAACAGTAGCTATACAACGAAAACACATTACATTTCGATATTTTGCTAGGTTATTTAATTTAGTGTGTCTATCTCCAGTTCTCCTAATTTTCAAGCGTCGTCCTACTCATTGACATGCTAATTTTTTCTCTGACCCCTCCCTCTCTCCGCCCCCGCCCCCCCTCTCTATTTAAGGCCTCGTCACAGAGACGTTCTCTCTCTTTGTGCCGATGCGTGTTCTCTCTCTGTGTATCTTTGTGATATCTGTCTGCTTATATGTCTGTCTATAGTTTTCTGGTTAGATTTTTGTTGCTATTTATTTTATACCTGATGATGATTGCTTGTGTTGCAATCGAAACGTCGTAGTATGCTATTATTTAATTTATTATTTTATCTTTATACGTGACTTTACCGAAAGAACCAAAGAGTATACAACGAACCTCCAATTAGCCCGGTTTACCAGGTAAAGCCCACTGAGCTATGTGGCTTTATTTGAGGAGTGACCTGGCGCCAGGAGCATCTGCAAAGTTCTCCGTGCACGTCACGGCCCATGCCCACGTCGGTCCGTGTCAGGTTACCCTCAAGCTGACCAGCGTTCGTAAATTATGTAACAATCATATTTAGAAGTATGGATTTCCCCCTCCCTCCCCCCTACTCCCGAGGGTGTCATATTGATTGAGACGCGTGACGCAATTCTCGACGTCAATCAAGACGCGGCGTCCGTTGCGTTCTCTCGCTCGCCTAAGGCTGCGCGACGGTGATTTGTCCGTGCCACTCGTTAGCGTAGATGTGCCAGTGGCGGGCTATATATTTTTTCGGTAAAGTCACGTAGAAGGGAAGTAATAAAATAATAAAAATGAAACATAATAAAATAATTCTCACGACGTTTCGGCTACAACGCAAGCAGCCGTCCTCAGGTGAAGACCAGGTCTGTCGGGGAGACAGCGTCTGTCTCCCCGACAGACTTCCCTTCTACGTGACTTTACTGAAAGAACCAAGAAGATGAATCCCTGCAGTCACGAAAGCTTTATATCGAAAAATATATATTTTTGTATAACTCTCGCTGTCATTAAAAGGCCGCTGTTCAATGTGTCCTCCCAAGCAATACTATTACAGCTATGCATTGCACATGCCGTAATACTTTGGCTCCCAGCCTTTTGCTGGCCCCGTAGTCCCTATGAGGCCATTGCATCGGCCGCAAGTGAGATTTGAACTCATGTTGTCGTCATATTTGGCTGAGTATTCTCAGGTTTTTTCGGTAAAGTCACGTAGGTAAAACATTAAAAGTAATGAAAGTAAAATAAAACAAAACAAAAATAAAATTCACGACGTTTCGGAGGCAACACAAGTCTCCGTCATCAGGTGGGACCGTCACAGCCAGATTAGCTGCATCAAGTGAAGCAATGATTCAAGATGTAATCCCTTATAAGCAAGTTGAAGGGGGGGAGGAGAGGGGGGGGGAGTTCATCAGAATGTGGTAGCCAATGAATGGAAACGTATCGGGAGGGAGGGGGGTGGGAGGGGGAGGGAGCCAACAAAAAATTTGGCGACGGCTTGGACGCGGCTGCTGCGCACGCCAACACAATGGACAGAGAGGGGGGAGGGGAGGTCTGATACACATGATAGAACAAAGGAACGAAAATGCCCATGTTTATACCAATGCAGGCTGAAAAATGAAGAGAGTACTGTTAAAAATAACTGGGGATGTTAACACTCGGTGAAGTAAATTAAAATAGTGCCTGTCAGATAAGATGGTCCAAAAAGTGTAATTAAGTCTTTTTTGCGTGGTTAATAACATCTTTCCAGTGATTACTGAGTTTGTACCCATCATCACGGTTGAAATTATGTCTGTGTTTGTATATTTGTATGGCTTCGTGTACAAACCTTTGATGGTAGCCAGGAGGCTTGCAGAGAACCTTGGTCTCGGAAAAGACAATTTCATGAGAGCCCGCCGAGTTGTAGCAATGATCGGCAACGGCCGAAGAATCAGTTCTGCCGTGTTTCAGATCTGACTTGTGCTCGCGGACACGATCAGCAACATGACGTTTTGTTTCTCCAATGTAGCAATCACCACAAATGCAACTCAATTTGTAGACTCCAGGATACTGTAAGTCAGGAACGACATCCTTCACAGATGGAATCAGATCACGGATTTTATGCACTGTGCTGAATCGGACTTGGATCTTATGTTTGTTTAGAATTTTGGAGATCTTTTTGGTCACGCCTGCTATGTCTGGTAACGTGATAGTTTTGGTCGGAGTTTCATGTGGTTGTTTCTGTGTGGTGGGAGATATTGCTTGGCGGATAGTACGGTCAGAGTATCCGTTCATCCTGAGGGCCCGATGTACATGTCTTAATTCATCAGTCAGGTGGTGTTGGTCAGAAATGCCATGGGCTCTGTGGTATAGCGTTTTGATGAGAGAATTCTTTTGAGATGGGTGGTGGTGGGAATCCGGTTTCAGGTAGGAATCTGTGTGGGTGGCTTTCCTGTAGACAGAATGTCCCAAGGATCCGTCAAGCCTCCTCTTAAACAGAATATCCAAGAATGGTAGTTTACCGTCTTTCTCCACTTCCATGGTGAATCTGATAGATGGGTGTCTAGAATTGATGTGGTCCAAGAAGTGGTTCAATGCTGGGAGGCCATGTGGCCAGATGACGAAAGTGTCATCCACATATCTCTTCCACAGGGAAGGACGCAGGGTGGATGTCTGGATGGCGTCTGATTCAAACTTTTCCATGAAAATGTTGGCTATAACTGGTGACAAGGGGGAGCCCATAGGGGTACCCTCATTCTGTTTGTAGAAGGTGCCATTCCAGGTAAAATAGGTGTTGGTGAGGCAATGCCTAACCAGCGCAGGTACATCAGAATTCAATCCCTGTTGGACTAAGTCCTCAATTATTGTTAGGGTGTCCGGTACTGGGACTTTGGTAAACAAAGATACTACATCAAAGCTGACGAGAATGTCATCAGGAGATAGTACCATGTCCTTAACCATAGAGACTAATTGGGTTGAGTTGAGTACTGCCGAAGAGGTCTTGCCTGTGAAGGGGAGCAGAGTATCTGATAGAAAACGGGCTAGTTTGTACGTCGGAGAGTTTATCGTCGACACGATGGGTCGTAGCGGGGTGCCTTCTTTATGGATTTTAGGAAGACCATAGAGTCTGGGAGGTCTTGCCGCCGATGGTTTTAGAGAGGGACGTTTGCTTGGTTAGGCATTGCCTCACCAACACCTATTTTACCTGGAATGGCACCTTCTACAAACAGAATGAGGGTACCCCTATGGGCTCCCCCTTGTCACCAGTTATAGCCAACATTTTCATGGAAAAGTTTGAATCAGACGCCATCCAGACATCCACCCTGCGTCCTTCCCTGTGGAAGAGATATGTGGATGACACTTTCGTCATCTGGCCACATGGCCTCCCAGCATTGAACCACTTCTTGGACCACATCAATTCTAGACACCCATCTATCAGATTCACCATGGAAGTGGAGAAAGACGGTAAACTACCATTCTTGGATATTCTGTTTAAGAGGAGGCTTGACGGATCCTTGGGACATTCTGTCTACAGGAAAGCCACCCACACAGATTCCTACCTGAAACCGGATTCCCACCACCACCCATCTCAAAAGAATTCTCTCATCAAAACGCTATACCACAGAGCCCATGGCATTTCTGACCAACACCACCTGACTGATGAATTAAGACATGTACATCGGGCCCTCAGGATGAACGGATACTCTGACCGTACTATCCGCCAAGCTGTCTCTCCCACCACACAGAAACAACCACATGAAACTCCGACCAAAACTATCACGTTACCATACATAGCAGGCGTGACCAAAAAGATCTCCAAAATTCTAAACAAACATAAGATCCAAGTCCGATTCAGCACAGTGCATAAAATCCGTGATCTGATTCCATCTGTGAAGGATGTCGTTCCTGACTTACAGTATCCTGGAGTCTACAAATTGAGTTGCATTTGTGGTGATTGCTACATTGGAGAAACAAAACGTCATGTTGCTGATCGTGTCCGCGAGCACAAGTCAGATCTGAAACACGGCAGAACTGATTCTTCGGCCGTTGCCGATCATTGCTACAACTCGGCGGGCTCTCATGAAATTGTCTTTTCCGAGACCAAGGTTCTCTGCAAGCCTCCTGGCTACCATCAAAGGTTTGTACACGAAGCCATACAAATATACAAACACAGACATAATTTCAACCGTGATGATGGGTACAAACTCAGTAATCACTGGAAAGATGTTATTAACCACGCAAAAAAGACTTAATTACACTTTTTGGACCATCTTATCTGACAGGCACTATTTTAATTTACTTCACCGAGTGTTAACATCCCCAGTTATTTTTAACAGTACTCTCTTCATTTTTCAGCCTGCATTGGTATAAACATGGGCATTTTCGTTCCTTTGTTCTATCATGTGTATCAGACCTCCCCTCCCCCCTCTCTGTCCATTGTGTTGGCGTGCGCAGCAGCCGCGTCCAAGCCGTCGCCAAATTTTTTGTTGGCTCCCTCCCCCTCCCACCCCCCCTCCCTCCCGATACGTTTCCATTCATTGGCTACCACATTCTGATGAACTCCCCCCCCCTCTCCTCCCCCCCTTCAACTTGCTTATAAGGGATTACATCTTGAATCATTGCTTCACTTGATGCAGCTAATCTGGCTGTGACGGTCCCACCTGATGACGGAGACTTGTGTTGCCTCCGAAACGTCGTGAATTTTATTTTTGTTTTGTTTTATTTTACTTTCATTACTTTTAATGTTTTACCTACGTGACTTTACCGAAAAAACCTGAGAATATGAATCATTGCAGTCACGAAAGCTTCAAATCTAGAATTTGGCTGAGTGTTGCTCGCTGAGGCCCTAGCTCAGGGGTCGGCAACCAAAATAACAAGAAGAGCCATTTCTTTCCAATTGGGTACAAAATTCAGTATTTCAAGAGCCGCAATGCATCTGAGTACATACTGTACATACGTACATATCGTCAAGAAGCAGCCCGTAAAAAGCCGCATGCGGCTCCCGAGCCGTAGGTTGCCGACCCCTGCCCTAGCTGGTTTGGACTTGCAAGAGTCCGCGATAACAAGTATCCAGATTGATAGCAATGAACTCATAAATCACCAGAATTATGGGTTCATGACACTGCACAGCAATCACCGTACCGCCACTCACAATCAATCAATCAATCCGAGATTTTTAACACGACTTATTCAGCAAAAATCTGAGACGCAAGCATGGGCATGCAGAGACGAAGATCCCCCATATAGCCTCCAGGATGTTGGGCCAAGTGCAGTTAGATAGCAGGCTCTACGAACCCGGAGACCCCAATTCGATTCCCGCTAACAGTCAACATCAGTGCTCGAAATCTGCACCGGCCTTGGACATCCTCTAGGTCAACTCACCCTCAAATGAGTAACTGGTACCATGGGTGAACATCAGCACTGGGGAGACAAAAGCGGCTGGGCATGGTGCTAACCACACGAAGACAAAGGTCCCCCGTATAGCCTTAACAGACTGTTGGGGCGAGTGCTGTTAGCGAGCACCTATGAAGGCCGACACGGCATACGAGGGGGTGCGTGGCTAATACCACGCCCGGCCGCGTTTGTTTCCCTAGTGGCGATGTTTTACGCACCAAGTACTCATTTAAGGCTGCGTCGACCCAGGGGAGGCCCAGGACAGGTGCAGATAATCATCACTAGCGTTGACCATGGGCGGGAATCGAACTCGGGTGGCCGGGTTCATAGCACAGCGCGCTAACCGCTACACTGCCGCGCCCCACACACACACACGCGCGTGCGAGTGCACATACGACGCACAATTTGATTGCGGTCCTTTGAAACTTTGCGTTTCTCTTATGCATTCTTGCACTTGCATCGCACAACTGCCATTGATCTGGAATGCTGGCAGTTTGAAAATCATTAATTGATTTCACACGTAATTAAAGCAAGTTGGTCAATACTCGGGGGTTAGGGGGGGGGGCTTTTAAAGTGCGGCCTGAAACGGTAGGCAAATTAAAAGCAATGGGCGGTTTGACGTGCAGAACGCCCTGACCTCACCCAGACGCAGCTCCGGCCTCAATATCCCATCAGATACCAGTTAGCGGGGGCCCTCCTTGCGGCACTTGCTGAGCACGGCAAAACACACACACGGGGGGGGGGGGTGGCGGGGGAATTATGCGGGGAAACTAACGAATAGGCATGACGAGCGTCGCTCTCGGATCTAAACTAATTGATGGATTTTATTTAAACGCGATCGGGGAGACGAGCAGCGCAGCGTGGCGGCATGGTCACGAGCTGACATCACCTACGCATGGATGTTTTACGTCGAATTTCTTTCGCACCGTGCCAATCGGAGGGTGCAGAGCAACGAAATTCAGAGCAGGCTACCGTTTGCAATTTTTTCGGGGGGCTGTCGGAAGTGACACCAAACGCCGTGGCGCTCGTGCCAGGCTAGGTGCACCTCAAGGCGATGTGGAGTGGAGAAGGCTTGCCGGCAGCAAGAGGCCACGGGACAGTCATCAGGTGGTACGATGCTTTAAGACGCTGGAGTGACTGGCAGATGTTGCAACTGTCCACCATTCCTCCTACCACTCCTCCACTGCACGACAGTGACTTGTGATGTTCTGCTCAAATGAGCATCCTGGCCGTGAGCCAGTGGTGGGACTTCCACATTGCTATGGTGGAGGCGAGTGTGTGTTGACAACCCACCTCCCCGAAAGACTGGTGTCCCATTGTATTGGCCCCAGAGGGATGATTTGAATCAATTTGTTTGAACCGCCCAGCACGCCGCTCGTTCTTGTGAAAATCTCTCCTCCATCTGCCTGTCTGCTACTCAGATACACAAAGATTGCCCCCATATAGCCTTTAACAGACTTTTGGGGCAAGTGTTCTTCGCGAGTAGCACCCATGAAGGCCGGCACGGCACACGAGGGGGTGGGTGGATAACACCACGCCCGGCCGCGTTTGTTTCCCTAGTGGTTGCTGTTTACTACACACCGCACCAGGTAATAATTTGAGGCTGAGTCGACCTAGGAGAGGCCCAATACCGGTTCAGATAATCGTCACTGGTGTTAGTGGTCATGAGCTGGAATTGAACTCGGGTGGCTGGGTTCGTAGCACAGCACGCTAACCGCTGCACCACCGCTCCACCCACATGGTCACCGGAGCAACTGTGATGAAATGACCCCGTGCACTGTGAGAGAGTCCCTATCAAGGGTGGCAGAGTAAGCAGATGGTACTGGTGAACCAGAACCATGCCCAGCCACTTTTGTCCGTCCGGTGTTGATATTAATATAACATTGCATCAAGATGCTCACTTCAGTCTGAGTCAACCTAGACGAGAACCATTTTAAGCTTTTAGACGGACGTTTTCACACAGTCTGCAATCAGATTACACTTTCCCACTAACAGGAGCTTGCGAACAGCATCGTAAGGAGCTGTAGTTATGTACAGTCGTTACTGAACCGCTATTCTCGTCCTTGTGTGTGATCACAAACGCTTCTTAGCGTCAATTTGAAACGGCTATTAAAGGCAAAACACAATGGATGGCATAGTCAGTGTGGTCCGAGCTCAAGTGAGCATTTGCTTGGTCGCTCATCGCCATTCACATTCCCTGAGGCCAGGCATTATTGCAATTTAACATTTCTGTGGCAGGGCCCAGTCTCGACCCCCAAGAGGGATGATCGGCCAGGATTTGAACTCGCGGATTCCCAATTACGAGTCAAGTGTCCTCACTTGATACAGCAAATTTAGCTGTGACGGTCCCACCTGATGACGGAGACTTGTGTTGCCTCCGAGACGTCGTGATTTTTATTATTTTATTTTTATAAATTTTAATTTCATTTTTTACTTACGTGACTTTACCGAAAAAACTAAGAGTATAAGTGTCCTAAGCACGACGGCCACCCAGCTGGGTTTGTACATCATTATAATAAGTTAAATGTATAAAGCGCCCTTCAACAATCGTTCTCAGGATGCTCACTAAGTCGTGGGAGTGGAACTTTAGAGCGCGCACTTCTTGCCCCGATTACGTTGCTTGTGCGCGAATCGATCTTCCTGCGGCGCGTGAAATCCTCAACGTTGCAGAGACCTGTCGCTAAGAAAGCGCGATTATTCCCAAACACCTCGCTCCCCACCACCGCCTCCATCGCTCGCAAAATCTGTCCACAACCCCCGCGGGGATGCACGCGCGGGCGCAAGGAAATATTTTATTTTTAATTAATGCAAAGTTCACGCGCGTTTAACCGCTAATGTATACCGCACCACAGTCGCGTGATTAGCTGCATATTGAATGCGTGCAATGCTCAGGCACATTAATGGTCTCCGGGAGCACGTGCGTCGTTTATTTTTTTTGGCCACCTTCTCATTTAACCAGGTAAAAGTTATTTTGAGATGCAACACTCATTCTAGCTCGCAGAGAGCAACGCTTGCGATAAGAGAGAGAGAGAGAGAGCGCTGCATTCAAAGTTTACACATTTGTCGATTCCTCAAAGCAAGGATAATTGATACAGGCATCCCTTCTCTTGTGACTATACTCATATACTTTATTTATTCTACGTTTGTATTTTTTGTGATTTGCTTGCCTTTTCTATGCTTTGTACTCCTATCATTGTTTTTTTTAATTACGATTGTTGTTGAAGCTTTCTGACCCGCCCCTACTGGACACCTGTGAAGAAGAGCTGCATAGCTCATCCGATTCCTCCAGTTTCAATGAAGATTCTGATTCTGAATGTTTTCACCGGGTTCTTAACATTCTGTAAATACCGGTCCATTGGCTCGTGTGCCAATCCACTGAAACGTGTAACCGGTTGACACACTGCAACATTGATAACGTAATACTGTCGACTGTCATTTAAGATCCTGTCGAAAAGTTCAGTTGGTTTCGCACTCAAACGAGGATGAGATGGTGCTCAACGTTGAGTGTAAAGCCCCGAGTGAGTGGTGGAAATTACGAAATTCATACGGCAGGGAATAGTCTACCCATAGGACAATGACGGTCGGCTTCATGCAAAAGCGGTAGTCGTTTTATCAACCCTGGAGGGATGATGGAAGGCAACCCTCGACTGGGATTCCAAGTCACAATTTGTCCAATTGTGCTTCGTGTATTCTTGCCGTTGCATTTTCATTTAAACTCCTGGAGAGAGAGAAAAAAAACTAAAATATTGTACAGGCACATCACTCATTTGAGTCCCGTAGGTGTCTGTGATTTACCACAATGATGTTTGCAGATGCTGGCTGCAAGCATAATTCATTTTTAACTACATCAGGTGATATAATCATTTAACAGACGTAATTGCTGGAGTAATTTAATTAATTTGATTACGAGTAGCATGTTAATACTTATCTCGAGGTAGAAGGTATACGTATATAGATCAGATGTTTTAATAAAATGTTGCCAATCCGCAATAGCGGATTGGCAACATTTGCACAGTGATATATTGTGTGTACGAGTGTGTCGATACGTGTGGAACGGTGGCGCATTGGTTAGCACACTCAGCCATAATTACTGAGAATTTGCATTCAATGTGTAGGCCGTGTGCATTAATGTATGCACGTGCGTATGTTGGAATTCTTTCACACCGTACGTCGGCTTGTCATGCTAATCAGAGGAAACTCGATCTGTCCCGCGACGAGGTCAATTCAACCATCAATGCGTATTTGCTAGAATCTATAACATCGCCTCCTCGTGTGCCGTGAAGACCTTGAATAAGTGGTCGCTCACAGCATTTGCCACGCCTGCACTTCCCATGAGGCCAAAGGGGTTCCCTGTACGTATATTTGAATATCTATACAGGAGTGCGTATGGGACGAGATGTATTCCTAACCAGTGGTGCAAATGGACCGAAACGCCCCGTAATGCCGTGGCGAGAGTGAAAACGCGAAGCCTATTGCATTCCGGAAGGGATCAGGGATTCATCTTTTTTATTTGACTCCCAGATAGACACATAGACACGCACAGAGACGCACAGACACACAAAGACCCACAGACGTGCATAGAGAACAACATACATACATAGAGACCCACAGACACGCACAGAGACCCACAGACAGGCTCATATACCCACAGATATGCTTAGAGACCCACAGACACACACAGAGACCCCCATACACACACAGAGACCCACATACACACACAGAGACCCACAGACACACACAGGGACCCACAGACACACACAGAGACCCACAGACACACACAGAGACCCACAGATACACACAGAGACCCACAGACACACACAGAGACCCACAGACACACACAGAGACCCACAGACACACACAGAGACCCACAGACACATACATAGACCCACAGACACACACAGAGACCCACAGACACACACAGAGACCCACAGACACGCACAGAGACCCACAGACACGCACAGAGACCCACATACACGCACAGAGACCCACAGACACGCACAGAGACCCACAGACACACACAGAGACCCACAGACACACACAGAGACCCACAGACACACACAGAGACCCACAGACACACACAGAGACCCACAGACACACACAGAGACCCACAGACACACACAGAGACCCACAGACACACACATAGACCCACAGACACACACAGAAACCCACAGACACACAGAGACCCACAGACACACACAGAGACCCACAGACACACACAGAGACCCACAGACACACACAGAGACCCACAGACACACACAGAGACCCACATACACACACAGAGACCCACAGACACACACAGAGACCCACAGACACACACAGAGACCCACAGACACACACATAGACCCACAGACACACACAGAAACCCACAGACACACAGAGACCCACAGACACACACAGAGACCCACAGACACACACATAGACCCACAGACACACACAGAGACCCACAGACACACACAGAGACCCACAGACACACACAGAGACCCACAGACACACACAGAGACCCATACATGGAGCGAAGGTCCTTCTCCTTCTCAGACCTCGTGTATGGTCCAGATCTAGTTGGGGGTGGAGACAATCATTTATGAGTTCCGCCAGTAATCCCTTCCCATTTCCAGCTCTGGTCCGAACACTATGATCTCATTAACCCAAGTTTAATCTCTGGCCACACAGCCAATGACAAATTGTAATTAAATTTGACCCAAGGCCCAGCTCCCGAGTCAACCAAGCCAAGACTGAGCACCTTGTGTGCTTTTGCGTGTGTACATCAGCACAGGTGTTGCGTCAATACGCCTTTCTTAATCGGGACTTTGCGAACTGCACTTGCAAGAAACAGTCCATGCAAGCTTGAATGAGCATGTCACGTGCATGTGCTGTTAACCGTAATTGCTGGTTACTGCTTTGCTTGTCTGGGATTCACAGGCGCAATGGGAGGAATATTTAATTGATAGCGATGGCATGGCTTAAGAACTCATAAAACCTTATCATACAAAACAAACTGAGTGATTTAAATTGTATGTTTCAGCACATCCCCCCCTACACACTTTTCCCATCCATACATCTGTGGGCAATTTATTCAGAACACTCCTCGGCATTAAACGACAAAGAATTCGCGACGATTCACGTATAATTATGCAATTGTCTGCTTTCGTGTTTTGAAAGCCTCGCATCTAGGAGACGATTACGCCATCGTCGGGAAAACGCAACTGATTAGAGAACGGGGGGGAGGGAGGGCATGCAAAACAAAGTTGCTCGGCACAAACAGTGGCCCCCCTGTTTTTGTCGTGACACATACGTTGCCACTTTAAGCTTCCCAATAGGGTGCGAGCATTAAATCATCAGTACAAAAATCATTGGCGCTCCTAATTTATTCGCCAAAAAAAAAAACCCCAGATACTGCCTTGTCCAATTAGGCGATAATAAAGGGCTAATTTGAACAAATCGCACCGCGTAATAAGACAGAGTGCAGGATTCAAGTAATTTTAAGCTTTGGTTGAAAGGGGGGCGTGGAAACGCATTTACCATGCAGCGCATTCTCCCGTGCTTACTGTTGCAGCTGGTAAAATGAATTGTTGAGTTGTCCTGTGCTTATGTAATTATTGTACGGGAGGGGGGGGGTAAACTAGCAATGCAACGGCACGAAGCGCCTCTTCGTAGGCTTCCCATTGCACGAGTCGTTTAGTGGACTTGTAATCTGACAGTGGACATCCAACCCTCGCGATTGCGTGGAGGAGACAGCGGCCGGAGCCACGGTTCGGTCCAAAATTCCACCGCCTCATTCAATCCGAGTCGGCATTCGCGGTGGTTATTAGGTTTGAAATGAAACCTGTTAATAATTAAAGATAGCGCATTACCATTCACGTGAATTTAAACCATTTCCCCCGAGTCTCCCCGCCGCCCCGCCGTCCAAAGGGACTGCGTAGTTTAGTCTGTGGATTATTAACCCGCGGTGCCAATGGCAGGCAGATTTTGAAGGTTAATTTTTATTTTATGTTGCTCCAGAGGACAGGCAAAAAATACTAACTTCGTGCACTTACGGGCTCACGCAAATGCCTCTCCTAATTTGGAAAAAATATATACACATACAATTACGTCAAAGAAAACACTCATGTAAATTCATTGCACATTGACTTAAAACAAAAGCTCACGTGCGCTGACCCTGGATGCCGTCGTGAATTAAGCGGAGGGCTTTAACGCGGCAGGCACAGGCGAACGAACGCGGGAACGGGCGGAAATTCCTGCACCTTGGTGGGCGTGAGTGAAACGAGTGTGGGGTGTGTGTGTGTGTGGGGGGGGTGTGTGTGTGTGTGGGGGTGTGTGGGGGTGTGTGTGTGGGGGTGTGTGCGGGTGTGTGTGTGGAGGTGTGTGTGTGTATAGGTGGTGCATCAGCTAGTCATCTCAGTCAGTCGACCTGTAGCACTTGGGTCTACCCCGTGACCTCCTGCCAGCGGGCGTTCGACACTTCACGTGGCCTCAAGGTGCACATGGTCTGGCACAAGCGTCGTGGTGACGTCACCGCCACTTAGTGGCGAATGGCGGTTGTTGTTGTTCTCGCTAACAGCACTTTCCCCACCAGTCTGTTGAAGGCTATACGGGGGATCTTTGTCTTTGGGGGGTACCACAATAACAAGGCAGGATTTTGGCAGTGATGAAGGTCACGCGCAGAGAATGGAACCTACGAAAAAAGCCACCCCGTGGCTTATTATAAACCGAGCGTGAACTGTTAAAATAGACAACTTAAATAATCATTCATAGTCATTATTAATCCTCGCTGGGTGATGGAGGTTTTGTGTTGTTTTAAGGAATGTCCTGCAATGGGATGTTTTGTTGTGTAGTTAAAATACTGCACCTGTCATCATCATCATCATCTGCTATGCTAAATCCCACTGCTGTATGAATCCCCCCCCCCAATAATCATGCAATCTTATTAGATTGCATGATCCAACTGGCACCTGCGCATGAGCTGATTTCATTGCTCCATGTGCTCAGTGGAAGTCCACTCCCTTGTTATTCTTGACCATCGCCTCTTCCAACCCGCGTGCTCCTCTCTCCGTCTCTCAATGTCATTCCAGCATTAAGCCCATTGTCATAGATCTTCTTCTCTGTCGCGTCTCCTGTTCAACCCAATGCGGGTCTTTACCCAATACTCTGCACAGGCCACCACTTCCGCTGTTGGCATTGCCTGATCTTGAGGAGTAGTGCATTGTTGTGCTGCAGGGAATCTCAGGAATCGACCCACGGGTTGCTTCTCCTGACAAGCTCTACAGATGGTGTAAATGTACCGTCTCTCGTCATAGATGGTGAATTCCGTCAGCTGGCACGGTTGGTAAGGGCCCTCAATTCGCAATCGGCGGGTGGGGGGTTTCGTACAAGGGTCCATAAAATCAGCACCACTTCGTGGGAAGTCTACAATGGTTGCCCTATGGATAGACTGACCCCCAGCCTGGGAATGTGGAATTTCCTCTATTGGCTAAGGGACACCGACAGAGGTGTAGTAAGATACCTGGGCTTGTTTTTTATAGTATGTGGAAGGAAACTACTATCCCCGCCACACACACCTCTAAAAAAACACATGGGGATAACACTTGTAAGGAAATCTGCAACACCACCTTCGTCACTCACTTGCTGTACTGCCACCTCCTGGCTACCTCTTTACCCAGCAGGCTGGAAGTCTCACGAAGTCCGTGCATTTGTAGAACTTCTTTAGCACCGTACGTAGCCAACCGTGCTAATCAGAGGTGCGGGGAAGGACGATGCACTAAACACAAAAGCAGTTCGAAAGACACGAGTTTTCGATCTAGATTGTTTAAGACGTCGTTACACAATGAACACAGTAGAATTTGAAAAAAAGAACACCCTCTTTTCGAACAAGGCCAGCTGTGCTTATATATCCAAAGAGGTGTGCTTACATCAGAATTCGCCCTTTGCCTCCCCTCCCCAGTGTAACGTAAACTCGTGTTGGCTATACAAGAACTGTGCTTGCAAGAGGCTTATATCCAGATTTGAATGTGAAGACTTTGTGGAGTTTGCCCCGTGATTTCCTTACATGACATTTGAACTCTCAATAGATCCCTTGTGGATTTACATCGTTTCACTCTGCACACCAATAATTGCATGTAGGGAAAACCCCCCCATAAAAGTTTGGTTATTTAGTTTTTTTCCTACTGCCCTAGTAATGTGGAATTTCCACCCATAGCTACCAGTGAAAATGAGCACCAACGCTGTGCTCATGTTCGTTGAGTAAAATTGTTTTTGCTCAAAATATTCCGCGCTATTGTGAGCACGACTTGCCACACGCACCCAAACACACTTTCTCCACTCTCTCTCATAATTGCAGTCGTCTCTATCCACTTTCCTCTTCTGAAACAATAAAACGAGGGAGCTTGCTAAACAGTCAAAAACTCTTCAGTGACTTGACGTTATCAATCTCGCGCGATTTGTTTAAGTGTTTTTTGCTTCGTTTCTGCACAACCAGTCGTATACTTTGAGGGTTCCATTATCTACCTACAATGCCCATATCGGTGGCGATCACACGTCTCGTGGTTAGGCAGATACGGCGGCAAGTATGTGGTAGAATTAGCATTCCATACGCTGGTTCCTGGGCCGATAAGAGCCTCTTCGCTCACGTGCCATTAATAAACCGTTGGCACGGACGCACGACAGCACAGTGCAACATTGAACGAGCACTCGAGGTTCACACATTAACTTTTTAATTGTGCCCCGCTCGCGCAAATATATGTGTATTTAAAAAGGCAGCGAGCGAGCATTTGCCATCGCCCTGCACATCACAGCGGCGGTGGCGCGGACCGAAGTGGCCGCGTGATTTTCGTCGCGCGTCGCCGCGGAGGGGAAGGGGGGGCCCAACCTGGGAGCCCCGGGAGGGCCCACCCGGGGCCACCCCATGGGGGCCACCCCATGGGGGCCCACCCCGGTTAATGCGGCGGCTGCACCGACCACGCCAATGCCGCGCGCCGTCCGCACGCCGAAAATCCCGCGACGCGACTCGGACAAGGGTACCGGCCGTCACGACCCTCAAAATGTTCTGCATTTTGAAAACAAACAAAAAGTAATTCACACCATTGGAACCTCATTTGCCAGTAAAAAATATGATGCTTGATTTTTTTTACCCTTTTATCTGCCAACAAAAGTGACACCTTTTCTTACAAGGAGTCATGTTGTGAGCTTTTTGGCGTCATCTGGTCCAACACCATGTGAGACTAGGCTCTAAGGAAAGCTGTGTGTGTGGACCAATCAACTTCAAGGACAGTGCATACATTGTCAGAGTTATGTTTTTTGTTTGCATTATGACTGCAGGTATTGTGGTCTATGCAAACATGACTCCTTGTAAAAAAAGGTGTAAATTTTGTTGCCAGATAAAAGGGTAAAAAAACAATGATCAAAAAGTAATTCTATTCGGTGAAAGCACATAGCGGCATTGCCTCCGACTGTCAGACTATGCGTGTCTTTGAAGCAGGCGAGTGCAGTCTGATTGCCTTCCACTATGAGAATGGTGCTAATACGAAGTGCACTGGATTATAATTATTACTAAAGTGGCAAGCATATTCGACGCGTGATCGGAAGGCCACACGCTAACATTGGAGTTGAGCATCAACTCGGCCCGGTGTGATAAAAATGAATGACCAACTTTGTAGAAATTCAACGGTGGTAACCTTCTTGAGAGACTGACCCCCTGCCATGGGAACGTGAAATGTCCATCTCTGTCTCAAAGCCATCAATGGAAAGGAGTGCTGCCCAATGACTCATATGGGCAGGGAGATGCTTTGATTTGTAATTGACAGTGGTGGGCATGGTGAGGCATGACCCTTATAGAATGCCTTGGTTAATTCTGCAATTAAACTCATGACACCTACATTCTCCCCAAAGTGTGGAAAATCTTTAATGAACATTTTAATAGCAGAGAGCAAATGATGATTATTTTATAAATGCCTTCATTTTAAAAAGAAAAAAGCAACAGTATATGAATGCGCTTGCTAGTTTACTGACCGATAGCAGAATGGCTTAACATCGCATCCCTATCGTACCAATTTAAATTTGAGAAACCCAGCAGTTACTGACATCGACTAACATTTCATGCCAAATGTACAGAACAATGTGAGTTAATAAAAATAATGTTTCCATAGATATTGTGTTGCCATTGCTGTACAAGCACAAAGCCAAACGCAAAACCTCTACACGTCATCACCAATGCCTTATACGAAAATAAAGTAGGATGAAATATCTGATGCAATTGTTCTTCTTCAGGGCAGAGAGAGGGCAGCCAGATTGAATGACATATTTAGAGACTGCACTTTCCAATGCGCTGGCTTGCAAACTCAGGGAATATGTGTTGACACTTGATGGATGAAACTATTTTTTCTATGAAGGGATACCGGGGAGAAAACGGTCAAAAACAGATCCATGAATTGATTTACATTAAATGCGCACAGGCTGTGTCAATTTGAAGCTGCAGGGCTGCATTACAGATGGTAAAGAGGCAACATCTGTTTCGAGCACGCACTGTGAGCAAAGTGGGGAGTTATTCTGCTGGCGTGGCCTGACACAAGGAATTTCAGGGCTGCACCTTTACCTTAAAAAATAACCATCAGAAGCATCACTCTATCACACCCGATTAAAAAAAAATCCATACTTAGTTGTATTTAACAAGTCGCGTACATTTCCTCAAATCACTTCGTTGCAGAGTAATTAGCGAAGGAAAGCCCCACTTGAAGCTCATGATGGTTAAAACTAAAACTAAACTCTTTTTCAGAAGCAGCCTGCTCACAAATGATAGCTCAACGAAGTGGCTTATCTCGTGGAAATTGAATGCGCCAAATCCTCTAAACGCGTGCTGTTGATTCTAAATGTGGAGAGAAAAACCGTAGGACCCAGAGAAAAATCCACGCGATCACGGGGAGAACATGCAACCTGGAAATATACAGGCGTCAGGGTTGGGATCGACCCAACGACATCCTGTATACCAGGCGAGGGAGTCAACATCTCGCCACAGTGGCAAGATGTTAACCTGACGGCTAAGGCGTCCGTACTCGGTAAGAAAAAAGCAGTCGCGAGTGAGTTGTTCTTTTCAGCGTCTCATCTCTCTGGTTGGCTGCGAGCCAGCTTCAGGGGGCAAGTGCTCTGAAGCATGATGCTTCAAGACGAATACAAACGGGAACGCGCGCGGTGACAATCGTCGCGGGGAAAATGCACCGCCAGTTAACGCGCGGAGCGTCAGAAGGGGAAGCCGTGTATTTCTACGATTGTATCTCGCCTGTCGGTTAACGACGCACAATTGGAATGTCTCCTCGAACGTTAAATGTAATTGTTCCAAGAGGAAATGTGTGCGTAATTCGATTGAATAAGCCGTTACGTCAATATCAGCAGACGATTTTGTGATGCTTACAAACCCAATTTCAAGTATCGTACAGTATATATTGTGAACGAAATAATTAGTGCTATTTTTTTTCATACGTCGCCTTTCATGACCAATATTATGCTTCTTAATGATCTTGTTTGGGCTAAATCGTGTTGGTATCGTTAACAAATTGCATTGTGCCTATACAATCTTAACCCAAAGGAAACTTATCGTGAATTATAATAGTGGTTATCCTGATCTGAAGCTTTCGTGAATGCAGGAATCCATACTCTTTGGTTCTTTCGGTAAAGTCACGTAGGTAGAAAAATTAAACAAAATAAAAAATAATATATCACGACGTTTTGATCGCAACACAAGCGGTCGTCCTCGGATGAAAAAAATAATCCAGCAGTGGAGCTGCTGAACCAGCGAAAGAGCTGTTCCAACAAGAGATTATATATGTATAACGTATATGTATAACCTATATAACGTTGTTGTAACAGCTCTCTCGCTGGTTCAGCAGTTCGACTGCTGGATGATATTTTGTTTATGCCCGAGGACGACCGCTTGTGTTGCGATAGAAACGTCGTGATATATGATTTATATTTAGTTTTATTTTTCTACCTACGTGACTTTACCGAAAAAGAACCGAAGAGTATAGTGGCTATCCTAATGGAGGAACTGACCTCCGCCATGGGATTATGTAAAGTTCCAGCAAATGTTCATGGCTGTCTATGGAGGCAAGTGCTGCCACTTTTGCTCACGTAAGTAAAACATTGAGACGTTTTGAGTGTTAATCAACGTGGTTATCATGCAGCATGTTGTTACGTAGGCTAGGCGTAGTCACAAACCGCACCTCTCCATAATAAAGGCTCAGTCATTCGTTATGTAGTCTATTCGTAGTCTCAAGCCGCACCTTACCATAATAATAAAAAGTGGGCCGTTCCTGCCCCCCCTCAACCATTATATATACGGAGTGGTATCTCTTGTAACCTCTCATTTACTTGATACAGCTGTCGGGTTGTGAAGGTTCCACCTGAAGACGGAAGTTTGTGTTGCCTCCGAAACGTCGTGATTTTTTATTTGTATTTGTATTTTTATTTTATTAATTAAAATTTAAATATTTTTACCTACGTGACTTTACCGGAAAAAAACCTAAGAATATGGTTATCACCGGCCGAGCGGCACTGCGGTAGCAGTGCTCTCTTGGACATAAGTTCACATCCTGGTCATGAATTGACTCATCATCGCTTCGGGAGTTTAAAAATAGAAGTCCCACTTCGGAGTCAACAGATGTCGTTGTTTTATCCGCCATTGGAAATGTGGAATTTCCACCACCGTCAGAATCATAGTATTTATACTGAAGAAATCCGATGAGCTGTAAAGCTCTTTTTCACAGATGTTAGGGGCTCCCAACATAGATGACGACCCCTGTACACCAATTACAGTTTCCTTACAGCATCATTCGTAGCCACGTGGTAGCGCGTTTTGCGGTTCGAGTTCAGCGGCCACCCTTGCGAATACTGCCAGTCTAGAAATTAGCGAAAACTTACACCCACACCGTCTGCTTCACACAGTGGACGTTAGAGATCCCATGACGTCATTCGAAAGAAAAAAGTACAAAATAACAAAAAAATCTCTCGAAAATGTCCTAACTGGGTAAAACCACAGGGCAACATCGCCCACCCCCCCCTACTGGCAGACAATAGCCGTTGTGAAGCACAGCACCTCGTATGAGTCTCTAATGGTTGTCCTATGGATACGCTGACCCCCAAGCCGAGGAATGTGGAATTTCCACCATTGGCAAAGAGACACCGACAGAGGTGTAGGAAGACACCTGGACTTGGTTTTTGTTGTTGTATGTGGAAGGAAACTACGATCTCCACCCCCATATACCACATCCGTAAAAAATATATATGGGGATAACACTTGTAAGGAAATCTGCAACGCCATCTTGGTCCCTCACTTGCTGTACTGCCACCTCATGGCCACCTCTTTACCCAGCAGGCTGGAAGTCTCACGAAGTACGTACATTTGCATGTTGAACTTCTTTTGCACCGTACGTAGCCAATCGTGCTAATCGGAGGTGCGGGGACGGACACGAGACCGAGCACAAACACCACTTGTATGATTGCCTTTGGCTATAAAAACGGTGTGAAACACCAAACGTATAATTTCTGTTATTCATGTTTATTCGCTTCATTTGGAGTTTGAAGGTGATGGAGGTCAGCATGAAGTGCAGCAGGGAAATCGTGTCCTCGTAATACATCAAGCAAAAGGTTACTCGTGTGCGGATACGGTTTTCAGCAGAGCATGAGTCAAGGTCATACTGGATGGGGGAGATGTTACGGAGGGGGCATGATGAGGGTCTGCAGGGTTTAGAGATATGAGGAGAAAAAAAGTTGGCTCGTCGTCAAGACAAATGCTGTCATACAGTGGGTGCTTAATGACACCTTAGCTATCTGTGGAACCATGCCAAGATAGTCCAGAGCAGCTAGCTGCGAACACGGAGTTCTTGCGTTGGGTCGTCATGGAATAAGGCTGGCTGGTTTGTTTTTTTGACACACTCTGGGCACACCTGCGCAATAATGATAACAATGCACGGCACGCTTACGTGGGCAACATGTAAGAAGAGGCTGAGGTGGTACGGGTGGGAACTAATGCTTGCGCCACTGTACTTGAGCCACCACTGCGAACAACCAGAGTCTGAAATTGGTAAGCTAACTCAGGTTTGCGGCACGTTCTCATTCGTGACAAATTTCATGAATGACTGCGTGGAAATGAATATCCAACGTGAATTACTTTTTTGCCCTCAATTTTCGGGTGGGTGGGATTCGGAATATTTTTTGCCGAGTCAGGCTTTGGGGAAAGGGCCCTGCGTGTTTTGGTGTGCCGGTAGGGAATAACCCAAAGCAGCCGTTCTCAAACCAAGGGTGGCCGGTGCTGATGGGGGTGCGAAGGCTGTGCTGTGTATACCAGAGGTCTTGATTGTGGGATGTTAACTACCTTCACCTGGTATACAGGGAGTCGTGCGTTTGATCCCGACCCTGACGCCTGAACATTTGGAATGTGCGTGTTCTCCTCCCGTGATAGTCGCGTGGATTTTCCTCTGGGTCCTCTCTCCACATTTAGAATCAACACGCGTTTAGAGTATTTGGCTGCTATAAATGTCCACGTGATAAATTACTTTGTTGAGCTATCATCATCTGTAGCCAAGTCGCTTCTGAAAAATAGCTATACAGATGAGTTGGCCTTACCTGGTTAAAAAGAAATAGTTTGGTTAGTTAATAAATTTATTCATAATCAACGTTTTTGGGTTAGATGGCGTTATTTATAAATGTGTCGTAACCCTCCACCACCCGACACGGCCAATCAGCAAAAAAAAGTGTCACGTTGACAAGACAAATAGTTCACTGCTTTAGCCCACCGGCGTGTTGAAGCGTGAAACCACGACATTTACAATTTATATTTTCAAATATTGAGGACCACTGTCCCAAAGCTCTATGCTTGGATTCTCTAAGAAATGCATCGGACCTGGCAGAAGGAACGGAGTGATGGAAAGGTGTGGTGGTAGCAAGAGCATCTGATGTGGTGGCATCTCCACCTTAACCAAATTTGACCTCTGCCCACTCTGAAGGTTGTTCAAGTAAAGACGTTTGATGTGAAGGTTAGGGGGACAAACAAAAAATTAACCCGTAAAAACTAAGTTTTTCACTATAAATCCTTTATATGCGTGTTCAATGGGCCACAACCCAGCCCACATTGGTCTTTGAAACGGGCGTCCTCTCGTCCTCTGGCTTGAGATGGCTGCCACCTATGGGTCAGATGATTGCCTGCCACCATTAAGCAATTGGTAATTAAATATATTTTTTTTCCTAAAAAGTGTGAAATTTTGGAAAAAAAAAATTCAAGAAAATAAATTGTCACGCACAACGAGTCTGTGTGCAAAATGTCAGCTCGATTGGATCACGGGAAGTGGGTTAAAAAACGACTGAAAGATTTGCACGGTCGTAAGCGCGCAAGCAAGCAAGCGCGCAAGTGAACTTAATATAAAGGATTTAAAAAAGACCCGCTCCACCACCAAATGTAACGTGTGTTTTTGCTGCCATGTAGTTTTACATTGAAATAGCTTGACAGCCGACAAGTAGTTGGTGTATTGTGTGAGCATCGGGATACATTGATGGCCGAGTGTCATGTTAGCCATAACCCACTCCCCATGTGTGCTGTGCAGGCCTAAATAGATGCTCACAAACAGTCTGGTCTCTACAGCTTCGTAAAACTATGCAGAGGATCGTTGTCGATGACAATTAAAAGCACAAAAACCTCTTCACACCAAGACGAAAAAAAAAATCCAAATTATTTTGACGATAAAATAAGGGTATCACTTCTAATGGACACATTGCCATTTCGAGCCTCTGGATTTTAACTGCAGGTGTCATTATACGCAGAGGCTTGATGACGGTGGAACCTGAACATTAACGTCGGCAGCCTTCGGCGGCAGCAGTTAATGTAGCTCCTAATGCGTGCCGCTTAGCCGTTCGGGCATTGCGAATAGCATAACACCGTGAGTGATCTGTGAACAAAGAGGCAACGCTGTACATTGCAACGGAACACAAAAGGCTGCCCCGACACGCGATTCATTCACAAGCACCAAACACGTACAGGGTGCTGTTCAGCTATTCATTTACTGTATGAAGCTACTTTTGTTAGCCCAACTGTGCATTAAAACTGAAAATAAACTGCAAGCATTCACGTGCACGCACACACACAACAAACAATGATCCCCCGTATAGCCTTAACAGACCGTTGGGGCAAGTGCTGTTAGCGAGCACCTATAAAGGCCGGTACGGTACACGAGGGGGTGGGTGGCCAGCACCACGCCCGGCCGCCTTTGTCTCCCCAGTGGCGATGTTCACTACACATCGCACCAGGTACTCATTTGAGGCTGAGTCGACGCACACACACAAGCTACGCACACACGCCCGCCCGCATGCACAAACTCGCGCGTGCGATTTGTGCTCATCTTAACTGAATGCATATTTTACCCACATTGATTCAAGCAAAGCGTGGTTCTGCTGATGAGACACTGTTTGTGGAAACCGGGTCCAGAGTGTTGCTTGTACCGAATCAATGCTGTCGAAATTGTTCGCTCTCGGCAGGCTGCGGTGGCCAATGGGTTGTGTAAAGAAGAGTGTGATTTATGTCACGTGGACAGACAGGTGTATGAAGGAGACGTATTGTCTGCTTATCTCTTTTTTGCTAAACTGAATGAAAACGTCGAGTGTGCGCGTGTGAGTGCCTAGTGGGGAGCGGTGGCGCAGCGGTTAGCGCACTCCGCTACGTGCCCGTGAACCCGAGTTCAATTGTCGCTCATGGTCAACACCAGTGGCGATTATCTGAACCGGTCCTGGGCCTCCTCGAGGTCGACTCAGCCTCAAATGAGTACAGTACCTGGTGCGGTGTGTAAACGTGACCACAAGGGAGACAAAGGTGGCCAGGCGTGGTGCTGGCCACCCATTGCCTCGAGTTCCATGCCGGCCTTCATAGGTGCTCGCTAACAGCACTTGCCCCAATAGTCTGTTAACGGCTATATAGGGGATCTTTGTCTTTGTTTACTGTTGAGAGTCGTGGTGTTTGGCACGCCGTTCTCTGAACCCAGCCACCGAGATTTGATTCCTGGCCATAAAACAAGTACTGTAGCTATTGATGTCCGATCATATGAACATGGGCCTCTCTTATGTGAACTCAGCCTAAAACAAGTAGCATTCGCTGGAGCTATGAGCTAACAAAATCAATAACTCTCAACGAGGTTTGTTGCTCGCTCTTATCTTCCATACTGTGTGCCCTACCCGTCTCAATTGACGCTCTTTCTCACGGGACTTGCATCGGTAATCTACGTGGGCTGAAAGTAGGAATAGTTTTTGGGATCTTTTTTTTTTACATTAAGGGACGTATATATTTAAATCCGCTTGTATGCTTCCAGTGGACTGCGTAAACCGCTTCAAACGTGCAGAGGTCAACGTTCGCAACGAGAAAGGGATATTTCATGCAGGAGTAATGCTTGTGTTGTTACATAGGTCATCATCAAATGTTAACAAAGCAACTAGAAAATGACCCCTTGTTCTTTCTCGAACATAACTGCAGGCCAAAAATTAGCTCGGGATCTCATTACAAGATAGTTTAAGCAACTTGGAAGTTCGTAACACAACGCGGCAAGAATAGTGCCTTTGACCGAATCGGCGAGATTGCGATGGGATGCAAGACGCGTGCCAGACAAGGAGGGCAGGTGTTGTTGTTGTTGTTGGGATGCTCACAACAACAATAACTGCGGAGCACCTGGCGGCTAAAACACAACGAGTTGGCACAGTAGGGGGCACAGGTAGTGCATCTGCCAGTCATCACGGTGAGTCAACCAATGGCACCTGGGTCTGTCCCATGACCTCCTGCCAGCGGGCGTTACAGTGCACCTAGCATGGCACAAGCGCCGTGGCGACGTCACCACCACTTATTGGCGAATGACGGTTGTTGTTGCTGTTGAACTTCTCTCGCGCCGTACGCAGCCAACCGTGGTCATCGGAGGTCGCGGCTAATGGCCTGGCACCCAGAGGCCGGAGACCAAAGTGAGACACCGCGGCCTGGATGGCGAGAGAGTGGAAGGGCCGACCCTTGGGTAATCGACAGTGCCAACGTTGGCAGAGGAGTGTGGCGGCATCGATGGCATCGGGCGGCGCGGTGACCCTTTGCACACTTTGACCCCGAGTTGGGGTTTACAGAGGCAACACCCAGACTGACACGGGGACGACACTGTGGTGATGACAGGTGTCGAGCGCTGGCGCAGCCGCAATTTATTTTCCCTACCACCAAATGTGCGCCCCTTACGTCATTCCACGTACGTCAAATGTGCGAGGGCGTTATTTGTAAGCGTTTCAAATTACGCGGATTTAGTCTGACACTAAGTGCAGCAGTTGTTTGGCGAGGATAAGATGGCAGACAACTTTAATCCACAAAATTGTCGCGATGTAAATTGTGAGGTTTCTCTCTCGAGCGTCTGGTTCAAGATGATACGGATGATCACGGAAAACACTGCAGCAGGTTTTATTTTGTTTCATTCAAATTATATGTTTATACCTTACTTTGTTTGCACCCCAGCTTCCTCCTTGCAATGGATTTTCGATCAATGCATCTTACCAATTACCTGAGACCCATCTCTTCCACAGGACAACCACCGGTGATTTCCCACGAGGAAATAAGGACACGCGGTAAGGCAGCAGCCACGTCACGAGCTGGCACCAAATTCCCTCCCAAGCTCTGTCATCCTTTATATATATATTCAGGTGTTGTCAGCGAATAAGTGTGTATATGTGTGCGGGGAAACTGGAGTACCCAGATACATCCCACGTAGGCATCGGGGCAACACCCTATCACGTGCAGATGGAACAGATGGAGATTAGTCCAAAATTGTACTGCCATCTCCTGGTAAGCCAGGGTATGACAACCACAGGTCCCAATGGGAAGGGAGTTTCTGGACACCTGCGTCATGAAGCCTAGCCTCCACAGTAGTGGATTACAGGCATGCATAGCCACCACCGCCCGGCAAACAACCCAGTTGAGCCTTACAGACTGTTGGGTTCAGGTATCTTCGCTAGCACCTACTAAGGCCACATTCGCACGTAAAGGGCATGTTGTGAACAGGACGGTAATTGCCCCAGCCTCCCTTATCGCCCCTTACCATCACGTTACGTATACTTTCTACAACGAGTAAACCTTGGCGTTTCTCAAACCTGGTTCAAGGTCAGTTGATGCGAGTGTTGACGGATGGAGGAGTGATGCAGTGGTGCACGCACCTCGCCGTCAACCCCGTAACCTGAGTTGAATTCCCAGCCATGGCTAAGCATCAGTGGCGAGTGACAGATGCACTGGTTCTGCTCCACCGCACCCCCTGATCCCACCCAAACACTCACTGTCCTACAACTTTCTTCAACCCACAATGACCAGTGTAGTATCGTAAGCTTAGACAACTCACGTGACTGAGAGTTAGCAGAATGCGTTCATCCAGCAGTGGATTTACAAAGGAGTGTAAATTATTTAAGTTATTAAGTACTCCGGAACAATCGCCAATTGCAAGAATGGGAAAATGTGTGCTGGTGTAATCGTCTGGATGCCAAGTAATACATTAATTACGCAAAACGAAATAGTTAAAATGACTGTGAATGCCCGTGAATGCCTTGTGAAATATATCATGAGGCTCAGTGGAGTTTCACCGTGTAAACACACGGATAGCGATGTATCTGTGAACATATTGAATGCTTTGTCGTTAGCGCACTGCGAGTTTGATTCCCAGGCATGGCGAGCATGAGTGGCACGCGATGACTTTAAAGGGTGAAGTATAGTCAAACAACCCGCATGACCAACAGGGCACGAGTAGGACCTCATCCAGCTGTGGACTGACAAAGGACTGCATTCTAGTTTTAATTACGTAATTTATTAGAAATGTAATTAGGGCCCTCACTTAAAGCAACTCCGGCAAACTTCTATACGGAGTGCTAACAGCACTTGACCCCAAGAGACGATCTATCTAAGCTAACAAAGAGATACTCTATTTATTTACACAGCAGGCGATACGTATATCCTGGCAAGGAGCCCACCTCAGTGGGAGAAGTCAGCTCGAGTATAATGAAAACCAATTAGTTGATGTAAATCCAATCTGCGTTGCACTGAAGACACGACTCAAAGTTGCAAAGCTAAGTGGGCATGCATTTGCTTTAGTTAACATTTTTGGAGTGGGTTAAACTTAACGCATTCTAATACCGCCAATGTAGAAGGCCACGCACACACTTTGTAACTACTGGCGGAACGTCGTACTCAGAGTGTATATGTTGTGGCTTGGCTCTCCAACACACCGGTGTGCTGTACTAGTGACGAATTGACACGTTCTGTTCACGTGACAACCCTTACTAATTGGCTGTGTCGGGTGGTGGCGGGTTTAACGACACATTTATATATTTACGCGATCTAGCCCCAACAAACCTGTATTATGGATGATATTGGTCGCTGTGTAACGCGAGCGCGGCGCACCGAAAGGTTTTCCCGTCCGCGCGTGTCACCGGCGGAAGAGAGGAGGGGAAAAAAAGCGATTCTTTTTTTTCTCAAACGATGTCAAAAAAAGTATGCGGCCCTCCTTTGAAGAAACTACCGCCGCAGCTTAAACGGTGGCATCGTCTTCTGTGCGTCCAGCGTGCGGCCCAATCAATGAAATCAACTCGGTCAACCAGGCCAACGCGCATTCTGGTGAACGGAGGCGCGTTTACAATTAGCCTTCGAAATACAGAGCGCGGCTTAACACAATAATAATGACACATGACATTGCGATGGAAAATTCTGCGGCATGATACAAGTCATTATAAGCTGATCTCCACATCGCTCTGTCTCTCTCTTTCTCTCGGTTTCCTATCACTCTGACTGGGGATTTACGCAGATTGCACACTGAAGTTTCGAATTTATCGTAAGTATACTGCAGTGGGATCCGTTTTACTATTTCGAACCGGGTTAGTTATCTTGAGGTGTATGTTTACCAATGGAATGTGCCCTATTTTGTATATTTCGTGGGCATTTATTTAAAGTCCAAATTTAATGTCCCTGTCGGAAAGCTTTTTTTTAGAAGGAGATGCGTGAAATAAAGAACTCCCTCATCTATAGTGCAACATTCGAGGCTCCCATCTGCACGAATAATAAACTGTAACGTCACGCAGTATTAATAGAGCGGCTACTTTGGAAGGAAAAATAAAGACATACACACATTGCCATGAATGCGAACGTGCAGGCACGTTTCACGTGACGTTTCGAATGCTTCTGACAGCTTTTATAAGAACGACACCTTGGCAGTCCCCCGATTAAGGCACACCGGTGTGAGGTCAAACAAATAAAGAGAGCAACATTCAAAAGTGCTCTTGAACATAGCCATCGCTGTACCACATTCGCTGAAGTGGTAATCACATCAGATTTCTGAACGCTTCGGTGCCATTCATAATAAAGGTCAGCCGTTGTATTTGGCAAATATTGTTCAGTGTGTCGTCTTCAATGAGTATCACTGAATACGTGTGTAGTATTGCTATTTGTATTGCTACAGCTAAGATTACGGCTAGAATTAATATTGCTGAGTATTTAAGTGCAAGAAACGTTGGATTGGGTTGAAGCTTAGTTTTGAGGGTTATATTTAAAATGGTATCTCGTGCTATAAACTAAGCCTCGAGACTTGGTTTAGGGATAACATTGAAGGTGACGTTTATGGTTTACACTATAGGCAGGTCTCAAACTAAGTTTAAGCTTTGGCTTAGGAGATTAAACCCAGATATGCGTTAGAGTTATACGGTTGTGTGCTTCTGACAAGCATTGGCTTGAGAGCCACATGATCTTTTCCCTTTAGGACCTATTCAAGTTAAATAATATTCTGTGGGTCTTTCGTTAAAGTCACGTAGGTAGGTTCAAATAAATTAAACTTGACTGCAGGAATCCATACTTTTTGGTTATTTCGGTAAAGCCACGTAGGTAGAAGAAATAATAGATCACGATGTTTCGATCGCCACACAAGCAATCGTCCTCTGGTGGGATAGAGAGTTTATCTGGCTATCGAAACGTCGTGATCTATTATTGGTTCTACCTACGTGACTTTACCGAAAGATCCATTAATTCCTGCAGTCACGAAAGCTTTAAGTCAAGAGTCAAGTAAAAAAACTTTCTCTGTTTTTTTTTGTGTGAAATTACTGAAACGGCATGAGAGAAAGAGGGGAAAAACCCCCACTGCCAATGCATTCACCTCATTCAAAGATGTTCACTTGTGCAGGGCAAAGCGTTCGTCGTGGACAGAGAGAAGACACACAAGTGAAGCACTTACCTCTCTCTCTCTCACTGCGCTTCGTCAGTCGAGGAATCGCGCTCGGGGCTCCGTCTTGGACTCGGCGCAAGGGAGGTGGATGTCTGACAAGAAGTTTGCTTTCGAACGTTCACGGAAGCCTCATTAGTAATAGAAGTGCTTCGTCGCTGTACTCACGACAATTCTCTACACGGTGCCTTGTAGGGGGAGAAGGGGGATAGGGGGGGGCAGAAGGAAATTAATTAGAAAACGAAAAAAATTAAATCCAAAATTGATTTAAAAAAAATGAGAATTCATCTGTAGGCACGCAGTGAGTACTGTTGTATGTCTCGCGGTGAACTGCGATTGTACCAAAGGACGTATGTATCGATTAAATGATAACACGTGCTTATGGGCATACACATACCCTGAATAACACATTTATATTTTTAAAAAATGCAAATGCTGGGCATCGATTCGAGAACATGTGCGTGGCCGCAAGCGTGCACACGTTAAGATCTTTGCACTCAGAATTTTTTTGGCGAACCATTCTCCAGATATTGACGCTGTACATTGATACCACGTACATGGAGAATCGAGTGAACGCACAGGACACGCGGCGAAAGCGACGCTATTGTGAGTGGCGGTGTGTGTGACGCACGATCCCATCGTCCGAAGAGTGAATACTTAAAGCCACAGATGGTGCGGTGTGACTACAAGCAGCCTGTATGATACAGTCATCGAGTGAGCACAAGAAGACGCACACAACGTCAATACAATTACAGTGTGCGGTCTATACGAATGAGTGACACAGGGCGCTACTAAATAAATGTTTGCTCACAACAAGCGCATTGTGTTCACTCCACATGCAAGCGCCCACGTACGTGCACACTCCACGTGCACGCACGCGCGGAATACTTAACACCCATGGCTGGTGGGTAGTAGCACAATCACGCAGAACAAACGCAAACCGCCAATCGGTGAAGGAATCACAGTTGCGGAATCGGCTTACGGATGAGATCATTCCGCACGATGTCGAAAATCGTACGTGGAATATTGCGACGCGCGCGCGTGTGTTGTGTGTGTGAGTGTGTTTGAGAGAGTGTATGTGTGTGTACTCACTGTGCTTGCTGTGGTGTGATGCGTGCGACACAAGAGGAGTGAATGTGTGAGAGTGTCTGTGTGTGTGTGAGAGTGTGTGTGTGTGAGAGTGTGTGTGTGTGAGAGAGTGTGTGTGAGAGTGTGTGAGAGAGTGTCTGTGTGAGAGTGAGTGTGTGAGAGAGTGTGTGAGTGTGTGAGAGTGTGTGAGTGTGAAAGTGTGTGAGAGTGAGTGTGCGAGACAGAGTGGCTGTGTGTGTGTGAGAGTGTGTGTGTGTGTGTGAGAGTGTCTGTGTGAGTGTGTGTGTGAGAGTGAGTGTGTGAGTGTGTGACAGTGTGTGTGTGACTGAGTGTGTGTGTGAGTGTGTGTGTGAGAGTGAGTGTGTGTGAGGGTAAGTGTGTGTGAGTGAGTGAGTGTGCGTGCGTGTGTGTGTACTCACTGTGCTTGCTGTGGTGTGATGCGTGCGACACGAGAGGAGTGAACGAGCGAGTATGAGTGTGAGAGAGTGTCTGTGTGTGAGAGAGTGTGTGTGTGTGAGAGAGAGTGTGAGAGAGTGAGTGTGAGAGAGTGTCTGTGTGTGAGAGAGAGTGTCTGTGTGTGAGAGAGAGTGTCTGTGTGTGAGAGAGAGTGTCTGTGTGTGAGAGAGAGAGTCTGCGTGTGTGAGAGTGAGTGTGTGTCTCCCCGTACTTATTGACTCTGCGCGTTCTGCGGCGAGTGAAGAGCGAGAGAGAGAGAGAAAAGTGTTTCTGCGGTGCCTCCGTTCGACAACAACTCTCGACTCCTCTGCTACCTCTCACGCTCTCCCTCCCCTTACCCTCCTCCTCCTCTCTCTTCTCTCGACCGCCTCGCTCCTGCCTTAAGTAACGCCCCGGGCGTCCTTGGAAACAGCACTCCGGGGGCCCGGCGATTGACTGGCATTGGTGCCTGACGTGCGCTGGTTGTTGTGTTGTTGTTGTTGTGTTGTTGTGCCCAGGGGGAGCGGTGGCGCAGCGGTTAGCGCGCACCGCGCTGCGAAACCCGGAGACACGAGCTCCGATTTCCCGCTCGCGGGCCAACGCCAGTTGACGATCATCGAGAACCGGTCCTCACCTAGGTCGACTCAGCCTCAAATGAGTGCCTGAGTGCGCAGCGTGAATATTGTCACTGGGGAGACAAAGGCGGCCGGGCGGCGTGGTGCTGGCCACCCACCCCCTCGTTGCGCCGTGCCGGCCTTCATATGTGCTCGCTAACAGCACTTGCCCCAACAGTCTGTCACAGGCTATACGGGGGATCTTTGTTTTTGTAGGGAGCGGTGGCGCAGCGGTTAGCGCGCATTGCGCTACGAACCCGGCGACCCGAGTTCGATTTGCCGCTCGCGATCATTAACAGTGGCGAATATCTGAAGCGGTCGTGGGCCTCCCTTTTGTCGACTCAGCCTTGAAAGAGCACCACCGTACCTGGTGCTGTGTGTAAAATATCACCACTAGGGAGACAAAGGCGGCCGGGAGTGGTGTTGACCAATCACCACCCCTTCGTGTGCCGCGCCAGCCATTTAATAGGTGCTCGTTCACAGCACTTGACTCGACTATCTTGATAAGGCTATACGGGGGATCTTTGTCTTTGGCCCGGCCACATACATCAATGCGCACGTGGAAACTGTGCCGAACGTGACCACGGTCACCTGCCTTTGTCAATCCCCCCCCGCCCCCCCTTAGGTTGACTGAACCCCAAATAAAAAGGTATCACTGCATTCCGGCTCTGTGTGTAAACATCAGCACGATGGAGACAAAGGTGGCCCGGGGTGATTTGCCACTTTTAGCAGGCACTCGCTATTAGCAGTTCTTGCTCCAGCAGTCTGCGTGTGTGTGTCTTTGTATATATATAGGGATCACCTTTGCTTTGTGCAAATGAAGACGAGAATAGGTTTTCCCCTTTTTTTCTGGAAACACAACAGGTGTTAAGATGTTAAAACACCAAACTGAAACCTTTTACAAGGAATCATGTCTGCTTTAAACCACAATACTTGTGGTCAGAATACAAACAAAAAAAACATACTCTGAAAATGTATGCATTGTCTTTGAAACTGATTGGTCTACACACGAGACAACTTTCTTTTGAGCCTAGTTTCTTTGTGCAAACAACTTTCGGTCAATATTTATTTGAAGCTTTCGTGACTGCAGGAATCCATACTCTTTGGTTCTTTCGGTAAAGTCACTAACTACGTTTGTCCACCTCAACCGAATCTATGTACCCGTCCAAACGAATTTCCTTAGGTTGACTGAGTCTGAAATGAGTACGGCACCGTGGCTGATGCTGGTTATCAGACATCGGTAGGGAGACAAAGGCGGTCAGGCTGTGGTACTGAACACACCAGCGCCTACCGATACCGGCCTCAATAGGTGCTCGCGAGATATCTTTGGCTGAAAATTCACGCTTGTCAACGGATCAACAAATACACCGCTAATATTGCATACAATGGGCTATCTTAATGCGCGTGTGCGGTATATATATAGTCTACAAGCATTCATGGCAGTACATATCATCCAGTATACATGTGTAGTGGTGATACGCGCTGGGTGTATATGTCGTGTGCCAGCGCGTATGTACGGGTGTGTGTGTGGTGACGCGCGCTGACGGGGAGGAGCAGGCGTCAGTGCGCGGGTGGGGGTAGTGCTGCTGATTGGCTGTGTGCCAGAGGGAGTGATCGGGTAGCAGCGCGGTGTGATTGGTCGGAGAGTGGAAACACGCGCGGAGCGGAACCGGATCGTGGGGATAGCGCGTGGGGATTGGGTAACGGAGGAGCGGTGCCGACGTTGAGGTCCGCATCCGCTCCGTCTCCCGGGAAGAAGGGGTATATAAGGTGATGCACAGAGGAGCAAGGGGCAGAAGTGGAACCATCTAAGAATGAAGACGAAGGTGTAGAGATAGAGCCCGGAGAGGAGAGTAATGGAGAGTAGAAGAGAGTAAGGTATAGTGTGTAGCCAGCGAGAGAGAAAGGTCTACACGAGCTGAGTAATGTATAGTGTGTAGCCAGCGAGATAGAACGGTCTACACGAGCTGAGTAATGTATACGGTGTAGCCAGCGAGATAGAACGGTCTACACGAGCTGAGTAATGTGTAGTGTGTAGCCAGCGAGAGAGAACGGTCTGCACGAGCCGAGTATGCATACGGTGTAGCCAGCGAGAGAGAACGGTCTGCACGAGCCGAGTATGCATACGGTGTAGCCAGCGAGAGAGAGGCAAAGTCTACACGAGGCAAGAGAAAAGAAGTGTGTTCCCGTCAAGGAGTTTCCTGCCGTCATTTTCCAATACTTCATCTGGCGTCAGAAGTGAAACGGGCTTCCAAGTATGGAGACGAGGAAGACCCGTAGGACCCACGGGATTGACCGCGAGGAAGACCTGGACGACTCGGAGCCGCTGGTGGCGGGGGGTGAGGAAGAGGACTTGCCCACGCTGCAGGGTCCGTCGACGGCGCCGGCCGAGCGACCGGGGACAGACGCCGGGCTTCGTGAGGCGCACTCCCGACTGGCGGAGCTGCTGCTCGCCGCCGCGTCCATCTTGGCGGAGATCAGCTCGTCGGGAGGAGCGGGGACGGTGGGGGACATTTTACAAGGTCGCCCCGCAGATTCCCGCCAAAACGAATGGGGGATTCCCGCCATTGCGCCTGGGCCTACTTTTGGCGGGAACGGCGAGCGCCACGTGGTGGTGGGTTCCCAAGCGCGCGCATCGACGTCATCAGCGCGCGAGGGGGTCCGCCATCTTACGTCTGCTGCTGGAGCCGCCATCTTAGACACCGACGGACAGGCGGAGAGGAACCACGAGGCGGATGACTTCATTTTTCAGCAGCGCCTGCCCACGTTGTCAGCCTTCAAGGCGGAAGGCGGAGACTGGGGCCAATTTCAGCGAAGGTTTTTGGCGCATCAAGAGATGTCAGCGTGGTCCGATGCTACGGCGCTGCGGGCATTGCCCGCCATGCTGGACGACGATGCGCTCGCGGCCTTCAGGGCTGCACGGAAGTCGGACCGCTCCACGCTGAAGGATGCGCTGGGTTTGTTGGCCAGGGTCTACGGGCCTCCCTCTACATGCCGCCATCAGTTCTACGCAAGACGGAAAGCGGCCACGGAGACCGCGCTGGCCTATCGCACGGCGTTGCTGGCTCTTGCTGATGCTGCGTTCCCTCGGATGGACGAGGAGGGCCAAGACGCGATGGTTTTGGAGCAGCTGCTCAAGTTGGCGCAGGACCTGGGGGTCCCTATCAACACAGCTGACGACATTGATATTTCTTCTTTGAGAGTCGCCACGAGTATTCAAGCGCACGAGGCCCTACAACGGAAGCAAGGCGTTGGTTGCAACGCTGCTGTCGTCGCAGCCCCGGGGTTGGTGGTCGCCGAACCCCAAGTCGTCAGCCCACGAGAGGAGGCGTTCGCCACGGGACGACCAGGGGACTGGAGGCCGGGGGCCCGGTCGCCTCTGCGATCGGGCCGAAAGTCGGAGCAACCAAGATCTACTCCGACCCTCGTCACGTGCTATAACTGCGGCCTCCGGGGCCACGTGGCGTCCGGGTGCCGCGCTCCGCGGCAGCGCGCCATGGGAGCTCGGCTGGACGACGACCGAGAGCCCAAGTCATCTCTACAATCCCCGGCAAGTCGCGGCACCTCACACGCTCGGCCTGTTTATTCGGCACACATGGGACGCCGCGTTGCGGCGGAGGAGGGCCGGTTAAGGTTCGGGGATTCGGTTCGGCGAGGGGGGTTCGGCCGGGACCAGGGAGACATTGAATGGGCGGAATTGGGGCATAGAATTGTGGCTGCTTCGGCGGGTTCGTCCGTTGTTACGGGATCTATTGATGGGGTTGAGATTAGGGTGTTAGTGGACACGGGGGCATCGGCAACTATTATATCGGACCTCATTTATAATATTCTTCCAGTCCAATGTCGTCCGCTGCTTCCAGTGGATGTGCCATTTTACACCGCTAATGGGGGATCGTTGGGCATTATCGGTCAGGTTAGGGCGTCCATTTGCATTGGAGATATCAAATTATCGGGACCCGTTTTCGTTTCGTCTTCTTTGGCAGTTCCGTGTCTTTTGGGCACTGACTTTTTGGCTAAAATGCCCATTAAAATTCTTATCGATCAACGATGCATTGAACTGCCATCGGGTCGCCGGATTTCATTTTTGACGGGCCCTACTGACATTCGGACGGCGTGCGCTACGATACAAGCGGTGGCGACGCAGACAGTGCAAGTGCCCCCGGGTTCACAGATGTTGATTCCCCTCCGGTTGCGAAAACCATGGGTGAGGGAGGCTTCGGGACAGAGTATGCTTTTGGGTCCTTCTAACAAGGCTGTCGGGGGTCTTGATTTATCGGTGGCTCACACTTTGGTGCGGGCTGACAGGGATCCGTTTTTGATGGTTTTGAACGCGGGGTCGCGACCAGCTGTCATCCCGCAGGGCACCGTGCTGGCTCACGCGGCGCAGGTTCCTGGGGATGATGGGTTGGTTGCGCAGGTGGGCTCGAGCCCCGCGCGGAACGTTGAGCCAAGGGAAGACCTTGAGTGGGTCCATTCGTTATGTGCCGCCTCGGACGATTTGTCGGCGGCGCAGTTGGGTGCGCTGCGCGAGTTGCTCATTGAATTCTCTGATGTATTCAGTAAACATAAGTATGACATGGGGTGCACGGATTTGTTGCACCATCACATTGAAACGGGCGATGCGGCGCCGGTCAGGCTAAATCCCTTCCGACTGAGTCCCGTGGAGAAGGAACATGTTCAGTCGGCTGTTAACGATATGCTAGAAGCCGATATTATTTCACCCTCCTCTAGCCCGTGGGGAGCGCCTATTGTGCTGGTTAAGAAGCAGGACGGGTCCCTGCGATTCTGCGTTGATTTCCGTCGCCTGAATAAGATCTCTGTGGCTGACGCGTATCCGCTCCCCAGGATGGATGAGTCCCTCGATGCATTGTCTGGTGCGCGATATTTTTCGACTCTTGATTTGTTATCGGGGTTTTGGCAGTTGCCGCTCGACGAAGAGTCGAAACCTAAGACAGCATTTCGGACTCCAGGGGGGCTGTTCCAGTTTAACCGGTTACCCATGGGACTTCACTCTTCTCCAGCGACGTTTCAGCGACTTATGGAGCTGGTTTTGTCGGGCTTGCAGTGGGATACATGCTTGATTTATATGGATGATGTCATTGTTTTCAGTAAAACGTTTGAGGAACACCTCCGGCGATTGAGAGGGGTGTTCTTGCGAATGCGATCGGCTAAGTTGAAATTTAAACCGGCCAAATGTCACCTCCTTCGTAGGTCCGTTAGATACTTGGGTCACATTGTCGATTCTTCGGGGATCTCCACCGATCCCGCGAAGACGGATTGTGTCGGTTCGTGGCCGACACCTACGTCCGTTTCCGACGTGCGTAGTTTCATCGGGTTTGCTTCTTATTATCGGCGGTTCGTTGAGCACTTCGCCACTATTGCAAAACCCTTGCACGCTCTAACGGCGAAGGGAGTGAAGTTCAAATGGGGACCGGAGGAGGAGGCCGCGTTTCGCTCCCTCCGGGACGCCTTGGTGGGTGCCCCTCCCTTGTGTTATCCCGATTTTGCCAGTCCCTTTTTGCTGGACACGGATGCTAGCAACACGGGCATTGGGGGGGTGCTATCCCAAGTCGTTGGGGGTGTCGAAAGAGTTGTCGCCTACGGTAGTAGGGTGTTGTCTCCGGCGGAGCAGCGCTACTGTGTCACCCGTCGCGAGCTGCTTGCCATTGTTTTTTTTGTGCAGCAGTTTAGGCCATATCTGTATGGTCGTCACTTTACAGTCCGAACGGACCACGCGGCGCTACAGTATTCATTGAGGGTCGCCCAGCCCTCGGGCCAGTTGTCGCGTTGGTTGGAAGTCCTCCAGGACTATCAGTTTACGACTACGTACCGTAAGGGGTTGCGACACACGAATGCCGATTGCTTGTCGCGGTTGTTGCCTTGTGATGAATGCGCGTGTTTGTCGGGATCGGCGCGCTGTAAACCGACGCTTGCGGGGGAGATGGGGGCACTGGCTGCGACAGCGGGCGCACCGAGTGGGGATGATTCCACTGCCTCTCAGGGTCGGGACTCGCTGCTCTCGCTGTCGCTCAGCGAATGGGGCCGCCTCCAGATGGCGGACAGCTCGCTGCTAGCATTGCGCCGCAAGGTTGGGGGTCCCGAGGGGGACCAGGAGCGTACCGGCTCCTATGTACTTGAGCGGGGCGTGTTATTGAAATGGGACAGTTTGTCCCGGCGGAACGCACTCGTGGTGCCTTCCGCTGTGAGGGGGAGGGTTGTCTTGGCGGCACACGAACGCCTCTTGCACTTGGGAGTTAACAAGACGCTTGCCCTGCTTCAGCGTGACTATTACTGGCCGGGAATGGGAAGTGATGTGGTGCATATTCTGAAGGGGTGCGTTGAGTGCGCCAGGCGTAAACCACCGGCCGTGGCAGCTAATCCACCGCTGCAATCTATTCAGGTCTCGCGTACCAACGAGCTCGTTGCACTCGATATTTTGGGGCCCTTCCCAGTCACGCCGAGAGGGAATAAATATTTGTTAGTGGGGGTCGAATACTTTACCCGATGGCCTATGGCGTGGCCTCTCGCTAACCAGTCGGCAGCGGCTGTGACGGATGCCTTCGTCCAGGGCTATGTCCTGGACAAGGGGGCTCCCGAACGCCTGCTGACCGACCAAGGTAAAAATTTTTCGAGTAAATTGTTGCAAGAGGTGTGCGATCTGTTGGGTACCAAGAAGGTGCGTACCTCCCCGTACCACCCGCAGACTGACGGGATGGTGGAGAGACTCCACAAAACCTTGACTTCCATGCTGTGCCAGCAGGTGTGCGAGGCACATGTAGATTGGGACCTGCAGGTCCCGGGAGTCCTTGCCGCGTATAGAATGGCCCCCCATGCAGCTACGGGGTTTTCCCCATTCTATTTGATGTACGGTCGGGAAGCTGACCCGCCAATAGAAACGCAACTTGGCCTGTCCGCTCCACGAACTAATTCTAATTTGGCAGAACATATTAAGTTTAATATTCATAAGCTGACAGAGGCGAGGGAGGCCGCACGGCTTAATTCGCGGGCTCGCCAAATTGCTAATGAACGGTTGCGGGCACGGAAGGTGTCCATGCACGAATGGAAACCAGGTGACAGGGCCTGGCTGCATTGCCCTCAGGCACCCTTGGCTACGTCGCCTAAATTGTTGAGACCGTGGAGGGGACCCGTGGAGGTCGTGCGCGTTGCACGGCCCCAGTGCGTTCAGATAAAGTGGGGAAAGCGCCGGTGGTACGTTCACCCCTCCCGACTGAAACCGTTCTCGCCTCCATATGGCCTCCCCTTGTGTCGTGATGGCCGGGCGTGTGACGTGACCGACGACCCAGAGGGGGAAATGTCTCTGCCTGATCCACACGCATTGTCGCCTGATCTGCTCCCAGGTGTCTCGGAACTGACAGCTGCCGATCACCGGCGGCCGGATCTCCGCGGCGGGGCCGGCCCTTTCAGGCCCGTTCCGCGCCGTCTGGAGCGGCCGGAACCGCCGGACGGTCGTCAGTGTCCCGCCCCATACGATGGACCAGCCAGACGGACTCGCGCCAGGTCGTGCTACTTTGCATGACCTGCCTCGTGAGGAGTCGGGGCAGTTGGAGCGCCTCGTCACTGCGTGTAGTCGCAGGGACGTGGGGCGCGTTCGTTTCGAATTTGCTCGTATCGTGTTATTGTTGACTTTTCGCGTTCATTGTCAATCTGTACATAGTTATTCTTGTTGTTGTTGTTGTTGTGTTATGTTACGGGGCACACTCGGGGGGTTATGGGGTTTTTTTTTTGTTGGTTGTCGTTTTATCGTCGTGGTTGGTTGTTGTTAGCAGCCGGGCCGGCTGCGAGCTATGTGGGAGGGGGTGATGTAGTGGTGATACGCGCTGGGTGTATATGTCGTGTGCCAGCGCGTATGTACGGGTGTGTGTGTGGTGACGCGCGCTGACGGGGAGGAGCAGGCGTCAGTGCGCGGGTGGGGGTAGTGCTGCTGATTGGCTGTGTGCCGGTGACGCGCCCAGAGGGAGTGATCGGGTAGCAGCGCGGTGTGATTGGTCGGAGAGTGGAAACACGCGCGGAGCGGAACCGGATCGTGGGGATAGCGCGTGGGGATTGGGTAACGGAGGAGCGGTGCCAACGTTGAGGTCCGCATCCGCTCCGTCTCCCGGGAAGAAGGGGTATATAAGGTGATGCACAGAGGAGCAAGGGGCAGAAGTGGAACCATCTAAGAATGAAGACGAAGGTGTAGAGATAGAGCCCGGAGAGGAGAGTAATGGAGAGTAGAAGAGAGTAAGGTATAGTGTGTAGCCAGCGAGAGAGAAAGGTCTACACGAGCTGAGTAATGTATAGTGTGTAGCCAGCGAGATAGAACGGTCTACACGAGCTGAGTAATGTATACGGTGTAGCCAGCGAGATAGAACGGTCTACACGAGCTGAGTAATGTGTAGTGTGTAGCCAGCGAGAGAGAACGGTCTGCACGAGCCGAGTATGCATACGGTGTAGCCAGCGAGAGAGAACGGTCTGCACGAGCCGAGTATGCATACGGTGTAGCCAGCGAGAGAGAGGCAAAGTCTACACGAGGCGAGAGAGAAGAGTGTAGCAGAGGCGCAGAGTCTACACGAGGCGAGAGAGGAGTGTAGCCGAGGCGCGGAGTCTACACGAGGCACAGAGAGCCGGCAGCACAGAATCCTGAGTCAAGAGAAGTGCGGTGTGAAGAAGAGAGGCCACGCGTTGTATTGTTACAAGTCAAGATTTAATAAAAGAAGTGTGTTCCCGTCAAGGAGTTTCCTGCCGTCATTTTCCAATACTTCACATGCAAAGACAACGTGTTTCCCTGACCAAACGAGCTGGTGGTGGAAATTCCACATTCCTATGACGGTGCGAGTTTTTTTTTTATAGAGCATCCACTGTTGATGCAATGATGCTCTTTTTCGTTTTTTTATTAATGTTATTTGACATTGTATACAATTACATTGTATAAAATGACATTGTATCACTGATACAGTAAATTTGGCTGTGACGGTCCCACCCGAAGACGGAGACTTGTGTTGCCTCCGAAACGTCGTGATTTAATTTAGTTATTTTCATGTGTTATTATTTTATTTTATTATTATTATTTTACTTACGTGACTTTACCGAAAAAAACTAACAGTATGAATCCTTGCAGTCACGAAATCTTCAAATCTAGAAGACATTGTATACAATTGAATTTGTTTACTTTTGTGTTATTTTTTTTCCGGACAGGCTCACGATATCCGTTTTTTTTCAGGAATTAAAGTCCTGTACTTCGGATACGTGCGTGTGCAATTCCTCTCTTGAAGGTGTCGTGACTCACTTCGGAGGCACGAGTGGTAGGAGGCACTCTCATTTATTCCAGCCACCACAGGCATAGGGGCCGTCCATAAATGACGTCACACACCTAGGGGGGGGGGGGGGTCAGACATTTGTGACGAAGTGTGTTGGGGGGGGTGAGAAAGGTGACGTTACATCAAAATGCGCAACTTTAAATACATACACAACACGTTCTACTTAATTGAATAGACTTTTTTTTATAAATGTGTTCTCCTACAACATCAGAGTGCAGCGCCACATTAAATACGCACTACAATGACAATTGAAGCATGTTTTATTTGGGGGGGGGGGGGCAGAGCTTTGTGACGTCATATTTGAGGGGGGGTCTGATTTTTGTGACGCCGTGTGACTGGATGGGGGGGGGTAAAAAATCGTCTAAAATCGCGTGACGTCATTTATGGACGGCCCCTCTCATGTATTCTAGCCATCACAGGCACAGGGGATAACTTGGTCAGGGCAGCCGACACACTGCCTGACGCCGAGGAGGTGAAGACGAGGACGACGGGTTCCACTCCAGACGACAGCCCCGACCCTGAGTCGGGGTCTCCCTTTTATCCCCCCTCCCCCCCAGCGTGGCCTGGCTCCGCCCTCGGCCACGCCCTCTTCTGGAACCTACCAGAAGGTTTCCCGGCTTCACCCCACGTGTCCCCTCCGTCACCTTTGCCCTACATCCCCTTTCCCCGGCCTATCACGTGCCCTGCTAGCAGACCGGGCTGCTACACCCTCAGACCCCCACCCCCTCTCTGCCAGTAACCAGCGCTACGTGCCAGAGTGGCCCATTCTATGTCACTACAAAGGTATGGCCTTGCTTACCAACCACTTGACACATTGTCTTGTGTTGTGGCCGAAACGTCGTGATAATTTCATTTTTTAATGTTTAATTATTTTATTATTTCCCTTCTACGTGACTTTACCGAAAGAACCGAGAAGATGAATCCCTGCAGTCACGAAAGCTTTAAATCGAAGGGTGAAAAAACTATTATTATGAGTTGCTACTTGTTGTATCATGACGAGGAATCGAGCTCTGATCACTCTAGGTTAGGGGGCGCATCACGACGCCACCCGTCCACCAATGTATCGACAATACACGCGTGCAGTACTTCTACAAGTACTTATACAAGCGTGCAGTACTTCTACAAGGACACTAGCAGGTCACGTACAAGTGTTATCCACTGCGCACAAGTTGTGTGCGCAGTGGATATACTGGGAATGCACGTGTGCAGTAGATGCATTGGCACGCATGCACAAGCATGTACAAAAAGACATACATTGCATATCAACATAACACACGTATCAAGTACGCACACATTTATTGAGTATTGGACTGCACATTAGGTTTACACGTAAGACGTGTGTATGCGTTGCCCGCCCATGTAGTATATTATGCATTATACTAGGATGAAGACAAAGATCCCCCAATAGCCTGAACAGACTGTTGAGGCAATTGCTGTTAGCGAGCACCTGTATGAAGGCCGGCACGGCACAAGAGGAGTTGTATGTGGCCAGCACCACACCCGGCTGCCTTTGTCTCCCCAGTGCTGATGTTTACACACTGCACGAGGTACTCGTTTTAGGCTAAATCAACGTAGGGGAGGCCCAGGACCGATTCAGATATTCGTCACTGATGTTGAACCAAACTCAGGTCGCCGGAATTTGCGTAGCGGATGTGCGCTAACCACTGGACCATACGATATAATATGTACACGCGCATACACATACACACACAACCACATGAATGCACATACATTTGTCGGGCATGCACTACACGTGTATATTCGAATACAAGTGTATAATGTGCTTTGGTATTCAATACGTAAACGCGTGTGCCTGATCTTTACAACCAGGTGAGAAACACGGGGTAAAACATTTAAACAGAGAGAAGCAATCACGACATTGTAGGCTCGTTAAACAAACCGTAACGCAACTGAAAGCACTGCACATTATAACTTACTGCTTGTGTTGTATGCGTACTGGCACACGAAAACGTATATGTGCATGTACCTTATATACTCTAAGACTTTCTACACTTCAATGAGCAAGCGAGAGGCAATTAACATCCATTTCTAATTTTACAATAGATTAACCCATGTTCTATTAAACCCATTAAATAATGCACGTGTCAAATAGCCACTACTTTTATCATAGAAGGCACACAAACATGCCACTGCTGCCTGTTGCACACACAAACACGTACACGTGCAAGATAGTCCATCAGCCTGTTGGCCTCCTGTTCTCCAGCAAGACTTGCTCAACCAAGAAAACTCTGCACCGCGGTCCGGAACCTGCGGGTCTCACCAGCCGACTCGGCGCTTGTCGCAACAACGACAAAAAATCTGCCTAATTACCGGATGTTGTTGGCAAGATACACTCCATGTAAAATATGGGACCCGGTTGAACAGATATATATAAAGCAATTCCGTAACACAAATGTTTACCCACCCCCCCCCTCCCATGTCTGCACCGATTTCTTTCCATTTGTTTCGTCGTTCCAATGTATTCATGGTGAATTCGACCAAGGTCTACTTTGCAAAAAAAAGGAGAAATATTGTCTCATTTGGGGTGTGGGGGGGGAGACCACCCTGGCTGGGTGCTAAATTAGGATGGCGATAATTGTGTACGGTTATAAATCGTGCGTTTACTGCGCGCTTAAGCGTATGCGAGCCATCCAACGTGCGTCGCGCCTGCTAAACAATGCTCCGCACGTTCTCTATAAGGGAATTATACGGGATTGAAAAATGGAACGCATATGCCCACTGTGTTTTTTTTTCCCTTCTTCCAAAAGCAAATGCAATTCTCTACGGGGCACAGGCTATGCATATTGCGAAAAAACACGGCTTTCACTAATGAATCAAAGGCAACAGGGAAGTGGCCACACGCACGCGCGAGATGGTACGTGACGTGCTTAATTCTAGATTTGAAGCTTTGGTGACTGCAAGGATTCATATACTCTTAGTTCTTTTGGTAAAGTCACGTAGGTAAAAAAATGAAATTAAAATTAATAAAAAAGAAACGTCGTGATTTTATTGTTTTTATTTTTTTTATGAATTTTCATTTCATTTTTTTACCTACGTGACTTTACCGAAAGAACTAAGTGTACGTGACGTGCTGTCAATCATCGGTCGCCAAACACACGGAACGCGCGCGTGTTGCTGTGTTTATACGCGCCGCTGCCGCGCGTTGTGGAGGAGGCACGGCGCTCTGGCCGCTGACCCCGCTGGACCACGGTTGGATTCCCTCGAATGTACACTTCTGGGAGGAGATGCATCATCTATCCACGCTGTTCACACTCGTTATGAGTCGAGTCTTAATTTCGGATGTTCGGGCCAATTCATGGCTTCAACTTATTGGGCGAGAGAGGGCATTGGAGTTACTGAGAGGAAAAAAAACCCACAATACGCATTACATGAGGGCAGACCGCTCAACCCAAGGTTCGCACAGACGGGTTCACGAACCCACGTGGTCTATGTAAACTACCACTTACCCGTCCCACCTGCTCGCATCCCATGCAGCAGCGATTTTGGGGATTTTGACCAAATCTGTGTTAACCAAGTCTGTGTTCTGCACCTCCGATTAAGCACGGTCGGCTATGTCCACTGCGAACTAAATTCAACAAAGATCCCCCGTTATAGCCTTCACAGACTGTAGGGACAAGTGCTGTTAGCGAACACCTATAAAGGCTGGCACAGCACACAAGGGGGTGGGTGACCAACACCACGCCCGGCCGCCTTTGTCTCCCCGGTGGCGACCGGTTCAGATAATCGTCAGTGGGTGTTGGCCGCGAGCGGGAATCGAACCCGGGTCGCCAGGTTCGTAGCGCACCGTAGCGCTAACCGCTACACCACCGCTCCCAAAGTCTGTGTCCCGCACCTCCGATGAAGCACGGTTGGCTATGTACGTTGCGAACTAAATTCAACACACACATCCACCGACGGTTGCCTCTATACGTCCTGGTGAACGGCCCGTTAATGATTAACGAAGCGATTAAATAATGAATAATTCTGCTGAAGTAGACAATCGTTGTGTGCCGCTGTAATGTCGCTGCTTGGACAATGATCGCAACGTATTTTAAAAGTGATGGTGACAACGTCTCTCTGTTTAACACGTAGGCTTTCGCGACCAATATTGTTCATAATCAACGATTTTTGGGTTTAGATCGCGTTATTTATAAATGTGTCGTAACCCTCCACCACCCGACACGGCCAATCAGTAAAAAAAAAAGTGTCACGTTGACAAAAGACAAATAGTTCACTGCTTTAGCCCACCGGTGTGTTGAAGCGTGAAACCAAAACATTTACAATTTGAGTACGACGTTTCGCTGGTAATTGCATCCAGCATCATCGGGCAATTCGCCAGAATGGTGAGGCTCTGCTGTGTCTCCCGTTCTTATATAGAGCAGCAGCAGGGTGACGTCATCATTAACTCATTAACTCATCAGGTGCAAAGATTTGAGGGGGGGGGTTATTGTAATTATATACTTGATTAGTAATAAGGCTATTGTTACGATGCGAGTTGTAGATTAGTAATCATTTGGAATGTGTTCTATTGTGATTATTAATGTAGCATAATCATTATTAATGTAGCATAATCACAATAGAACACATTCCAAATGATTACTAATCTACAACTCGCATCGTAACAATAGCCTTATTACTAATCAAGTATATAATTACAATAACCCCCCCCCTCAAATCTTTGCACCTGATGAGTTAATGAGTTAATGATGACGTCACCCTGCTGCTGCTCTATATAAGAACGGGAGACACAGCAGCGCCTCACCATTCTGGCGAATTGCCCGATGATGCTGGATGCAATTACCAGCGAAACGTCGTACTCAAATTGTAAATGTTGTGGTTTCACGCTTCAACACACCGGTGGGCTAAAGCAGTGAACTATTTGTCTTTTGTCAACGTGACACTTTTTTTTTACTGATTGGCCGTGTCGGGTGGTGGAGGGTTACGACACATTTATAAATAACGCGATCTAAACCCAAAAATCGTTGATTATGAACGTCTCTCTGGTCAAACGAGCGCCGAGTGGGGCGTGTTGACATTCGGGTGCCAATCCATCCACTGGACGACCGCTGTTGAGATCGCATGAAGCGGTGTGTTCACTCACTTTATCGCCCCAGCGGCATGTGGAGATGATTGGCTGCTAAAGTCGACCACCTGACCTGGAGCTGAACCCCCTAAGATCCCGATTCTAAGTCGACCGCTGTAGACCGCATCAGCGCCACACGCAGCATGAGCAATGATGCATGGCAACTACTGTAATTGTAACGAAGTGTATAGTTTAGGGTTGACATATATAGCTCCTAACGAAAAGTCTTCTCACTCCACTTTCTAGCGGCTTCAGCGTCACACTCTTCACACATCGACCATAAAAAACTTATTGAAAATCCGAATATTACATATTTGAATTCAATACCCTTTAAACCGTTCACATGCGAACTTTGACTCAACTTGTACCAAATGTCAGGTGTCTAGCACTTCTATACAATCATTATGTTTTACATCAGTCAGAGACGGCCTTTGTGTATTTTATCATACGGCTATCTTTATAGAGCTATACTAATGTATAAAGCTACTCACCTGCAGGTGAAATGAGTTCCATTAAATCATATAACTCACAGGTGTCTATAAAAATACATTTTGATTGGCACATGGCGGGGAGCGGTGGCGCGGTTGTTAGCACACTGAACCCAGAGATATTACCGTGTAGTTCGATCTGTGGCATGACGTGTAAATGTTAGAAATATTATTAAGCACATACTAAGTCGGTTTTGCAAACTTATAATCAAACTTCCGACTGGAATTTTATTCTGGCGTTACCTACTTTGCTTCGGATACTTTATTGCATGACGAAACTCGTAATCGTGGGTAACTGTGTGATTGAAAGTCCTAATAAAAAGTCCATGGTTTCCTGCTCAAATGAGCGTGGGCGTTGCTCGTCCCATGTGCACAATCCCAATTCCACCTGTGGAAATTCCACATTCTCATGGCGGCAATGCTTTTCAATTGGACCATCAGCTGTTGATTGCACGTTCTGTGGTAAAACGCTGCAATTATTCAACTAGAGTAATGGATGGAAACTTTATCCACACGTAAGTAAACTTTCCCCTGGGTGTAGCGCCCCGTTTGTTACGGCAGCGTATTACACTTTATTTAGATTCCCACGGCGTTGTGACTCAATTCGATGGTCGCAAGGTTGAAATACCAGTCAGGAGTCGCGACTCAAGCCATCATACCAGCCGAGCCATCATACCACTCAAGCTGTCATACCATTGGTGTGCCATCATACCACTAAAACCATCATACCATTCAAGTTATTATACCACTAAGGCCATCATACCACTAAAACCACCATACCATTCAAGCTATTATACCACTAAGGCCATCATACCACTTAAACCATTATACCATTCAAGCTATTACATCACTAAGGTCATCATTCCACTGATGTGCCATCATACCACTCGAGCCATCATACCACTCACGCTCTCATACCACTGGTGTGGATATAGTGGCTAACAATTGATGGTAAGTCAACAGTGGTTGTCACATGGAGAGTGACCCGCGCATAGGGATTTTAGAATTTCTACAGCTGGCTCGGGGCTATGTAGATCCTTCCTCGGCATGTCAGTCATGGGTGCTGTTGACCATACTTCATCACGCTGGTCAGTGGGGGTTGGTGAAAGGAGTGGGGATGGGCGGTCAGAACCAGTTGAGGTATGGCCCATTGAGCAAATGACTATTAGCCAAGGCGCACAATCGAACACAGGGCGCTGGGTTCATAGCTCAAGGCATTGCGATATTTATACCACTTGATATCCGCCTCTTATAGCGTATGACTCATTAAATCATCAGATGATATTCTTTCCACGTCGAGCACTGAAGTTATGCAAACCCAGTTGTATAATAAAATACTACTGTACCTGTCAAATGCAGGAGTAGAACCACAAGACACCATGTGGAACTTCACGGCAACTTAGTGCATTACCTCATTCCAACTCAGTTGCTCCGAAAGTCGATCGGCCTGAACTAACCGTCAATTTGATATAGAGGCTCTCGTCATAGCAATGTGGAATTTTCACTCTGGTTCAGGACTGCTGAGCAGCAAAACAATCTGACGGGGTTTTTGTTTTTATAATACGTTGTGTCACTCTTTGGTTCTTTCGGTGAAGTCACGTGGAAATGAAAATAAATTAAATAATAATGGAATACGACGTTTGGATTGCAACACAAGCAACCATCATCAGGGACAAATGAATCAGTCAACTGCAGTCATCTTTATTAGATAAATTGTCGTGTCTGAGGTATTGTAGAGCTTCCCAAAGTCCATATCTTGTGTGCCACCATGGTCCACCTTAAAATATTCACCCGTTTGTAAAGTTATAATAACAATTAAGTCCTTACATGCTGCACGAGTGTGATGATTGTGATCAGTTTGTTGTCCTTCCCCGCACCTCTGATTAGCACGGTTGGCGACGTACGGTGCGAAAGAAGTTCAACACGCATACACATATAGAGGCGATTAACAAACAAAAAACTCAACACATTTGTCAATCACCCTACCTTAAAATAACAAACAATATAATCGGCGACGTGGTGGGAATGGCCCTTATTCATAGCGCGTGCATCTCCAGATAAATGAAGGGTAATTTCCCAAAACTTTCCGATTATATATTACAATTTTAAGGCCATGGTGTTTTTGAAGATATGTGTTGAGGTTTGTTGTTGTTGTTGTTAATCGTCCTTGTTCACCAGCGCCAACGAAGCATCACCGACTAACTGACTTCACTTCGAGATCACGATTTGCTTGCGATACAGTGCCCTCCGCAACGCTGGGGGTGTCTCAGAAGGCTTCATGTCACCACAACTCATCTGAACACATCTGTTGAAAGGGCTCTCCCAGTGGCAGCTGTCTCTGTGCGGCACAAGGTGACATCATTTGGACCTGCAAACGGGCATTAGTCTACCGGTAGGGTGGCGATGATTGCTGTGTTTACTGTAATCCCTCGCCACTTCGCGGTTCAAGTTTCGCGGCCTCAGTGCATCGCGGATTTTTCGAACTGATTTAAAGGCCTCATTATACCTGTGCAGTAACACCATCATCATCATCATTCATCATCACATTCATCGAACTGCACAGGTCTGTCATCGTCGTCATTGTCATCGTTATTGTCATCGTCGTGGTCGTCATTACTGGAGTCAAGTCTCAAGATACTACTGTCATTGGTGAGTGTAGAACACCATAATACGTATCGTATGAGAGAGAGAGAGAGTGAATGTATAATATTAAGGTTTTATAATTAAATAGATTCAAGTAAAATATATATATAAAGTATAAATATACATATTTTAAACATTCTGGTACCCACACACACATATACGGAAATTCCTAGGGGGCCAATCCTACTTCGCGGATTTTCACCTATCGCAAGGGGTTCCGGTCCCCATTAACCGCGATAAACGAGGGATCACTGTAATCCCATTTCAAGAGTGATTTGAGATTGAGTGGGTAGATGCGCGTCCCACGAGACATAGACGTGACTGTGAATTTGGATGACAACCGTGTTTATCAATCGTCGGACACGGGGCAGCTTGTAAGGATGTGTACAATTTTCCCTCGTTGTTCACGAACTTGCTATCCGCGATTTTGGCTATCTGCGAATCGCATCTGGAACTGTGCACGACTAGGGCATCTAGAGAGAGAGAGAGAGGAAAAACAAGTGATTAGATAACGTGATGGGAGATTGTGATGCAAAAAAAGTGATGAGAGAAAAAGTGATGAGATAACTGTCACGTGTTGAATAGCTAATTTGCGTATTTATTAAAGGTAATTCATTAGAAATGTAGGTTGTCGTTGGGCAATATGATTATGTATCAGCGAATTTTTCTATTCACGAGCATCTCCAGAACGTTATCCCTCGTCTCGAATATCGAGGGAATACCGTGCAAAGCTTTCACTTGAACGTCGACCAACGATTATAACTTAGAAAGATGTACCACAGTGCGTCGCGCAGGCTGGAGTTTTGGAATGCAGGATACACGGCGTTCAGTTCAGTTCATTTATTCGGATTTACCCTGTGAGCCGTTCGGCTCTTGATTTGGGTTCAACCGCAACAAACAATACAATTACAAGATACACCTACAATGAATTGTACACAATCTAAACATCACATGTAAACAATGAAATCCTACAGAAAAACTTTTTGCACAAAAAGTGCAAAAAATTCCATTTCGATGTTTGATCCCAATAACAATCATAATACAATACAGATCAACATTTTAAGTATAAATCTATACTAAATTAAAAAAATCGGGCCAAACCAAACCCCTCTAAAACTTACTAAAACAAAACTAAAACAACTAAAACAATGCTTTATAAACAACGTAACAGTTATCCCAACAAATGTGATTAAAAGTTTACAATAGCGACATACACAACACACATCACTAAACCTAGCATCCTTCGCGAGCTGCATAAGTCAATCCATAACAGCCGGATTAACAAATAGCAGTAGCAGCGCACTACAATCACAATACATAATAATTTCATACATCGGTCATCTATAACGTGCAATGCAATGCGGACTTTTCGAGTCATAAAAACTTGTCATGTGCATCGTGACGGGTATGAATAACGCTACAACAATAGGTAATATATGCATTGTCTTTAAAACTGAATGGTCCACACCAGAGCATGTTTTTTTTGTATATTCAACGCAAGCACGTGTGGTTAATGCAGACAGGATTCCTTGAATAAGGATTCTGTTTGATGTTTTAACATCTTGACACCTGTTTTATTGTCAGAAAGGGTAACAACTATTGTTATAGTTTAATTCTGGCAACAAAGGTATAATGCTTCTAAGGTTTCTGCCGATTGCACGTTATGATTCCATAGTGAGGGTTCGAGCTCAGACGCGTACACAATTAACCCTGCCCAAACAAACACAAGTTCAAGTTCAAGTTCATTTATTAGGTATAGCCCTGTGAGCCATTCGGCTCTTGAATCGGGTGCAACCGCAACAAACAAAAAACAAAAACATGAACAAGAAAATATCTTAAAGTGAAAATGTGACTAAGTGCAAACATAAAATCCAAGAAAAGACAGCAAAATATTGCAGAAAAAACAACAATGGCGTGACCAACGCAGCTGTTCTGTGCCTTGCGGTGTTCAACACGCATGCGTTGATGGGGCCCACGTTTGAAGGGATGACTTAGTTCACGGCTCTAACCGATTTCGCTCTCAGGGTGCAATCTCCTTAATCGTGCAAATTAAGTTCCAGGGCGATCCATGTATAGACACCCCATTAAACTTAATGGCAGTCATAATAGTGAAATAACGCATCAATTCAAAGCCCCTGCACATCATCATTGTCATCGTCAGCCATAGTTAGTCCACCGCTTGATGTAGGGGCCCACCCCAAGCCGTCGCCACCCCTCGCGAGTCTGCGATACAACAATCCATCCAGAAAATGTGCACGAAATTATTCCATCACTCCATCATACTGTCAGACCTGCTCAATTCCTTGGCTGCGACTCTATTGTTATTCTTGACCATCGGCATTAAATCCTTTCGAGCAACGTGTTCCGCCCTTAATCGTGACTTCGTCACATCGAAGACCCGACTACTGCAACATAACATGGCCTACCCGAGTCATTCATCCCCAAACTCCAGAGGATCCAGCATGCTACTTCTCACTGGCACTCGTGAAAGGGAACTGCATCACGACACATTTATATTCATGCGATCTAACCCAAAAACCGCTATTATGGATAATATTGGTCGCGGAAGCCTACGTGTTGAACTGCCTCAATAGTACGCTCCCATTCCTCCAATGGCTCCCACTCCAATCCTGGATCAATTCAAAAGATCACACTCACTCACTTGCCTTCAACATCCACAACGTGATAAGCCACTCCATTGAGATATCATTTATGGCCAGGTCGCTTCTGAAAACGAGCTAGATAGCTTAGTGGGCCTGATTGTGCGAAATAAAATAAAAAGTTTAGTTGTAGTTTAGTTTCCTGCTTCTTTGCTTCCGTCCCACTCCGCTCCCTTCCATGCACTCTACCTCACACTGCCAAGTCCACCAGACAATCTCTGATCAGTGGGAAGTTGCCCATTCCCCCAATCATTCGTGCTGTCAACTCCCCTGCACCAGCACAAATCGAGGCTCAAGATCATACTTTCTTCCCACTTTCTGCCTATGACTAACCGTAGCTCAATGAAGCAATGCACACTTTCTGTACAGCATCTTGAGCTGTGGTCACATTTAGACGCTACATCAATTCAAATTGTGTTGTTTTTACAATACATTTTGGAGCTTGAATCTAACTGTTAAATGCATTCTCATAGGATCAGTGCAAATGTGACCGGTCTAATCCAGCCATACAATAATAAATACTTAACTGGAGCACTATCACAATGTTCCGTGTGTTTTGAAATCGTTGAACCGCGGTTGTGATTTTATGGTTATATATGCACACACGCACACACGCACACACGCACACACATATATTTACTGTGGCCTATGAGACCTATAATTTAAACTGAGAGCCAAATGATTACAGAAGCTCGAGCAGTTATCAGAATGAACGCAATAAAAGAAACACGTTTCACAATTTATTCCGCGCAGTTTACGCGCAGCTCAGGATGCGGGAAACAAATATTGGAATGGGTCTAACGTTCGGGAGATTGCGGTTTGATATATATATATCGTAATGGTTCAGTATCTACGCTAGTGGGTTGCATATCGTGTTGGTTTGACAGATCATTATACGTGAAAAAGTTGCGACGAATGCAACTGGCTCATTGAAAAATACCATTCGGTGTGGTAATCACCGCAACACATTGAAATACAGAAGATTCTGCTCACGTGCATAAGCACCTCTAAGCTTTTTCTGGTATATGCGTTTTAAAAATGTGTGTTAGGAGCGGTAGCGCAGTGGTTAGCGTGATTCCGGAGACGCAAGTTCAATTCCCGCTCACGGCCATCACCAGTGCTGATTATCTGAACCATTCCGCGGCTTCCTCTAGGTCGACTGAGCCTTAAATGGGTACCTGGTGTGATATGTAAACATCACTACTCGGGAGACACTGGATGACTGGCCGTGGTGTTGGCCATCCACACTCTGCGGGTGGGTGGCCAAAACTACCAGCTAACGGCACTTGCCCCGCAAATCCGTTGAGGCTATATGGGGGGAATCTTTGAGAGGAAAGTGGTGGGTGGAGTGGTGAGAGCGTTACGCTACACACCTGATGACGTCAGTTTAATTTCCCGGCCATGGTCAACAACAGCATCACGTGAGATCTGAACCAGTCCAGGGCCTCGCGCAGTTTGTAAACAACAGTGGCAATGGGGAGACAAAGGCGGCCAGGTACTATTGTGGCCACACCGCTCCGTTGTACACCAGGCAAGCCTTAATAGCTGCTTGCTGACAGCACTCTGACCCAAGAAGCACGCGAAGGCGATCGGAGGGATGTTTCTCTTTCGTTTGTGTTGAACGGCCTTTTGACAACCGCAATTAGCTTGGAATGAGGCGTGTCATGCATTTCCAACGGAGTCCTGCAAAGAGTTAAGAAAACTATTGTGGCTAAAGACAAAGATCCCCCGTATGGCCTTAAAGTCTCGTGGGGGCAAGAGCTGTTAGTGGGCACCTATGAAGCTTGGCATGGGATGCAAGGGGTTGGACAGGCCAGCACTACGCCGGGCCGCCTTTGTGTCTCCTTCAGGCACAGGACCCAGTTCTAATATCGCCCAACGTCCTTGGTCGTGAAAGGGATTCGAACTCGGGTTGCCGAGATCGGCGCGCCGCTGTCACGGCCGTAACACCCAAACACAAACGATGTCTGATGAATCGTCGTCCGTGAGAATGGACCGTTTTGCGACGTTGGCTCTTTCAATTCTACACCCCCACCCCCCGCCACAAAATAACCCACGGCTTAAATTACCCAAACTGGAGTTTTATTGCCGAGGTTGTAACTCAGCTGCTTAGGGTAACGCGGCAGACTCCCGCTTGTACAACGGAATAATAAACATTCGGCCAAGAAATCATCACGAAAGACTCGAGGCTCTTCCGGGAGCGCGCTGCGTTTGAAGTGTCGTTGGCTAATTAATTGTACGGAGTGTTCTCATTTCTCGTTATCCTCCCTGCACGTGACACTGGGCTTGGTAAACGCGCTGCTCACCTTCCGCTCACCACTCTCCAGTCCTTGCCGCTATCTTCGCGCACCTCTGATTACGTACGGTGCGAAAGAAGTTCAACCTACACATTTCACAAAAAAAAATTCTTGCACAGTCTCTCGGTCTTTTCCCCCTGTATTTCCCATGCAATTCGCCTTTGTTGTGTTGGTAACATGCGTTTTCTTCCCTTTAATGCTTTTAAATCAGTTCCTTGAAGCTTTCCCCACCACACCTGCACTTTACTTTCCCCTCTGTTTCTGTTCGCTGTGCTTGTTTTCCGCTGCGCAGGTCAGCGCTGATACAAAACACGAGTCGCACGTTGAGTGTGTGACATTTGAGAGGCAACCACAGGGCCCATTGAAGCAAACCCACCGCACGCATTCACTCGGCGCGTGCGTAATCACCGAGGCGTGCGATCGCTACCTCGGTGGTCACGTGAGGTTCCCGTAGACATCCACTTTGAGCAACTTAGTCCGCGGACACTCATCAACAGCACGCGACATGTGCTTGTACGGTGCCACAGCTGCCGTTCGGGCTGTCGTCGAGACCCCAACGTTGGACGCTGGTCACACAAGAGACCTCGCCCTGTCCGGGAACCTGTCCAGCAAGGCCCACTGAGGGCGCGGCAGAGTGTGAAGGCAGGTGGGATCCCCGATTAGGAACCGGTTTGGTGCTGATGTTGCGCTCCGTTCCTCGCGCCAGCCGGTCTCTCCCAAGCAGTGCTGGCGCGGCTGTTTTGATCGCGGTGGGCACGTGCATTTTGATGAACTTCCCATCGGATTTCGATTTAAAGCTTTCGTGACTGCAGGGATTCATCTTCTTGGTTCTTTCGGTAAAGTCACGTAGAAGGGAAATAATAAAATAATAAAAATATTATGTTTTATTTGTATTATTTTATTACTTCCCTTCTACGTGACTTTACCGAAAGAACCAAGAAGATGATTCCCATCGGATGTCGGGGGGGGGGGGGGGAGCGGTGTTGCTCGTGACTGGAAGCCACGGTAGAAGGTTGACACTCAAGGTACCACACAAATTGGTTTATTAACGCATTCTTCCGCCTGCCATCTTGTGGTCTTAGCAGGTTTCTAAGTTTTACATATTTGTGTGATCCAAAGTACTGGATCACGTGTGCCACCATACGAGATAATTAAGATCATGAACTCAAATGTCATCCGTTCATTGGAAGTCCTGCGACGGTTGTGCTAACGGTTGAACCGGTCTTTGCCACAGCAATGTGGAATTTTCAGAGCCGAAATAACCACCACCCACTGTTTGTCTGAGCATGGTGATACTTTTATTTTCACTGCCCTTCATTAAGTTGGGGCGTCAAGAGTTGGGGCGAGATGTTAACTACCTCGCCTGGTATGCAAGAGGTCATGGGTTCAATGCCGACTCTGACGCCTGTATATTTGGAGTTTGCATGTTCTCCCTGTGGTAGCGTAAATTTTTCTCTGGGGCCTCCGGTTTTTCCCTCAACACTAAGACACATTCGTTTAGGGTATTTGGGTGCTATAAATTTTGTTGAGCTGTCATCTGTGACCAGGCCGCTTCTGAAAAACAATCGAAAAGCTCAGTGGGCCTTACCTGGTAAAATAAAATAATTAAGATTAGTTTAGAGTTAACCATTTGACGTTGAACGGCACTAACCTCTGAGCGAGTGTTGGAAATTCCTCACTCCTCATTCCTCTGATGACGATCACTCTCTACCATATCACTGCCATTGTTGATTTTCCACAAAACGATAGTTTGAGTGCTGTTGTTTACCCATATATATTTTTAACAAAATAAATAATGAATCCCAATACGTTTTAAAGTTCATTAGTACAGAACGTTGATTGTTATTTAATTGTATCCGATAAAGGGCAATTTTTACTTCTTGAAAATTCCTAATTAAGTAAAAACTTAATTTAAGCAACGATACTATATAGGGATATTGCAACATTATATTTTTTTGCCAGCATTTTTATTATTATTTAACTTTTAGTACAAATTGGTTTATTTCGTAACATTTGATGCCTTGAAAAATGTACCTATTCGGTATTTGAACATCTTAACACCAGTTTTATTGCCAGGAGTGGTAAAACCTACTCTTGTTTTTCATACTATGATACTGACAAAAAAGGTCCCGTAGATATTCGTAACATTTTTTTTATTATTCAGAGGTGTGGCTGGTAATGAATGCCTACTTTTAGATAACAATTGAAATGCAAATTTAAAAACTCATTAGTCGAAAATACATTTGTTTAATCTAATTCTCATCCCGCCTCATCATGGTGTAAATAAGTGGAGTCTCCAACTATTATCATGCACTTTATCTCTCTGGTCTCTATTGTTATGTTCTATCAAGGACTATCCCCCGAGACGTAGTCTCATACTGTATATGTTTTATACATTTATGGCTACAGTATCTTTGACGAATTGCACACATATATGCACGTACAGTTTATTTAACACTTATACATTTGCATGAGCACCTAAATTCAGGAATTCACAACTTAAGCCCAATCTCGATTTCTAATTGGCTTCTTTTGTATGGCTGCATGTACGTAGCCAACCGTGCTAACGCGTTAGATCACTTTGTAGGTATAATATCAAATATTTTACTGCAACTCTCCAACACCAGACACAATCACCTTAAGTTGTCACGTGGGCAAACGTGCCAATTGTTTTGGGTTTATCAGCAAGAGCTGAGATGTTGCTAACACCTGATGATACAGGATGTAATCTCCAGCAAAACGCCGTCTACATGTATATGGTATACATATATTGCTTGCTTTGCGACATTCCCGTTTGCTGAGAATTATAATGAATTGGCACCTTGATTTGATTGGCTTTGTCGGATGGTGAAGGGTTATAGTTATTTGAAATGTTATACTTACACGATGTAAACAAGAGGAAACCAATTATAAATCATAATATTGGTCGTGATAGCCGATGCATAAAAAGAAGCACAATATCTGCCACGGTTTGCACAGATTTTATCCACTTATAGAAATCGTGGGATTTTATTTGAACATTATAGCCACAATTTAGAAAGTTAACTTTTAAATGTTGGCTCGTGTGGACATTTATGTAACGACCGATTAATGCGCAAGTCCCATCCCATGTTATACACACGCACATCATACCGCGCCATGATTACTGCGCGTATGTCGGCAAGCTTACGTGGTAAATGCGCGGCGTTTAACAGAGGTGTGGACTCGAGTCATGTGACTTGGACTCGAGTCAGACTCGAGTCATGAATTTGATGACTTGCGACTCGACTTGGACTTGCATAACAATGACTTTGTCCCACCTATGAGATGTGGACTCGAGTCATGTGACTTGGACTCGAGTCAGACTCGAGTCATGAATTTGATGACTTGCGACTCGACTTGGACTTGCATAACAATGACTTTGTCCCACCTATGAGATGTGGACTCGAGTCATGTGACTTGGACTCGAGTCAGACTCGAGTCATGAATTTGATGACTTGCGACTCGACTTGGACTTGCATAACAATGACTTTGTCCCACCTATGAGATGTGGACTCGAGTCATGTGACTTGGACTTGAGTCAGACTCGAGTCATGAATTTGATGACTTGCGACTCGACTTGGACTTGCATAACAATGACTTTGTCCCACCTATGAGATGTGGACTCGAGTCATGTGACTTGGACTCGAGTCAGACTCGAGTCATGAATTTGATGACTTGCGACTCGACTTGGACTTGCATAACAATGACTTTGTCCCACCTATGAGATGTGGACTCGAGTCATGTGACTTGGACTCGAGTCAGACTCGAGTCATGAATTTGATGACTTGCGACTCGACTTGGACTTGCATAACAATGACTTTGTCCCACCTATGAGATGTGGACTCGAGTCATGTGACTTGGACTCGAGTCAGACTCGAGTCATGAATTTGATGACTTGCGACTCGACTTGGACTTGCATAACAATGACTTTGTCCCACCTATGAGATGTGGACTCGAGTCATGTGACTTGGACTCGAGTCAGACTCGAGTCATGAATTTGATGACTTGCGACTCGACTTGGACTTGCATAACAATGACTTTGTCCCACCTATGAGATGTGGACTCGAGTCATGTGACTTGGACTCGAGTCAGACTCGAGTCATGAATTTGATGACTTGCGACTCGACTTGGACTTGCATAACAATGACTTTGTCCCACCTCTGGCGTTTAATAAGGCGGCTTGATAAGCGTGCAGCGCGCACGGCTCCGCCATGCCTTCCACACACGGGTCGTCAAAAAACAAAGCCCTCCCTGAAACACGCGCGCTCATGAGCAGCAAGCACAGGGCTCGTGTCACACAATCACTCCATTGTCGCGGAGATTTATTCGGCGCTCCGTGCGTATGTTTGGCGGCGGCGGCGGGGGGGGATAATTTCTGGACGTAAATAAGATTGCTTATAAATTATCTTAATGAGGTGCATTACTGGATGTCGCCCGCGTGATGTATGTGCGCTCGGAGTTCTTCTCGTGGGGCCCCCACGACGAGACGTCTGGTACTCGCGCATAACTGCGCTTTGTCAAAAGCACGGCCGCACGTTTTTTTTTTTTAACACAGCGCTGGGGTTGTACGGCGCAGGCAACATTTGTGTGTCACTTTAATTTGTTAATGCGAGCAGTGGCTCAGCGGTGAGCGATACCTCAACTCACAAAACCACGCCCGTCCAAATTGGCGACGCATATTCAAATACTCACCCTCCACCCACCCCCCAATGAAATAAACTGCACGGGGAGGGCCTTCGTAATCCAGCAGTTGATTGCCAAATAACATGTTCGCGATTGGATAACCTACCTTTATTACTCCTCAATCAGGTATTTATACATTTCTCGTGGTTCGCAAGATCGCATTAACGCGTGAATCAGCGGCAATAACGGCGTCACGCGGTTGCGAATGCCCGATCAGTGGCTGCACTTTGCACCATAAAGAGGCTGATCGTTGTTCTATGCTTCATACAACAGCACGATGTGCCGCGTGCTGCCGTTTTGAAATACGGTTCACGGAACTGTCCTGTTTGTTCCATCTGTCTGCCTGTATTTACCGAAACACCGACTCTGCCGATGTATGCATGTTGTTTATGTCGTTTATTGTGAAATTTCGGTCACGGTTCCTATGATCACTGTTACATTGCTTATGGCTTTATTTTGGTGATTTCGAAAACGTTTTATGGTTTGGCCATGTTTGTTTGTTGTAATACAGAGTTAGAATTATGGCTTTAACCTAAATTGTCTTGTGGTGGTTGTTGTTGTTTGACTTGCATCCCACTGGGATTTTTGTACAGCGTTGGTGTACGGTGCTTTTTTATGGAAGACTTTGCAGTTTTTTCCTGGATTTTTTTGTTTGCGCATAGTCACTTTAAGATGTTTTCTAGTTCATGTTTTTGTTTTTTGTTTGCTGAGGTTGCACCCGATTCAAGAGCCGAATGGCTCACAGGACTATACCTAATAAATTAAACTGAAATGTTGAACTTCGTTCACGACGTAAGTAGCCAACCGTGCTAATCGGAGGTGCCAACCTTGCTGATGAGCTCCAAGCGGCCGAAGCTGGTACAGGTGTTGTGTTTTCAAACATGCCGCTGATTAAAACAGGTCTGGAAGGCCAAGAGACAAATAGGCAACAATTCTGAATTCTATGCGGATGTTTCGATATTCGAAAATACCACAGTTATACGTCCGTACAAAACAACATCTAAAATAATAATATAAGTTTCATTTATTCGGTATAGCCCTGTGAACCAGGCGGCTCTTGAGTCGGGTGCAACCGCAACAAACAAAATATGAACAGAGAACATCTTAAAGCGACGACGCGCAACAGAAGCCTCCTGGATAAGCCAGCAAATCTTCCAGGAATTACTTTGGAGATAACCCTTGTATTGCATCGTCAAAAACTTTATACAAATCTGAGTTTATTCGGTAAACTATATTTGGCAACTATATTATCTTGCCCAGGAATGTGCTGATTTTCAGTTAAATTATTGCGAGTTGTGGTCGGTATGTATGCACGTTGAACTTCTTTCGCACCGTACGCAGCCAGCCGTGCTAAATAGGAGGTGAAGCGGACAGCACTTCGCCATCAGTGACGAGTGACACGGAGAGCCCGTCGTGCCCTCTCCTGGCGCCCTTCACGACTCACAATGACCCGCTTGGTGAGGTTTGCTCAAACGTAGGGAAGCCTTCGCCACCTGAACAGCCGATTGACAAAGAGCTCCGAATTGTTGTGAATATTTTTTGCTGTTATTATTTTTGTTATCAAGTGGATCTAACGTGTAAACGACGCGCATGATTGATGCAATGGAGCTGTCGCGGATGGAAGCGTGCTGTTCCTGTGAATCGCCGCGTTTCCTCGGACACGTGGTCGAGTCCCCTTCCAGCCTTTGTCCTGCACGAAATTGAACGACCACACACACATACACACCTCTAGTGGTCGTTTTAAGCTACAGGGCATAAAATGCGTACAGCAGACGAACGACGGAGCATTGAATTGCGTGTCAAAGAATTTTTTTTCACGTTCATATCTTATGTTTATTATTTGTTGATGTTCTGCCTGCTGCTGCTGCGTTGGCAGTGTTGCGCACACACGATTTACAAACAATAACAACAACAAAAACCTCAACACATTGGTCAATAACTCTATAATCGACGTTTCGGGCTTTGCCAGAATACATACACAACACACAGTGTTCTTCGCGACTGTTGACCACACATGTTATGATCTGGTAAGATGCTGCAGCGGTGTAATGTTGAGCACACGAGACTTGCAGTCCAAAGGTGGCCGGTTCGATTCGATCTCCCGCCGTGGCAATCACGACAGTGGGCAAGTTTCTTAAATCCATCCCCTACCCGCGTCTCCGTCAACACATCGGTATACATTATTAAAAAGACCCCCTCTATCGGGGGAAAGGTCTATTGATTGGGAACTGATAGAAGTTACGTAGTGTCTCATCACACATCTGTCCCCTGCCACATTTTGTCTCCTCGTGTTTGTCAGAGGTGCACCGACTACTTATTTACGTATTTAGAGTTGCATGTGTTGTGCTTGTGTGCCCATCAGAGGGACGTGGCTATGCTGGCACCACTATTGGCAGCAGTGCAGCCATTCAACGGAGCTTCGGACACCCCTCATATCACGGGAAGAATTATCATGAGTAATAATGGGTGGCGAGATGTTAACAACCTCGCCTGGTATACATTAGATCGTGGGTTCGATCCCGATCCTGACGCCTGTTGTATATTTGTCGTTTGCGTGTCTCTCTCCCCGTGATCGCGTTGATTTTTCTCCGGCTCCTCCGGTTTTCCCCTCCACATTTCGAAACGTGCGTGTAATGTATTCTGCTGCTGTAAATGTCAATGTGATAAGCCACTTCGTTGAATTATCATTTGTGGCCAGATCTCTTCTGAAAAAAGAGCTATATAGCTCAGTGGGCCTTACCTAGTAAAATGAAACGCTTTTTCATCGTTTTAATTAATAACAGCCCTTTGCAAATCCACCACTGGATGCCATGTTGCTTCAGATATCACTCGTCACTGACATTAGCCGTGTTAGCACAATAAAAAAATGGTCAAATGTTTGCACACTGGACACTGGCAGTTGATCCCTGAGCAGTCTGCAATTGTCGGTTTAACTTCACCGGCGCATGGTCATCATCCACACGGGTCATGACGCTACGGCTGCGAGCACCACTCGGGGTGCTTTCTGTTATCCATGTTTTTGATGCCGTCCCCGTTGTAATGGTCAGCACACTGCCCTCGCAATCCAGAGGTCAAAGGGTCGATCTTAAACCTTGCCCCTCCCCCCATCCCCGCGTCTGTCCACCCAGCAGTTAGTGGATTGGCAGGTCACTTGTGGTTGAGTGAAGTGTAGGCACCGATAATTACATTTGCTAATCCTCCCAGTAAACAATGTACACTTAACCGAACATGTAGTCGTTGCTGCGGCAAACACTCCTATGTTAGGTGACAGACTTTTCCATCAACGCTGCTATTATATGCTCTGCTATAAACGTGACTTACGGTCGGAGGATATCCATGTCGGACAAGCCAAAAAATATACGTGCAGTGATACAGGCTCCGTGGTATAAACGCATATATACAGAGTATTATCTGGCATCAGCTAAAGCGATCAACTCACAGTCAGAAGGCCACAAATTCAATTTCTGGCCAGGTATCGGCTCAGCCATTCACCCTGTTTGGGTTGACGAATGAGTGTACGTTACTACTTTCTGCGAAGTCGAGTTGTTCGATAATGGACCGATGGATGCGACCATGCTCACGTGGAATTTCCACCACTGCTGGATTATACACGCACAAAGTGAGTCGACTGCTACTCAAAGGTGCAGTTTCCGGGAAATACGATGGAATGTATCTTATAAATATACATTTATACATGCTCTATTTATTCATTGCCTAGCATATGAGGATCAGTAATATTTTAGAAATGAGAAGTAAACTTCAGTGGATACATTATTGTCATTGTGCCCATTTTAAAGCAGCGTATGCACGCCTGACATAAGCAAACCTATTCTCTTCTGCTATCTGATGAATGTATAAATATGAGGATTATGAAATAAGCCTAGCGTTTATAATAGCGTTGATAAAAGCACATCCGTTGCTGCCGTGTTCATCGCGTGAGGGTGGTTTGACCAAACTTCTTCACGCTGCTCAGCGTGGCTCAGTCCAGGGTGGACGAGAAGGGAGCATAGGAGTGCAGTATAACAATGTATTTTGCCGCACTGCCCGATGCTGCCCACAAAGTAGCCCCGCTAATTTTCACGCCGAATGCATATTCATGTCGATTCGGAGCCAACGGTGGAAATTCCATATTATAATAGTCGTCGTCATTCTCTACGATTGGACAACCACTGTTGTTGGATTTCCGACGGAGTAGTATTGATTTTAGCAGCCGTGGACGGACGGCGTGCAAACTTGACCACTGACTGGGGTTTTAACTCATTTCATTTCAGTTGTACCTCGACCAATTACTGAGCAGCAGGCTGGAGCTTCAGTTCAAGTAGCATGAAGGCATTGCAGGACTGTAACTGGTCGTCTAATTTGCCAAATCTTTTCATGAGCTCTCTTCATGAACAATGTATATGCATGAAACATCTCCAGCAAAAAAAAACATGAATTATAAAACAAATATATTAATGAAATCGAATTTTCAAAGCACGTATTTCGATGATAAATAATGTACAAGATTACAAAAATTATTATCATCAACACTATCAGGAAAACATAAACACAGTTAAACAACAGACAAATAACAGGCCATTCGTTTTGCCAAACTACATATTGCGAACAATTTTACAGTTTTATTAATGTGACTGATAGGGGTCAGCACTGAACACCGTACGTCTGCAGTTCTGCCTGGGATCAAAGGGTGCTCATGCACACAGAGGAGAGAGAGAGAGAGAGAAAAAAAGTTTCCCTATTCGTTCACGAGCTCCTCAACAAAAAAAAAAGATGCCGCGATTCGCAAGTTCGTGTTATTTATCGCCAGATTTACCAAAGAGGCACCCTCATAGCAAATAATCCACGCGCAAAGCCCGGGCTACCAACAGCACCCATAAATTCCGACCTAATTTCAAATAATTCTGATTACACGGAAGAACAATTTTCAATCAAAAAGATAATAAGAATAACACGGGAGAGGGATGATTGGTGCGGGGCTGTTCGAGCAAAAAAAAAATCTCGGGGCTGCCCATTCGTCTTGGAGAACGAGCTGTCGGAGCACCCGTCGTTTATCAGATAATTCAACAGACACAAAGGGAATGAATAGATTATTTACTGTCATTCTCCGACACGGCGCGCCAGTGGATGTAATATTGTATCGCCCGTGCCCAGACGCACGGAGCGAGCGAGGCTGGGGCGTGAGAGGCGGGGCGGGCCGGGCTGGACGGAGGCGGTGGCTATTGAGTCGCTTTATTTACCGCGCCAAGATTTTCAGCGTCCAAAATTGCCTCTCTCTCGGCTGGGGTGGGTGGGAGGGGAGATGGAAACGCTTCGGTGCGGCGCGAATGTGCGCAAGGGGGTGGAGGTGGGGGTGGGGTAACCTTTTGCTGCCCCGGTAAGGCACTGCCTCCACTGCCCTTTGTGGGCCGCGGCTTGATGTCGCTGCTGATTGTGGGAGTGTTCACCTGGCCTGGCCGGCTGCTGCTGTCTTTACAACACGCGAGACATTTGGGGTCAGTTTGTAGATGGGACCCTGATGCCCTCCTTATCCAGAGCGTTTGTTAAACAATTGCTCGTTACCTGCAGGAGCAGATAGTGTCGTTTCCATGGCCGTCATAACATCGTCAGTCATTTTCTATCCACTGCTTGATGAATGAAGACTCCCTCCCACCCCCCCCCCCCCCCCAGCTTTGCCGCCTGATCATTTGATGCTGCAATCCATCTCGATGAACCGAGCTCGACCACTGCTTCAGCTTTACGATGGTCGACCTCTCAGGCGCATTCTCTCCTGAGGTTGCCCTTCATCACCGTTCTTGTCCATCTCCTGTCTTTTTGCGATGTATCCTGGCCTCTTCGTACTGTCTACACAGTGTCTATGGATTTGCATTTGTCACCTGATCAATATAATTCTCTTTCTGTCTGCTAGTTTGATTCCAAACGCGCATCTCGGGGAAAATTGTCACCAAATGTGTACATCGCTTGGGGTTAATGGCTTTTTTGTGGAAATGGACCGCTAACAGTTTTTCAGAAAAATGAAAGTGTTCCTTGATTGTACAACAATACAAGCCACTGGCTGGTATTTATCCAAACTGGTGAGCCAAAGGTAGAAATTCCACATTCCTATGCTGGGATGTTCGTGTCTTCATTTAGACAACCACTTCCAAAATAAATCCAAAAATGTTACTTATTGTATTTCCCAAGATGATGATGGGTTGATGCCTGACCCTTTTCATTGAGAGTTGCGTTATCTCTCATAAAACCACTTGACCAGATTGCCTCCTGGCTAGTGTTGTTTTATTCTGGGTTTTTTTTGCCATATATACTTGGATAATAAGATTGAGATGAGCTATGTTTTCTCATCAGAGTATAAAATACCCCTGCCATATTGAAAGGCAAATTTGAAGATGTATTATATTAAGTTTGGCTTATTGAGTGATGGTGGTATAGATGCCTCATATTCTGTTGATTATGTTGTTTTGTATAACCAATGGAAATAAATACTATTCCTCAGATTTTTTTTTATAACCGCTGTGAGCTCCTAAATAAATCCCACCTGAATACACCCAGGATGAGTTATTATGAATGATTATATCCAGCGGAGATGTTTTTTTTGTAAGGTCTGTCTTTCACACATGCACTAATGCGTGGACATGCGGACAAAGATTGTACATGTAATCATATGGACTTTAATGAAATGTCTGTTATCCAGGACTGCTCTTATCTGTGGATCCAAATTCTTATTTGCGGATGGATTATCCATATTCATATATTTTTTGCAGGCAAGAGGTTTGATGGGGAATTCTTCACCGTGGGCACGCTAATCATCCTCTTTGTTTCAGATAACAGGAGTCCGATGGCGATATTATCCTCATTAATCTGGATATTTGGCCAGTTGAGTGGCGTTGATTTTACAAATGACTGGATGAGAACACTTCTCACCCGTGAATTTCCTCAAAATGTGTCCACAGTGCCATGCAGCAGCAATGCTGATGAATGGAGTGTCATATGTGCTCGGTACAATTGCAGTTTAGTGGGCGCCTTTCAGAGCTAGTGTGGCACGTGGAAAGGCGATGAATCACGACCCATGCTCGTTGGTACCACACCAGGCACTCATCGGAAACTCAGTGCACATACAGAAAAAAGAGACCCAAGTTATGGTAATATTTACCCCGCAATACATTTATACAGCTGCTAATTGAACCAGCTTGCCAGAATTGAGGCTCAGTGTGAAACTATTGTTGCAGCTGCTCCTCGCGAAGGCAAATATCCCCTATAGGGCCTCGGCAAGTGGTTGGGGGGCAAGTGCTGTTCGTGAGGACCTATTATGGTTGGCACAGGACATGAGGGCATGGGTGGCCAGCACCATCAGTGCTGATGTTTATACACAAGGTACTCATTAAAGGCTGAGTCGACCTAGGGGAGGCCCAGAACCAGTTCAGACAAGTGTCACTGTTTTTGGCCATGAGCGGGCATGAATCACCGGGTTCGTAGCGCAGTCTGCTGAGCACTACGCCACCGCTCCCCAACACTGCTCCTTACTCACACACATCCACATACAAAGATTGACACACACACGCACACGCGCAGAATATATATACTTGTAAAATATAATATAAACAGCATATGTGACAATGTTTGGAACGGCGTATTCAGCGCACAGAAAAGCCTTTGCTGCGTACGGTTCACTTCGCTCTTGAAAGTCTCCGCTTCGTTCAAAGTGAAATTAAATAAAAAGGTCCCGGACACCGGAACACATTGTTCTTTGATAGGGCGCAGCATGGACGTGAGGACGGAGAGAAAGGCGAGCGGCCACTGCAAGGGTGGAGACAAAGCCACTCGCAGCGCACCACGTCAAACGTCCGGAATCGGCAGTCGGCGCGACGCCGCGGGAACGTCGCTCGGATGCCACCGGTGGCATTTCAGCAGCAGTCGCTTATCAGTGATGTTAAGTGAAACAGCTTTTTTTTTGTGAGACACGGTTTTTGGCAATTTAGGTGAATTTCCTTATTGATGCTCTCCCGCGTAATGCTTACGTTGAACGCCTGCTGCCACGGATCGCTTCGCCTACGGTTGCGAGTTCACAGTTGTGCTTTTGGCGTAGCCCATATTCACTCAAGGGTTGATCAATTGTTTGTAAAAAAAACTAGATATTTTTCAGCAAGGCCCACACTAAGTTGCGTAGCTCTTTTTTGCAGAAGCGACCTGGCCACAAATGATTGCCAAATTTTCGAAACGCGTGTTTCTTAAATGTGGAGGGAAAAAATCCACGCGACCACGGGAGAACACGCAAACTCCAAATACACACGCGTCAGAGTCGGGATGGAACCGACGACCTGCTGTATACCAGGCGAGGTAATTAACATCTCGCCACTGCAGAGCCTGTAATGTAATTCTACATCTACGAATTAATTTATTGTATCGCTCCATCTTTTGGATGTACGTACTCTGGTATGAATCCCATTATTTGGCTTCTTCTTCTTTAGTGCTGCCTAACGGCGTGTGCCACTTCACGATGATATTGGTCCCGGTCTAGCACGGCGTGTAGAGTTTGTGCTGCTGTTGTTAATTGTAGCCATGTTTTCATGTTACTGAGCCATGTCGTTTTTGGCCATCCTGGTCGTTTTTTTCCCTGCTGCTCCGTTATTATTCTTGACCATGGTTTATCATCCCTCCAAGTGGCACACGTCTAGGCTAAGCCCACTTACGTGTATTCATAGTTTGAATGATGTGGCATTAATCTGGTTATGTTCACTAATCCATGCGTTCCTCGTGCTGTCTCTCACAGCGATTCCAAGCTTGCACCTCTCTCCACGTCCCTTTGTGCACTTTTCAGACATTGTTCCACGTGATGTGTCCATGTCCGTGTTTCAGAGCCACATGTTACAGAAGGTGTATGTACCAAGTGAAAACTGACACATTATGTACATGTAAATTAATCAGTTAATTTGACCTTTTATATAACTGAATAGCAGCTACGCATTGTGTATTATTTCTTTAGCCAAATTATGTCTTGCCAATGCTGTATATGTATTAATACATTGGCCGGGTAGGTATAGTGGAGTTTACAATGGAATCTTCTTTGTATCTCGATGACAAATTGGCAAGTTCAAAGCCTGTTAAGGGGCCGACTCAGCCTATCATACCTCTGGGTTTGATAAAAATTGAACAAATTTGTGGAACGTTGGTCACCCTCTGAATATCCTGGCTAATTTCGTAAGAACGTGGAACATTGTTAGAACTGGGCTCAGGAACTCAAAAGGATATTACTGCTGCCCCATGCTCATATTTGCCTGGAGATTCTGAGACTCTTAACTTCAATGTTTTATATTTTAAGTATACATCCCCATTCTCACGTAAACATGTAGTTTGTCACTTTGGCAACTAGTATTAATTTATTTACGTATCTTATTGTTTCTTATTAAATACTTCGCGTTCAAAAGAGTACTCTGTATTTTGGCAATACTGTGCAGCACTCAGTTACGTGTTTTTTTTGTAATTGCATTGTGTGTTTGTCTGCTTTTCTGCCTACCTGTCTTGCTGCTTGTGGTGATCTCTTTCGAACCAAATGAGGAGATTCCACATTCCCATGTACGGGGCCAGTTTATCCGTAGTATGACCACTTGTCGACCTCACACAAATTGGTACTAATTGTGGTGTTCATACTTTCGTGACAATAGGCTGACCTCCGACTGGGATCTCGACTCACAACCTTTCTCAATTGCCAGCCAAGTGCTGCAACTGCATCGAAACCCGGCCAAACAAACTTCATTTTTCATTGACGTTCGTAAAAAAAGACGCGAGAACGAAAATAAAGGAGTGGAATAGGAAGAAAGGAAACGTGGTCACATTTGCTGTTGGCAGGGCTGCGGTAACGTAAGCCCACGGGCGATAGGAACCTGCTTCGTGTCTCCCGATGAAGCCGCATTTTTGGATCGTCCACACTGCTGTTGAAAAGGCCCTTCCGTTGAAATACAAAGGCGCGTGTCCGTGACCTCTTTTCTGTGTACCGCTGCATATAAGTATGTATGTACGTTGAACTTCTTTCGCACCGTATGTAGCCAACCGTGCTAATCGGAGGTGCGGGGGAAGGACAACAAATTGAGCACACAAATCAGTTGTACATAAATGAGTTTTCAATCTAGATTTAAAAGTGCATAGCTCCAGCGGCTTCCTAATACCGGAAGCGAAAAGCTTTCCAGGCGGTCGCAGAAGCGCATCCGAAAGCGCGCGATGGATGCGTTGACCACCGTCTTTGTTCGATGGCCAGCCAAAAGCCGCTGCCACGGGGATGACCGGCGTTCGCGTGATGTTACCAGGGAACTTGCCACGCTGTGAAGTAACCAAAGCGCAGGGAATACGGAGTGGGGGGGAAAGAAAGGATCGTCTCTTAGTGGCCCCAGGCGTCGCCTAAAAGTGGGCAGCACGATCGTCGTCAATGAAACCAGTTTTGCGGTGAGTTTAAGGTCTGATTCTTGCCCCAGTAAGTTCTATCGGGTGGGGAATTACTCAAGTGGTTTAGCCCAATTGTTAAACAGCAATAAGCATGGCGAGAATGAGTCGAATTTGAACCGTGTGCAACGGAACGCTTGTGTTGCGAGTGGCCCCGATACAGGAGTGGATCATTTATATTGCCGAGCCAGCTCTTACTTTATTCGCAAGGTGACCTTAAGTTGACTAAAAACAAACTAGAACTCGCTGTATTGACCTCAGAGGGATGAGTGACCGATTCACACCCAAACCACCTGAATTTGAACTCAATGAAATGCACCCGTTTGTATTCACGAAACATTTAAATTGACATACTCTTTGGTTCTTTCGGTAAAGTCATGTAGGTATAAAATATAATAAATCACGACGCCTCAGCAGCAGACCATGCTTTCTCACCTGATGACGGACGCTTGTGTTGCGCCCGAAGCGTCGTGATTTATTTTATACCTACGTGACTTTACCGAAAGAACCAAAGAGTATGGATTCCTTCAGTCACGAAAGCTTCAAATCAAGATTTAAATGGACCTCAAGATCAGACTCAGAATTGGCCAATGTGCTTAAAGCACCATGTAACTACATCACCAACTGGCCAAATAGAAACGAACAAATCCTACGCTACGCCAGGAAAGTTCTGCATTGCAGCGGCGAGGCTATCGAGTGTGCAGGCGGTGCAACTGCATTGGGCCCCATAGGCCAGAGGGGTGTGAGCTCTGGGCTACGACGGGCGGGGGGGGGAATTGAACAAGGGACCCCATTTAATTCCTTACACCGGGGGCCCCAGGCCCAGCACGTGACGCCACTGCTGCATTGGGATGTTCGATAACTTCCTTAATGAGTATTTTGCAAATCTGGGTGTGGGAGCGGTGGCGCAGTGGTCGGCGTGTTGCGCAACAAAACCAGTGCCCCGAGTTCGATTCCCGCTCAGTTGTGATTATTTGAACCTGGGCCTCCCCTATACCTCAAATTACCACCTACTGCGATCATCGACACTAGGGAGACAAAGGCGGCTGGGCGGGTTGCTGGCTTCACTGCCCCCACCTCATATACCGTGCCGGCCTTCATAGGTGTTCATTTACAGCACTTGCCACAAATGTATCTTATGGCTATACCGGGGATTATTTGTCTTTGAACAGCAGCGATCGTTGTTCTGGGAAGAGTTCACGACTAATTTACTCAATTTCATCAGCTGGACAGGTGGCGCTGCCATTCGGGTGCTATGAGGTCCAGTCATCGGAAGGTCGCGATTTCAAATTGCGGTTGTGGGATGACCCACCCAAATGACGATAATACAGTGAGACATTCACAGTGGCCCCGGCGACTGGAATGTGGAATTTCCACCGCTGGCCTCTGACCACCAGTGGAGAAGAACAACAGCTCATATCCCCCCCGCCCCTCAACTTTCAAACCATATTGTGGAGAGTTTGGGGGTGGGAGTGGCAGTGCAGTGGGTAGCGCACCACACTATGAATGACCTGAGTTAAATTTCCGGTCACAGCTGGCGTGAGTAGCGAGTGATATCATAACAAGTCCTGCTCCACCCCCCGCCCCCCCTTTACCAACGCACACTGACCGGTGTGGTGAAGTATAGTTAAACAAACCCCTCCCCTTCGATCAATATGGTAGGTGGAGGCCGTCGTCTAGCAGTGGATTGACAAAGGGCTGAACAAAATATCTGTAAATGTTTTTTTTATATATAAAAAATATCAAATATTGTATTCGATAACCGCGGAGGAAAACGTGAGGAAGCCCTACGGGTTATTTTTTTATGTTTGGCCCTTTGTTTATTTTCCACCTTTTGCCATTTCGTGCTTGCTTGCCCATTCTTATATATATGTGGTAAATTAAATTGTTGCCGCTTCAACAATCATGTACAGGTTGATTAAACAAAGATGATTTTCAAAAAACCTGGAATTGTTTCCATCACCAAGAGGCGAAACAAATGTGGCGTTTTCGGCCGTATGGTCGTATTTCAGAAAAAAAACCCAACAAAGCCAACCACTACAAGTGTCGTACAAAAATGCGGGCGATACAGCGCTGTGTTGTATTTGACATTTGTTCACAGCAGTTGTTTCAGTCAAAAGTACCACGCGTGAATCGTTGAAAAGTTTTTTTTTGTGATGATTCTCATGGAGACGCCCTTCTGAGCTGACGAAATAATGTGGAGCCTTTGAGATAAATAAGATCAGCGATTGAACATCCCCATGCAGCAGTGGCAATAGCATGGTGGACCTGGGGCCCTGGTATTGTGCTGTGCGTGTGATACAAGTCAATAAGAGTGACATTGACTGGGCTCAAATTGGTTGTATTTTCTTGTCAAAATACAAATACGGTAGAATGCATTTCGGGACAATGTACAGCATCCTAACAGAGTCGAGAGTAATGACAGCTACGTGGCTCTTTTTTCCTCGGAAGCTAGCTGGCCAAAAATGATCGCTCAACGAAGTGGGTTATCACGTGGAGATGCAAGGCAAGTCAAATACTCTGAACGCGCATTCATTCTAATGTCGAGGGAAAAATCGGGGGACTCGGAGAAAAATACAGAGAGAGAGAGAACACGCAACATCCAAATATACGGGTGTCAGGGTCAGGATTGAACCCACTGTATACCAGGTGAGGTTGTTAACATCTCGCCAATGAGCGTGAGCTCCATATGCATGTTTTATTAACTCTGTGAGAGTTATAAGAGGGGTACTCCTAGGTTTTTTCGGTAAAGTCACGTAGGTAAAAAAAAAAATAAGTAATAAAATAAAAAATAAAACTAATAGAAATAATAATAGAAATAAAAGAATAATATTATTATTTATAGTATGTGTATTATATATTTTTTTTTATTTTTCTCCTACGTGACTTTACCGAAAAAACATAAGAGTATGAATCCTTGCAGTCACGAAAGCTTCAAATCTAGAATATAAGAGGGGTCTCAGTATAAAGGCAAAGTGTCTCTTTATGCAACATTTGGGGCATGGTCAACTCCGTTTCCGGTCCTGACACAGCGTGGTGAAAATGTAACATTCCCTGCGCAGGGACCGCTCTTTAATTTCTATTTGCTCCACTAAGGCTTCTCCAGTATTGGGCACACAGTGGATAGACCATGGTTCATGATGTGGCCTGGTCTGACAACCTCTGCGAGGTCCTCCACGGCTCATGGCTGAGACCAGCAGATGCTCATTGGCCTGCGTATCACCGCAGTTTGTGCACATCGGAGTGGGGCGAGAGCAGCACCCACTTTCGAGTGCTGCGGATCGAGCCACGGACTCGCAAACTGCGTAACTCCTTAACTCTTTCCCGTTCCGATGACGTACACGTACGTTTTTCTTCCGATTCCTTTTGCGATGATGGCGTGCGATGACGTCAATGGAACGTAACCGGAAGAAAAACCGAAATAAATTAACTTTATCGGTGCTTTATCGGTACAAGGCCATGCGCGAGGGGGCGTGTGGCACAGTTTGGCGGCCAGCTATCGTAGATTGCGGCGGCCGTGACTCTACGGTTCTCTGCGGCGAGTGCAAAGTCTCTCAAAACAACGGCGCTGCTACGCCTCTCTGAATGAAATTAATGCCGAGCCGCTTTCACGTTCCGAGATTCAGCGGTGAGCGGGAAGACCCACACCGTGCAACTTGCAGACGTCTCGGAACGAGAAAAGGGGTTTAAACATCTCGGCGTCGACCGACGACCGTTCTCCACACATGCGGCCGGTCGTTTGGCAATAACGGCAGCGTGTCGAGACACGCTCTCCAACATTTCCAGTCGTGTGGCCGTCGATTACTCTCGAAGCGGTTCCATTGCGGCTAGTAAGCTTTTTTCGGTGACTTGCAGGCGGCTTTGTGTGTATTTACGAACGTATGTTGAACTTCTTTCGTGCCGTACGTAGCCAACCATGCTAATCGGAGGAAGGACAACAAACGTAGTGGCCATGTAGCCGATGTCTGGTGCCTTCCACCTGTCATGGTCGTCCCGTTTTGCTCGTGACCCGCTCTCCTGCTGATGTCGAGTGGGGCGGTTCCCATTCAGCGCGTGTACAGGGCCAGGTCTCTGCCCAGAACGTCTCACAGAGCGGTATTAATCAAAGCCCAGTCAATGATTATGACACCCTGCCATAGGAATGTGGAATGTCCGCGACTTGTTTAGGACTGCCAACTGATGTGAGCACTGCGCTGAACCTTATCTTGAGGAGGCGAGCACACTGTTTGAAATATGAAGTGGTGTTCATTTCCTGACAAAATAAAAGGTTTGAGCAGAACATGCATATGTTGATTGTTATAATTATTTTTTTAAGGAAGAGAGCTTTTCATGACTGTATGAATAATTGCATAGTTATGCACGGAGTAATATATTTTACAAAACATGCTATAACGTACACATGTATAATTGCACAATATCCTTATGCAATTCTTCCGCTATATTTTCTATTAGAATTTGCCCCTTAAGCCATGTGAAATAAATTGTGCAACGTGCACTCTATTGCATCTGTTCTGATAACGACGCCACCGCCGCTAATAAATTGACTCTTAATACGACCGCCCAAATCCATCTACTCGGCTGTAGTAAAAAATAAGTCTGCTCCTGTAATAAGCCATAAAACCATTGCTATAGTCCAATGGGTTTTAAAACAAAATGAAAACACTCTCACGTGCTGGTCTTGCATTTTCCACGGAAGGCCAGGAGCTCGGTTATTCAATCGCTGTGCTTGTATGTGGCGAGGGAGGAAAGGGTTTGTAAATTGAGGCTGCATACGCCTCATCATCACCATCGTCAATCATCACAACAACAACATCATCATCTCGCAACATCGATATCATCATCATCGTCAATCATCACAACAACAACATCATCATCTTGCAACATCGATATCATCATCATCGTCAATCATCACAACAACAACATCATCATCTCGCAACATCGATATCATCACCATCGTCAATCATCACAACAACAACATCATCATTTTGCAACATCGATATCATCATCATCGTCAATCATCACAACAACAACATCATCATCTCGCAACATCGATATCATCACCATCGTCAATCATCACAACAACAACATCATCATCTCGCAACATCGATATCATCATCATCGTCAATAATCACAACAACAACATCATCATCTCGCAACATCGATATCATCATCATCGTCAATAATCACAGCAACAACATCATCATCTTGCAACATCGATATCATCATCATCGTCAATCATCACAACAACAACATCATCATCTCGCAACATCGATATCATCACCATCGTCAATCATCACAACAACAACATCATCATCTTGCAACATCGATATCATCATCATCGTCAATCATCACAACAACAACATCATCATCTTGCAACATCGATATCATCATCATCGTCAATCATCACAACAACAACATCATCATCTTGCAACATCGATATCATCATCACCATGGCGCTGGCCGATGACCAAATCTCCTGCATGGAATGTCTCACCAGATCTAGGGAACTTAAGCGGGCTTGAGCCTGGCGTCTAAATAAACACGTTGAGCCTGGGTAGGGCATGGATGGGTGACTACCACGTGCAAACAGGTAATGGCAAGAGGTGGAAAAGCAGATGGCAATGCAGCAAAAACCCGACGGTTGTTCTGAACGTCTGTGCTCCCCACCTTCACTAGCACGCATTCGCCAGCGGGGGTGAAGTATGGTAAAACTAAATAATCCCAACAACCTACATGGTGTGGGGAGGACCTCATCTGGCATTGAATTGACAAAATGTGCATGGACCCACGTGGTCTGAATGTGTCTACGAATGGGCTGTTGCTCTTAAAGGTCCGCTATTTTTGTTGTTGTTGATGTAGCCAAGATGTTGTTGCAAAGGTATAGTGGGTGATGCTCTTGAGATTTGCTAATGAATATTATTTGGTTCATTTGCGGTCTAAATGTGGCCCGGCTCAAATTGACGCTTGGGCAGTAGTGATCTCGATGTATGTACAGTATGTATGTTTGTTGAACGTATTTCGCACCGTACGTAGCCAACCGTGCTAATCGAAGGTGCGGGGGAAGGACAACAAACTAAACAGAAAAATCAGTGATCAAGAGATGAGTTTTCAATCTAGATTTAAAAGCGCATCGCTCCAGTGGCTTCCTGATGTCGGAAAGAAGAGCATTCCAGACGGCCGAAGAAGCGCATCTGAAAGCACGTGATGCGGTGCCCATCTTTGTTCGATGGTGAGCCAAAAGCCGCTACGAGGATGACCAGCTATGTAAATGCCACATACTCTACAACGGGGACCAACATTTCCATTTTAACTTTCACGATTCGGAATTAGAATCTGTATTTATCCTGGAGGAATCCGATGAGTTCACAGATGTCCAGTAACGGGCGGGTCAGCAAAGTTACAGCAACAAAGAATGGAATACAAATGAAAGGAGTGCTAAGTAGACAAAAGTTAAGCAAGTCACGAAAAATAAATACAAACAAATAAAGTTAATCATTATTTAAAGTACAAATTGCATAAGTACAGTGCGTAGATTCCTGCCGATGTTTCAATACTTAATGCAAGCTTGGGTTAGGCAGCAAAAACCATGACAAAAAAGCAGTCCCAGACTACTCCAAGACAGCACACAGTCCCCTGAATAAAAACTGCACCTTAAATGTGAACTTTCGATACCCTATTGACTTCCAGCAGAGCAGGGGACTCGTTTTATCAGCTCTAACGAAGATGAAAATAGGTTTCCCCCTTTTTTCTGGCAACAAAACAGGTGTTGAGATGTTAAAACACCACACTGAAACCTTTTACAAGGAATCATGTCTGTATTAACCACAATACTTGTGGTCAGAATGCAAACAAAACACACACTTTGATAGTATATGCATTGTCTTTGAAACTGATTGGTCCACACCAGAGACAGCTTTCTTTTGAGCTTCGTCTCAAACGGTGTTCGACCAGAGGACACCAAAAGGCGTTCAGCACAAAGACAATGCACTATCAGAGTAATGAAAGCTCGGGGTGAGCAGCTACATCCTGGGTTAATGCAACGTGATTCCGTGTAAAAGGTTTCAGTTTGGTGTTTTAACATCTGAACACCTGTTTAACACGTAGGCTTTCGCGACCAATATTATTCATAATTAAGGTTTTTGGGTTAGATCGCGTTTATTATAAATGTGTCGTAACCCTCCACCACCCGACACGGCCAAACAGTAAAAAAATGTGTCACGCTTACAAAAGACAAATAGTTCACTACTTTAGCCCACCTGTTTTGTTATATTCTTATATTTTGGTGCTGGCAAAGTTAGGTCCCATGATCTGACGAAGATGTTTAACTCGCGCACATCTCAATCGCGAGCGCGTCTTTCTAACCCCGGCGCTGTCTCTGTGAATCGTAGCCGGACACACTTTGACGCGGATCGGTGTACGTTCAAGTATCAGCGCCTGAATAAACAGACTTTGATTACAAAGCTCTTGATACCCAGCGTGACGATCAGTTTACAGAAGAATGCGCATATAGGACCTCGTAATTGCTTCACTATTTCATCGGAAGCACGAGTTTATTGGAAAGCCAGGCTTAAGAACATAATTGCCCTGCCACTGATATGTGACACTTTTCAGAGCACAGGAAAACAGGTTGTTCCCGTCCATTTGTTGAACTTATTTGCAGCTAAATTACAATGTATTTAGCTTACGGTTTACGTTTCAATGAACGGTGTGTACAATATTAACGCCGGCACGCGCGGTGATCTCTTAATCTTAGGAGCACTCGATACGCGTGGTTAAAATGAACACGACACAATGGGTCGGCAGCTTGATTAAACAATCATTGCTTTTCGATTTAAAGCTTTCGTGACTGCAGGGATTCATCTTCTTGGTTCTTTCGGTGAAGTCACGTAGAAGGGAAATAATAAAATAATAAAAAGAAAACATTATAAAAGAATTCTGATTTCAGACGCTGTCTCCCCGACAGACCTGTTCTTCACCTGAGGACGGCTGCTTGCGTTGTGGCCGAAACGTCCTGAGAATTATTTTATTATGTTTTATTTTTATTATTTTATTATTTCCCTTCTACGTGACTTTACCGACAGAACCAAGAAGAATCATTGCTCTGTTCACCCGGAGTGTCAATTCTCTTTGTTTTCTGCAGGAGGGTTTTGCTCTGGATGTTTTGGCCGGTTTCAATTTTTTTTATAATAATTTTTTTTTAAAATAAAATAAAATGGAGCTGGCCAACAGATAGCCCAGCAACCTACGTGCCATGCTGTCTAAAACCAGGCAGGTGGGCTCAGTGGTAGAGTTCAAATCCTCGTTGGGAGGGTTCACTCAGCCCATCATCCCTGGAGGGTCGTTAAAAATCAGTCATACTTTGTGGAGAAGTCAACTGTGATTGTCCTATCTTGACTTGAAGCTTCCGTGACTGCAGGCATCCATACTCTTTGGTTCTTTCGGTAAAGTCCGTTATAAAATAATTATTTTATTAAATTTATATTTTTCTACCTACGTGACTTTACCGAAAAAAACCAAAGAGTTGTGATTGTTCTATTCTTCGGGTCTTTCAGTAAAGTCACGTAGATAGGTTCAAAGAAAATAACAAAAAAACGACGACGTTTCGATCGCAACACAAGCGGTCGCCCTTTTTCCCGAAGACGACCGCTTGTGTTGCGATTGAAACGTCGTAGTTTTTTGTTATTTTCTTTGAACCTATCTATGTGACTTTACCAACGAATATGAATTCCTGCAGTCACGAAAGCTTTAAGTCAAGTGATTGTTCTTTGGAGAAACTCACGACCCCACCATAGTAATGCGGGAATTTCTACCACTGGCTAAGGGCTGCGAGTGGGAGATGATCACGCACCTGCATGTTCATTTGAGTAAGAATCACTTTTACTTCTACCGGCACCAGTGGTGTAACTACACTATCAGCTCAGGAGGTGTTGGAAACACACGTCATGGTGCATAAGCCAGGTTTTTTTTGGGGGTTAGATCGCGTTAATATAATTGCGTCGTTAAACCCTCCACCACCAACTGATGAAGCTGACTGGGCTGTCCGCCTGATGATGCTAGTCGTAATTACTGGCGAAACGTCGTACTCAGATTGTAAATGGTGTGGATTTTCTCTACAACACGCCGGTGTGCTGTACTTGTCACGAACTGGCACGTTCTGTTTACGTGACAAGCCTTACTAGTTGGCTGCTGTGTCGGGTGGTGGCGGGTTTAACGACACATTTATATGTACTCAATCTAACCCAAAGAAAACCTTTATTATGAATGAAGCCTGCTACGTTTATACCTCATGGTGGTTGTCAATGGGGCCTCAACTCGCAGCTTTGTCCACTGGGGGAGAGGCGGGAGGCAAGGCACCCAGGTCGTCCTGGTCTCCCGAGTTCTCAACTGGACAAACAGATGCACTTGAACATTTGAACACATTGAGAATTCAAACCCGTTCTGCATCAGCAGTGGCTGGCTCAGTGTTCTACTGCAGGCATTCGAGGCCCGGGCAACGTCGCTCGTCACGCGTTTGATGATTTGGATAGCAATGTGCCTGCGCGTTTGAACCTCACGACGGATAAACAACGCGTGGACTGCTGCTGTCGGCGCATGAGCCAAAGGGGTCAGTCAGGGGGGGGGCATGTTATGAGTGTCCACCACGAGCAGTGTCCACCACGAGCAGTGTCCACCACGGGCAGTGTCCACCATGAGCAGTGTCCACCACGGGCAGTGTCCACCATGAGCAGTCTCCATCATGGGTAGTGTCCACCACGAGCAGTGTCCACCACGAGCAGCGTCTACATTGAGCAGTGTCCACCATGAGCAGTGTCCACCACGGGCAGTGTCCATCATGAGCAGTGTCCACCACGAGCCGTGTCCACCACGAGCAGTGTCCACCATGGGTAGTGTTCACCACGGGCAGTGTCCACCATGGGCAGTGTCCACCATGGGCAGTGTCCACCCTGGGCAGTGTCCACCATGAGCAGTGTCCACCATGAGCAGTGTCCACCCTGGGCAGTGTCCACCATGGGCAGTGTCCACCATGGGTAGTGTCCACCATGAGCAGTGTCCACCATGGGCAGTGTCCACCATGAGCAGTGTCCACCATGGGTAGTGTCCACCATGAGCAGTGTCCACCATGAGCAGTGTCCATCATGGGTAGTGTCCACCATGCGAATCATCCGACAGAGAATCGACACCCACGCGCGTGCACGTCTCCATCCGTTGGCTATGCTGAACGTCAGCACGTGGACTCCGCTTTTATGGTGATTATCACTCTATTTAATTCTTGTTCTAGACTGGAAGAATCGCAAAACCGCAGCTGGTAAAACGCTGATTTATTTGACGGGAGAGTGGCACGCATCATTTATCGGTGCAAACCCCCCCCAACCCGTCCGCCCCCCATCTGGTCCATCGAATTGGAAAATCGCGAGGCGTGACGACGCAAATTGGTTGAGCGGCTCCGCTGTTCGGCCGCAGACTCTCCCAGTGAGTGTGGGCCGCTCTGCAAGCTCCGGGTGCCGTGAGCTGTGGTCGTAAGCTTGCGCTGTTGTAAGCTTGTTGTGGTTGTAAGCTTTTGTTGCGAGCTCGTGTTCTTGTAAACTTGTGTTGTCAGCTTGTGTTTGCGGAAGCCTGCATTGTTTGAAGCTTGTGTTGAAAATGGGTGTCGTAAGCCTGTGTTGCTGTAAGCCTGTGCTGTTGCAAGCTTGTGCTGCAAGCCTGTGCTGTTGCAAGCCTGTGTTGCAAGCTTGTGCTGCAAGCCTGTGCTGTTGCAAGCCTGTGTTGCAAGCTTGTGAGCACTTGCTCGGAAGAGTTCGCGTCAAAAGAAGTCAAAGTGTGGCCCTGCTCCGACAAGCGTGGGGAAGCATTCCCCTCTCCTCTGGTGCACCTCGAGCACACGGTGGCAATTCCACACTCCCATAAAAGGGGCCAGTATCCTAGAATAATGGCCAATTCAGATGTTCTATTTCAAAGTGGTCCTCACTTTCCCAGTCTCAGGTGGGATGGTGGGCTGCGTCAACTCCCCCCTCTCGCGCCCAGAGATTGCACTCGAGGTTGCCTGCTTCGTCCACTGCGTCACCTGTCCTGGCTGTTTGCAAGCGAAAGGGTCAAACCGAATTGCAATTGCGTGCCCATGCCACTGTTCGTGGAAGGGACTCCACCATGGGAAGCTGGAAAGAGCACCTCCTAGACCAGCGGTCCTCAACCTTTTTGGCATCAGGGACCGGTTTCGTGGAAGACAATTTTTTTCACGGGGAGGGGGGGGAGGGTCATCATTGGGTCTTTCCCCCTTTTCAAAGAAGCTCTCCAGCGACGTTTGTTTTGTACTCATGTTGGCTACTAGGGGTTAGAGCTTGTGGGCTTACCAACACTGTGACTGAGACAAGTGCACAGTGCGGGAAAGAGGCGCGGATGGAAGTGGTGAATAATAAAACAATGGGGGCGGGTTCCACGCGCGGACTCACCGCTCTCACCTGCTGCTGCTGTGCGGCCCGGTTCCTTAACAGGCCACGGACCGGTACCGGTCCGTGGCCCGGGGATTGGGGAGCCCTGCTCTAGGTGGCATTTCGCCTCCTTACCCAAGCTGGCCGGGGTCTTGGATGAGGTGGCAGTGCCCACACTTAGTCCCACCACGTGCGGCCTGCCGATCTAACTGGAGATCTGTGAAATAGAGCTTTGTAGCTCATGGGATTCCTCCTGCAGTCTAAAAAAGGATTCTGATTACTGGCCAAATGTCGTACTCGAATTTTAAATGTTGTGGGTTTACTCTCGCAAACACCGGTGTGCTCTACTAGTCACGAATTGGCATGTTCTGTTTACGTGACAAACCATACTGATTGGCTATGTCGGGTTGTGGCGGGTTTAGCGATACATATTTACGCGATCTAACTAAAAAAAAACTTATATTATGGATTCTTATCAACTAACTGTGGTGTATCCAGTTATGCTTCTGGGTGGACAGAGGTTAAGGGATTTTTTTAAACTTGTCTATTTCTATATCAACTGCTTCTCCAGGGGATTGAATGTGTGACCTCTGTGTGCTTACCATTTATACCATGGCAGCATTCCAAATTATGAAATTATCCCCTTATTTGAGACAGTGATAGTTTCACCACCGTCAGGCACAGTCAAATCAGATGATCTGAGTTTTTTTAAACAGAATGTGACAGTACAGAAAGTAGGTTACTAACACATTTGTAAAGGTCTCTGCAGCGTTTCCCAATGCATGCAAAGGCTTCCTTTTTCATGCTCTGGTGTTTGCCCACACTGCATTGTACGAATTTGCACAAAAGCAAAGGATTTTGAATATTAGCTGGCAGCAATTGAATGGGATAAACATGAGACATCACGCTTAGGTGGCACATGAATACATCATCCAAGAGATGTATAATCCATCCTGTTTACTGATTATGATAATAATATAAACATTAATGGGATTGATTTGTTTTAAAATGTCGCCCTTTACGCTGGTGCATCTCGGAGTCCTTTACACGTGATAAGCGACAAGTCGTGAACAGGGGTGGTCGTTAAGAGGGGTTAGACTGTATCCACACAGCAGCGATCATCACCCCCCTATTGGCGGACTAACGCCCCGGGTCACTCTCGCAAATGCGACTCATCCTGGTATCTTGGGTTCTCACTTTGGTTGAACAAAATTGAGACGTGAACGCAAAGAAAGAGCATTGGCGGTTTTCAATTGCATTTTGCTACGTTTGCAACACAGCTCTCCCTCAATGAGTATATGGCCCCCGTTCACATCCATTTGGCACGAAGGCAAGTTTATATAGTTATGCTTAGTGCTTTTATTGTTTTGGTAGAAATTGTTGTTGTTATAGAATGACCTTCATGCATTGCAAATAGGTCGTGTGGTAACACTCACTGCAGGTATGTCATGCTGACAAAATTCGAAAGTTCAACGTGGAACTATAAAGGTTATGCAAATCCTGCTCTATGTGTTTGTTTATACAGTGTGTCAATCAAGCAGTAACCTTTGTCCAACAAGTTAAGTGCACGTTGAGATTTCTTAAGTAGTTATGTGGAAAGAAATCAAAGGTCAAGGTGCAGCCCTGCAACGGCTTTCTCACTGCCACTGCCGGCGGAAGGGCCTCCACGAGACGGAGCTCTGGAGCGGCCCCCTCTATAGATGATTTGGTCTACTCTCTTCATGCTCACCAGACGTGTTGAAAGAGGTGGGAGTGTACTCGCACTTTAGCCCGCGACACTCGACCTACCGATGTTTATACTGCTGGGTAGACAAAGATTGGGGTAGGATTTCTCGAACCTTACCCCCGTTGTTTCAACTGGCGCACGTGGAGATCGAAGCGACGCTCTCTGGGTTGCACGCCCAGTGCACTGACCATTACAACCATGGCAACATCGTCGATACGTCTCCTTTTTTAGTACATATATAAACTGAATCTCTGCTTAGTAAACCTGAGGTGGTCCTCACCACCCGAAGTGGCTGGTGGTCTTCATCCGGTGATGAGGACGGGACATTCACCACAACGTGGTACTAATTTTGTGAACCACAGAGGAGGAGGGATAGTGGGCTGAGTGGTACCCAGACTTGTGAACCGAGGATTCTGACCACATCACCACCACCTACGATGTTTTTTTTATGGGTTGTGCTGCTCAGCATGATGTCCAACGTTTCGTTCTGACACCATTTTTCAGGAGAATAATATCATCATTCTTGTTTCACATTAAAGGACTCCACGAAGAAAGAACTCAGCAACCACGCCACGTTGAATAAAATGCTAATTTCTTACCTATAAAAGTATTTTTTGTCTGTCTGTGTGTCTGTGTGTGGACGCAACTTGCGAAGCTTTTAACTCACAAACTGTGGGGTTAATGTTTCAAAAAAGTACCCAGATACCATGCGATAAGCTCTGGGGTAAGCCAGCGCTATTCATATTTCCTATCCATCAATTTTAAAGTAGTTTAATTAACCGTTTACTATTTATTATATTACTACGCTGATCACGTGCCAAAGCACGCGCCAAAGCACGCATCTGCGCATGCTCGAGAACACTGACCCGTGGTTCCCATAGCAATGCACATACGTGATCTGTGGGGGGAGGGGGAAATTCTCATTCGCGTTAAAAATGCAAAAAAGTACAACGCTGAGGGAGTACATTCTTCCAAGTGTGATGCCCCCCCCACCCCAATGTGTGCACTGACTACTATAGGTCAGTAGATACTACTATAGTCCTTAGATAATAGTACTGTAGAGCGGGTGGGGGGGGGGTGGTGCGGGCGTAGCAGCCCAGCCTGCAAATGTGCCACCTCAGCCGGCTGGGCAATCTAGGCGAGGCCGTGGGCTCTGCACACGACTAGGCCTCACCACGGCACTCTGTGAAGTTAGTAGTTAACTGCTATAGAGTCGATATATATTATTATAGAGTTGGTATATATGACTATAGAGTCGGTAGATACTAGTGTAGAGTCGGTAGATACTACTGTAAAGTCGGGAGATACTACTGCAGAGTCGTTAGTTGCTACTGTAGAGTCATAGATACTGCTATAGAGTAAGTAGATACTGCTTTAGAGTCTGTACGATACTGCTTTTGAGTCAGAAGTTACTACTATAGAGTTAGTTACTATAGTCAGTGGATACAACTATAGAGTCAATAGATACTACTATATAGTCAGTAGATACTACTACAGTCAGTAGATACTGCTATAGAGTCAGCAGATACTACTATAAAGTTAATAGTTACAACTATAGTCAGTTGCTACTACTTTAGAGTCAATACATACGACTATAGAGTCAGTATTTAGTACTATATAGTTGGTTGATACTATTGTTGTGTGGTGCACGACGACTCGGAGGCAGATTTTCTAGTAAGGGCTTACGCCGGTTTATTAACACAAAAGGGGTAACAATACACACCAGAGATAGGTGTCACTATACTCGGTCCTTCACTCGGACCTCAGGTTCTATCTGTCACTAGCTTGGCTATCTTTAGGGCTCTCTCACTCGGGTCTGGACGGGGACTCAACCAACATCGCCCGAACGAGGAGAGCAGCATTCCAGGTTAACCTAGCCGGTTCTTGCAGACTTCTCTGAGCCCTACCCCTGGCTATCTCTTCAGCTCTCCTACTGGTAGAACCCGGACGGGAGATCAGCCAACACCGTCTGGTCATGAGCAGCAGAGACCTCCTTCAGACACTCACCATCCTGGGCTCCCACAACGACCCCACTTTCGTCACGAGGTCCCCCTTAAGTATCCCGTAGATAACTACTATAGTCATTAAAAACTACTGTAGCATCAGTATTTCTACTATAGAGTTGGTTGATACTACTATAGTGTCAGTAGATACTACCGTAGAGTCGATAGATAGTGCTATAGTCAGCAGATACTGCTATTGAGTCTGCATATACTACCGTAGTGACATCGTGGGATGTCAACATGCAGTGCTGGCCCTAGAGTGGCACGGTGTGCGGTGTAACGACATCGCGATACCACGAGGCTGTGGGTGTAGTACCAGCCCTAGAGGGGCCCGGTGAATGCTGAGTGATAGCGCTGGATGGCACCATGCTTGGCATGCAGTGCCAACCCTACAGGACAAGGCGTGGGATTGACTGCCGTGGATGAGGTTACTAAAGGCCATGGCACTCTGGTTGACCCGAGAGGACACGTGACCAGTTGAGTCTACAAAGGGGCCCTTTGTAGACTCAACTGGGGAATCACATGGTTTGGATTCAGATCCTTCCCGAGGATTCTAGAAGGTGGTCGTGGCCAAGGGTAGAGCCAGCCACGCCGCAGAGAATATAAGCCGGGTCCCGAGAGGGGCCAGGGTTGTTGTTCATCCTGGAAGAAAGCTTCGTATAGGTCTCCGTTCTCCGTTCAATGAGTCTCCAACACGTGGACCTGGAGTCGAGCTGTTGGTCCGGTCCGTAGTGGCAGTTACGTTGTAATTAGTGTAGATAGCCTGGTGGTCACCACCATAGGTTGTTATTCTGTTAAGGGGAAGTTACCCCGTGTATTGGAGTTAAATAAATGTGTTGCCTCCAAGTCTACGTCTGCGGCTCAGTTGAACTCACAACAGTACTATAGAGTCAGCAGATACTACTGTGGAGTTAGTAGTTACTACTATAGTCAGTAGATACTACTATAGAGTCTAGTTCAGGGGTCGGCAACCAAAATAACAAGAAGAGCCATTTCTTTCCAATTCGGTACAAAATTCAGTATTTCAAGAGCCGCAATGCATCTGAGTACATACTGTACATACGTACATATTGTCAAGAAGCAGCCCGTAAAGAGCCGCATGCGGCTCCGGAGCCGTTGGTTGCCGACCCCTGGTCTAGTTACTACTATAGAGTCGGTAGATACTACTATAGAGTCTGTAGATACTATCGTAGAGTCAATAGATGCTAATATAGAGTCGGTAGATACTACTATAGGGTCAGTAGATACGGCTATAGAGTCTGCAGATACTACTATAGAGTTAGTAGTTAGTACTATAATCAGTGGATACTACTATAGAGTCAAAAGATACGACTATAGATTCAGTAGATACTACGATAGTCATTAAATACTACTGTAGAGTCAGTATTCACTACTATAGAGTTGGTTGATACTACTATAGAGTCAGTAGATACTACAGTCAGTAGATACTACAATACAGTCAGTAGCTGCTACTACGGTCAGTAGATACTACTATAGAGGCAGTAGATACTACTGTATAGTTAGTAGATACTACTACTGTGAGTAAATAGTTCTACAGTCAGTAAATACTACTACAGTCAGTAGATACAACTACATAGTCAGCAGATACTACTATAGAGTCCGTAGATGCTACTGTAGAGCCAGATACTACTGTAGAGTCAGATACTACTATAGAGTCACTAGATACTACTCACTCTATTGTATGTAGGGTGTGTAGGTATATATTCCTACGGGAGGGTAAAACTATTTTTTGAGGGGGGCGGGGGAGTTTGACTTTTTTCGGAACCCTTTTAGATCAACTATTTACCCCCCCCCCACCTTCTATAACTTTTTGGACTTCTGCAAGCTTCTTATAATTCTGTTGACGGACATGTGGACAGACAAATGGCACACCGGGCTTTCACAATAGCTTAGTATTTGTGTATGTATATGTTATGTTTTTAAGATAACTTTATAAATATATTTTACCCCCGTGCAAAGCCGGGTATTTCCCACGAGTTATTTATAAAACGCAAAAGCTGTTCCTATTTATTTAAGATATCCTTTGTATTATTCAGTCATTTAGTAGTACGACATATTTTGCGTTTCTGAATTTCCAATGCATACAAACCGATTTCACATTTTTCACTTGCTAGTAGTTACATTAGTACTATGATGTGACTTACATGTAGCATCAGGTGATGTCTCTATTGTAACTACAAATTAGTTTTAAATGAGCACATAATGTAAATTATTCTAAAATCTGAAAAAATATCCAAAATTGTCCTTGAAATTCTGTAAAACCAACATTTTTGAGATTTAAATCAGAAACTCATTCCTAAAACATATAAATGCATGAGCACATTGGTATTACTTTCATACGCACATATTTGTTCATATAATTCCTAAACAGTATTGTGACATTTAGAATGAAGCCATAGAAGACGTAGGAACAGTGTCCTGCCACCTTTGTCTCCCCACTGCTGACAAATCATCACACCACGCACTCATTTCCAGGAATCGAAGCTGGGCGAGGGTTGGGGATGATGCAGTTCACAAATACATGTCAGTGCGTAGTCCATAATTATAAATATGGCCAACAGAGGAATAGCAAAACGGCACAAACTCTCTTCTGAAGCGAGTAGACTTCGACATTGGCATTTAGCTCCTGAACATATTGGTACCGCAAGAAGAGAATATGGTCAAACAAACACTGAAATAACGCGTAAAGGGGAGGCCTTCATCCTATAGTGGATTGGCAAACACCCGTAAATTATTTATTTGTTGTTGTTATACTTTTACACAAGACAAGGACAAGACAAAAATTAATCATAAAGCAGACTTTTGAAACAAGTGCTCGTAGCGAGCAGCACCTATGAAGGCAAAGTACACGAGGGGGTGGGTGGCCAGCACCACACCTGGCCGCCTTTGTCTTCCAAGTGGCGATGTTTCCACACCACACCAGGTACTCATTTGAGGCCGAGTCGACCTTGGCCGCGAGTTAGAATCGAACTCGGGTCACCAGGTTCGACGCGCAGCACGCTGACCCCTGCACTACTATTCCCCATTATATTTTGACACACACACACATCGTATGTGTGTTTTGGTATACACTTGTGTACATTTCCAAAGTATTTTTGATATCTCTGCTGATATTGCAACCATTATGAGGTCCCGATTGCGTACAATCTTTGGCACAAATCTGGCTTGCCACGGCTGCACCCGGCAAAGGAGCCATGTGCCATGCCCTGATGCCCCCCCCTCCTCGCCCTGCCAGGTGTGACCGGTACGCTCTGTGGTCCCCTGTCATCCGATCTCTCGGCGTCATCCGATCGCCAGGATGCCGCATGCAGGGTGACGCACGGTGCCATAAACTGAGTCGATGGCAAATAGGAATTTTACAGTGTGTGGCCACATATGGGATCAATGTTTTGCGCTGTTGTTAAGGCACGCTTATAACGAAAACGATGAGCGTTTATGCTGGTTTCAAGATGCAATCGTCATAACAAGAGTGGGTAATCACCGTCACCATCTCCGTAAAGCATGCCTTGACTTTAACAGTCAAAGTCAAAGAGCGTCGTCGCTGCTTAAACATCAGAATAGGGCCCCATGGTGATATCCAATTGGTGAAGCATTTTACACATTCCTATGGTAGGGGCCAGTCTCTCTATATCGATTGGCAATTGTTGACTTTACACAATGGAATGATCGCGTCGGTCTAGTCACCCCAGCCAGGATTTGAGCTTCCAACTTTCTGACTGCGAGTCGGGTATGTATGCATGCTAAACTTCTTTTGCACCGTACGTAGCCAACCATGCTCATCGGAGGTGCTGGGAAGGACAACAAACTGAACACAAAAGCAGTTCTAGAGAAATTAGCTTTCAATCTAGATTTAAAAGTGTTTTAATCGCAGCACTGCCCCAGTTGTGCTATTGTTTACAATCGTATGTCAAATACCACAATGGTCAAATAACTTTTGCACGGACGTTAAAGGTATTTACGAATGCATTTTTTAAAGTATTTTTGATAAACTCGTGTTTTTTATGGAAACTCAATCTGAATTGTATTGTCTCCTAAATTGTATTACAGATACCAAGATGCAGCACGTTTCAGAAACTGTTCGTCAAGTGTTCTGCTGCTTAACATCGTTTCACGAACCAACTGGCTCACAGTCGTTTCAATTGTAGTAGCAAGTCTTGGATAAACTCCATTAACCCTTGTCTTCTGTGGATGGCTTTTAATCTTCAGGATAATCATCTCGTGCAGGGAGGGGCTGGGTGGGGAGGGAGGGGCTGGGAGGGTGGGGAGGGGCTGGGTGGAGAGGGTGGGGCTGGGTGGGGAGGGTGAGGAGAAGCTGGGTGGGGAGGGGCTGTGTGGGGCTGGTGTGGGGTGGGAGGGGTGGGGCTGGGTGAAGAGGGGCTGGTCACCCCGTGGTGCCCTTATAAAACTCAACGTTTAACCTACTCACGCTGGCTTGTGCCCGCCCTCACAGTCGAGCATATTTGCGGAATACACCACGCCGCCGTTGACCCTGGCCATTGACCGAGCAACCCAACGTTCCTACCAGCTCCCTCCGCAGGAATGTGTTATTCTGTTGGTGGCCCTGAGTGAGTGGTTTCGGGAGATGCCCAATCACTGGTATTGCTGGGGCCAATCGCACCGTAGGATGATCAGTTCTCACAAAGTGCATAATGGTCACCAACGACTTCGCAGAAAATGGGGACTCGTTGTTCGATCCCAAAGGGTTCATGGGTTGAGTTGAGCCGAAACCGGGTATTCAACTATTGTGAGGCAAATGACCCAACCACATTGCCACCTGGCCAAAATTCCCATCTACTTTCGACAGATAGTATAGTATCTGTATCATATACCATCTCTGGCAAGATGTTACCTCCCTCGTCTGGTATGCAGGAAGTCGTGGGTTCGATCCCAACCCTTATGCCTGTATATTTGGAGTGTGCGTGTCTTTCTCCCCGTGATAGCGTGGATTTTTCTCCAGGTCCTCTTGATTTTCCTTCCACATTTATAATCAACTTGCGTTTAGAGCATTTGGCTGCTATACATTTCCACGTGATAAGCCACTTTGTTGAGCTATAATTTGTGGCCAAGTCGCTTCTGAAAATAGCTATACAGCTCAGCGGGCTTTACCTCGTTAAATCAAAAAAATATATACAAAATATAGTTGAACAGATGTTAAGGTGCAGCCATGTAATTACTTACGCCACTGCTGGTGAGAGGGCCTCGACTAGATAGAGCTCTAGAGAGCCCCTTCGAGAGGATCATCTTGGAAGAGTTGGAAGTACCCACACATTATCTCGCCACACGCAACCTGCCGATTGGCGAACTGTGGTGTGACCACGATGCCGGGTGGATAGAGGCGGCCAGGGCGATGGAGGAAACTCGCAACGGTGCATCTACTGCCGCCGCCGCCGGGAGATTGGAAACCGGTAACCTCTGGGATTGCAAAGTTCAGTTAACCAATACGCTGCGGCGGCATCCTCGCTTACACCGAACGCCCTTAGTTGCGTGGGTGTTATTTATATGCACAACAAACTGCCGTTTGCCGTGACCGAGTGACACATTGCGTGTATACTCGTTCCCCTGATTTCAAACGGGATGGTCACTTTGCGTGAGCCGGCTGACCCTGCTTGACCTCGCCATGGCCTCTCTGATGACTCAAATGCTGACTCTTAGAAATCTGCACGCATGACTGCCCTGCAACTTGTGTCCACTAGCTGGGCTGACCTGTCCCACCCCTGCCCCCCCCCCCCCCCACCAATAAATCCGCAATATTAATACATCACTCTAAGCAGCTTCCCCCATAGTTGTAAATCCCGGTTGGTCTTGCAAAATCTCTGATCGCTTTAACGCTAAACCTTGACGCGCTGCTTTGCACATCGCATTTTTATTTCCTCACATTGGGCAAGGGTGGGTGGTGCAAAGGCTTTGGGTATAGGTAATAAATAACAGGCATATTAGGACTCTATACCAATGAATTTAGATACATTGGGAGCCGGATACAAGCATCCCCCTAGAGAATATAGTCAATTGTGCTTATCATCGAAGTAGTGTGCTTTTATCAGAAGTTACAAGTAAGCACTGTGCTTATATGTGTCCTCATATCCATATTTAACTCAGGCTATGCTGAGCTGACATAGAGGGGGCTCAAGCCGGCTTCGCTCGCTGTGCATAAGGAGCGTTTGATTATATTTCTAGAATCCCACCCCCCACTTCCTGCTCCCACCCCCCTAATTCAGACGAGTTGATTTTCTATGGGGCACACTTATTTTTCACACTGGTTATAATTCGCTAAAGCACGATCACCGCGCATAGCTCTAAATACTGCCATAAATACGTGAGATTTGAATGGACACACATGTACCATATATATGAGTAAAACACGCACAACGATACCGTATACATTGGACACTCCCCGTGGTGCGTTGGTTCGCACACAACCTGCAAACCAAGTCAAATCTGTAAACGACGAGAAAAAACAATCGTCACGCACCAGAATGCACTTCTTTCAGGAACTGCTGATCGCATTTGCATATGCACAGAGGCTGTTTGTATATTGTTTGACACCAATAGGTCTCCTGATGTGGCAGTCTAAAGTTTTAAACAATGGGAAAGTAAATGTGTAGTGTGCTAATTCACAGACACTAGTAGGAGGTTCTCTCTATCTTTCATCCCAGCCTTCACAGCCTTCGGGGATAACCACACACCGGGTCTGGACAGTCAACATGCTGCCATACCCACAGCTTGAAGAGGGTAAGGATCACGACTATTTAAAAGTTAATTAATTTCTCAACCATGGACAGTCCACAGTCCTGGACAGCCAATAAGAACATGACCACAACCCGCACAAGGGATCTTTCCGCGATATCAGGAGCCCTTACCACTCCCCTACACATCAAGTGCACCGATTACGAAAAAGGAGGAAAATTAACCACAACATTTTGGAGCAAGAGTTCGCGGTCGTTGTAGAATCAAAAACACGAATTCGTCTATTCTCAGTGGCGGAGGACTTTCCCAAGCTTGGTTCACTTCATCCCGTGCCACCTGTGGGTGGAGGCCATCGCCATTTCTCATTTGCGGCTTTACTGCCTATTTTTTCTATTTCTACCTCCACCACCCTATCGATCAGCCTCCTGGCTAGGTGGCATATTTCGAGGGGTGTCATATAGGCACCCTTAATGACCCGTCCACGCACCTTCCACAGGGCCTCGTTTATGGCCCCTTAGACGGCCTATGTCTGAGCCCAAGCCCCTCCTGCCTTCTGTCAGAATATTCCCCAAATAATATTTGGCATTGTAGCCTTAACCGAATAAAAACGAGTCAGTAGAGGCTGGCATAGCTCCCACACTTCCTGTGCAAAGGGGCACTGCACAAGGGCGCGATCCATACACTCATCCAAATCGCAGCCTCTCAGGCATTTGGGGGTACGGGCCATATGGCGGGAATACAAGAACATCCTGCATTCCAACCTGTCCCAGGCCACCAGTCAGGATAAGTCCCATTGCCTTTTTGATAGGGCCTCCGATGTCATATTCTTCCAAATTCGTTGGTGCATGGCAGTCCATGCATTTGGCACCTCTGCACAAGCCTCCCTCTTGTTCATCTCGGCCAGGACTCCTCTTGGGCATGACTCCCGTACCGGCTCATATTCTGTAACATATTTGTTGACCACGGCACTCAACCATCCCTGCATCCAAGCAAGGGGCATGCCGCGCAGCAATGAGGCCATCCCTAGTCTCCACAGGTAGCCATGCCAGTCTGTACTCTAAACAATAGGCCTTCACCGGGGACCCATTGGAAAAAAACAAGCGTAATGTATCACAAGCAAAAATCGTGGTGAGGGTACACGTGACATTTGGGGCACCCCTCCCACCGTTCGTGACACTTTTGTACATTGTTTCCCTTTTCATCCGGTCCATCCCACCTCCCTCGATGAACCTGAAGAACATTGTCTCTTTTTTTTCGCTATTAGCGCGCCCGGCAGGAATACGGAGGCCAGATAATTGAGTGCTGGTAGCATTTCCTCTTTAATAACCAGGATCTCTTCCGTTGTAAGGAAACTGTTCGTCCATCTGGCCAGCCTGCCTGGGCAAAGGGCTCCATACACATTATGAATAAAACCGATGACATATGACGCCCGCGTCTCACTCATGACCCAACTAGTATCACCTCCGAAAGGACCCCGTTTATCAACAGTCTGCCTGTGAGCTTATGGTACAGTTGTCATACCCAGCCTACCAATTGCTCCCCTACCCCCATTCGCATCAGTACTGAAAACAAGACATCGTGTGAGATGCAATCAAAGTCCTTCTCCTGGTCTAAGCTCAGTAGTCACAGGGGTCCATCCCCTTTCAATTCGGATTCTAGGACCTCCCTTAACAGGACAAGATTGTCCGAAATTCGCCTGCCCGGGACTGCACACGTCTGATCGGGTCCGACCACCTCCCCTACCACTTTCCCCAGATGTGCCGCGATGGTCTTAGCCAAGATCTTGTAGTCCGAGTTTAGCAGGGTGATCGGGCACCAGCTCCCCAGGTTGCTGCGATCCCCCTTATACAAGGGTTATCATCACTCCCCTACTCATGGATTCTGGCACTGGGCCCTCCAAGATTACTCTATACATCCGCAGCATATCGTGCTTGATGGTGTCCCAGAATGTGATATAGAATTCTGCTGGTATCCGGTCATGCCCTGGCATTTTGTGCCAACGTAGTCCTCTCATCGCCTCATCTAGTTTCTCCATCTGAATTCGTCTGTTCATTTCCTTTGGAAATTAACCTTGTGCATCTTTCCCCCTCCTCCACTGCCCTAAAAACGAGCTGCGCAGGACTTTCTTCCAGCGCCGAGGAGATTTTATCCTTCAGCTGCCTCATCTCGCTCATCTCGCCGACGAGGCACAACGCGTTTCACTCTAGATCGCAGCAGCCTCGACTTTTAGTCCGAGCTCGCCTTATATCCTGAACAGCGCGACCAGGCTCCGCCCTCGGCACCCCCACACTCCTCTGGATCCCCCAGATGGCTCCGTGCCTTGCCCACAGCCACAGGTGCAACTAGAACGAGCTGTTACCACTAATTCTATCGTCTACCAATCTCCCAGCGCCACGTGCTCCAGTGCCTCATTCCACGTCACTACAAACGTCTTGAATCCCAAATCCACCCTGCTGCCTCTTTCAACCCAAGCAGCATACGGTACAACAACAGACATATCCATCAACAGGCCACGTGTACAGCAGTGGGGTGAATTGTGGGTACTCCCACCTATTCCAAGATGTCCTGGCCAGCATAATATGTACCTTGTCCCGCATTGGGATGTTTGCCCAATGCAATTAATGAGAGTTTGGATTCATGTGGGAAGGAAGAAACCTACACACTCGGAAACGCCATCTCCTGGCCCCCTCAGTTCATAACCTCCTTGGGCCATCACCTCAGAACACCTCATTAACCGAAATGACAGAAGGCCATTGGTTCATTAGCAGCCGCGGCTGACGCATGCCAACATCCTCTGTACAGCCGTCATGACGACACGATAATGCAGCTTCAACCCGCCGCATGGGTACATCAGATGCCCAATAAAGCCCCCCCCCCCCACCACCAATATTAAAACCACTACGGCATAAGCAGCTTTTGCGCACATGCAAATCCAAGCTGGCAACCTCGAATAAGTGATCACATTAATCGTTGGCATCCAATTACGAGTGCCACCTAAACTGTGGCACGTGGGCAGATGTGATGTGGTTCATGTGCACTGGCCGTTAAGCGCTGCATGAGACATTTTATTGAGGCTGGAAGAACCAAGCCGAAAGCTGTCCCACCGAAAGCTGCTTGGCAACAGTGGAAAACTACCGGGTTTAGAGATGAAATAAACGTACGTAAACTCAAAACACATCAACAGAATAATTTAGACATATATGTGACAGCAGACAGAGATAACAATGATGCTAAGAAAGGTAAAATTACTCTGGCAAATTCACAGTTGTCAAAACTGCAGCGCGTGTAAGCTCAAGTAAAAGTGCAGCCCTGAAATTGCTTGTTCCTAAAGCTGCTAGGGGAAGGGCATCTACTCTAGAGAGGTCCTGTAGAGAAATATTTTGGCCTACTCTTTCATGCTGGCAAGACACCATTGAAAAGGTGGGAGTACTCACACGGCACCGCGCCACATGTGACGTGTCGATCGACTGATTGTACTTGTACCTATTTATGCTGCTGAGTGGACAAAAGTTAATATTTCCCAATAAGCAATCGGTGGTGTTAAGTCACGTAGGTATAAAATAAAATAAATTAAATCACGACGTTTCGGGCACAACACAAGCGTCCGTCAACAGGTGGGACAACCACAGAAATAAACAATTGCAGGGCACAGCTGTGGTTGTCCCACCTGATGACGGACGCTTGTGTTGCGCTCGAAACGTCGTGATTTAATTTATTACATTTTATACCTACGTGACTTTACCGAAAGAATCAAAGAATATGGATCCCTGCAGTCACGAAAACTTCTAATCTAGATTATACGGTGGTGTTAATTTTTCGTGACGCTTCATTTCGTTGAAATTCAATATTCCCATGACATGGACCAGTCTCTGCAACAGGACAGGTACTTTTGACTTTGCACAAAGTGGTACCGATTTTTATCGACTACAGAGAGTTGATTGGCTCATTTAATCCCCTTTTCAGGATTTGTATTTGCAGCCTTTCCGAGTGTGAGTTAAGCGCTCTGGAATAGTGCCACTTGCGCAGCTAAAGAGCCATACATCTCAAGTTAAAGAGTCTCTCTGCTCACACGAGCATTCAGCAGTGAGCATAACCTTTGGTGGCCACGAGACGGTGGTGGAAATTCCACATTCCCATAATGGGATTTACATATGATTGTAAAATGTGTGTGTGATTGATGTGACTGTCCTTTCTTGCACAGATCAAATATTACGGTTATTGGCTTTGAGCGACAAATGGAAATGAGAGCCACCCTTAATGCTCATTTAAGGATGGTGACAAATGGCAACGTGGAGAGTGTTGAAAGGTAGCATATGTGTAGTGACGTAAATGGAGTCACTATGGTGCGTAACGCCAGCTACTGCCACAAGAGTGGAACTGTGTGTCTTGAGCCTCTCTCTGGCACCAGAATAAGTATGTCATGCAAGCGTGCCCAAGGGGGCATAGTTCTGGTGATGGTCTGAGAGAGGACATGGCAGTCTGGGTGAACCCAAGAGGGCACGTGCCCGGAGCAGGGTAGCAAGGGGGCCCAAAAAGGGGCTCGAGGGACACGTGAAGCTTGGACGAGATCCTTCTGGTAAGATCCAGAAGGGGGCGTGGCCCAGGGCGGAGCGAGGCCACACTCGGGAGCATAAAGGGGAAGTCCCGAGAGCGATCGCGGTTATCTGGAATCAACCCTCGGTGCTACGTCTCTTCGATCTTTGGTCGTCGCTCGGCATCGTGGGCCAATCAAAATGTTGCTGACTAACCCGGTTATGTAGTTACCCCGTTGTGGTCTAGTTGACCAAGTGTACGTTCATGCAGTTACCCTGTTGGGGTGTTATAATAAACGTCTTGCCTCCACGTTCTAGTGTGTGTCTCCGTGGAACCCACTACATATGTAAGGTCATATAATTAATTATACTGTAGGAGCTTCACATTGCAGTGTCGCGAGCAGGCCCGTACTGGCCATAAAAAAGCAGTCCGGGCAAATGCCCAGTGGACCACTGCATTCTGAGGGCCGGTGAGCCAGTCTGTGTGATCAACCAGTAAGGTTTGTCACGTAAACCAAACGTGGCAGTTAGTTACTACTTCAGCCCACCGGTGTGTTGGAGAGTAAATCCACAACATTTGAAGTTTGAGTACGACGTTTCGCTGGTAATTACATCCAGCATCATCGGGCGATTTGCGAGAATTGTGAAGAGATCCACCCTGCTTCTGGTCTACGTCGGGTGGTGACAGGTTACGACACATTTATACTTTACGTGATCAAACCCAAAAACTTTATTATGAGTGATATTGGTCGCGAAAGCCTACGTGTTAAACAAAAAATATTTCAATGAAAAGATTTCGTTACCTCTAATGGGTAAGCTGCATTGCTTATTTACGCCCTCAGTCTGGCATTAAGTCTGCCATATTCGACAGCTCCCAACGATTGTTTCTCACTGGCCCTATTTGTGTTTTTGGGCCCAGCCCCAAATGCGCCAATGAGATCGCACGGCACGCTAATACGTCGTCACACATCGCAAATCCAGCTACTAGTATAACATTTGTCGCAACAACTCATTAAAAAAAAAAATCTAAAGGGGCCGTCCATAAATGACGTCACGCGATTTTGGACGATTTTTGACCCCCCCCCCTTCGTCACACGGCGTCACAAAAAGTCAAACCCCCCCCCCACTCAAATATGACGTCACAAAGCTCTGTCCCCTCAATTTTTTTTTTATATAAACATGCTTCAAATCGCTTTAAACTATTGTCATTGTAGTGCGTATTTAATGTGGCGCTGAACTTTGATGTTGTAGGAGAAAACATGTATTTAAAAGTCTATTTAATTAAGTAGAACGTGTTGTCTATATTTAAAGTTGCGCATTTTGATGTGACGTCACATTTCTCACCCCCCCCTCCTCGTCACAAATGTCTGACCCCCCCCCCCCTAGGTGCGTGACGTCATTTATGGACGGCCCCAAATTGCCCCAAACCCGAATTTGGGCCGGCGTGTTTACAAATGCCTGGGCCGATGCTTAGTCCCAGTCCTTCACTGGTCACGAGCAAACGTGGTAGCTTCGAAAGGCCTTCATCCAGCAATGGATTGACCAGGGCTGATGATGATGATGAGACAGGGGCATTAAATCGTATTTAGCTGTTGCGAATGAAACACAATTGGACGCATTGACAATGGGAACAGCAAAGCAGCAGATGAGAAAGAAAACGCCGCCACCACACAGAGGTTAGGATGTTGTTTGTACACATTTATCAGCGCCTTCCATTTATTTCCACCAATGTTTTCAGTCGTTGCAAAGAGCAAACAATCCACCCCTGGACAGATTCACACCAGCGATTCTGTCTCTGTAATCATTTTTTTTTTGAGGAGGGGGGAGAGTAGGAGGGAGGCGAGGTTTCTCTCCCTCCAGCCCCCCCCCAGTCGCAAAGTCTGCATCACGAATGCTTCGCCAACAGGTGGTGGCGGGATTACGTGCAATTGGGGACGGTTGGCGCACGCCCGTAGGCTTGGCTCGGGTGAGAAACCGGAGATGGTTAATGCTGTCTAAACAGCCCTGCTCCAAATCTTGGCCGCGCTATCTGTAGGCTCAGCCGTGTTTACCGGGTTAATCGCTCCGTGACCCCCCCTCCCTCTCCAGCCCCGCCCCCCGTCCCCCCTCCATGTAGGCGCGTGGCCGCACGGCGCGCGTGCTGCTCATTGTCAAACGGCACAATCGCAATCGCGCGCGCGCGCGTGCGTGTCGAGAGGGCGTGCGAGTGTGGGGGGAAGCGGTAACGTCGTGGATAGCGCGCTGCGCTAACGAACCCGGCGACGCGAGTGCGATTCCCGCTCATGGCCAACGCCGGTGACGATTATTTAAACCGGTCGTGGGCCTCCCCTAGATCGACTCAGCCTCAAATGAGTATCTGGTGCGGTGTGTAAACGTCGTTCTTGGGGAGGCAAATGCGGCCGGACGCGGTGTTGGCCACACCACCCCCGCTCGCTAGCAGCACTTTCCCCAACAGTCTGTTAAGGCTACATGGGGGGAGGGGAGAATCTTTGTCTTTGTGTGAGTGCATGGTTGGTCCGTTGCTTCGTATAACTTGTGCTCGTTCCACAGCGGGCAGAAAGACCTTCAGTAGAGGGAGCTCTGGAGAGGCCATCTCGAGGGGTGTTTGGTCTAAATTCGTGTGTGGTGCGTGCGCGCGCGCGTGTTCATTTTTACACTCGGCTGTTGCACACGTGACAGTCACTACAGCTTATCGTGGCCAAAAAGCCTGAGCAGGGTTGAGGCTGGATGAAGCTCGGATGCGCTAGAGGCATGCACGAAGCAATGGGTGGTTATCACAGGTTGTGGGAAGTATGCAGTGGGCAGCGCACGTTTTTAAATCGTTGGAGTGTACTTATATATGCGCCCATTTCTATGCGCCCCGCCTTCACCAACCCGCGCTGACCTGTGTGGTAAAGTTTGGTCAATTAACTCCCATGACCTGCATGGTCGTCATCCAGCAGTGAATTGATAAAGGGCTGTACATGTACACATTTATGCATGGACAAGCAATGTTTTATATATATATAGACGGATACAAACATATTTTAAATAATTATAGATTTGAAGTTTTTGTGACTGCAAGGATTCATACTCTTTGGTTTGTTTGGTAAAGTCACGTGATTTAATTTATTTAAAATGTGTACCTTCGTGACTTTACCGAAAAAACCAAAGAGTAGATTTTAAATACCAAGCTTTAAGTTGTGACGACCAAGGATTGCTGTGTGACTCATCAGACAAAAATGCCCATGTCAATGCACCAAGGCAGTGTTACAGATAACCTAGGTTCGAGCCCTCTATAGCAGTCACCCAATGAACAATTGCTTCTGATGAACAGGGGGGTGCTCAAGTTAAAACAATTGATGAACATTTGTAAAGTTGTGAGTTCAAATTCTCGTTGAGGTTTGCTTTGACTCAGATAGCATTCATCTGAGCTTGATTACATTATCACCACCTTGTGGAATTTACAATTTGGTGGTAATATCGAAAGACTGGCTCCTGCCATAAGAAACGAAGAAGGACGCATGGATTATGACATGTTAGAAAGTGTGACAAGGGTGGTCGAGACTCATGATGGAGTCGCAGGCAAAGAAGTAAACAATCTTGAAAGGACATGGACCACGGAGATGGAGTGATGAAATCAACCTATATGTAGGAGCTATGTGAATTGTTCCAATTGCAAAGCCGTAAGATATGGCATTTGGTTTACTAAACTAACTCAACTATTTATTTTTATTTCACCATAGCTCTTTTTCAGAAACGACCTATAAACTAATGATAGCTCAACGAAGTGGCTTGTCACGTGAACATTTATAGTAGCCAATTACTCTAAACGCACGTTTATAAATGTGGATGGAAAATTCGGATGACCTAGAGAAAAAATCCACACGGCCACGGGGAGAACATGCAAACTCCAAATATACAGGCATCAGGGACGGGTTCGAACCCACGACCTCCTAGAAACCAGGCGAGGCCTTCATCCAATAGTTGATAATGGCTCAAAGGCCATCATCATCATCCTCATTACTCGCCTGGGCCCTGCCGTAGAAATGTGGATTTTTTCGTTACTGACTCAGAGATGTCAAAAATAAGCACCTTTAAACGAGGAGACATTTATGATTTGACTATTCCAGAAACGGAATAAAGTTTTTAAGAGGACAAAAAAGCTGAGTGCGAAATCTTCCTGATTGATCATCATGCAGAGAAAAAGCCTGCAACTGGTGAATGCTCCATTCTTTTGGCAGTCAGCTGTTGGGGACAATTACATATTCCTATGGCAGGGCCAAGTTCATTCGCAATCGTGCTGCTCAGGTGGTGCTAAATTGATCTACTGAAAATAAGCTTCTGCCCACCTAATACAATGAGACAAACAATGCACAATGGTCACGCATTGCGAATGATTTGAGCATGAATAACCAACAACATGAATGAAACGGACATGTATAATTATTGCAATATATATTTTTAGAATTCCTTAACACGCCGTCGCTCAAATTAGCGTACACCTATTAGCCCCGTATTTTTCCACTGGATCAAAGCCACAGTCAGAAGGCTTGAGATTGGAATCGTCATTATTATGTAATACCACATTGGTATTAAATAAAAAATAAACTTTCCTTTACTCAAACAAGGCTTTATGAATGGCTAACATTTTATTCAAATTGCACAACTTCTCTTGTCATTCCCCGACAGCGTCAATAAAGACAGGTGGTGTGCGTGTGTAAACTATGATAAGCGTTACAAGTTAGATAATATCCCACCAAAAATTGTTCGAATGCCTCAAGTGGGCTCTGCCACTGAAAGTCACCCACAGATAGGAGGGGAGAAAGGAGGCGAGATAAGGCGAGAAGGAGAAGAGTGACAAAGATAGAGATAAGACTTGTTTACAAAAGGAAGAATACAACAAAGTCCGGAGTTTTGGCCTGCAGGTTCACACAGTTTTAACAGGTTACAGATGCACACGCAAAATGATCGGCCCATTTGTCAATCCACTGTTGCACGATTGAGTGCCTCTCCACACCTTGGGGTGCTGTGAGGAAATAGTTGACCGTACTTCACCAGGCTGGTCGGTGCAGGTTCGTGAAGGTACGGGCTGGCGTGCAGAACAACAACAACAACAACAGGATATGTCTTCACTGCCCCTCGGCTGCCCGCTACGCCTATGAGACCCTTCCTTTGTGCCTGCTGGTCACCCTTACAAGCACGATCCTGGCTCAAGCCTGCTTTGGCTTCCGAGATGTGACAAGGTCTCGTGTATTCCGGGCGAATAGATCCTTTGCGACACTTCAATGCGGACTCAGAAATTTGGAGTGTTTCTCCCTGCTCATCCCCATTGATGGCTCCTAAGCCATTATTGGAAATTGTGCATGTCCCTAGTGGTAGCCTCGGTGACGATGGCATGACCACTGTTGACTTCCTGTGAATAGGTAGCAGTTATTTTATTCGATCCACGAAAAATGGTGGGCTGAGGAGTTGAACTTGTATTGCTTTGCGATTGTGAGTCAAGTGCTGTTGCCACAGTTCCACCCAGACAAACTACAGCACCATACCGGGCTTCATGAATAACAGCACAAACGTGTACTTTCTTTTTTGATGAATACTGCATCGTATTAGGTGTATAGACGTCTGCCCTTTATGTTAAGACGGCCGGATAGACCAAACCAAGGCACTTTACAAAGAGAAGATGGCTCCATGAAACTCCATGTAATGTGTATCCCGTTTATTACAAAAAAATTCCTTGCCTAACAACACGAGGCATTTGACCAGCATTGATTCAAGCAAGCATGCCTCTGCTTAAGAGACACTGAATGTCGACCCCTGTTTGAGAGGGCATTTATCACAATAGCCTCTAACATAACGAGTGGATGTTAAAGACGAAAAACGTCAAAGTATATCCCTAATCAAACGACGGCGATTGGCGTGGTGCTCATGCCAATTGGTGGCCCTCACCCAGTGGTGGAAATTCTACATTTCCAGAGTGGGGATCAGTTTCCCGACAGAACAAGCGTTGGTCGCCTTCCACAAAGTGGTCCCTATATTTGTGGGCGTAATGGACTGTCACCTCTCGCAAACAGCACGAATTAAAAAACATAATCATTGTGATCAAGCACTTTAACGACAGTTCAAAACAGATGTCAACGTGTAAAACTGGGTATATGAATACCCTGATTTGTGTAATTGTTTAATTGAGCACTGAGAGGTCAGTGGAACTTTTGTACATCCGTCCGTGTTATTTCTATGTTGGGAATGAAAGCTGCGTCGATCAGGCGCAGTTTGCTCGGCGTAATCCACCTGTTTGGTCCCTAACTCTTTAAACGAGTGGCCTGGCAGTGCTCGTGATTACTACCGCACTCTGGCTGGCGCACTGCTGGAGTGGAAAATTCCTCTGCCGTCAAACGTGCGGCACGAGCGAATGAGTCACTCCACGTTTTCGAGTCTTGGCCAATGAAATAAATGACTACCGACACATTCAATGCGGGCTTGTAACAAGTAATCAGTTCATCAATTCGAATGGATCATTTCAATCGTGAGGATGCTGCTGCTGCTGCTGCTGTTGCAGTGTTCATGGTCAGCACACTGGGACTTAGAATCCAGATGTGGCTGTTTTATTTTATCACCCAACACGGCAGTTTAAACAATGGGACATGTTTGCGTTTTAATCCCCCGTGGCTCTGTCCACTCAGTAGTTTAAATAGGCACACCACAGTTAGTCGACCGGAAGGTTGCGTGTGGTGGGATAAAGAGTGGGTACTCCACAAATTTTCCAACACATTTGTTCAACAACCTAGGCTTCCTTAGCACGACGAGATGAACTACTCTCTCGAGAGACCTATGTGTATGAATGTTGAACTTCTTTTGCACCATACATAGCCAACCGTGCTAATCAGGAGGTGCGGGGGGAGAGGACAGAAAACTAAACACAGAAAGCAGTGCTAAAAATATGAGTTTGAAATCCAGATTTAAAAGTGCATCGCTCCAGTGGCTTAAAAAATATTTTACAGAAGAGCGTTCCAGACGGCCGCAGAAGCGCATCTGAAAGCGTGCAATGCAGTGACGTCTATGTTCAATGTCCAGCCAAATGCCGCTGCGAGGATGACCGGAGTTTGCGTGATGGTTTATGCTCCTTGACGAGATCAGCAAGGTGTTGTGGTTCATTTGTGGCGAGAACTTTGTGTGTGATGAGTGCAACCTTATAATATATTCCTTTGGCAACCGGAAGCCAATGCAGCTCGGCGAGCACTGGACGGACATGGGCGGATCTTGCAGTACCGGTCACGACACGTGCCAAAGAATTGTGTACACCTTGCAGCTTGCTAATGTTTTTTGTTTGTTCCAGACGTCCTGTGGAGTAGTGAGTTTGCAATAATCGAGCCTTACTTTGCTGCACGCCACCGTGTTGGCTATGTTCACGAGTGGGGGCCCTCCTGCCAGCAGTGACACGAGCAAGCAATTGCAGGGCTGTACCTTTACCGCCGTTACGTTTGCATGTTCTGGTACATCTGAAAGCGACTTACAAAACATTTCAGAAAACAACATAACAATGCGAAGAAAAAGAAACAAAAACATTACATAATAGCAGTGGCGGCTCCTGCAAAATCTCTCAGGGGGGGCAAATGTCTGGATGATTGATAAGGATAAGGTCCACCCATGCAATGGATAAATTAACAGCTTAAGCATGTAAAGGCAACTTCACTTCTTTAATATTAATGAAAAATAAAGTGACTCTTACAATACATCTTGTTTGTTTCTATACTCACTATTAAAACAAACCACTCAAGTTTCTTTTATTAAAGATTCCACTAGGTGGCGACAAATTATATTGTTGGATGAAACGTGCTTACGTATGATGACGTAAGCACGTTAGGGCGAGCCCTCCCGGAAGCCATAGAGAATGCATTGCACCGCCCCGTTCGAAAAAAAACATCTTTGAATGTAAGTCTATGGGAACACTCGGGGCGATTCTCAGCTGGAGGGAAATCGCCCAAAAAGAGGCGGTACTCCACAGAACGTAGCATGACGCTGATTGGACTATACCCGGAGGCACAGTGACGGCTAGCGTGCCTCTGTGGTTGAATGACATTGGTGGTGCGTCGCCCAATCGCCCTAATGAAGAAACCGCCCCTGCATAATAGGACACCACCGGTAAAGATGCACGTACACACAACTGGGATTATCACGGTGCTGGCTAATCCTGGTGTTCGTAGCTCTGCTAGTTTGCAGTCACCGGCACTGGTATTAATAGCCCCAGCTTGGTCGTGGAAAATGCTCTTGTTAGTCACGAGTCTCGGGATTGGTGAGAATTATTTCGTCACGGAGCTGGTGTTCGTGGTGGTCGCAGGTGGCCAAGGGTTTGGACATTGGTCGTCATGGGATGGGTATTGGTAGTCCCCGAGTGGTACTCTATATTCATTTTGATAGTCACGGGCCAGGAATTTGTGGGAGTCACGACCGTGATTACGAGTTTTGCCGTAGCCTATTTCAGGAATATTTTATTTTTCTTGGTTCTTTCGGTAAAGTCACGCAGAAGGGAAATAATACAATAATAAAAATTAAACATAAAAAAAATACAAAATTGTATTCTAAATACAAAATTGTATTTTATGTTTTATTTTTATTATTTTATTATTTCCCTTCTACGTGACTTTACCGAAAGAACCAAGAAGATGAATCCCTGCAGTCACGAAAGCTTTAAATCGGCTATTTTATTATTTGATGCGATGTTTTTTTTTTGAGTTTTGGATTTTTGCTTTACTTCTACCGACCAAATAGAGGATGAATTCCAGGATATTAATAAACAGTTGAAATAATGTGGACGGGGATAGGTGAATAATATGACATTGGATTACGTTGATAATCAACGCTGTTATCCTTTATTTGTCGAAACAAACACTTTGACATTTAAGATCCATAAAGTTTCAAAGGTGGTGTCAAATCAACTGTTGACTGGCAAACATCCAACTAGGATTCCGTCAAATTTTAAAACACGAGGGTCGGATTTGGATGCACCCCTATAATTTGGAGCGATTCGAGGCAGATTGTAGGGGTATGTCTTAATATACCAGCAGTGGGTTTGATTTAAACGAGTGTGTACCGCTGAAAATATTTTAGGTGCAGTCTTATGAACACGTAGAGCCTCCAGTCCCAAAGCAGATGTGCATTTTTCTCTGGTGACTGAGAAGAACGCTGTCACCACAAGGCTTCTCTTAAAGAGAGGAGTATGTGTGTCCGTGTGTGTTGTCAGTGGTAGTATTGTGGTTAGCGCGCTGCACTATGAATCCGGCAGACCCGAGTTCGATTCCCGCTCACGGCTAACACCAGTAACTATTATCTGAACCGGTCCTGGGTCTCCTTTAGGTCAACTCAGCCTCAAATTAATAAAAAAAAAACATCGCTGCTGGGGAGACAAAGGCGGCCGGGCGTGGTGTCTCGTCCACCCACCACCTCGTGTGCCGTGCGGGCCTTCATAGGTGCTCGCTAACACCACTTGCCCCAACAATCTGTTACAGGCTATACAGGGGACCTTTGTCTTTGTTTGTCTTGCATTTCAATGACAGTGGCTGAGCGCAGGCCCGATGGCCCAAACAATGGCAGGTGGTCAGCAACAAGCAGCACCATCGCAGGTGCAATAGGTAAGCGTTCACACTGTTTCTTGAATTGTGCAAGATTGCTAGAACCTGGGGAATGAAAGAGACTATGGGAGGGAATTTCAAAGTCGAGCAGTGTGATGGAAAGACGTGGAATAAGGCATGTCGTAACCTGCAGTGCGGTGGCTGACACAGTGCGGATGAGAGGAAACAGTGTAGGCAGACCGAGTCCTCAACATGGGTGGAGGAGCCAAGTCCACAGACACAGTAGTTGCCATTGTAGTAGCTATCGTGGAGTGACGAGGAAGTAAGTGGATCAATGGCTGGGGTGAATCAGTGAGTGAAAATCAAAAGTCAAAGTGATCTCTTGCCCAAATGTGCTATTGATGTGGTGCTAATCTCGTGTTTTACAGCCGTGAGACAGTGGTGTGAATTAGATATTCTTGTGGCGGGGTAAATCTATCTATAAGACCATCGCTGTTGACACAAAGTGATACTCATTATTTGCGTCCCGGAGGGATCATGGACTCAATGCCCAACTCGGATTGGAACACGAAACTTTCTTATTGCTCTTACGCTGAGACTGATTGAGTGCGTCTTGGATCACACTGCGTAACAATTATTTTTTTTATTTTTTGTTCCTGGGTAGTAAATGTTATTTCCTAATTGCTTTTGCCTAAAAGTACAGAAAATGTCTATTATTGTGACCAGGACAATGATATTTTGAAATTGAACAATTTTCCAGAACATTCCAGATAGATTCAGTGCTGAGTCATTTCTAGAACATTCTGAAACTTTCCAGTATTATAAATAGTAGTATAAATACAGGGGCCTTAAGCCCACCAGTTCAGTTTAGTTCCTAAGTGGATACATATCTGCATTTTTCTGAGATGGCATCAAGAGACTGCAAACATCCGGCAGATGCATTTTGCTACGTCTGCCAATTTATCAAGACAAGAGCGAAAGAGTACTCTGTGGAAGCATCTGCTAAGATGTGTGACGCCTACAAGGCATATTTCGACATGCCTTTCGGGGATCAAGACAAACCCTGGGCACCTAATTTCACCTGCGACCAATGCAAAAAAATTCTGGAAGGTAAGATGAACAATTGTTGCTCGGAATTTTCTATGAAAAAATTTGTTACAACATTTTTTTATTGTAAAAGATTTTGATTTTTAAATGTTTTACAGTTTTCAATTTTATTGAACAAAAAATGTTGCGAGAATCGCTTACAAATTAGTCATGGGTAAAATAAATGTAATTTTGTAGGATGGTACAGAGGGGAAAAAAGCCATGAAGTTCGCTATCCCAATAATTTGGCGGGAACCTACTGACCACTCAAGCAACTGCTACTTCTGCATGGTGGACCCTTCCAAACGTTGGACTGGCAAAAAATGTACCTGCTATCACATCCGGACCTTCCTTCATCCATCGCCTTGGTGCCACACTGCCATGAGCTCCCCTTACCCACTCCTCCGGAGAGAGCAGCCGTCTTTAGAAGAGAGCAGCAAGTCAGAGAGTGAGGAAGACGTTGTCGATCCAGATGACAATTTCAGAGGTGGAGCTGAGGAGAGAAACCCATACTACCCAAACCAAAATACCTCAACGACTTGATCAGAGATCTTGGTCTCACCAAGTCCAATGCTGAGCTTTTGACGTCTAGACTCAAGCAGTGGAACTTGTTGGGTGAAAGTGTGCAAGTCGCAGATTAGAGGAAGCGTCACCAACCTTTTTGCAGCTTCTTTCCCTATCAAGATGGGCTTTACTTCTGCCACAATGTGACCAGTCTGTGCGAGGCAATCGGAATCGCCTGTAACCAGAATGAGTGGCGCCTCTTCATTGACATCTCACACAGGAGCCTCAAAGCCGTGCTGCTCCATAATGGTAACAAGTACCCATCTCTTACCCTGTCTCACTCGGTGCACCTCAGAAGATTACAACAGCATCAAGACCTTGCTGGATGCCTTGAAGTATGATGAGTTCGGCTGGGAGGTCATCGGAGACTCAAAATGGTGGCATTTCTGATGCCTCTCCATGGCGGTTTTACCAAGTTTCCCTGCGATCTTTGCCTTTGGGACAGCAGGGACACCAAGGCGCACTACCACAGGCGGGACTTGTCACAGCGGACCGAGTTCTCTGTGGGGAGGAACAACGTCAAGTGGGAGCCACTGGTGGACCCCCAGAAGGTGCTGATGCCACCACTGCACATCAAATTGGGCCTTATGAAACAATTTGTCAGAGCTGTAGTTAAGGAGTCGAAGGCCTTCAAGTACCTTCAAGACTTCTTCCCTAAGCTGTCTGAGGCAAGGGTCAAAGCCGGTGTCTTCATCGGGCTAAAGATAAAGTATATCCTAGAGTGCAATGAATTCCCCAAGAAGCTCACGAGTAAGGAGAAAGCGGCTTGGCACAGGTTTATCGCAGTGGTTCGTGGCTTCCTGGGCAATCACAAGGTCGAAAACCATGTGGAGCTGGTTGAGACTGGTGAAGAACTACGGCACAATGGGCTGCAGGATATCCCTCAAAGTCCATATCTTTGATGCTCATCTTAATAAATTCAAGGAGAATATGGGAGCGTACTCGGAGGAGCAAGGCGAGCGCTTCCACCATGATATACTGGATTTTGAACGGCGCTACCAAGGACAATATAACGATACCATGATGGGAGACTACATTTGGGGGCTGGTTCGTGAAAGTGACTTACAGTATAATCGTAAATCTCGAAAAACTACTCACTTCTAAACCTTTTGTAGTCATTTTTGTATTACTTTATTATAAATACATGTTCATTTTGATTCATACGTAGTTTTTTTTTTACACAAATTCGCCCGTTTTCTCATTGAAAACAGGTAAATTTCAAAATATCAATGTCCTGGTCACAAAAGCAGAGTTTTTGGGGAATAATAGCCATTTTCTATATTTTTAGACATACGCAATTAGGAAATAACACTTACTACACAGGATCAAAAATTGTCTTACATCGTGTTATTAATCAACACTGACTGCATGCCGTGGATTAAATGTGTATGGCATTGTCATGGTAACATTGGTGAGAATGACTCAAATGTACGACTGATTTGTGCCTCCTAAGAATGTTTGAGTGGGACACTCAGTGCGCGCCGAGCTGGGAATAACTGGGGATTCCATGGGCCAGACCGGCGCAAAGGGCACAAGTGTTCGCTTTGATGATGATTGGCGGACGATCGAGAAGCTCCCTGATGATGGGAGCGAGTTAATAGCAGGTGGAAAAGGGCTCAACGGGTCAGCCGGAATTGGAAAAAAAGGACTCATTCAAAATGTATAACAATTGGGGATGAATTATCATCCTAATCACAGAGACTGTACTCGGAATGGATAAGGGTAGTTTAAGGTAGAATGTCATTCATTAATCAAGCTTGGAGAGCCATTGAAATAAATTTTATCTCCACATATTAAGCGGTTGAATCGGTGATTTGTATGCCTGAGTAGGTTGTTTATTTAGGGCCTCAAGGTAATGGGCATTTGGGCAAATGCAGTTGAAAGGCTGGATGAGATACAGGCAGCTGCCTGCTGTTTGTGCCAGTTAATTTGATGTACGGATTTATCAGTGGCCTGTTGAGTTAAGGTAATTGGGCAGAGCAAGCGAGTAATCTACTTGTGCCACGTGGGCTAAAATATCCGCAAATGAAAGCAATTTAACCGTTTGTCCATCAAGGTCAAGTACGGGCGACAGTTGGAAAATGGGTCCTATCCGTTATTCGAAGAAATGGGAAGTAGCAACACGTGTACATGCACAGGCCTCGCTGTCACTCCACTGCTGGATGAGGGCCCTCTCCATGCCGTGTGGGTCGTGGGTTTCAACCCGGTAAACATGGAACGTTGAGTCGACGTTGGTCCAGCTGTTGCAACCGCATGTCAACGTTGGGCCAACGTTGGCATGTCTACTGGGTATCTGAACATTGGACCTCACGCTGGTCAGTGCTGGTTGGTGGAGCGGATGGCCCAGGCCCAGTTTTGAGAGGTCACTCAACGCCGATGTCCGCCATGGCCAAGAATCAAACCTCTGCGGCCAGGGTTCATAGTTGTACCACCACTGCCCGCTTCCCTCTTCTGCAGTCGAAAGGAACCTTAACGAGAGTAAGACCACATGCTTGTCAACTTACGTCAGGTTTGCTTGTTTCGATGTCAATTGCCACTGCTCCCACTCCTGTCACTTAAGCCCCCTCATTCTAGCCATATAGACCATTGGGGCAAGCACTCGTAGCGAGCACCTATCGAGGCCCGCGTAGCTCGTGCGGAGGAGGTGTTGTCAAGGAATATCTTCGACTTATTTTTATTTCCAGTCCAGTGCTGACTAAGGTTTTACACATTGTATCAGGTAGCGGTTCAAGGCCGAGTTGACCTCGGGGAGTTTCAGGAGATGCTCATTTTGTAACCACTTGGCGGTTGCTGTGGGTGCCAGAGAATTGACCATCTCGTAGTTGGGATCAGAGCATAATTACCTCAACCACCATGCTACCGCTCCCCTCATGAATACCAAAAGAGACAACATATCTCCCATAATTCGTTTCAGAGGGTGTCGTGGGGCAAGTGCGGTTCGCGCACACACGACCAGCTATCTCCCACCAATGCTGATTTTGACTCACTTAAGGCCGAGCCGCCCTAGGGGAGGCCCAGGACCGGTTCAGATTTGTAGTGCAGTGCGCTAACCATTATACTATCGCTCCCTGACAACAAAACAACAACCGCCGTTCGCCACTAATTGGTGGCGACGTCATCAATGCGATTGTGCCAGGCTAGGTGCACCTTCAGGCTATGTCAACTGTCAAAGGGTCGCTGGCAGGTCACGGGACAGACCCAGGTGTTATGGGTTCACTGACTGAGATGACAACAACACACACACTCAAACACTCAGACACATGCACACCACTACATCAACAACAACAGCTTCCGATTAACATGGTTGACTATGTACGGTGCGAAAGAAGTTCAACATCATGCAAAAATCGCCTTATGCCACGACGTGGTGGTCATGCTACTACAGTGCTTTAACACGTAGGCTTTCGCGACCAATGTTATTCATAATCAACGTTTTTGGGTTTAGATCGCGTTATTTATAAATGTGTCGTAACCCTCCACCACCCGACACGGCCAATCAGTAAAAATGTGTCACGTTGACAAAAGACAAATAGTTCACTGCAAATTGTAAATGTTGTGGCTTCAACACACCGGTGGGCTAAAGCAGTGAACTATTTGTCTTTTGTCAACGTGACACATTTTTACTGATTGGCTGTGTCGGGTGGTGGAGGGTTACGACACATTTATAAATAACGCGATCTAAACCCAAAAACGTTGATTATGTACTACAGTGCTTGTTCCAGGCTAGGTACACACACTCAAACATACACAACTGCATACTAATGTACAAAATACGCATACACTCACACCATACTCAAGCACGCACATTCACAGAATCATACAAAAATACACACACACATACGCACAGTTACACACAAAGACAAGCACACACACACAAGCATATGCACACTCACGTACAGACATGTACACACACACACAAACACACATAAATGCAATTAAGCATAGCAGACATCTCATTATGGAAAGAACTAAAAATGAAATTCCACGGTAAATAACATATGTCAAGAAAAATGAGCCATAAATTACTCTAATTTCCACCGTATCCTCTGGGTATAGCTACAAAAGGCATGTAATGAAAATACGTATTAAACACGTAAGCATTTTTGTCCCAGCAGGGATTTGGTTTCTCGCTTCTGTTTGGACTCATGTCTGTCTCACGTATATAGGTGTGTGACCATTACACACTGCATTACCCACTGACCATTAGCTGAACGATAAAGGTGCAACCTTGCAATGTCATGGTGATGCCACTGCTGGTGGAAGGGTCTCCATTGGAGGGAAATAGCAGATGTGTTGTCCTCCACTCGAGGGAGCTCACAGGAGCCCTCCTTATAAACGTGTTATTTTGCGGGACAGACGTCTCGTAAGGGATGGGATCGCCCACGTTTTACCCCACCGAACGGCACGGTGAACAGAGGTGGGGCGGGGAGCGGTGGTGTAGCGGTTAGCGCTGCGCTATGAACCTGGCGACCCGGATTCGATTCCCGCTCACGGCCAACACCGGTGACGATTATTTGGTCGACTCAGCCTCAAATGAGTACCTGGTGCGGTGTGTAAACATCGCCACACGAGAGACAAAGGCGGCCGGGCATGGTGTTGGCCACGGACCCCCTCATGTGCCGTGCCGGCCTTCATTGGATGCTTGCGAACTGCACTTGCCCCAACAGTCTGATAAGGCTATGTGGATAATCTTTGTCTTTGTCTTTGAGGGGGGAGCGGGTGGGTTATTTAAGAAACGTACCCATTGTTTAACCTTCCCATGCCCGGAGAACTGTCGACTTCTGGATTTCAAGGCCAGTGTGCTCACGATTACACCAAGAGGGCATCCCTTGGCTAAGGCCCCATTATACGTGTCGATAATTATGTTGAACAGTGAGGATGCAACTGTTGAAGCTTGGACGTGTAAGCCCACTAAGGTATCACAATGCATGATCTCTGAATGGTTGACAAAGGAGTCATCGCAATTCTTGATGCTCTCTAGGAAGTCGCTTTAGTATTCCATCAATACATTAGTCATTGCCGTGTTACCATTAACTCAGGTCTGCAATTGCTCTTCTATGCTCTCAGGTCAGATATTGCTATTGTACAACCGAGTTTCACCAGGATCATGCCTGGAACGGCTCAGAAGGTGCCAGTTTTTTTGGGGTTTTTCCATTCAATCACTTAAACACTTAAATCTAAACTCTTGTTGTTTCACCAGGTAAGGCCCACCGAGCCATATGGCTCTCATTACGAAGTGACCTGGCCACAAATGAGAGCTCAACGAAATGGATTATCGAGTGGAAATTTATAGCAGCCAGATACTCTGATCGGATGTTAATTCAAAATGTTGAGGGAAAAACCAGATGACCTGGAGAAAAACCCACACGACCACGGAGAAAGACACGCAAACTACAAATATATACAGGCGTCATGGCCAGGATCGAGCTCATGACCTCCTGTATACTAGGCAAGGGAGTTAACATCTCCCCACCGCGGCGACCTTAAATACATCTGAATAAAGTGTTAGGGTCAAGTGGAGCTGCTACATTAAATCACTATGGTCGGAAAGTTGGCAAGCCCAAATTCCGGTCTTGTAGTCAACTCAGGCCCCCATTCCTCTGCGGTCAACAAATGAAGACTGCTTTTTGAGATGTAATTTGCGGGTCTTCCTCACGGAGAGAAACGGAAATGCCATGGTGCTGTTGGAATTTACATCACCAGCTCAGAGCCTACGAGCGTAGACGAGTTCCAGCCCACCTTTGCTCCTTAGACCACCAAATTGTCCAGATGATTTTCTTATTTCGGGTAAAGGGGTCAGGCACATTGTTACAAACTGATCGTTTGACAGGGCAGGACATCTTTGTGACGTATAATTGTGACAGGATGAGCTGAGATTCCCCTTTTATAAGGGGCTGTTTTTGTCACCTATAGAAAAAAAAAACGCAGCCAAATCCTAACCACAGGGCAGGATTATTACAGGTTCCTGTGCAGCGCGTGTGGCTTCCCAAAAAAAGGCTTTTGTGTCAGTGTTGTGTACCACAGCGGAGGCTAGGGGAAATGAAATAATGCCCTTGTGCTAGAATGTAATGTTGTTTGAATGGTAAAGCAAAGATGGGTCCCCATGACTCAGCACTCTGTCAGTACGCGCAAGACATCTTGTAATAAAATATTAACACTCGGAAAAGAAGAAAACGCTTTCCCTGAAGATCCTCTTTTGAACATTACGTGTTCCCACCGGACATTGGTCCAAGTGATGGGAATGTTTGAACGCGGTCGGTTTTTTTTTTCCTTCATCGTTTGTAATTTCGTTTGGTAACGTTTCATTACAAAAAAAAAACCGCGGAGACACCGAGCGCTGCGAGTTAAAAGACTGCGAGTTGTACGGCAAAAAGATTTTGCCAGCGGCGTAAACACACACACACACACGCGCAAGTGCGTGTGTGTGTGTGTTGGTGGCAGTTGAGAGCGGTGGTGTAACGGTTAGCGCGCTGCGCTACGAAACTGGCCACCCGGGTTCGATTCCTTCTCACGGGCAAAACTCGGTGACGATTACCTGAACCGGTCCTGGGCCTCCCCTAGGTCGACTCAGCCCCAAATGAGTACCCGGTGCAGTGTGTAAACATCGCCCCTGGGGAGAAAAAAAGCGGTCGAGCGTGGTGCTGGCCACCCACTTCCTTGTGGGCATGTTCTGGCCTACATAGGTGCTGCTCGCTAACAGCACTTGCCACAACCGTCAGTTCAGGCTATACGGGGGATCTTTGTCTTTGTTGGGGGCAGTGAGCCCGCGAGCCGTGAGCCCAGTTAACATCACCACCGGTGTCCCTTTTAAAGATGGTAAAGGGTTGCCGCCCATGGCGCTGCTGTTTGAGGACCGTTAACAGAGTTGGGGGACAAACCGCCGTGGTGGTGTCAATGGTTCGCCGACTGGACCTGACGGGTCCATTTGATCTCCCTCTGCGGCATTTAAAACAAGTTCCTGAAATCGGCAGGTAGCATTCGGCGGGGATTGTGTTACTCCCCCCCCCCCCAACCCCCTTACACCCCCCGCGACCTGTTCAAGACATGTGATAAGCAAGGAAGAGTAGGCCAAACATCGCATAGATCTGGCTCTAGTGGAGGCCCTTCCACCAGCAGCGGTGCGTTGCAGAGCTGCACCTTTAAAACTTGTTGTTTGCGGGGCCTGAAGGTGCAGCGCCATGCTTGCAATGCAGCGCTGTTGCGGCTGGGATTGCGAAGAGCTCCACAGTGCGTGTGACATTCCCACTTTGCTGGGCTCCGAGGTGGACGGAAAATGACAGCGGCGGAAAGTGGGTTCGTGACCCATCTGTGTGGACGTTCGAGAGGGTGTCTCTTTGCGCGCTCCGAGTGCGAGTCTCCGTATGCAAGCAAACATGACCGATGTCAGAACCGTAGGCGCCAAGCTTGTTGGTATAAGGGGCCGTCCATAAATGACGTCACGCGATTTTGGACGGTTTTTGACCTCCCCCCCCACCTTCGTCACACGGCGTCACAAAAAGTCAGACCCCCCCTCAAATATGACGTCACAAAGTTCTGCCCCCCCTCCCCCCCAAAACCATATTTCCATTTTGAAAATAAAACATGCTTCAAATCGATGTAAAGCGTTCGTGACTGCAGGGATTCATCTTCTTGGTTCTTTCGGTAAAGTCACGTAGAAGGGAAATAATAAAATAATACAAATCAAACATAATTAAATAATTCTCACGACGTTTCGGCCACAACGCAAGCAGCCGTCCTCAGGTGAAGAACAGGTCTGTTGGGAAGACAGCGTCTGAATTCAGACGCTGTCTTCCCGACTTTACCGAAAGAACCAAGAAGATGCTTCAAATCGCTTTAAACTATTGTTATTGTTGTGCGTATTTAATGTGGCGCTAGACTCTGATGATGTTGAAGAAAACATTTATTAAAAAGTTTATTTAATTAAGTAGAACTTGTTGTCTATATTCATTTAAAGTTGCGCATTTTGATGTGACGTCACATTTCTCAAAGCTCCCCCCCCCCCTCGTCACACATCGTCACAAATGTCTGACCCCGCCCCCCCCCTAGGTGCGTGACGTCATTTATGGAAGCCCCCTAAATGCTCCTTCCGACAAGTCCAACTTTTCAAGGGAACTCCGATTTTTCGTTTGGCTGAGCATAAACCCGACAGCATGAAGTGAGAAACACGTGCATTGAGTATAACTCAGCATGTTACGGGAGAGAACATCTCAAGTGGCATCATAAATTGTGCAATTTCAATTTTCTACCCCCTTAAATGTACCGTGTTCTCCATGTCCAGATGACATGATGCTCCGGAAAGTAAAACCGAACAACACATTTGTGGCCAGCGTCATTAAGAGTTATACAAATCTGGTCACACACACGCACACCGCATTATAAGATGCACCGACTCTTTATTTAAAATACACGGGGGGCGGGCGTGGGGAGGGGGGTATCATAATTTGGTGAATATGATAGCATCAGCCTGGATGACATGACAGTTAATCTCGCAATCATGAAGTGTCAAAGTCACATCCCAGCTGTGTGCGGACTCAGACTAACATCCCACTTTGTGGGAAGTCAACATTGGTTTGCTAAATCTTGACTTGAAGCTTTCGTGACTGCAGGAATTCATATTCTTTGGGTATTTCGGTAAAGCCACGTATATAGAAAAATAATAAAATTATCACGACGTTTCGATCGCAACACAAGCAATCGTCATCAGGTGAAAAATATAGCGAGAGAGCTGCCGAGGCAGGATGTTATACTGTATAGGTTTGAGATGGGCTCAGCCCAAGGGTAAGTGGGCGGGGCTAGAGGTGGACTTTGCATGTAAATGTAAGATCGATGATGTACCTCCACGATGACGACGCAGCTGTGGAGGTGGCCACTGTAGTGTGAGAGATTAGCATATCAATGTAAACAAACCAATGCAACGGTGGCGGTGTTAGTGAGACATTTAGCGTGTATATGTAGGACTCGTACTCTCGTTGTCTTTCTCGTCTCGTTTATTCACGCGTAGAGTTCACACCTCCTCATCATCGCTCCGTGTCTCTCCGTTTGCTCCGATGCACAACTCGCCATTAACAACATTCCATGTCTCCCCGTTTCTACCATACACTGTGTTCTCTCTATCCACTCTACCCTACCTATCCCTGCTCACTGCTGCTCCGTCTCTCTCCCGGGCACCAACCACTCCAGCTCCAATCCCAACCAAGACTCCCGTCTCTCCGTTACGCTGTGCCCTATATCCCCGCACCAATCAGTCCCAATCAATTATCTCATCCCCCGCTTTGCTGCTCGCCCCCAGGCCCCCAGCCTCACGTGACCATGTTATTGCCGCCAGGCCGGCGTCGGTCATTAACCACTCACCCTCCTGACCAATCACCGGCCTGCGTCCTCCGTCACCCCTAAAACCTGTCGTGTCTCTTAACGACCCCCCCCCCCCCCTTAATGCCACGACAACAACAACCGTGTCCTCAGATACCTCGGTGGCTCTAAAGTAGTATCTGGATCTACAGTAGTATCTACTGACTATAGTAGTATCTTCTGAATCTATAGTATCTATTGACTCTATAGTAGTATCCACTCACTATAGTAGTACCTACTAACGCTACCGTATTATCTACTGACTCTATAGTAGTATCTACTGAATTTATAGTAGTATCTACTGACTCTACAGTAGCATCTACTAACTATAGTAGTATCTACTGACTCTATAGTAGTATCTACCGACTCTATAGTAGTATACACTGACTATAGCAGTGACTACTAACTCTACAGTAGTATCTACTGACTCTATTGTAGTATCTACTGACTATAGTAGTATCTACTGACTATAGTAGTTTCTACTGACTCTATAGTAGTATATATTGACTCTAAGTGTAGTGTGGTGGATTCAACTGAGTCGCAGACGTACTTCTTGGAGGCAACACATTTATTTGTGCCAACACATAAACACAAAGGGGTAGCTGTCCCTTTACCAGATAACAGCCTATTTTGGTGGACCACCAGGCTAACACACTGGGAGTTAGCTACAATGGACCGGACCCCGGCTCGGGTCCAAGTCTACATGTTGGAGACTCTTCTTGGACGTAGAACGTAGATCTTCAGGTGACGGTAGCAACGCTGAACCCCGGTCTCTGTGGGGACCCGGTTTATATACTCCTGGGTCGTGGCTGGCCCCGCCCATGGCCACGCCCACCTTCGAGAGACCTCTAGTCACATCTCGACCCTTCCCGTAGGATCTTTCCCCCGACACGTGACCACCCTCTAGCCCCCACCTGGGGGCTCCATGTACACTTTACTGGTCACGTGTCCTTCGGGGTCAACCAGAGTGCCATGGCCCACAGTAACCTCGTTCCCGTGGCCTGCACTCTCACACCCTACCCTATAGGGGTCAGCACTACACGCAGAGCATGGTGCCACTCAGCACCAGAGGTCGCAAACGGGTTTTGATTCCTTATCCGTACCCGTATTCGGCCGCACCAGGGTCGCAAATGGGTACCCGTTCTCTACCTGTACCCGTACCCTACCCGAAATGAGTGACAAACGGTTACTCACCAGTGACTCACGGCCTACCCGTACCCGTACCCGGCCGCACCAGGGTCGCAAACGGGTACCCGTACCCGTACCCGGCCGGGTACGGGTAGCCGGGTATCGGGTAGGGTACGGGTATCGGGTACCCGGTTGCGACCTCTGCTCAGCACTGTCGCTCAGCGTTCACCGAGCCCCCTCCAGGGCTGGTACTACACCCACATATACGGGGTGTCCGCGATGGCAATACATCGCACGCCGTGCTTCACTGGAGCCGGCATTACCCAGTGACATGCACGATGTCGCTACATACGTGATGTCCGCGATGTGTACGACCAAACGTAGTAATATGATAATTCATAGTACTAAATAGTGAATTTAACTACTTTAAAGTTGACGGATGTTAAATACGAATAGCGCCGGCCCACCACGGGGCTTATCGCGTGGTACCTGGGTATTTATTTTTACTGTAAACCCCACAGTTCGCCAGTTAAATCCATTGCAAATTTCGTCCACACACAGAGAGACACACACACACAGAGACACACACACACACACAGACGGACACACAGACATACAAAAAATGACTTATATAGGTAAGATATTTACAGTATGTCCCAAGCTATACTGGTATTCTAAAAGGTCTTCCCAAAAAAAATCTAATTTGTTCGAAAAGCCTTCGGGTTCGGAACAAGTTTCTCCCGTTCGTAGCAATCTCAGCCACTTTTAAACATGCATGAGAAACGTGGCTTGGACACATCTCATCGCAGAGAGAATCAAGCACAACAGCACACGGGGAGAAAAAACAACGCAATTAAAGTTCCGTATCAGATACATTTCCAAAAATGAACCTGAAGCTCAAGTGAGCCTGCTCGATACGTAACCGCGTGCATTTAAAACCCCCGCGCCTGCACCAAAGCAGCGGTCAATCAAGCGCAGGGCCAGAAATTGCAGAAATCAATAAAATCTCGGTCGGCGCCAGAGTTAAATATTTATTGCATATGATTTCTTTCTCAAAATGACTTTTTCTGGTTCGGTGGTTGGGCATTGCCTTAGTGGCTGCCGCAGCTGTGATTTCTGTTATTAACCCTAAATCTGACGCTTAAGTAAAATTCTGTCACTGACTTTTTTTTTATATATGTGCGAGATGGGGCCTTCTTATGCGTTCTATCAGAGACGTTAATGTGAGGGATAGAATACTGCAGTACAAAGCTCTATGCGAGCGCAGGCTTAAATTATTTACCGAAACCTCCGTCATCGGTATTAAAAAGTCAAAGTCCCACGTTCGAATGAGTATTGGGTGTTACGAGTGGCGTAAGTTCCACATTACTTTGGTGGGGGCAGTCCATCCATCGGAAGAAGAAGAAAAAAACGCAACGGAGTTTGTGCAGAGTGGTTACTCATTTATTACCCCAGGAGGTGGTATGATGGGATACATCAACGAACCAACCAGCATTCAAACTTTACACCTTTCCATTTTGGAGGCACGCGCTCTAGCCACTGTGCCACCGCAGGCAGACCGATGGAGAATATGAAATGTGTAAGAAGGCAACGTGTGTTCGTGTTATGTGCACAGGCACTCCGTGAAGAGCATGGCTATAGCCTGAAGAAGCCTTATCAGCTACAGAACCCCGTTAATGACAATGGTGGCACTCTTTTACATGCATGCATTTATCGCTACTGCCAAGCTGAACTGTGTGAAGTAATTTTAAGATAATTAACCGTTTAAAATTAAATGTAAATACTGTTTACTTTCTGTAATGTATGTTCAAGGTGTATGATACTTGTTATGATTGTTATTAATTTTACTACATTATTTCTATTCCTTGTTTTTTAGTCTGGTTGCAACCAAACATATTTTTCACAAATGAATATCACGCATACATACTTACAAATATATATAAAAAATCGAGGCGTCTGAATGGTCAAACTAGTTCATGGCTGAACTCATCTTTGTTGATGGCTCTGTGAAGCAGTCGTGGGAATTCCTCATTCACATGTCAGGGCCTCGTCTCTCCATAGGACAACCTCTACTGATTATCCACAAAGTGATTACGTACTCATTTTTATGACTTCTGGAGGAATGAGCAGCTGAACACCAACCATGATTTGAATTCACAGCCTTTATGTCATGAGCCAAATACTCTGCACACATTAAGACCAAGCCATATACATGCATACTTAGAAATATACACGCAGAAAAGAAACGTAAAGGTGCGCGAATAAAATGGTTGTAATTACAAATGAGACCCACAAAGTGGAACACGTGGATTAGAGAATTTTACTTTTTTTTCTAAATTGAAAACTGATTTCTTTAGAACTGCTTTTTGTGTTTAGTTTGTTGTCCTTCCCCCCGCACTTCCGGTTAGCACGGTTGGCTACTTACGGTGTTAAAGAACTTCAACATATGTAATACATACAAAAAATAAGACTAAGTTTGACCCTTGCTGGCAATAAAACAGGTGTTAAGTAGTTCAAACACCAAATAATATAACTTTTACAAGGCATTATGTTTTGCCACAAGTATGTGTGGTTAATGCAGACTTGATGTCTTGGAAAATAAAATGAATCCATTCTGTATTTGAACATCTTAACACCTGTTTTATTACCAGGAAGGATAAAACCTATTCTTATTTTTCATCATTCTTGATACTGGCAACAGAGGTCCCATAGATATACGGTACAGGTTAAAGACACCATTCAATTTGCTTCTGGAATGAAGTGGGCTTGGGCTGGACACGTCGCTCTTTGGCAGTGGTTCTCAGCCTGGGGTGCACGTTGTACCCCCTGGGGGTGCGAGATGCCCTTTCTGGGGGTGCGAGACAGGGCCAGATTATTTTTTTAAAGGCAAATCGTCGAAAACACAAATTAAGCACGGGCTCGTGAGTAACAACTTACTTTGTTTCATCAAACCCAACTTGTTTATTCACATTATACATCTGTTCAACGCTTGAGAACCAATGGGATTGCAAGGCTGCAGTAAAGGTTAAGAACCACTGCTCTAGGGGATTGCGGACGATGGTCAAGAGTAAATTACGGAGTGACACCCAAGTAATGGAACGCGTCTGAGAGGGAACGTCCACCGAGGAGATGGAGCGACGAGGATTGTTGCATCGCAGGATTGTGAGAGATGGTGACGGCCTTGAGAGGAATTCATCCAACGGTGGAGTGATTCTGGCTGACGATGACGATGATAGTTCAGACAGTATTATTGTCATTCAGCTGTAAACCTATTTGACTTTGAAGGTATATGAACGATCCATATATCTTGGAAACATTCTGCACACTCGTACTGATACATGTGTGTGTGTAGAGGCAAACCTTAAATGATTAACGCAATACATGTCAAGCTTTTCACACGCTTAACCTGCGGTAACTCTGTGGCCCATCGGTTCAAAAACACAACATGAGTCACACACACAAAAAAATATATATATTAAGTTGCCTAATGCGCATGCACACACCACACACCGCTCATCGGTTACACGTTAGGAGCTTTCCTCATTGATGGACCGTGAGCCACGGAGGAGGCACATTTTCTCAGAAAATGTATATTCCCATCGCAATTTCTGAAGGTTGGTAACCCATGTGTGAAAATCTTGTGAAAATTGTTTTTTTTTGCAACGCAAGTGTGTACACGGTTCGTAAATGATTTCCAATTTACTCCTGTTTTTAAACGTACATTACAGGGGCCATGACGTGATCACCAGAAGCGTGTACAGTTATTAAATAAAAACAAGAACAACATGGGAAATAAAGAAATAACCCCATGAGTAAATGTATACACACGTTCGTACAAAGGATCACATTTCGATTAAATTAAATAACCAGCTTTTTTTTATTGTGCTTTTATTGGCTTAAAATGAGACCATGCTAGGCTCGCGACAAACAACAACAAAAAACAAATGGCTAGAGGATTTTTCAAAATAAATTGTAGTTTTAGATATACTGGTGTCCATAAACACGAGTCTGTCGTGGTCTCGAATCAAATTACAGCTGCGACTTCCCTGGAGATGAGGGTGATAAAGTTTCCCCTGACGTGATTTAGCGCGTTTAAAGAATGCGCGCGGGGAAAAAAATATATATATATATAATTTGGCTCGTAAAATTAATTTCACCGGCAAACCGCCTCTTTAGCAAGAGCTGGGAAGTCAATAATCATTTACTGGACTAAAGTGAACTGATGTAACCGATCGGATACTGGGCACCCAAACTCCGAGCTGGGTAGGTAACTCGTTCAACACAAATACAGGGCCACGGTTTTACTCCCGCCAAGTTGGTCATCGTGAACAGTCGGCAATTGTCACAATGAATCCCGTGACCGTATGGGTCGTTATTAAAAAAAAAAGAGATATAAAACTTAACTTTTCGGGATTTCATTAATTTGTCCGTGAACGTCATATGTCAAGCTGGGTAAAAAAAGTAATACGCGGGTCGACTCAACCCATCATCTACACCCAGGATTCATAAAATAGGTACCGGTTTGTAAGAAGATAATCGTGATCTCACAGCGGAGAGATTGATTTGAAGCCATAGAAATGTGGAATTTCTGACTCTGGTTGAATGCTGCTAACAGAGATCTAATCCAATCCAATTGTTGGCATCGTTAATATTCACGCAATTCTTGTAGCGCAAGGCGAAGGCACACATTTTCCCGACGAATATAATCCATCAGCATTGGGTGTTACCCAATGTGATGATTTTAGATTAATTGTTAAATATTTACTAAGTGTGTGCACATTTGGCCGACTTCTTTTATTAAGAACATCACCGAACATTTAACGTCCATTGTCAAGCAGATAGTGCGTTGTTTTTTTTGTATTGGTTTTTAACTTTCTGTATTAACCAGGGCGGCCCATGGGTGTGAACCACGTACCTCTCTCTGCAATAAATTGCTCACGTGATGCTGCTCGGCTACATCACTAAAGCCGACTTGGCCAAGCAACTGCCCCATACTCAATGTGAGCACGAATGCTATTTACCGGATACTACAATTGCTTTGCTGTGTGTGTGTGTGTTAGAGAGCCGTACGTTGAACAGGTGATAAAACGTGCTTATAATTTGACGAAATGCATGAAGCAAATGGCACAGATCTCGCACGAATATTATTTTTGCAGGCAGCTGCCTCCTTTTTTGGGATGTGAATAATCATTACACAAAGTTTCTTTTTTATTGTAGACTAAAAGAGAGTGAAAGCACTTCGGTGCACGGAGCGGCATATCCATCCGTGAGTCCCCTCTCCGCGTATCGGAAATGGCGTAATGCCTAGAGCAATGGCAGTGCTGTGTCAGGCGTTAAAGAGGCATGTAAAGAAGGTTGTCGGAATTACCACCTAATGAATAGAACATTAAAAGGCAAATGAACAGCTTTAAATGTTTAACCCTTTTTAACCGCCGCCACTGGTCCGTGCACACGCACGTGACGGTCTGATCCACATTTTTTTTTGTTTTTCCCCCGAAGTCCGTTCCGCGACTGCTCACAGCGAGTGACCGACTGCCCGTGTCGCTGTGTCACGTGTGCGCGTCGCCGCTCTCCCCGTGGGGGGCCGTTGGTCCCCCCACCGAGCTGCCATGGTTTTGTTGGCCGGGGTCGACGCCCTTTTCAACGGGCGGGAGGAGAGGGGAGGAGATGATGCTCGCGAGTCGAAAGAGGGTTAAAACGCAGCGGCGAAAACGGCAGTGTATCATTAGCGTGAGCACTCTACCCTGCAGCTGTTGTAAGTAAATATCCTAACCAATTTGGCACAAAGAGATTAAAGGCTAATGGTGCAGCCTCTGCATGAAATAAACTAGTTAGGAAGATATAATGCCAAACTTTAATTATTTACCTTCGCGGTACACCACAGGACCACGCAGTTTGTGCATGCGCTTGATCCTCGCTCAACCAGCAGCAAATTACTTGTGAGTGCCCACCAAAAGTTTCGTGTCTCTTAACGAGCATGCGAAGCGACGTCCGCTGCAGTGCTAAACCACCGAGGGCAGGATCGAACTCACGGCCTCCTGTAGACCCGGCGAGGTAGTTAACATCTCGCCACCGTGGGATTCGGTACCCGGTGTAAGGGTTAGCACAGCGGACTTTCAATCAAGCTAATCACAGGTGTGATGCGATCACACCTGTGTTTTTACGGTTAGGTCAAGAGTACGGGTAAAAATGCCGCAACGGTATCCCATGCTCACGCTGCTGATGGCGGTTTAGTGCCTCCACCCTAAACCGCATGCCCTGCACAAAACCATGGCAGTAGATGCGGACACCCGATACACAAATTGAAAGTAAAAAAAAAACTATCCAGCAGCGTGCGACTGTGGTCATCCACAGACCGTACAACGTATGACGACTCAATGCACGATCCACACATACGAAGGAGGCATCACAGCGATACGCTCCGCTGCACGTGACGCGGTTGTTTGGGCTTGACCGCCACTAGAGGGAGCTGAATTTGAGCCCCTATAGAGGGTATTTGGCCTACTCTTCTACTCTGGAAGAGGAGAGAGCACCCACACCTTAGGGGCCGTCCATAAATGACGTCACGCAATTTTGGACGATTTTTGACCCCCCCCCCCTTCGTCACACGGCGTCACAAAAAGTCAGACCCCCCCCCCCTCAAATATGACGTCACAAAGCTCTGCCCCCCCGCCAATGTTTTTTTTAAACATGCTTCAAATCGCTTTAAACTATTGTCATTGTAGTGCATATTTAATGTGGCACTGCACTCTGATGTTGTGGGAGAAAACATTGATCAAAAAGTATATTTAATTCAGTAGAACGTGTTGTCTATATTTATTTAAAGTTGCGCAATTTGATGTGACGTCACATTTCTCAACGCCCCTCCCTCCCTCTTCACACATCGTCACAAATGTCTGACCCCCCCCCCCCCAGGTGCGTGACGCTGCTGGGTGGAAAGAGGCAGTGGGGGTCCCAGGTGTGATCGCATCGCACCTGTGATGTAAAGTCGGCTGTGCTAACCATTCGGGCCAAATCGCACGGTGGCGAGATGTTAACTACCTCGCCTGATATACAGGAGATCGTGGGTTCGATCCTGACCCTGAGTCCTGTGTGTTTGGAGTTTGCACGTTCTCCCCATAGGCGCGTGGATTTATTTTCTGGGTCCTCCGGGTTTTCCCTCCACATTAAGCAACGTGGGTTTAGACAAATTGGCTGCTGTAAATGTCCACATGATAAGCCACTTCGTTGAGCTATCATTTGTGGCCAGGTCGCTTCTGAGAGCTATACAGCTCAGTGGGCCTTACCGGGTAAAGTAAAAATATGTTTAAACAACAAATAGTCTTAGTTTATGATAGCAATCATTGAATGCAAATACCTAATTTTCTTACATATCTCCATCCTGTTGTAGCCTCGTTGCATCTGTAAATGGTTGAGCCATTTATGAACATATCACGCGAGTCGTAATGTTCGTTCATTCATTATCATTATTTTAGTTCGGTTTTTTTTCACTTATATTTGCCTATATTTATCCTGGACGAGATCAGCAAGGTATTGTGGTTCATTTGTGGCAAGCACTTTGTGTGTAATGAGCGCTTCAGTGTGGGATGGAGAAGGGAGGGGGGGGTCCGGGTCCAGGACCAGGATATCACTTGTCGGAGATGTTTGCCGTGGCCAGTAATCGAACTCTGGTCGCCGGCTTCTTCGCGCAGTGCGTGAACAACAACCACTGTGCCGCAACTCCCCCGTTGTGCCACCGCTCCCGCTGTTACAAAGTCGGAAGGCAAAAGTGCCACCCTCGTCGTACGAAGGCGTATGCCGCGGTGTTAGTTTTACATTGTAAAGCCCCGAGCCGGTGGTAGAATAATACTGGTAGGAACCTCCTGGTTACACCAGCCCACAGGGGATTATTGTGTCCGTCCGTCCGTCGTGCATCAAAAAATGGGAGGGGTGGGGCTGGGTGGGGAGGGGAGGGTGGGGAGGGGCTGGGTGGGGAGGGAGGGTGGGGAGGGGCTGGGTGGGGAGGGAGGGTGGGGCTGGGTGGGGGGTGGGAGCGGTGAAGCTAGGTGGGGAGGGGCTGGTCACCCCGTGGTGCCCTTATAAAACTCAACGTTTAACCTACTCACGCTGGCTTGTACCCGGCCTCATAGTCGGCCATATTTGCGGAATACACCACGCCGCCGTTGACCCTGGCCATTGACCGAGCAACCCAACGTTCCTACCAGCTCCCTCCGCAGGAATGTGTTAGCGTGACCGTAGAACAAAGGCCGGTGACGTCCCGCAAAGCGAATACTCGTTTCGTAGGGGGGAACGAACCAACAACACGAAAAAAAGTTGACCGCACGAAAAAAAAACTCTACCCGCTTGGCATGCGTCAGAAGGAGCGGCGGTGTAGCCTTTCCCTTTGAAGAGCCACCCAAGCTATCTGACGTTTGGGATGACTTGTCTTCGGACAGTCGCCACAGTGCGAGCAACAGGAGGAGACGCGGGGGTCGAGTCTCCCTGGCCTGTGTCTCGCTCGCTCGCTCGCTCCGAGGGCCGACGACGGACGGAGCCATCCCGGACCCTGGCTCCCGTTACTCCCTCCGCCGTGCAGACGGACGGACGTCGACAGATTTCTCAGAGACCGGGAGCGGCTCGCGAGCACGGGGGGGGGAAGGGGGGGGGTGCACGGTTATTTATTTATTTAGTTCCTCTGCCGCTAACAGACGGGCCCTGCTTTGGGCGGGGAGGTAGGGGGGGGGGGAGTGCGAGTTTCTGCGCGGGGTCACGGAGATGGACCTTCGCTAAGAGACCGGCAACGATGCTAAGCAAGGGACCTTTTGGGATGCTGAGGATGATAGGAATTTCGTGGCAGGACAGGGGTGGGGGACTGTGGGGGGCTGAGGGGGGGGAGGGTATAAGCGACGTGGAAGTTCACAATGGAATTCGCTGCGAAAGCCTTGCGGATGCAATCGGGGAAGAGGAGGTTGTGATGGGTGGGGCAATTGTTTTATAGGCTGAAGGAGGAAGGGCATTGGCGTGACACGCAGAGGCTGGTTGCTTATCTAAAAAGCTGACGGTGGGATACTGCCAGAGCAGATGGGTCTTGACTGGACAACATCTGATTGCTCTCGCAGAAGCAATGATGCAATGGCGAGCTACATGTGTCATCAACAGCAACGGTCTAAATGTCCGTCCTCCTTGACCTTAATTGCGTTACACGTGCTGGTTGCTCATGCCCAAGCTGTTCTTGAAACTGTCTCTTTAGACCTCACATTAACAATGAGCTTTAAGAATTGTAGAAGTGAGGTGGCTGGCTGGCTCGGTGAGCTGATACATCAGACGGATGAGTTGGCAACGCTAAGTCCTACGGTTTGAATCCAGGATTCAGCCGCCTGTCATTACAATGGGCTCTCAAGTGGAGAGCGATAATCATCTTAGCGTGATCACCAATGACTTCACAAAAAACCCTCAAGTTAAATTATTAATTACTTGCTCGGTTCACCAAACCCCATCTTTATCAGTTAAAAAACATGGTTTCGCTGTCATAGGATGAACGCTTTTTTCGGTGTATGGAAATACGTATCGTTTAGTGTCTTGGTGTTGGGTAAAAACCATTTGAAGCGACCTAAAAAGGGAGTTCTGCGTTATAATGTTCCCGCTGTGAAAGTTTAATATAGAAAAATCATCGCCTCTTGACACTGCGTGTTGATATCATAATCACAATAGCGTCACCCATGTTCTATCCACTGTTAGATGAAGGCCTCCCCACATCGTCACAGCTCTCGACTGCCCTGCGATGTTGCAATCCGTTATGCTCAAGCACATGAGCTAATCTCATTGCTCCATCACCAGAGTGGTGATCTTGTCGGGCAAAATCCCTGCCCTGGCTGTCATTCCGTCACCAGTCTCATTCATCAGTCACATATTCTGCTAGGTAGGGGTCGTGTCTGTGTAAAATAGCTTTCTCGCTCATCGGATTCTTCCAGTATAAATACATATTCTGATTTTGATGTCCATGCACACTTACTTGAATGAACAGCCATTACTGCATCGCTGATCGTGTTTCTCTGACCCATATGTGTGTGTGTTGAACTTCTTTCACACCGTACGTAGCCAACCGTGCTGATCGGAGGTGCGGGGTGAAGGACAACCAACTAAACACAAAAAGCGGTTCTAAAAGAAATGCGTTTGTCAATCTAGATGATTTAAAAGTGCATTGGATCCAGTGGCTTCCTAATATATCGTAAGGAAGAGCGTTCCAGACGGCCGCAGAAGCGCATCTGAAAGCGCGCGATGCGGTGGCCGTCTTTGTTCGTTGCTTCGCCAAATGCCGCTGCGAGGATATCCGCAGTCCGCGTGATGGTTTATGCTCCTTGACGAGATCAGCAAGGTGTTGTGCTTTGTTTGTGGCAAGCACTTTGCGTGTGATTGCGTTGCATCTTTCTGTCTCTCGCAGCATGCACATCTTCTTGTGTACTTTGTCAGATTTAGATGCAACTTTATTGGTCAATGTCCTTGTCTCCGATCCATAAACTGTAAAGGAACTGATGGAAGAACTTAACAGAGCGATCTGCAAAGCTGGGACAAAGATACACACGAGCAAAGCAAGTGTCGTCTACAACAAGTGTGTTAAAGAAAACAAAAGCTTGCACCGATGTATGGTGTTGAACTTCTTTCGCACCGTACGTAGACAAACCGTGCTAATCAGAGGTGTAGGAAAAGACAACAAACTAATTATTGGAGGAACACAATCAGAAAATATAACTTAATGATCCTAGCCCTTACCATAAACCATAATCATGCCCCCTAACCGTAAAAGTGTATTTAGAAGTGAACACTAACACAACATTCTGACAACACATTTTGTATAACGAATTAACTATAACTCACCTCTATTACCATGTAGAAATGTGTACTGTATTTCATAACATCCAACAGAATGTATTATAATCTAACACAACCATGTCGTGTAACTATTATTTTGCCTATTCTGTTTCACCCGATACCCATATTTAATAGATTTTATCATAAGAAAATAACGTCATTTATTTGATGCATGAACATCTAGGTATCACGTCATGCCACTTCTCGCTCCCTTGTGGTCGACATTGATGACATCACACCCTCTGTTGTAGGCGCAGGAACATGGAAAAGCTGAGTTGATTCCTGCTCATGGCCAACACCAGCGACAATTATCTGAACCGGTCCTGGGCCTCCCCTACATCGACTCAACCTCAAATGAGTAGCCGGTGCACCACGGGGGAGACAAAGGCGGCCGGGCGTAATGTTGGTCACCCACCCCCTCGTGTGCCGTGCCGGCCTTTATAGGTGCTCGCTAACAGCACTTGCCCCAACAGTCTGTTACAGGCTATACAGGGGATCTTTGCGTATATATATATCTATGCTTGTGTAATAACACGCTGGAGACGGCTTGTGGAATCGGTCCTTTTATTTCACTTCTTTGCAGTTCACAAACACTCCCCGTTGCTGGCAGGCAACGGGAAGCGGGCAGACATCCACCTGAGACACACCGCCACGTGGCACCCGGAGCCCCACTCGCGCGTGGCCTCTCTCTCTCTTCTTTCCGTGTCTGACCACGTGTCTCTCCTCTCTCCCCTTATTTAACGCCTGGGTCACGTGGTACACTCCAGCCAATCCTCAATAGCCTGCGCCGAATGTTCCAGATTCCCCATCAACTCCCGGGACCACGCCCCCGACTTGTCTTCCCATTGGCCGAGGCCAAGACCAGCGAAACCAATCACCTAGCTGACATCCCGTGATCACGCCGAGGCCATGCTCCCAGGCTCTCCCCCCATTGGCTGTAAAGCGGGACCGGCAAAGCCGATCACCACGTGAATCCGACACTTGTGTGTGTGTGTGTATCTAATGGCCGATTGGCTGTGGGCACGGAGACTATGTAAACTTGGGAGGCTTCTTGCCCGTTGCGAACTCTGTTGGATGCGCATCGTGCGGGTGTTGGGTGTTGCTTTCGCTGTTCTTGTCAAATTGCACAGATGATGTCCCCCCCCCCCCCCCACGTTGGTCTCGCTTCATGCGGCCAAGCACCGTGGTGTGTAACGGTGCTCCCGCGGGTGTTGAATCTTTCTGGAACGTTCAAAGTGCGGTTTTTTGTGGCCGAATGTATGAACGGGTGCGTATTCGTTCACTTGGGTGGGTTTTTTTTGTTGTTGTTGTGGTGGTGGGAAAAAAAAATAATTTCATCTCTTATAATCGTTTTTGCCAGTCGGATCGATTTACTCGAAGTCTTCAGGCTCCGGGCGTGGGATGTAAATGACACGTCGATGCCAAATCGCCAGCCGATTCATTTCGTAAGGCTGGAGGTTATTTTCGTGCTTTACGGCGGCGATGTTTCCATCGGTGGCCGCAGATTTCCGGTGACTTTTCTTCGTTTCCCTGTGGGCTTTCTCGAGTACATTTTTTAAATTCGTGTACCCATGCCCGTTGCCACTTGCACCCATGCTTTTCTTTGCTGATGGACGGTGATAGGTCATTGTGGAAAAAAGAAAGAAAAGATCACACAGGAAAGCATTTGCGTGCATTAGCAACAACATCGTGAACAGGAGCTATGTTCTATCCATTGCCGGATGAAGACCTCCCCGTGCCGTCTCCATCCCACAGAGATGCCGCAATTCATCTCAGGCGCAATCCCTTCCTTTGGTTGCCATTCTTTGATTAGCACGGTTGGTGGCTAGGTATAGTGCGAAACAAGTTCAACATACATACTTTCTGTCACCAGTCTCGTGCCTCCCTTGTCCTGCCCAGGCTCACTTACTTTCCTTAACAAATGAAACATTATATGGTGATGCTGCTTTGGCAGCAGTACACAAACTCATATAACAAATAACTCAACAGATTTGTCCATAACACCACTTTAAAGAAAATATATAATAGGTGGCATTTCTGCCAATGACCCTTCCTCCTGTGCTATGAAGAAGGGCCATTGATGAATATGTTTCTACTCATGTGAGCATTGAGGCTGTCTCTATCTCCCACTTACAGCCCAGAACCACTGCTGTAAATTCTGCATTCCGATAACAGGGCCGAGTTTGTTCACAGCGCGACGACTGTTCACCTCCCCACGAAGTGGTTCCAACAAAGTGGTCCGCAGGGCTGCCGTGGTGGTGAGATGTTAACTCCCGTGCTTGGTATGCAGGAGGTCTGGAGTTCAATCCCGACCCTGACGCCTGCTGTATATGTGGAGTTTGCATGTTCTCTCTTCTCGTGGTCGTGTGGATTTTTCTCCGAGTCCTCTGGCTTTTCCGTCCTCATTTTGAAACGTGTGTTTAGACTTTAGAGTATTTGGCTGCTATAAATGTCCACATGGCAAGCCACTTCGTTGAGCGATCATTTGTGGCCAGTTCGCTTCTAAAAAAGAGCTACATAACTCCGTGGGCCTTGCCTGGTAAAATAAATATATAGTTTTAGATGAGATTTGTTGAGTCAACCCCAACAAGGATTTGAACTCGCAACCTTCCGATTGCGAATCGCTCACTCTGTCGCTGAGCCACCTGGCTGTACTTATATCAGCAGTCAGAAAGGATTGTTTTTGTATTCCATAGGCCTTGAGTTCTGCCTTTGCTGTGATGATGAGCACACCTCTTTCCTTCGGGGAGTGCTGCCACAGACACAGATGGACTCAAAGCATGACGCCGATATCCTCCGGTGTCGAAGACCTCGTCAATAATTGTATGGGGGTTTGGGAACATCATCATCATCATTCAAGTTTCAGAGATTCATTAATTGTAGGGGATCGGTCCATTATTATAATTACGCTTGGTTATCCAGGAAAGGCTCAGCGAGTTCCAAGACTCTTTTTCAGGTGGGCCCTGCCAAGTTTTCGCAGTAAGGGGAGGTGGGTTGGGTGGGGACGATTAACATGCGTTTTCCAATTAACTAAATCGTTTTTTAGGAAAATTTGGACCACAATGGCAGCACTCTTACAATTATTAACATTTTTTTTATTTTACCAGGTAAAGCCCACTGACCTATACAGCTCTTTTTAGAAGCGACCAGGCCACAAATTACAGCTCAAGGAATTGGCTTATCACATGGAAACGTCCTAGCATGCAAATATCTCTCTTTGGTTCTTTCTGTAAGGTCACGTAGAAAGAAAATAAATTGAATAATAATAGAATACGACGTTTCGTTTGCAACACAAACAACCATCATCAGGTACGAACGAATGAGAAGAAAGCATAGCAAACGTAGACATCTATTGCAATACAACCCAGATAATCGGTTAACGTTCTTCCAAAGAATGCTAAATTTTAGAGAGAGACAAAACACAGACACGGAGACACATAGACAGACACACAAATATAGAGAGAACACACAGAGACACAAATTCGTACCTACGTGACTTTACCGAACGAACCAAAGAGTAATTCCTGCAGTCACGAAAGCTTCGAATCTAGTTCTCATGCAAATACTCTTAACGTGCATTGATTCATAATGGGGAGGGGAAAACCGGAGGACCCTGAAAAAAAATCCACGTGACCACGGGAAGAACATGCAAACTCCAAATATACAGGCATCAGGGTCGGTATCAGGTTCGAACCCACAACCTCATGCATACTGTACAAGGTGAGGGAGTTAACATCTCGCCACTGCGGCACCTCTGGTCTACTCTTTAACAAAACTCCACAGCTGCCTATGAAAACATGGCACGCATGGTGGTCACCCATCAAAGAACTATCAAGGCTCACCCCAACTGAGCTTCTGAAATCTCATGAAAGATCTCGATTAGTCCAGGTGATTTGGTAAAGAGGATTGCCTGTGCACATAATTTGTGCAAATTATCAGTAAAAAAATTCTGCTGCAAAAAAAAAGTTCTTATATACCATGCGGAATCCTGTGTTGTGACACCCGTCAACAGCTTGCCTGGCAACTAGAGTACAACTTCCTTAGCACGGTGCAATATTTATCTATTGCATTAACTAAAAATAAATGCGCATTTAATAATAATTATTGAATACTTTATAATATACTCGGATATTACATGTTTTAATGTTTTAATTATTTGTTTTTTTATCGTATCATATATATAACTTGACAATTTGTGGCACGGCCAAGCAATTTTTTGCTGAGATTCACGGTTCAACCCATTGGCCGCCCTGGTCAATACTGTGGGTGAACTGTATTCATGAAAAATAGATTGCTGTTTAGCGTTAAAGATCCAGTTATAACTTTGAAAAAAAGTCAACCCTGTGTGTCAGTGTTCAAGTTTGACAAATATAAATAAAATGCCTGCGAAAGTACTTACTTTGGTAACACTGCATAGCGACATTGACTCTTCACGGTAGACATTGCTCATCAGTGGAACACAGCGCTTTTGTGATAGCCTTGCGCTATTAGAATTGTGCAAAGACCAAATGTGGCAAATATTAAATTTCAAGCGGTAATCATTTATTATTTCATGCTCATTTAATGAAACGTAAAGACGGATGGCCAAGCATGGAGGACACAGTGAGAGCAGGGAGGGACTGAGGCAGAGGGAGCCGATGCATACAGACAAAGAGACAGAGGTGGAGGAACAAAGAGGTGCATAAACAACAGCGGTAACGCCACCACAACTTCGACCAACAATAACAACGACGACGGTGTGCGCTCTTACAACAATGGGCGCACAAAACGCTCAGTGGAATGGAATTGGCAAACAAAAATCTCAACGCGGCTTGCAGCTGAAATCGAGTCTCGAGACGAGGCGATGCTTTCCTGGATAAATCAATTACATTTTCATTTGTATAATGTATGCGACGAGACTGCGGTGTTAGGGTTTTAACATGTCTTATTAAGTATAAAGGTTTCAACAAGTTCTAATAGGCACACAGGGATGCTGCCCCGGTGTTAATGGTCAGCATACTGGGCATGTGATCCAGAGGTTACCGGTTCAATCTCCTGGCCCCGGCAATTGGAATATCGGTCAAAAGTTATTAAATCTCCCCACCCCCCATGTCGGTTCACCCAGCAACATTGATAGGCTACCACAATTAGTCAATCGACAGGTTGCATATGGTAGACTCAAATGTGGGTTCTCCCACCTCTTCCAGCGTGAAAGAGTAGGCCAAAATACACCCTGAAGGGACAGTCTAGAGCTCACACAATTGGAGGCCCTTCTGCCAGCCGTGATGTGAGCAAGCAAAAACAGAGTGCCAGAAACGTGATGCCATCTACATCTTTGTGTTACCCAACAAATGTGCCTCCAAGACACTCAATTTCAGGCATTCACCACTACAATTTAGTGTTATTTTAAAACCGATATTTCCCAAGTCTTCCTTTAATTATACAGTCGGTCTCAATGAGCTCTCACCTGGTTATTTGTTTGATTAGAATCTGAATTAGTTTAAATCAATAAAGTAGGAGACATGAGAGAAATTTTCAACAAATTCCAAACACTATCTTAAGTTTCTTTAAGTGTGAATTCAAGGGCCCATTGTTAGGCCAGCAAATACCAAGAATTTCCATTGCAATGTTCTGGGTACAGGACCTATTCGATAATGCAGGAATAACACTGAATAAAAATCATGGCCACTGTCGCCAGCTTTGACTCGATCACATGAATGTTTCTTCACAGGGTACTTACTTCACTTTTGAATGGCAGACACTGATTGTGTATTGTGCGTATGCATGCTTGCATGTGGTTGTGTGTGTACCAGCTTCATATTCCCTATTGCCGTACATATACTGGAGGAAGGGCCTTTGCTATTGATGCCCCCAGGGTCTGGAATGCTGTCGCCAATACATTGAAACTTGAGTCACTACCTATGAGATCTTTACTCAAAACTGCTCTAGAGGAGTTGTACACCCCTAGCTGCCAGTGCTATTCAGTGGCCTAAAATAAAATGTTTCGCTCCGTTTGATCGCTACAAAGTATGCCCTGTGTTTTGATTTAGTGTGCTGATCTTAAAGGTGCATTGAAAAATTATAATACTCCGATTGATGCTTCTGCTGTTGTGGAGTGACTCCTGCAGCCAGCTATGGCTGCAGGGTTTTGGTAGTACATGTTGTTTATGGCATTTATTGTGAAAATTCCGTCACAGTTCCTATGATCACTGTTTCATTGCTTTCATGGCTTTATTTTGGTGATTTCGAAAAGTGTATTGATTTAGCCATGTTTTTTTGTAGTAGTACAGAGTTAGACTGATGGCCTTAATCTAAGTTGTCTTGTGGTGGTTGTTGGTTGTTTGAATTGCATCCCACTGGGATGTTTGCACACAGCGTTGGTGTACGGTGCTTTTTTCTGCAATATTTTGCTGTCTTTTATTGGATTTTCTGTTTGCACTCAGTCACATATTCACTTTAAGATGTTTTTTGTTCATGTTTTTGTTTTCTGCTTGTTGCGGTTACACCCGATTCAAGAGCCGAATGGCTCACAGGGCTATACCTAATAATTGAAATTGAACTTGTCTTTGTCTTTGTAAATTTGCATGGAGTTGAACAGTCACCATTCCGTGTGAACCGACAACACCCATCCAATGGCCTCCAATCGATGAGCCTTCACTACTCCAAGTGGCTTTAAAAAAAATGGCAGGTTACTGCCACCGCCACTTGTTGGTGAATGGCGACTGTCGTCCTGACGCGTGATCCACAACGCCTTGATGATCTCCGTCAAAAAGAATACATCCTCACTCGGATTCCGGTCATCCTCGCAGCGGCTTTGGGTGGCCATCAAACAAGGACGGTCACTGCATTGCACGCATTCAGATGCGCTTTTGCGGCCATCTGGAACACCCTTCCATGCGATATTATGAATCAACTGTAGCTATGCACTTGTAAATATAGATTGAAAACTCATTCCTTTCGAACTGCTTTTGTGTTTAATTTGTTGTCTTTCTCCCGCACCTCCAATTAGCATTGTTCGCTACGTACGGCGTAAAAGAAGTTAAATGCAAATACATGCAAGTAGAATGTGAATGTAGCGGTTTGTACACTGCACGATTATCTCAGTTTCCCGAGTTCGATTCACAGTAATGACCAACATGAGTGATACTTACGTCGTTACTGAACTGATTCTGAACCTCCTTGAGGTTACCTGAGTTAACAATCACGTGACCTCCTTTGCCAGTACCAAAATATTGGAATAGGTTTTTCCCCTTTTTTGGCAACAGAACAGGTGTTAAGATGTTTAAACACCAAACTGAAACCTTTATTAAGGAATCATGTCTGCATTAACCACAATGCTTGTGGTCAGAATGCAAACAAAAAACATACTCTGATAGTATATGCATCGTCTTTGAACTGATTGATCCACACCAGAAATGGACCGTTCCGCAAACTGGTGGCTCGCGCCTCTGCCGCTCAATTATGGCTCAGGCATTTTGGACAGATACAGGCAACACTAATTGCAGGCACAAACCAATTAATGTAGGAGGGGGGGGGGGGGGTATTTAGCATTGCCGCCACCTCACGTCTAATTATGGACATGCACCATTCTAATGTGAAACATACGTTCTTGTGTGCCACGGAGGAAATGTTGTGAATAACGCAGCTGTCTATCTGTAGCTCTAAAAATACCTGCCCTACTGAAGACCGTCAATTGGGAGAAGCCTCCTGCTGCTTGCAATGGGAGGACGAAGAAGTGTGCTCTGTGAAATAACGTCACTTGTAGGTGAGACATTTGTAATGGGATGGGGGGTCCCCGTTACTTTGTGCGAGGTCCCCATTGGCTGCCCCAAGGTCCTCAACATCTCCTTCCAATGCAGCCTCTTTATGGAGGCTGCTGGGTCCATGAACTTCCGGCATCAGCAGTCACAGCAATTCTCTACTTTTGGCGATCATCGTCATCATCATGATCTTCAATCAGGATCATCAATGCGGGTTACGCATCCGCAGAAACTATGGCAGGTGCAGATACCTGATGCACAAATGGAAAATTAAAAACTCCCCGGTGTGTGACTGAGGTTATCAAGAATGGACCTTAAAACGTATGACGACGCAATGCCCGATCCACAAATACGAATGAGACATTCTAGATTTGAAGCTTTCGTGACTGCAAGGATTCATACTCTTAGGTTTTTTCGGTGAAGTCACGTAGGTAAAAAAGTTACATTAAAATTACTTTTATTAATTTTAATTTTATTTTTTACCTACGTGACTTTACCGAAAAACCTAAGAGTACGAATGAGACATCGCAGCGATACACTCCGCTGATCTGGCTTGATCACCTGCATGTGAAATTGTAGCCTCTGTATCTACATCAGTCATACGAAAAAAGATGATCACCGATGTCCCATCTGTAGCTGACGTTCTCGTGTCATTCCTTTCCATGCTAGCTCCCTCATCCTCACCCCCCCCCTCCTCTCCTCCACCACCACCTCATTCTCTTCCACCGGTCCGTGTTTTGTCTACATCGTCCTCTGCCTCTGTTGCCTTCCACTGACATCGCCATTAGCTTTTTCTGGATTCCTGTTTAGTGGCATGATAACTTGGAATGTGTGCAGCCTTGCAATTGCTTGCTCACAGCGCCGCTGGCAGAAGTGCCTCCAATATAGAAACTTCGAGAGACAGTCCACCCTGCTCTTTCTCGGTGGTCATACGTCTTGGGAGGGTTGGTAGTACGCACGCATTTACCCCATCGCACGCGACCTGCCAATTGACCAATAGTGGCGTTCCCGTTTATACCGCGGGTTGACAGAGGCGGGTAGATTAAGAAAGCTGGCACCGTCTATTTCACCGCCACGCTGGGAGATCGAACCGGCGAACTCTTGATCAAGAGTTCAGCGCGGTAAACCACGACATCGCACCTCATTCACGCGACACAACACTGCAATGCTGACAAGTGGGATTTGAACTCATTATCGAGGGATTCGGAGCCGTTCTGCCACCTGAGCTCCACCGCGGTCATAACAAAGAAATAAATACGACGCTGTCTTGACCGAGTCATTTCACACATGCGCGTGCCTTTAATTTTTTGTAAAGCGTTTCATCATGCACAGCCCCGAGTTTTTGGCCCAAAAGTGAGAGGCAATGATTTAAAATGTGCCCTATTATTGCACACTTATTACTGGCCTGGCGTCTGCATACAACCTGCTATTAGTAATCTAGCTCATTACCGACCATGATGCACTGCCGACCATTTGGATGTTAGATTGTATCACACAAATCCCCAGCTATACTGTGTAGTCTGTTTCCAATGCTGTTGGCGCCTACTTAATGGAGTTTTTAATGAGAAATCGGTGTCTGTTTTGTCGGGGATTTGGGAGAGGCGTTTTTCGACTGGAGCAAATTCTAAAAACAGGAGGTGGGAAGTGTATATATATATAAACCTGTGAACTAATAATTGTGCTTTCGGACAAACACCAAGCCTGGGTTAACATAATCGCAGACGAATAGATTTCCATGTAACTTTGTCACCAGCCAGATGTGCTGACCGGTATTAGGGTCGGGGGTGGAGGGTTGGGGGGAAGAAATGTAATTTCACACTAATCTACAAATAATGAGAATGTGTTTGTCAGGCAGCAATGAGCAAAATGCAATATTCTGCCGTGGTCTTCTAAAATATCACGGGCTTGGACTGATGAATCTTTGAATTTAATTTGCGGAGATGCATTCTTTCGCCCCCGCGACTCGTCACGTGCGAGCAAGTTTCATGTTCGCGTCAGTTAGTCTTCGCGAACCTTTGAGCAAGCGCAGGAACGTATGTGAAATGGGCGAACGTCAGTGCTGTGTTCCTCACACGTTTGATCGGAGGGCTATTGCGATTGTGCGGTATTCTTCTTCTTCGTATGGCTAATGTAGGTGTAGAGCAACAGCTATAATTTTAACCTTCAGGTGATTGTACCAGATAATTTGTGTCAGGAGTAAAACTGTTTATTAAACTATGAATATTTTTCTTTTATTTTACCAGGTAAGGCCCACTGAGCTATATAGCTCTATTTCAGAAACGACCTGGCCACAAATGATAGCTCAATGAAATGGCTTATCGTGTGGCAATTATCTCAGCCAAATACTCGAAACGTATTTTTCTAAATGTGGAGGGAAAAACCCAGAGGACTCGATGTGACCACAGGAAGAACACGTAAACTCCAAATATACAACAGCCGTGCAGGGTCGGGATCGAACCCACGACTTCCTGCAAATCAGGCGAAGTAGTTAAAATTTCACCACTGTGGTGAGATGTTAGTGGAGTGAATCGCCGCGACAATGCCTCCTTTGCATTGTGAATCAGGCATTAAGTCATTCTATGTACTGCGTGACAACAGTCGCAGACAGGAGAGTTTTTAAATCCTTTATATTAAGTTAACTTGCTTGCGCGCTTACGACCGTGCAAATCTTTCTGTCGTTTTTTAACCCACTTCCCGTGATCCAATCGAGCTCACATTTTGCACACAGACTCGTTGTGCGTGACAATTTATTCTAGTGAAAATTTTTTTCCATAACTTTACACTTTTTAGGAATTTTTTTTTATATTTAATTACTAATTGCTTAATGGTGGCAGGCAATCATCTGACCCATAGGTGGCAGCCATCTCAAGCCAGAGGACGAGAGGACTCTAGCCGCCACGCATATAAAGGATTTATACTGGTAGGAACGAAGTGGACCAGACCACCAATAGATTATATCGTCCGTCCGTCCGTCCGTCCGTCCGTGTATCAACATCGACCCCTACTGCAAACACTTGGCAGGACCCTACAAAAACCTTTTGACTCAGTGGGGCTTTCCTGGCTTAACAAGTGTAATAATACATTATGTTTATATTATTTGGTTATTCGTTCCTACCAGCCCACCCCGCAGGGTCCTGTTTATAGTGAAAAACTTTGTTTTTACGGGTTAATTTTTTTTATTGTCCACGTGTGCATCAAACATCCGCATCGGCTGCCATTGCCATGGGTTTGTGCAGTGGATGCGGTTCCGCGGTTCCAGGCCCAGAAGACCTAGGCCAGAGATCTTCTGCGCCGTTGGGTCTTTCACGAGCAGGCGTTGGTGTGCAGACTCCTCGTGAACCTCCCGTTCGGCTTTGCAAGCATCCTCGCCAGGGGTTCAAGTTGCGTTGTCGAAGGTTAAGCGCGTCGGTCCACGGGGGGGCTTGCGTGGCCTCAAGCGGCGGTGGTGAGGGACGTTATTGAGACCCTTTGTGGATGGGGAGATACGCGTTTCCCACGATTTGCTGGAATTCCCAGAAGGTTCCGGTATCGTGGTAAATGAATGGGTGGTGCGGGGGGGGACAATCTATGACAACACGGGAAGCTAGTGGGTTGCTTTTTTGTGCTTGGTTTCTTGTACTTTCCCCACACCTCCGATTAGCATAGTTAGTTACGTACGGTGCGAAAGAAGTTGAACACACAGACATACACTCGAGGGATGCCCTGAGGCATGCTGCTGGACAATGTATGTTGAACTTCGTTCACACTGTACGTAGCCAGCCGTGCGAATCGGAGGTTCCAGGGACAGGACAACAAACTGAAATAAAAAAAAGCAGTTCTAAAGAAAGCGTGCGGTGAAAAGGCTGCATTCAGTTTACCTGCATTGGCATTGAATCAGATTTTTCATCCAAATAAAATATGATTCTTGTTTATACCTGTCAAGGTGTCATTGCTAGCACACTGGACTTGCATGTCACAGGTCACCGGTTTGATCTCCTGGCAGAGCAATTAAAACAATGCTGCAAGTTTCTTACTACATCTCACTCAGCAGTATAAACGCGCACGCCACCACAGCTAACTGCTTAGGAGTTTGCGTTGCAATGTGTGGGTACTCTCACGTCTTGCAATACGTCTGACCGGTATGGAAGAGTAGGCCAAATGCCCTCTAAATGGACTCTCACCAACGTCACAACTAGCACGTGACGTTGGTGGCACGGCTCGGCTTGCGCAGTAGAAAAACTAACCAGTGCTTCCTGACCCGGCATCAGCTCGGCACAGGTGTGAATGCATTGTCTGGAGTGGTGCCTCAACAAGAGAATAATTCTGGGAAAAGCAGGACTGGTGGCAACTTTACTTTTCTTCAATATTTTCAGCACAGATACACATGCATTGCTCTTTATATACTGTATATAGGTTGGACCTGACTGACCCAACACAGATCTGTACTGACCTCTACTGGCCACTGATGTCTCAGCGAATGCCGAAAGGCCACACTTGGTATCGTCCCTCGCTTTAACTTTGTATTTTCTTCTTTCTTGGAGGACGTGAACATAAATGGGTGAGATGTTCTTGTGAACTGAATTGTAACAATTTATTTTGTTATAATCTGCGAGTGGTTTTATTAATTCCTCATTTTTGTTTCTTCAGAAACCATTCATTGGACTTTTTTGCACTTACCAGCCTGAACATATTTGATGTTAGGAATATGGTAGATTAATAAAATATACAATTTGCAAGATTAAATCATCGTCACCTCTTTGTGCCAGTGTATTTAGCTAGAATCCCAGATTTTAATGATAATACCCACATATAGTATTCCCTCGTTATTCATGAACTTGCAATCCGAGATTTTGGCTGTCCGCGAATCGCATCTTGAACTCGACACGACAGCATCGAGAGAAATAAATAAAGCGAAGACATAAAGTGATGAGAGAGAATGCGATGCAAGAACGTGATGAGAGATAAAGTTATTAGATAAAGTTACGAGATCATTTCCACGTCTTTAATAGATTATTTGCATATTTTAAGGCCATTCATTAAAAAGATAGGTTTTAGTAGGCCAATATAATTATCCGCGAAATGTGTTGTTCACGAGCATCTCCGGAACGTATTCCTCACGAATAACGAGGGAACACTGCATAGTGCTATGAACAAAATGCCCCAACTTACTTAAAGGTATACAAGTGTTGGGCAGGACACGTCGCTAGAAGGCTCGATGGTCAAGAATAATGATGGAGTCGCATCCACGGTAAGGAACGTGTCTGAGAATGTTTTCCGTCCATTGGGAGATGGAGCGATGAAATCAGTGCATGTGCTAGGTGGATCGTTACATTTAGATGTCAGCAGCTTGGCGAGGCCTTCATCCAGCAGTGGATTCGTCACGGTTCAACGCGATTACTAATGTTCGCTTCCCGTAACGAGATGGCTTCACGCGGCACGCGACGCCCTGGTGAATGGTGCCATCAGGATGTGCGATTAGCGCGGTTGGCTACGTACGGCGCGAAAGAAGTTCAACGTACGTACATGCGTACATGTGATGCCATCACAAAGGCTTTGCTATGAAATCGCTATTTTTTTCATCGCTCAGATTTTGGCGTATTCTTTGATCAATTTACCCCAGTTTTCTGTGCTGATAAGTCAATATCAGCAACACAAAATAACATATATTTCACATTCTATCAGAAATTATTATTAATTGAGAATCAGCGTGCCCCCCCCGCCCGCCTCCCTGTACAGTTAGACAAACAACAAACAGACAAACAAACACACAAATAAACAGACAGACAAACACAAATACAAACAATAGAGACAAAAACAGACAGAGAGACAGACAAACAAACAGACAAATAAACAGGCAAACAAAAATACAAACAAACAGACCGCGAGTGCATGCACAGTTGCAAGCCTTTAGTCGGGAAAGCATCAGAAAGTAATTGACCTCCAGTAATATAGAGGGATGATCATACTGCATCTCGTGACTCTTGACCCTCCTACCTGCGTGCGTGTGCACTGTGCTGTTAGCCCACAGTGCCACCCAAGGCTGAATATACTTTCAGTCGTGTCATTGTCAAAAGCGTGTTACAATTTGGTGACCTTAATGAATGTAAATCAACTTTCGACGGCGGTGGTGGTGGTGGCGGCGAGAGCCGTCGGTTCACTTGGGCAACACGGCCGTTCGGTCGACACTAAATGGATATTCCCTCTTTCGACGTTGCACAACCTGCGGTCCGTTGATGCCTTCTCGTTCCCCAGTAATTGCAACCAAAAAAAAGAGCGAGAGAGAAGGGACGAGACGCGTTCCGGCGAAACAAATCGTAGCGTGAACATTTTGGGCCCCTTTGCACTTTTCCAATTTCCTGTCGCTTCAGCCACTTAAATGACATTTTTATGCCTTGAAATTATTGCCCGCAAAATAATTTACCCGTTTATCACTCAAGAATGGCTACTTTGGAATGTGCATTTTAATGCGAGTCGTTGAGAATGCACGCCGCAACTTATCGACGGAATAGACTCGTGTGTTAAACCCGCCCCCATCGATCTCGTATCTAAATATAGTGCGCAACAACGTAAAACGCGTACACAAGTCAATAACCGATAACTTTATAAAAAGAGCATTTTATTACTTTTAGATGCATGCACGGCCTCGATCAAATTGTTCATTCACGTTTCTGTTTTTTTGTTAATATGTGAATCATTTATTAAATGGGGTGGGCCATTAGAATGCATTATGCATAAGCATATTACCCACAGAAAGACTTGCTGCTGTATTGTCACTTTTTTATATGGAGTCCACACGCACAGACCCTATTTTCTTGAAAAGGTCATCTGAAGCCTGCCTTTGCTCAACTAATCTACGTTCAATTGTCATCAGACATTGACCCTAAGCATTAAAGTGCCTTTCATTCACACACAGCTGCCTAGAGGTTATTAGCTGCATATCCTAGTGACGAGCGGACTTACCATCAAAGTGGTACCTACTTTATCGACCTCAGAAAAATACGATGAATTGAATCAATTCAACTGCTGTGATTTGAAATCTTTAACTTGACGACACGAATAGGATCCTACGCCACAGGGGGCAGCAATCAGGCCAGTGAAGAGATTAATCGACCCTATTTAGCCCCCCCAAAAATATATAACAGTAATATAATTCAATAGACTTTGAAATGCATAATGCAGCGCAATATAGTCATATCCGCCGAGGTCGGACGGAGCGAGGTCATCGGCTCGCGTAGTTGCACGTGTTGGGTGACTGGAGTCACTTCAAGATGTTTCTTGTTCATGTTTTTGTTTGTTGCGGTTGCACCCGATTCAAGAGCCGCATCGCTCACATGGCTATACCTAATAAATGAACTGAACTGAACTGAGAGGTGGTGGCAGGCTTGGGGAGGCCTTCATCCAGCAGTGGATTGACCGCGGCTCACGTCGACATAGCGATGAGTTACTCGTGGCAGTGGTGCCGCGACGTGTCGATCAGTGCCCACTTTTGCAACAAAGCGCGTGCCGGACGCACGCGTGCACGCAGCACTCACATCCCCCCCCCCCCCCACAATAAGTCAATTAATTATCATATTGTCTCGTCCATTCTCCAGAGATGGACGAGAAACTAAATAAGTATCCCTAAGCTAAGCAGTTAAGCAAGGTGACATTATGAAAGGAGTCAAACTGGAGGTCGCCGTGGTCTCAGTACGGAGTAGGGGGTTTATAACTGTGTGTTCCTGCCTGGTGCGATAATACCATTCCATATCCTAAGAGGATGCCGCTTATGACTTGCTGGTAATGACGACTTTACAGCTCATTTGCCCTCAGCTGCACGCGCGCGACGCGGGACGCACGCGAACGCACCTCCACTGCGTGGGAAGCGAGAAACTTAGTAAGACACCAGGACAATGTTAAAAACCTATTAGCACGTATGCAACAACACAAAAATAAAATATTCTACCCCCTTTCTATTATTGCTTGCCGCCGTTATGGGTGAAATGCGTCAGCTAAGGTTTTGGCACGGGCGTATCTTCGTGATGTTGAACTTGTTTCACACCGTACTTAGACAAACCGTGCTATTCGGAGGTGCGGGGGAAGGATAACAAGCTAAACGCAAAAAGCGGTCCAAAATAACTGAGTTTTCAATCTAGATTTTTTTAAATGCATAGATCCAGTGGCTTCCTAATATCGGAAGGAAGTGCATCTGAACGGGCGCAAGGCAGTGACCGTCCTTGTTCGATGTCCAGGCAAAGCCGCTGCGAGGATGATCGGAGTTCGCTTTGATGGTTTATGCTACTTGACGAGATCAGCAAGGTGTTGTGGTTCTTTTGTGGCAAGCACTTTGTGTGTAATGGGCGCGACCTCATCACATATTCGTCCAGCAGCCAGATGCCAGTGGAGCTCGGCGAGCACTCGATGTCGGGCCCGTCACGAGACGTATCAAGTAATTCCATACACGCTGCAGCTTGGTCATGGTGTTTTTTGCCAGACGTTCCGAAGAATAGTGAGTTGCAATAATCGAGCCCTGTCGATGCTATGCTACACGCCACCGGGTTGGCTACATGACGAAATGTGTAGTGGAGCACTGATATGAAAATTGCAGGACATGACTATATTTTGCAGCGACGTATTCTGGTCGAGTGTGGTGCCGTGGGTCGACAACTGAATCTTGGAGTCTGCGACCGCCACGCGTGATCCTCCCGCGAAATGATTCCGCCTGAGTCTGAGTGCCAATCAGCAGAAACTGCAGTTGTCCTGGATCAAGGAGCAACCTGTTTCGTGCAAACCACTCGTGCACTGCAGAGAGTTCGTGGAAACGTTGGGACCTCATGGAGATGTAACGGTTTAGTTAAAGCAGCATTTTTCTTGCCGCTTATTATTTCAACATTTGGAGTAATTTGTTACCAACATTACCCCAACTGTCTGATGGGCATCATGTCATGGAATGAAGTATTCATTCGAGTCTCCCATACATCGCTGCAACCCTTTCGTGCATAGCGAACGGCCCACTGAAGTGGAAATCGCAGAGCTATCTCTGGTCCACACAGTAGTGGGCACCGCTTCTCCCACTCGCTGTGCATACGAGATCAATGTTCGACGCACGACAGTCCAACTGATATTTGAATTATCATGGCTGGAAAATGGCCAAATGACGTGCAGAACCAATGTTGTATTCGATGTTGTGCGTAAGTGTGCACGTGCAGTCGTTGATGATCTTTGCTGAGTCCCTCTTCTCGCTGAACTTGCTAACCCAGTTTGATCCACAGGCAGCTTCTACAATTCGAATCCAGAATCTGAGTAGTGCCATCTTTGCACTCTAGACCTCCGAGTCACACAGCCACCTCTTAAATAAATGTTCAAACGCAGTTCCTCTTTAATAAATAGACTACTGTGTTATGCAATAACAAAAAAAAAACTTCTGGCAATGATAAAGCCTTATAACATAAATGTAAATGGTATGCATGTATTAGTACGAGATTGCAAGACGCCATGAGCCAGTTCTGATAAAAGCATGCGTATTAATTAATATAATACACGATTAAGGGTGGAGGTGTAGTGCAGTGGGTGGCTCACTGCGCTATCAGCCCTGCAACCTTCGTCTCGGTGGTGAGTTTGTATGTTTGTTCATGCTAATCGGAGGTGCGGGTAAGGAATGGCCCTTGTTCAGAGCAGATAGAGAGCCTCCAGTTTGACAGCTGCATAGGTGGTGTCTACAATTTATATATTGCGGCCCTTCGAATACACTGGGACATGTGAAGGCAGTTGATATGTGAACACAATTCTATTAGTATGTATGAGACAGTGTGTGTTATGAGACACGGTGTATGAACAGTTTCATATTAGCAGATTTCAAGTGTAACCAAACCTTTCTAATTACTGTAATAGCTGAAAATACACAAATGTAAAAGGATTACAATTAGAAAATAAACCAATTTAAATCCACAAAATTGAATCACGGTTGCATAGCTGAGCACGCAATCTATTTACACGACGGTTTATTTCTGTTTAATGTACTGGCATAGCTCTTCGCATTATTTTCAAAGGTTCGTTTGGTGTCAAATACATGCGATAATATGAATATTAACGTAATAATTTCACGTAGTAAAAAAACGACAGTATTTTGTCGAGTGTCACATGCTCCGGCCCGTATTAGAAGAGTAGGCCAAGGCCCCCTTCTAGAAGGGGCTCTCTAGGGCGCCCTCTACTGGAGGTCCTTCCCCCAGCAGTGGCATGAGAAAAATGAATTGTAGACCTGAGCCAATCGTAGAAATGTCATATCGCTGTGATGGGCAGCAGTCTATTGATATATTTGGAAATGATAGACACGTTGCTATGTAGTGATATGAGGGCTACAGACAAAACAATTGAATGTCTTTACATTTGTGTTAAAATAAATAGACGTATATTTTTTATGATTTTTCAGGAAAAAAGTGTCTTCTACGTTTAAAAAAATAAATATCCCCTTCTTCCTACAACGAATAAAAAAAAGAATCGCAATAAGCCGGGACAACGGGCGTCTTCCGAATGCTCGGAAAAGTGAGCACACAGAGTGACACAAACTCAGCCAATTGTCTGCGTCTCGCGATCGTTTTAACGTTCCACGTTGAAATGTTAAAATAAACATAAACTCAGTGATGATGTAAATAGCATTTTTGAGACATATATAAATAATAAATAGAGTATAAATGATTGCGTGACCAATGCTTAAGGTTATAATCTAATATTAAGCAGACTTGCAGCAATATGTGGTGCATGCAAAATTTATGCTCGCATGTTTTAATAAACCTCGCCATATATAGGCGCATATAATATGTATAGTCAATACGTTTTAAATAGGCCATTTGATAAATACAGCTATGCTTGCGAGATTGACAGCAGGGCTGATTGGTCGGCTATTTTAGCGAATTTAAAGAGGGACCCGATTTGGCCCTTCCAAAGCCTTGGGCATTTCCGAGGCATAAGAAGATATGGACAATGAAGCGTTTCCACCAATCGTATTAAACTCCTGTGCTTTTTTTTCATTTGCAGGTAATAAATCACTTTGCGATGCAATTAGGAATTTCTCATATACTAATGCATATTTATATTTTTTTTACTTTCCGAAGCATGCATTTACATTCATTCGTTCACAAGAGTGGGCTATCATGTGCTCGTGTCGTGGCCCAAATCAAAAATTTTAAAATTACCTATAGCTGAATTGCAAATTCGTTTCAGTCCCTATGGAGCTACTCTCAATCGGTTTCTTTATTGTAAAGGAGATAATGCATCTGAACTTGTTTTCACCCGGCTAAATAAAGGAAGCCGATTGTTTTAAAACTAGATTATTTCATCGTTTTTGGATAGTCCCTACATACCGACAAATAACCGGGTTCTCATACGATAATCTCACATGGCATTCGCCTCGCGAAATAAAAGTAAAAAAGTCAAAGCATCTTCTTGCTTAGCCGATCAATGGGATAGTCCAGTATGTCGTTGAAAACTCCACATTTCTATGATGGGGGCCATTATCTCCATAGGATGACCACTTGACCGGTGGTCATCCTATTTTGGACTAGCAAACTTAACTTAAACATACATACAGCTAAGTACGTACGTGTATGTATGTTCAACTTATTTTGCACCGTACGTAGCCAACCATGCTTCGGACGTGCCCTTTAACCATTTCCTCTCGGATGCGTTTTTCAGTCGCACAGGGCCGGCTACTCATTATAATGTTCAACATTTCACTCCACATTCAGCGTCCTTCATCAGGAGGTGAATAAGATGCCGGATATCGTGCCGAACAACACGCGGTACGACCCGAACGTCGAAGAGATGTACGGCACTACTGCGAACACCTAGGGAGGAGTAAGTTTGCTTGCTTATTCTGTGCCTACCCAGCGAAATGGTCCACAAAACCGGGCTTAATCTAAAGAGACTGAAAAGCCCGGTCGTTGGCGACTGGGTTTAGACCTCGATTTAAAGCTTTCGTGACTGCAGGGATTCATCTTCTTGGTTCTTTCGGTAAAGTCACGTAGAAGGGAAATAATAAAATAGTAAATGTTATTATATTATTTTATTATGTTTTATTTGTATTATTTTATTATTTCCCATTTGGTTGGAGGGCGGTGGCACGGCGACTATTCCACTGTGCTCTCTGATCCTGTGACCTTGATTGTATTCCAAGCCACAGCCAACATCAGTGGGGGGTGACTGATATCTGAACAAGGCCTGGGCTTCTGCTTCACCAAGCTTGGTTGAAGTTTGGTAGAACAACCCCCAGGACTGATGGGGTGTGAGGAGGCCTTCTTCCAGCAGTGGATTGACAAAGGACCGTAATTTGTTATCATTACAATTGCGGTTTATTTTTTAAGACCGTTTAACCCACGACACATAGATTGCTATGTCTCGTGGGATTAGCCAACACTCTCAATGTATAGTTCAACACCCAAATGCAGGGATGACGTTAGTTTTCTGAGCCACCCAACCACTGAATAGTTACAATTTAGCAACTCGACTCAAATATTCAATAATCATGACATCATGATATGTAACGAAGTCCATGTGTGCTGTCACAATCGGGTAAGCGTGATGTAAGGAGGAGACAGGTTATGCTCTTCATATTAGCAAATTTGAATGTTGCACATTCTATTTTGTAATAGCGTGAATACACACGTGTTCACGTACTCTCTATTCATTCATTACAATGTGTAGAAGTGTTTAATAGCAACTCACGGTTGCTGGATGCCTCAGAGGGCTTTGGTTATGTATCTGAGCAGTCCATTGTGACCCACTGGGTCCTCTCGTGTTAGCAGTGCAAACGGCTCAGCTATCAATGACTGTGTGCAAGCATCGTACACGAGCATGTTTCAATAAGTCGAGAAACTTTAGGGAATTTGGTAACATTCGTACCATTTTTTCATCATTCGATGAACTTAACTCGTCTTTTCGCCACCTGTTTACAAACACAACGCACGGCTCACTGCTCTTCTAAGTGCATTTGTGCAAGGGCACTACTCTTTTTGATGATGTGATATATATATTACTAGCGGTAAGTACCCGGCGTTGTCCGGGCGAAAAAGACAGACACACACATCGACTTACACACACTTTCAATGTACACAAGTTTAGCGGAAGAAGCAAGGAACAGAAAATGATTTGTCCGCAAACAAACATTATGGCAGTAATATTTGCCAGGTGATTATTTAAAAATAGGTATATATGAACGTGTTTTGACACAATAACAAATATATCAACGCAGAGCACGGTATACAATTATACGTGCGTGCCATCGAGCAAGGCAACCAGGAAAACAATTGTCACAATTGAAATCTCCGACCGTGGACAAAATAGTGCAAGTTTCTGAAACCGCTCCCATTATCTCTGTCCATCCAGCGTCTTAGATGGATGCAGATCGCGCGTGGTGCTGTAAACATGTGGGGAACTTGCACCTTTCATTTGATATTCACGGAGCGCCTTACCGCAAGGCATTTTGCATCGTTTAAAAGCGGCAACACAGAGTGATTTAGATGGCAAGGGACGGTGCAAGGGCCGAGGAGTGAGTGACCGTAGCAGAGGGCACGTGTGGGTCACGAAAGGGCTATAGGGAAGGGACGGGGCGGAGGGGAGGGGCGAGGGAATGGAAGAGGGAGGGGGGGAGACGAGGTGAGACTCTCAGAGAGGAACGAAAGGAGGTTGAAGGATGGCGACAGCCTAATAAGGTGGAGGTGTGCAAAACATCTGCCCGGTGTGGAAGGAGACCATTGACACGCGCAAACAAACTGCAGGGCTGAACCTTTAATGAGCGTTACCGCCTGACATGTCAGAGCGTATCAGAATCGTTAACCGATTAATAGGGGGGGGGGGGAGGTGGACACATAACACAAGCGCACACCGATTGAGGATGTGTTTCGCAGGCTCGCAGCTCAATCTGTAATGGATATTCAAAACATTTAAACGTTAAAATTAAAAAAACTTGCTCGAAAGGACTTCTTCCAGGCACAGTCAAAAACGAAGTGTTATTTTCGTGTGTTTATACAAATGCTGGAATCAACAGCTGCTTTTCTTGGCAACACCGGAGCCACTGAGCAACTTGGGCTGGGTAAGTGTCGACAGAGAGCGAGAGGGAGAAATGCCTCCAGCAGCAGCAGCAGCAACAATAGAGACGCGTGTGAGCGGAGGGGAGGGAGACACCATCCCTAGGTGGCGCGCAGACTCAAATTGTTTCTGTCTCGCTTTAATAGGAGTGGACTCGCAAGCTCACACATGTGGCGCAGGAACAGAGGCAGCAAGTAATTAAGTGAAGGGTAAAAAAGCAATCTTCTCACGTGGCCAGGGTTCAAGAGCTTAAAGCCTGCAGGCGGCGAGTGCTTATAATCAAAAACTGGGCATATTGATGCCAAGGGCTATTGAACAGTTTTTTTTTGTTTTTGCCTCGTGCCTCTTTATTAGGGAAACAGGAACAAAGGGAAAAGTGTGTTTTGTTTGACCGTTTGAAATCCGAAGAGACGACAGCCGAAGCGGCGGCAATGGAGGGTGCTGTTGAACGGGGGGGGGGGGGGGGGGAATAAGTGCCGTGTTGGTGGCAATGAGGGAGAGAGAGAGGGAGAGTCAAGGCCGGCTAATGCAATGCTGCGGTGGGACGGCTGATTCGGAAGAGTAATGGGTCTCTACCGATTACCCGAGGCGTGTAAATAATGTAACGGTGTCGTCTCGTGTTTGGTATTTTCACAAGTAATGTAATCGGATTGCGTGGTTACATCACTAACTGCTTTCTTCGATTTTTTTAATGCTGGACATCTGTGAAAAAGAGCTTCTTAGATCATCAGATTCACCCGCTCTAAACACATATTCTACTTCTGAATGATAATCACGTTAATAAGGCAAAGGTGCAAGCCCTGGGATTGCTCATTTTAGGACACTCCTGTGAGAAGGGCCTCCACTAGGAGGAGCTCTTGAGAGGCTCCTCATGAGGGTAACTGGCCTACTCTTCCATGCTGGCCAGACGTATTGGAAGACATCACTGGTCAACAAAAAAAACACATTTTTTTCTGGCCTGGACTTTTGCAGCTGTTTTAGACTAATTTCAGGGTGCTGATTCCAAATCTGATCTCAGATTTGCTCTATCACATCTCATTTTTATGCTATCGGCATACCCCATTTTCATTGAATTTACCCGAAATTAACTCTGTCACTTATGATTGCAAGTTGTTGCGAGTCAGTGACTGCTTTAGTGTTAAAATATGGTGCTGTATTTTTAGGATAGTGTGTTTATAATATCATTTTATGTAAATAACCACATTTATTTAATATTTTTCTTCTGCAGTTTTTATTGAAAATGCAATATTTGATATCTCAAAAACCTGATGTGATACACAAAAACTGATGCCAGATTTGGAATCAGCACCCTAAAATTACATTAAAACCGTTGGAATACCTTATACCAGATAAAGTGTATTGACCAGTGTATGTGACAATCCCACCACGCTTCGTGCACCCCTTTATAGTGCTGGGTGGACAGATGTTGGGGGAGGTTATTTGAGAAACTTTCCTTATTATTTCAACTGCCATGGCAAACTTTTTATTTTATTTTACCAGTTAAAGCACAATGAGCTATTAGCTATTTTTTTCAGAGGCGACTTGACCACAATTTGCATACAATTTACGAATATATTTACTTGAGTTTAATTACGGGCCACGGTTAACATGAGTGATTACTGCTATATGAACCAGTGCTGCCCACCTTCACCGATCCACACTGACCAACGTGGCCAAGTATGGTCAAAAGTCCCAGAAGCCAACGCGGTGTGAAGAGGCCTTCATCCAGCAGGACTGTCAAAGTTCAGTAATTTTTCTTTTTGTTTGTTTACATTGATGACATTCTAAGTGATGTATAATCCAATTGCGTCCTGAAAATTGGGCAATCATATGCGGCATGGCTTTATCGTTCACCGATTGCATTCAAGCAGCGATACGTGAAATCATTTAAATTACATGAGAGTCAGTTGTCGCTCTGTATCAAATTACATCTGCAAACAGACACCTTTTGGCCACTATGTAAAAAAAAACAAGAACAGGGCCGCTTCAACAACTCTGTGTTTTATTCGGTGTGCATTATTTTATTTCTGGACGTTTCTCCGCCCTCGCTCACATCATTTAAGTTGTGTTTGCTTCGCAATTAAATCATCGCATCATAACGGCAAAATCCCGCGTACCTGAATGTTGGCAAGGTTAACCCCTTTGCAGCTGCAAGCCATTCAATAATGGTCATCCGTTTGCTTGAGAGGTCGGTGGACAGAAACGATGTCCATGCACGGACAAAACTCAGGCCGACAGGTTTAACGTGCGTTAACATACCAAAAATCAACACTCGCGGGGAGCTTTGGGCAAGCACACGGTGTGGGCCGTGATATAACATGCATCGTTAGTATTGCCAGACGACATTGGTGCATTGTTGGAGGCAAATGAGACGTCTCGTAGCGAGGAATAGTGGTTGGGACGAATGAGAAGAGCTCGGTTAATGTCACCCCAGTGCTCAGCTGGGAGCTATTGCATGAACAAGCCATTAGCCTACGGAGTCATGAATCACTCAATCAACATCGCACCATGCCAAGCTGCTTTGCCTCATCAAGCGTTTTAGCCCAACCGCTGTTAGTTGCTCCACAAAGTTGCTCCCCTGCTTGAAGGAAAGATGCAATGCAAGCGCAATTCGGGTGTCATTTGACCTCAGTATCATCCCACGATTTGAAATTCCTCTGTCAGTCATTCTGCTTACAGCTCGAGAATTAAAGGTAATACGAGGAGATGTGTAATACACCAAAATATATATATATATTTATCTGATAAGAGTATCAACTTATCGAAAATGAACGTTTTTGTTTTAAATGGGGCGTTATCTGAACTGGAGAATGCATAATATAGAGAATTTGCAGCTGGGTGGCCTCTGCCTCACTGCCATCTGCGAGTGACAAAAGCAATAGACATTGAGTGAAGACTCCAAGTGAGTGTATATTGGGCAATGTTAGGAGAGATTCGGGTTTTTTTCAAGCGCAGATTTTCGCGACCCCTCCTAAATACAAGCATGTGGCGTTCAGGGTTATGCCGCGTGTTGAGCATATCTTCTCTCAAGCGTTTGCCATGCTCTGCTGGGAGCATTGTCAACTCCTGAACAAAGACGACACTTGGGATGGAGAACGAGAGAGAGAGAGAGAATTAGGATTACGTGCCATCCCTCACCCATCCATTGTCTCGGACGGATCAGCAACAGCGGGCTTGGGCACAGGAGTGGGACTGCACGAGCGGTACCGTAGAAGCGCATCGGAGCGATATTGGCAATGCTGTAATTGAACTCTATTCTCGTAAATAAAAGGGGAAAAAACACGCAACTGCATTCGTCAATGATACTGCCTTAAAATAAAAAAACCTTCTACATAGCACGTGAATTGAGTCACGAGCTATGAAGAAGTGTCATTGCCCAAAACGTCACGTATTTAATATTTTTCATTTTAAAGCTACAGCATTGTTGATGACGAGTGTGTTGAGCTGATCGTTATCTGTGTGCGCGCACCACGGCAAATGCAGTGGCAGCAGCATCGCGAAATGAACAGGAAACTCTCATTTCATCTCTCGAATCTTGACACAGATCAACAAAATTCGCTCTTACTTGCTGTCAAATACTGTTAAATCTTGTGTACAACTGATCATCCAGAAAAGCACTTGGCAATCGGCAGCATAGCATAGGAGATCTTGCTATATTTTGTATTATAATGCCTCATCGGCTTGCCATACAGACTGCATTGTTGTGCCCAGAATGGGTATGAGGATAGAGAGACCACACAAGAACTTTGGGGCATCTGAAATTTCAACAGCATTCATAATTTATTCCAATTCCCTTCAAAAGTCAAAGTCTTCTTTCTCAAGCGGGCATTGGGCAGTGACTGATCTCTGCTGGTGGCAGAAGTTCATTGGTGGAAATTCAATGTTTCTATGGTGGGGCCAAAATATCTACAGGGACACCCCTACTGAATTCCCACAATCTAACTGAGATTGTTTTTTACCAATTAAGGCCCACTGAGCTCTATAGATCTTTTTTAGAAACAACCTGGTCACAACTGATAGCATAGCGAAGTGGCTTTTCACGTTAACATTTTATAGCGGCCAAATACTCGAAAACACACCTCGATTCTAAATCTGGGGGGAGCGGGGGGGGGATCCGAGGACCCGGAAAAAATCCACGTGACCACGTGATCACGTGACCACGGGGAGAAAGACGCACGAACTCCAAATATACAACAGGCGTCAGGTTCGGGAATGAACCTACGACCTCCACAATACCAGGTGAGGGAGTTAAAATACCACGGCGACCCCCTCCCCCCACTAATGTCAGGGCCAAGGCTATCCACAGGACAACAACGGTTGACTTCCCCATGAAGTGGCACTCATTTTATTGACCCCGGAGGGATGATGCGTCGAGTCAACCCTCAACCAGGATTTTAATTCGCAAGCCATTCGATTGAAAGCCACCCGCTCTCCCACTGAGTCAACAGGTCGGTATGCAGATATATTATTTCTGCTTAATTGTTTAGATTTATTTTTTTATTCATTTCGGCGATGACACCAAGACACAGCATCCTACTCTTGGAAATTATATCGTATGATCGTCAATGTACACTTCAGTGCAATTAATGTAATTTATCTGCTAATGATTTTCACATGGAGTAAACAGGCATGAAAGGATATGTGGTTATGACAGCATAAATTAATGCGGTTTTATCACACGGTCTGGTTAATTGAAATGCATTGTAATTACAAATTTGCATTATTAGCTTAATTTAAATATTACACACACTTGCTCATAGCCAAGCCACCATTACCCCCCAGAATGATCCTACATTTCATACCAAGGTGTCTTGTTTAAAAATATACACTCTAAGTCAACTGACGCACATAAATAAACGAATTCATTAAGTCGATGTATCCGGGCTCGTTTTGTTGTAATGGGGGATGTGCGGCAATAATTAGCGATGGTGACACAAGGCTTGGCAACGTGGATCTTATGGGTGCGTAGGATGGTTGATTCTTTTGAGAAATCTTCATTTAAATAACGCAAGTATATCGCTAGTTTAACACGTGCGAGGCTTTCGCGACCAATATTGTTCATAATCAACGATTTTTGGGTTTAGATCGCGTTATTTATAAATGTGTCGTAACCCTCCACCACCCGACACGGCCAATCAGTAAAAAAAGTGTCACGTTGACAAAAGACAAATAGTTCACTGCTTTAGCCCACCGGTGTGTTGAAGCGTGAAACCACAACATTTACAATTTGAGTACGACGTAATTACCAGCGAAACGTCGTACTCAAATTGTAAATGTTGTGGTTTCATGCTTCAACACACCGGTGGGCTAAAGCAGTGAACTATTTGTCTTTTGTCAACGTGACACTTTTTTACTGATTGGCCGTGTCGGTTGGTGGAGGGTTACGACACATTTATAAATAACGCGATCTAAACCCAAAAATCGTTGATTATGAACAAGTATATCGCCTCTGAAATTGAAATTTATGACTCCCCAGAGACAATCTTTGCAAACATACCTCCAGTATATTTGCAAATCATTGTCACACGCATCACACATGTGGGCTGATCGGTAAATGCGAACAGATAAAGTATGAGCCGGAACACGAAATTGGAGTTTCAGTCCTTAATAAGAAAACACGAGCGGTGATTGGGTGGCACGGAGGTCTATTTTAAACAAATTTTTTTTTTTACCAGGTAAGGCCCATTGAGCTATAGAGCTTTGATTCCGAAGCGTCCTGCCCATCACAAATGATAGGTTAACGAAGTGGCTTATCACATGGACATTTCGTAGCAGCCAAATACTATGAACGCACGTTTCTAAATGTGGAGGGAAACACCGGAGGACCCGGAGAAAAAGATTCGTGACCGCGGGGAGAGAGACACCCAAACTCCAGTCGGGATGGAATCCACGACTTCCTGTATACCAGGCGAGGTAGTTAATGCCTCGCCACCGCGGTGAGGTTCAAGAGTACTGAGCTCACACCGCTGAAATCCATGCAGCTGCATGGAATTTAACCAGCTTCTCAAGTGTAGTGAGTTGATGGTCTCTGCCCGGTCACCAATGGCTGCACGCAATATCGCTCTGCACTTGGGTTTGGCTAAATTCCACCTCTGAGAGTTCAAATGTTGTTTTCACTTATCATGTGACGAGCCTTACTTTCGTCGAGTGGGAGGTTCTTCCTTGTACAGTTTTCAAATAACAATCCAATAACTTCCAATAACTCGACTAACGCAGTGTATGGCTGGGTAGTACCGTCATTAGAAGTCTGTGAGTTTAACCTCCAATCCAAATTATGGTTGAGGTCAACGCAGCCTTTCAACTCAAGTCAGAGCGTATCCATGCTCTGTCATTGTTGTCGCTGGGCCAGTGGTGGAAATTTCGCCTCTTAATCCTAACGGGCAGCTTAATCCATAGAATGACCACTGTTGGCCACTCACAAAACGGTATGCAATGTATCAACCGTAGAGAGATGATGGGCCGAGTTAACCTCCAGTCAGCGTCACCGATAAAATGTTGAGTCGAGCGTATGACCAAAGCAGCGGCCAGATGCATTTCTAAATGTTCATCAAAATGCAGTTGCATAATGCTACCTTTTCATAATTAATCACTGTATTGAAATGCAGTAACAGTAAATTACATGAACAGAATTATATTGTTTAAAATGCAATAAGAAATGGACCTGTTAAATAACTTATATTGGCTACAATATAAATAATCAATGCAGGCCATACAACGGTTGTGGGGCAAAGGTTTAAAAATAAATAAAATAAAGTATATATATAGATGGGTCCACGTTGTTAACATGCACACATTGCAATATATTTTCCATTCTTTGCATAAAAGCCAATACATTTTAAACACATGTCCTACAGGATCACATACCTGAATCTCCTTAGCTTGCCATGGAAATGTGGATTTTCTTTGCAGCACTGGCTGACGCTGCGAATGGAGATGAGTGCTGATCCATTACTCACCGAAGGAGAGAGATCATTAGACCTTTGGTCAGGCAGAATCGAAGATTTCTCCAATCACCTCCACTCAAAGAAGTATATCCCCGCTCAAACGAGCATTGGAAATTGTTTATCAACATTGGTGACCCTGGGCCAGAGGGTCAACTTCTACATTGCCTATCTATGGGAAAGCCTGTCTTTACATTGTATGTATATGTGTATGTTGAACTTCTTTTGAACCGTACGTAGCCAACCAGACTAAACACAAAAAGCGCTTCTAAAGAAATTAGTTGTCGATCTAGATTTAAAAGTGCAAATCTCCAGTTGTTTTATTCCTTCTAAATATCGGAAGGAAGGCATTCCAGACGGCCTGAGAAGTGGGCGTCTTTGTTCTACGGTTAACCAAATGCCGCTGTGGGGATGACTGGAGTTCACGCGATGGTTTATGCACCTTGACGAGATCAGCAAGGTATTGTGGTTCATTTGTGGCGAGAACTTTGTGTGTAACGAGTACATTGAACATTGGACAGCTACAGCAACTGTTCAATTCCCAACAAAGTGATACCAATTTGTTGTTTGTAGGGGATGGTGGGACCAGTCAATCAGATTGCAATTGGCAACGCTCCAGTCGTCAGTTATGTGCTTTGCCGCAGTGCCACTAGGTCAAACACAAACTTCTCGAGTTCAAGAGATTAATTTGAACTCTTGTCTTTATCATCATAATCATCGGCCGCGTTCTATCCACTGCTGGATGAAGCCCCCCCCCCACCCCCTCAAGCTGTTAACAACTCTCATGCTCCTGCCATGTAATAATCCACCTGAACAATGTCTTCGCAGAACGCCAGTACCTAAGTCCTTGTTGATCAACAAGCATTATAAGTTATTACCCATGTACTGGAAGACATTCATCAAGCACCGTGCAGCGTGTCCCATTTGTACACGATTACAAGACTTGTTAACATTTCCCATCAATTATGAGTCTTTGTTTTTGTATGAAAACAGATTGCATTCATCAATGATTTTTTAAACACTCATTTGCATATAAGCACATTCATCAGGCGACACTCGAAACATTTAAACAATCAGTTTTTATTCTAAATGTCCGAACTTTTGATGGATGGTTGCAGAAAAAGGTGTTCGCGGTTTTGTAGTGTCTTTGCCCTGGTGATGCGTCTGTGTCGCACATTTATATGCGCGCAAGCACACGCACATGTACGAAGTTAGTGATCACACGTGTAGGTTTGTAGGCTGTTCATTTAATGGCGATGAGTGTGCATCTATTCGAGCAGGCGTGACGTACGAAGAAGAGCTGGTGTGGACAGAACCGTGCACAGCCTCCTGTGTCACGCCTGCACTAACGTTGGTAATTTAGATGTAAGGATTGTGGCCGAACACAAATTTCACGTTTGCATTTGATGCACTGCAGCAGAAACCACTTTCTTTTGTTTTGGCTGAGTTCACTTCGGGGAGATCCAGGCGAGGATCAGACACCAATTTTCAAGGGGTGTGCGCAGCCAGGAATTGAATGCAGATTGCTGGGATTGTAGCAGTGTGCTAACCACCATGAAGAGGGGGAAAGGCTGTTATCAAGCACGTGCCCAGACTGGCACAGCACCATTTTCTTCTCTCCCATGAGCTGATGTCGCGCGAACTCCGGTCATCCTCACAGCAGATTTTGGCTGACCATCGAACAAAGGCGGTCTGCTGCACCGCGTGCTTTCGGAGGCGCTTCTGCGGCCGTCTTGAATGCTCTTTCTTCCGATTTTAGGAAGCCACTGGAGCTATATCCACTTTTAAATCTGGATTGAAAACGGATTTCTTCAGAACTGCTTTTTGTGTTTAGTTTGTTGTCTTTCCCCACGCATCCGATTAGCGCTGTTGGTTACGTACGGGGTAAAAGAAGTTCAACATACATACAGTACACATTCATATGCTATCCCGCATCCTCATTTCAGGCCCAGGGCAGGCTCAGATACCACTTGCTTGTGCAGTTACCCATGACTGGGAATTGAACTCATGTGTGCTGGGATTATGACAATTCAATACTCACCGTGTCACCGTTTACCCCTGACCTACTCCCCTCCAACACCAGGCAGTGGTGGCGCATGCCTGTAGTCCAGCGCTGTGGAGGCGAGCGTTGGTGGACCACGCAAATGTTGCGTCGAGATGCCATGACCTGGATTTCCAGGAGAAGGCAAAGTGTCGACCAATCTGCATCTTTCCCACCTGAGTGAGATTGTGTTGCCCTCTGGAACACGTGGGTTTCCTCTGTGTCATTTATAATGACACAGAGGCATGAGGATGCTACAGTGGCGATATGTTTACTAACTCACTTGGTATATAGGATGTCGTGGGTTTCAATCCTGACCCTGACGCCTATATATTGGAAGTTTGCATGTTCTCCCCGTGGTCGCGTGTTTTTTTCGTCCAGGTCCTCTGCTCGAGCATTTGGTTGCTCTCAATGTCCTCATGATAAGCCACTTGGTTGAGCTATCATTTGTGGCCGGGTCGCTTCTGAAAAAATAGCTATATAGCTCGGTGGGCCTTATCTTGTAAAATAGAAACAAATAGTTCAGTTTTAGTTTAAAGAATACTGGGCAGCGGCGAGTTACAACTTGATAGGTTTTATAAAAACAAATCTATGCACGTGATCCACACAGCGGTCATTCGCCATTATTATGCGATGTACCCAAACATTGATACCAAATGCCACACATGGGTGCTCAGCACAGTTATACGGAGTTGCACAGTCTCGCTGACAGCTACTCAAGGCAGGGACACAGGCTCTTTACGTATACAGATGACCGGACGATTCTCCCACCCTCCCCCCCCCCAACCACCCCACTTTCCGAGGCTGATCTGCGGAATGTGTCGCTTCAATGTCGTGAGCGTGCTTCTTCCGCTGTCAACTTGATACCAAGCAGGTAGCTAGTGACAGCCGCCCGATAGCATCAATCACCGTTCTTCCTCTGCACGGGCTTGATCCTGGAACTGCTGCTAGCAAGCAGAGGCAGATGCACTCAGCTTCATGGTTGCTCCGAGCTACATCCGTGCAATTCTTTGGCTGTAGAAAACGGACAGTCTTTAAACACAAAAATGCACGAACGTATTGCAAGATGCTTTGCTGACACTGCCTTGCACCAAGGCCTATTTGACAATCGATTGAGCATCTTTTCATTGAAGGAACCGTCCAAATTGTACGAACAGATATTCTTTCACACTATACGAGAAAAAAGAAAAAGTTTTGCCGGCTGGCTGGCCTACGAGTGACGTCACCGCGCACATCCGCGTGATGGCATCCCCGACGTCACGCCTCCACCACCACCCACCCTCCATCGCAAATATGTATCCAGCACGAATGCGCGGGCAGTGCTCGTTTATTGGAAGAAAAAAAAACGAAGCAACATTAATGCAGGAGTATTGAGATATAATCTTGATTTGAAGCTTTCGTGAGTGCAGGAATCCATACTCTTTGGTTCTTCCTCCTGCTGTGTTTGTTTCACACCTGATGACGGTTGCTTGTGTTGCGATCTATTATTTGTTCATGCCTACGTGACTTTATCGAAAGAACCAAAGGGAATTAAGATATAACAGGTAGAAAGCAGCCTCCGAAACGTCGTGAATTTTATTTTTATTTTTGTTTTGTTTTATTTTACTTTCATTACTTTTAATGTTTTACCTACGTGACTTTACCGAAAAAACCTGAGAATATAAAGCAGACACCGCTGTTTTCCCAGACTAGAATTACACATGTGTGGTTATGAGACAACACGCTATCATACATTGTGGTTTGTTTGAATAAAATACTTTTTAGGAAGTCGACAGTGGGTTTTATTTTGTAGATGTTGAACACTTCCATAGAAATGTGACACTTCAATCTGAGTCAGAATTGCTCATCTCCTGCTTTCGCATACATTTGAACTCCCGGGATTCAACTGGGTTCTGATGTGTAGTGGGTTGATGATCGCAGCCCAGGCACCAATGGCTGCACACGAAAAAACATATGCCGTGATCAAATTTGGGTTTTTCAACAGCATTTGGCGAATATCTTTGAGAATTAAAAACATCGGTTTCGCTGTATCACGTGAAAAAACACTCTCATAGCTGCAGAGCGTGTGAGAAAGTGCGACCTCTCGTGTTTAAATGATAGGAAAGCCACTTGGGAGGTTTTTTGCTCGCGAGAATTGTTGTGAAAAGTCTCTTCGGCAGATGTGCTGTGACCCGCGGCGCGCCGAATGAATTCTTCCTCTGACGATCTCAGCAGCGCAATCGGAACACGTTGGGCGCTTCTGGCAATGAGTCGCACTCGACATTCGTTTAATTATTGGAGACGCTCATCCTTGACTGCCTATTTTGTGCTCTGTCTACCTGGATTCGAATCTATGAGATCAGCGGTGTTGGTTCAGAGTAAACACAAAAAAGTCCACATTCCTGTTGCAGGATTCAATATCCACACAGGGCAACCGCTGGTGACTTCCTACACAACGCAACTTGTTTTATCAACCCACAATGTTTTGATCGGCCGAGTCCACACCTTGACCAAGATTCGAGCTCTTGACCTTAGCATGCGTGCGCCGAGTGCTCAATCCGAGCCACCGCGCCACCCCCAAAGTGCAACGGGCAGAAGCTCTGCCCGGAAGGGGGTGGCATGGCCATTAAAAATTAATAAACGCCGCGACACCGGTCCTTAACGGGCCCGACATCTGTCTCCTGCCGTTGCGTCACCGAGCCCAGCTGCACCGCAGTCCTGAGGGGCTGGTCACCGGGGCGACTTCTGATTCCTCTGCCAGAGCTCGTTGTGCTTGCGTCGCCGCGCTTGCAGGAGCAGATGCGGCGAAGCGATGAGGGGGGATCCTGACAGGCGGCTCGAACGGTCACCGTCGCCGCCACGAAGCTTTGCGTTTGAAACCGTTTCTCTTTGTTCATCCCCGTTTCGGAAATGAACGTTGCGGTTGCGTGAGAGTCTCGGTGCAAGCGTTCACATATTCATAGTGATATTGAAGCATCTACGTACGGTGCGAAAAAAGTTTAACATACAAAGAACGATTATTATTTTTTACCGGTGAAAAAATTAACGTTTTCTTTTTATAGCGCTGGGTTTTTTGTTTACCAAAATGTTAAACGATAGCTCGGGAATGTAGCATGAAGTTTCTCGCATAACGAACTACTCATGCTCGTCAAATTCAAGGCAAAAGTAAGTCGCTTTACCTTCTGAAATGGGCCTAGTAATGGCACTCGTCCACTATTGCCTCCGTGAATTCTATATTCAGAATAAGAATATGTATTTTTACTGGAGGAATCCCATGAGCTATAAAGCTCTTTTTTCATAGATGTCCAGTAGGGCTGGGTCAGATCGTTTCAACAACAAACAACACAAAAGCACAACAGGAGTGCAACGTATAGGAAAGGTAATCAAATTAATAAAATAAAAATACAAAGAAAACTAAACTATTGGTATCTTACCAGGTAAAGCTCGCCGAGTGATTGGTTTCGTTTTCATAAGCGAAGTGGCTTTTCATGTGGCAGGGACCAGTTTATGAAAACGTCTTTAAAAAAAAAGAATGTAGGTGTCGCTTCTGAAAAAAAACTGTTAAGACCACCGGTCCACATGCCACATGGTGGCTCTCTATGGGGATTCCTCGAACATTCAACTTACGAACTTTCAGAGATGCGAACAAACCTGTGCGTATGTCCAGTTGCCTGTTCGGACCAAGCGTAGCATCTACATCTGCAGAAGGTGAAGAACCAGTGGCATCTACATCTACAGGAGATTATACAACGTTTAAAGCCATCCCTAATGTGTAGTGTACACGCTGTACAACATGTTTGGATCGACAGGAGTAAAGTTGGACTTACGAACAAATCGACTTCCAAACATAACTCTCGACCCGAACTCGTTCGTATGTAGAATACTCCATGTATTATCAATCTCAGAGAGCTAAGTTGCCCCTTGACCCAGACTTGAACCTGCAACTTTCTGAATGTGAATGAAGCTCTCGAACGATGAGAGTGTAAACTAAAATATCATCCATTTAGTTTCTTAATCCACAGCCATGATACGTTTTCCAGTATGTGCAAGTGCAAACACATGTATACACTAGAAACATTGCTTTGCCATTTGTTGGCCATTCCATTGAACATTCAAACTTAATTGTCTAATTGGAATGGCATTTGATTATTGTGCACCAACGCCTTGGTATCCGTAATTTGTGTTTAGCTTGTTCTCCTTCCCCGAACCTCCGATGTGTACGGTTGGCTACGTGTGGTGCGAAATAAGTTCGCCACAAGATCATGAGAATCCGCAAGCCACGTGCATAGGCTCCGTATTGCCATGGACTCGGTCTCACCCAAAACGATCAGACGTCCACTTTCGCTGGGAAGTGATCATTGACGAATTGGCGTTGACAACAACCGCTCAGCCTCACGTACCAGAGAGCACTCAACCTTAAAAAAGGATCCACTTCAAAAACGTATTTAACACGCTCAAAAAAAAACCTCTATTAACTACACTTTGCATCATTATGAACTCTAAGTGGCCTTCATACCGGGAACGTGTTACCAAGTACAAACTAATCACCATTCCACTCTGAACGATCGCGCAGCAGGGAGCCGCATTCCTCTCCGCGGGTGCCTTTCGCGAGCCAGCATGCGGCCAAAAGGCTCCCGTAACCTTGTATCCTCAGCGTGTATCGAACAATGCACCTTGCAACCTTCACTCCCCCGTCACAAAGGTGGCCCAGCCTCCAGCTGCCTTTTTCCAACCTTCCCCCCCCCCACGTCCCCGTTTTTGTGTTGCTTTAAAACCCACGACAGCGTAGCCAATGAGACCCTACCCTTAGTTAATTGCCTTCAAAAGTATCAAAGTCAAGGGAAAGTGTCTTCCCGCTCAAGCGAGAGAAGAATAGTGATCACTTTCGAGCGAATTGGGTGGACATTCCACATTGCTATGGACGGGGCGGGTGGGTGGGGGTATATTTCCCCACGAGACGTACAACTGTTAACTGCCCAGGAAGTGGTACTCCCTTTATTTGGCCACAGAAATGGTCGATGAGCTGAGCTCTCAGCCAGAATGTGAAAAAATGACCTTCTCATTGAGAGTCAAGTGCCCTCTGGAACTTGTCACTGCAGCTAGATCGTCACAAATGACTACAAGGAGAAAAGGAATTGGTGATGTTCGGTACAGGTCTGTACTGATTCAGCATATTACTGTTGAGGGATATCATTTGCAGATATGAAAATATATAAATGTCAGGTGACCGACATGCAGTGCTGGTGAATGATTATTTACACGGCGTGAAAGAGCGCTGTCTGCTTGTTGGATAAGAGAGGCAAAGCGTTTTGAAGTGGCTGGAAAAAAATATGAATATATACAGACTTACGTTCGTCTTCGTATGTAAAAAAACAAATTCCCATCAAACCATAGGCTCTTCAGAAATATCAACATTCGTGTCCACGTGCTGTTACGTGCAGTCTCCAACCCTTATTAACCCCACCGCTCTGATCTCTCTGTCTGTGTGCTCTGAAGACGGGACATTGCCTGAAGCATCGTCGATTATATACATATGATGTTGTCGACGAGTGTGTCGAGATTCATTTTTTTTTAACATGTTGGGGTTTTTGTCTGGACATGGACGACGATCGCAGTGGCTGCGTCCCTGCGCGAGCCACCCACTCTGACACTCACCGCCAAGTCAAATGCGCGCGGCTGACACGGTGCACAGATTCGTCATACTTCACAGGGTGGTGGTAATGGGACCTCGCATTGGCCGCAATATTTGGGAGCCTTAAGCAGCCCCGAACATGCGCGTGTCTCGTTATACTGTGGTGGAAAACAAATTCATGCAACGAGTAATTAAAGAAACATGAATAAATATACAAGCGCAATTAGGAGAGTGTACACACACCGTGAAAGAGCAAGCAAGTGAAATCAGCTATACCTTCGTGTGCAGACAAATTAAAAACGCGCAGTAATTGGTGTGTGGATTCATGTGTTTTTTATTAAGACTCTGTATTTCTTATTGTGATTGCGGCATTATTACAGCATTTAAGAGGATTAACATATTTTTGGCGCTCCTATTATGGAGGCCAGTCTCACTGTTGTTGACGTCCCACAAAATGGTACCTATTTTATTGACCCCCAACTAACCCCGCCAGAAGGTGATGGGTTGCATTGACCCCCCCCCCCTCCTTTCATCTCAGAATTGAACTCGAGGCCTCTGATGCTGAGTCAAATGTCTCGCCACAGCACCACCCAGCCGGATCGTTTAACTTAGCAGAGAGCACGCGAATTATCTCTGTTGCATGCTCCAAAATTGTGGATAGCTTATTATGTAATTAAACTGCATTTAGTAAATGAGCATTTCATTCCCCGAGTAAACAGGCTTGTTTATGTGAATATGACACTGAGTGTAAACACGCTCAATAAGTGCATAATTATGCACTTGCAGAGAAAATGGATATTCACAAATATGACTTCTAAACCTAATTAGTACAGGATTGCAAGACCCCATGAGCCAGTTTTAATAAAAGCATACATAATAATTAATATAATACATGATAACGGGTGGACGTGTGGTGCCGTGGGTGACTCACTGAGCTTTAAGTCCTGCAAGCTTAAGCTCGGTGTAGAGTATGTATGTTGAACTTCTTTTACATCGTACGTAGCTGACCATGCTAATTGGAGGTGCAATCAGAGTGATATCTAAACCCGTCCTGGCCTCCACTATCACCTTTGATCAACCAGCAGTGGCCAGTGTGGTTCCATGCTACTCTTGTGCATGATGGGAATAATATGTTCAGGAGATACATGCCAATGGCGAGGTCTGCTGGCCACGAGAGGGCTTTAGAAGAGAGTTTGTGTAGTTTTGGGAATCGTTGGTTTAATGAGTGCAGGCTGCAGTGATTTACTTTATGGTCGATAGCAACTCTATGGTCAAACCACCAAAAATACTGATTAGGCACGGGGAGGCCTTCATCCAACAGTAGCTTGACAAATTACTGAAAGATATTTACGCTGATAAAGTAGTTTATATACAAGGTGGTCCAAAAGTTAGGACATATAGGGTTATAAATACATATTCAGATTTTGATATTATATTCACTTTAACAAATCGCATCAGGTTATTTAATCTATTTTAACAAATATTACAACGGACTTCCATTTACATGAATGCATGCATACATTCTCTTTTGAAATGCATCTGGGACGTTTTCAGATTACAGGTATAATCTTTGAACATTCTTCAATTATGTTTAGTTTCAATACATTCAGGGTTTTTGGTCGAGTTTTTGTAAGCGATTGACTTTTGATGACCCCACAGGAAGAAGAAAATTAGACATTAATAATGATAATAGATGAGCATGTTAAATTAAAGACTAACCAATGAAAATATATTAATGCCAGTGTTAAAATAAACGAAATAACCCCATGTGTCCTGACTTTTGGGCCAACCTACATACTATCAACGTAGACATTAAGAGTGGAGTCTACGTGTTAAAATTAAACTACACATGTAGATCATTGGATTGGGGAAACTCAGACGTTAACATCAAAGGTGCAAACATTGACCATTTCAAAATTGCTGATGTCGTCAAACTTTGGAATGGAACTGGAGTGCAAGGAATGTAATGAGAACTTCATGAATGAAGGTTGTAGAGTTGGACTCAATAATAATAATAAGCACATTCATGCGTCTATTTGAGAGACGCGGTGACGAGGCCGAGAGCAGTGGTGATGCTCGAGTGGAGACGTGTCGGAGACTTTTGGTCCACGTCCCAAAAGCGAAATGAAATGATAAATAGGAGCAAAACAATTCCCTCGATATTCACAAACTTACTATCCGCGATTTTGGCTATCTGCGAATCGCTCCGGGAACTTTACACGATTGCATCGAGAAAGAGAAAAAGAGAGAGAAATAAATACACTGATTAGATGAAATGATGAGAGAGAATGTGATGAGATAAAGTGATGATGCATTATCATAATTGAAAGTAAATTCACGTATAAAGTATTTTTTAGTACTTTAATATTTATTATTATGATTTACTTTATATTCATGATAACCATTTGTTCGTGTAATGATGATGGTAATGTTCACGTATTTAATAGCTTATTTACGTATTTATTTAAGGTGATTCATTCATCGGCCAATATCATCCGCAAAAAATGTGCTCTTCACGTGCATTTCCAGAACCTATCCCTCGCGAATAACGAGGGAACACTGCCACCCCCCGTGTTTAGTGTACGCTAAACAATCGGCGGTATCTGTAAGAGGCAGAGGTGTGGACTCGAGTCATGTGACTTGGACTCGAGTCAGACTCGAGTCATGAATTTGATGACTTGCGACTCGACTTGGACTTGCATAACAATGACTTTGTCCCACCTATGAGATGTGGACTCGAGTCATGTGACTTGGACTCGAGTCAGACTCGAGTCATGAATTTGATGACTTGCGACTCGACTTGGACTTGCATAACAATGACTTTGTCCCACCTATGAGATGTGGACTCGAGTCATGTGACTTGGACTCGAGTCAGACTCGAGTCATGAATTTGATGACTTGCGACTCGACTTGGACTTGCATAACAATGACTTTGTCCCACCTATGAGATGTGGACTCGAGTCATGTGACTTGGACTCGAGTCAGACTCGAGTCATGAATTTGATGACTTGCGACTCGACTTGGACTTGCATAACAATGACTTTGTCCCACCTATGAGATGTGGACTCGAGTCATGTGACTTGGACTCGAGTCAGACTCGAGTCATGAATTTGATGACTTGCGACTCGACTTGGACTTGCATAACAATGACTTTGTCCGACCTATGAGATGTGGACTCGAGTCATGTGACTTGGACTCGAGTCAGACTCGAGTCATGAATTTGATGACTTGCGACTCGACTTGGACTTGCATAACAATGACTTTGTCCCACCTCTGGTAAGAGGGACACAACCGGGAGACACAGCAGAGTGTGTGAACCTTGTGCAGCTATTGAAGGTGGACCGATGTCAAACTGATTAAATAAAGAGGCGGATGAGAGTGGGTTGGTGTGATTTTGTTAAGTTGAACTTGACTATGAAAAGCAACTTAATTAGCGCGTATTATTTGCTGTGAGTTTTTTTTTAAGCATATTTGAAATTGGAATGACATTGAGATGCAGCAAGAAGAACACGATGATTTATATATATATATATATACTGTACAGGTTAGTGACGTCATTTAAAGTGTTGCGAAAAGTAAAATGGGTAGGCTTGTACAGGACAATATCATGGCCAGACGGGATTGTGCCCGAAGGTCGGGAATAATAACGGAGTGGCAGCCAATGGATGGGACACATCCGAGAGGAGGCATCATGATGTAAATGCTTACCCTGAGCCCTCATTACTCTAATGGTGCGTTATCTTTGAATTGTGCGCCTTTTGGCGTCATCTGGTCGAACACCATATGAGACTGGGCTCTAAGAAAAGCTGTCTCTGGTGTGGACCAATCAATTTCAAGGACAATGCATACATTATCAGTGTGCTGTTTTTTGTCTGCATTCTGACCGCAGGTGTTGAGGTTAACGCAAGCATGATTCCCTGTAAAAAGCTGTCAATTTTGTTGCCAGAAAAAAGGGTAAAAAAAACTATTATCCGAGAGGATGTCCACCGAGTAGGTGGAGTGATGAAATCAGTTCGCGTGCAGGAGCTGGCACTACTTGGAGACGCGTGGGATGGACAACAGGACCATTCAAAGTGCGTTTTTTTTTCAGAAAAATGCAAGCGACCGGAAAGAGAGGAACACCAAACAGAGCTTGGCTTGACGAAGACATAAGAGATTGGTGCCACAAAGATGTGGGCCACTACCACTTGAGCATTTTGACAAAGACAGAGGAAAGTGGAAAAAAATTACGAAATGTGCTGTGGACACCTACTTACTATCTGCCGATGGATTGTGATGATGCTGATGATGCTGATGCAGGTGCTGGGTGAATGATTACATCGTAGGACAAGGAGAGGATCGTGACAGTTCAGGGTGACGTTCATCCACCAGTGGCTTGAGCATGGCTACTGCTGGTGATGACAATGAATAAATATTCATTTTGAAGACAATACGTTCATATTTACTGGACTTGTTATATTTCGATTTAAAGCGCCCTTGTCAAGGCGCCCTTCCCCGTCTAACCTAGCTTAAATATACGCTGCCAAGCTTGGTGTTGCTCATTCAGACGCTGTCACCTGAGGACGGCTGCTTGCGTTGTGGCCGAAACGTCTTGAGAATTGTATTTTATTATGTTTTATTTTTATTATTTTATTATTTCCCTTCTACGTGACTTTACCGAAAGAACCAAGAAGATGGACTTGTTATCTTATACACAGTATAAGTATGTTATTCACACGGACATTGACATTCCAACTTTCATGATAAAACATGAAAATTGGGACTATGTATGAGGGCCAGCAAGCATTCCCAGTCTGTAAGCAAATGGAAAGGGAATTACGCCACTTAAATGTTGGAAAAGTGCACCCGTTTGTGTGCATGTGCATATGCTTCTGTTGACAGGTTGTATATTGCTGCAAGTTGTTATTATTTTCTGATATACCTGCTTAAATTGCTGCCCATGTTCAGATATGCACATTCTGACAGCCAGGCTTATGTTGACATTTTACATTTTTTTCCATCCTCCCTGCACTTAAGGAAACGCTGCTTGTTTCATATATGTACATCTCACGCACACACAGATGCACAAACGCACACAAACACGCTCTTATATCACAACGGTCAGCACACCCTCCAGTGAGCCCTTCAATGTGTTTCTTGTAGCAACCTTGTAATTTATGTGAATAGTTATGATGCGAACCTACTTGCTCTACTGCCATATCCTGACGAACTCGCAGCTCAGTGGGTATGGGAAGTCTCCCAGAGGACACGATGCGCTCTGCATGGTCCTCGACACACAAACAGAGTGTGCGATTGCAGCTATGAGCCACCAAATGCTGATAAATAAATACGTGTAAAAGTGCAGCCCTGCAATTACTTGCTCACTCCGCTACTGGAGGAAGGACCTTAAACTCGAAGGAGCTCTAGAGACCCCCCCCCCCACCTCTAGTAGGTATTGGCCTACTTTTCTACGGTAGCTAGGCTTCTTTGAAGGGGGGGGGATACCCACACTTACCCCACCACGCGCGACATCCCCGCCAAATCAACTAACTGCGGTGTACTAAGATGTCTGGTCAGGCCAGCATTGAAGAGGTGGTCAAACATTCTCAACTCGAGCTACCTCTATTGGAAGCAGTTCTGCAGCAGTGGCGTGAGCAAGTACAGGGACTCTTCTACTTACGAACATTCAACTTACGAACTTTCAGATGTACGAACAAACCTGTCCGTATGTCGAGTTGCCTGTTCGAACTGAGAGTCGTAAGTTCAACTGCCGCGCAATAGATGGCGGTGGTGGCATCTATATCTGCAGAACGTGAAGAACCAGTGGCATCTACATCTACAGGCGATTATACAACGTTTAAAGACATCCCCCGTGCTTAGTGTACACGCCGTACAACATGTTTGGAATCGACAGGAGTAAAGTTGGACTTACAGACAAATCGACTTACGAACATACCTCTGGAACCTAATCCGTTCGTAAGTAGAGGAGTCCCTGTACAGAGATTGCAGGGCCGCACATTTGCCTTTACTCTGCATGTATATCTAACAGCCTACATTTAACAGAGCATCAGAGCAACTGTGCATATTTGTTTGTGAATGCAATAGCATGCCAGTCCGAGTGAGTATCCAAACCCGGGTTCCACCCACCAGTTATTTTCATCTACTGGACTCACCTCCAGACTCGTCTACACTGTCTCTCGTCTCCCCGGGGTAGTTGGAGCACATTGATAACTCTTGAAGTAAAGCGAGCATTTCCTGGCAGAAGCGAGTGAGCGAGTGTGGCTTACTGCCTACTTCAAATGAGTGCGGTCTGAGCGAGTGTCAATTGTTGGCAGGGGTTCAAACTGTCTCTCATGCGTATGCCTTAAGACAGAAGGAGGCCACACAAGCAGCACAAGCTCCATCTATATACGGAGACTTTGAAGATGCGTTTGTGCTTATGCCATTGCAGCAACGTTAAGTTGTTTTGTTTTTCAAACCTAGCATTTTTCATATTTGTCCATGATTTATTGTAATCGTATACATGTGAATGTTTCGTGCTCTTCCCTCCCCCATCGGCCACCATGCATCCAATGCAATTCAATGTCCTCTAATCAACCATGCGAAATCCCTTTGAGATTAATTAGCTCTTGTGTAGGTGGGGACCAAAAATAAGTTGCAGAAATTTGGGGACAATGCAAAGTCAACGAGTTTACCTGCTCAAACGACCGAAGGGTGGGAGCCGCAGTGCTCATCTCCCCTGTTAGCTCTGAGCCAGCGGTGGAAATTCCTCGTTCCTCTGACAGTGGGCCAGGCTGTCCATGACGACAACCACCGTTGACTTTCCACGGAGTGGTTGACTCGTTATTCACCCCCCCAAAGAGTTGAATTTGACTCCTGACTAGGATTTGAACCCAGGATCCCCTCTGATTGTGAGTCGAGAGCCATGGCCAACAGCAGCTACATCACCAGCCTTGTGGCAATACTAGAAGCGTGAATTGTAACTCCTCTAGAGGGGCAGGCTTGGAGGGTCATCTTACCAGTGGCTGCATGGGCAAGTCATTACAGGGCCGCACCTTGGCCACTTCAGCTTTTATCGAGAAGAGATATTTTTCAATTTAAAGCTTTCGTGACTGCAGGGATTCATCTTCTTGGTTCAAGAACAAGAAGAGATAGTTGATGTAACAAACCCGCAATCGCGCACTTTTGGCATGAGGTTTGTGGATGATCATGTGCTCTGCGAGACAACTCCTCCTTGGCTGAGAAATGCAATGAGACTGTTTCTTGAATTCTGATGTCCACGTCGATTCAGCAGTGGAGAGTACACCACAGTTAGTCGATCGGCAGGTCGTGTGTGGTGCGGTGAAGTGTGGGTACATCCACCAATTTCAAGGTATTTAGCCAGGGTGGAAGAGTAGGCCAAATGTCCCATTGCGGGAGCTTCTCTTGAGCTCGCTCCAGCAGAAGCCCTTCTGCCAGCAGAGGCGTGAACAGGATATCAAAACTAAAACAACTAAACTATTTTTTTTTATTTTACCAGGTAAGGCCCACGAGCTATATAGCTCTTATTTCAGCTCAGGGAAATGGCTTATCACGTGTAAACTTCATAGCAGCCAAATGCTCGAAACGCAAGTTGATTCTGAATGTGGAGGTAAAAAGCGGAGGACCCGAATACAAAAAAAAATCCACGCAACCACGGGTAGAGAGAGAGACGCGGAAACTCCAAACATACAGGCGTCAGTGGTCGGGATCGAACCCACATACTCCTCTGCAGGGCTGCACCTTTGCCTTTGCCTTCAACTCCTCCGCATGGTACGGGGACGTTGGCCAGTGAGTTGGGCGGCAGTCGGGGGAGGGGGTCAGGGGTATGGAGGGAAGCAGGGAGGCGAGCAGAGAAGGGAGGTTGGGAGAGCGGTACATGTCTGTCAAGCGATCCCGAGGGGAGCAGCTTTATCCTTCAGACAAGGTGGAACAGATGGCCGTGGCGTGCACTCGCGAGAGCTGTCGGCGGCCCCGTTTCCGTATTAGTAACACATCAAAGTGAGCAACCAGGCCATAATGCGGTACACATGTGAGACATTCAGTAAAATATATACGCTTCTTACGAAAAAAAGTTTTAAAATAATAAATAATGAATGTTGTATTGAAACTTTTCCTGGTGAGAGAAAAAAAACTCTATTGCTGATTGATGAGTGTGTTGAGAGATTGGATGCTGTCACAGTGGTGCAACGGTGAGCACACTGGAGTATCAATCCAGAAGTCGAAGGTTCGATTCGATTTCCCAGCGCGGCAGTTGAAACGGTGGTGGGTTGAATTGTAAGGAACTCCAACCAATGCCATGACGTCTGGCCGGTGTGGAAGCGTAGATCAAATACTGTTGAGGGGAGTTCTAGCAGCAGTGGCATTCGCAAGAAATTGCAGAACTGCTCCTTTACCTTTTTAGCGTTTAACTTTCCAGACATGTGGTGGATCACGCCGATAACCACACGCTTTGGACGTGGGGTTTGCGAATCATGCAGAGAGCATCATGTTCCCTGCGATGTTCCTATACCTACTGCGCTGTGATGTAGCCATGGTATGCCGGAACAGCAAAAGTGCCGCGGTGGCGAGATGTTAACTACCTCGCCTGGTATGCAGGAGGTCGTGGGTTCGATCCCAACCCCGACGCCTGTGGTTGCGTGTCTCTCTCCGCGTGGTCTTGTGGATTTTTCTCCAGGTCCTCCGGTTTTTCCCTCCACATTTCGAATCAATGTGCACTTAGAGCATTTGGCTGCAATGCATTTCCACGTAATAAGCCACTTCGTTGAGCTATCATTTGTGGCCAGGTCGCTTTTGAAAAAAAAACATAGCTCCCGTGGGCCACATCTTGTAAAATTAAAAAAGAGTTGAGTTTTTGTTTTGTCTGAAGTTCTTGAACAGTCTATCTGGATCATTACGTGGTAAACCCTTCGTACATGTGTTTTCTCCTGGAACTCTGGCCCCCACAGGGAGTATTGAGATGCTCTACACGATCTCTCACATGCGAAAACGTCAGAAAGCAACGTTGGCAAAAGTGGCATCGAAAAATAAAACTTCTCTCCTTAGGGTGTCTGTCAAATTTTACCGTAATAAACCTTCCACTTTGGGGTTAAATAATGTAGGGCCTGATCAAATCTAGGTACAACACGGGTTTTTTATCGCCTGTCTATACCCCTATGCCCATCTCTCTCTCTATGAAGTGTCTTTATGTCACCTTCACCACACGTCGTGTCTTGAGGTGTGGTCATATGTAAATGACTTACGAATCCTTATGGCGTTGCAAGTTGTACCACGTGTGAAAACAACACATTGACGCTTTAATGGGCAAATTACGTGCGAGCACGTTGCACGTTATCATTCATTCAATTTAAAAGGTACGAATTAAACACGTGCTCATCTCAGGATAAACAATAATCATGGTACGACTTGGCACATCATCCCTTCATGGTGGTTAAGTGAGTACCACGTTCTGGGATGTCAACGGTGGTTGTTCTAGGGAGTAACTGGCCCCGTCTTGGAGCTGGTTCCAATAGAGTTGAGCACCATCCCTGCTTGTTTAGAGAAGGCACAAGCTGATCTCGACTTGATTTGAATGCTCGCCACAGCATAAAGGATGTGCTTGATGTCGCTCATGGTATTTGATAGACCACTAAAAGACAGTGAACTACCCCAACAAAATAAATTAAACAGTTAAGGGATATTTTAAATTTTGATTTAAAGCTTTCGTGACTGCAGGGATTCATATGCTTGGTTCTTTCGGTAAAGTCACGTAATATAAATATAAAACAATACAGCATATTATTTTTTTATTTCCCTTCTACGTGACTTTACCGAAAGAACCAAGAATAGTTAAGGGATATGGTTGTCCGTAATCGTTCACACAGCATAGTGCATTCATTTTTTGACGAAGCAAAATCAAATCCACTAATAACATCTCTACCAATCGGATACTGGCTACCAATGGAAGACAGGTTAATGTTTCAGCAATGGTTACTCTTTCCCTTTAACCCTTTCCCATTCCAATGACGTACACGTACGTTTTCGTGTACGTCAACTGAACGGAATCGGAAGTAAAAGGTCATGCGGGAGTGCGTGTGGCACAGTTTGTCGCCAGCTATCAAAGAGTGCAGTCGTGTCTCTACAGTTCTCTATGGTGAGTGCGATGTTTTTTTTTTTAAACAGCAGCACTACGCCTCTCTGAATCAAATTAATTCTGAGCCCCTTGTGTGTCCAAAGTTTTCAGAGGTTAATGGAACACCCACCCTGCAACTTGCAGACGTGAATCAAACATGCCAAGATATTACTCATTCAGCAGTGGCAGCACCGGCATAGTTATTGAAGAGTAACCTCACAACGTGTAAATGGGTAACGGCGTTTTTCTAGAGACTAAATCCAGCAACTTGAGGTTGTTAGCAGCAGCACTATGCCCTCTCTAAATCAAATTAATGGAAACCGCTTGCGCGTTCCGAGGTTCACCGGTCAACGTAACTTGCAACTTGCAGACGTCTCGGAAGAAGAAAGGGTTAAGAAAGATACAACTAACATACCTCTAATAAATCTATATTTGATTAACTATCAATGATGGGACTGTGTCCAGATCTTTCACAGATTTGTGAGCTCCTCTCATCATCCAGCCTGGTTAAACCCAGGACGCATCATAGTTAAGGTCAGCCTGAAACAATCGGCGCAGTTGTTCAATTAGAGGAGTCCGTGTTTCATAAGCATATAGAAGGGAGGGCATAACAGTGGCCGAAAAGACCTGAAGCTTCGTTTGGAAGGTCAGATCAGGTAGCTTCCGCACAGCGTTAAATAGCTGATTAAGATAATGCCGCTCGACTGAATCGGAGTGAGACGTCTGCTGCCAAACTGGAGCTGGTCACAAGCACACACTGCCCAGATACGGACACTTCTCCACTCTCTACACAACTGCTGCATCACTCAGGGGGAGTTAAGGGGGTGGAGTGTTCGATGACAAGCACATCTGACAGACAAGCCGATGGTCACATGACCAGATCACCTCTAAAGTAGGTCCTGGTGTCAAGGACACGGGCCCGCATTCGCTGTTCTGCACAGTTCAGCAGATGTTCACGCCTGTATGGCAGTTTTCTGCCCCGAGTGGAGGACTGTCCACCCGTCATGATGACTGGAGCCAGAACCAGTCTCGGGACCTCCTGTATTCCACAGAGGTCCAGGCGGTCCCGGTACAGCTCTCAACAGAGGAGTGGTAACCTTTCCTCCACAGTGAGCATTCGAACAATCCACGTGGCCGCTCGCAGTGGCATAGATCTGTTTCTGGAGGAACCCATGCATTAATCAACCGTGAAGCCAAACGATTAGGCTTGCCTCCAAAAACTAACCCGAGATGATCAGACAAGCAATTTCTAAGAAGAGTAAACACTAAACAAACAAGCCAACGTGTTTTTATGAACGCCTTGCTCAATGCGTATCATAGAGGCCGATATTACGATAAAACACGATCCCTCGCCGCACGTGTGTGGGCTGAGGCGTCTGCGTGGCACACACCAGAAGCACAACCGTGACTCCTACATCCCGCATGCAAGTGTGCGGATTGTGTTACCTGTTTGCCAGCGGCAGGCATTCACGCACAATTCAATCAGCAATGAATCAGCTCACGAGAGTTGGATAACTGGGTGAAAAAACACCCGGCTCCAAGTGATTTTATTTCGCAAACTATAGCACACCATCGATATCGTGCAAACCCTGCTTGCGTATGTTATAGAGAGGGGCCATAGCCCAACAAGGTTGTCAATATGTACGTTTAAATTTTCCATTTTAAGGCAGTGTTATTAACGAATGTGTTGATTTTTTTGTTAATTTGTACTTAAGTAACACTGCCATCACCACTGGCGGAGCCAGTGGGGACGGGGGGGGGGGGCACGTGCCCCCCCAATGATCCGATCGAAATCCCTAATTTAGATCGGATCATTGGGGTTTATTAGTAGTAAATCGGCATTTTGCAATCCCCACTGCCACTGTGTAGCATATTATTACGTACCAGGGACTCTATGAGATGATAGGACAATAGTCTGAGTCCATTATTGGCAATAAGAAAAGATAAAGCAGTTATAAGTGACTCACAGAATTGTGCTCAGTTGCGTATACAGGACACGACTTCCCTGAAGGCAAACACCTTCAGCGAGCGCGATGCCGATCACACGCGGTTCGAATTCGAACCTCGATCGATGGCTGCGCCATCGCCGCACACGCGTCGAATAAAAAGCAAGGGACAACTCCTAACTTACTAACAACTTCTATCATTTTTCATTGCTGGAGGGGTTGCCCCCCTACCTGAAAATCCTGGCTCTACCATTGGCCATCACAGTATCACAAAGATGTTTTAAGATGTCAACTCGTGGCTTTCCCAAATGAATCTACATTCATACCTACACCACAGCAGCCCAAAAAAGTTGAAATGCCTCCCTGGTCAAATAAGCATGGAACAATGCTGTGCAGTTGGAGAAAAATCTAAATTTCTGTGAGCCAGTCTCTAGATAGGACCAACCACCGCTGGGTTTCGAACAAACAGATAATCCTCTCCAATCTGTGTTCAGGTTGTCCGACGTTTTACTGCACACGTTGCGAACGAGCGTCAATTAATTTATTGATGAAGCTCCAAGGGTGTAAAGTGAAACGTCGGACATCACGTCAGACTACAATACAATACGACGCAAAAAACGCACCAGTACAGCACAGGCACGAACTCCTCCGCAGTAGTAAACGGATACTCCCTTTATTGACTGTCGAGGGAAGAAAGGCCGTTTCGACACCCAACCAGGGTTTTAACTCGCCAACCTTCCAGTTGAGTGATCTGAACTCGGCGCCACACGACCAGATGCCTCGCACGCATCTGGTTGTAACATAGCAATCACTTGTTACACACACACAGAGTTAACAAGCTTTGGAGAGAAAAAAAAATTGCCTTCATTGGAAACAGATGAGTGGAAATGGAAAAGTTTCGCAGATTTATAGAACAATTAATGCTCCGTGCGGCAATATGAAAATGACTCGTGACTCCCCCGAGGAGCAAAAATATGGGTATGTTGTCATTTTTTCCATGGCATCTTGCCCATCGTCAGTGAAAAATCGCGTGTAATTTGCCGCACCGTTGCTGATTTACCGTGATGTGGCGGCGTGCGATAAAGCCACATATTTCACGGTGGCGCGTGCCACGGTTGGGTTGTGGGGGGGTGGATGCTGGTGGGAGGGGGGGGGGAAGAGGTGATGGAATGGTAGAGTGTCCCCTTTACTCCAAATTTTTGGACTGCCGTTTTCAGTCCCTGATCCAACAAAAAAAAAACCCCTCCTGAAAAGCCAGATTCTAATCAGTTTCTTGGACGAGATGAAGGCCGCACGTGCCAAGCTCCAAAATGAGCAAGCTTTTAATTCATCATTCGGAAGCAGACAAGCATACAGTTGTGTTTTAACGGAGTTTAGTCTTAGGCCCCTGGGGTATTTTAATCGGCACGGCTGGTTGCTGTGCTTGGAGCATTTGACTTTCAGTTCAAATCCTGTTTCGGGATCAACTCAGCCCAGGATTCCTTTCGGGGTAGATCAACCAGAGCCAAATCTTGCGTGAAGTCGACGTGGAGGGACTGCCAAAACGACTGCCTAAGAGCTTGCCAACTGAGATGCACACCACCTATACTTGTTTGACCAGAGACCACTTTTTTGCCCGATTCACATGCTGACAAACGATGGGTTTTGTCTGATTTTAGCAAAAAAAAAAATGTGGAACCACAAATATCTTCATCATGGTCGGGAAAAATCCTCAAGCCTGACAATTCAGCCATTTCGTCAGATATGTAAATCTGCTCCTCTAACTTAACTCGATGTAAATATTAAGGGAGCGTGCATATCAAGGGGAGTTATTTGACCATACCTTGTCACGCCGCTCAGGGTGTGGGTTTGGCGAACCATGCTGCACTGCCTTCTGCTGTCCATAATGCAGTCCAGCAGCAGCCTATAGCACATGTTCTCCATCGTGGTCACACCATACAAGCACGATCCAGGATCAAACCCTAGCTTAACTTCAGAGAACTCATGACATCGGGCACATTCCGCGTGATTTGATCGTGGGCATGAGCTGCTTTCATGCAATTTGTCTGACCAGGCACAAGGACTTTAGTTCAGAAACACCGATACAGGGGGCTCCTCTACTTACGAACAAGGTCGGTTCCAGAGGTCTGTTCGTAAGTCAATTTACAACTTTACTTCTGCCGATTCGAAATATGTTGTACGGCATGTACACTAAACACGAGGAATGGCTTTAAACAGTTGAATAATCTCCTGTACATGTAGATGCCACTGGTTCTTCATGTTCTGCATATGGAGATGCCACCACCACTATCTATTGTGCGGCGGTACATATGACTCTCGGTCCAGGACGGGTTTGTTCGTATCTCTCAACATTTCGAAGGTTCGTAAGTAGAGGATTCCCTGTAGACGCCGCTGACTTTTCACCACCCTCTGGGAAATCCCCCATGATAATCCCGTGGAGAGAATTACCCCTTGGAGTTGACAACATTTGCTCAATTCCTTTGCCGACACCGAGCGAAGAGCCACTTTGGTTGCCACACGCGAGTTGGGAATGCTGCCGCGGTGTAATGGTGAGCACGCTCGAGTCGCAGTTGAAACAATGGGACATTTTTGTTTTTTAAATCCACCCCGCCTCGCTATAGCCAGCAGTGTTGATGGATTCACGGCTGTTAGTCCATCGGCAGTTCACGTGTGGTAGGGTGAAGTGTAGTTACTCCCACCGAATAAAGAAATCTGGCCTGCGCGGAAGAGTAGGCCAAATTTCCCTCTGGGATGGCTCTTTAGAGCTCCCTTTACTGGGGAGACTTTCCTCCAGCTATGAAATGAGCAAGTAATTTCAGAGCTGGACATTTACCTTTTATACAAGTTGGCAGCAGAGTGCAGTTTGATCCCAGTTGGTCACTCGGTCTCTGTTCTTTTTGAGTTAATAATATGCATTAATATGAGCTGAACAAAAAAGAAAAAACCTCTAGATATTTGTCATTACTTTCTGAATAACAGGAGTCGCTCCCTTGGAGCAATCCGACAAGCTTAAGTGGCCCAATGACCTCACACGAATCGCAAATGCATAACCCCTCATTAGAGAGGGCAGTCAGCATCGTGGTAACACTTGTGACTCACTGCAAGAATGGCCTGGGTTCGACTCCTGACTCGGACACCTTTCTACGTAGAGTGTGTATGTTCTCCCCCTGTTCTGCATGGGTTTCTTCTGGCTTTTCCGGTTTTACTCCCACAGTAAAGAAAAACAATGTTACTGTTGTTGGCCATACATCCCAACGCTGGAAATGTACCTGCAAATGACTCGATTGAGATGACACGTGGCATCGCCTCCGAGAGTGAAAACATCACCGCCTACCTGGCAGAATCCTGCTGGAAAAAAAGAGTCGCGACACTCAGCGAGGGTTACCTGGGTAGTCAAGCGTCGTAGTAATAATCATAATAAAGCATGCGAGGACAGCGTTGTGGCTTTGATGCACCGTGCCAGGAGGCCCAGTCACTGCCGGCACTGTGCTGTTGCAAGGAAGGGGGGGGGGGGGAATGCAATTTTACAAAGTGCGACAAATGTGCTTGACTATTGGAGCAGATGCTGTTAGCAGATGCCTGCAAATCACTTAACTATTTGCAAACGGAATTGTAAATATGATAATTACAGCAATTTAACCAAATGACACCAATTCCCTTTGCATTACATATTTGCACCTCTCGCTTTGGACAAGAATCTGGTAGATATACGATGAATGATAGTTTTTTCTCTCTCTCACTCTCTTTAATGATTGGACCGTACACGCAGGCAGATGGAAATCGATGGAGAGATAAGTGTAAAATTTAGAAAAATCCAACGAGCATGTTTACAACTAAGCAGATAGTGGGGTGTAATTAAACTCTCAATAAGACGTTCTATTTAATATATTAGCCTTTTTGCAGTGGGGGAGGATGGTGGGGGGGGCACAGTGGTATGCACCTCCGATTAGCACGGTTGGCTACGTACGGTGCGAATGAAGTTCAACATACTTTGAAACTCAGTACTGTGTACTGTGCGGTCTAGTGGGCAGGTACCTTTTCAGCCCAGTGACGGGTAAAGCACATTATTGCCATGTTGTCTTTCAAGCAAATATTACTCACGCAAATGACTCGAGAAGGTCCTAACATAGCACATATGGCAGGCACATCGATATTCTACGTGGTTTCACGGTGAAATTAAAATCCAACTCTAACAAGCACGGGCAGTACTGCGATGGAAGCCCTAATCCGATGGTGTAAATTCCATTATTTTGAGCTGGGGGCTAATTTATCCACAGGATGACTATTGTTGACTTTGCACACAGTGGACCATTTCATCAACCAATCTTGAATGTATTTTATGTTGATGCTCAAAACCCAGAAATGATAATCTTCCTATTGTGATATTCATATTCTTAGGTTTTTTCGGTAAAGTCACGTAGGTAAAAAATTAAAATTTATAAAAGTAAAATAAAATAAAATAATCTAAACATTTTACCTACGTGACTTTACCGAAAAAATCTAAGAAGATGAATCCTTGCAGTCACGAAAGCTTCAAATCTAGAATTCCTATTGTGAGTTGAGGATTCTATCCACTGGGTGACCCAGGCAGCCGACCACCGAAGACGTATCATAACCATTACAGACACAGTGGAAGGAGCGCAATGCGCAGGGCCATTTGCATAGATGTGTTTTTCCCCCTTTCATTTAATGCTTAAACCATTTATAAGAACCGCGCGAACAGGTGGTGATTCACTGCTCAGGAATAAGAGGCCGTGTTTTTTTTAAGATTGAATGTGGTGACCGGAAGTTCTAAAGGGCACTTTGCGGTGAGAATACATCAGTCAACCGAGGCGCCCCGGCAGTGAGATGCTCCTTTCGGATGCAATGCACAGACTCCCCCGCCAATGCCGGTCGCACACTTCAGTTCACGTGAGCGCTTGGGGGTGGGAGTTCAGACCCCACGGACACGGGCCCTCGCTGACTCAAACGCGCCAGCGTTGTCGAAAGCGGTCAACCCGTTACCCGTAGAAGCCGCCGCTAGTGGCGGCCCCAGCTGGGTTCAACCTCCTCACGGTTGACCGCGCGGTTTTGAAAGACAGAATCAGAATCTTCGTTTAGACTGGAGGAATCCGATCAGCGATGGAACCCTTGTTCGCAGATGTTCAGTCGGGGCGGGTCTACAAGTTACATCAACAAACAATACAGAGACTATATAAAAGCAAGATAGAGGAAAGGTAAGCAAATCTCTAACCGTAAATAATAAACATTAATAAAGTACAGAAGAACAAATTGCACAGGTACAAATTCTTGCCGATGCAAGCTTGGACAAGGCAGTAAAACAACAGTCTCAGAGCATATTCTTTGCAGTCACGAAAACTTCAAATCTAGAATGAGTCTCAGACCACACCAAGACAACACACGGTCCCTCGATAACGCTGCATATTAAAATAGACCGAAAGGTCTGTCTGGGCTTGCTCTGTACGCAAACCCTGCTCAAGGGTGACGAGTGGTCTCGGGGACCCACGACTTATTGCCTACACACGGACAAGCTCAGATGTATTATTTACTCGAGGGCAAAACGCATCAATTAATATCGATTCTTAAGGTCACGATTTGTGCGACGAGTCACGTATGCGTGAGGACACATTTGATTGGTGCATGTTGTTTGTAACTGTGTAATGGGTTCACGCTGGCCCCTCCAGACATGTCGTGATCGCGTTTTTGTGATGTTTGCGCCTTATACGTTGGTGCCATTTCTTTATTTGTTCATTTTTATTTTCCGAGTGTTTTCATTTGCTTGCTCGAAGCTGTATGTAGCATTTGGCCCATATATATTTAATTAATGTACAGCGTTGTGGGATGCAATTAACATGGATGACGCTATATAAAATAAAATTATCATCGCTTAATAATATTATCACCAATGTGTTCGATCGTAATTGATTCTTGGATCGAATCGCGACCCAGAGTTGTGACAATTGAGTCAGGAGTGGGGTTGAGTCGTGAATCGCAATTAATGTTTGGGTCACACCGCGTGAGTAAGTAAAATGTGTGTCGTACACCCTCCTCCACCCGACACAGCCAATTAACAAAGCTGTCACGTGATCAACGAACGGGCTCATTTTGTGCTGCTTCAGCACCACCGGTCTGTTGGACAGCAATTCACGACGTTTCGCTGCTGCTTCCAACCAGCATCATCATCACAGGTTGGCTGGAATCGTGAGTTATTGCACCCCTATTGCTAATTGTTGTTAATATGAAGAAAGTTACCGAGTAACCTGTGGAAATGCTAAATATATAAAATTCCCGCTTGTACATATATTCGTTTGTTCGTTCGTTTCACAGTCCTCTTGTCCTGGTGAGGGTCGCGGCGGCAGCGTGTTGAGTAGGGCGGTCCAGACCTCCCTGTCTCTGGCGACAGACTCCAGCACTACATTACTATACACTACTACACTATACACTACTATACCATACACTACACTATACACTGCTACACTATACACTAATATACCATACACTACACTATACACTGCTACACTATACACTACTATACCATACACGACACTATACACTGCTACACTATACACTACTATACCATACACTACACTATACACTGCTACACTATACACTACTATACCATACACTACACTATACACTGCTACACTATACACTACTATACCATACACTACACTATACACTGCTACACTATACACTACTATACCATACACGACACTATACACTGCTACACTATACACTACTATACCATACACTACACTATACACTGCTACACTATACACTACTATACCATACACGACACTATACACTGCTACACTATACACTACTATACCATACACTACACTATACACTGCTACACTATACACTACTATACCATACACGACACTATACACTGCTACACTATACACTACTATACCATACACTACACTATACACTGCTACACTATACACTACTATACCATACACGACACTATACACTGCTACACTATACACTACTATACCATACAATTCACTATACACTGCTACACTATACACTACTATACCATACACGACACTATACACTGCTACACTATACACTACTATACCATACACTACACTATACACTGCTACACTATACACTACTATACCATACACTACACTATACACTGCTACACTATACACTACTATACCATACACTACACTATACACTGCTACACTATACACTACTATACCATAGACTACACTATACACTGCTACACTATACACTACTATACACTACACTACACTATACACTGCTACACTATACACTACTATACCATACACTACACTATACACTGCTACACTATACACTACTATACCATAGACTACACTATACACTGCTACACTATACACTACTATACCATACACTACACTATACACTGCTACACTATACACTACTATACCATAGACTACACTATACACTGCTACACTATACACTACTATACCATACACTACACTATACACTGCTACACTATACACTGCTACACTATACACTACTATACCATACACTACACGATACACTGCTACACTATACACTGCTACACTATACACTACTATACCATAGACTACACTATACACTGCTACACTATACACTACTATACCATAGACTACACTATACACTGCTACACTATACACTACTATACCATACACTACACTATACACTGCTACACTATACACTACTATACCATACACTACACTATACACTGCTACACTATACACTACTATGCCATAGACTACACTATACACTGCTACACTATACACTACTATACCATACACTACACTATACACTGCTACACTATACACTACTATACCATACACTACACTATACACTGCTACACTATACACTACTATACCATAGACTACACTATTCACTGCTACACTATACACTACTATACCATACACTACACTATACACTGCTACACTATACACTACTATACCATACACTACACTATACACTGCTACACTATACACTACTATACCATACACTACACTATACACTGCTACACTATACACTACTATACCATACACTACACTATACACTGCTACACTATACACTACTATACCATACACTACACTATACACTGCTACACTATACACTACTATACCATACACTACACTATACACTGCTACACTATACACTACTATACCATACACTACACTATACACTGCTACACTATACACTACTATACCATACACTACACTATACACTGCTACACTATACACGACTATACCATACACTACACTATACACTGCTACACTATACACTACTATACCATACACTACACTATACACTGCTACACTATACACTACTATACCATACACTACACTATGCACTGCTACACTATACACTACTATACCATACACTACACTATACACTGCTACACTATACACTGCTACACCGTACACTACTATACCATGCACTACACTATACACTACTACACTATACACTACTATACCATACACTACACTATACACTGCTACACTATACACTACTATACCATACACTACACTATACACTGCTACACTATACACTACTATACCATACACTACACTATACACTGCTACACTATACACTACTATACCATACACGACACTATACACTGCTACACTATACACTACTATACCATACACTACACTATACACTGCTACACTATACACTACTATACCATACACTACACTATACACTGCTACACTATACACTACTATACCATACACTACACTATACACTGCTACACTATACACTACTATACAATAGACTACACTATACACTGCTACACTATACACTACTATACCATACACTACACTATACACTACTACACTATACACTACTATACCATACACTACACTATACACTGCTACACTATAGACTACTATACCATACACTACACTATACACTACTATACCATACACTACACTATACACTACTATACACCGCCTCCAGTGCTTTCTTGGAAATTCCCAGGCGTTCCCAGGCCAGCCGAGCGACATCGTCCCGCCAGTTATAATATGACTCAGTATGTGACGAATAATTGCGTGTGTGCGTGTGTTTGCTAATAGCGAAGAGTACATTTGCGTTCAGAGGAGGGGAGCGGGCTAAATTCGCAACAGAACTTTTGGCCACTCTTTCCGTCTTTCAATACTCAGCCCGGTGTTATTCATTCTACGCGAGCCATTAAGTCGTATTTACCATTATTCGTGAGTGATTTTATTGCACAAAGCTTTCAAGGTAGATGCCTACATCCGATTCACTGAATCCGCGCGGCGGTGTTAGACTTAGTCATTCATCTTCTTTCCTTTCTACACTTGTTAATATTTAACCACCGAAAAGAAACGGCATATAAATGGAAGTAGCATTGAAGGCATATGAATATGGCATAAGATAATGTGAAGCAAATAGCTGTCTTAATCTCCACGCTTTTGTAAAGAGCAATACTTATGACTGTCTGGCGAAATAAATAAATATGGAAAGTACATTTACAATCCATATGGACACCAGTTTAATACTCTGCCAAAAGCCAGACTTCATATTTAATGACAGTCAATAACAACAGATGAAATAATTGTATGGATTTTTTGGGGTAATAGGCCATTTATGATTAATACTAAAGGTACACACACACACATGCATGGAGATGCACACATACACGCGCGATCACATAGCAGCACACTGACAAATACAAAGACCTTCAAAGACAATGCATATATTATCAGAGCATGTCTTTTTTGTTTGCATGTTCACCAAAAGCACGTGTTGTTAATGCAGACAGGATTCCTTGAATAAGGATTCTGTTTGGTGTTGTAACATCTTGACACCTCCTGTTTTATTACCAAAGACCGTTCACTGTACGAGCGGCTCGCAATCAGAAGGGTTCAAGTTCAAATTATGGTTTGGGTGGTTGACTCGATCCATCATCCCTCCAAGGTCGCAAAAGGTCGATACAATAAATACCACCTTTGTGACAACGTCAACATTCCACAGGGACGTGTAATTCCCGCGACTGGCCTCAGCGCTGTGCAGAAGAGACGATCATATTCCCTCTGCTCATTTCAGCAAGGAATCAATTTGACTTTGTTTTTGTTACATTAACCAGCACCTATTCAGGTACATGTGACACAGATGCGTGTTGTGGCCAGCACCCCACGCTTGCCCAGACACCCAACGAGCCACCTCTACCTGTCCAGTGCAAATGCGCCACCGCTACTCCAGGCAGTCACACGAGGCTGAGTTGACTCGGTTACTAATTAGCTCCGGTCTCGTCACATCACGAAGAAATGTTATTTGAAGCAGAACACACATTATCGTCCGTGTGGTCTTATTACCCCCAATCAACAAAGGTATGTCTCGTGACACCCACTGGCCCCCGGACATTTAAAATGTAAATATCTTGGTGGCAGACACCCGGTCTTGATGAAGGTGACCAATTGATTTCGGATTCTTTTCATCCCTCGTTGTGTTATTGCACGCGCACGCGTGAAGGCGTGAACGGGGGATGGCATCCCACCGACAGTAGGTGGTGACTGCAGAACATATAACATCGGTAATCAATCGGGAGGAGAGGGCACAATGCGCTTCAACTCGACGAGCAAAGAAGGGAAGGAGTGTATGATCATATGCTCTCGTCCTTTGCATACACCTATCATCAATGCGGTTTACTACAGAGGACATTTTTTTTTATAGAAGTAGCTTTGCACAATCAAGGAATGAACCACTCGACTTTTTCTTTTAGATTAAAGGAGGGCTGGCCACTAATTTGGCAAAGTGTTAAGAGGTGAGAAAATAGTTTTCTTTTCTGATTATTAAAAAGTTTACATTAAAGAGGGCGATGAAAGCGAATGCAGCGCCAGTTTGCATTGAATTTGCTCCGCAGGATCTTTTGTTGCAACTCGTGAACGATTTTGAAACTAAAATTAAATTCAAGTCACAAGTCAAAATGTCTCCCCGTCCAAATGAGTGCAGGAGGGCAATGCCGATGCGTGCTTATTGTTTCAGGGCTATCGATGGAAATTCCATATTCCCTTTCGTGGGTGCCCATCTCTCCTTCGGACAACAATTCCCGACTTTCGACAAACTGATAACTCCAGAAGGAGACAAAGATTTGAGTTAACCTCTGACTGTAATTTCAACTCACAACGTTTCAGTAGTTCGTCATCTACACGGCAGGAAGATGTGTGGATATGTAGGTAGGTAAACGCAGCATTAAGCCAGGTAATACACCAGTGTTGACAACTCAGAGATTTTGGTGCCAGGTCGAGCGATGGTTTGGTATTTATTTAACGGCAACATGTGTATCAAAGCTCCTAGCGACATACCTATCAAGTAACGGCGGAGCCAGGATTTTCAGGTAGGGGGGGCAACCCCTCCAGCAATGAAAAATGATAGAGGAGTTGTTAGTAAGTAAGGACTAGTCCCTTGCTTTTCATTCGACGCGTGTGCGGCGATGGTGCAACCATCGATCGAGGGCCGAATTCGTATCGTGTGTGATCAGCATCGCGCTCGCTGAAGGTGAATGTCTTCAGGGAAGTCGTGTTCTGTATACGCAACTGCGCACAATTCTTTGAGTCACTTATAACTGCTTTGCCGTCACTTATTGCAAATTATGGACTCAGACTATTGTCCTATCATCTCATAGAGTCCCTGGCACGTACTAATATGCAACACGGTGGCAGTGGGGGTCGCAAAATGCCGATTTATTACTAATAATCCCCAATGATCTGATCGAAATTAGGGATTTCGATCGGATCATTGGGGGGCAAGTGCCACCCCCCCCCCCACTGGCTCTGCCAGTGCTATCAACGTTTTGAGATAATTGTATTTATCGCTCCTTTGATTAACACGGTTGGCTACGTTCGGTGCCAAAAAGTTCAACATATGATCCACATTTGATAGCGATTTCTAATATTTCTTAATGATTCTGTTTCCGTTTTTCTTCGTTACGAGCATGCGAAAATCATCTAGTGACATTTTAAATCACTTTAAAATATTTTTCTTGCGACAATCGGAGGTCCACTTAGTGATTTCCACATCAAGGACTTGCCTATATTGGTGAGAACATATCGAGCACATTTAAATGATGGTGATCATCATCATCATCTTACGCCGGGTAAACTTGCAGTTGTCATCATGGAGGCGACAAATTGTGCCAGCGGTCATGCTAAACAGGCGCAGCATTTCGAGTTAAAGCTTTCGTGACTGCAGGGATTCATCTTCTTGGTTCTTTCGGTAAAGTCACGTAGAATGGAAATAATAGAAATAAAACATAATAAAATACAATTCTCACGACGTTTCGGCCACAACGCAAGCAGCCGTCCTCAGGTGAAGAACAGGTCTGTCTTCTCGACAGACCTGTTCTTCGACAGACCTGTTCTTCACCTGAGGACGGCTGCTTGCGTTGTGGCCGAAACGTCGTGAGAATTATTTTATTATGTTTAATTTGTATTATTTTATTACTTCCCTTCTACGTGACTTTACCGAAAGAACCAAGAAGGTGCAGCATTGTTTCACAAAGGGCTCCCGGGCTGCCCACGGGCTTTTGTGAGAGCGGGAGAGTAAATCTCCGCACTCCTTGTGGGGTTTCGTCGAACGCTGCTCTTGGCGGGGCTCAGTGACGAGATGTTATCTCCCTCGCCTGGTATGCAGGAGGCCGTGGATTCAAATCACGACCAACGATGCCTGCTGTGTATTCGGAGTTTGCGCGTCTCTCTCTCCCCGTGGTCGTGTGGAGTTTTCTCCGGGTCCTCCAGTTTTTCCCGTCACACATTTAGAATCAACGCGCGTTTCGGTGATTTGGTGGCTGCTATACATTTCAACATGATGAGCCACTTCTTTGAGCTATCATTTGTGGCAAGGTAGCGCCTGAAAAAGAGCTACATAGACCTTACCTGGTCAAATAAAAATAAAACGTCGTATAGTTCATTGAAACGAGCCAGACCTGTGACACACGAACGTTGCCCCTGCCTCCTCCGCTGATGACCGTTGGGAACTCTTGCCAGGGTACAGTCTCTGCCAATGAGGACTGTGTAACCGATCGTGCCAAAAGCACATTTGCCGTTAGCAACATACGTTGCTGTTAACGCCACGCTTCTGTTCACGGCAAATTATGTATGCACTGTTTTGCTTAAAAATGTAAGAGAAAAAAAAACAAGAGAGGAACGCTGTGTTGGTACTGTGGGCTTCTGTGTGAGCGCGCATGCGTATACCAAGTCGGACTCCTGGCCTTGCGCCGTCAGTGGCAGGTGGTATCTCAACGTGTCGTGGGGCCTTCCCTCGGTCAAACTCTGCCTTGCAGATTACCCACAGCAGCGGGCAAACATCATCTCTTCCAAGAAGGACGCTGTTTCCCCCTCACTCGCGTGCTGTTTTCTCCAGGCGCTCTGGTTTCCTTCCACGTGCAAACACTCACTAATTGGCCGGTAAAACTCTTAAAGTATAGAGGACGGCAGAGCTTGGGAAATTGTTGACACCGACTCACGCCAACGCCTCTGGGTTATTTCCCTGCCCACGCGAGAGAGAGAGAGAGCGGAAACTGACTTGCGCCGCGTCGCAAGAGCAGAAATCACAATGTGACGATTGCCCCGTGCCACAATGAGGGAGGGCATCGCTACCCCGAGCGTTGCGTAATTTGGTGAGTGTGCTACTGTGCGAGGGAAATAAGTGTGACCTGCCCTCTTTCTCTCCCCGTGTCCCTCCAGCCCACCCCCCCACCCATTGCCTCCCCCCCCCTCCATCACCGACTCCCACGTGCATTAAACTGCATTATTATCCCTGGCAGACCCTCTGGGCTAGCCAGACTCGTCTATATTATTCGGCGCTCATGTTTTAATTAATCGTTTGTCAGGACCCATGAGGGGGAGTGGTCAGTCTTAACCCATTCGTCAACAATCCTGAAAAATACGGCAAAGCACAATTAAATGTGTGTCCATGCGTGCGTGTGAGTGCCGTGCCCGGCCTTCATCGGTGCTTGCTAACAGTAATTGACCAACTCAACAATCTCTTACATGCTAATCGAGGGAATCGTTGTCTTTGTGTGTATCAAGCATAACGCGAAACTAAATACAGTCGACTTCTTTGCATTCCTGAGAGGTCAAGTTTAAACATTTTGTTGTTGTAATTCATACACTCAATAATGTATACATTACATCGACTCATAACAACAACAACAACAAAAGAGCCAAATTTCTTTACATTGTCATAAACATGCATACAGCAATACTTTAAAAGTAATGCAATGCATGTAATTCCTCCATTCTGTGTAAAAAGTCTTTTTTTGACTAAGCCATAGTACAGAAATGCACAGCCTTATTAATTTTGTCCAAAAGAAAAACTCGCTGTCTGTTCACCTGTTAATAAAGAATTCGAGGGTGTTTATTTTGCGGCTAAATATAACACTCGGATATGATACTCAATTGAGCTCGACTGGGCCATCTGATAGGACTGCAGTGTGACTTACCAGTCATGGATAAGAGACACAGCAGCCAGACCGACAGCAGTGCCACGTGCAAAAGTGTTAAGAGTGAAGGAACCCACCTTTCCAATTAAAATGCCAGCGTGAGCTCGTGTCGCAGAGGCAGCCAGTGGCTGCTAAACAGAAGCTGAGCCCCATCCCAGCCAGCGGTCAGGAGGACGAGATGTCTCCACGATCATTTTCCTTTTCCCGATGGCAGAACATTGACGTAAACGGCGGCGGTTTCGGGTTGCATGGGCAAACGGGAGTTTCATAGAACCCCCTGTATGCTGCGTGTGCGACCGGCCGTTTGCAATTACCTTTGAACGTTCACGATTTTCATCCTGGCTTTGACGTTCCCTTGAAGACAACTGCATCAGAACATCACGTCTCCATCATGAATGATGAATTAAAGGCAAACCACAGTTGTTACGGCTGTGGCCACGCGACCCAAACTATGGATCTTAGAGTAAACCACTGTACTCTTGGGTCTTCCGGTCAATCGGCGATTGCTTGCGTTGCGATCGAAACGTCGTGATCTATTATTTTTTATTTACGTGACTTGACCGAAAGACCCAAGAGTATGAATTCCTGCAGTCACAAAAGCTTTAAATCAAGATTTACACCACTGTAGTTTGCACTCCTTCAGAACAACGCGAACTCTCTCCTGAAGCCATCTCATGAATAGCAGACTTCGACATTGGTTATTTCACTCCTGAACATTTCTGCAATCGTGCGCAAGAATAGAATAATGTATGTACGTGGAACTTCTTTCACACCGGAATGAGAATAAACTAAACACAAAAAATATTTCTAAAGAAATGAGTTTTCAGTCGAGATTTAAAAGTGCACAGTTCCAGTAGCTACCTAATATAAAAAGGAAGAACTTTCCAGACGGCCGCGGAAGCGCATATGAAAGTGCGCGATGTAGCACCTGTCTTTCTCCAATGGTTAAACAAATGTGCTGTGAGGATGGACCGGAGTTTGCGTGATGGTTTTTGCCTCTTGATGAAATCAGTTGGGTGTTGTGTTTCATTTGTTGGGAGCACTTTGTGTGCTATGATTTGCAACCTTATAGTGTACTTGGGGTTGTTCGGGGGTGCCTGTAGCACTGATCACAACCAGTTACGGCCTTCGGCCAGGAAAGTCACTAAAAAGATTGCACACGAACAAGGCATTCACGCAAGCACCCGATGCTCCGTTTTAAAGTTTTAAAATTAAACATCTTAGAAATGTATTTTGTTTTTAATTAGATAATTGCATTTCTTCAATGAAGCTTATATCATTTTACATCTGGAAGACTTAATTGAAAACGACATTTCGTGTGAATTTTCTCTGGTTTTTAAGTAGATGGCCTTGCTGGGGGTTCGTTTCGATGTGGACTTTCACCTGTTTGGGATTGCGGGATCGAGATAAGGCGACATGGAGCTGCTGGCCGTGCGAAAAGACCGCCGTCTGCAGATCGATTCCAACGTAACCGTCGTTCATGCAGGGGGCAAGTAGGTTTGCAGCGCCCCCTGCATGAAAACGATGGAAAGTGTAGCGTTCATCACAGATAAAGTTGCGCGCTAATATAAGAGTATTCCTTCAGCAATTGGAAGGCAATGCAAATATTTACGTAATGCGTGCATCTAAAGAAGGATAAAATTGGAGATGTTAACATAGCCTGCTATGCCAGAGGTCGTGGGTTCGATCACGACCCTGACGCCTAAATATTTCGAGTTTGCATGTTCTCCCCGTGGTCGCGTGGATTTCTTTTCTCTGGGTCTTCCGGCTTTTCCCTCCACATTTAAAAACATGCGCTTAGAGTATTTGGCCGCTATAAATTACCACTCGATACGCCGTTTCGTTAAGCTATAATTTGTGGACAGGTCGCTTCTGAACAAAAGAGCGACATAGTGGGGATGCTGCCGTGGTGTAACTGTGCAGAGGTCGCCGGATCGATCTCCCGGCACAACATTTGAATTGTTTCTAAAATACCACTGCCTCTGTCTACCCAGCAAGTCACGAGTGGGTGGGGTAAATTGTGGGTACATCCACCTCCTTTAAGGCATTTAGCCAGAGTGGAATTTGTAGACCAAATCTCCTCTAGACTGGCTCTCTAGAGCCCGGCCGATGGGAGATCTTTCCATCAGCAATGGCATAAGCAAGCAGTTGCCAGGGCTACACCTTGGCCGCTTACAGTTAATCTCACCAGGCCTCAAAGGGTGTGTTGACTGCAACATCTAATTTTATTTTGTATGTTAAATTAGACAACTAAATCTGATTGAAAAAAAATCGGGTTAGTTTATTACAAATAAGTCTCAGAAAAAAAAAAACTTCCAACACGTTTTTAGGCATTCGGCGTAACTTTCGTCAGAAAGCAGGTACATTTATTACACAGACTTTAATCAGTAATTTATTCTGAACCCTTTTTTACGTGATGAATATGTTTCCTCTTACAAATGGAAGAAATGAAACTTTACCGGATAAACATTGTTTCACTGCTGTGATTGGAAAGGGTTTAATGTTAATTTGTTTTTATGTAGAGCAACATAACCTAAACTCTGGGGTGTATTTTTGGAGGAAGGATGCTGGGCTGTTAATTCCTGTGAATTACTGGGAAAATCCCTGAGTTGATGTACATTGTGGTTGTTAAATCAGACGCTGGTAGACTTTGGACCAAATTAAATGCAAAATATAATAATTAAAAGTCAAAAGTCAATGTGTCTCCGAGCTCAAATTGGTAATGGGGTGACACTAGCCACCCTGAGGCAGTGGTGGAAACTCCACATTCCCATGGCAGGGGCCTGTCTGCATTTACGATGACAATGTAAATATAAAAATCTAAATTCACATGTCCTTCCGCAAAGACCATGGGATAAGTCCTCATTTCCATTTGGTGGTCAGGAGTAAGTGGTGAAAATTTCACATTCCTCGTGGTGGGAGACATAATTTTTTAGTCTGATCATCGAATTCCTGAATCATGATTTAAAGATATGTAAATCAAGGCGCATTAAAATGTCTCGGCAGCACTTTCATCAGAAATCGTGCTCGCCTCTCAACAATTCTGCACACCTCACCCGAAACCCAACATTCAGTGCATGTGTCACTGCTGCTGCCGCACGGTGGCTGACTGCGACTGCGCACGTAATACGACATTCGCCTGAACGGAACGCTTTATTTATTTGCAAGGGGTTGAGTTCCATTGGCAACGCTTTGCAGCGCGGTGACGCGTGGAGCAGCGCTTGCAAACGCTGCGCGCAAAACAGTTGGATAGGACGCGACGCCACCGCGGAGGAAGCTTAAACGCTGTGACATCCGCTGAGCGCCGTGAATCAATCTCCGTTCGCCGAGAAGCTCAAAGCTTCGAGCCGCGCGACGTCGAGGCGAAACGGGGCCGTCGCCGTCAGAAGCGACAAACAATTTGAGCAGATGCAGTTTGGCGATGAAGCGAGACCCATCACCCCACCGCTCCCTCCTTCAATCGGCGACCGTCTCCCTCGCTGTCCGCCTTCTACTGCGACACATACCCCCCCTCTTCCACCTCGCAAGCGCCGCTAAAACAAAGCGTGTTTTGTTGTTGTTGTTTAAAGCATCTCTCTCAAAGCGGACTCTCTTTACGAAAGCGCAAACGGCGCGCCGGGCAGGCGAGCAGGCAGGCGTCACAGCCGTAAAGTCGTTTACCTGCCTCGCGCCAGAAAGTGATCGCTCAGAGGTTGCGCGTGAAAGTTAGCAGCGGGAAATCTGCTGCTCCCGAAAGGCGCCCAGCTGGGCCGGCGGGGCGCCCGTCCGTTTAGGCTCACGAAGCAGCTCGCCCGGGCTACGCGCGCGCTCCCTCTCGCGCGCGCACGCACGCGCAAGAGCGCGCCCAAAGGGGGGGGGGGGGGGTAAATGATGATGAATTATGTGCTCGAGGTCAAACGGGAAGAGCTGTCAGATGGGAGGAGCCGCAGCACCTCCCCATCCCGTTCTCCTTTGGAGGCCGGGCAACAACAATGTTGGTGCAGGCGGTCGTTTGCCATCACTTATCCTTGATTTTTTTCAGTAAAGTAACGTAGATATAATTAAAATAATAAAATAAAAAATAAAATAAATGACATTTTAATTTATTAATACAAAATTTTTTCATTTTTAAAAAATGTATTTTGTTCTTTTTCTATTCTATCTACGTGATTGTACCGAAGTCACGAAAGTTTTACGTCAAAATTTGCCATCACTTATTTTTTTTCCGGATTTTTTTAAGGTATATTCGCGCAGTGAAGCTCTCCGATCTTGTTTGTTTTCTTTTCTTTCTTCGGGTTGTGTCGCGCGCCATTCAACGCGGCGGCCCGACGTTTCGCCGCACGAGCTGGGAGCTTCTTCAGGAAACAACATTGAGTAGCAAAGCTACATGCGCAGCCTCGAACACATACTCAGTGGTGTATTTGTGTATATTCACCACTAGTTAGATCAGTGGGTTGGAGGGGGGAGAGTGGTGGTGCAGCGATTAGCGAGCTGCACGGCGTTTAATTGACGAGTGATATCTGAGCTGGTCCTGGCACGTCCACTTCCATCAGTGTGCAGTAGCCAGCGTGGGGGAATAACCCCGGTGATTATTCAACAAACATGTTTCTGAAAGACACTTTTGGCAGGACTATATTGCCAAATCTTGATGTTTACTCCTACAAAGAGCTGTTCCATGAAATATCGCTCATCCAATATGTGTAGGATCACGATTTACCTATGGGGTTGTGCCGGATCAAATGAAGTAAAAAAGAAAAGTGAACGTATGTTGGTCATTCTTTCGTGCATTCGTCGGTGATCGAGCTGAGAACATCAACTCGCCACACTTGAGAATGTGATTTTACTATGTACTACTAAGAGTAACTAGTAAAATGACTCTTACTATTTTAATTTTACCAGGTAATAGCTCACTGAGCCATATTGCTATTTTTCAGAAGCCTGGTCAACATACTCTATCTGTAGTACACCCTGCCACATAATTCAATGGTAATATTTGCATGTTTTGAAGACCATGGTTAATGGTGCAGATTGTATTAGTGCAACGTTATTGTCTTATTACAGGAGAAATCTAGGCAAGTATGAAATGGAAAAAAGAAATAAAATAATGATGAGTGAACGAACATTGGTGGTATGTTCATATATGGCCAAAACATTTACAGATGCAGGATGGAGATATGTAAGAAAATGTGGTATTTGCCTGCAATGATTGCTATTTGTTGTTAAAACCATTTTTGTATTTTACCAGGTAAGGCCCACTGAGCTATATAGCTCTTTTCAGAAGCGACCTGGCCACAAATGAAAGTTCAACAAAGTGGCTTATCATGTGGACATTTACAGCAGCCGAATACTCTAAACGTACGTTCCGTAAATATTGAGGTAAAAACCGGAGGCCCCATAGAAAAATCCACGCGACCACGCGGAGAGAGACACGCAAACTCCGAATATACAGCAGGCGTCAGGGTCGAGATCCAAGCCATGACCTCCGTCATACCAGGCGAGGTAGTCAACGTCTCGGGTGGCTGCCCACATTTGAACCCTCGTTCTCATTGGGTGCTGACGCGGAGCTTTAACACCACACACACATACACATTAGCCCCCCTGAGCTGCCCAGCCACCTCATGCAGAGTGATTTTAGTTTCGACACTTTTCAAAGGAATTGCCATGGGCGTGCCGCTGTTGACGGGACCCGTAGTACCGTTTGCATCCGTGGATGATTGTCTACGGTTGTCAAAGCCAGAAATTTCACGGTTGTAAAATTGGCAAAAAAAATGATCTTCCCACATTACAACAGTTACTTATGTCTTCCATGCAAAAGAGATAATGAATCTCAATGGGCCTCGGCCGGTGAGGCAAAGGAAGCAGGTGATTGATTGTTCTGCCTATCACAGAGCTGTGATAAGAATATTTTGTATGGCGTTATATGTGCCTAAGTTGTCATTAAACGTCCTGATAAAATGGCAAATGTCACGCTGAAATTGTATTCATTAATATAAAACGCCTAGACATCACAGATGTTTGATTTAATAGCCTGATCTCATCCTAACTATATGTGTAATGATATTTTGTACGTCATTTGCATGATATTTTACATCAATGAAGCTTTTGTCCAAATGTTATTTGTTTATTTTTTGGGTCCAATATATATATACGTGTTATGCTAAATTACAATGTTAGGTGCACTATCCTATGGGGAACGCGGCCAATGCTACGTCCACTAAGGAGATGGAGCCATGAAATCAGCTAGTGGTGTGCAGGCGCTGGGTGGGTTGCATCGCAGGGTTGTGATAGGTAGCGGTGGCTTGGGGAGTCCTTCATCCAGCAGTGGATTGACCATGGTTGACGATGACGATGTATGTTGAACTTTTCTTGCACCGTACGTAGCAAACCGTGCTAATTGGAGGTGCCGGGGAAGGACAACAAACGAAACACAAAAAGCAGTTCTAAATAAATCAGTTTTCAATCTAGATTTTAAAATACATAGCTCCAGTGGCTTTCTAATATTGGAAGGAAGAGTGTTCCAGACGGCTCAAGAAGCACACCTGAACGCGCATTGTGCGGTGACCGTCTCTGTTTGATGGCTTGCCAAAAAAGATCATGATTTTACACGTACACTGCTATTTATCATACAAGATATGCATCTGGCCCCTGAGTAATTTAAGTTAAAAGAGGTCACTTTCTCCCAGCTTAAACAATGAGATGTGCTGGCCACGCTTGCAGGATCAAGTTTGTCGCGGAAATTCCACATTCTTACGTGTCGCTCCCAAAAATTGGTATTTATTTTATTAACCCCAGAGAGTGATGATTGGTTGAGACAATCATTCAGCTCATGTATACCGTTATTTCTGCTTTAGCCTATATTGCGTACAAATGTAGCCCACGTAAGTTGACGCTGTTTCACTCGCCACATTTTCATAAAATCGTTTAGCATGTTTAAATGCATCATCCTCGCGATAAATTTGTATACGTGTGATGAGGGTCGAATGGGCTGCAGTTATTTCAAGTGAGCTTTTAATCACCATTCAACAGTAGAGGAACCATCGCAGGCACATTCCACAATTGAGGTATTTAATGTACGTGTACACGTTTACTGAAGAGGTCTTGCTCGCGTTGTTACACCAATTGGCCCCTCTTCTTTGATAGCGTCCAAATATATACCAGGGTTCATGAAAAGTTTTTTCTGCCATCGACCACACACATGCTATCAATCTCATTTTGTAAAAGACCAATGAATATCAAATGGCATTATACCTTAGCCTTTGCACATGATGAAAATTCACTTAACTTGGTAAAAAATTGCATTGCTATAGTCATCCAAGCTCTCACAAACCACGGCTTAATATAAAACCTATTCCTATTCAATAAAAGCCATGGACAGTCATATAAGAAGAAAAAACACACTGATATTATTTCAAGAAAGTGGCACATTGTAGATTAAGTGGGAAATCAGACTAGGTGTCACGCATCCATCAACGTTTCGAGTACGTATTTGGCTACTGTAAATGTCCACATGATAAGCCACTGAATTGTGCTATAATTTGTGGTCAGGTCGCTTCTAAAAAAAGAGCGATATAGCTCAGTGGACCTTTCCTGTTGAAACAAAAAGTAATACAAAGTAAAATGAAGATCTAATTTGACATTTTTTTACGCAAATGAACAAATCACCCAGAATGCACCCAATCTCAGTTGTGCTTGGAGACGACTTGGGATGGGTGACCATCATGCAATACATAACAGGTGCGATAGGTTCCGGCGGGGCGCGACTGCCAGCAGAGGGCAGTGCTAACCCAATTACTCCACTCAACGCCTTCACCAACCCACACATTGACCAAAGTGGTGAAGTATGGTCCAAGAGCCCCCATGATTTGCATGGCATGGGGAGGCCCTCATACAGCAGTGAATTGATGAAGAGCTGTACATGGACGCTTATTCAAACTGAGTCAAATCACATTTAATCGTAAAATGATTATGTCAGCAGCTTGGGTTAATGTGAGGATAATATTAGCCAAAGTGTGTATCCAGTAAATCACACTACAAGGCCAACAATCATAATGTAATGATGTTATTTATCAGGGAAAATTAACCGAGTGTATGTTAATTAGAATTAATAATTGTAATCAAATAATGGGAAGATCATGTCTACTTTACAAATTGACTGCCTCAACACTACATATAACAACAACAATAACAAGAACTCAACACATTTGTCAACAACATTGTGGCCTAAAAATAATATATATATGTTGGGTGATGTTACGGCCAATGGTCTTTGTTTGGGCGCCACGGTGGAAATATGTTAACTACCTTATCTGGTATACTGGAGGTCGTGGGTTCGATTCCAACCCTGACGCCTGCTGTATATTTGTATTTTGCATGTTCTCCCTGTGGTCGTGTGGATTTTTCTCCAGGTCCTCCGGTTTTTCCCTCCACATTTAGAAACATGCACTTAGAATATTTTGCTGCTATAAATTTCCACATGATGAGCCACTTCGTTGAGCTATCAATTGTGGCCAGGTCGCTGGCTACAAATGTGGGCCTTACCTGGTGATAATTTGGCCCAGGAATGCATTGATTGGTGGAATTGTTCCCACAATGCAATGTGCCAGCGACATTTTATTGCAACACTACATACGGTGCACTTGTCAGATTCGATGTTAGTAAATACACTGACTGATAACATTTCCCACAAAGCATGAAGACGAAAGTCAAGGTTAAAAGGTCACCATACTGTATGTAAAGGCCACGAAATCGCGCCTTTTCTACCTTCCTTCTGCCAGTTTCCACAGCTCTTGCACAGTTGGCACGCGACCTCCAAGATCTATGCTCATAGCATCATCCCAACATCACCGGTATTTCCCACTAATAGTCACAATCATGGAGTGCGATTGTGGGTAATCATACAATCACGCAAGGGAGACGCACCTACACTAAACGAATAGCACCCACAAAGCAATGTGAGCGGTATAGCTGTTCGCTGCTCGGTATCTCCACGGGCCACCAGCAACCCACGCCTGCAACGGGCAACAAACGCATTCTGTGATCAATAAACATAATGGCACTTGTGTCCACTTTAACCTGCAGGTCAACAAACCAACAGTCACACTCCCTCTCCCAAATCCCTGTTCCCTTTTCTGCCATCCTTAGTTTAAAAAAAGTATATATATAAATATTTGGGCCTCCTTTTCACCAACCCCAAAGCATACCCCCAAGCAAGCTCCCAAAGCACGTGTGAGCCGATATATAAATTGCCTATTCATTTCCTTAACACGTTTTCCATATTAAACTCTGGCCTGCCCCAATCTCCCATCCCTCTAGGCTGTGACCATCCATCATCTTTCTTTTTCTCTCACTCTCCCTCACTCTCTTTCACATTGTAACTCGCCGCTTGTAATTTCCCAAGCTCTCAACCCTTCTCTGTATGCCCATCTCCCACCCGCCGCCCCCCCATCTTCTTTTCTAACAGCCCCACCACTGCTTCCTCCCCCCCTTGCGAGCAAATATGCCCACATTGCCCAACCTGTGTATCTCCCTGGACCTTGGTTAATTGTGGTCAGCAGATAGGAAAGAGACATTTATATCCCATTACCACATGGCTTGCTTACCCCTGCAATCTTTGAGCATATGCTCAGCCTCACCTTTTTAATTTTGTTGTCATTGTATGAATATATGATCGAGTGCGTGTGTGTACGTGTATGTGGAGAGCTGGGGGAGCGGTAGTGTAGCGGTAAGCGCGCTGCACTACGAACCTGGCGACCCGGGTTCGATTCCCGCTCACGGTAAACACCAGTGACGATTATCTGAACCGGTCCTGGGCCTCCCCTAGGTCGACTCAGCCTCAAATGAGTATCTGGTGCGATGTGTAAACATCACCACTTGGGCTACAAAGGCAGCCCGGTATGATGCTGGCCACCCACCCCCTTGTGTGCCTTTCTGGCCTTCGCAGGTGCTCGCTAACAGCACTTGCCCCAACAATCTGTTAAGGCTATACGGGTGATCTTTGTCTGAATATTTGGTGAACGTGGATAGCTTACGGTGCTACGAATCTGGTGACACGAGTTCAATTCCCGCTCACGGCTAACATCAGCGGCGAATATCTGAACCAGACCTAAGCCTCCCCTGGGTTCACTCGGCCTTAAATGAGTACCTCGTGCAAAATATAAACATCAGCACAGGGGAGACAAAGACGGCCGGGCGCGATGCTAGGCGCACCACCACCTTACGTGTCATTCATATCTGAATAGGTGCTGACTAACATAACTTGCCCAATTAGTAAAATCTTTTATTTTGCCCTTGTAACAGTTCGTTAAAAGTGTCGTGAAATCCGACAACATGGCTGAAATTACCGGTGGCAAGATCGGTACCGTGTGATATCTGAACCTGTCCAGGGTCTCCCTCGGATAAACTCAACCTTAATCGAGTGCTTTGTGGAGTGTACGAACAGCATCACCGCTGAGACAAAGGTAGCACTCCTCCCTTGTGCTGGAATTAGCAGGTGCCCACTCGCAGCGCTCACTCCTGCGCTCGTCAAGGCGAAAAGTGAGATAGATACCCGTCTTTGTGGTGCGTGTTTGTGTGTGTACCCTGAAAACCATGTCCCCCCTCTGTAAAAAAAAAGTAACAAAAATATAAATAAATGCCCCGCTTAATTTGTTGCCAAGGCGCCAGTGTTGCACGGAAGTTACTCCAGAGAGACCAACGCTCTCCTTGCTCGGGGCTCTGTAAGTCCTCTTGTCCTAATACCGGTGGAAAGCACTCGCCTCGCCAGTGCAGGGAAACCAAGCCGCCGCTGTTTTTGCCGAAGCGATAATCTTCACCGCTGTGAGCGTGGCTCTGTACGTGTGTGTGTGTGTGCATGTATGTTGAACTTCTTTCACACCGCACGTAGCCCACCGTGCCAATTGGAGGTGCGGGCGAGGGGGAACGGACAACGAACTAAACGCAAAAAATCACCAGAGCCAGGCTGGCCCACATTTGTTCTGCCAAGTTGGCTCACCTCCACGCATTTATAACATGAAATCGGCCGCAAGTTCCTGGCGTCATTATGACGGCCTTCAATGATGAGAGGTGGCGTGATGATGGACACCTCCGGTGATGTCGGCGTGGGATTGGTAGATCACAGAGGAAGGGAGACGTCGAGGGCGACAGACACCTTGCTGCCCTGCTGTATAAGGCAGTAGTGCAGCAATACTCCAGTCTCCCTGCTCAATGAAGTCAAAGTCAACGTGCTTATTCACCGGCAGCGCCGTGCTACTCGTGGAAATTACACATTCCGATGGCAGGAACCAGTCTATCCATAGCTTGTCAATGGGCGACTCGCCACAAGTCAGTGTTTGATTGAGGGTTTTGGATTCGCCACTTACAGCTCCAAGTCAAGCAATCTAAGCACAGCGTAATTGAATTAGTTAGATTGCTGAGAAGGCAAATGCATGGCCACGATGCAGATGTGATCTACAACGTGATGGGGATGTTGTTGTTGCTGTCGTCTGTTAGACAGACTCATCGCCACCATCAGAACGTTGGATTGCCACCACTGGTTTCAGCACATCCGACAGAGATGAACACAGACGCATGCTTCGCTTGAGCAGGGAGACACTTTGGCAACATTTCAGTGCGTGTTACCATGCATTAGTATTCTAAACGGGAGAATATTTATGAAAACAGATGCGTATATATAAGCACAACACAGCGCTACACCGTGTTGCCACTTCAATGCAGCGATTAAATAAATCATTCCACGAGAATACGTTGTTAATGCTGTTTGCGTTTATTTGCGGCGAACCTTTTCCCCAAACGAACACCATATAATTAGCTACATTGTCCAAGTTTTATGTTACTTTTGCTGCTTTAACTATCGCGTGCATATTTGTTTATTTTTAATCGCAGCAAGGCAATAAAATATGCTTGTAACAACGACGATATCAAAAAACCGCGTGCGAAAACAGCTTGCTCTGTAATTCGCACTGCGCCAGTAAAAGTGGCGAACATTCCGGTCACAATGCCCGACTTCGTAAAATCACGGCATCAACTTGTCCATCGCGGGATTATTAAACAGCCGCTCCGGTGCAGGCAGCGGCTGGAGATACAATGAGGACATCGGCAGGTCACTTTCAGAGACGCGAATGTAGGGGGGGGGGGAGTTGGTCAGAAAATGTTGAGGGATAAATCGTCTGCACGGAAGTCAAATGTTCACATAGGTGGCTTGCAAACGCACTCAGCCACTGCCATCAAAGGCCAAGGTGACCGCTTGGCCATCGACACAACAAAAGCGTGGTGGAATGTATCTTCGCCGACAGTGCAGATTCTGCACTCCCATAGTAGGGAGGAAATTGATCCATGAATTAAACATTGTTGACTTCGCACACATTTCTTTTACATGTATTGGCCTAAGACGTATGACAGGTTGATACAATCCTCAATTGGGATTAAAATCCACAATCTCCCGATCCCAAGCACTCTAACACAGCAGCACCCAGTTTCGTTTTTTTAAAGGTAACTCTCTCAACACCGTCCACCTTTCACCCGGCTGTTATTTTGCCACATAACTCGTGCCACAACACTACCCCAGATAACAGAACTCCTCTTATCCGTGGTGGTGATTCGGGTTTGTATCGTGGATCCCATTATCCGCGGAGTTATCTGCAACTTTACTCCACTCGTGAAAATAGGTTTTCCCATTTTTCTGGCAACAAAACAAGTGTTAAGATGTTAAAACACCAAACTGAAGCCTTTTACAAGGAATCGTGTCTGCATTAACCACAATACTTGTGGTAAGAATGCAAACAAAAAACATACTCTGATAATATATGCATTGTCTTTGAAACTGATTGGTCCACACCAGAGACAGCTTTCTTTCGAGCCTAGCCTCAAATGGTGTTATGGTGTTAGACCAGAGGACGCCTAAAGGCGTTCAGCTTATCTTATCTAGAAAGGGACAAACAAAAAACTTGGCTATTTTTATAAGTATTTATCTTCTTAGAAAAGCCGCACTGAGTCGGAAGACTCATTGAGGGTCCGGCATTGGGAGGTATGAATGACCAACACCACTTGCGTTTAATGTTTGCTTTTAGCCATGGTTAGAAACTGGAGAACCTGGAAGAAACCCATGCAGCACAGGGCGGGGGTGGGGTGGGTGGGAAGGGGAACATTATAACTCCACACACAAAGGCGCATGAGTCAGGAATCGAACCCAGGTCCTTGTTGCTGCCGGGCTCAAGTGCTACCAACTCGCTTTCCTGATAATAGCAGGAATACACCTGTGAATAATTGGATGTATTTGCGGACAGCTTACACAGGGAATATAAATATTTTAAACTAAACTATATTTTATTTTACCAGGTAAGTCCCACTGAGCTATGGCTATCTTTCCAGAAGCGACCTGGCCACAAATGATAGCTTAACGAAGTGGCTAATCATGTTGAAATGTATAGCAGCCAAATACTCTTAACGCACGTTGATTCTTAATGTGGAGGAAAAAACCGGAGGATCCTGAGAAAAATCCATATGACCACAGGAAGAACACGCAAACTCGAAATATACAAGCGTCTAGGTTGGGATCAAACCCACGCCCTCCTTATACCAGGCGAGGTAGTTACCATCTCGCCACCGCGAGACAGGAGTTGTGGCTGATCGGAAAGGAGGATTTCTCCGGTAATACCGCGCTGCTTGGCGGTTTGCGACGATGGATTTGGCGCAGTTGCCCCAGCAGTGCTCCTCCCATCGCAATGCGTTTCCCCATGTGGCGATGGCAGCGTGGCAGAACTGGCTGTCGAGAGTTCCAGATGGTGCCAGCAGTGACGCTTATTGCCTGGGTATCGCTCGGCTCCCTTGACAGTCAGTGTTTTATGTGCGCCAGTGGTGTTTTGTTTGTTTTTCGCTTGTCGTCCGGTCCAGTGCTCCAGCCACGGAGAGGCACGACGCGTTTGTTTGTACCGACTGTGAGTACTAAACCGATTGCGAGCACTGAGTGGGTAAGCCATGGGGTGCTGGTTTCTCTTGCCAATTCTTGCCATGCCACGTAGTTACTCAATGACGGCAGATGTTATGGTTTGTATACAGGACCTTCATATTTAATTTACAGTAGTTGCAGACTTTTTGTTTTGTTTTGTTTCAGTTTAAATTATACACAACCAAACCTCGTTTTGTGATTCCCCTTTTGTTGAATTTTCACAAATACAACATTCTGTTTTATAATGTCCCAAAACATTGCATTTTCACTAGATTTGACATTTTCCCCAAATCTAGCATTCAATTTGGCTGGTCCCTTAAAACAAAAAAACCCATGGAGTTGAAGTTGCAGATGATTATTTATGCAAGATGTGCTGGGATAAAGGTGCAGCCCTGCAATTGCTAGCTCACTTCACTGCTGGCAGTGCGGCCTTTACTGGAGTGAGGTCGACTGAATGTTTTTTGGCCTACTCAACCATGTTTGCCATAGAACTTGAAAGAAGTGGTAGTACTCCAGTGCCGGATTATCTCAGTAGCAAAAGTAGCTACATATGCTACGGGCCCACACTTTCAAGGGCCCCGCGCTAAATGCTTTCAAGTTATCAATTCCGGTTCAGTGATTCTGTACTTGCTCCTATTACTATAGTACTATACTGCCTTCAACTTTTATGAACGACTGGGTGTTTAAGGTTAGCGATTTGTTGTATTATCTGGCTGTATATCAAATGAAAAAAATACAATTACTTTACTATGCAAGTAAAAAATTGGTGTTTTAATATTTACTTGTTTTTTTTCCATTTAGGGCCCCTCCATAACATATACGCTACAGGCCCCGCACTAGCTTAATCCGGCCCTGTAGTAACCGCATTTGGCCTGACCATACACGACTAACAGTGCCCATTTACACTGCTGGGTGGACAGAGGCAGTGGTGGGAGAGGGGGCCATTTACGAACCTTGCATCAACGTAGTTCACAACTTAGTTGCAGGAATGTTGGCATTGTGCCAGAGCGCTCGAGTCAAATCCCCGGTCGAGGTAACGCAACTCCTGATCTCTCCAAGGTTGATCGATCAGAATCTTTATTTATACTGGAGCTATGAAGCTCTTCTTCACAGATGTCTCGTAGGGGTGGCTCAGGAAGTTACAACAAACAAACAATGCAAAAACACAATAGTGCAAATTATAGGAAAAGTAAGCAAACCACGAAAAAAACTATTTAATTTTACTAGGTATAGCACACTGAGCTCGTAGCTTTTTTCCAGAAGCAATCTGGCCACAAATGATAGCTCAATAAAGTGGCTAATCACGTGGACATTTATCGCAGCCAAATAATCGAAATAATCTGAACACATGCTTCTAAATGTGGAGGGATAAACCTGAGGACCCGAAGAAAACATCCACGTGACCAGGTGGAGAGAGACACGCAAAACTCCAAATATACAGGCGTCAAGGTCGGGATCGAACCCCCAACCTCCTGCATACCAGGCGAGTAAGATAACATCACGCCACGGTGGTAAGTGGACCGCACAGATGGCATGAAACTGCATTCCCGTGGGCCTCAATGATGTGCCATACACTGGCTCACCAGGAGAAGGCAGAAGAACAAGTGAACTCATCTCCATCTGTTTCCACAAATTGGCTTAAAACATCTTCAAATAAAATCCAACGCGGGACCCATATGAAGATGTGTCCTTGGACTCAGTGGATGAGTAAATAATCATAATTATAAACTTGTACCACTTTGTGATCAATCTAGATTAAAAACTCATTTCTTTAGAACTGCTTTTTGTGTTTAGTTTGTTGTCCTTCCCTCGCACCTCCGATGAGCACGGCTGGCTACGTACGGTGCGAAAGAACTTCAACATACATCTCCATATATATAAAAAGCAAAGTTGTGATTGTGTGTCTGTTCAAAATGTTTAGCGTACTTCCCGACATGCAACAAACTTGAAATTTGCCATGTGGGTACTTTTCAGACTGTACACCATGCACAAAATAGAAAAATAGACTTTTGTATTTTTTTTTTGGGCGGGGGGGCTCAATAATGCATATTTTTTTGCACGGCAAGTGAGCTGTGACGTCACATCTGTCATGTGACCCGCGCATGTGGCAGCGTAACGCAGTGTAGTGTAGTGGTTAGCGCACTGCGCTACGAACCCGGCGACCCGAGTTCCATTCTCGCTCACGGCCACCACCGGTGACGATTATTTGAACCGGTCCTGGGCCTCCCCTAGGTCGCCTCAGCATCAAACGAGTAACTGGTGTGGTGTGTAAACATCGCCACTGGGGAGACAAAGGCGGCCGGGCGTGGTGAATCCAAGTCCCGGGCGAAGCCGGGTAGTAAAACTAGTACATAAATAAAGTGGCCCGAACCAGAGGAATTCCGACGTTTCACCATGAGCACAGGGCTGCCAATGGCAGTGAGCACCGACCACGCTTACCTGAGTGGAGAGATAATTTGACTTGACTGCTTTGACATTCCAGAGACAGGCATCTCTCACCCCATTACAATTAAACAAGGCCCTGTGACTACGCAGCCTTCGCTGAAATTCGTGTTCGTAGGGCACATTGACATCTGATTTCACACTTGATTCGTGAATGTGCATGCAAAATAAAGTAATGATTTGCTAAAAACAAATGTGAAGGAGTCCTGTATCATCTTCTTGGTTCTTTCGGTAAAGTCGCGTAGAATGGAAATAATAAAATAATACAAATAAAACATAATAAAATTATTCTCACGACGTTTCGGCCACAACGCAAGCAGCCGTCTTCAGGTGGAGAACAGGTCTGTCGAGAAGACAGATTAATCCAGATGCCAGTCGCAATGTCCGACAGACCTGTTCTCCACCTGAGGACGGCTGCTTGCGTTGTGGCCGAAACGTCGTGAGAATTATTTTATTATGTTTTATTTTGATTATTTTTTTATTATTTCTATTCTACGTGACTTTACCGAAAAAACCAAGAAGATGAATCCCTGAAGTCACGAAAGCTTTAAATCGAGTCCTGTATCGTTTGGTCCGGTCACTTCTTTTTCTTGTTGTTGTCAACGTGCCTGCCAAAATTGCCACCGGCATCAGCTTACAGAGGAAAAAAAGCTACATCCCACTGTGGGAATCCCCCTACCAAGAGCTGAGCCACACGTCTCCTGGCCGGCAGCAGCGCCAGCGAGAGGCGACGTACAACCTGCGCCTGGACACGGCGCTGCACGACTGTCATCCAGTGCTGTGGAGGCATCGCACATCACGCGGAGACCATCACGTGTGCTGTCACACTCCCCAATCTGCTCGAATGTGAGGTGCGCACTAGATGAAAGCAGAGCAAGTGGGATTCATTTACTCACTGACTGTCATTCGAAAGTCCGATTATGATGGTTGGCTACGTACGGTGCAAGAAGTTCAACATACATACATACACCCCCTTATAATCGTGGATTCTGCCCAGTGACACCGGATTCCACACACATGCAGAGCGCTCGACGAAGGATTTGCCAAACAACCCAATGCGTAGCCCTTCTGAAATATAGCCTTGGGAGTCAGTGAGGCTTTATATGGGGTTTGTAGAGGATGTACAAAGCAATATGGATTTGCTTTCGTGCACGGTCAATATACAAAAGTATCTCAAGACGCGGTTGCAGGAGGCGACTTTGTTCCATGCCATAGATCGATGTCAGAAGTTGTTTATGTACCAAAGTGAGCGGGACACGCACGCAGAGGAAGCCATCACACACATATCGTCGGGTAATGTGTTTTGACAAATGTGGCTTGTAACGTTTCACCCTCCCCCCCCCCAATGTGAAAATGTGCGCGAGTCATTTGTCGGCCTCCGTCAGGTCGGACATTTCGACGGGCATGTGGATTAATCTGCCGTATTACTTATCAACAAAACGACGTATTGTCCACGGATTTATTTATTAATTATCCCCATGCCAAATGTGTCCAATCGTCTTCTCATCGCCACTCTCGTTGACTCTGTCGGGTGAATGAAACCTCGTTAAACTGGATGCCAAATTGGCAGAAATAAACTGGGGATGCGGTTGGTATCAGTAGGATGAGAAGGAAATAGAATTGCACGCGGTGAAATAAGCAAGGCAGTGTCCTCACATCCTATCAATCATTGGATGTTGGACATCTCCCTCGATTGTGCTCAGCCGGTGGTTAGAAAGTCCACGTGTCTATGGTGGAACCTGGTCACTGCGCATAACAAGCATTGGTGACTTCTCATGAAGTGGAGCAGCCTCATCAGAACGTGTTTATTTTCCTAATCCCAGAGAGACAATGGTGATGATGAAATTAGGAGTTCTGCTGCTTTACCAAATGAACAATGCTTTCACCTTGCATTCAAAGTAACACATCGAAGGAATTTGTGCCTTAATACCATGCGACAGCGAACCGTTCCTGTCAATTATTTCACGAGGGAACGTTTAATGCCGTGCTCCCATGCATGTTAAAAAGGGGTGCTGGCCCTGTACTGGCACAGAATCAGCACACCCGAGCCCCTGTTCCTGTCAGCTATTTTCCGAGTCAAACCAGAACCAAACTGTGCTACTCTGGCCTCACAAAACATCTCAATCTAGTTTGGTGCCAAGCAGGGCAATGGACGTGGCTAACGGTGCATTCACGGCGTGAGAGGCAGGGCCGGATCATGGTCCCGTGAGGCCCCTAGGCACATGTCTTTTGGAGACCCCCCCCCCCCCCCCGCTTTTCTATATTGGTGTCTTTCTTGCCGACCTCCTCGAAAAATCATCTACTAGATCGTCAAAATCTAGCTGTCTGACAAGGTCTGACTCTATTGACATAAGTGACAATGAGCTGCGAGGTGTTTGGCACATGCTACTCTGAAGCTCATTTTTATTCTGCCTAAAAGGGAAAATGTCCGCTCACCCTGGCAGTTTGTCACTGGCAAAGTTAGAAAAATCCGAAGTGCAACGAAATTATTGGGGAACACTGACTGCAGATTAAGTGCCTGCAACGTCTCACCTTCATAGTCAGACATGAAAGACTTGAATTGGATGAGTTCATTGGCAAAGTTCATGTCCAGGACTGATGGATATGCAGCGGAGAGTGCATTTACCTTTTCCACTTTGACATCACTGTTAGACACCTGATCTGACATAAACGGAACTCCAAAGAGACTGGTCAAACGCTTGTAAGCGTCCAAGCGATGTTCAAGGCATGCCACTCGCTTATCAGTGACCACGTAAAATGTTTCTATTTTGAACTTCTCCCTTCCCTCAAGTGTTACACCTGGCTCTGAGCTCTCATCTGCAAATGTTTTGCATTTCCTCTTTAACTGAAGATCGTGCTTATATGACTGAGAGACCTGTCACATTTAAGGCTGTCCTTTCAAAAGCCTAAAACTGGTCTCGCTGTCCCGCCACAAAATCCGTCAACGAAGACAAAAGCTGTGCTGCTACAGAGATGTCAATGTCACTTTTCTGTAGGTGAATGCTTGTAGTGTGGAACTGGTCAAGTATGACATCCCAGAAATGTGCCATGAACACCATCTCTAAGGTGTCCAATTTGGCACATAGTCCAGTGGCCTCAATTTGAGTATCTCTTTTCTCACCATCGCCTTGGTTGACTCTGCCCGAGCACTCCACCGAGTACTGGACAGCGGTTTTAATGTCAGTCTGAGATCTGTCTTCCGAAAAACTTTCCCCCATCTGTGTGGGGATGAAGAGCAAAATGTGTACAATGACTGCAACATTCTAGATTTGAAGCTTTCGTGACTGCAAGGAATCATCTTCTTAGGTTTTTTCGGTAAAGTCACGTAGAAAGTAAAATAAAATAAAAAACAAAAATCACGACGTTTCGGAGGCAACACAAGTCTCCGTCATCAGGTGGGACCGTCACAGCCAGATTAGCTGTGATACAGCTAATCTGGCTGTGACGGTCCCACCTGATGATACAGCTAATCTGGCTGTGACGGTCCCACCTGATGACGGAGACTTGTGTTGCCTCCGAAAAGTCGTGATTTTTGTTTTTATTTTATTTTACTTTCTACGTGACTTTACCGAAAAAACCTAAGAAGATGACTGCAACATGTTAAAAAACTCGTCAGCCTCTGGGCTACTGCCGTCTAATGTGTTAACACCAACTAAGTTAGATGAATGCGGTGCGCAAGGCACATACTCTATCAGAGGGTTTTTTTTGTTTCAGGTGGGCCTGTAGCCCATTGTATTTTCCTAACATGTTGCTTAAATTGTCATGACTGACCGCTACAGTCTTAGAGGTCCAACCCAAGGCCCTCCACCATCAAAGTCACACAGTCTGCTAAACTTTTACCAGTGTGGCTCTCAATTGGCTCAAAGCCGAGGAATCGCTCCACCACATTCCCGATGCTGTTAACAAACCTGAATATGAACGTCAATTGGTCCACATGTGACAGGTCTGGGGTGGAGTCAACGATTATTGAAAAATATTTGGCATCCCGAATCTCATCGGCTATTGTTTGGCGAATTTTCTGACCCATTAGCTCAACGAGTTATTCACATATTGTCGATGACAAACAGGACACTGTGCCTCTTCCTTTTCCGTCAAACTCTTCAATATGTTCAGCTAAGAATGGGTCACATTGTGATAGCAATTCTAGGATGCCAAGGAAATGACCGTTATGGGTTGATCCAAACCGTGCATCATCTCCCTTAAACGCAAGGCCTCTTTCACCCAATAACTTGATCACTGCTACAACCCTTTTAAAAATGTCCCTCCAGTATTTACGCTCCCCATCAAGTTGCTGCATGAGATCTGCATCTATAGCACTGCCCTTTGTCCGCTGGTGCAAGGCAAGCGTGCATGATCTGTGTTCTGCACTCTTTTCGTGTCCCCCTATTCTTTCAGAGTGCTTCCAGTCACTAAACCCCTGACTAAAGCCACCGAGCTTGCTGGAGAACAGTTTGCATGCAAAACAGTACACACACAACCTGTTGAGGGTGAGTACAGTAGCCACTGTCTAGAAACCTTCTGCCCATTTGGCAATACACAGTTCAGAAGTTCATTGTTGAAACTTCTCGTCTTTCCACCAAGCGCTCTATCTCGGACTGAAGCTGGGTACTTTTTCACTGCGGTTTTGGAAGGAGACTGCTCCTCTTTCAATAAGCACTGACTTAACAATGTTACTGGAAGTGCTTTGCCATAATGCAGGGTCAGTGACCTCATAGCACCAGGAATGGCTTGGTTGCTGATTTGATTCGTGTTAACTGCCCAACTGCTCCTGAGGTGGAAATGATGGTTCTTGTATACCATTATCTGTTGTGAGTTCGCCTTCAAAGGATGGCTCTGGGGGAGTGACAACATTACTGGAAACAGAACTAAAGGCACGTAGATAGAAAAAATATACGAATAAAAATCACGACATTTCGATTGCAACACAAGCAATCGCCATCAGGTGAAAAAATATAGTGGGAGAGCTGCTGAGGCAGGAAAATAATATAGCGGAAGAGCTGAAGCAGGATGTTATATAGGTTTGAGATGGGTGTAGCCCAAGGGTAAAGTAGGTGGGGCTCGAGATGGAATTTGCGTGTGAATGTAAAATCGGAGAGCTGATGTACCTCCATAACTACGAAGCTGTGGAGGTGGCCATTGCATTGTGAGAGATTAGCATGTCAATGCAAGAGAACCACCGCAACGGTGGCTGTGTTAGTGAGACATTTTGCCTGTTAAAAAACGAGAACGAAACCTGACTCCCACCACCATCCAGCCCAGAAGAATTCCCTTATCAAAACTCTACACCAATTTCCGACCATCACCATCCAGCCAGTGAACTAGAGTACGTACAACAAGCCCTCAAGATGAATGGATATTCGGACTACACAATTTGTAAAGCTATCACCCCAACCGTTGGGAAATAACCATCTGAGGACCCAATCAAAACCATCACCTTGCCATACATAGCAGGGGTTACCAAAGATATTAAAAAAAAATCATGAGCAAACACAATGACTTGGTGGAGACTTTGCACATAGGTCACACCCCATCGATAGGGAGGGGGAAAAAAGGCCTCGTAAGAGCAGTCGACAATTTGCATGTCAACGTTAGCATTATCTACTTCCGTGGAACTAAAAACAGATGGTCTATAGAAAACATTTAATGGGGTTTTTCTTAATCTTTAAATATGGATCGGGTCCCTTTTATATGCGTTATTGTACGAAAAAATATAGCTTTTGGCAGATTTTTTAATGTTTCACAAAATCGCGGTGTATTTGTAATTATTGATTTGTCATCGGCTAACTAAGCTCTCATCAAACGATGAGCCCTCGGTCTCACTAGCTGGCTTTTTAGTGCAGCTTTTTTGGTTGTAAGGGCAGCTACCTGGCAAAAATGGCAGCTAGCTAACTAATTTATGTTAACAAGCTGAATCATATGGGCAGCTAGCAAGAGAAAATGGGCAGCTAGCTAAAATAAAGGGATAGTTAGTTACGGCAAGTCAAATAACGAATGGCTTGCCATAATGACGCCCTTCAAACTGTCCTATTATGCAGAATAAACTGACTTGTTGGTGAATATTGTATCATGTCACAGCATATTGTAGCGTGCCAAACACATTGCTCAGTTGTACAGAAGCACTGTACTCTCCGAGAGGCTCTCGTTTTAAGCATGCACTGTATGTACCAAGGGGCTCATGTGTTACGCTCGATGTGTGCATCGAGGGGCCTGGGATCCCTAGTGGTAGCTCACGCTTTAAGCACCGAGGAGCCCTAGTGGTCAGCTTGTGTTTTAAACACCGAGGGGTCTGGGGGGCCCTGACATTGTAAGCACTGAGGGTCTGGGGAGCCCTAGTGGTGAGCTCACATTTTAAACACCAAGGTGCCTGGGGGCCCTTATATTGTTAAAGCTGATTGATCTGTGGGGCCCTAGTTGTTAGCTCACGCTATAAGCACCCAGGGGCCTAGTGGTCAGCTTGCACTGTGCCCATTGAGGGCCCTGGCGTTCAACTACCTTCGGAAGTCTTGGGCCACGCACCGCGCACGGCCTGAGGCTTGGAGGCCCCCTGGCAGTCTGAGGCCCTGGGGCACTGGTCCCACTGGCCCGGTCCATAATCCAACCTTGCCTCCAGTGGAACAACAACTGGCTGGCTTGGCACGGTTCTGGTGCCACTTAGTTGCACGGTAGAAAAAAGGCCTAAGTTGTGGGCTAGCCATCGCCGTTTCTCAAGTGCGTGGGAACGTAGCATTAATGTCTACTTCACAAATAGATAACACATTTTAGTAACTCAACACAGCATTGCAGAGTAGTGATAGGAATTTAATCTTTGAGCGTGAGCAAACAGATGCATTGTCGTATAGGTATTGGACGCTACTCTACCTGGCAACAGGATTCAAGCTGTTGTTGTAGCCACATGCTGCGTTGTGCCATTATGAAAGCGTGTAATGAGGCCACGTGCTTTTTTTGGGCCAAACGTAAATGACCGGCATAAATATTTATAAGTTCCTTTTTGTGGCAATGTGTTAATTTGACATGATTAATGCTCGCATTGACATCATTATTGCAAGTGAAATGTGTTCATATGCAATCTGTTAATATGAATACTGCATCAAGGTGACGGAAGTGGTCAAAACATTGAGCAAGCAGCTTCATCCACTATTGCCACTCATCACAACAGCACTATTCTCACTCATAATAACTGCACTATTGCCACTTTTAATAACATCACTATAGCCATGTATCATAATCGCACTATTGCAACTCATTATAACAGTACTATTGCCACTCATCATAACAGTAAGGTGCCTTCTCTGCATTAGGGCAATTAGTGAGGTTGTTTTGGTGGGTTAAAGTGTGGGTATGCTACCCTCATCACTTGCAAATTAATTTGGTCTTTTTGGATGAACAAGGTCAAATGACCTATGAAGGTTTATTGAGTTATTCTGAGACACTATTTAGGAGGCAACAACATTTATTTCACACTTACGTACCACCGTTACACACCGGTCTAAATACACCTATTCTCACTCTTGCAACGCATATGACTACAACACACCTATTCTCACTCTTGTTACAGGACAATCTATAATCAGGTCAGTGCATCCACGTGCTGCCTGACCACGATGTCGAAGACGTGGACGAAGACGTAGCTCTTGGGTTCCTCTTCACACTAGACAGCCCGGATCTGTGATCGGGGCTTCCCTTTAATCCCTCTCGGCGCGGCCTGGCTCCACCCTCGGCTGCGCCTTAGGTCTAGAATCTTCTCGACGGTTCCAGGCTACACCGCACCTGTTCCCTCTCCGGCTCCACCTTCAACCACGCCTCTATAGAGAACTCTCTAGACGTACTCAGCTACTCCCCCCCGTGCCCCCTCGTTCACCTGTGGACCACATTACACGTCCTCACACGGCCCCCCCACCAGCCGCCCCCCCACCAGCCGCCCCCCCCACCAGCCGCCCCCCCACCAGCCGCCCCCCCACCAGCCGCCCCCCCACCAGCCGCCCCCCCACCAGCCGCCCCCCCACCAGCCGCCCCCCCACCACACTCTTACAGTGGCGCACTCTGTGGTGATTCCCTGCGGCGCTGGTGGAGGCTGCAATCCCCTACTCTGTCGGTAGGACTCGTCAGACTTCCTCCTGCTAGCACCCAGTACCATGCCCCTAGTGGCCTACTGCATGGTACTGCATGGTGCGTTAGCCTCTGCACCTATTTCACGCCACTTGACGCTACACGCCATAGTGATCCTTTTAATATCACTACAAAGCAGAGGTCGCAAACGGGTTTTGATTCCATACCCATACCCGTACCCGGCCGCACCAGGGTCGCAAACGGGTACCCGTACCCTACCCGTACCCGGCCGGATATGGGTAGGGTACGGGTATCTGATACCTGATTGCGACCTCTGGGATGAAGCCATGCTGCAGGCGCGGGTGGGTTGATTCTAGGAACTTGAATTGTGAGAAGAGACAAGACGTTGGGAAATGAGTGGCAAACAGTTACTCACCAGTGACTCACGGTCTACCCGTACCCGGCCGCACCAGGGTCGCAAACGGGTACCCGTACCCGGCCGGGTACGGGTAGCCGGGTATCGGGTAGGGTACGGGTATCGGGTACCTAGTTGCGACCTCTGCTACAAAGGGAACAAATCCTCTGCTTGCAATGTTGTGAAAACTCTGCAGAGAATCGGCCCTAAATGTCGAAAATGCATTTGTGCACTAACAGTCACCGAAAGACCCACGTTTTACTTTGCATGTGGGTCGCTGTTACTTAGGGCGGTTAATTGTATCATGACGTGCACTTTCAGCCTGCGAGCTTAATTCAAATATTAGTTCTCAACCTCAAAACCGTAGCTCGAGCACTCAGCTCGTGCCGTCAGAATGACCACAGGTCAAGGGTTAACTCAGACTATCATTCTTGATTTGGAACTTTCGTGACTGCAGGAATCCATACGCTTATACTGAAGTAGTAAAAACTGTCGACTTCAGCAGTTTTGTCTTGCTGTGGTTGTCCCACCTGATGACGATTGCTTGTGTTGCGATCGAAACGTCGTGATCTATTATTTTTCTACCTACGTGACTTTACCGAAATATCCAAAGAGTATCAGACCATCATGCATATGGAGATGATACATGAGTAGCAATAGTGGTTGGCCTGTGAGAAGTTTGTTTGAATGTGGAATTTACACTGGTCCATGGTCAGTACCATAATCAGGGAAACACTGACCTTTGTTGACATTATATATGTAACAGTTTAATATCTTTTCTACTTGGATTAATATTTATCTTACCAATTTATTTCTCCCATCACAATCAATTTTTTTTGGTGGGGGGGTTATCCATCCCCCAGAATATTGCAAAGTGCAGTGATAAAAAAAGATTAAAAATCTACAATTTTATTGATTTTCTCTTCGTGCTGTAACGATAATATTCCTGGAAATGTTTCAGACAACACACTGACAGACCAGTCACTCTTCAAACACATTATAGTTTGGTTTTACCTTTTCAGAAAGGTTATGGGAAAAAAGTACATTTCAATAAACGTCTCATCAATCATTTATCAAAAATAAACGTCACAAAAAACACGTGCTTACATATTATTTTCGGGACATTTCGTGAAAAGTAAGCCTTTGTAGTCGCTACGACTTTCAGCTTATGAGCCAATGTTTGCATTACAAGCTGGCGGGTTGAAAGTTCAGGTACGAGTAGCGTTGACGTAAACATGTGTGGCCGGCTCCCTCTTGTGGCTGAACGTTGAAGCAACAGCTCTCGCAAGGAAGCGAGCAGCAAAACTGACAGGGAACATTCGCGGAGTGTGAGCGCTCCAGCAACATCAACCAACATGAGCACATGAACAGTTACGCGGCGATAGAACATCGTCGGTGAAATGCCACGTGACCCTCGTTGTCTCTTTCAGGTGTAATATCGGAATTGCCCCTCAATTAACCCCTCACATCCAATGTCCCTTCACACACACACACACTGCGTGAAGTTGAGCTGCTGCCGTTTCTTCTATTAACCGTGGCGATCAACCACCCTGCCAACTTGATGGAGCTTTTGGAGGTCAAATCTCCTCATTTGGTTACGACCACAAGCAGCGCCGACAGAAATTCGAGGTGCGGCCGATTGGGTGGTTTTACTTCTTCGGCACGTTTAATCAAATCGTGCCGTGTGTTTGATGATCTGGACCAGCGGTTCCCAACCACTTCGAGGGTGCGGATCCATTTTCAACCTTCAAACATGTCACAGGCCACCACACGCGACTACTAGTTATTTGAAATTGTACATATCCTTGGTGAGGATGTTATCATTGTTTTCTTCATCTTTTCCATGGACCACCCCCCCCCCCCTGTAGTAGCGTCGTGGACCACCAGGCGTCTGCGGACCACAGGGTAGGAACAGATAATCAAGATGTAAAGCTACATCATGGGACCTCCTTTGCCAGTACCAAAATATGAGAATAGGTTTTCCCATTGTTTCTGATGACGACCGCTTGTGTTGCGATCGAAACGTCGTAGTTTTTTTTGTCATTTTGTTATTTTCTTTGAACCTATCTACGTGACTTTACCGAAAGACCCAAAGAATAACAAAACAGGTGTTCAGATGTTAAAACACCAAACTGAAACCTTTTACAAGGAATCATGTCTGCATTAACCACAATACTTGTGGTCAGATTGCAAACAAAAAACATACTCTGATAGCATATGCATTGTCTTTGAAACTGATTGGTCCACACCAGAGACAGCTTCCTTTCGAGTCTAGTCTCAAACGGTGTTATACCAGAAGAGGCCAAACGGCGTGTGAGATGTAAAGCTCTTTCAAGGGGTGGATAATATCTCGGAGTTTTGGCACCTCAAGCAACACATCCAGTTCTCGGCTGCTCCTCAGTTCAATAATCGCATCAACTAATACGCGTGGTTCAACGTTGGATACATCGATCACGGGCCCGAGTCACGTGTCACACGAGTTCAATATGACTTCGACATGGACGTCTTCAAACAAAATTGCCAGCAAGTTGTGGAGGGCAGCGTGGATGTGACGTGGCCACGTTCATCACATGTACAGCAGCTGCTGCTGCTCATCGTGAGCTGTCTGTGTTTACCTCTTGTCCCTCAATCCCATGGGTCACAAATCCTGTAACTGTGGATGTAAAAATCTGTAAATCGGACCTTCACATTCATGTCAGGGTACGTCTGGTGCCTCCGGGTTGTACGCATATTTTTGGGTGTGATATTTCACGTCTTTGTTTCCACGTGCTTTCGAGATTATTATTTTCAGGCAACCCATCGGAGAGCTGTACGGCACAACTAAGAGCCTCTACGCTGAGGGCATCCACTCGGTTTACGTTGTGGAGTAGTTGACGTTTGCAATGACAGCAATGCAATTCAATAGACGGGAATGTCTTCATTTTCACGAGGTAAGAGTCAATTTATATACGCACCCTTGCATGAAATGCAAACACAAAATGGAAATAATGAACACATATACAATAAAATACCTAATCTTATCACAAACAGCAAACCAATAATAGCCTTCTTCTCATAATTCGTCAAATACAAACATTTACCAATGTTGTTGTATATGAGTTATTAAGTATAACAAAAATTAATATCGAAAATGTAAACTTTAAAAAAATCCCAGATTTTCTATAGAGCCACAGTGTAACGTCCAATTATTATATCCAACTAGAATCATCATCAGCCGTGATCTATCCGCTGCTGGTTTAAGGCCTCCCCAAGTCGTTGGCATCTCTCGATCATTATCTTGCGATGCAAGGATCCACCTATAGCACCTGCACACGAGCTGATAACAATCGCTCCATCGAGTTCACTGAATTTCTCGCTTTCAGATGCGCTTCTGGAGCGATCTTAACCACTCTTCCTTCCAATGTTAGTGATCCACCGGAACTTTGCACTTTTAAATCTAGATTGAAATCGTATTTCTTTTGGACTGATTTTCGTCTTTTCTTTGTTGTCTTTGCCCTGCACCTCCGATTAGTACGGTTGGCTATGCACGATGCGAACAAAGCTAAAACATGCATAATACATATCCTCAGTGGTACGCCCTCTCAAACACGTACCATTCTTTACATGTAACTTTAAGTCTGTCGATCTCTCTCTTCTCATCCTCGTATCTGAATTATATACATCAATAAAGCTGTGTTTCACGTGCCAACATCGCCCAAAATAAAGTAGGCATCAGTGCACATTACAGAAGAACGGGAATATAGAGGGGCACATTATAAGGCACTGTTAATGATAAATATAGAAACTTGTTTGAACGTGCTCAGTTTCATTTATGGAAACTCCTACGTAGAATTGCCATCCTGTAAACTTCAGTGATCCAACTTAACCATGAGATGGCAGTGTTGATTTTGAAATAACAAAAATTGCTTCACATTGAAACCTGATGATTCTTAAAATTCGTCCATGAGTACAGATTAAAAATGTGCTATGCATTACAATAAATTTGCGTCTATGTGCTCAAACAATAGGAGGTCCCTGATCTCTGTTAATAGCCAACCTAAAGTCCTCTATATTTGTGGCTAACAGACCTCAACATTGGCCTTTAGCTCATACCATATTGGCATACGTAAGAATCCAATGCATTGTTTTCGTTCATTGAAGGAACCTTATACAGGTGCTGTTCTCTGCTTTCTGTGAGAGAACGGTCATTCCAGATGGAAGTGTGTTTGTCTTACGACACTGATAAGCACCGCAATATTATATTCTGCACGGAAGGCCCAGGATACAAACTGTTCTCAATGGTGTCGTGATGACGATGATGATGGTGGTAACAATTCAAAATACAATTGGTGAAAAAAGGCATTTAAGAAGTAATTTGTTTTAAAAAAGTCCTTTGCCGTTCCCGAAAAGCAAATTTTCAAAACGATGTTTCGTGATATACTGCAGCAGTGGCCAATACACCAAGCAATGTGATCCGCGGATCACGTAATCAGAATGTTCATTTAGAATCTCATGTGCTTTGAAGCTCGTTTTCACAGATGTCCAGTTGTGGCGGGTTAGCAAGTCACAGCAGAAAAATATACAAAAACCCGATTGGATTGTTAAAAATAGAGAAAATGTAAGCAAGTCGCTCAATTTAAATAAGTAATAAATGTTGCATTATATAAGTCCAAATGTTCAATCTTGGACGAGGCAGCAAAAACAACGGCGACACAGTCCTAGACCACACCAATATAACACCACACAGTCGTAGTACCTCAATAAAATGTCAAGATCCACCGTCAAGCTGACCGACAACTACTCGGATAGAACCATGTGATACATACTTCAGACGTCAAGAACTAGTGACGTCTGTTCGTAGAGGTGATTTTGTTAACATGAATGCTTAGTCAGGGACATTTATTTGCCGTCACTCATGACGACAATTGTCGTCTGCTCATGTTGATTGAACACGTAGGCGTTTGCGACCAATATTAGCCATCATCATATAGGTTTATTTTTAGTTAGTTCGCGTAAATTTAAATGTGCCGTTCACCCACCACCACCCCACACAGTCAATTAGTACGGTTTGTCACGTGAACAACACGTGTCAATGAATGACTACTTCAGCACGCCGGTGCGTTGGTGTGTTAACCCACAACATGTTGGTGTTTATTCTGATTTGTCCTGAGATTCACGACAAAATGTTGTGCGATACGTCCCTGGATTGCCATCCGCGCATTGGCCACCGCTGACGAATTGCAATAACAGTGCAGCAGTTACGTTTGAGAGAGGACGCTAGAAGGGCGACTGTTCCGGCAGTTTTGTTTGCTCAAAACATGCTCCGTACTTGGATACTGTGGCAGATTCAGATGGGGACATGCAGGCAAGGTGAGTGGCGAGATGGCAGGACATTCTGGTAGTAGAGGGGGAGACCGAGGATGAAGTGGAAGGATGTGGTGGAACGAGATACGATGACAACGGATGCGACTCGAGATAGAATCGCACGGTATATAGACAATTCTGATTTGTGGTTGATACGAATCTGAGTCGCGTATACACTCTTCCGGCTCTTTTGCAAAATAGATCGTATTCTTTAGGAGGCTCAGACATGGCTTGAATGCCATTGACTCAGAAATAAAATATTATGGGTTTGTGAATTTTATTTGGATGTATCGTGAATGTCAAAATAGAACGAATTCACTATAATTCAATAGGATAGATTTATCGTTGATAGGTAAAGCAATCTGTCTACTGCTGATGTACAGCTGATCTTCTTTCGAAGATGTCTCGTGGCTCAGCGTGTTTATATATAATCTTCACTATGCTGTTGCGACTTGTTGACCTACGTCACCCTTTCAAAATAAACTAATTGTCTCCATGGGTCCTCACGATAGGTTCATTCTTGAATCATTTAGGAGGAATCTTTTCCAGGACAAATATAATGAATGCCGCTTTTGGGAAGTTGTGGAGCGGAATTACCTGTAAATACGATTAAATGCACCCACAATTGATCAATTGCACACTCAATTTCAATACGTATTATTTTCAGACAGAATTCGAATATCATTAGACCTCCTTTGCCAGTACCAAAATATAAAAATAGGGGTTTTCCCCTTTTTTTTGTCTTTGAGCTGTACGCCTTTTGGTGTCCTCTGGTCTAGCACCAATTGAGACGAGGTTCAAAAGAAAGCCGTCTCTGGTGTGGACCAATCAGTTTCAAGGACAATGAATATATTATCAGGGTGTGTTTTTTGTTTGCATTTTGACCACAAGTATTGTGGTTAATGCACACATAATTCCTTGTAAAAAGGTTTTAGTTGTGTTGCCAGACAAAAGGGGAAAACCCCCATTATTATTGCATTCGAATAGTTCAATACAGCGAACAAATAAGATCATAGTTTCAAGCAAAATATTCTTAGGTTTTTTCGGTAAAGTCACGTAGGTAAAACATCAAAATTAATAAAAATAAAATAAAAATCACGACGTTTTGGAGGCAACACAAGTCTCCGTCATCAGGTGGGACCGTCACAGCCAGATTAGCTGCATTAAGTGAGGCAATGATTCAAGATGTAATCCCTTAAAAGCATTGCCTCACTTGATGCAGCTAATCTGGCTGTGACGGTCCCACCTGATGACGGAGACTTGTGTTGCCTCCGAAACGTCGTGATTTTTATTTTATTTTTATTAATTTTGATGTTTTACCTACGTGACTTTACCGAAAAAACCTAAGAATATGAATCCTTGCAGTCACGAAAGCTTCAAATCTAGTTTCAAGCAAAATTTAGCGATTCAATCTTGTTTATTTGTTAAGTATTGTCTTTAAACATCGTACTTGATCTGCGCTCGTTTTCTCCTTGAGCGATTGTCTCAAATGCCACGTTGTTCTTGCACCTCGAGACTTACCGCATGGGAGGTGCGGCGAAAAACACAAAACGACGATGATGATGATGATGGAAGCCAACAGAAGTTCTCTGATGAGTCTGGTCATCGCCACAGGACTGTGGAACTCCACCAACGACTTAGGACCCCAACCCGATGTGAGCAGCTCCGATTACTCGTTTGAGCGAGGAGTCACCTTTTATTTGAATTTTAAGAAAATCTGACGTGGCTTTGATGCACGAGTTTTTTGGCGCACGGGGAAAATGCAACACAAGGCAAATATTCCGAGAGCGTTATGTATCTAAAAGAAAAGTCCTGTTGATGTAATAAAACCCTCGTTGTTGAGCCCCGCTTTTCTTTTTGAACTGACCACGCGATGCAATATTTCAGCTAAGAGTCTTGAAAGGTTAAGTCGTTTTTTTTTGTCGTTGCGTGACTTGTAAATTTAATAAAATTCGGTTCGCAAAACCTCATGCCGCCCCCCCCCCTTCATACGTCCCTTTGACGGTTTCTCCTGTAACGCATACACACACACATGCAAAAGTGCTTCTTCCACACGTGGAAAAATACACCCGCACGCACGTGTTGCACATTGGCCAGATAGTGTCCACACATCAGCTGCACCACTGTTAAGCCGACACCGTTAGCATGTGCAAAATGCACGCCTGCGCGTCTTGAGCATTCGCCAGATTGTGTCCGCGAAACCACTCGCCTATATGATGCATGCAATTTTTATAGAAATATATAGCGTATAGGTACGCATTTAAACCATGTATTATTTGATGATTCGCTTCCAAGCAGCACTAAGTCGGTAGCTATCCGAAGGGTTAAAATTATTTTTATTTCTTTCAATTTCAATGGATTATCTAATTTGTCTTGGGAAGTAGTAACTAGTTGTGCACAGAACTTCAACATCAAAATCAATTGAGTTTCCTTGTTGGCACGCATGTTCTGCTCCGGCTGACAATTGTATTTGGGAGTATTTAATATTTATTTGGTGTTCTTTTAGTCGTATTCAGATTGTAAATGTTGTGGTTTGACTCTCCAACACATCGGTCTGCTGTACTAGTGATGAATTGGCATGTTCTGTTTACATGACAACCCTTACTAGTTGGCTGTGTCGGGTGGTGGATTTTTCTGCTTGTGCATAGTCACTTTAATATGTTTTCTTGTTCATCTTATTTTTTTCGTTGCGGTTGCACCCGATTCAAGAGCCGAATGGCTCACAGGGCTTTACCAAATAAATGAAACTGAAACTGAAAGACACATTTATATATATTTACACGATCTAACCCAAAAAACACCTTTATTATGGATAATATTGTTCGCGAAAGCCTACGCCTTAAACCAAATTAAATATTACCGTACTAATTTAATCTGACTTGGAAATGTCATGGGCTCAGGTGAACCCCAACCAAGATGTGAACTTACAAACTGGCCATAACAGAGATGGCTCTGCAGTCCTTTAATGATCATTGTGTGGAATCGGAGACAAAACAAAGACAAAAGTAACTTGCATTTTTTTTCTTCCTGTCAGTTCAGATGTCCACACCTTCAATGCGATTCGTAGAACTTACTCACATTTGCACGAGGAAAGGTTAGCATGCGAGATATCGGCTTGCATCTGCCCGTGGAATTACGGGAGTAATTTGTCACGCAAACAACGTTTAACTTCAATAGTGCTTCAATACTGCCGCTGATTTAGTTGGGAAATTTGCAGGTCCCAGCGAGTGGCTACAGATGTACACGGTTTATATACAGAGGTCAAAGTCAAAATTTACTATTTGACCAAATGAGCATGCCGCAGTGCCCATCTCCATTTTGTAGCTACGAGCCTGTTGTTTAAAAGTCCACATTCCCATGGCCTGGGGCTGTTCTTTTCATTAGACAAACTGCTGTTGTGTTCTTACAACTGTTAATTTATTTGCCTCGGATGGATGATGGACAGAGTCACCTCGTGACTGGAATTTGAACTCGCAAACCTTTTAACAATGAGCCGAACAATCTTCCACAATACCACCCAGCACGAACACCCAAAGTTGGCGGGGTTTACCCCCTCTGTTACGTTATTCATAACATCTGTCACACCTTCTCCCTGTATATATTTATGAATCTCTCCTACTCTTTGAAACTAGACCTGTCTTTTTTTATGGCACATAAATCACGAGTATAAATTCCACATCGCTGTTGTCCAAGCTGTTTTCCGGTCATCATCGCAGCGGCTTTTGGCTAGCCATCGAGCGAAGGTGACTGCATCGCACGTTTTCAGACGTGCCTCTGCAGCCGTCTGGAATGCTCTTCCTTCAGATATTAGGAAGCCACTGGAGCTATGCACTTTTAAATCTAGATTGAAAACTCTTTATTTAGAACTGCTTGTTGTTGCGTTTAGTTTGTCGGCTACATACGGTGCAAATGAAGTTCAACATTCATACATATATACATCATATAGAAATGAATGCAGGTTTTGCTTTTTTGGTATCATCGGAATCAGAATATTTCTATTGATGTAGGGCAACGGAACAGCTTGGTTTAGAGGTGAGGTTAGTCACTCAGAGACAATACTAGTAGGAGGCACTCTATTTATTATAGTACAGGGAGTAACTACACTATGGTAAGGACAGATAACAGGCTTCCTGACTAACAACGCCAAGGAGGTGAAGACGGTGACGAAGACTCCAGCAGCACGGCGGGTTCCACTCAAAACAACAGCCCCAAATCTTGCTAGGGCCCCCCCTTTTATCCACCCAGCGTGGCCTCGCTCCGCCTTCGGCCACACCCCCCTGCTAGAACCCACTAGAATGTTCCGGGGCTTTACCTCACGTGCCCCCTCTATCACCTTTGCCCCACATCCCTTTCTCCGGCTTATCACGTGACCTGCTGGCAGACAGGGCTGCTACAACAGCAGATTCCCTTTCTGTCCGCAACCAGCGCTACGCGCCATAGTGACCCATTCCATGTCACTACAGAGGTATTAAAATATCCGTATGAAAATTAACATTTATAAATATACATTTTTTGTAAAAAAGCCAGTTTTCCTCCATTGCCAAGAGTTCTAAATAAAATGAAAGTTAAATTTCAGGGTCATTATCTGTCCGGTTTACTTGCATGTAGCTGCATCACCAGAAGCCGCTTGTGTATTCAAATGATGGATCTCAGCAGTGCTGGTTCAGTGATATAATACCGTACAGTAACAGCGAATATAAGCGAAGCAAAATTCAATTAAAAATAACCTCCCTGCTCGAACATTCACTTTACGACTGAATTATATTCAACTAATCGTATCTGATTCGCTACAATAAGGACCACACGATGCCTTAGAAACTGTTGGTGGGATGTGTTTTTACCAAGCACCTATCATAGCCACCACAGTGATCACATTGGCAAGCAGGGGAAGTGGTAGTGTAGCGTACTCTTTGGTTTTTTCGTAAAATCACGTAGGTAAAAAATACAATAAAAATTAATAAAAGTAATAATAGAAATGAAATTAAATAATAAATCACGACGTTTCGGAGGCACCACAAGTCTCCGTCATCAGGTGGGACCGATACAGTAAATCTAGCTGTGACGGTCCCATCTGATGCCGGATACTTGTGTTGCCTCCGAAACGTCGTGATTTATTATTTTATTTTATTTCTATTATTACTTTTATTAATTTAAATTTTTACTTACGTGACTTTACCGAAAAAACCTAAGAGTATGATTCCTTGCAGTCACGAAAGCTTCAAATCTAGGTAGTGTAGCGGTTAGCGCGTTACCCTACAAACCCGGCTAACCAAGTTCGATTCCCGCTCATGGCCAAAACGTGTGACGATTATCTGAACCGGTCCTGAGCCTCCCCTAGGTCGACTAAGCCTCAAGTTAGTACCTCGTGCGGTGCGTAAACATTGCCGCTCCTGAGACAAAGGCTCGCTTACAGCACTTGCCCTCAGAGACTGCTCAAGGCTACACGGGGGATATTTGTTTTTGTTGTTTTGTGTGACGGGTACCATGCCCGGTCATCTTTGTCTTCCAAGTGCTGACGTTTATTCTGATACCTCCTGCTACTAAGATTGGCAGTAGCCGCGAACTGGGTTCGTAGGGGTAGTGCGTTAACCACTTTGCCACCGCTCCGCTCATGAAACACGTATACACGCGTTCTGTCCGTGAGCACCTATTAAGGCCACCGTGGCACCCAGGAGGTTTGATGTAGCGAGCACTATGCTCAAGATACAGTTGTCTCTACAACTCCAATGTCCACACACACATTGCACTGCCTCCATCGTTGTTTTTACGAACGAAATATATTTTTGGCTCACGATTGGACGTTACTTTCTTTCCCCGCTCACGTCCACTGCACAGTGCGCAGGCCGCTTATTGAAAAAAAATCGCGCCGTTTGTTTTCGCCACAGAGTCGTGCTGAAGTGCTTGCGCGTTCATCCAAAAGTCTCGAAAACATTCTGTCTCGAAGAAGAAGAAAGGAGAGAGAGAGAGTTTTAGTCGGACAATGTAAACAGTTCTTTGCCATGGGAAGGGCTTACAAGTGGAAAGAAGTCCCCTTTCGAATCGACTTGTATTCGCACTCGACCGTTTTTTCCAAAACAAACAATATCGCGCGCTTTTTTTTCTCTCTCTCACAGATTAATTACGAGCGTTCCACAAAAAATGCACGGCAAATAACAATAAATCAAAAACTGCCCCCCCCCCTCTCTCCCCCCGCAAACACCACGAAGACCCCCACACTTTGGCTTGTAATTGTAAAGCGTTTCTGGGTTTTTTGTCCCTTGCCGGAGGGTCACTGGAACAATCTTCCTCCACACACCCCCCCCATCGCCACACACCCACGCAGCCTTCTAGCACACGGCTGTTGTGGAGAGAACCACCAGTTTTGGGGCACACGGTTGTTGATCCCCGAAACGGAGTAAGTGGTCATGCCGTGTCACTTCCTGTCATTTTGATTTAAACGATCCCAGGACAACTGCTAATTGATTGCGCCCCCCTCCCTCACACGCCCCCCCCCCCTCTCCCCTTTATAACGGCTCTACGTTGTTGCATCAGTGGCACACATGACCAATTCCATCGATCAGACATGACCAATTCCATCGATCAGACCCCAACGAGGTCACCACTCCCGATGCCGCTGTATCTCACCGTGACTTGCCTTCCCCGTGCCAGATCTTGCAACTGTCCCACGGTCGACACCGCACACCCAAAGGTCTGTTCTTACAGCGCTGCACGTGACCCCGGTCAACGTGGGCAACGCCTCATCCGCCACGGGAAAAAAAATAATTAGCAGAGCTCGTGTCACGCCCGGTGGTGGTGGTTTGGTGGCTGCTGGATGCTTGAGCGAGTAGCCTCTCCTTTCCCAGTGGTTGCAGCCTTCGCCTCCTGGTGGCCCATCGGCAGAACCGGCCCTAGACCTTTGGGGGCCCTAAGCAAAATTTGGTTGGAGGCCCCTTTGATGTATGATTTTTTTCACCCACTAGCTAGCAGTGACTCTAGGGGGCCCTCTGCTGGCCACGGGGCCCTTTGCAATTGCAAGGGTCGCTTAGTGGCTGGGCCGGCTCTGCCCATCGGCGATTTGTGTTATTGTTATCCGGGGTTTCGCTACCTAGTTGCTGACACCACTGACATCCGGGGTCTTCCTCTGAATGTGTTGTACGACTGTAAGTTCCTATGAATGTGGACAAGAGCCCGATTGAGCATCGCTTTCAGATGGCTCTGACTCGCGATGTTGCCCCTTGCCCACAATGAGGCCGGGGAGTTCGATTTAAAGAGAGAGAGAGACATTTAATTTAAAATCCCGTAATTGTCTCTCCAAAAACGTCGAACTCTATCCCGTTATGTGCATACACAGGATAGCTAATTTGTATGCCGTGGTCATTTATGCGCGGGTAAAAAAAAAATGCCGATGTAAGCGAGATAGGCGTGCATTTGGAAGATATAGCGAGCGAGATACGGGCAACAACTGGTGCCCCATGTTTGTCGGAAGGCGAACCTATAAAGTGCGTGCTTCCTGCATCGGCCAATGGCCAGAAAACTCAGCAAACCCTCCCCCCGCCAAACACACCACCCCAGCAATTACATACTCGAGTGTGTTTGTTGTTTTTGTTCATAGTCTCGGCTGAGAACACGGACCCTTGTCCACCCACAGCTACGCCACACATATCCCGGGCTCACTGTAAACAGCCGCATTTTTACATCCTTGCGTGATTCCGGAGGCTCGGCATGAGAAGTGAAAAATTAGTGTCACGGTTAATAATGCCGCGGACACATTCGTGAGAGCATCTCTACATGGTTAGGCCAACGCGCGTCTACCGTAACCGTAGGTTTGCGCAGTCGGTGTCGGAATTTCCCTTGAATGCGCTGACGCAATTGTCTGAAAGCAAGAAAAATGTTGTAAAAATAATTCCCAGCCTTGCTTATGTACATTGATATCTTGGCTGTACAAATACACTATGTCTAAGGACTCTTAACGTAACAGTCAAGATAAATTGTCTCCCTGATCAAACGAATTTGGAGGGAAATGCCTGTCTTGCTTGGTGACCTTTAGCTAAGGGTGAAATGTCCACATTTCTTTGGTAGCTTCCATATGATGGTTGCCAAAGGAATGCAACAACATTTTCATTATCATGGTATTATTTTCTTTGGCAACTTGAGAAACACAACAATGCACCTTTCTCTTTGCCAAAGTCAAAACCAAAGCCTCCAGTCACATATGCGGTGACCAAATCGGCAGTGTGCATTGAAGAGAAGAGGGCAGACACTAAGCTGCGTGTTGTTCAAAACAGAGTGCATTACTGTAAATGTTCAAAGGACACCTGTGCAAGAACTATTCTCTGACACAATGCAGGTGAATGACAGCATCCGAGCTGTTCGTGATTTTACAACGACGAAAAAAAAACGCCTGTTGTGAATTCCCCCTTTTACTAAAGAGTTTCCCCGCAGTCGTCATGCAGTCACGTTAGATTCCAGGAAGCCAAACGCGCACCTTCAACTCGGGCGTTTGAACTTGTTCCAATAGACGTTTTAGTGCTGGCTAAGGGGGCGGCTTGGACTCAATGGTGGGTGTGCACCCGTGTGGTCGCATCAATGCGCTTAGAAATCCCTCATGCAGGTGTTAGATTTCCCATTGGCCCGGTGTCCCATTCTTTTCGGAAAAGAGCAATGGATCTCACACAGACACACACAAAGAAGGATACAAAGATTACCTACCCATTTAGGCTTACAGACTGTTTGGTGCAAGTGTTAGCAACCGACTGATAATAGCGGCGGGGCGCGTACGGGGACGCACGCCATGCAGCATCAGTGCTGGCCGCATTCACCTCCTGAGAACTGATTGATATTCGCAGACTTTAGAATGTATTCTACAGCTTGACAAAGGGCAGGCGGAGGGGTAAAGTGTGGGTACTACCACTTCTTCCAAGAGGGCCTGTATATATGAATCCCATATCAGCGGTGCCGCGAGCAAGTAATTGCAGGTCTGCACCTTTATTATTCAACTTTTTCGCATTACATGCATGTTGCGGATCGTGCTTGTAATTATACACTTTGGACGTGGAGTTTGTGGGTGATGCAGAGGGCATCGTGTTCTCTGTGAGATTTCGTCTGCCTGCTTCTATACTTGATGTGCACGACACAATCATTGAGCTAACAAACAAGACAAAGATCCACTCTTGAGCCCCATACACTTGTAGGGACTGTTAGAGAGCACCTACTAAGGCTAACACAGCACACAAGGGAGTGATATGGTCAGCACAATGCCCAGCCACCCTCATCTATCTCCATTGCTAATGATTACTGCACCAAGTATCCATTCAAGGCTGAGTTGACCAATGGAATGCCCAAGACTTGTAAAATACCACTTGGCACTGTTGTGGAATGACTGGGGATCGAATCCAGGCCACTGGGATTCTGAGTGCAGCAAATATGCGAATGCACTGGGAGTGTGGTGACACAATCATTGCGTTTGACACAGAGATGGGGTATGTCCTCAGAAGGATGTACAGTTAAGAGGGCCATCGCAGATTTTGCCTGGGGCAGATATGGCAGCCATTTTTCAAGAGGGCCACCATCCGTGTAGTTGTTTCCCTTAATCGGGTAGACTCGGTCCGCTTGTGGGGTTGAAAACTTCATTAAATTGTATTATTTAAATAATACGGTAATTGTACAAGGATCATATGAGATAATATCATTGATACATTTCGTATTCTATGGTTTAAACATATGAAATGTGACAATGTATGGGGCAAAAGCACACGTGTATATCCATCAATTACAAACGTATTATGGGACGTTTTTGCCAGTATCAAAGTAGGAAAAATAAGGATAGAATACATGCATTATCTTTGTACAGTTTGCCTTTTGGCATTCTCTGCTCTGACACCAGTGAGACTAGGCCATAAAGAATGATGTCTCTGGTGTAGGCCAATCAGTTTCAAAGACAATGCAATATATTATCAGAGCATGTTTGTTTGCATGTTCGCCAAAACGTACGTGTGGTCAATGCAGATTTGATTCCTTGCAAAACGTTCGACTTGGTGTTTGAACATCTTAACACCGGTTTTATTGCCAGAAAGTGCAAAACCTATTTTTCTTTTTCAATTACAATAGTATAACAAACTATTAAATGCATTGTTTCTGCAACGGGACGTAAGTCCAACTTTACTCCTGTCGATTCCAAACATGTTGTTTGGCATGTACACTAAACACGGGGAATAACTTTAAACGTTGTACCATCTCCTGTAGATGTAGATGCCACTGGTTCTTCATGCTTTTCAGATACTAATGCCACCACCGCCATCTATTGCGCGGCGATTGAACAGACGACTCTCAGTCCGAACAGCCATCTGGACATACGGACAGATTTGTTCGTATCTCTGAAAGTTCGTAAGTCGAATGTTTGTAAGCAGAGGAGGCCCTGTACAATGACCACTGGGCAGTGGTAATGGAGACCTCACTTACGTCAGATGCACTGTTCCCTGCAACAGTCCTTCTCGCAATTGCAGGGCATTAACTCGCCGGCAAATTTCCGTAGCTCCCGGAGGGAGTTGTCCAGCTTATTTCCCAGGAGACACTCTGTCAATCTCGTTCCATGGCCACTCAACTTGGAAGATGCAAGCTCAGCAGCCGCGATCATCACCTGGGACCAGCAGCAGCGACCGGCCTGACACGCAAAACTCTCTTCGTGTGCTTGATGAGTTTGCTCCATTTGTCGGTAGAAGGCTGTCAAGTGCTCCTACTCTTGTGAGTGAAGAGCTCTCAGCGAGTCTGGTTTACACACTCCTGCCTGCTGGTACGGTCATACAACAAGACGACAACCAGTCTTACGTGGACTCTGGCGAAGCTACCAAAAGCACAGAATGCTCGAGTTCCTTTGCTAAGTGTGCAGAGGTTGATCCACAGTGATAAGTGGCACCTATCCAGTTTCCTATTATCACTGGTTGGCGTGCAAATAGCCAACTCTTCAATTTGTCTAACGGTGTCTTTACCGTGGTCGTGACCATTAATTATCTGACCACAAAAACATCGGCGGACAGTCGGCTGACACCACCTCTGCTGCCTGTTTTTGGCCAGCTTTTCGACTTGTCTAACTGTGCGTTGAAGTCAACATTTCAACGGATGAAGGACATCTTTAAAAAAATGGTTGCCACTTCGGCTCCAAGAAAAATCTGTGATGGCTCAATAGATAAAAAAAAATCGTTGGCCATATCCTAGCTCCATGCCACATTTCATGCTTGTATCCCCCAAACCCACAGTACCCCCTGGTATTTCACATATCTGCTGCACAATGTAGCACAGAGTACAAGTCATTATTTCTAATCTATCCACACACCGGACAGCCTTGGCACACAAAGACAAAGATCCCCCCGTTAGCCAGCACCTACGAATGCCGACACAGCACACGAGGAGGTGGGTGACCAGCACCACACACGTGCACATATACACACATCTGCACACGTATCCCCACGGGGCAGTGTTTACACACACATGGAGATGCACGCGCGCACGTGCACATACATGGCAGCCTGTGTGTGGACGGTGGTTATCCGTCACGAGGCAGATAGCATGCGCCAAAATGCAACATTATCTCGAGACATTTCACACACTCATGATGGGAAACATATGCGAAGAGGCAAAACAATAAGCACTGGGAATTTGGTGTTGGGACAATACTGTAGAGGCTTACACAACACGATCAGCGTTTGGGGATTACATTGGACAGGGCGTTGCGGTTGGCAAAGCAATGGACTCGTTCCCCATCGTAAGGTTGCATTCTCTATTTGAAAGACCAATAAATGGCAATGTGATCACGACAAAAAAAACGATTAAAGTTACGCCACTTTTAAATGTTTACAATTAACTTTTTGGAGGGAATTAAGCAAACTCCAAATGCCTGTATCGCCACAAAAAAAACACATGTTGTATGCTTCGCAAGCAGTGTTTACGCATGCAGTATGTAAGCATGCTGTAAAATCCTGTGAGGCGGGCGGGAGGGGGAAACACAGCGCACACGTGTTGGTAATTAACTTCGGAACCTACCATTTTATTTCGGTATAATTTCGCTTTTGGAATCCAACCCTTACCCACATCCCCCCCTCCTCCGCCTCTCCTTTGCCTCCTCTCAGCTCCGATCATATCCCCACCCCGATGGTTTGTGTTGTTCAAGCACAACGCCAATACATTGCTGCCTTGCTGCCTCGTGTGTTTTTTCGGGTCGTGGAACCATCCCAAGACTATTCGAAGCTAGGAGCTGACACAGTGGGTGCACTTTTTTCCCCCTCTCTCCAAAAGTATTTTAATCGCAAAACGATTCTGGTATACAACACGAGAGGATACGAAAGGGGGGGGGGTTGACATCGGCACAACCCACACATTACGGATGAGCGTGCAATGGAAAAACCTGTCTCAACCGCACGTTTCAATAAAGTGTCAATAAACTCTACGACCCTGTGGTGTTTTCCAAAGCTCTGATAACCCCCTGTAATCGTGCGCGCATTTACGTGCACCCAAAAAGTGCAATCCTTTCTGTTCGCCACACCTGGCAATGGATAATAGGTTTAAAAAGCAGAGACGTGACTCTGCAGGGCTATGCGGAGTCTAATAACCTGCCTAATTTGAAAGCCTGGCATAACAAGGTGGGGTGTTCTTTCATAGCGGGTTTTTTTTTCGGTTAATTTCCGCTGGGAGAGTGGGAGAGTGCGTGTGTGTGTTTTAGCAGGGCACATGAGCTGGGGGTGTATCGAGAACCAAGCTGATTCCTGGAAGGCACGGAGGAAGAGGAGGGGGGTTGGGAAGGTTATTTAAAGAAATAAGAGATAGGAAACAAATTGCAACATAAAAAAAGTAATTGAATAACGTTTTCCCAATTACTGCATGTACAATAATACATCCGTCCGCACGACGCTGTTGGTAACTTCGTTCGATTCGCAATCGGAAGGTTGAGAGTTCAAATCATTGTCAGAGGTTCATGCAGCACACGAAATTCCTCCAGGGGGTGAATACAAAATAGTAGTTGAAAGTTGTCAGAAATCAACAATGGCCCGTCCTGTGGAGCTGATTGGCCCTGGATTTTCTTCAGCTGCCACAAAGATGAGCGCTGCACCAATGTCCATTTGAGCAGGAAGACAATTTGATGACCACTTTGTTGTTGTAAGCACGTATCATTTATCAACAGAACTGTAATGTGTGTCTTCTTTCCTATGGCTGCTGATGTAGATGCAGAGCAACAACTATAATTTCACATTTAGGTGGTGAAGCCCAGACAACCCGCGTCAGGGGCAGCCGAGTGTATCACTGCGATGCCTCCGTCGAATTCGTGGATGGGGGCATTGGGTCGTTGTACGTTGTGTATAGTCTATTTCATTTTCAATTTGTGCATCAGGTATCCGCATCTGCCATGGTTTGTGCATCTGCCGTTTGCAAACAAATGTACGTATTATAATTGTGAATTAGTTCATTATCATCCAGTATTGTCTGTCTTTTAAATACATGTATCACTGCTGCACTACTGCTATTACTCTTCTGTCAGCTATCATCATCAGCAACAGTGGATCTATTCATTGCTGGATGATAAAAAGTATATATATATCCAGGAAATAATTGTTGGGTTTTAATAAACTTTCGGGTGGGTTGTGCATTTCGATATTTGATCAACTCCATATTTAAGGAGTGTGTTGCATGTGGGAGAAAACTTGAGTATATGGAGAAAACCCGTGAGGGATTATCGCTCAGAGGTCTACACAGACAGGTTCACTCGGAATCCATTTGCTGTACTGCCTACTCATTGCCACTTGGCATGTCAGCATGTTTTTTTTGGACTTTCACAAACACATCTGTTGCGGCATCGCCTGGTTTTCCAAGCGCTGGAAAACAGGGCGTGACTTTTTCGAAGTCTCTCACAGTGCTCCACGCACGTGTCCGTCGACCCAATCATGATTATCGTCTTTATTCATCTTGACATGCAGAAACTGTCTTTCACTGCTGACCTGCAACACAGAGAGTTTTCACTCATCTTACACACCCCCCCCTCCCCCCCTGTGCTGTTAAACTCTGAAACTCATCACCCTCCGCTGTCGTCGAAAACTGATCACGACTTGCAATCTTTCACGCCTGCGGTCAATCGCTTCCCATTTTTGGATCAGTGCATCTCGAGGCGGCGATTGTGTTCGCAATGGGTCTAGACGTTTCGTCAGCGACTTTTAATATAAATAAATGAAAGGCGTTGTGGGTCGGGGATTATGGGACTTTGCCGCAACTCCTACCGAAATCTAACTCTATCTTTCGCTGTATTCTTTTAACGGTTGCCATAGCCCTTTGCTTATGGAGAGCGATGTTAATGGTCCTTCAAGCCGAACACTAAATTTGTTGGCAACGAACTAGGCTTTTTTTTGCCTTTGATTCCTCTGGGTTGAACGAAAGAGCGGTGGGTTTACGAGTACAGACCTCGCAATTCCGCTTAAAACAAATTTCCCTGAATTGCCAAACTGATATCCCCTTTGGGTACGCATACACATAGCGCCGTATATAATGTTCACGCGCGCAGACTCCGTCGCCCGCTGAAAGGGGGCTCAAGCTTTTTTTTTTGTTGCAGAGATAAAGTGATGTTGAATATGTACTGACAGCGACATCTATACAGTAGCTCGTGGAATGAGCGTTGAACAGGCAGCGCCTAACCAGCAAGGGAGCACTTTCACAACGAGGTTTCTGCAACGAAGCCCGCTTGAATCGTTTAGCCTGGCAGAGACCAACCTAATAACTCACACGTGGGCTCCCCCGCTCCATCCTCCAAAAAAAAAAACCAGCACCACAAACAAGCGCTAACAATTGCATTGATGAATGGCAAGGGCTTAAAATGTTTTGCAGCCTAAAGTGTGCGGTCTGCAGAGTGTCATCAGAGAGTACTGGGGTACAGGACTCTGTTACAGGCTCTAGAACTGAATCTCTTCGAGGCTTTTCAGACTCCAAAATGTAACCTCTTCAACGCGTTTCACAATTCACTTTTCATAGAATGCCACGCTTTATTCTCTAGAACATAGACAACGCTGCAGTCAAGTCAAAATGTATCGCCGTTCCAATCAGCAATGGGCAGTGTTCATCTCTACAGTTGTCTGGCGTGTGTTCGTGCTGTACGACCAATGAGCAGTCACTCTGGCTGACCATTGGTCGACTTGTAATATGTCAGGGTAGATTTGCAGCACTCGAACACGATTCCAGCAGGAATCGCCCGGGCTTTAAATACACACAAATACACAATATTGCATATGTATGATTGTTCAGTAGAAATTCCAAGGCAAACTTATTGCACAGTTATTAAAAAAATATTAAAAGAATTAACGGACTAAAAGTCACGATTTCATAGCTTCTCCCTTGAGAATAGAGCGTGGTATGGCAGAACATAGGATGATGCAAGTTTGTGAAATACAGCCTACAGCCCCCATCACATTGGGGGCAAATGTGTGTTGAAGCTGGTAGGAGCGGTGTCAATGATCGGCCTCATTGGAGGAGGCTCATCAAGGATGCTGCTGGCCAGTTGTAGGCGTTCTTACTCCAACAAGGAAGTGGTAAAGGACTGACGCTCACAACAATAAGCAGAAGAGCCTGGCATATACATTATAAATAATTGGCACAGTGCTGCGCACAGGTGGTGCATCTGCAATTCATCTGAGTCCGTTAACCCGGACCATCTGCTGTGTCTCTCCCATGACTTTCTGCCACTGAGTCTTCGACACTTCACGTTGGCCTCAAAGTACACTTCGCCTGTCGCAAGCGCCGTGGTGACATCACTGCCCTTAAGCGGCAAGCGGCGGATGTTGTTGGTGTTGTTCGACGTTCAACAATGCTCAAAACCATTCACACATACAATGCACAAAGCCCCCTCATGTGACCGTAGCAGACTGTAAGGGGACGTGCTGCATGCAAGCACCTACTGATGTTAGCGCTGCACCAGACCGGTGATGTGGCCGGGACTGCTCTTGGCCGTCTTTGTCTCCCCAACGCTGACGCTTGCACTGTGCATCGAGGTTGAGTTATTTTCAGGTTGAGTCAACCTAGGGGAGGCTCAGGACAGGTTCGGGTAGAACGGGCCAGCGGCGCGCATGGCGGGGAATCGGAATCAAGGTCACAGATATCACAGTGCAATTTATATATATTGGCGTGCGGCGAATCCCACGAATAAGTGTTATGTGTTTGGCCTGTGTGTGGAGGGAAACTGAAGAACACGGATACAACACATGCGCATGAGAGGGCAACGCTCAAAGCTCCACAGGGATGCGTTCAATGCACAGACACCTCCGATTGGCACGGTTCACTGCGTGCGGCGGCAAAGAAGTTCGGCATAGACATGGTACATACAAAGCAGTCCGTCCCGTCAAGGAACATCAACTCTCGTCGAGGAGCATACAACGATCGCACGAACTCCGCTCATCCGCGCAGCTTTTGGCTGCTGGCCATCGAACAGAGACGGTCACCGCACCGCGCACTTTCAAATGTGCTTCTGTGGCCGTCTGGAACGCTCTTCCTTCCGATATTGGGAAGCCACTGAAGCTGTGCGCTTATAAATGTACATTGAAAACGCATTGCTTTTCGTGTTTAGTTTGTTGTCCTTCCGCCACACCTTTGATGAGCACACTTGGCTACGTACCGTGCGAAAGAAGTTCAACATACATACATGCAGCGGACTAAATGTGTATGTAGACTGCATGCATCACTTTCCCGCTGTCTTCCACCGCAGCCATTGTAGCTCCGCTGTCTACAACACGTGGTGTGGCACCGGTGGTCACTCACCCAACGAATAGTAAGCAAGGTTCGACCCTCATTAGCTTTGAGATGCAACGAGATCGGGCACATTCAGGGTTGCTGTATTTGGCCAAAAAGGCAATTATGCGTGTGGGAAGCAGCTGTACATTGAATTTCACACCGCACTACGATCTCGATGAACCGTGTTTGATTCCTAGCCAAGCACAACACGAGTGGCAAGCAGTATTTGAACCTGTCAAGAACCCCAGCTCCCCTCGGTCAACTCAGCATAAAATGCGGGGGCCTGGTACAGTGTGTGCACTTCCAGGAAGAGGGGGGATACTGCCGTGGCCGGGAATGTAATGGTCACACTGCCTCTTTGTGTGTGCTGTGCTGACCTTAATAGGTGCTCGCTAAACATTCCTACGTATTCTAGATTTGAAGCTTTCGTGACTGCAATGATTCATACTCTTAGGTTTTTTTTCGGTAAAGTCACAATGATAATATGAAATAATAATAATGTGATTAAATTGCGTTATTTTCATTTATTATTATTTTAGTTATTTTTTTACGTGACTTTACCGAAAAAACCTAAGAGTATTCCTACGTATTGCCTCTGTGGACTCCCCCCCCCCCCCCCCCGATTAGCACGGTTAGCCACGTACGGTGCGAATTAAGTTCAACAAAGATACATTTACCTTTCCAAACGTATGTATGTTATCTAAAGCGAATCTCCTCTTATCCTCAGAACCATGACCTGTGACTCCTATTATCCATGGCTCTAAATATTCCACATAATGTCCTATTGGACGTAGATAAAAACATTATTTAACAGTTTGTATTTGCAAATAACACCAATTTGTGATCCAGAAGTCGCAACAAATTTATCCTATTATCCACAGCAAACGGCGCGTTAAATTAATGTATGCATGTTAAACTTCTTTCGCACCGTACGTAGCCAACCATGCAAATCGGAGGTGCGAGGAAACGCCAACAAACTGAACACAAAAAGCAGTTGTCAAGAAATGAGTTGAGGAGCGGACAAGAGGGGCTCACAATAGTGGCCTCATATCCGCGTTTGTAATTCGCACGCAACATTTGAACTCTTAAAACTCTCTCTCTCTCTCTCTGTGCCACGGCCTTCTCAAATACGCTGGCGGTCATGGCTTTCCATTCAGCTCTGCCCATGATATTAGTCAGTTCTATCCGATTATTCAAATTTCTTAGATGTCCTTAATTTACAGTCTTCCCCAGTTTCGTGTACCTCTGCAAGCACGTTGCTGTTTACAATTTGGGCGTTGTCATTTGGCCAATGAGGGTGCTGGATGGCATCACGGCACCTCTGATTAGCGTGGTTGGCCACGTTACGGCGCGAAAGAAGTTGACCCAAACTGTGATACGCTAAGGCTCACGACGCACATGCAACTGTCTCGAAGCCAAGTGCATTGTGGGGACACAGCGTCACCACGTCACCTGCACGAGCCTTGCGGTGGTGGCGCACGCCTGCGATCCAGCATTGTGGAGGGTGAAGGTTGGTGGATCACACAAAAAGAAAACACATGCCTGCGGAGGGAGCTGGTAGGAACGTTGGGTTGCTCGGTCAATGGCCAGGGTCAACGGCGGCGTGGTGTATTCCGCAAATATGCCCGACTGTGAGGGCGGGCACAAGCCGGCGTGAGTAGGTTAAACCTTGAGTTTTATAAGGGCACCCTCCCCACCCAGCCCCTCCCCACCCTCCCCACCCAGACCTTCCCTACCCCCCCTCTCCACCCAGCCCCACCCCTTCCATTTTTGGATGCACGACGGACGGACGGACACAATAATCCCCTGTGGGCTGGTGTAACCAGGAGGTTCCTACCAGTAAAACGTTGCGGAACTCCCTTCTAGTGGACATTGAGGTGCCACACCCTGGCTTCCCGGCAGAAGACAGTGCCACCAAATTTGGACGATGTACAATCATATGAATAACCCAAAACTTGTAATTGATACGCATTCATTAATTCCCCTCACCCCCCTTTCGCACAAGAAGGGCTCACAAGTGACAACATCACATCCAGAACTCTATTTTAGGAACGAAACAGGAGGATTTCTCCACAAATGTGGCTGTCGCTTGATGAAGATCGTAATTACCAGCAAAACGTCGTACTCAGATTGCAAATGTTGTGGATTTGCTCTCCAACACACCGGTGTGCTGTACTAGTGTAGTGGGTTCAAATTGAGGCGCACACTCAACTTGAAGGCAACACTATTTATTAACACATAACAACCAACGTGAACACTATACATAAGGTGGTGACCACCGTTCATAATCTAACTAACACTCGAGGAATACTACACAGCGTGACCAGGGCAAGTGACGGGCTGCTTGGTCACAGACGACGATCGGAGACTCGAGGACCGCTGATGGCATCCTCATCCCGGGGTTGAACAGCCCAGCTCTCTGTTCACACCCCGCTTATAACTCCCGTGGCGTGGCCGGCTCCACCTCAGGCCACGCCCCCCTTCTCGATCCTTCGGGAAGGTCCGGGCCCGCAACCACGTGACCCCCAAGCTCCCCCTTGCGGCCCCTAGCCCCGCTTTGTCCGGTCACGTGTCCTGTTGGGTTCACGCAGTGACATGACCTCCGTGACACCCATACCGAGCCAACACAGTAGTGACGTCATATGTCCCTACGCTCGTATAATCCCAACACAGTAGTGACGTCGTACGTCACTACACTAGTAACACTAGTAACGAATTGCCATGTTCTGTTTACATGACAAACCTTACTAATTGGCTGTGTCGGGTGGTGGCGGGTTCAACGTGATCTAACCCAAAAACCTATCGTATGGATGATATTGGTCGCGAAAACAACTACGTGTTAAACTGGATCTCATCTACACCAAGTGGAACCTCATTTGCCAGTAAAAAATATGATATTTGGTTTTTTACCCTTCTATCTGGCAACAAAACTGACACCTCTTTTTACAAGGAGTCATGTTTTCACAAACCACAATACCTGCAGTCATAATGCAAAAAAAATTGTGTCGGGTGTGGACCAATCAACTTCAAGGACAGTGCATACATTATCAGAGTTATGTTTTTTGTTTGTATTATGACTGCAGGTATTGTGGTGTATGCAAACATGACTCCTTGTAAAAAAGGTGTCAGTTTTGTTGCCAGATAGAAGGGTAAAAAAACAATTATCATGGATCTCATCTCTTTGGGATAGATTGGTGCCCCCTTGCAAGCATGCGTGGGTTTTCTCCGGGTGCTCCAGTTTCCCTTCCACGTGAATACATGTTGACATATCGAGGACCACAGCTTGAGCAATTGTTGGCACTGTTTTCCTCGCACCTCTGAGTCGCCCTCGGTCTACAAGAGTGAGATAATGCGGTGCACGTTGCAAGTTGAATTTAACGCAAACGCGCCCTGACTCGATCATTGCATGCCACGTCCGCGGCACGGGTCGGATTCTGCAGTGGAAAAACAACCTGACGCCTGGTGAGCCGCAACGCGGCTGGCTCGCCACAGCCACGGCATGGCTCGGTTATGCAGTGGAAAAGAGGTGTATGTGTCTCGCACGTGGGGGCGCTGTGGCTCATGGGATGGGACACAATGTGGGTTAAATTAACATAAAAAACACTCACAGGCTCGAACTCTGTTTGAGGGATGCTGTTTGCAATGCAAGTAATCCAAGTGTATTATAAGTGGTACTGTGTGCAAAGCATGTAAACATAATAACATTGCTGTTGTATTTACTACCACTGAACTGGGTTGTAAATAAGTTTTTTTTATATAAATATGAGATAATAGCAATGTTTTGAGATCCATTATAGAATGTTAAAGCAAACATGTTTTTACACAACTTATTTTTATCATCTCAAAATTGTAGAATGACCCATTTGTTTTCGGGTTATGGTGAAGAAAGCTCCTAATTAAGATTATGGTGAAGAGTTATCCAAACGGGCCATTACACATGTACGGCTGTAAGCACCACCCCCATCCCATCTGTGGTACGGCACATGGTTTCAAAAATATACATATGGGTGATCCATTTACAGATACTCCATTAAAAATAAGTGAGAAATTATAAAGAAAACAACAGTTTATTTCAATTTCTAAATGCCTCGCATCAGCAATCTTAGCATGCGGAGTAGATAATTTTTCACTGCCCTCTGCAAGATTCGGAGCTGTCTCCTTTCACAATATTCAATCGGCTGTTGTGAAGAAAGTAAGGGGGCCGTCCATAAATGACGTCACGCTATTTTGGACGATTTTTTACCCCCCCCCCCTTCGTCACACGACGTCACAAAAAGTCAGACCCCCCCTCAAATATGACGTCACAAAGCTCTGCCCTCCCCCCCCCAAAAAAAAAATCATCCTTCAAATCGCTTTAAACTATTGTCATTGTAGTGCGTATATAACGTGGCGCTGCACTCTGATGTTGTAGGGGAAAACATTTATTAAAAAGTATTTTTAATTAAGTAGAACGTGTTGTCGATATTTATTCAAAGTTGCGCATTTTGATGTGACGTCACATTTCTCAACCCCCCCCCCCCCATCGTCACAAATGTCTGACCCCCCCTCCCCCCTAGGTGCGTGACGTCATTTATGGACGGCCCCTAAGAGGGGAATTTAGCCCAGCACTGTGGAGACGACGGTTGGCGAATCGCACAAACGCTGCGAAACTCCCTTCCCATGAGCGTCGAGGCTGGCTGCTATACCCTGGCAAGTCAGGAGACGGCGGTACAGCAGATGTTGACTCCATCTGCGTGGGATGAAGCGTTGCCCCACTCGCTCACGCATGGGGTTTATCTGGGTTATTCGATTTCCTCCCATATGTAAACACTCATTTGTATATATAGAGAGGACAGCAGAGCTTGGACGATTGCTTGGTAGCGTCGGCTTACTTGCCTCGCTGCTGCCTTGCCCCGCTCGTCTGTGGTTCAGAATCAGAAGAATTTGTATTTAGGCTGGAGGAATTCGATGAGCTATGAAACTTTTTTTCGAAGATGTCCATGCCTCTGATTCTTTATCTCTCGCTTTGCAAGCGTGATGGATCACTGAGCGTCATATTACATGGTGAAATTGTTAGAAATCAGTGGCGTAGTTATAAATGGATCACCCTGTATATTACACATACTGGTATCCGTGCGTGTTTGTGCTGGGCCCCACGGTTGGATTTATTCCAACACTCGGAAGTGTTTCTGCTCTGTGAGTTATTCGATGCCAGCTACACTGAATCAAATCTTCTGGATTAAGTAAACAAAAACGTTTATGGAGTGAAAATGTAAAACTAAAACTTCGGGGAAAATGCCTATGCATCTTCAAAACACCTTTTAAAGTGTCAATCGATCACCAAAATCATCCAGCCCTGTTGAAACTCACTTAACAGATTTGTACAAAAATCCTCAAAGTCAAAAAGCCCATCCAAAAATCTCAAGTTCCCCGAATGAAGTTTCTAGATTCACTGGCTAGCCTCTGATCTGGCAACAACTGGCGAGACCACGCGATTAAAAAAAAACCCACACACTCTCTCCCTCCGAAAGCTCAACTCTGCCACCACCCCATCCACGCACGACTGTAGCATAAAACCCAGCCCCTGCGAGCCTTCTCCTCTGAGTGAAGCGCCACCCTCTCGCAGTCTCCACCCAGCCCCGACAGCCCAAACAAACCCAGCCGCCTCCTCTCTCTGCTGCTGCTGCTGCGGCTGCTCAGCACCCCGGTCAAAAGGAGAAATATTCCATTGCCTGGGACCGCCGCTGCTCAGCTGCTCAGCAAGGCGGCCGCACACAATGAGTCGCACTGTGGCTCAAACCCATGCCTCGAAGACTTAAGCTGCCGGTCAGGGCAAAACAGCGACTTGTATTTATTATTTTCATTATTATCATATCTTAAAAGTGTGGAGTTATTTTAGGGTTTTTTTTTTTCCTTTTGGAAGTTTTGGATATCTCTCGAGCTTTAGGCTTAACATTAATAAGTTATCCCAACTGAGACGTTAACTTTTATGGAAGTACAAATCAATAGCCTATACACTAGTCACTCTGGCATCTGTACCCTTCACGGATATCGCCGTACATATACTGTAGCACATTATAGACCTCACAATTTGTGAAACTTTACGGCTAATCCCCTAAGTTATTTCAAACACTTTTTCTGGCATGACATAGCACCGCAGCCAGCCAGTGGCAATTACCTCGACTGTGATAAAGCCTGACGTATAATTGCAGCAATAGATTTATCAGGGTTAGCGAGTTGCCTTCCAGCCCAGTTGTGTAAGGGGCCCACTGCATTTTCTGCTGCCTCTATTTCACACAACAAACGCTCCACGGAATTTAAATAGAACAGCAGCATCAACCGACAAGCGAATATAACAAACCGGAGCACCGTTTTCGAGGAGACCATGCATTGTCGCAGCCTCCTCTGCATTGTCCTCATGGATTACGTGCTGCGTTGCCTGTGCCTCTCCTACTGCTCCTCGATGGACATGGACCTGCTCAAGCGCAAGAGGATCGAGGCCATCCGTGGCCAGATCCTGAGCAAGCTCAAGATGACGAGTCCTCCCGACCTGCCGGGCTCGGAGGACCCGGCCAGCCTCGAGGTGCTGGCACTCTTCAACAGCACCCGAGACCTGCTGGTGGAGCAGGCGAACGCGCGGGCAGCCACGTGCGAGCGAGAACGCAGCGAGGAGGAGTACTACGCCAAGGAGGTCCACATGATAAGTTTGCGTCCCGACAGTGAGTAACATCCCACCGGGGGTTCCCATTCATTCGTCTCGGCGTCGCAGCAGGGTGGCGACGCGTGCGTGAGAGATGATGATGATGATGGCTCTCGCGGGCTCTTCTCGGGTGCGTGATAGACGCCAAAGTCAAAGAGTGGCAGTGTCTCTGTCCCTGCTCGCACGAGCACTGAGCCAACACCGTCGTGGAAATTTTCCCATGGCAGCAGGGGCGAGCCTCTCCATGCCATGGTCGCTCTTGGCTTTCTACAATTTGTGGCGTTTCGGTTTTTTTGTATCAACACCGGAGGAACTTTTTGCTGAGTTGACTCCCGGCTGAGGTTTGAATTTGTAACATTCTGAATGTGAGTCATGACGTTCATTCGGTAGAGTCCGTGCTAACTGTGGCATAAAGCCCTCATCTAGATCAGCCTAGATCAGTAACAACACTGTGGTTATAGCTCTGTGCTTACAGAAGCTCACACGTTAAAATCGTTGGCGGGGGTTGACGCAGTATATCATTCTTATAGAAGCGGATACAATTATTAATATTTTGTACAGCTTGGGTTCTCACGATAAAAAAAAAATCTTGAATTTAGACCATCTACCAAGCCTGCTGTTAATGGAAATGGGGACCAACCCACCCTCATTAGGAGCTGGGAAAGACTTTGATCTTAAACCAACAAGATGATTATTTAACCTTCAATGCCTTTGGCGATTAAGGATACCCTGAGTTTCGCTGTGTTTCTGTGTGTCGGTGTGTGGGGAGCACTTGCCCCAACAGCCAGCTGAAGGCTGTATGGGGGATCTTTGTATTTGTTTTGGGAGCGATGGTGTAGCGGTAAGTGTACTGTAATCCCAGTGATCTGGGTTGAGTTCCTGGCTATGCGCAGCATCAGCAGTATGTAGTCATTGTATACGGACCTATCTTTGGACTCCTGTGGGTTTACTCAGCCTTAAATGACCACTTGTGCTGGGTGTGAAAATCAACACTCGGGAGACAGAGACGGCTATGTTTGTGTGATGACTCCCCCTTTTACCACTCATGCACCATATTCAACTTTAATTGACATACAGAGTGCTCACAGAACTTCCTCCTGATACAAATGACTGCAGTGACGTTAACATGGACTGTAACGTCATAATATGCCCGCTGGAATAAACACAATAACTGAGTAATGTGTACGTAGGCGACGTGGGAAAATAGCCACAGGCGTCATTCGTCTCGTGCATGTCAGATTGTGATAGGTGGTGATGTAGCAGGCAGCAGATGGCAATGTAGCAACATCTGTTGTACAGTACTTCTGTGTGCTCCTCAAATCTATGTTACCCGCTTTCAACCTTCCCACCACCCCCCTCACCTGACCAGTGTGGTGAAGTATGGTTAAGTAATCCACATAGAGTCTGCACTGTTTTGGGGGGCAGTCCATCATCCAGCAGTGGATTTACATATACGCTGTACGTTTGATGCACATGCCCCGGTAGGCAAAGTGAGTTTTGAGACTCTTTAAAATCAACTAGATAAGCCACACAACTTTGTTAATCTCCCGCAGGAATGTCTGCCCACAATGTGGACTCGAGCTGGTGTTAGCCGTAGTTAACGGCAGCCAAATTGTAAGAAGAGAAAAAACACACTGACCACTAATCCACTGCAGCACTTAGCCCTGCCCTAGTGTTACAAGGGGATGAATATCCCCCACTCCGTGCATCACTTCATATTCACCTCTCCTAAAGCCATAATAGTGTTTTTTACGACAGGGTGTGTAATTTCCCACCCACTCTGTAGACCAGGATCAGGGGACAGCATATACTGTACAGTGGTTTAAAGTCAGAATATGGGACAACTACAGCAGCAGCCTTTGCCTGTTGAAACTTGACATTTCATTCGTTTAAACCCGGGGCCGACTTTGACCGGCGATCATTTGACACGTAACAAAAATATCGTTAAAATAGTTCGTTGGTTTGAAAAGTAAAAAAAAACACATCTGGTGCAGGGCTAAAACAATATTTGTTTAAAGCAACTTCAATTATCGCAGCACACATATGACTGCGTAATTTGAATTGTGGTCAATATAGCGCAGTGTTTCTGTGCACGTGTAAAAAAAAACATGCACAGTGATATTTCTATATTTTAATATGTTTAATATACATTTTATATATATACTGTATAAGTGTATATTACAGCCGAGTATTGCATTCCATTGGAATGCTGCCTTGGTGCAATGGGTTAGCACACTGGACTTGCAATCCAAGATAGTTGTACGTTCGATCTTCCGATACGGGACGTTTCTTAAGCTCCCCCGTGCCTGTCCATCCAGCGATATAAATGGCTACACCACAGTTAGTCGATTGACAGATTGCGTGTGGAGGAGTGAAGCGTAAATACCAGAGGTGGGACAAAGTCATTGTTATGCAAGTCCAAGTCGAGTCGCAAGTCATCAAATTCATGACTCGAGTCTGACTCGAGTCCAAGTCACATGACTCGAGTCCACATCTCATAGGTGGGACAAAGTCATTGTTATGCAAGTCCAAGTCGAGTCGCAAGTCATCAAATTCATGACTCGAGTCTGACTCGAGTCCAAGTCACATGACTCGAGTCCACATCTCATAGGTGGGACAAAGTCATTGTTATGCAAGTCCAAGTCGAGTCGCAAGTCATCAAATTCATGACTCGAGTCTGACTCGAGTCCAAGTCACATGACTCGAGTCCACATCTCATAGGTGGGACAAAGTCATTGTTATGCAAGTCCAAGTCGAGTCGCAAGTCATCAAATTCATGACTCGAGTCTGACTCGAGTCCAAGTCACATGACTCGAGTCCACATCTCATAGGTGGGACAAAGTCATTGTTATGCAAGTCCAAGTCGAGTCGCAAGTCATCAAATTCATGACTCGAGTCTGACTCGAGTCCAAGTCACATGACTCGAGTCCACATCTCATAGGTGGGACAAAGTCATTGTTATGCAAGTCCAAGTCGAGTCGCAAGTCATCAAATTCATGACTCGAGTCTGACTCGAGTCCAAGTCACATGACTCGAGTCCACATCTCATAGGTGGGACAAAGTCATTGTTATGCAAGTCCAAGTCGAGTCGCAAGTCATCAAATTCATGACTCGAGTCTGACTCGAGTCCAAGTCACATGACTCGAGTCCACATCTCATAGGTGGGACAAAGTCATTGTTATGCAAGTCCAAGTCGAGTCGCAAGTCATCAAATTCATGACTCGAGTCTGACTCGAGTCCAAGTCACATGACTCGAGTCCACATCTCATAGGTGGGACAAAGTCATTGTTATGCAAGTCCAAGTCGAGTCGCAAGTCATCAAATTCATGACTCGAGTCTGACTCGAGTCCAAGTCACATGACTCGAGTCCACATCTCATAGGTGGGACAAAGTCATTGTTATGCAAGTCCAAGTCGAGTCGCAAGTCATCAAATTCATGACTCGAGTCTGACTCGAGTCCAAGTCACATGACTCGAGTCCACATCTCATAGGTGGGACAAAGTCATTGTTATGCAAGTCCAAGTCGAGTCGCAAGTCATCAAATTCATGACTCGAGTCTGACTCGAGTCCAAGTCACATGACTCGAGTCCACATCTCATAGGTGGGACAAAGTCATTGTTATGCAAGTCCAAGTCGAGTCGCAAGTCATCAAATTCATGACTCGAGTCTGACTCGAGTCCAAGTCACATGACTCGAGTCCACATCTCATAGGTGGGACAAAGTCATTGTTATGCAAGTCCAAGTCGAGTCGCAAGTCATCAAATTCATGACTCGAGTCTGACTCGAGTCCAAGTCACATGACTCGAGTCCACACCTCTGGTAAATACTCCCATCCTTTCCAAGATGTATTGCCAGTATGGAGGGGTAGGTCAATAGTACTCGTTAGAGGGCTCTGTAGATCGCCCTCAATTGGACGCCCTTCGACAAGCAGTGGCGTGAACAAGAAATTGCAGGGCTGCATCATGTCTGTGTGTCTGTGTATTCATTCTTACACGCGCCCTCTTGTGGCGACAAGAGTTACACAGGTGGCTTTTAAATGCCGTGGTATCGATTCCACACCACGGTTTAGAAACCACGGTATACTGGTTACACTACTGCATTAGCATGAGAGTCGCTGTGTTCGCTTGAGTCACGCAATGGATAATTGTAATACTACGCTTTTGTTAAAATGTAATGACCAGAGTAAACGGCGTTTTGAAGTGAAACAAAATATGTCTAATGTGCAAAAAAAAACATTTATCTTACATTCTGAAATGAGCAATTGGAATGGAATTCCACATTTCATGGCAAGGCCAAGTACGTTCATATGACGACCACTGGCGACTTTGCTGCACAACGTGCTTGGTGCTCACTTTATAGACACCGATCAGTGATGGGTGTAGTCAAATCCCACTGGAATGTATTCATTACGAAGCAGAGAAGTATATATCCAGAGGTTGGGCCTTTCATTTTCGGGGGGGGGGGGGGTGTGGATTGTGAGTGAGTGATTAGGTAAGGAAGAGTTCTGCCAAGATAGGCAAAGTAGGGCAAAGAGGCATAGTGAAGAGGTAATGTGTTTGGCCGATACTTTAACTGGTTTACTTCATAGTACATATTGCCTGTAAAACGTTGTAATTAAGTATCGGCCAACATTAATTTGCTCTTGAAAATAATATATGACTTGCTTTTGAAATGTGATACAGGAACTACAGTATTAGAGAGAGGCTTTGGGAATTGGTTCTATCCAGCCCATGCAAGCTTAACCCGACTGGCAGATGTACTAACAATTAGGCTTGCCACGTAGTGATTTTATCGCAGTTAGAGTGTATACATGTGGAAATATGCCATATATTTGCAGGCATCATATATGTGTCCATATATATGTACCCTGTATAAGACTTCAAAGTGGAAAGTTGATTCAATTATCGTCTTCAAATTGTTTTTTTCCAACATGATGTATTACTGAAACATTGCAGACATTCATATCTATGACATCTATTTGGGTCCCTTTGATGTATTCAGGAAGACATTCGTGCGCGGCTTGCAAAGGCGCGGCCTGCAATTTGCTGACAAAACCACCAAAGTTAACATTTCAACCGCTAGTAAAGAGGGTCACCGGAAAGCATTCTCTCGACAGAGAAGGAACATTCCATCATGCACGTACAAAAAGATAAAATTCCCCTTCTATATTCTGTTAAGGCCAGCGCCGTTAACAAGTGTCTATTAACGCTGGCACGGCGCATGCCGGAGGGGGTGGGGAGCGGTGTGGGTAAGGGCACTTCCCCTGCCTGGCCACATTTGTCTCCCTCCATTTGCCGATGATGCCTGCCCCGAAACTAGATGGTGATTTTAAGCAGTCAAGCTATGAAGTGGTACGGGCCAACGATCAGATTAAATTACCCACCAGTGTTGAGCACAGCCAAGAATCAAACGGTGGTTCCTGGGATTGTAATGCGGTGTTCTAACCGCTAAGAAAATTATCTCCGCATGTGATTTATTTTCTTTCGTATTTTTCCCCAAGCATCTCAATTACAACTGGGATACACAGGGCCATCTACATGCAGCCAGTTCTCACTATGCTGTACAAAACAGTGGAGCATGTGGATAACGGAGTAAAAATAGGAGGTTTTAAAATATATATTTCAATTTAAAATAGGCAGTCGTAAGCAATACTAAATTGAAGGACTTGAGCCTCGATTTTAGAATGAAGTAGGAGCTCGTGTAGTTTTTTTGTAATGATAAATTATTTGAAAAGAAGTCTAATGATTGGACACGAATGAATTTTCGCTAATGTTAGCCGTGAGAGCGGCTGACAAGCACTATACCACCAACGTGACCATCTTGATGATGCATTTGCAATCCAGAGGTTGCCGCTTGAACCGATTTCCCGACGGACAAGTTTATTAAATGGGCACGTTTCTAAAATTAACCTCCCCTACCCAGCTCACCACCCCGCCACCTCTGTCCACCCAGCAGGAATAGAAAGGTAGGTCGCGTGTGGTGGGGTAAAGTGTGGGCACCGCCACCTCTTGCAAGACACCTTGTCAGCGTGAAGGATTAGGCCGAAAGACCTTCTCCTGGAGGGGCTCTGGAGACCTCCGCTTAGTGGAGGCCTATATTCTTAGGTTTTTTCGGTAAAGTCACGTAGGTAAAAAAATTTAAATTAATAAAAGTAAAATAAAAATAAAATAATAATCACGACGTTTCGGAGGCAACACAAGCCTCCGTCTTCAGGTGGAACCGTCACAGCACGATAGCTGTATCTACGTGACTTTACCGAAAAAACCTAAGAATATGAATCCTTGCAGTCACAAAAGCTTCACATCTAGTGGAGGCCTCTCCGCCAGCAGTGGAGTGAGTGAGAAATTGCACCACTGCACCTTTACCGTGTATCTATTGCTCTGTGCTCTAAGCCCAGCCTGCTGATTGCGTAACTTTATTTTTATTTGCGTGTTTATTTTTTTTTATATAATAAAGATTTCGATTTAAAGCTTTCGTGACTGCAGGGATTCATCTTCTTGGTTCTTTTGATAAAGTCACGTAGAAGGGAAATAATAAAATAATAAAAATTCAACATAATAAAATAAAATTATCACGACGTTTCGGCCACAACACAAGCAGCCGTCCTCAGGTGAAGAACAGGGCTGTCGGAAAGACAGCGTCCGAATTTTTTATTTGATTGTTTTATTTTTATTATTTTATTATTTCCCTTTTACGTGACTTTACCGAAAGAACCAAGAAAATATAATAAAGAGTCTCTTTGTGTCAAATGTTCAAAAAAAAAAACCCACTGGGGAGTTACAATGGATACTGGCTGAGCCACTCACCGACAGGATTTATAATGTGGAGCAGGTTATGTAATGCGTGTGGGAATACACTGCAGTATACGTTGCGTGCGTGTGTGTGTGTCAATGTCAACACTGGGTTCGCTGCACGTCGAGCCCGGCGACCCAAGTTCGATACCCGCTCACGGTCAACAGCAGTGACGATTATCTGAACCGCTCCTGGGCCTCCCCAAAGTCGACTCAGCCTCAAATGAGTACCTGGTGCGATGTGTAATCATCGCTACTTGGGGAACAAAAGGCCCGCCGGGCGTGGTGCTGGCCCCCCACCCCCTCGTGTGCCGTGCCAGCCTTCATAGGTACTCGCTAACAGCACTTGCCCCAAAAGTATGTAACAGGCTATGTGGGATATCTTTGTCTGGATTATCTGTTTGCATGGGGGCAGTGCTGCGAATGGTTAGATCAGTGCAGTATAATCCCAGTGAGCCAAGTTCAATTTCAGGCCATGCACAATGGCAGTGGAAAATGTTATCTCAGTCTTGGCGGAGGTTTCACACTCGTTGAGCCAGACAAAAAAAATGAAACACCACCAAGAAATGACACATCGCTCACTCACGCGATAATACTGGCCTTAATAGGTGCTCGCTAACGACACAAATTCCCTCCAGTTCATGAAAGCTAAAAGTCGCACACCTATATAGCGTATATTACACTATAAAATGTACGTGCAGTCCAGTATTTGTGTGTGTGCATATAGAATAAAAACGATGTATCTGCAAAGACCAATAGGGGCAGGTTCTGTAAGCGAACACGCATGGTGATGACATGACAGCACGTGCAAGGATGGTGTTAGCTCGAAGCAGGAATTAGTTCACTTGTGCCTCTCCAGCCAAATGTTGGCGTCGCCCGATGACCTCCTCGCCCCCCGGCCCCCCCGTTGGTGTCTGCCCGCGGGTTCCTGGGGACGGCTTTATTTTGGTGATTTCGAAAAGTGTATTGGTTTAGCCATGTTTGTTGTAGTACAGAAGTTAGACCGATGGCCTTAATCTAAGTTGTCTTGTGGTTTTTGTTCGTTATTTGACTTGCATCCCACTGGGATTTTTGCACACAGCGTTGGTGTACGGTGTTTTTTCTGCAATATTTTGCTGTATTTTCTTGGATTTTCTGTTTGCACTCAATCACACATTCACTTTAAGATGTTTTTTGTTCATGTTTTTGTTTTTTGTTTGTTGCGGTAGCACCCGATTCAAGAGCCGAATGGCTCACAGGGCTATACCTAATAAATGAACTTGAACTTGATATTAACATGCACCATAACCGTGTACCGATTTCATGGTTGAGTCAAGCAGGGGGAAGCACAAGGTTAGTTTCGTCACCATTTGCCACTGCCGTTGCAAATGGTCGGGAATCAATGCCAGTTTGCCTGGATTATAAATCAGTCGATGAACCACCAATGAGACACGTGGTATCGGTGAGCACCTATTAAGACCTGGCATTGGTACAACAACACTACCTTTCGAATAATAAAAATAAAACATATTTGTATTATTTTATTATTTCCATTCTACGTGACTTTACCGAAAGAACCAAGAAGATGAACACTACCTTTGTTTACCCATTGCTGGTACAGTTTTTACACATTGCACCAGGTGGTTATTTGAGTGCGAGTGAGCCAAGGGACTTTTTCTCTGATGTTATCAATCGCCAAGAATTAAATCCAGGTCACCGGGTTCACAACAGAGTGCGTGAGCCACACTGCATCACCGCTTGCCATATGCGTCGTCTTTTCCACACACACGCGCGCGCGCACACAACACAAACACACACATTGTTAACATATGTAAGCTGGTGTTGAGATCAGCTGTTATTGCTATAAATCAATCATCAAGCGTTTCTCTTGCCTCCAAATACAACAAAGGCCTTTTCGCACATTTCCATACACAGAAAAGTTCCTCTTATGCGCGAGAAAGTAGAATGTGGACATTACATATCCTAGTATCCGTGGGATGATCCAAAACATTTCCCCCACTTAATTCCGTGAAAAAATTGGATAATACGAGTTTTCATGGAACTTATGCATGCATGTATGTTTAACTTCTTTTGCACCGTACGTAGCCAACCGTGATAATTGGATGTGCGGGGGAAGGACAACAAACTAAACACGACAAGGCAGTTTTAAAGAAATGAGTTTTTAATCTAGATATCAATGTGCATAGCTCCAGCGGCTCCCTAATATCGGAAGGAAGAGCGTCCCAGATGGTGGCAGAAGCGCATCTGAAAGCGTGCGATGCAGTGTGACCGTCATTGTTCTATGACGAGCCAAAAGCCGCTGCTTGCGAGGATGATCGGAGCTCGCGGCGTGTTGGTTCAAGCTCCTTGACAAGATCAGCAACGTATTGTGGTTCATTTGTGGCAAGCACCTTGTGTGCATTGAGCGTGACCTTTACAAAGTGTTCGTTCGGCAAAGAACTCCTGCCCATAGTTACGTGGCGCTGCGGGTAATTGGGTCACGGGTGAGAAGAGTCTTACTGTACGGTCGGTAGTCACTGAACGCCCAGGGCAATGCACCGCACAGCACAGAGGTCCCATTCTGCCAGGCTCTGGACTCTCAATGCCACAGCCTGGCGCTACTTCAGTCAGCTGCACGCAGAGAGACCATTTATAGCATCTGCATGAGCCCCGGCAGATTGTTTTTTAATCGCTGCCCTTTGAGGTGTGCCGGAATTCCTCTATTTTACCGGTAAAGTCACTTGAGTAAAATGGAAAGTATGTTTTCTGTTTAAATATGGATTTTTTAAAATAACAAACATGAAAAACACAGTTATGTGAAACGGTATATTTAGCAGTTAATAGGAAAATATCTACACATTAAGGTATTCATTGTGATGGCTGCCAAGGCTGCTGGTTAATCCAAAAGTAAAACGTGGATAGAGTAAGGCTGGGTCGTAAAGTGACTTTTGTGCCCATTTTATTCACTGCGGGCTTCTGGAAAATGAGTCAGCCTTGACTTGGATTAGAATTCACAGCCTCATTACCGTGGGCCCATTGATTTACCATTATATAATGCACAATACACAGCTGGATGGAGACCTCCCCCACGCCGCGTCGATCGGTTATGGGGGATCTACGACCATACTTCAACAGGCTGGTCAGTGCGAGTTGGTGTTGGTCATGGCCAGGTCGCTGGGTTTGTGCAGCGGCGCGCTAACCACTGGGCCACCGTCACTCCACGTGGTCTACGATAGCAGTGCACATATAGAAAGTGCGTCCATTGAAACTGAAACTAGTTTTAGCTCAACAAAGTGGCTTATCGCGTGGAAATTTATATCAGCCGATTTCTACCGAGCGTGCAATGAAACGTATAAAGCAGGGTGTTGTGCAAGCCGTGGCTTGTCGGGAAACGGAGCAAGGTAAACATGATCAATCGAGGTTATTATGCGAAGATACTTTCGGATTGTGTAGGTATTTAGTCAGGATGTAAACAGTTTGGGGGAGGTGTAGGTATGAAGAGGAAGAGAAAAATTTCTTCCAGAAGTACAATACGTCTGTGCAGTATACGCGCGTATGTGCTTACTTGCACACTTGCATGATTTGCGTCATTCGATGTGAGTCTGCATGCGTTACGTTATTGCATTTCAATGTGTTCATTCTCCCTTTAATGTCCCGTAAATCCACATGTGTATTGCTTCGTGGTGTCGTTCTGCGGGGGTGGATGGAGTGGTGGCCCAGTGAATTCAGTGCATTGCCATAGCTAGCATATGGTGCCAGGGTACCCGCCCATCACTAACCTGCATCAGCCAATGTGGTGAAATATGGTCAATAAACTTTGACGTCTGATATGGGCGCACAACACATTACTTCTGCATTAACGCGTTGTTACGGGTGTATAGACTCGTATGCCAAGTGGGTGATTGTGATGCATTAACGCTGCACATTGTGTTTGGTCGTGTGCACGTATTTTCGAACATGTGCCTAGACATGAAACGGAAAGTAAGCGGATGCGTTTATTGTGTGTGCACGTGATTGGATCTCAAGATGATGAGTTAAGAGGCTCGATGAGATATACCGACAATGTCATGCAATAGCACATTCACATGCATAGAGGCTCTTTCTATCCACCATGTTAACCTAATCTGACCTCATGCCAGGGCTTGGTTGTACCACACTCAGTTATTATTTCATTATTAAACATTCGGTAGTCACTAAGTCCAAAGGCAAATGATCCTACGTGTCAAAACCAAGCATTCTGGCGGTGGTCATCTGTGGTGAACCAACAAAAGTACATTCTTAATCCCTCCACACAACAACTAATGTCGCCTTACTCCAACAATGTGGTACTTTATTTTATTGACCCCCCCCCCCGCCCCAGAGCGATAATGGGCGTAGTCTACTCCCTGGGACGGGATTTGAACTCCATCACATCCGTACGAGTGAGGCACGCGCTCTGCCTTGCAGCTACCACCTGGCCACATTGAGAGTGATACGTGCACGTGAAATGATTAGTGATGGGGAAAAAAATGTGGCAACACCAATACAGTCCTGTGCAGGTTGTCGAGGGGTACAGCGGGTGATGTATGCTGCCGCGGGTCTGCGTTGCCATCAGGGGCCGAGTGCGGAAGAAAAAAATCAATGTTGTACTATACCATGGTCCAACGTCTATGCTACCCGCCGACACCAACACTCATGGACCTGCGCGGTGAAGTGTGGTCAAATAACCCCAACAATCCGTATGGCCCCCATCCAGTGGTGAAATGGCCAAATGAAAATAATAATTTGAAAAAAACTGAATGAATTCAAAGTAATTGATATACTATAAAAAAAATAATGTATATACGCATGTTTAAAGATGCTTGGCAGTGAAACTCGATATAAATGTTTTGAGCTTAACATTTGTTATATAAGCATTATTAGACTGCCGTGTGGCTTGGTGCTGCATACATGAGTCTATTGATACTATGATTTTTCACAGCGCACATTCAAATGCCCTACTGTGATCTGCACGTACAGCACTCAAAGTCTATTCACAGGACTGTGTACATGAGTGCACAAGAAACCTGCCATTGGAAACTCGGTGATCATCAGTAAATGATCTGACACTTTCACGGAATTTACACGGCTATTGCTTTGGCCGTTCCAAGCACGTACCATTATTATTAGTCACACACCACAGTTCTCCTGGTTTTCTTTCCAGATTTTTCTTTTTCCGACGGACAGCAGAACATCAAATCACATTTTGCGAATAAAAAAAACGGTATTTAAAACAATTATTTTACAGCCCTCCATTAACCCGTTTGGCCGTAGACATTTGATTTAAGCTGGAATAACTCAATGAGCCGTGAATCTCTTTTAAATCACAGGTGTCCAGCCCTAGTCGGGACCGGCACTGGTGGAATATCGCACAGGAAGTTACGTGGACGGATCATTCGAACAAAAAAGCTAAAATGTTACAAAGTAGACATGAATTAGACTTGCAAATTGCTGGACAAGGTTCACACCCTCATGTCGCCGTGTTCCTTGGCCATACTTCACCACACTTGTCAGTGCGGGTTGTTGAAGGACGGGCCTGGGACCGATTCAGAACACCACTCGCCACTGATTTTAGCCATGGTCGGGATTAAAACTCAGGTCACTGTGCTCGCAGTGCAAACCGCTGCGCCACCACACTCCACCCCTAACATTTGTTATATAAGCATTATATATGCTACCGAATCGTAAATGTGTCTCTTCACGACGACTCTGATCGAATAATGAGCCTTGTTTACAATACTGCTTCGTGTGTTAAACAGGACCCCACAGTCGCGATGGGGTGCTCTTGCCAATAACGTCTGGTAACCAGCAACAATTTGTTAAACAAGCCTGACGCTGCTGATGAGATCCAGAAAGTCGAAACTACTGCTGTCCAGACTGTGCTTGCTTACAAATATTATGCTGGCTAATAATGGTCTGCATAGCCAACAGGCTGAGTGACTAAAACACATTTTATTCACAGAATGGAGTACTACTGCTTACACGTACTCCGCAGGTAAGTTGCTTCAAATGACTAGGTTTACAATTCACTTCGCTGTGAAAATCGCAACCTCCGATTAGCACGTTTGGCAACGTACGGTGCAAAAGAAGTTAAGCACACTGTACATACATGCAGTTCAACGTACAAATTTGTTTCTGAAACGAGGCGAAGTGATGAGTGAGCGAGCTGGGAGCTGGGCAATGGAAAGTTGTGAGCTGGGAATTCTGGGTATCACCTGAGCGAATGGCCACCCCCAGTACGTGCAGCAGTGGCAGCCTCAATTCTCACGAGGGAGAGGGGGGTGTGAGTGGGGGGATGAGAGCAGGGGATAGCACCCCTCACCCCCTCCACCTACATTGTAAAAAATGAGCCGTGTTACGCAAGTTACATTGTCCTCGATTTTACTTCTGTCTCTGGAGTCGCCGAAATGTACAAAAAAAAAACTGTAACGTACCAGAGCACGCGTCATTAAAATGCTTTAAACAAGGGTGTTAAACGTACAGTCTTTTTTTTTTGCGGTGGGGGGGGGGACAGGGGTTGTGCTCATTTCCAGGAGGCAAGTTTTCCACCGCGAGCCGCCAGGGCAGCGGCAAGCTGTGATTTGAGTAATGCGCTTGCCGGGAAACTTTACCGTCATGAGCACGTACGCACGTATAGCGCCTGCCGATCCAGCACCCTTTCTCAAAGCCCATAACTTTTATGGCGCATTTCTTAAGCCAACGTTTGCGTAAGGGAATGCCTCCTTGCAAACACATATTCATTGTGCGTTTCCAGTCCTGCACGGGAGTGAATTCAGGTATTTTTGTTGAACTGGGAGTGCACACGACGGGTTAGCGATGTATTTAATATTTCAGACACGATCCATTTGCTAATAATGCATGGATCTGAAGTTCTGTGCTGTATTCTTTGGTTCTTTCGGTTAAGTCACGTGACTTAACCGAAAGAACCAAAGAATAATTCCTGCAGTCACGAAAGCTCCAAATTAAGATTCTGTGCTGTAGTTTAGTAGTTAGTGCGTTGCGCTATGAACCCGGCGATCCGGGTTCGATTCCCGCTCATGACCAACACCAGTGACGATTATCTGAACTGGTTCTGGGCCTCCCCTAAGTCGACTCAACCTCAAATGAGTATCTGGTGCGATGTGTAAACATCGCCACTGGGGAGACAAAGGCGGTCGAGCGTGGTGCTGGCCACCTACCCCCTCGTGTACTTTTCCGGCCTTCATAGGTGCTCGCTAACAGCACTTGCCCATAGAGTCTGTTCAGGCTATACGAGGGATCTTTGTTTTTGTATTTGAGTAGACTTGGTGGAGATTAGGAAGGTGTTCTGGGAGGGTTGAGTGCAGTATTGTGGGTGCTGGATTTGAAACGAGCCACTACTCCACAAGCAAAATGGATTTCTATGCCTTTGTTGAACTTCTTTCGCACCAGAGGGAGCCAGCCGTGCTAATCAGGGGTGTGGGGGAAGGACAACAAACTAAAGACAAAAAGCAGTTATAAAGAAATTAGTGTTCAATATAGATTTAACAGCGCTGAACTCCAGTTGCTTTCTAATAACGGAAGAGCTTTCCGTACAGCCGCGGAAGCGTATCTGAAAACGTGCGATGCAGTGACCCTCTTTGTTTGATGGCCAGCCAAAAGCCGCTGCGAGGAAGACCAAAGTTCGGGTGATGGATTTGTGATGGATTTGTTTCCCGCAAGTATCTCCCTGGATAATTAACTATTCCTGCACCGTGCATTGTAGGCGTTGTGGTTTCTCCGTGAATGTCACGTGACATATTGTATTCTAAAATAGATAGAGTGCAACGTTTGCGAATCTGACCGTCACATATCTGACTGTCGCATGTTTTCAGCATTTAACCGACCACATCCAGTGCAGTGTTTGTGGATGGTTTAACGGTCATTTTCTTTCGATGTTAATATATCGAACGCTTTCATATATCCGTGTTCGTGTGGGATTTTTACCACAAGCTCAGAGGCATCAATGGAGAATGACAGCTGCCCTTTTCTCAATTGAAGAAGAAGACACGACATTTTAAACTGTCAACTGGTTTCCGGATAGTCTGCCTTTCTATTCACATGCTACTCAGCCAGATTTCATGAAAACATTTAATTGATTCTCACTGTTCTTAAATTTTTGTAGGCAGACCCCGACTGGCCATAGGGGAGCAGTCCGGGCAAATGGTCAGTGGGCTGGTCCATTCCGAGGGCAGGTGGGCCGGTCTGTGTGGGGAAATTGCAAACGTGATCAGAGGAAAAAAATGTTATTAAAAAAATGTTGTACCTCGAATGCGCACGCTTCATTGATTATTTATTCGGCAGCCCCAAAGATTCTTCATCACCGGCCCATTTGTTTTTTGGACCCAGCCCAAATGGGCCACTGAGATCGCACAGAAATTTGGGCCGCTATGTTTACAAATACCTGGGCCGATCTTTTGTTTTCGTCCCAGTCTGTCACCGTTTGTAGGATGTCACCAAAGTAGTCTTTCTGCGTTAAAGTTAAATAACCCTGGACATTAAATAGAAGTGTTTGCCAATTGCGTGCCAGTGGCTTAGCCAAAATCCCGAATGTGAAACTTTTGTCTGAAATGAATTTCAATATAATGATGTATCTATATGTAACTGTGGTTCCCTTGGTTTCGATTAAAGATGTAGATAATGAATCCCGATGGACTCACATTTGATTAAGTAAAGGTCATTGGACTGAATTGTTTTACATATTAATATTATAGCGCACCACTTATTACGTAAGGCAGGGGTCCTCAAACTACGGCCTGCGGGCCACATGCGGCCCACCGAGGGCATTTATCCGGCCCATGGTCACTAATTGGGCTGCGCTTGTGAGCACTAATTGGACTGCGCTGGTGAGCACTAATTGGGCTGCGCTGGTGAGCACTAATTGGGCTGCGCTGGTGAGCACTAATTGGGCTGCGCTGGTGAGCACTAATTGGGCTGCGCTGGTGAGCACTAATTGGGCTGCGCTGGTGAGCACTCATTGGACTGCGCTTGTGAGCACTCATTGGGCTGCGCTGGTGAGCACTCATTGGGCTGCGATCTGTGAACAAAACTGCAGGTGTAATTAACTTTTTAATGGCACCCTCACCAGTGTGAGCCTGGGGTAAAAGCGGAGTTCCCCCAATCAGACTGCATTGATGGGCAGTGCAGTCTGTATGTCTCTGTGTGGGCAAAGTTATTGCTGGTATATTGTTTTTGTAGCGCTGTATATATATTGGTATTTTACTAATAGCAATTTTGACTCCCTAGGAAACAATGATGTCAAGAAAGAGAAAAATTTACTCGGAGTGTAGGATATTCAAAATACAGTGGACTTATGATTACTTTTTCATGCAGTACAAGGAAAGAGCTGTGTGTCTGATATGCCAGAATATAGTGTCTGTGTTCAAAGAATACAATTTACGTCGACACTATGAAACTCAACATAAAGATAAATATGATTGTTTGGTCGGAGAAGTGAGAAAAGATAAAATATTAAAACTGAAAAATACATTAACAACTCAGCAAAATACTTTTGTGAAGCAGAAGAAGCTACATATTTCATCACTGCGAGCAAGTTTTCAAGTTGCCAAGCTAATAGCGTGCACTGGCAGACCATTCGTTGAGGGAGAATTTGTTAAAGAATGCCTTCTTTCTGTTGCCAAAGAGATGTGTCCAGAGAAGGCCGATTTATTTAGTACAGTGAGTCTTTCAGGACCTACAATTACACGGAGGATTGAAGAAATGGGAGACAATTTCCATCAGCATTTGCAAAACTCCACAAAAAAACGTTCCTATTTTTCCTTGGCACTCGACGAAAGCAATGATGTTCGTGATTCTGCACAACTTCTAATTTTTATTCGTGGGACGAATGACTATTTCAAAGTCACAGAAGAGCTTGCTGCACTGCAAAGCATCAAAGGAACAACTACAGGAGAGGATATCTATGAAAAGGTTTGCCAAACTGTGAATGGTTTGGAGCTGAACTGGGCTAAACTAGCCAGTGTGACAACTGATGGTGCTCCTAGCATGGTGGGGTCTAAGAAAGGAGTAATTGCTCGCATTAACCAAGAGATGGACAAACATAACCATTCTCATCCAATAGCCATACACTGCCTCATCCACCAACAAGGCTGTGTAGTAAATCACTGAAGTGGGACTCTGTTAACTTCATTAGAGCTCATGCACTAAACCACAGACAATTTCAGGAATTTCTGTCTGAGCTAAATGTTGACTATGAAGATGTTCTGTACCACACAGAAGTCCGTTGGCTGAGTCGAGGGAGAGTTTTGAAACGTTTCTATGACTTACTTCCACAGATTACAGCTTTTCTGTTTTCAAAAAACAAAGAAGTACCAGAGCTCAATGATGCAGAATGGAAATGGCACCTTGCCTTTCTGACAAATGTAACAGAGCTACTCAACAGTTTCAATGTGCAACTTCAAGGAAAGGGGAAGCTCATCTGTGATATGCAATCACATGTCAAAGCATTTGAAGTAAAATTAGGCCTCCTCATCAAACAAGTGAAGGAGGAAAACTTCTGCCATCTCCCCACAACTCAAAATCTGTTAGCGGAAAAACCATTGGTTGCATTCCCAAACAAAACATGTGTGGATTCACTGGAAAAATTGCAAAAGGAGTTCCAATTTAGATTTCAAGAGCTTCATCTCCATGAACAGGACATACAGCTTTTCTGTAACCCATTTTCTATTGACATTGAAAATGTGGATACAATTTACCAAATGGAACTGGCTGAACTGCAGAATTGTGACTCTCTGAAAGACGCATTCAAGTCAAGCAGCCTTCATAATTTCTATGCATTTCTCCCCTCTGAGACATATCCTCATCTCAGGAACCATGCACTCAAAATGGCAACCATCTTTGGCAGCGCTTATGTCTGTGAACAAACTTTTCCAGAATGAAACATTTGAAATCTCCAACCAGATCTAGACTAACGGATGCACACTTGCATCACTTGTTACGACTAGCAGTGACAAATATGGAACCGGACATTGACCATCTCATTAGCCAAAAGCAGGCCCATAGTTCCCATTGAAATACTGGAAAGTTTGTTGATTTAACTTTACTTGTTTTTCATTTTAAATATTGTATTTGTTCCCGTTTTGTTTCTTCACTTCAAAATAAGATATATGCAGTGTGCATAGGAATTTGTTCATAGTTTTTTTTAACTATAGTCTAGCCCTCCAACGGTCTGAGGGACAGTGAACTGGCCCCCTGTTTAAAAAGTTTGAGGACCCCTGACGTAAGGCTTGCCAAGCAAGAGTTATGTTCATTATTGAATAACAACCTGATAAATGTTGCCAAATAAGAAGGCGGCTTGCATTGCCATGTGTTTTTACTCATGTGTATAATACTATTTGCAATTAAACTTGAATATAGAAATAGCTCTATAGCTGTTATACATTACTTATCCTGGGGCAAGCTGCAGTGCTGTTAACATGACACATTCAAACTGAAAATAGTAGTGTTTTGGGTTGTGTTATACGACCCTGGTAATTTTCAAGCAGCTGTGGTTGTAAGCCACTCGCCAAATTGTAAAAAATAAAAACAGCACTGGCTCCCATTAATGACAACAGGAGCACGTGGTAAACCGTGCGTAACCTCAACGATGCTCTGTGTTCAAATCGTCTCCCTGCGTATGCACGATGAACGCATTTTGCCCGACGGTCGCCAAAACCGAGTCACTTCGTGTCGTTTCGTAAGACCGGACCCCACCAAAGTGTTGTGGAATTTTTTAGTTTTTATTATTGGCCCAGAGCCGCCTGTGTTTGACCACGGAAGTCCCTTTGACCTGCAGTAATTATCGTAAATTGTGCGTGGGGAGTCAACATTGGCCATCCATGGAGAGGCTGTTTACTTCAATAAAATACGTGGCATGTCTCAGTAAGATATGATTGGCCGTGCCATTGCTTCATTGGAACAAAACAAACTCGTTGCATCTTCTTGGTTCTTTCGGTAAAGTCACGTAGAAGGGAAATAAAAATAAAACATAATAAAATAATTCTCACGACGTTTCGGCCACAACGCAAGCAGCCGTCCTCAGGTGAAGACGCTGTCTGTCTTCCCGACAGACCTGTTCTTCACCTGAGGACGGCTGCTTGCGTTGTGGCCGAAACGTCGTGAGAATTATTTTATTATGTTTTATTTTTATTATTTTATTATTTCCCTTCTACGTGACTTTACCGAAAGAACCAAGAAGATGAATCCCTGCAGTCACGAAAGCTTTAAATCGAAATTTAAACTCTTTGAATGTTTAATTTTAAACTGACCCGGGGAATTTTGAACGAGTCCCCAAGCCCTTTAGGAAGGTCCCGCTTGGGGATAATTTACCAATTTCCTATTAACGCGTTTCCCTCGGTTACCTATGATCTCATCAGACGTCAGATGCTAAGCAGAGTTGAGTTTGGATAGCATTTGGATGAGCGACCACTGCAGCCAAGTTGACCTAGGCAGCGGCTACACTGTGCTACGCGCGGATCAGCAGAGGGCAGTGCTGGAAAAATGCATTGTTGGACTGTACCTCAATGCTCCCGCATCTATGTTCAATCACTTTCACCAACCAGCATGGTAAAGTATGGTCAAAAAATCTCCATAACCGACGCGGTAGGGAGAATGCCGTTATCCAGCATTTGATTGAAAATAAAGTACGTGTACGTTTTATTTTATTATTTGGGACCATTCTGTGTGTGTGTAGGCGTCTCTTGATTTCTTGTGCAATCCTGACATGGTTGTGGGTTTTTAAAACGTAATGTATTACTTCCGTGATGAGTTGTTGTCGTCACAATGCATTCACACCTCGTTTCATTTTGAATATCATTTCTGGGACGTATGATTTGAGCTGTGAAAACGCAGTAAGGGGTGCAAAATGAGAAAATTAATCGACGATTAATGTTTTTGCTCTGCCTTGCAGATAAGGTGCGGCGAAATCCTTACAACGACTACTTCCGAATCTTCAACTTTGATGTGACGTCAATGGAAAAGAATGCCTCCAATCTAGTCAAGGCGGAATTTAGGATTCTACGTATTCCCAACTACCAAGCCAAGCAGAACGAGCAGAGGATAGAGCTTTACCAGGTACGCCTTTGTCTCCACAGATGGACAAACGAACGAATGTGGAGATTCGTTTACAACAATCAAATTTTCTTGGTTCTTTCGGTAAAGTCGCGTAGAAAAGAAACAATGAAATAAAAAAAATATTAAACAATTAAATTCTCACGACGTTTCGACTGCAACACATGCAATCATCATCAGGTGTGAAAAACACAGCAAGAAAATTTGAAAAAAGTGGCGGTTTTTTCTTGCTGTGTTTTTCACACCTGATGATGATTGCTTGTGTTGCAGTCGAAACGTCGTTAGAATTGCATTGTTTTATATTGTATTATTTTATAATTTCCCTTCTACATGACTTTACCGAAAGAACCAATAATACGAATCCCTGCAGTCACGAAAGCTTTAAATCAACAATCAAATAGCGAACGCGACATGGTGGAGGGGGTGTGCAGAATGCTTTCCGCTGCACTCCTTTAGACTCCTCCAAATTGTTGGTTACAGCGCAATATTAAATGAGTAATATAAAAAAAAAATATTTAATTTTAAACACGCTTTAATGAAATGTACTCTACTCGTAATTGCAGAACTCCACGACTCCAGGAAGTGGCCCCGAAGCTTGCCATAGCGTAAGGGGCCATGGTGATTTACAGCCAACGTCAGTTGAGCGTGGACAATTAGAGCCAAGCCGAAACATAACATATAAAAATGAATGTTTAAAAATACTTTTTCATAATTTTTTGATAGAATATAGTATTGTCATCAATATGACATAAGTATAACAAGTTTGCAGTCGATACCATATTGGGAAGTGGGTTAAAATTTAGTTACAAGATTTGAGGATACGACAACAACAGACGGAGTGAGTTCATAGAAAGCGTGTAAAAAGATAGTTTTAAATTGTTTTGTTTATTTTTTATGATAGAATATGGTATTGTCATCAGTATGACATAAGTATACTAAGTTTGCAGTCGATACCACATTGGGAAGTGGGTTAAAATTGAGTTACAAGATTTGAGGATACGACAACAACAACAGACAGAGTGAGTTAAATAAAAGCGTGTAATAAAAAAATGCCGGTTCACAACGACGATGACGAGGATAATTGATGATCGTGATTCATGATGATTGTTTATAATGATGATAACGATGATGGTGATTTATCACGATGTTGATGGGGTTTTATCATGGTTTACAATGATGATGGCGGTGATGATGGTTGGTGTTGATGGTGAATTACAATGCTGGCGATGGTGATTTATGAAGGTGATAATTTATTATTATAATGATAATTATTTTGATGATGGCACTTTATGATGATGATAATAATGACGATGCTGATTCATGATGGCTGTAATTTATGATGATGATTATTATTATTATGACGGCAATGATTATTTATGATGATTTCTAATGAAAATTATGATGGTAATTTATGATGGTGAATTATGATGATGGTATTTTATGATGATGCTTTTCATGATTATCACTTTTTGAAACGACAACAATGATGATTTATAATGATTTACGATGACAATGATGATGGCGATTTACGATCAATGATGATGACAATGAAGCCGACGATCATGATTATTGTGCCGTGCAGCTGCTGGAGTTCAAGGACCCGGGGGCCCCATCCCAGCGGTACATCGACAGCAAGGTGGTGCGGCCCAAGTCGGAGGAAGAGTGGCTCTCCTTTGACATCACAGACACCGTCTCTGAGTGGCTCCAGCACCGAGGTAGCCACCTTGGCTCCCACGAGGTCGATCCCCGCGCGCGTGTTCTTCTCTGCCCAAATTGTGACACGGAGGATGTCCCGAACGTGTTTTTCGGTTTGTGCCTCACGCTGCTTGGGCACGTGTCGGGAGATAGATTGTTCAAATGCGCCAAGTGTTTTAGGGGCTGTCCATAATGACGTCACTCACCTGGGGGGGGGGGGGTCAGACATTTGTGACGATGTCTGACCAGGGGAGGGGGGGTTTGAGAAATGTGACATCACATCAAAATGCGCAATTTTAAAGAAATCTAGACAACACGTTCTACTTAGTTAAATAGACTGTGTAATAAATGTTTTCTCCTACAACATCAGAGTGCAGCGCCACATTAAATACGCACTACAATGACAATAGTTTAAAGCGATTTGAAGCATGTTTTATTTTGGGGGGTAGCAGAGCTTTGTGACGTCATATTTGAGGGGGGGTCCACCACTATGGTGACGCTGAAGCAGCAATACATTGGCGCGATTGTTCACGTGACAACGATATTAATTGGCTGTATGTTTGTTTAACACGTAGGCTTTCGCGACCAATATTATTCATAATAAACATTTTTGGGTTAGATCGCGTTATTTATAAATGTGCCGTAACCCTCAACCACCCGACACGGCCAATCAGTAAAAAAGTGTCACGTTGACAAAATACAAAATAGTTCACTGATTTAGCCCACCGGTGTGTTGAAGAGTGAATCCACAACATGTTTGTATGTATGCATATTGAACTTCTTTCGCACAGTACATAGTGAATCGTGCTAATCGCAGATGAGGGGGCAAGGAGAGAAATTGGCTGTTTCGGGTGGATGAGGGTGCACGATTCACATTCTACTCTCGCGAGCGGACCCGATATTTACAATTTAGAATCACATTGGTCACGTGTAAAAGTAAAACAAATGAAAGTCGAATGCGTTTCTGTGCTTGTTTTGCCATTGACAGTGAAAAATCAGGGACTCAAGATCAGCATCCACTGCCCATGCTGTACCTTCGTCACATCCACGAACAACATCGTTCCCAACAAGAGTGAGGAGCTCGCCGCTCGGTTCGCAGGTAACGGTGGAACGCAAGCAGCCATTGCAAATGAGACTCGTCCCTTGTCTCTTGAGTTTCTGCTCACCCATTTACTTAAAATATAACTTGGGGCGCTGCGGTGGAGAGATGTTCACTACCTCGCCTAGTATGCAGGAGGTCGTGGGTTCGATCCCGACCCTGACGCCCGTATATATGGAGTTTGCGTGTCTCTCTCAGTGGTCGCGTAGATTTTTCTCCGGGTCCTCCGGTTTTCCCCTTCACATTTAGAATCAATATGCGTTTAGGGTATTTGGCTGACGTACATTTCCACGTGATAAGCGACTTTGTTGGGATATAATTTGTGGCCAGGTCGCATTTGAAAAAAAGATATATATCTTAGTGGGCATTACGTGGTTATGTATAAATATAGTTCAATAGTTTAGATTAAACTTTAAAGTTGTTCTCCCAAAATTTTCCGAGTTTGTGGTTTCGGAGATTGTACTGTTTCGTGCTGTGTGATGTCCAACGTTTCGCTTCACCTACGAGGGAGCTTCTGCAGGAATTGAATTAGAAGCTCCCAGCACCAGCACGTGGGACGAAATGTCGGATATCGTGCCGAACAACACCCACTATGAACGCCGAAACACTTCGGAGAGCTGTGCAGCTAAAACCGCAAAAAAAACTACGCGGTCACATTCAATTTGTGTTTTCTTTTCACATTTAATTCATATTTACATGAGGCTAAATCAATGTCCTTCAGGCAGTCCTTCTGTCAACAGCATAACGCTGATATATAACACCGCTGAGGTTTCTTCTTCAGCCAGTTCAGTGGGGCTTTTGTGGCCCAACACTGGACACCAGGATCACTCTTTCGTGCTCCGTCGAGTTGTTTTCCACATCGTTAATTCGATATAGTTATGAATTTCATCTCTCAGAGTAATGCCAGTAGGAATTTCTCTCAAAACATTTTTTTTTACTGCTAATTGGCGGCCAGGTTTCCTTTATATTTTGCACGTATATTCCAGTTTTGCCGTCAGCACCTTCGCAGTTGGTAAAATGTGTGCGTCTTTGTGGGACGTAAATAGTGTCCATCCTATGGAAAGAGACCGCCCCTCATCATAGGAATAAAGAGGGTTAATAGCTGCCAAAGAGGAATGAGTCCTGCTTTCCACAGGAAGAAACGTTGACTTTGAATAACTGTGAAAAGTATCTGAAGCTGATTGTATGGAAGCACATTTTGATATTAAAACACTTACTATCTGCCTATTCCCTCACCCTATGTTGCTTACCTGTTACCATGTCTAGACAATTTTACATTTTTACAAGCATTGACCAGCGGCCAGCACTAATCACACCAAATCAAGGGGCTCTCATTAAGCAAACAAATTGGAGCACGAGCAAACATCTAAAGAATTACAGAGACTGTTATATTAAAGTGCGGTGCTACATCACATATCCGACCCGCTGGGGACAATTGAGGTACGTGTAACATATAAAGCACAAACTGCTTTACATGTGTGGAAATGCTTGACAGTACTTTAGAATGTATGCAGTCACTCATTTCTCAACCCTTTAACGCTCCTTCCACTCGAATCATTCTATTTTCTCGCCGTTTTTGTTTTACTGTTATGCGTCGTGATTGAAGGCACTTCATAAATATGAAATTATATGAGATTCTGGTTACAACGACCGTGCACAAGCATCGCATTGGTGTGGGAAATTCATTGGCCAGGGTGGATACGTGACAGTCGGATATCCAATACTCTACTCTATGCTATTCATGTTGTTCATGATGATTCCGCTGTTGCGTATGTCCAGGAGCTAAATGCCAAGGTCTGCCAGCCATGGACGGCAGGGCTTCAAGGGAGAGAGTTTGTGCAAGTTTTTGATATTCCTCCTCCACTGCAGGAGCGCAGATTACAGTTATGATGATGATTCTGATGAGTGTCGTACTCCTCAGGCATCGACGACGAGGTAGTGAGAGGGCCGGATGGTGGACACCGACAGCAGCAGCAACAGCAGCAGCAGGGTCTGGTGCGGGGAGCGCACCTGCTACTCATGATGCTGCCCTCGTATCGACTCGAGACTCAGCCCCAGGGCAAGCGGCGCAAACGTGCCCTCGACGCGGCCTACTGCTTCCGGTCTGTACCTGCCCGTTGCAGTCACGTCACCCGTTGAGCCTCTTCCGTTGCGGGACGTCTGCAAGTTGCAAGGCGTAGCGCCGTTGTTTTCGAAGACATTGCACTCACCGCAGAGAACCGCTGGTGCCAAACTGTGCCACGCACCCTCCCGCATGGCCTTGTGGAAGCCTCGGGTATCGATGAAGTTATTTTATTTTGGGTTTTCCTCCGGTTCCGTTCCGATGACGTACATGCACGTACACGTACGTCATCATCATGAGAAAGAGTTAATTGACACACTCTCCTACGCCAGCAACAACGACTGCCGTTCGCCACTAAGTGGTGGAGTCAGCATTGTACCTGCACCTGGCTAAGTGCAGCTTGAGCCCATGTGAAGTGGCAGGAAGTCACTGGGCAAACTCAGGTTTTATGGGTTAACTGATGTGTCAGGCTACGTGCAGGAGGTCACGGGCAGACCCAGGTACCTTGGGTTGGCTGAGATTACTGGCAAATACATCACCCGTGCTCCCCACTGTGCCAATTTGCTGCGTTGTAGTAACCTGGAACTCCGCTCGTTGTTGTGAGCGTCGCCCCTCTGCCCTCCACTGTAGCTGGAGGGTGACTGCCTCTAACTGCCCAGGAGCGTTCTTCGTGAGCCTCTTCACCCACCCACCCACACGTTTGTTCACTCACTCACTCACTCCTTGAGACAGCCTACTGCTTACAGTCTGGACCTACAACAACGATTGCTCACTCATTAATTCGTACGCTGTATTACTCACCCAAATACTCAAGTGTTCACTCAATTACTCGCTCACCTATTTATACGCTCACTCGAGCAGAACCATTCAATGACACGGGTGGAGGTGTGAAGGCATGAAGTGCATGGGAACACTCAATCACTGGTTCACTCATTCACACAATCGCTCATTCACGCTACCACTCCATCACTCGCTTGTTCACTCACTCACAGGTTCTGCTCTACTATGCCATTCACTTAGTGTGCTATACACACTCTTGTATACTCTCCCTCCCTCAAGAAAAAGCACTCAATCACTCACCAACCTATTCAATAATTCAGTAATTCTTAACTTAATCAATGGTACCACTCATTGTTAGGCTAACAACGTCCACATTTACTCTGCCAATAACTACCACTCCCTCCCAATAAATGGCTTGCTAACTCAACGATCCCTCTCAAATGATTGTAGTCACACTGATTTTGCGTTGTTGTTGTTGTTGGGCGTCATGTGTGAAGACGTCAGCATAAACTGTGTTCCGTGTCTATCCACTTTCTCAGACCCATATCATTCAGCGGCATTTGAACCTTATGGCGGGACCCCGGGGTCCCATAAGCCCCCGACTCGCATAATCTGCGTTGCGACGTTATTTTATTTCTGTTGAAGGCGAACGATACAGCAATCTATTTATCTCGACGAGCTCTACACGATGCGCTAATCAAAGTTTCAAAGTTGTGTTTCTTCTGCGCATCTGTCCTCGCTTGGACGACATGACAACAGAATGATCCGTGCCAGGTGGGTCACGGCGTTTATGTGCGCGGTGGGACGGAGTCGCCAAAAAATAAATGAGTGTATTACGATTTTAACTTCCGTTTATTCGGGACCCCGGGTTCTCGCCATGAGGTTCATTTGTTAAAGCGAGGAAACTTTTGACTCAACGTCCAGGCTCTCATTAGCAGAGGCGAGGCAGGCTTGTTGAACATTTGCCACTCATTGGCTGACTCTTGACCGTGTTTGCTAAACGAAGTAAAAAAACACAATGTTTCTTTCGCAACAGATATTCAAGTATATCTTGTTTATCCACCATTATACCGGCAGCTCTTCCATTTAAACATTTTACTTTATTTTTTTGCATGCCATCGTGGACAATTTTTCCCTCACATCAAGACACGGAAATATGCAGCATTTACAATACTGTTGATTTTCAAGAAGTGGTTTTTTTGTGTAAATTACCATTCTACCTACCTGACATAAATCCACAGCAGTCATCTCATAGATTGAATCCCTGCCATATGAATCTGTAAATTCCTCCACTTTTGCAGAACCGCCGGTAATTTTGAGTACCACCCCCCCGTAGCTGATTTGACTGTGCCCTCTGACTTTTTTACCCACGCGTGGCCACAATTACAATGCGGATCAGTTGCAGCCATACGTATTTTAATACAAGTAGCAGCGTCTTACGTTCGAGGAAAACACTTTTTGCGTGGCGCAAGCTATTGGTAATTAAACGGCGGCTTCGTTTTCCAACAAGACGAGGCCCTTCTGCGTTTCCAACTTTTATTTTACGATGAAAAGGCCATGAACAACTGTACCCAGCAGCTGGCCCAGCTTGTTTCATTTGTCATAGTTGGGGGGTGGGCAAAAATAACGGTGCATTTTGTGATAATACGCTCGTGCTAGGTGATTGTTACCTCCGATTAGCGTGCTCCGCACCTTCGATTAGCACGGTTGGCTATTTACGATGCAAAATAAGTTAAACGTACGTACGTTACAACCCTCATTGTGCAGGGGGGTGGTGAAGTGTGATGGGGGGGGGAAGGGAGATACCCATTCCGTCAGAGCAACGCGGAACGCAAAGCAAATACAGCTTTGAAACCTCGGGGTGGGGGAGGAGGGGGCATTTTTAAATGCCACAAAACAGCAGCAATCGGAAGACTTCGGCGCATTTTTTTTTAAACAAATAAAGTCGGGGGCATTCATTGTGCAGAAGCGGGGGGGGGGGCTTGAATATTTGCGCGACGGCGGTGCGGGCGTGCCAGAAAGCACTTTAAACACTTCCAATGAAACAAGGCTAACTTGAAGCAGATCAACGGACAGTATTCGGCTGAGTGCTCTTGACATCAAACAAGAACATATTTTTTTTCTCGAGTAAAAAAAAACACTTATTTTCTCACTTTCACTGCATGCACTTTTTTTTTATTGGCCTTCTGGGCATTGTGTTGGTATAGGAGGCCTTTGCTTCTGTGCAAATAAAACAGCCAAAAAATTCAACGGAAACGCTTTTGCTTTATTTAATTGAACGTGTTTTTTTTTCCTCTTTCCCTCCGCTTTGTTGAGTCTCGGCGTTGCTGAAATACTTTGAACTCTCCGTCACCATGCTGGGAAAATTAAACATTGCAGGAATGGAAATTTGGGGTGGTGTCGTTTGCTCCGACGTGGGGCTTCTTGCCAATGCATATGAAAGCCATTCTTAAAATTGTAAAACCCTAAAAATGCGTGGAATCCTGTTGCGATTCCACACCATTACGGTAAACTGTTGAAAATTGCTTTCGCATGCCTTTAGCCGGCAATGCCTGTCCCCCTTATAGATGAGCTGCTGTGAGGCTGCTTACATTGAACACATTGTGCCTTGTTGTTATTAAGTCTTATCAACCATAATAGAGGTTTTTTTTTTGTTAGATCGCGTAAATATATAAATGTGTCGTTAAAACCTGCCACCACCCGACACGGCCAACTAGTAAGGGTTGTCACGTAAACAGAACGTGCCAATTCGTCACTAGTGCAGCACACCGGTGTGTTGGAGAGCCAAGCCACAATATTTACCATCTGAGTACGACGTTTCGCCGGTAGTTACAACTAGCTTAATCAGGCGACAGCCAGATTTGTGGAGAAATCTAACTGGTTCATTGAATTATGCTGATTTGGGCACAACGACACGATTTATGTTTAGCATCCATTGGACATCCCCGTATACTCGGACAAAAACGCAGGCCAACTAAGACTTTCTCAAGGTGTTTTTTTACCAAAGTGCAGGAGGCACAAGAAGATCGACCGCAGTATGGGCACAGAACCTCTTGAAATTCGTTTGTTTACATGATGGCCAGTAAAATCTATTTCATGTATTCGATCATCAAAGTCCACAACTCATGCTTAATAATTTTCCATAAACTATAGTAATCTATGATGAAGTGGTTAACACTTTAAGCTTTAAACACAGTGGCCTTTAATACCCTAGGTCCTAGGACATACATCGCTTTGTACCTTTTATCGATTGTCATAACTAATCGTGAACTTGGTTGTGGTCTGACAGTGGAATAACTGCATCTGCCAGCAAGTCAGATATCTGGGCGGTAAACCTAAGGGATTACAGAACTCTATGGATAGCTCAGGTTAACACGTAGGCTTTCGCGACCAATATTATTCATAATAAACGTTTTTGGGTTAGATCGCGTTATTTATAAATGTGTCGTAACCCTCCACCACCCGACACGGCCAATCAGCAAAAAAAGTGTCACGTTGACAAAAGACAAATAGTTCACTACTTTAGCCCACCGGTGTGTTGAAGAGTGAACCCACAACATTTACAATTTTTTAGTATGACGTTTCGCTGGTAATTACATCCAGCATCATCGGGCAATTTGCCCGATGACTCAAAAATTGTAAATGTTGTGAATTCACTCTGCAACACAACCGGTGGGCTAAAGTAGTGAACTCTTTGTCTTTTGTCAACGTGACACTTTTTTTGCTGATTGGCCGTGTCGGGTGGTGGAGGGTTACGACACATTTTTAAACAAACGTTTATCATGACTATGGATAGCATGTACACATTCGCACACGTACCACGTAACACAAATGAATACAGAACGACCGGACGATGTCCTGAGTGAAAGTGTCTCCTGCGCTGTCAAATCGCAACCGCAGCAACGTCGAGGACAGCTGCTGTCTGCGCCAACTCTACATCGACTTCAGGAGGGACCTTGGCTGGAAGTGGATTCACGAGCCCCGTGGCTACCAGGCCAACTTCTGCGCCGGACCCTGCCCTTATCTTTGGAGCACCGACACCCAGCACAGCAAGGCAAGCAGGCGCCACGTGATCGCAGCACGGTGCCACTTAAGGACCTGTCTATGTTGAACTTGTTTCGTACCGTACATAGCCAACCATGCTAATCGGAGGTGTGGGAGAAATACGAACTAATCACAAAACGCAATTTTAAACAAATGAGTTTTCAATCTCGATTTAACACGTTCCTTCGGAGTGGGCAGGTAGGAACTTGGTTAGACAGCGCATTCGTGCGATTCGTGTCACGCGGCGCAAGCTGCGTGGGGCGGCGCGTCATGTGGTGCTGAGCCCGCCCGAAGCGCTTTATGAAATACAAATCGAGGACGTGGCACGACAGACAGACAAATAATCCCTGGTGGGCAGTGTGGAACGGTTGTTCCTACCTGTAAAAGTCCATCACTCCAGTGGCTTCCGAATATTGGAAGGAAGAGCATTCCAGACGGCCGCAGAGGTGCATCTGAAAGTGCGCGATGCGGCAACTGTCTTTATTCGATGGCTGAGCCAAAAGCCGCTGCGAGGATGACCAGAGTTCGCGTGATGGTTCATGTTCCTTGACGAGATCAGCAAGGTATTGTGGTTCAAAATTGTGGTTCAATACCTTGCTGTGCACGATGGCATCTTTATCCGTGATATATTCTGCTTTGTTTAACGTGTAGCCTTTCGTGACCAAAATTATCCATAATCAAGGTGTTTTGGGGTTAAATCGTATAAATATTTACGCGATCTAACTCCAAAAAAATATTTTGTCATAACTCATCGTGTTTTTTCTTGTTGTACTCGGGAGTGGGGAGGAGGGGGGGGGGTAACCCGAGTTTCCGGCGGTGTGGTTGAGCAGGTGCTGAGCCTGTACAACACGCTGAACCCAGAGGCGTCCGTGTCTCCGTGCTGCGTGCCGCAAGACCTGGAGCCGCTGCCCATCCTCTACTACGTCAACAAGACGCCCAAGGTGGAGCACCTCTCCAACATGGTGGTCAAGTCCTGCAAGTGCAGCTAGGCCACCGACCGAACCGACCGAGAAGCTTGCCCGGGGCGAGGGGTCAAAGGTTGACTCAGGATGCCGACCTCTCTTTGCCCGAGATAAGGCCTTGGTGCGGGCGAACAAAGACTTGCCACGAGTTCTGTATGTGGCGCGTAAAAAAAAAATATGATAAAAAAAAAAATAGATATAAAAAAACTTAACGGTGGCATCACCAAACGAGGTGCGGTCTGCCCCGCCACGCTTGTGGGTGGACTCAGCGTGCGTTGGCGCTATCGTGCGCGCTCCCGTGTGTGCTTGCGCGCGTGCTCTGAGCGTGCCTCGGTGGCGTCTCCACTTCGAGGTTAGCCGCATCTGTTTCGCGCGTGCGTGTGCTTTTAGTTTATGATCCTCTGGTCTTGGAACAATGCTTCTGCAAGCAGACATGAGTGTTTATTAAACGCTTGGAGAGTGCTAGAGTGCGTAATCAAAAAGCCCGTCTTTATTCGGCGTCGCGTGCTAAGCCAATTATTACAGATGTTCACTTCGTTTTTTGCCGTATGATGTTTCGGCCCGATCTTGCATGGAACATCCATCCTGCATTCCATGCCTTTAGCTTTACACCTCATCTGCTTTTTTGTGTTCTGTGTCTACCTATGTCGTGATTGAGCGTACAGCAGCAGTGTCAATTTACGTCCGTTCTTCAAATATGGTACTTGTTTGTAGTTCTCTGAACCCCAAGGCGATTGCTCAATAATCAGACAAAACTAACGCCCGGTAAACATTTCTCAGACATCTTCTTGGTTCTTTCGGTAAAGTCACGTAGAAGGGAAGTAATAAAATAATAAAAATAAAACATAATAAAATGAAATATTTCTGTGAGAAATATTTCATTTTATTATGTTTTGAAATATTTCTGTGAGAAATATTTCATTTTATTATGTTTTATTTTTATTATTTTATTACTTCCCTTCTACGTGACTTTACCGAAAGAACCAAGAAGATGAATCCCTGCAGTCACGAAAGCTTTAAATCGAAATTTAAAATTTCTCAGACAATTTTGAGTCTAAACGTCAGCAGTGCACGTATCCAAGGGAGTTGCTTGAATCTACCATTCACATCACATGTGTGAGTGCACCTCTGATTACCCCGGTTGACTACATATGGTGCATCTGACGAGGCTTCTCTGTGACATATACATTTTTTAAGTAACTTGGGATTTTACAAACCTAGAATAAATGCGCAACCACAACACATTGAAAACTAGACTCATCCATTTCTGCTGTGTCCAATAGCAGCAGATGCATCTAGGATATGCTTACACCTTTGGCCTCTTGAGGTTACTGCCTGCATGATCCGATGTGGATCATAATTTTCCTTTCCATCCATTGAGCGAGTCTTTGAAATCCCCACAATCCGCTTCACTAACTAGCAGCCGTCTTTACACGGAACAAAACGGGTGTGAAATTCCTCACCATCAGCCTCTAAGCAGACACAAACAATCACTGAGAATTGAGTGCAATCGTCTGTGCGTGAATCTAGATGCGTTTACGAAACTAGTGCGGCAGTGACTGTTGAGGGATGTGTTGCCATCTTCGTTTATAAAAAAGACTCATTCCCTAATTGCGAGCCAGCTTTGCGGTGGTTTTAATGTCATCCCCTTCGCATCATCATGACTCCTTTACACATGTGTCTTCCCGACACAGAGATAAAATGTCTCAAACCGCAAGCAAAGTGCCGCAAACGCAAATTTGTACTCCACTCTTTGGTATCACCACATTAGCTGTGCTTTCATGCTCCGGTTAAGTTTGGCGGCATCTGTCTGCCCGCTCGAATCGCGCGGCGCAAAGTCATTGAACTACGGCGCGTTGAAATTTTCCTTGTTTTTTGTTGTTGTTCCTGGCTATCTATCGTCAGCGCGCTCCATCGTGTTCCGATTTTAAGTGCGCCATTTGCTCATGTCGAGCCGTGTGGATGTAGAGCGGTGCGGTCCGTGGCGGGGTTTTTGACATGCCACAGCCGAGGCTGCAGAGAGGCTGGTTTTGTAAGAGTCGCCCGCTGTTGCGAGAGCACGCAAGCCGTCCGTTCATTTGCCCGGATGACCTGCACATTATTAATGCAGGGCAATCACAAACTGTGTTACATCTGCCAGTCTCCAGTGTGAAAACTACACTCGTGATTCAGGAACTCTTGTCAAAGGTGTAGCAGTAATCGAGTGCAGATTGTTGTTTTGTATAGAAACTGGATGGCTTTATTTTATTCTGGATGAATATTGTTTCAGTTTTCCTTCTGTGGGTAACTCTGGGATCGAATTAATACCAGACCCTTTCGTTGTTTTAATAACATTTACATTAGCAACCTTGATATTGCGGCAATTTAGTACACACTTTTAAGATGTTTCTGAGAGATGGGACTGTCTAATCATTTACTTTCTGTGCATTAGCTTTAAACCTAGAGAAATGTTTTTTTTGTAAATATATTTACTTTAAGTGTTTTTAGTTTAGTTTTTTGTGGCTTTTTTACACTGTACCTTTTCGGAAATATATACAGTGTTGTAATATCTTTGGGAAACTCTGACTTAACATTTTTAACGTCTAGGGATATAATGATTTGCCCCCTCTACTAGGAGGTGGATTATCACGATTCAGAATCACAATTTATTCGACAAATATTTTTTTTGCCTTTGCTATGCAAGTGAAATCTATGTATCTATAGACAATATAGTGGTATGGAAACTATACGCAAAAAATCTTATTTGATTATTGCAAAACTATGTGCATACATTATAAGCATAGAATTGACATTGAATTTGATTATAATTTAATTTGATTTCTGATTAAGCGTCGATTGTGATTAATGAATCACTATCGCTGATAATGTCAATTCAAGTGTACAGGTGGTGGGGTTAAGCTAATCGACGTCAATACTTGCCATGCAATTAATCCATCTGTGCTGCCTGGTCTGGAATAAATGCCCGCTTGATGATGATAATTATTACAATGGTCTCACCCCGATTGGCCTGATCAGTTGCAGTGTACGAAGCAGCTGTTATTGAAGGAACTAGCATGAGTCGGAGCGAGGGGGAGGGCTCCCAGTATAGCTGACATGGGTGCAATAAACATTGCAGCCGCGTTCCGAAGAGACAATGCCAACAACTCACGTATTGTTTGTGTGAAATTGTAAAACTCGACAGCTGAAATAACGCAGCGCCACTCACTACTTGCCCGCGGCTGTGGCCGTTAAGAGGGAGCCGTTGTGAGGGTTATTGAGGCCGAAATGATTTGCTGGGAATATTTTTTTTTCCTCTGTGTGCATTGTGCTTAAGCTGTGTTTAACCTTGGCTTCTAATAATAGCTGACAGTTGTTTGAAAAAAAAACTTTTGAAAAAGAAACTAAAAAACGAATTCAAATGCCTGGAAGGAGATGTGGCTTAAATCAAGTGAAATGGTAATAGTTGCTTAACAAATTACGTCCGTGTAATGTTTTCCACGTAAAGTTAAGAGCGTGCGTTTTAGTTGTTGGATAAGGGTTTTTTTTATGCTGAAATATGTTCAAGTACGTACATATTTTGAACTTATTTTGCACCGTACGTAGCCAAACGTGCTAATCGGAGGTGCGGGGGAAGGACAACAAACTAAATACAAAAAGCATTTCTAAATAAATGAGTTTTCAATCTAGTGCATAGCTCCAGTGGCTTCCTAATATCGGATAGAAGAGCGTTCCAGACGGCCGCAGAAGCGCATCAGAAAGCACGCGACGCAGCGACCTTCTTTGCTCGATGGCGGTCACTGCGTCGCGCGCTTTCAGATGCGCTTCTGCGGCCGTCTGGAACGCGCGTAAACGTTGTTCCAACTCGCGCTTGAATGCAGGGAGGTGAGCGTTTCTCCGCGCCCGTCCATAACACCGGCGAATTCCATTCAGCAAGAGACCGAATGTGCGAGGAGGTCAACACTCTTTAGAATGGGGAAGTGAAAGTAGGCATAGATTTGCACTATTATTTTTTGTTCGTTTAAAAAATTAATCTCGAGCATTGTGTTACATTTACGCTGTTTTATAAGTGCTATACTATAACTCATGAATAAATAAAAATGGTCTAAGCATCTCCATGCTGAAATAAGCGTGGGGACAGTTTTTTCTTCTGTTGACAGTCCTGAGCTAAAGTGGTGTAAAATCCACATTCGTATGGCAGGGTCAGTCTCGTACTGTGCACGCAAATTGGGCTTCTCGACAATGACACCGCAAGGTCGACGCGAGAGCGTTGATGTCTTTGTCGGATTGTTACTGAGTGTTGTTCGGCACCATGTCCGACGTTTCGCTGCACGTGTTTTGCTGGGACCTTCTTCAGGCGCATCATGCAGAAAACGACACGTGGTGCAACGAAAACACAGCGGATGGCTATCTTTATCCAGCGCAACCATGTTGGGCAACAACACACACTGTTATGACAATACAAATAGTTGTACACGCACACAAATTCCTCCTGTTGTTGTGACAAAAATTAACAAATTTGCGATGGTTCTCATAATTTCACCTGACCAGGTAAAGACAATTATTGCCCTGGTTAAGTGCTTGCCCCAGTAGAAGGTCAGGTATTAACCAAATGGAACTTTTGGCACGCTGCCCATTACAATTAAGCATCTCTGACACTTCACAATCGAACCATCTGAGTGCTGTAATTGTAATTAGATGATCAAGGCAGATATTAGTAATCCAATTTCACTCGATTTTTAAGACTTGTATTCGGGGTTTAACAATAGCTCTGAATGTAGCCGCTTATTTTTTTTTTGAAAATCATACAATGACATTTAAAATGGGAAAATTATATGACGAGCTTTTGGTTCATGGAATGGAGGGGAAAATAGTCGTCAATGCGTGTCAATGATGCGACAAGTCCTGCAGGTTACGCAACACGTTGTGGTTATTTTACAACAGTCTACAAAGGTTTTTTTAAAAGCAATCATTAACAGTAACCAGATTACTTTCAACTTAAAAAAAATACAGGATTACATTTTAAAATAATTGAGTAACCAGTAACCAATAGATGTATTACATTTTACAAGTAATTATCTTCTTGGTTCTTTCGGTAAAGTCACGTAGAAGGGAAATAATAAAATAATAAAAATAAAACATTATTAAATTTTATTTTATTATTTCCCTTTTACGTGACTTTACCGAAAGAACCAAGAAGATGAATCCCTGCAGTCACGAAAGCTTTAAATCTAAAAGTAATTCTCTCCAGCAATTTGTTTCAGTGAAGGCAAAGCCTGCTCCAACTGTTTGATCAATTAATTTGAACATCATTGTATTCTTGTACCATGTATAATCGAGTGTAATTTTGAATGGAGAGATAAGGAAACTGGGGTCGGGGTGGGGGAAGGATTTTAGCAGTTGTCAGCGCTGATGCATTCGTTGTAAAGTTTAAGACATCCGTCCGATTGCGAATGACCATGTGTTTGGAGCAGGTCCTGGAGGTCAATGATTGTCTACTGCGCAGCAGCTGCACGATCCGGTGGAGGGTAGGGAGCGTTGGGCAGTGACGAGGAGATGATCGTGTTGGTGGCATCATTAGCTTTGGCCTACCAATGACATCTTCATCTCTGAATATGCTATGTTGGCAGTTGTCCGTTATGCTGCGTTGTAAGCTTTACATTTGTCAAACCCATTGTAGTTTTTTTAACATGCATTTTTCTTTTAAGAGTACCATTATGGTGCATTGCACTGCCCATGGTATTAAAAGTTCAATGTTGAGCCTAGGGATGTGCCAGGCAATGTTTAGAGGTGTTTATCTAAATCTTATGTATCCGTACCACTGCAGTAATGTTAATGAGCTATAGATCGTTTGAAGGTTGTAGATCTTATTGTAATATCAGAGCTGTCGTAAACGTTTGACGCAACTTTGGCTTCACATGAACATTTTAATAGCGCTTGACCTGGTGTTTTGTCGAGGTGACGGTTTTAGTTTGACCGCAGCTCAGTTTTACTGGCATTGCTACCACAATTAAAAAGCAATTACAATGCAGGTATAAAGAGTTGCTTCAACATCACAGCACAATCTGGTCGCCACAAGTTTAGGTTTGACCCAGTAGATTTATGCGCTGCATGTGAGAATTAAGCCAGACGACAATATGTCTCTTTGTGTGGAAATATAACTCGGTTTAACTGAAATATAAAACAAGATATTTGATTTCACACAGTGTTTGTACGTGTGTGTGAGCGGTGGTGTAGCGGTTAGCGCGAAACGCTACAAACCCTGCGACCCGAGTTATATTCTTGCTGACGGCTAACACCAGTGACGAATATCTGAACCGGTCCTGGGCCTCCCCTAGGTCGACTGAGCCTCAAATGAGTACCCGGTGAGATGTGTAAACATCGCCACTCGGGAAACAAAGTCAGCCGTGTTGACCACTCACCTCGTGTGCCATGCCGACCTTCATAGATGGTCACTAACAGCACTTGCCCCAACAGTCTGTAAATGCTATATGGGGGATTTTTGTCTTTGCGTGCGATACATACAATTTGCGTGTAGTTGCATTGGTGTTTTATTTGTGATGGCACGGAAAAGTATTTTACAGCTGTTGTGGAACAGATGCATATAGAATATGTGATGACATCAGACAGAAAGACAAGAAGATTTGAAACATCTGTAGCAAGTGGAGAGTGCTGTGATTGTGACCATGTTTTGTATGTGCATGGCAACTTGCAGATGTCCTTTTGGGAGTTTTCTGCATGGGTGGCTTAGTAATCAGTGTATTGATTTCATATCCTTATGATAATGCAATTCCTTATGAATAGTTTAGGATCGCATGGACAAAGAGAAATCCTTCTTCGATATTTTTTTTTTACAAATAAGAGCTCGAGGAAGGAAAGTTTAGTGAGAATGGAGGCTTTTAGTTGGCGCCACGGTGGCGAGATGTTAACTACCTCGCCTGGTATGCAGGAGCTCGTGGGCTCGATCTCGACCCTGATGCCTGTATATTTGGAGTTTGCGTGTTCTCCCCGTGGTCGTGTGGATTTTTCTCCGGGTCATCCGGTTTTTCTCTCCACATCTAGAATCATGCGTTTCGAGTATTTGGCTGCTATACATGTCCACGTGATAAGCCACTTCGTTGAGCTATCATTTGTGGCCAGGTCGCTTTTGAAAAAGAGCTACATAGCTCAGTGGGCCTTACCCGGTAAAATAAAATAGTGTATCACCTCGTACAACAGTTTCAGAAACCATGCTCATGTAGACCAGGCTGTCGGTCACTTGTATAATACATTCTTTGCATAATTTCACACAGACGTGTGAACAAATGCCGACATTTTAATTTAATTAAAATAGTTTGAAAAAAATGACAACTGTTAAAAATAGCACGCCAATTTAATGTTAGTTATTTGCTTCTTATTTTTGTGGTTAATTTACATGTTTTTTTATACGTGAAGTATTGGTTTTATATTTGTTACACTGCATTTGGATTTCAGTGACAAAATGTGCTTATAGACCTATCAGATTTAACAGTCCTATATACGCTTAAGCCATTTATAAAACAACAACAAAATATGCCTGGATGTGTTGTGCCTGTGTAAAGAGAAAACCGAGTCCTCTGCAATAGAAATGTGGAATTTTCACACTCACGTGAGCAGGGAGATTCTTTCGACATTCGCAATATACCTGGTATATCCTTCGAGCAATCATTGTCAAAATTAATGACAGGCCACATCACGAATTATAGATTCAAAATTACGAGTACCTTTTGATCACTGAATTACATCACTCGGTAACAACTGTACTGCTGTAGCATGCAGTCAGACACGGTAAATAAATAGTCCCCGTTCATTTCATGTTGATTTTTTTTCACTTAAAAATATAGTCCCGAAATCTTTGCAGTCTTAAGTCTCGTACACCAAATTCTAAACCTGCCTCAAATATCATGCCACCCGGCAGCAGCTTAAAGAACTCAGCCCTGCTGAACACATCTTAACAATTACGCAGTTATTGTGTACAGTACGACGTCATATATCGCGTATCTGCCTTACCACTTAACCGCGAACACCCAGCGTCGTATCTTTTTTTGCGTGGTTTAACTAATTTTCAGCAGATGTTCACAACTCTGACCTCTTTCACACACAGTAATTCATTCTTAATCTCACATACATTTGCCTTACTCGTAAAGCACAGCGGTCAAGCATCTTAACGGATTTGAAGAGTGTACCGACATTGGTGTAGGGGGGGGGGCAGGAAAAGAATTTGAAATAGAACATTTTTTTTACGTTTACTACCTAATTATTTTAGTGGGGTACCTATAAATGGATCACCCTATAGACATATAGGTCGCCTTACTGATGAGCATGCTTACGGCTGCTTAGATAGGTTGTGGGATCTTCGTCGCAGTTGACGTTTGAGAAGCCAGGCCTCGCCCGCAACGTCAATTCAATCATGGCGGAGTCCATCGAGATACATTTTCTCTTTAGCAAGGGAGAAGGGAAGAGTGTTTGTTGCTTAACTTAAGACGCATTTGTGTTTGTGTTCGGCCTCATGCTTGGTGTACACGTGTACGCTTGCATGAACAGGCTGGCCCAATTGATATTTTTGCATCTTAACACGTAAAAAAATTTCACGCGTTGTCAATCAAATCGCACTTCCCTGCGCCAATAGCAGCTGTGTTTAACACGCCAGAACTGATGTGATCCAACTCGACTCTAACTGTATTTCGTCTTCTTGGTTCGTTCGGTAAAGTCACGTAGAATGGAAATAATAAAATTAAAAAAAATAAAACATAATAAAATAAATCTCACGACGTTTCGGCCACAACGCAAGCAGCCGTCCTCAGGTGAAGACGGCTGCTTGCGTTGTGGCCGAAACGTCGTGAGAATTATTTTATTATGTTTTATTTTTATTATTTTATTATTTCCATTCTACGTGACTTTACCGAAAGAACCAAGAAGATGAATCCCTGCAGTCACGAAAGCTTTACATCGAAATGTATCTCGTCTGTTCTCACGACACAACGGAATGTCCCACAACGCAGACTCCTGCGTCGTAGACCTCATCGCTGATCGTGCCTCTTTCTGCTCACCTCTCCTCCTTACGAGTGTTTTTTTTTTTACAAGTGGGCATCTGTTCAGAATGTGCTCCTCAGCGTAGGCACAGCGAATGGGTTCGCTTACAATGGTTGTACTGTAATACGGGACCTTGGGCCCTTTTGCTTTCACGTACAGAGCATGCAAACATAGTGTTTGTTTCCTCCACTCGTCCTTCCCAGAACTCACTCCGAGCTCGGAAGATAAATGATCTCGTCCATGCACTAGTAAACATTTTAAACATTCCTCACATTCGTAAGTACACACTGATGATTTGCCTCTGGTCATTGCTGTGATGCTAAGCGCTGTTAATTTGGAAATGTTCACTTGGGTGTCGTCTACATCTTTTCTTTTTAATCTCGACATCCGTTCCTCTTTGTTCTTACCGAATGCTCCATTGTCTGGCTTCACGGGGAAGTTTGTCATTCATAATGCCAAGCGTTTACAACGCACAGAGTGGAGAACGACCTTTGTTTGGTGACGCTGATTTGTCAACTATGCGCCCTTCAGAGCTGAGCAGTCACTGAAGCTCCCCCATCAGCCTTCTCTTGAGTTCGTAATATCCTCAAATGATGAAAGGAGAGAGTGCTTGAGGTTAAGGTGGTCAAAAAGGGATGAAACCAAGCTTTTATAGTATCATCGGAGTTTGTTTTTCTTCATAGTCCTGTGCGCGAGAATTTCAGGAGGCGCGAGAGTAAATAAAATCAAGATTTTTTTTTTTTGCTTGAAAAGACTTCAGTGCAGGTCGTTGTGAGATTTAGAATGCTTTAGCTTGGCCTACTTTTGTGGCTGATGTGAATTGAGGTCTTATGAGCTCAAGATTTCCTTGTTATGACAAGAGGTTGCCACACACACACACACACTGTTACTTTTTTTGTTATTAAGGAAATGGCAGTTTTGTAGATGTCAGATCCAAAAACAATTTGGTAAGTCTGCACAAGTATTGATGTAAGAGAGGGCAGGGATAATGAAGTTAAAGTGTTGTACCTTGCATTTTATTTTGCCTCCTTCTTTTCAAAGCACTAAAAATTATTGCCTCTTTTTTTCCGTGCGAGCAGGATTGTGTGTGTGTGTGTGTGGATGAAGAAGAGTGGTACGTGTAAATATTGCCGGGTCTACGTTTTGTAGGCAACAAAAAAAAATACAGTATAGCCAAAAAATGTGTCCGTAGTTTGTGATTCGAAAATGTTAAGTCTTGAAACATTAACTTATTTGTTTCAAGATATTTTTTCTTTTTTTACATTGTCGTGTTATGTTTTAGTTTGTGTAGTCCGGTTATGGCGATTACGTTTGCTTAAGCAAAAAGAAGGCAACTTTTTGTTTGTCATTATTTCCATTAAAGAATTTTATGTTTTGAAGACAAATGTCATATGAGCACCAATCAATTCTCATTTAAAGCTCCAGTTTTTAGCTTGTTTACGGTACATCCTCAATCACCCTTTGTGTTATTTAAGAAATATGATACCGTGGTTGAATTGCAGGTTACTTTGAAAAGTATACAAATGAAAAACTGAAATGTGGCTTTTGAAAGTCCATCTCATGTCGAAAAGTTAAAACCTAAATTGCTCACTCCATCAATGTTCATTGCACTGGGGCTTTAAATGGGCATGTATTTCGCAGGACTATAGATGTTGCGTTGCTTTAAATATGCACTTGTACTGTAAAGAGCTTACCTGCTCTCTCCTATCCCCTGGCTCTTAAATCCTCTGTAAATATGTAGTGTATGTTAAGGCAAACAACATTCCTTTTAGCCGTTTTGCATGTCAGTGGTACGGAATAAATCTTCTTCTTTGGAGCATCCAGTCCCAAGCGGGATTATGTCCGTGTTTTAACTGAAATGAGACATTTCCTACCACGGGCTTCCTGCCAGAGTTTAAAAACGAACGTGGCGGGCTGCGCTCCAGGTTAAAGATGAGTTCAAAAAACTGTCACTGGAGTGAACAACTGCACGGTTTACGTAAAAGGCAATCTTCGTAACAAAATAAAAATCAACCGAAATTTTTGTCCAATTCTACTCATCGGCGTCACATCAGAATCAGAAAGTTTATTTTCCCGAATGAAGCCCATTGAGTTTCGATGCTTTTTGTTAACGGCAACTCGGCGACGTCAAAATACCCTCTGAGAAGTCTCGCCCCAGACGAATGCCACCCTCCTTGTTGGAGAATGGCCCACGGACGTGGATATCCCAGAACCACCCTCTCCGAGGTGCCTTCCAACATTCTCTGTCCCACACAGTAGACGGGCAGCATTTATCGTTTGCGCCAAATACTGCATGAGAAAGAGACACACTTCACGACAGTCAAACTGACATTTTACTTTAACTTAAAGTTTTCGTGACTGCAGGAATTCATATTCTTTGGGTCTTTCGGTAAAGCCACGTAGATTGAAAAAAAAAATATCACGACGTTTCGATGGCAACGCAAGCAATCGTCATCAGGTGAAAAATAGCTAGAGAGCTGCTGAGGCAGGATGTCATAACGGTAGCCCAAGGGTCATAAGCGAAGTGGGCGGGGCTAGTAAATAAATTTGCATATCAATATAAGATTGGAGAGAGCTGGGCAACCGATATGACGACAAGGCTGCGTAGGTGGTCCTTGTATTGTGAGAGATATTAGAGCCACATCAAGGAAAACAAGCAACGGTGGCTGTGTTAGTGAGACATTTAACCTGTCCAAGACGAAGGTACTCTCCAAACCCACTGGCTATCAACAAAGATTCGTTCATGAAGCCATCCAGATATATAAACAGATACACAATTTCAACCGAGAAGATGGGTACAAACTGAGCAATCATTGGAAGGACGTTATTAACCAGGTTGAGTCATAACTGCCTGTGATGTTTAGTAGTTATTTTTGACTCTCTGGTGTTACATTAACAGGTTAAATGCCCCATTGGTACCTCATTTGCCAGTAAAAAAATATGAAAATTGGTTTTTTACCCTTTTATCTGCAACAAAACTGACACCTTTTTTACGAGGAGTCATGTTTGCATAGACCACAATACCTGCAGTCATAATGCAAACAAAAAACATTATCAGAGTTGTGTTTTTTGTTTGCAAAAAACATTATCAGAGTTATGTTTTTTGTTTGCATTATGACTACAAGTATTGTGGTCTATGCAAACATGACTCCTCGTAAAAAAGGTGTCAGTTTTGTTGCCAGATAAAAGGGTAAAAAAACAATTATCAGGTTAAATGCCTTTACATTGACAGGTTAAATGTCTCACAAACACAGCCACCGTTACTCGTTTTCCTTGATGTGGCTCTACGATCTTACATTGGCATGCTCTCTCTCACAATACACGGGCCACCTATGCAGCTTCGTCATCATGTAGGTTGCCCAGCTCTCTCCGATCTTACATTGACATGCTCTCTCTCACAATACAAGGGCCACCTATGCAGCTTCGTCATCATGTAGATTGCCCAGCTCTCTCCGATCTTACATTGACATGCACATTTCATCACTAGCCCCGCCCACTTCGCTTATGCTTTTGGGCGACACCCATCTCAAACCTTTATACCATCCTGCCTCAGCAGCTCTCTCGCTATTTTTTCACCTGATGACGATTGCTTGCGTTGCGATATTTTTTTCCCATCTACGTGGCTTTACCGGAAGACCCAAATAATATGAAATTTTATTTCCCAGAATTGAAAATGTTTCGCCAGGCTGAGAACATTACCCTCGCCGCACTTTAGAACCCGGTTTATTCACAGGTGGCTGAGGCTGAGACCTGCATTCGAACCCAGACTCTCCGTGTTTGTTAGCTCAGCGCTCTGACCTCTGAGCTACCCGGCCATCTCACTATACAGTGTATATTATACAGTGGAGGGCAGCATTTCGCACATGCCCTGTATATGAGAATGATGCACTTTGCTGTTGCCGACTCGGTCAACAGGTTTGAATCTCAGCACCAGCAGGAGCAACGCCACAACAGAAATCCCATTCAGCGGAAGAACAGCAGCATTTGGCCCACAATGTGGCCAATGCTTCCGCTCACATCCCACCGGCGCGCAGAGAAATGCTGCTGCTAGCTGTTCTCCGCAGTCATCATCGTTTGCGATGAACAGCCAAAGAAGAGTGTAAAAAAGCCACACGAAGACAGACACACGTGTGCATACCTATTTAGTGATACAACTATTTTGACTCCCTTTGCAAAAACGAGCTCATCTGCATTGGCGGAACCGAGATGGTGGTTGGAATGCCAGTCTTATAAACCAGTCATTATATTGGAAACCCACTCTTTGTTTATAAACTCAAGTAGTGGTTACCTGGCGGCACTCATTTTAACCGACCCCAGAGAGATGATGGGCTTAAAAAAAAAGATTTGGTATGACATCAGGCATGTAAAAGTATTTCAAAGGAAGTTTAGGAAATTCCAAAATAAATACTTGAATAAGTGACCACTGGCGTTATGAAAACATGGAAAAGCGCTGCCTGCATAGAATAACCTTGGGCATCATCAAAGAAGCAGGAACAGATGTAACAAATCATTCAATTTTAAAGAGGGCGAAAACAACTGAAGGATTACATGCCGAATAACCACCAATCGCAGGTATATAAATTGTTCTCAAACATAACGAATGTGAACAAGTTGGATTTGAAAAAGGTTTTTCTACCATTGACACAAACACTCGAATAAAAATGACTGAATCCCATTTACCCTGACGCCTAGCTTTTGGAAATGTATAGTGACTTAAAGTACTCCAAAAAGCAAGGCATGGACATTTTTATTATCGGAATCATTTTTTTTTCATTTTGAACCGTTACACTGAAATGGCACGATGACGGTGCCAAATACCAATCAGAATGAGGGTTCATGCAAAGAAATAGGCTCTCACAAAGGGTATCCACAGCCATATTAGAATTTTTTCTTTTTATTATATTATAGAAATACTGTGATGTCAAACGAGAAATAACCGCTTATGATTCGCAGATAACGATCTTTATCGCAAAAAAAACTGGACTCAATATAAATGTGAGCAAAACAAAAGAGAAGTACCACAAGTGGACAATTCATGAGGACATTTTTTTTGTCGGGACGTTCCTGATTTTGATAAGCAGACGTTTTCCATGAAAATTATTTAAGATAGTTTTCAATCAGTGCACATTACTTTCTCTTACGTATGGAGCAGAAACTTGGACACTAACAGGAAACGTGGAAAAAGCCTGAGAAGTATGTCACGTGAGAGATGTATGATCGGAATGACAATAAGACACAGCGGAGGAAATACATGGATCAGAGGACGTACATTCGAGACACCATATCGATTGTTAATGAGCGCTAGCGGTGGATATCTGCAGGACGCACTGCTGGAAAAGATGATGATGGTCAATGGAGGAGACTGGTAATGGCATGGCAGCTGAAAGGAAAGATCACAGTCCAAGAGAATAAACACCAAGGACATGGAGCAATGAATATAATCAGCTCGAGAGCAGGAGCAAGTTGGATATTTGTTGCCATTGCAGGACCACGAAGGATGGCGTCACTGTGGGAGGTCTTAAAGCAGCAGTGGATAAATCATCGTTGATTACGATCATTTAAAAAAAAATACAATTCAACTGAATTAGTGTTCACAACCGTTTTTCGTAGTATATATTTTCAAATGTTATTATTTTAACCAAAATAACTGTCAAACTTAACTTAATTTATAACATATCGCTGCATTAAACATGGTTTATAAAAAAAAATGCAGAAAAAAATACACTTATTAAAAATAAAGTTTTGGCCCTGTTTAATGTTAGCTTCGTATTGATAGATACCACCCTACTCTATGATATAGAGGCATGATTTACTATATTATCATTACTAAATATTTAACCATGAAAAATCCGGAGGGACAACGCATACTGCTTTACAAAGATGTCCTGGCCGGGAGGTAAATAAAAAAAAATGCTCTCTTGCTGCCAGTGTGGGCTGTTGTTGCATTTCAGATGTCAAGCGAATAGATGCTTTTTCAGCAGGATTATTTTCTTAGGGGTACTTTTAAACTGAGGAATAAATGTGTTTAACAGTGCTGAATTTGATGGTAGTAGCCAAACATTGCCTGAAAACAGCTTTTTAAGCCAGTAATGTTCACAGAAGGCAATAAATATGATTATATTCCAATAGTTCTTTCAGCATCGTACGACAAATACGTTTCATTTCAGCATTCGAAACTCTCACTGTGAGCAGCTCATCAACCGGTTTATTTCAGAGAATGGCCCGTGCAAGCGGATGTCACAGAACTACATCTGAAGTCACATCAGTAGGTTTATCATCCCCACGAGGTGCTGTTGCACCTTTGAATGCATCAGGAAACTCTGAAGTGTTTTAGGGTTGTGCCTACAGCATGTTGCTCTACATGATGTCTAAAGTTTCACTCCACGTGCTTGGATCTTCCTCAGGAACTCAACAACCTGAGAAGTCTTCAGAGAGCTATGCAGCACAACCACGAAAAACCTACAAGTTCCGGTTCATGATGTCCTAAGCTGAGATCGCCAATTTGTTACACACACGCTTAATGTGTTGAGACATTTTAATAGTGGGTGGCTGATTCCGGAATCCAATTCCAGGGTCTTAGTGATGCTTACTCAGTGCTCTGACATTACATTCGCCAGGCAGTGGTGGCTGTAATCGATCACTGTAGATGTGAGGGTTGGTGGATCAAGCAAATGTTGTGAAACACACTTCCTATGGGCATCGAGGAGGTGCCAGACCCTGGCTCGCCAGCAGGAGGCAGTACAGCAAGCGGACTAAGCCGCCATCTGTTTCAAACTGTACGGGGGATAGAGTGTTGCATCCTCGCATGCGTCGGTTTTTACAGTACATGTGTAATGATGACTTGAGACACTTCTCTTGAGATATAACTTTATTGAGGACACGTTCACTTGACATCAGGCGGAGGCCCCACCGCAACAGCCCTGAGTCTCCCGCGCATCTCCCTTATAGACCAACCGTGGCCACGCCCCCCTTCCGATCATTCTCGCTGACTCTGGACGCTCGCTCCACCGGCAGAATCCACCATCCTCTTCCGTCACCTGACCACGCTCCCTTCTAGATCATTCCCGTAGCCACCAGTCCCTTCGCACTCACAACTGATACCCCTGTCATTACCTCCCGTAGCCACTAGTCTCCTTACATCACATGCAGGCTCTATTGTCATTACACATATATAAACACTCATTAATCTTTTCCTATTCCGATGACGTACATGTACGTTTTCCGGTTCTGTTTCGATGACGTACATGATGACTTGAGACACTTCTGTTTCGATGACGTACATGTACGTCATCGAAACGGAACCTGAAAATAGAATAACTGTATCAGTACCGAGGCTCCCATAAGGCCATGCGGGAGGGCGTGACATAGTTTGGCGCCAGCTATCGTGGAGTGCAGTCGTGTCGCTATGGTATCTCTGTGGTGAGTACAATGAATTTAAAAATTACGGCGCTACTAAGCCTCTCTAAATAATATTAATGCTGAACCTCTTGCGAGATTCAGTGGTGAACGGGACACTCACCCTGCAACCTGTGGTCATCTCGGAATGGGAAAGGGTGAATTGGCTGAATTTTTTTTAATTGAATGCAGGACCCCCCTGAAAAAAGAGCCTTGTGACTCAGTGCGAATCTCCTGATTAAATAAGTACAGTGTACAGTGTAGTCCAGACGTCTTGTGACGCCCAATGAATTGACCCAGACACTTTTTTTTGTTTCCTTTGCATATTTATTTCTGTGTTAAATAAATTTTACTTCACAAGGCATCTGAACCACGTGTACAGTAAATGTCAAATCGCAGAAACACCAGGGGTATCATGGGCAATGAAACCCCTGCTAGGGAATTGTTCTCCTGTTATTATTCCATACACAATGGAGCATTTTACTCACTCACTCTTCATTGCACACAGATCATAGAATAAACCACACTCTACCCCGCCAAATGCGATTAACCACTTGACCATGGGCCATCTGGCAAGTGGGTCGCACTGTGGTCAGAGTGCTCAGCTCGATGAGAATTTAGTGAGTTCACATCTCAGCGGGGGGCTCAACTTGGCCTATCATCCCTTAGATTTCACGGACTTTATTAAAATGCACTGCTTCCACGATCGCCGTGTTCCCCCTGTGACAAAATCATCGCCACAGTTTGGATCGCTTCATTGCACAATGTTTGGTTGCGGCAGTTAGAGACATTGACCGCTGGCTGAAGTGAGTGAAGTGAGCAATTGTCCTGCACATGTCAGCTGAAGCCTTATGCAATTGTACCTACGGTGTATAATTTAAGTGTATGTATATTCTAGCAGGAGGAAAGCATATATGTTAAGCCAAAGTTAACATGAAACAGAATAAGGCCTCGTGATGGCCAAAGCAACCATCTGCAGCATTCCCACCCCAATAGAACTGGCACCGTTACCATGAATTCTGGCGAGCAGGCAAAGCCAGTATCTGTGCACAGTGCACATTGCCAGGCTGTTCAAGTTTGCGTGGAGCAACTCCGGCAGGGTAAATTTGCCTTCGTTCAGGATCGCCTGTGGTTTTATTTGTCCGTTGCGGACATAGTTGTAGCATCTGCACTTGCGGAATGCACAACATGTTTCAAAAATGAAGTGATCAGAATATCTAAAACGTTGATTGGCCTCGGCAGGATATTAAACAGGCGAATGATGTTCTCCTGCCCTTGGGGAGTAAACGTTGAGCCACTTGTTTTTTGTTCATTTTGAGTGCTCGACTCTGAGTCGGAAGGTTGCCAGTTTAAATCCCACTCGTCGTCGATTGCTTTCCCTCCAGGGTTGGTAAAATGAGAACCACTTTTTGGAAGTCACGAGTGGTTGTTCCGTGGACAGCCAGGCTCCCTCCATAGGAATGTGGAATTTCCACCACCGTTTCGGGACCACAGGTGAAAGAGGAGCACAATTTGAGCGCAGAGACACTTTCTACGAATGGTGGTAAATGGGCAGTATCGGTCTTTGGGTTTTTTCCCTTTAACTGTGCCATCACTCCTTTTAATTACAAATCTTTGGTTTGAAAAAACAAGGAAGCAGACGTTTAAAAAAGTGAGCATATAGATGCGCCCACAAGTAGTCAAAGCCTTCAATCATTGCGTATATATATGTGTTACTCATGTATCGTCCAAAATGGTTTGTGCTGTATAAAAACAGATACAAAGTACTACGTTCCTGGACTTTTGGTTTCTTTGGACAAATACATGTAGACTTTGCAAAAATCCAGTGCACTTCCCTACTCCCACCCACCCACACACGCACGCCCGCCCGCCCGCCCGCCCGCTCGCTCTCACTCATTCACTCACTCCCCTGCCCGGCTGATGCCCCTTTTGGTTCCTGTTTTTGTTCTGCATTATGGGAGCCATGTGGGCAGGAAAGGACATCAAAGAACTTGGGCCGCAACACTAAGCGGCCCCACGATCAGTCAGTTAGCTGGCTCCGGAGTACAGGACGCCGGGGTTGGCAACACTCGTTCCTTCTGAGCGTGCATCACTCACTGCAGTGGCGACACGAACTCTCGCCGAAACCTCATCCCGGCCACACGAACCCTGGCCGGAACCTCATCTCGGCCACACGAACTCTCGCGAGACCGCATCCCGGGCCACACGAATTCTCGCCGAGATGAGAATTTACGTTTCCACACCTCGGCGGAATGTCTCGGCGAGAGGCACCCAACAAACATGAATTGTTTTAAGAAGGAGGTCCTAAATACGAGGAAATTTGGCGATCAGTTGAATTCAGTCAATTGCGAGTTGATATTCGTAATATTTGTGCATCTTTGAAAGTGTCTTAAAAAATAGATAGTTTTTTGTTGTTGCAAGAAATACAATCCAGTCTTCCAGAGTGAGGATTAAAATGTGTCATCTTTATATGAAGCAATGCAACGAAATAGATCTTTTCTTAGCAAACTTTGTTTTGTTTATATTACAACAGAGTGTTTTAACATTATGTAAGAGTACACGATACATTTTTCGAAAAACATGTCTTCATGTGACCTGAATCAGCCTGTGTTTTATTCCGATATTTTATTCCAATATTCCTCCAGCTTCTCAGGTCTTGAACTGCAAAATTTAAATGAATTTCAATACTTTATACCCAAGTTTGATTCTCAGCCATAGCTAACATCTGTGGCAAGCCCTCTACACTTCCACCAATCCGCGTAGTAAGGTATGGTCAAAAACCAACATGGTGTCTGGAGGCATTCATCCATAAGTTTTGCAAATGTATCTGCAGCCTTTTCTTTACTTGAAACGCTAAAGGACATAAAAAGCAGTGTTTGCTGAAACGGCTGTTCTGGTGGAAAAATATTCACACTTGTGCATCAAAAGCACATATTTGCACCATTTGTATTGCTTATTGAATGTCTTTACAAAGCTCAATTGGCCAGAATGCAAGAGACATTTTCAAGCATTGTTTGTGTTTCCATGTGCCCATGTTGATAATAAAGGGAAGTTATTGCTCAGTTTTGTGACTTTCACACACGTTGTACAGGAGACTGTGCCAATACACTATGGGGATTATGACTCTAAACACTCAACTCTGTGCCGCGTCGAGTTTTAAAAGACCCCCCCCACCCCCCCGTTATCACCTGAAAAAACACGAGCTTTGATGAGAAGCAAAAACACTCAAACGGAACGGGCGTGTAGAAAATTACGTGCCGCGTAACATACACAAAGTGGCGCGCCTTTTAACACGTGAGAAAAAAAAAATGATGATGAAGAATGGAGGAGGAAGAAGAAGCCAACATCATTTGCGGGTGTAAATTCTGAGGCTTACTGTAGCTGTCAGCATGCCCTCCCCCCCCACCCCTCCACTTGTGCCATGCCTAGCCTCAATAGTCGGTAGCCGTGTTGACTCCAGCAGTCTGTGACAGTCACGTGGGGCGGGGGGGAATTTTTTTTTCAATTCGTCGCAACCCAATTTTAATGATGGAATTATCGTTGTTCGTGAAACCTGAAGTGCTTTGTTACTCGAGTTAAAATAAAAAGTAGTTAAAAATCTCTCCCTTCTCAAATCGTTGTTCCTGAGCCATTTATTTGAATTTCACATTCATATGTACTGGGGTAGGCTATAGCGGTTTCTGCACAAGACGCTCCACCGTTGATTTCCTAGAAGTTGTCACGATCTTTGCAATCAATCCGAAATAGTCGGTGGGGCGAGCTGATGATTGATCGTCATCTAATGTGTTATTGCGCAACAAAGATAAATATGGAAGTGCCCCTTCAGATGGCATTTGTCCTGCTCTTCCACCCTGGCCAGACACACACAGTCGGATGACGTGGGAGCAGCGGGGGAGATGCGAGGAGATGTGAGTGGTGGTGGTGGTGGGGGGGGGAGAGGACTTTGAGTGACGCTGATGGAACACGACGAGAGACGGAGGAAGGAGTGGGCTCGGAGCGCCGTTCCTATGTCTCCCTCTCTCTCTCTCGGGTTCACGTGGAGGGTGGTGGAGCCCCGCAACGCTGTAGCGGGAACGGATGGAGAACGGTGGTTCATTAAAGCGCCGGGAAATCTCACGCGCTCCTGTCCTCGAGTCTGTCAACCCCCGTGCGAAGAGAGGTCAACGTGGCACGGCGGGTGGTGGAGGAAATTACTTTCTGAGTCACTGAAATAACAATTATGTCATGTACACATCCTGCCAGTCTAAACATCCAGGTCGTTAATTTGATGTTCCTGAATTGGTGATCTAATGCAGAACGTATAAATGGGGGGGGTGGGGTGGGAGGGGCATTGGGCATTCAATAGCAAGTGTGGTGTACACATATATAGATTGAACAATACGAATAATTCACTAAGAGTGTGTTGTCTATGTGTTCTGTGTTGTGTCTATTTTAGCATGCATTGATTGGTTTTCATCAAAACTTCATTGCTTGGTTTATAAAAAAAATATTCAGATATTCAAGAGCTTAATATTCGTTGTCATATTCGATAAAGACACATTAATGGTGAAAATAACCGTACAGCAAATGCAGTAGTTACGTATTATACACGCAGTGTTCATTGCACACTCTTTGATGATGGTAAAATGCAGGGCAAATTACTTGCTTCAATATTTACGAAGGGGGATTTGCACATAAAGCAAGCAGACAAAATAATTAGGGTAACAAAAAACAACTTTATTTTAAAACTATGGATTTCTGGGTGAATCGATGAATCTGATCAGGTGGCGTTGTCGTGAGAGCATTCAATCCACACACTGATTGGGTTTGACTTAGCCCATCATCCATCCGCGGTGGGTAAATTAGGTACAATGCTGTGTGCAGTCAACTGAGATTGCTGTATGGGAGTGGTTCTTAACTTGGGGTGCACGCTCCCCCTGGGGGAGTGAGATGCCCTTTCTGGGGGTGCGAGAAACGCCCAGATTGTTTTAGAAGGTAAATAATCGAAAACACAAATTAAGCTCGGGCACTTAAGGGGCCGTCCATAAATGACGTCACGCACCTAGGGGGGGGGGGGGAGGGGGTGGTCAGACATTTGTGACGATGTATGACGAGGGGCGGGGGAGGTTGAGAAATGTGACGTCACGTAAAAATGCGCAACTTTAAATAAATACAACACGTTCTACTTAATTAAATAGACTTTTAATAAATGTGTTCTCCTACAACATCAGAGTGCAGCGCCACATTAAATACGCACTACAATGGCAATAGTTTCAAGCGGAGGGAGAGCTTTGTGACGTCATATTTGAGGGGGGGTCTGACTTTTTGTGACGCCGTGTGACGAGGGGGGGGGGGAGTCAAAAATCGTTCAAAATGGCGTGACGTCATTTATGGACGCCCCCTGAGTAAAACTACTTTGTTTCATTAATCCTATGTATTTGTTAACATTATACACGTTTTAACGATTCAGAACCAAAGGGGTGGAGGTGGGAGACTCCCTTATAAAGGCAAGTCCAAGTCACAAAGACGAATCTGCACGAATGATATTTCATTGCACATGTCCAAGGTCCATGACGAGCCAATCGACATTGGGAAGTTACTGGAGCGATGCACTTTTAAATCTCGATTGAAAACTCATTTCTCGGGAACTGCTTTTGGTGTTTAGTTTGTTGTCCTTCCCCCGCAACCTCCGATAAACAAGGTTAGCTACGTACGGTGCGAAAGAAGCTCAACATAAATACAGTGCCTTATATAATGTATGCCGCTTCACAATCTAAAACTGTGGCATCTAGTTAAAGATGTAAGTGGAGATTTGCCAGCATACTTGAGTTATGTGTGCATCGGTGCCTTGTGTTACGTGACATCCACCAGATGGAAAAAGGAAATAGCACCAGATCCCTGGAAGATAAATCCCGTTGGCTTGAAAATGTTCAGCGGCGTCCAAAAGTAATTTCTAACGCTTCCTCAGCAACTTCCTCGGTGGGTTCCTTAAGGAGTTGGTTCTGCTTTCCTGAACGAGGTGGCTTTGAGAGGATTCTGTTTGGATGCGCATCACTGACAGCGGGAGTATTCTGTCTTTAGAAATCACGTCACATTTGGTAACCTTTCTCGCGGACACATGCACCCACTTGTTGACCTGCATGGAAAATTAGAGAGCTTGTGAGCACGCATTCGAGTTTCCAGCACTTTCACAAATTATGCCTCCAATGCTATCCAGCCAAGTGGCCACTGTTTACAGAGCAAGTAACCTATCATTAATTAAAGGTCATGCATTCATATATTTTGGTCAAAGGTTGGGCTCAGCCCATCCATCCATCTGGGCCTGATATCATCATCACCATCGCTTGCATTTTGTTGGGATGCCATCGGTTGTTGTACTGTGGAGAAAGTAGCCGCTGACAGGGAAGTGTTTAATTTACATCACGAACTCATGCCTGTGCATTGATGATGACTGCCATCCCATTACTTAGTTAACCAAAGAGAGAGACTGACCCTCTGCTACCCTTGGAATAGTGATGAAAATCTCAACGATATTGTAAAATCTCACAATCGTTTCAGTTAAAAAAGTTGTGTTATTTATGTGTTTATTTATTATGCGTGTAATTAATTTCGTTGCATAACCATGTCTTACGTGGGTGCTGTTTAAGTCAAGGTGTCGACTTGCACATAGATCAATTAAGGTGACGTTTCAGCTTTGTTAGTGTTCCTGGCAATGAGGGAAATGCCAAATTAGTGTGACAGGGCGTAGCCTCAAACAGCCAACCACTGTGGACTTTCCTCAATGTGATGCTCATTTTATCCACACATACATGTCAAGTCTCAACAATTACCCTTGAAACTAATTGTTTTCACCATTTTCAGTGTCTCGTGGCCATCCAGTGCAATCTCAAGTTGTTTTTTTGTTGCTGCCGATGGCCCACGTCTTATTATGTAAGGGTCACCTCCAAAAGTGTCATCTTTATAATGTTGATTCGAACAAAGAGGAAAACCAATTGCAACAAATCCAAGGTTATTATGTTTTTTACATTTAGTATGGGGGGTGTTCACGTAGTGGTGGGACATTAACTGACTGCTATTAAGCAATGCTTGGGTTTTTCCTCAAGGTTTACAGGAGGAGTCTCACTGGTTTTAACCCCTTGGGCTTAATATGTATGTCCATCCTGGAAGGGTAAGCTGTGTTTAACTCCGAACCAGCATTTATCTCACGACGAAAGCTGGGAACGACGAATCGCGCTGATAATTGTAATTGACTACTTTTTTGTGGTTGACAACTCGTGCCCCAGTAAGACTTGCGGCTTGCCCAGCCACCCGTGCAAGCCACGCCCAGTGTGACGCGGGCTAACGATGCCCACATTACATCACTGAACCACGGATGCCACTTCCCGTCCAGCGACACCAGCGGAAATAGTTCGAATTGCAACGTTCATGCTGATTGGTTTATCAATTAGAACAGGTGATGAATCGATTACTTCAAAAATAACCGGGTGGCCCAGCTCTACTTACAACCTTCTGATGGGAAGTTAAGCACTCTGCCATAACGCCACCCAGCCAGGTTTCCAATATGAATAAAACAATATGTAAAGTTACGTCTCCCATGAGCACTGTTTTGTTAATGACCAGCAAAAAGCAGTGGTTCGATTTTTATGAGCTTAAAAATTAACACATCCGCTTATTTGCGGCCAAAATGTCCACAGCTGATGGCAACAGCTGTAAAACTGCCACTGTCAGAGGCTTTGCAGTTTCCAGCTTTGCTGATGACTGAAATAACTCCTGATTGGGGCTAATACATTCACACATTTTTGGACAGGAAAGCAAATTCAATTCACCGAGTGCTGTTACTGATTGACAGCCTGCCGAATACAGGCCTCATAATATAGCCCTGGCCAAAGCATGAGGCCTGGAAGTTTCATTAGTATAATTTAGAAAATGTTGGCCAGTAATCAGCAGAATAATACAACACATTATACTACTGTGGGTTACATATGTAGTTGAAGGTAATGGCAACCAACGTATTCTGTTGCCAGAATTTCTTTTTTTCAAACACCTACTTGTTGCCAAAAAGAGGTTAACACCACAAACACATTTGCTTTGCTTAACCTTTCGTTGCTCCCAGTGGCACGCTGTGGTGGTGTACAGAGGGGGGGGCTTTTTCTGGGAACCTTGCCAGAACGTTTCTCCTTCAGTGGGCAGAACGAGTCCCCAGTAGTAAACTCGACCAGAGGATTTGGCTTTTGCTTTTTTTTAAGTTGCCTTACTCTCCAGCAAATAAACGTAGATAAAATGTCACAGGCAAATTTTATATTCCACATGTAACACAGTTGAAGGTGTAAAAAGCACATCTTAAATAAGCAGAGTTCTGATGAAAAAACAATACAGCCTTACTTGACTTGAGAGGTTGAGTAATGATTGCAACAGTTGTAGGATTAGGCGAAAGGAAGGAAACAATGGCAAGGTGTGGTAACACTGGCTGGTTGTGTTGACCTCTTGATCTTGATAAATGTACAAATGTGGGTATTTGCAATAAGTGGTATTGCAGTGCTTACTGGATTGTGTTCTGAACCTGGCGGATCTAGTGCCATTCTTGGCCATGGCTAAAATCAGTTGTTTCTTCCAGATTTGAAGCTTTCGTGACTGCAAGGATTCATACTCTTAGTTCTTTCGGTAATGTCACGTAGGTAAAATTAATAAAAATAAAACAATAATAATCACGACTTTTCCGAGGCAACACAAGCTTCCGTCTTCAGGTAAAACCGTCACAGCAAAATATCTGTACCTTATATAGTGGTTAAGGGGGGAGGAGCCAGGAAGGGCAGCGGGGGAGGAGGGGTTGTGAAGTAGTCAATTACTGCTTTTGTTATACTGCTGGGTGGGTAAATGAATTAGATACGATTAAGCCGCTCTTTCTTATGCTGTTTATGCGCAAGTCACTGTGGGATGAATGGACTCGTGGTCAGGGACGTGTTGCGCAAGTAACTGTGGATGTACATAATAGAAAAGGGGCGGAAATGCCCATGTTTATACCAGTGTTGGCTGACAATAAAGAGTACTGTTAAACGTTAGGGATGTTAACACTCGGTGAAGTAAAATAGTGCCCGTCAGATAAGATGGTCCAAAAATGTGTAATTAAATCTTTTTTGCATGGTTGATAACATCTTTCCAATGATTACTAAGTTTGTACCCATCATCACGGTTGAAATTATGTCTGTGTTTGTATATCTGAATGGCTTCGTGTACAAACCTTTGATGGTAGCCAGAAGGTTTGCAGAGCTGGTGCAGTGTGTGAATGTCAGCACTGGGGAAATGAAGGTGCCTGGGTGTGCAGTAGGGTCCAGTGGTGGCTCGATATTAACTACCTCGCCTTGTATGTAGGCGGTTGTGGGTTCGATCTCGACCCTGATGCCTGAATATTTGGATTTTGGATGTTCTCCCCGTGGTCGTGTGGATTTTTCTCCGGGTCCTCCAGTTTTTCCCTCTACATTCAGAATCAACGTCTGTGATAATAAGTCACTTCATTGAGCTATCATTACGTGTGGCCAGATCGCATCTGAAAAAGAGCTATATAGCTCAGTAAGCCTTACTTGGTAAAAAATCTGTCAAATTCACCCCCTTTTGTGTCATGCTGACCTTCATATGTGCTGTCTCATGGCATTTGCCCCAACAGCCTTTGTCAGCTATACCATTGGATCTTCGTGCTTTGTGTAAGTGCAGCTGCGCCCCACTACTTTTGCTTTCCCTAACTCCTCTGCAAGTTGTAGTTTCTATCATCATGGGACCTCCTTTGCCAGTACCAAAATATACTAATAGGGTTTTCCCCCTTTTTTCTGGCAACAAAATTGACACCTTTTGCAAGGAATCATGCTTACACGCCTTTTGGCGTCATCTGGTCGAACACCATATGAGACTAGGCTCTAAAGAAAGCTGTCTCTGGTGTGGACCAATCATTTTCAAAGACAATGCATACATTATCAGAGTATTGTTTTTTGTTTGCATTTGACTGCAAGTATTGTGGTTAATGTAAGCATGATTCCTTGCAAAAGGTGTCAGTTTTGTTGCCAGATAAAAGGGGAAAAACCCTATTAGTAGTTGTAGTTTCTAGTAGTGCACAATACCATTGTTGTCAGATGGAGAGCCGAATTGGTCAGAACCATCCCTGCGTCAATACACCTGCATTAGAATGTCCTTTCCCCTCCCCGAGTATGTGATTTGCTGCCAGGGTCAGTGCTGATTGATGCCCCAACTATTCCACTTGGAAATATGGTCCAAGATTTTTGTACGTGAATGAGATTTACATAAATATACTGCCAGCACAATTCCGAGAAAAGTAGGCAATTTAAACTTTCATGTGGCTCGTAAACATTATTGCTGAAAAGTATTTGTTTGTTCGTTTATCAATCCACTTGCCCTGGTGATGGTCGCAGCGGAAGCATATTAAGTCGGTCGGTCCAGACCTCCCTTTCCCTGGCGACAGACTCTAGCTTTTCCTGGGGAATTCCCAGGCGTTCCCAGGCCAACTGAGTGACACAGTACCGCCAGCATATCCTGGGCCGGCCCCGGGGTCTTTGCCCAGTGGGACGTTGCTGCTGCTGCCCGGTAGAGTTCGAGGGGGAGTCTACCGGGGGCCATCCTTGCCAGGTGCCCGATCCACCTCAACTGGCTCCTCTCGATCCGGAGGAGCAGCGGCTCGACTCTGAGACTCTCCCGGGTTACCGAGCTCCTCACACGATCTCGGAGAGTGATGCGCCCGGCAACCCTGCGGAGAAACTTCATTTCGGCTCCTTGTACCCACGATCTCATCCTTTCGGTCATTGCCCAAGGCTCGTGACCATCGGCGGGGGTGGGAATGGAGATCGACCTGTAAACTGAGAGCTTTGTTCGAGAATTTAGCTCCCGCTTCACTATTATTGACAAGTTCGCATGTTCGAAAAAACTACACAGAGGGCAGATTAATCATGAATGAACAAATATGACCAAAACAGATTGTTGAGAAGATAGGGCCACGTTCTGGACTTTATTGAGATAAAGGAGTAGGAAGGTTGATTGAATGAAAAATACGAATGGTCTGTTGGTTACATAATGATGATATACAACCCTCGCATAGGATGTCAGGAAAATACGACTTAAAAACAATTGTAGATGTATTTTTTGGCAGCAGGGCCGCGTTATACAATAACCACAGTAGCCACTGTGCCTAGGGCCTAGGAAAACTAAAGGGCTTATGAAAAAAACGACACGTTTTTGTGTTTGTATGATATGAAATCTAAGCAAGATATCTTCTTGAATAAGTGTATGTACACAGCAAGGAAACGCACAGTGTATATACAAAGAGGCAGAGTCATGTCAATGTTTTTTTCATGAGGTGAGAGAAATTAACACCGGGGATACACTTTGCGAGCTTTTTTTTTCATTGCTAAATTATCAAATAACATCTTCAAATTGTGTTTGTTGCACGACCAAGCGAGTGACAGCGGCGGTAGTAGTAACATGGAGCTGAAGTACTAACTGTTGGAAAGTCATCATTGAAGGCATACAGTATGAAAGAGAAGAATTTAAGAATTGTTTTTACCCTTTCTGGCAATAAAACGGGTGTTAAGATCTTGACTTAAAGCTTTCGTGACTGCAGGAATTCATATTCTTTGGGTCTTTCGGTTAAGTCACATAGATAAAAAAAAAATAACAATAAAATAATAAAAATGAAAATAAAGTCGGTAAAGTCACTTTATTTTCATTTTTATTGTTTTATTGTTATTATTTTTTATGCTATCTACGTGACTTTACCGAAAGACCCAAAGCATAGGTGTTAAGATGTTAAAATACCAAACTGAAACCTTTGCAAGGAATCATGTCTGCATTAACCACATATACTTGTGGTGAACATGCAAACCAAAAAACATGCTCTGATAGTATTTGCATTGTCTTTTAAACTAATTTGTCCACACCAATCAGTTTGGCGTCCTCTGGTCTAACTGTTAGAGACGAGGCTCTAAAGAAAGTTGTTTCTGGTGTGGACCAATCAGTTTCAAAGACAATGCATATACCACCAGAGCATGTTTTGTTTGTTCGCATGTTCACCACAGGCATATGTGGTTAATGCAGACATGATTCCTCGCAAAAGGTTTCAGTTTGGTGTTTTAACATCTTAACACAATTGTTTTATTGCCAGAAAGGGTAAGACCTATTCTTATATTTTGATACTGGCAAGGGAGGTCCCATGATGAAATAGAAAAATCTAGAACCTTCAAAAAACCCAATCTGGCCCTGGTTGGCAGTATTATAAAGAGCTCACGACTCAGAAGGTTGACATTGCTTCCTTAAACACAATGCAGGCCCAACGCATAGCCATCCCAATGCACCATTCACCCTCCCCCTATCCACCTCCCTTCTCCCAAAACGTGTGTCGAAGGGAAATACTTACGACCAATGAATTTCCGCTTGAGAAAGGCAACATTTACTTACGGAAAATTTGCTGGAATTCACGTTTTTGTCATTCAATGAATAACTACGTTTATGCAATAATAATTTCTGCACGAGGGCTCTCCGTATGGAAAGCAGTGGAAAGGCACAGCAGAATACTGACTACTCTTTGGTTCTTTCGGTAAAGTCACATAAGTACACGAACCAAAGAGTATGGACTCTTGCATTCACGAAAGGTTCAAATTAAGAGAGAATACTCGTTCTCACATACACGGACATAAAGTATTCACCATTCTGCCTTAGGGGCCGTCCATAAATGACGTCACGCGATTTTGCACGATTTTTGACTCCCCCCCCCCCCCTTCGTCACACGACGTCACAAAAAGTCAGACCCCCCCTCAAATATGACGTCAGAAAACTCTGCCTCCCCCCCCCCAAAAAAAAACTAGCTTCAAATCGCTTTAAACTATTTTCATTGTAGTGCGTATTTAATGCGGCGCTGCACTTTGATATTGTAGGAGAAAACATTTATTAAAAAGTCAAGATAATTGAGTAGAACGTGTTGTCTATATTTATTTAAAGTTGCGCATTTTGATGTGACGTCACATTTCTCAAACCCACCCAACCCTCGTCACACATCGTCACAACTGTCTGACCCACCCCACCCTAGGTGCGTGACGTCATTTATGGACGGCCCCTCATAGACTGAAGACAGTGAGAGAACTACTTCACCATCGCTCCTTACAAAGACATTTGTAGTACAGACACCATTTGCCATTCACAAATATATACAGCACAAGGACAAAGACCCCCCTAACGTCTTTACAGACTGTTGGGGCAAGTGCTGTTAGCGAGCACCTATGAAGGCCGGCAAAGCACACGAGAGGGTTGATAGCCAGCACCACGCTCGGCAGGGCCGGCCCGAGGCATAAGCGAACTAAGCGGCTGCTTGGGGCCCCCTGGCCACCAGGGGGCCCCCGAATCGGTTTTTTTTTTACAATTAAATAACTTAAACAAGTGAAAACCTCACTGTATTCGTTTATAATATTCGCTATAACATTATAGTGTGACATTTGTGTCAATAATCTTCTAGCACAGATGAGTCTGCGTGGTGGGAGGGGGGCCCCCAAATCAAATTCTGCTTAGGGCCCCCAAGAGGCTCGGGCCAGCACTGACGCTCGGCCGCCTTTGTCTCCCGAGTGGCGAAGTTCTTACACATCATTTGAGGCTGAGTCGACTTAGGGGAGGCCCATGACAGGTTCAAATAATCGTCAGTGGTGTTAGCCGTGAGCGAGACTCGAACTCGGGTAACCGGGTTCATAGTGCAGCGCGCTAGCGGCTACACTGCCGCTCCCTACACACACACTACATTGATAATAAAAAAACTTTAATTAATTAAGCTCTTCAAAACAATAGCAGTGATTGATCTAAGCAACTGCAAATAATGTATTCACTTTAGATTTACTGAAAGCAGACGCTTGCAGGTCATATGTTAATCCTTTATTTAATCAACGGACCTTGTTTTGGTGGAAATGCTACGTCTGTAAATGCAATGTTGTCACAAGAGAGCACGGGTTTGATCATTGCATCAGTCTACCATGCGCTCTGCTCTAGTTATTGAACATACATATTTCTAAATGAATACAATGTTCCACGACCAGTGGTGACATTGCACTCTCTCGCAGGATCTGGCCTTTGAAAGGCTGTTACAATAGAGGCTGGTTTTACATGCTCGACACTGATACACCGATTAAAGAGGACAAAGCACTGTTAGCCCGAGCCACCCATCACCAATGAATAAAAAATGAAACATTCACCTGAGGACGGCTGCTTGTGTTGTGGCCGAAACGTCGTGAGAATTTTATATTATTATGTTTTATTTTTATTATTTTATTACTTCCCTTCGACGTGACTTTACCGAACGAACCAAGAAGACGAATCCCTGCAAGTCACGAAAGCTTTAAATCGAAATGTAAACATACGCATAACAACAGTCATCTACAAAGTTTACACACCGCGTGCAATAAGATCTCAAGATGTTTTGATGAGCGTAATGAAGCAGCGTTCAATTGTACACAGAGTGATCAGGAACTCGCATTTGTTGGAGACTTTGACATCCTGGTTGAATACCCCCCCCACCACCTGTTGAAAAGGCCCACTCTCTTTCTCCAAGTCGAATTCTCTCTCTTGTCTCTTTCTCTACTTGCTCTCTCCAGTTACTTCTCACCATGTCCCTCCGTTACATGCACAGCGCTCCGAGCTCCATTGTTTAAGGGTGCCTTATACATCTAAATTCTCATTATTATTGTCGAAGTTCCCTCCCCAAAAACCTTTAGGGTCAGCGTAGACACAATTAGTTACGGTTGGATTGCAGCATGGGCAAGATAAAGATTTTGCCTTCATGGGATCAAAATTCAATAGCCCTCTCTGGTTCCTTACCCCCACACACACAGATGCTGGGTCCCGTTGACAGGTGAGGCATGTAAGTGCCTGTGAGGTGAAGAGGACATCTCCGCCGTGCTGGTTCATTTTGAGAGGAATTCTTTCAGCGCAGGTGTGTCTGTGTGTGTGCGCAACGGCATCGCGGGGAGCTGTAGTTTAACGGATAGCGCACCACGCTCTGAGCCTGGCAACCCGAGTTCCATTCTTTCTCGCGGCCATTACCAGTGACAATTATCTTGAACCGGATTTGGACCTCCCCGAGGTCAACTCGGCCTCAAATGAGTACCTAGTGCGATGCGTAAGTATCGCAACGAGGGAAACACTCGTGTGCTGTGCCATCCTTGATAGGTGGCTCGCTAACAGCACTTGCCCCCAGCAAGTCTGTTAAGGCTCATTCGTAATTGATTTTTGGGTCAGATCGCGCGAGTAAGATGTGTGTTATAAACCCTCCTCCACCCAACACAGCCCATCGATGAAGTTGTCATTGAAGAAACGTGCCAATTTATTACTGCTTCAGCACACCGCTGTGTTGGAGGGCAATGTCACAACATTTAACATTGTGAACAATGTTGTGACAATAGTCTGTTAAGGCTATACGGGGGATATTTGTCAATGTCTGCATGCATGTCTTTGTAGTGTGCTCATGGACAGGTACAGTTTGCACAGAGACTTCTGCGAATCAGTTGAGCAGCTTTATTCTCCCATTGCTGTCTGGATGTCGTGTGGCCCGTCGCACTACATCAAGCTTCGGGTTTTTCTTGGCCAAAGAAATATCCTCTCGGTACGGTTGATCCATCCTGGGTTCAACCAGGTTGGACTGTTTGAGGAGCTCACAGTTGAAACGTCAGCACATAGCCCCATAAAATAGGCTACTCGCAAGGCAAGAGTGCATTGGCCGTGTCGTGTAGTCCACATTGTCCAGTCACCACATGTCCAAGCAGCTTCGGTTTGGCTGGATAGAGGCGGGTAAATGGGTGCGACAAAAAAATATGGATGAAGATTGTATTGCAGTTCAAAAACGTACACCCTGGCATTTGGGACTATGAAGTTAAAACATTCAAGGAATTTGAAGCGCCAAAAATAGTAAATGTAAGTGCCCAGGAGACCCATCTGAAAATATGTACTGTCCATATGAATTATGTATGGTTGTCAAACATAAGCAGCACGCGAGAGAGAGAGAGAAGATGAGCTGATGCGTTACAAGAAGAGCCGAGTGGATTCACTGAAAACTGGTGTCAGCAGTTTCAAGGTGGGCCTCTGTGGAGAGAGCTCACGAAAGACGCAAATGGCAGCCACCCTCCAGCAAAAGCAAGCAGTGCAGGAGCAAATCAACAATGAGCAGTGCGCCGGGGCAGCTGAAACGCAGCAAGCTGACACTATCGGGAGGGCATGGGATAGTATTTGACAGCCATCTAAGTCTGTAAACCCATAAATATCCGAGCCTATCTAATAACCTCTTACCAGTGAGCCTTCGACACTTAACGTGTCCTCAAAGCGCATCTAGCCTGGCACTCGTGATGTCAAAACCATTTCGTGGAAAGTAGCATGTGCTGTGTGTTGTGTGTTTGCGTAGTTTGTATTTGATATTTTGCATTATTATTACACTTGTTTAGCCAGATTTAGCCAGAAACGCCTCACTGAAGCTCAAGACAATTTTTAGGAGGGTCCTGGCAGGCTATTTTGCAGTCGGGGGCAACGTCACTATGTGTGATCTCAATGTTTAGCCTTGGGATGGTTAGCCAATACCATCTTCTTGGTTCTTTCGGTAAAGTCACGTAGAAGGGAAATAATAAAATGATAAAAATAAAACATAATAAAATAATTCTCACGACGTTTCGGCCACAACGCAAGCAGCCGTCCTCAGGTGAAGAACAGGTCTGTCGGAAAGACAGCGTCTACGACAGACCTGTTCTTCACCTGAGGACGGCTGGTTGCATTGTGGCCGAAACGTCGTGAGAATTGTATTATTTTTTATCTTTTATTTTTATTATTATTTTTATCTCCCTTCTACGTGACTTTAGCGAAAGAACCAAGAAGATGAATCTCTGCAGTCACGAAAGCTTTAAATCGAAATTTAGCCAATACCAGTTATATGTATATTGGCTATGGGAGGAAACCGAAGAAGCCGGAGGAAACTCATTCAGAACAGGGGGAGAACATACAAACTCCACACTGAAGGGCAACCGAATTGGAAATTAAACCCAGGCCCTTCTTGCAGTGAGGTGGCACAGGTATTATGACTGCGTCACCACCCTGCTGCCCCAATGTGGAAGCGCAATGGTTGTTTCCCATTCCTGCTGTCGACTCATGTGGATTTGTATTCTATTTTGCGGAGGCACGAGGATATTTCTATGGGAAAATGTTTTTTTAATGTCTATTGTTTTCATGTTGAACAGGTGATTGCAATGCAATAAATCAGGTTACGCATCTCTTGCATCAATATTGGAGCATTTGCCCGGGGCCTTGCCCTTTGACATAGAACCCAGATTTATGCTTGTTTATTTATACATGCATTTTATGTTTGGGTAAATAACTAAATTTCAATTTCAGCTGGACAAACACAAGAAGCTTGGCAGGAAAGTCGTCCTGGCTCCCTGCGTGCTGAAAGTCGTAAATACCGCACTGACAACTTATGTCTTATATTTAAACAATATTTCACTGAAAATGATTTAAGTCATCCGTGAGAAGAGTATTTATCAGCTGGCATGGAACATTCTTGAGCACAGGGCTTCACGTTTGTTCTTTGATCATGCTTGACAAATGTCAAGTTGTGTCAGTCGACACACACTGGAATCATTTAATGCGAATGGTCTTCTCCATGAAAAAAAGAATAAGGCTCTGGAAAAAATTCTACATTTCCATTTCATGGTCCATTATCAATTTTATCAACCCCTGAGGAATGATGGGTTACGTTGAACCCCTGACTCAGCCCATAATTCCTGATCGTTGAAATAATTACACACATCTAACCAGGTGGCGCTGTGGTTAGAGTACTTGGCAAGGTCAAGGTTGTGAGTTTGACCCCAAACCTGAATCCTTGGTTAGAGTCAAGGCAACCTTCCAAAACTTAAGGAAAAATTATTCCACACTCTAGGACGCATTGGATGTGTGCTCATCTCTCTGGTAACCCTCAGCCAGTAGTGCAAATTCCACATTCCCATTATAGGGGCAAGCTAATTCATAAAATCACTCCTGGTACCAAGTTCATTCAGTCGGTTGGTATAATTGTGAGTGGAGCAGCAGACAGTCATGGTAACTTCAATCTCCCGATTAGCACGGTTGGCTACGTACAATACGAAATAAGTTCTACATCCTTACATATATACAAGAGGTAAATGATTTAGGCCATCATCCATATAGGGTTGACCTAAATATGAGTATCACTCTGGGTAGTCAAAAGAGGTTGTACTATGGAAAGTCTGGCAACCACAGTGGGAATGTGGTGTTTATAACACTGCCTGAGGGCCAATTGATCAAGCATATACCTTGACTCAGAAAGAGTGAATTGGAAATCGTCTTAGGAAAGGGATGCTGTCGTGGTGTGATGATTAGCACACTGTACTAGCAATCCAAAGGTCACAGTTTGACCTCCCAGTGTGGCAATTGAAACAATGAGTACATTTCTTGAGTCCCCTCCACCTGTGTTCCCCCTGAAATATGAATAGCTATACCACAATGAGTCGATCGGCAGGTCACGTGTGGTGGGGTCAAATACGGGACTCCCAACTCTTCGAAAACATCTGACGAGCATGGAAGAATAGGCCAAAATGCTCTCAAGAGTCGCTCTCTAAAACTTCTTTAAAGTAGAGGTCCTTCCACAGGACAGCGGCTTGAGCAAAGAGGACAAACTAGTCAATCGGCGGAGGCTCTCTCTCAAGAAAAATTGACTTGCTACTTGGACTCAGAAGCAAGGTTACTTTACCAACACATTTGTGATTAATTTGGTTGAGCTGAGTTGAATTAGGAGCGCAAGAATGAATGGGCCACTTATTTTATCGTTAGGCGCATACAGAGTGTAAGCCCCCTCCCCCGCCACCTCTCCTGCAGCCCTTTTGCCCGTGAATTCACCCTGACTGTAAGTTTAATTTTCTTTCCGCGGTGTGGCATGCTGTTCTGCATGTGTGTGTGTTTTTTGCACTGTACACGAAGCTTGGCTGTCAGAGTGGTACATTGCCCCCACGTAAAACTGCACCCGGTTTTTGTATCCGGAGGGAGTGAAAAAGGGATGGCGGTGGTTGTGAGGGCCTGGAATGGGCGGTGGGTGGGGGGGGCTTAAAGCAGTAGGAGGTGGGGAGCCGGTGGGGATGGTGGACATCTGGGGAGGAAGCTGCTCACGTGTTCGCAGTTGCCTTTCACTCGGCGGTAAAAACTCAAGAGTGGTTTCCGTGCCACAAGGGGCATTGCACACCATGCGCACTCCCCTACTTGCACTCCCAGCTCCGGCCTCTTCCCCCCCCCACCCTCTATGCTTCAATCACCACTCGGCTATGGCCACCGTGTTAATTAAGGCCATCGCTGAAATCGGTTCGAAGCTTGTACTTTAAAACAAAACAACACGCGTATGGCTGTTAAGGGGAAATTCATGTTGGGAGTTATGTAATTGGGCCTCAGATGAAAATGCAAAGGGAGGAAATGCTTGCGTAAATGTTTATAACCATGTGGGCTATACAGTATATAACCGTGCACATCCAACTCGCAGATTTGTTTAAGCCCATTCGTTGTTGGCCTTTCGCAGTGTAATTGTCATCATGCACTTCCCTATGCTGCTTTTTTCACTCCGTTCAACCTTTGTTCAATTTTACTTGTCAGTGTCCATGTTTCTGATCCGTGTATCATGTATGTATGTATGTTGAACTTCATTCGCCTTCCTGTGTAAACAAGCAGAGTAATACATGTAACTAATGTGGCTGATTGCAAGTAAATATAATCACCTTTTATTCAGGCACCTGTTATCAGCCACTCTCATTATCCGCAGACCAAGAACCGTGAACAAAATATCATATTCACGGATAAGAGGAGTCACGTGGACAATTGAGCGGATGTTGCACGTTTTGTGCAATCAGACGCAGATGCCAGAGTTTAAATGTAACTAATTATTTGTATCCTAGCATGGGTTATCATGCAGACAAGGGGAATTATGTTCACAGATCAATGCTGGTAATGCTGCCAATCTGTAACTTCTCACCACTGAATAATGGCCTCCCCTGGCCTTCTTCCAGTCCTTCCTGTCCTGAGTTGCTTCTGCCCATTCGTGGCCTCCAAACGGTCTCTACTCGTGATTTTAATTTTGTCTGTCAACTCTCGTACGTTGTCCTGAATGCGAACGTTGATAGCAGTTTCACTGCATATACCACAGTGGTAACAATGCCACTTGTGCCTCAGAATGTATGGGAAGGAGGCTCTAAGGACACGCACTATATATTTACTTTTCGGTCTACATATACTCATACGTAGAGTGAGTCTAGAAATATGCGTGTGTGTGGGGAGCGGTAGTGTAGTGGTTAGTCACTGTGCTACAAACCTGGCGACCCGAGTTCGTTTCCTGCTAATAACAAAATATCACTGACGAATATCTGAACCAGGTCCTGGGCCTCCCTTATGTCGACTCTAAAATTAGTACCTGGTGCAGTGTGCAAATATCTCCGCTGGAGACACAAAGGTCATGGTGCTGGGTAACCCACCCCCTCGGGTGCTGTGTAGTCGACCGTCATCGTTAATCACGAACAGCACTTGCCCCAACAGTCTGTTAAAGGCTATAGAGAGGGTCTCGGTCTTTTTTTAAAATCAGATATTTAATTGCATCCTTTTAAGCAACCACGAAGTAAACTTTGCCTTGGACTAAGACGTGCCATTTTTTTGCTCGTGAGGGTATTTGTGCCACGAACACCATGTGTTTCCCCCCCCCCCCCTAAAACCATGCGCCCTTATCCTATTGTTTCCGATAAGTCTCCATACCTGCCCCATAGGCTGGTAGTTTATGTCACGGTTTGGCCAGGTGTTGCAATCAGAATATCGTAAGTTCAGATCGCATTCGGCGTGGGGGGGGGGGGGGCGTCAGATCAGCCAATCATCTCCGCACTTTGTGGGAAGTAAAGAGTAATTATCCTGAGCGGAGTGGGGCTCCTACCCTGGGAATGTGGAATTTCCACCACTAGCTCAGGTCTGGACAAGGGGATGAGTGCAGCACTATTGTTTGTTTGAAGCAGCGATGAACTTAAATTCGATTTTCGGCATCAAACTATACAGGGCGCTCAGATTCCAGTCAGAAACGTTTTCTTGCCCTCGTGTCCTTACGTTATATAAGAGAAAGAGCCCAATCAGATTTACCAGTCATGCTCTACTTTCAAAAATATACATTTTCACATTTTCCCATAGTTTTTGTTCATAATAGCAGCTGCATGCATTTTCATTAAAAATACAAAGCCTCCAATTTGGACCTTATTTAATATTTTTGGCATAAAGACACCGAGTCTTACTGCTTACACGAGAGTTTTTGCTTTTCAGTTTTAATTACGTTCATGTTTGGTGGTTAACGAGAATGGTTATGTGATCCTATAAAACTAACATATTTATATTGGACTATTGCTAGTGACTGCACATCTCAATTCAAGAGTCAACATATGCAAGTTATGTTTTGTTCCATTTATATTACAATTCTTATATACAGCAGAGTTGTTAGTCATATATACCCCCAGATTATGTCCGTATGGAATCGCGTGGTTTAACCAGCAGCGTAAATATTGGGTTCAGGGATCACGCAAAAATTTGAATCTTAACAGAAAGGCTTTAAGGTTCGTGAATTTGGCAATCCTATGAGCAAGTCTCTGACATATCTGTGCAGAATTAGCCACAGAGCCCAATTCACGTAACTATTTCGGGCCACTTTTTTGTGGAATTACGAGGGGAAATATTGATGGAATTATGATCGTTTCTGTGAAATGTGCCACTCATGCGGAGTGGGGGGGGGGCATTTTTCACTCCAAAGAGCCCATTGTTCCACAGCAATTGCAGAATGGCCCAGAATGGACAGGGTTAAGGCAAGGTCACGGTGCAGCGAACAATTACTGTGAGTTCCGCACATTTGTGAAAGGTTTCTGTGATTATGTGGAATCACATCACTGATGCTTGGTGGGCGAATGCTGAAAAATCTGCAAATATGCCATCAGAAATGAGGTCATTCATTTAAAAAGGAAAAGAAATGTGTAATGCAACATTTCAATTAAACTCTGACCCCTTGTACCACTGCCAACAATAGCTAATCCTGAGAATACAGTTTGAGACTTTGTACACTTCAATTGGTGTTATCCAAAAATATTATTATCATTATTGCATTCCCATTAACCCACACCAGATATGTGTGCACTCTGCTTATAGTACTATACCGGAAACTCGAAAGTTGCCAGTTCAAATCATTGCTGGGTTTCGATTCAGTCCATCTTCCTCCTTGTTCATTGTATTTGGAGTTTGCATGTTCTCTCCATCGTCGTGCGGATTTGTCAATGGGCCCTCCAGTTTCTCCCTCCACATTTAGAAACAACATGCGTTTAGAGTATTCGGCTGCGAAACATTTCCACGTGATAAGCCACTTCATTGAGCTATCACTTGCTGCCAAGTCGCTTTTGAAAAAGAGCAAAACAGATCAGTGGGCCTTACCTGGTAACAATATATATTTGTTTTTAGTAATATTGAGTATCCACTTGCTAGGAAGTCAAGACTGGTTGTCTTCTGGAAAGACTGCCATGGGGCCCCCATCTTTAGGAATGTGGACTTTTCTCACTGGCTCAGAGCCACCAACACCCCATGTGTAATGGAACAGGGGAGACACTTTGACTTGACTTAGTCCCGACCCATGCTTCTCAAAGACTGTGTGATTGCCTCAATGTCACATGGCCACACAAGACTTGGAAATCACGTGGCTTACGCTGCAAAACTCTAGTGCAATTCAACCCCAGCCCATCGCCTTGTCTGCATTTTTGTATATCCTCCAGAAGGACATTATCTCTCTTGGCTATCAATGATTTACACAAACCAGGACCAGCCTTGGAGCCTCAGTGGGCCACCCTGGTACAGAGTAAAACCCCCACAGCAATATTTCCTTTGCACCACTTATAGCCACGATTACTCCGTTGCATGCCTGAGCGTGTGCCAGCACACCAGTAATAGACGCGTGTTTAAAATGTGGTCATTTAGAGTTCATTAGGATGTCTAGATATGGCCACGAGATAACATTCCACGGCGTATTAAACACTAATGCAAACAAACGAGTAAATATCTATGAATGCTGGGTATTAGTGCACCGAGCCTTACGGAGTCCTATACATCACCAGTGGAGGCACGGCTTCATAAACATGCTGTTGCACAGCGGCTCCATGATATAAATTCAGAGGAACAAATGAGGCTCTGTAAGTACAGTGGTTAACGGCTAAACAGTTCAATGCTGCGGTTAAATTTAGAAACCTCAATTTTCAGAAACCCATTCGTACATAGAGGTCTAACTTTGCTGAGAAATAATGTTAGTAGTCTCCTCTATTTATGTGGTATAACAATGGAAACCCTTAATTAACTCAATCAAAAAAGGAGCATGTTCAAGCATCAACCAAGCAAGATTATAATCACCAATGGTTAAGAACTATAGACTATAAGTAGGCCCTTCCCATGCCTTTGGAAGCACTATTCCCCACGCTATTACGAATGTAGTATATATTTTGTGGGCCCATAGGTAACAAGCCTGTGCCGGCGGCTATTTAATTGAACAGTCTCTGAACAGGGGGCTATTCGGGACTTGATCTGATTCGTTCACCACTAGCAGCAACATCTCCAGAATTACCCAGCACCATCAGCGTCAGCACCACGAACCATCACAAGGAGTACCATCAATAATACCTTACAGTGCCAACACCAGCTTTACCAGAACAACCAATAGCACTAACACCAGCGTCACCACTACCATCAGCATCACAACCACCATCTGCATCATCATCACCACCACCACCGTTAGCACCACGACCAGTGCCGGAAGCCTTGATGCTGTGCTGCTGCTGCTACGTTCTTTCCTAGAGGGTTGGGAACTCGCGAGTGGCAATACGGTGGATTAATGAACAATCAAAACCGAAGCATGCAACATAGCTGCTGCGTGGCCCACCCAGCATGCAATGTGGCCCACCCAGCATGCAATGTGCAACTCAAAACCTCCGTGCTCCTCGATACGCCCCCCCTTCATTTATCAGCTTTTTACACCCCTCGGTAACTGCATTATGAATAATAATGCTCCTTTATTTATTTAGAAAATTCTCACCAAGTCCCAATAATATTTTCTAGGAGAGCCCTGGATTAGATATTTGGACATTTGATATGATTGTATTGTTTGGCATGGGGATGTTAACCTAGATAAACGAGGAGGGAAATTAAACGTACAAGGGAATAACGCTCAAAGCTCTGCACAGATAGGTTCAAGAATCCATTGGCGGACTGCCATCTCCTGGTCACCTCAAGCCCCAATAAAACAAATCGTCTCCCACTAAAGTATTCAATCCGGCTTAGCCTCTGATATCTGATGAGATTGGGTACATTATCATAGTATACAATGAATAAAGTCTGGCCAGGCTGTTATCACTTCACGCAATCAGAGGTCAGAAATGTAAATCCTTGTCGTGGTGAACTTAGCTCCTCATCCATAAATGAAATGAGCACCAAGCGTTGTTAAATTTTGACTTTAAGTTTTCGTGACGGCAGGAATTAATATTCTTTGATTCTTTCGGTAAAGTCACGTAGATAACATTTTTTTTTAAATAATAATAGAGTGACTAAAAATAATACAAATAAAAACCACGACGTTGCGATCGCAACACAAGCGGTCGTCATCAGAAAAAGGGGGTTAGCCTCAAAAGGCAAACTGTTTATAAAGGTTTAAAATGAGCGTAGCCCAAGTGCCAGCAGCATGGACGGGGCAGCTAACGTAATGCGAGTGATGGGCAACGGCGGCGCTGGTGGTGGGTTTCCACCAATTAAAGGGCTGCCAGGTAAACATTGCACCTCGCTTTACACACTCTGTAGAAAACATGACTGCTTCATCAGCCGCTACAATGTCAGCTAAATGTAAAGATAACTTGATTTCCAAGTTCAACCTCCTTTCCAGGAAGAATCCAGATCCACACGTTAAAAAGTTAGACGTTGACAAGTTTGTTTTTAGTATGACTAATAGGCCAATTTGCGATGGTCTAAAATTGGTTATGGCTAAAGGACTGGCACTTCGCAGTCACCCCCAAACACATACCAGTGAATGACATTATTGCCCAGGTTGATGTAGCCCATAAGGGTTTGGGACACATTGCAGCAGACATGACAATATCTGAAATCGCTGCAACTCTCACAAGCGCTAAGATACCAGTCAGCAACATCAGTAAGGATGAGCGTTTTTAGTTGTCTCAATTGAAAAAGAGGGACGATATCGTCATCCTTTCAGCCGACAAGGACAATGCCATGGTCATCACGGACAAAACTGTCTACAACAAAAACATTCAGGACCTACTTAATGATGGTAGCTACACGAAAATTAAAACAGATTCCACCAACAGCCTCGTTACAAAAACGAACAGTATCACCACTGATTCAGCTTCATTACTCTTGGGTTTTTCGGTAAAGTCACGTAGATAAAAACATAATAAAAATGAAAACAACTCAATGATATCACAAATTAAATAAATTAATAGAACGACTACATTCAATCACGACGTTTTGGAAGCAACACAAGCCTCCGTCTTCAGGTGGATTAAAGAGAGCTGTTTAGAGAACCGTGGTTATATAGGGTAAGAGGGGGGGGGGCCAAGGAGTACGGGGGGAGGGATTAGCTGATTAATAGTTCAGATAAGGGTAAGTGTAAGAGAAGTGAAGTAGCCAGGGCATAATGCTAAACAAAGTACGTCATATTTCTAAGTCTACAGGAAAGCAACCCATACTGATGCCTACCTAAAACCTGACTCCCACCACCATCCATCCCAGAAGAATTCCCTCATAAAAACTCTACACCATAGAGCTCAATGTATCTCCGACCATGAACACCGAACCAGTGAACTCAAACGCGTACACCAAGCTCTCAAGGCGAATGGATACTCTGACTACACAATCCGCAATGCCATCACCCCAACTGTGAGGAAGGAGCCATCTGAGGATCCAATCAAGACCATCACCTTGCCATTCATAGCAGGGATAAACAAACACAAGATCCAGGTTCGATTTAACACAGAACATAAAATTCGTGATCTGATCCCATCTATGTAGGACAAGATCCCTGACATGCAATATCCGGTGTCTACAAACTAAGCTGTATCTGTGGCAGCAGTTACATTGGAGAAACTAAGCGACATGTCTCGGACCGTGTCCATGAGCATAAGGCGGATTTGAAACACGGTAGGACCAATACTTCTGCCGTGGCTGATCATTATTTTAATGTGGCTGGCTCACACGAAATGTATTTCTTTAAGACGAAGGTACTTTGCAAACCCACTGGCTATCAACAAAGATTCGTTCATAAAGCCATCCATATATACAGACAATTTCAACCGAGAAGATGGGTACAAACTCAGCAATCGCTGGAAGGACATTATCAACCAGTTTAAGTCATAACTGGCAGTAATGTTTCCATCTTAGACCTGGCAGCCCTTCAATTGGTGGAAGCCCACTAACCAGGACCATCACTGCCCACTACTACCATCACCACTAGCAGTAGCCCTTTATTGGTGGAAGCTCACCACCAGTACCATCATTACCCACTACTACCATCACCACTAGCAGCAACCTCCACCGTCAACAGTGTGAGTGTGTAAAGCGAGGTGCAATGATTCCCTGGCAGCCCTTTAATTGGTGGAAACCCACCACCAGCGCCGTCGTTGCCCACTACTACCATCACTTGCATTACATTAGCTGCCCCGCCCATGCTGCTGACACTTGAGCTACGCCCATTTTAAACCTTTATAAACAGTTTTGCCTTTAGAGGCTAACCCCCTTTTCCTGATGACGACCACTTGTGTTGCGATCGAAACGTCGTGGTTTTTATTTTTCATTATTACATTTTTTATTCACTTTATTATTATTTTTCTGTCTACGTGACTTTACTGAAATAACCAAAGAATAAGCGTTGGTAAGTTAACAGTGGTTGTGCTGAATATATATTTTGTTTACCGCATTAACAGTGGTGCATAAGCGTAAATAATACAAAACGACGATTTGGGCAATGGTCATTCTCTGGTGTGAAGGGCTGTTGCCCTAAATGTCAACTATTATATGTATTTTTTTTCTTTTCAGGACATAGAATGGTTCCCACCATAGGTATGTGGAATTTCCACCATTGATTCAATGCTGCCAATGTATAAGAAAAACACTGCCCCCCCTCTCACCCCCCTCCATGTTTGTTGGAGCATTGATGCACTTCGACCTTGAATTCGATTTGCTCGCTCTTATTCATTTTGCAGTAGAATACAATAGGCTCGGGTAATTAAAACCAGCTGTGTGGCACTCCGTGCGCCACGTTCATTCACAGTGGAATAGCCCAGAAGGGGGCCGTCTTTGTGCCGAAGAGTCAAGGCGGCCAACTTCTCACCAAAAAATGTGCTGAGTTGTCTTGTGGGTTTAGTTCCCAGAAGGCTGTAAGCGAGCATGCTGACCACAATGTATCCCCCCCCCCCCTCTGTTTTCCAAGCTTTATTTTTCTGACCCACTGACATTCTCTTAAAATATTTGCCTATCTTCCAAAAAAAAGTGTTCTACATAAATATAGCCCACTGGTTAACGCATATGTGAATTTAGATTGTATTTATTGTTTTACGTATTATGACTCAGTGAGCTGCAAGGCTGTATTTAGTGGGTGTCCTGCGATGGTACAGATGTTACACAGCCCAGATTTTAGTTGCCACTGTGGAATTCCTTTTCCTCAGTCCGTAGGGGATTCTGAGTGTGTTTCACGTCTTAAAGCTCACCTATTTGTACAGGATTTCACTCTAACTTAAGATATTAGAAAACGATGTTGTTGTCCATTTGGATTACTCTGTAAATTATTATTCTTCGCTTTTGTCATAGTTCTACATTTTATTGGAATGTCGAGAGTGGCCATTGATATTGTTATTATCAGCTTTTTATTTAGCTTAGATTGTATCTATTCTTGTAAGTGTAGTTTTATTTTTATGTACAGCGCTTTTAGATACTTCAATATGAAAGGCCCTTCATAAAATATTAATTTAAATGTATGAAGCGCCTTTAAACAATCGTTCTTAGGGCGCTATGCATTGAACGGAAGAAAATAGTTAACAACAAACCGTGGGGAAAGTGAGCAATGCACAATCTGAAGATCTTAAGGATCTTGATGGAATGTATGGCTGAAGGAGGTCATGAATGTATGGAGGAACAAATAGAGATGATTATTCGTAGGACGCGATACAAACGGCAAGTATCGGTACATGCTTTACATGTTACATGCTCAACCACATATACCTGTCATGCAAAGGAACGCATGCCCATCATCCAGTTCTTTGGAGGAAGGGTTCGTGGATGACAGAAGATGTATTGATGTGCTGTGAAACTTCCAACCTGCGATCGGGATAAGTAAATTGGTTCAAAACCCATATACGCAGGTTTGTGTTTATCCCTTGTTTGTTTGTATTTACCCGGGTATATAACTTTTTATCCCACATTTAAATATCGCATGAAATAATATATTTCCCAGACATTCTAATGAAGGTCAGTTTAGCACGAAGGTGCCTTTTGATAAAACGTCTCGAAACTCACCGAGGCATTGCTGGATAAATAAATTGCAAACGTTTAACCGTATTAAAAATAGATTAATCAAGAATTCTGCATTCGTGTGTTTGGCTCAGAGCTGTAAGTTCGATGGGAGGAGTGGTGGAATGGAGACGCTTCATTGGCCAGGTTGTGCTACGTTTCCACCACCACCACCACCACCGCCGCCACCGCCACCACCACCACCGCCACCGCCACCGCCACCGCCACCACCACCGCCACCACCGCCACCGCCACCGCCACCACCACCGCCGCCACCGCCACCACCGCCACCGCCACCACCACCACCACCGTCACCACCACCGCCACCACCACCGCCACCACCACCGCCACCACCACCGCCACCACCACCGCCACCACCACCACCGGGGAGCGAGCTGGCGTGGTTTGTGAACCGGTCCTGTGGGCGCGGCCATGCTTCCCAAGGCAGCTCAGGTAACACCGAGACGGACGCGTAAGCAGGGCCCATGTGGACCCCTTTTGAGATGCAAGCCTAAACTAAAGCTTTTTTTTTATTTTACCAGGTAAAGCCCACTGAGCTATATAGTTATTTTTCAGAAGCAACCTGGCCACAAATGTTAAGTCAACGAAAAGGCTTATAACGTGGAAATGTATAACTGCCAAATACTCCAAACGCGTAAATATAAATGTGGAAGGAAAAAACCGGAGGAGCCAGAGAAAAATCCATGCCGCCACCATGGGAACATGCAAGCTACAAATATACAGGTGTCAGGGTTGGGATTGAACCCACGAGCTCCTGCATACGAGGTGAGGTAGTTCACATCTCGCCACCGTAGCCCCACATGCATTCTCACGGGCTGTACCTCAGAATTGCTCGCAAAAGCCCAAGGGTCAATGCAAGTGAGAGATAAATGGGGTCATTGGCGTCACTCAACTTCAATTATCATTTCAGGGCTGTATTTCGGGTTTTTTTAATTTGTCAAGAATTATGATGTTTGCTTGGGGTAGCCCAATCTAACCGAATCCTCGATTACATGTTATTATAAACATGTTTTCCGATTGCTTTTACTTTGGCCGCAGAGGGTATGGAGGGGATGGGGCTGGGGAAGAACTAAGTGGGATGAGCTGAAACATGGAGCCACGTGGCTCGGAGTGTGGGCACAAGATCCGAGGGGAGAGATGGTGTGGCAGTTAGCATGCTGTGCTACGAACCCGGCGACCCGAGTTGGAATCCGCTCATGACCAACACCGGTGATGATTATTTGAACTGGTCCTGGTCAACTCAGCCTCAAATGAGTACCTGGTGCAGTGTTTAAACATCGTCGCTGGGGAGACAAAGACAGTCGGGCGTGGGGCTGGCCACCCACCCCTTCGTGTACCGTTCCGGCCTTCATAGGCGCTCGCTAGCAGCACTTGGGTTAGCAGCCTGTTAAAGGCTATACGGGGGATCTTTGTCTCTTTGCACAAGATTTGTGCTGGGATGGCCCAGAGCTATTCCCTGATCGTGTGAGTTATAATTAGAGAATCATAATTCTCCTGTTGTAATATGTGAAGTGAGTTTATAGTGTCACCCCAGTTACCAATGGCTGTATAAAAAAAATGCCGGCACTTCATTTGTCTGAATTCCAGCTCTGAAAATTAAAACATCGATTTGACTGTCACGTGACAAGCATTGCTCTCAAATGTCGGAGTGGAGCGGGTGGGGGAGTAATGTACTCTACTGTGTGAATCAAGGGGTCACCTGAAGGGATCTCAGAGTTAGCTCTGTGATATCAACATCCATGGGCCGTTCTATGCACGGCAAAGATTGCAGTGCTCTTCAAGAAATCAGAATGGATACTGTGTCTCCTGACGTGACACTGACAGCACAATCAGGTTCAAAGTGGGGAATTTATTTGAACAAAATTAAACAATCCCAAAAAAAATTGCACAAAACGGATGTTTGTAAAAACGTGTATAAGGCTCGTTATTGAGCATTGCAGAAAAACAATACAAAATGATTCATGCTGTGATGATATCTTAAGCAATTAGTGCACATTTGTTAAATAAAAAGGCACACTGTTTGGATTTTTTCTGCCAATTGTTTAATGTGATTTAATGTATCATTTTAACATGCACCAAATGTCATACAATATCTGCATTGTGCGAGTACTTTGGTGCAGGAATTTTAAAAGCTGTGATAATATTTTTTTTAAATGTTCTATTTAGGCAACGGTTGGATATTTGTGCTAATTTCACGTGGTTAATAGGTCATTGTATTAAGAAACAATGGTATGCACGTTTAAATAAATGTCTCGTGATCTTCAACGTTTGCAAACGCACAAAACAATGAGCTCTTTATTCTCGACCGAAGGGACAGAATTGTCTCACAGGAAATGCATTGAACACCCCTTAAACGAAATGGTATGCTCCACATCTCAATGGGACCAGGGATCGAATCAAATGTGGACGAGTTCAAGAATGGCAGTTTTCAATATGCATTGCCATTCTTTGCACAAAATATAGCACCGGTGAATTCACCTGGGAAAACATGCTTCCTTCGGGCCAAAGTAATGGTGGTGTTTGATGAAATAAAATATGTTGTCATAAAGGCTTCTGTGCTGTGGAGAAGTTGACACCAAGCAAAACGTTAAACTATATACCATATAAAAGCCAGCAGAATTGGATAGCACGCCACATTATAACATTGAGATTCTAAAATATTGTCTTTGAAACTTAACTTGTGAAGGTAGTGAGAATATATGCCTGTATATATAGGCACAGCTTATTTAACGTAAACTCACACTTCTGAGCTGGTCCATTCATAACTCATGGTTTTATTTTATTTACAGTATTATATACACTTTTTCCAGGAAGTTGCTTTTGCTCCAGTGCCTGTGTAGAAAGTGTTGCTTTTTAAAATAAACCGCCGTGATTTATTACGGAAAATGTGCACAGCTTCCTCACATTTGCGGGCACCTAAAGGGACAGGCATTTCTGAACAGGCCTCCTATAGAAAATGGATATCATGGTTGAGTGGTTGTTTGACTACTTTGAGATTTTCACAAGAGTTTTGGTCAGAGTTCCATGAACTGTAATCTTTATTTCGCTCCGTTGACGCTGCTGTAGCTTACTTTTGTCATAAAAAAGCATGAAGGTGGTATAAACAAGTTGGGTTTTTTTTCTGAGAGAGAGAAACGATCGATTTCCCCGACTACGGAAAAGCAAAGGGGCTCAGCTTTTGAACGGGGCTAGCTGGCTCATGCCAGGCATCACATTTGCGGGCACCTAACAGGACAGGCGTTTATGAACAGGCCTCCTATAGAAAATGGATATCATGCTTGAGTGCTTGTTTGACTTATTTGATATTTTCACAAGAGTTCTGGTCAGAGTTCCACGTCGGTCTGTTGATGCTGCTGCAACTTACGTTCTCGTTTTTTAAAAAACGCATAAAGGTGGCATGAACAAAACATAGAGAGAGAAATGATCGATTTCCATGGTTACAGGAAAGCAAACGGGTTCAGTTATTGAACAGGGCTAGTGGTCTCAGACATTACGGGCTGGGCCTGGCTTCGCACAGCAGTGGCCTTATACGGACAGACCCTGGCACCGAGGGAACTCATGAAGTGAGGGGGCATTCTGTTAAATCTGTGATCAAGCCCTTTTTTTTAGACTGGAGGAATCTGATGAGCTATGAAGCTCTTCTTCTCAGATGTTCAATCGGGGGCAGGTCAGAAAGTCACAACAACAATAACAACAACAATGCAAAAACACAATAGGACATCAAAGTATAGGGAAGGTAAGCAAGTCACAAAAAATAACAAAGTACAGTAAAACCTTGGATTGCGAGTAACTTGGTCTGCGAGTGTTTTGCAAGACGAGCAAATTTGTTCAATAAATATTAATTTGATAAACGAGCGAGGTCTTGCAATACGAGTAGTACGTGTACACGCTTTGTCTGCCGAGCGTCACGTGATCACAACTGATACACGAGTGCTTTGATATACGAGTGCTTTGGATTACAAACACGTTTCCAGAACGAATTATGCTCGCAACCAAAGGTTTTACTGTATAAATAAATTAAGTGTAAAAGTACAAATTGCTAAAGTATATAAATTCCTGCCGATTTTTCAAAAATAAATGCAAGCTTTGGCAAGGCAGAAAAACAACAACAGTCCGTGACCACACCAAGACAACAGACAGTCCCTCAATAAAGTAACACATTAAAATTTAACTCTCGATACACGGGTAAGGATCAAGTTACAATTCGTATTTGCAATTGTAGTTGTATCCAGCACTAATCTTCTGCTTCAGGATATTATTTTGAAGGAAGATGTACGATGTTAAGGGAGGAAACAATGTTGGGCGACCACGGAGCAGCTGGCCAGAATGGTCATTCAGGTCAATCCCAGGCAGCCATAAACACATTCCTGCGGAGGGAGCTGGTAGGAACGTTGGGTTGCTCGGTCAATGGCCTGCAGGGTCAACGGCGGCGTGGTGTATTCCGCAAATATGGCCGACTGTGACACAGTTCCACCTCGCTTCTGAACACCTCGCTTCTGGCGAGGTGTTCAGGCAAAGTGAGTGGGCTCGTGAAAATCATGGGTGGGGTTGACACTGGTCCTGGTTTCCCATGATCTCTTAAGAGAGAGTATTCTCTGCCAAGAGAATGTAGAACTTCCATCACTGGTTCAGAGCTACTGATGTAGATAATCAGGACTTGAGGTGCTGATGTTGAAGTATATTTTGTTGAAGAGTAATACGTGTTACTATTAATTGGGATTCATACATAGCAAATCATCACCGCTACTGCAAACGTGTGGCAGGACCCTCCTGAAAAGGAGTCGTGAGTTTCAGTGAGGCTTTCATACGTAAGTTTTGTTGAACGTCTTTCACACCGTACGTAACCAACAATGCTAATCGTAAAACAAGTGTAATGATAACAAAAAATGTCCCACTCATAAAACAATATGGACCAGGCAAAGTGGTGATGCAGAGGTTCGCATACTGTGCCATGATACCGTCTCGTCGCTGTTAGGATTGTTGGTGATTAATATCTGCCCCCACCCCTTGACCAAACCGCACCGACCAGCATTGTGAAGTATGAGCAAACAACTCCAATGGCCGACACGGTGTGAGGAATCCTTAATCCACACCTTGTTCACATATGCAGAGAAGACTGGTAGCTCTGTGGTTAGTGTTCAGCCAACTATCAGGAGGCCTAATAGTTAGAATTCCAGATGGAGATGTAATTAGCATATTATCTATAATGCATCAGCTAATTATGAAATATGTTTTTTTTAAAGATGGGATGCTGTTGTGCTGTGGTATCACATGCTTAGCACATTGGACTTGCAATCCAGAGAGGTCACCAGTTGAACGTGAAACAATTGGAAATCATCTAAAAATCCCTCCACCTCTGCCTACTCAGGAGTGTAAATAAATGGTACACTTTCGATTTAAAGCTTTCGTGACTGCATGGATTCATCTTCTTGGTTCTTTCGGTAAAGTCACGTAGAAGGGAAATAATAAAATAATAAAAATAAAACATAATAAAATAATTATCACGACGTTTCGGCCACAACGCAAGCAGCCGTCCTCAGGTGAAGAAGACAGCGTCTGAATTCATTCAGACGCTGTCTTCCCGACAGACCTGTTCTTCACCTGATGACGGCTGCTTGCGTTGTGGCCGAAACGTCGTGAGAATTGTATTTTATTATGTTTTATTTTTATTATTTTATTATTTCCCTTCTACGTGACTTCACCGAAAGAACCAAGAAGATAAATGGTACACCACCGCAGCTCGTTAATCGGCAGCAGGTAGCGGTGTGGTGGAATAAAAGTGTGGAAATTCCCAACTCTCCCGCGATGTCTGGGTCCAGCGTCAAAGATCATGCCAAATGCTCACCCGAGGGCCTCCTGGAAGAACTCCCTCTGAGTAGAGATGCCTCGGCCAGCAGTGGCTGAGTCAGCGATTAGCAGGGCTGCGTCTTGGCCACATTTTTGTACCTTTTGCAAAGTGAACAGCAGTCATCTCTCGTGGAAATGTGGAATTTCACCGCTTGGCTGAGGGCCACAGCACAGATGAGCGTTGCTCCATTGCTTGTTCAAGCAGGGAGACACTGTTGAATCGGCGCGTATGCAAGGCGCCCTGACAGACACTTCTTTGTTCTCATGCAGAATTCTCCAAGCAATGCATCATGATGCATCTAGTTCTTAGGCTTCAAATTTGAAAGCCTTTTAGTCTCCCAAGAAGCCAATCTAATAGCACCCGAATGGAAGAGAAAAAAAAATGGCATGACTTTAAAGAAACCCATGACACTTGTGTGCAATGCACCTGGCTTAATGTTGAACGATATTCTTATATATATATTTTTTTATATTTAGGCGTAGGGTAACATATCTGAGTGTTTAAGGTAGGCAGGTGCTTTCATACTCTTTCACGGAATTGCTGTCGGTTCCTTTCATGGAATGCTTGAGTTGATGAAAAACATCTGACATTTCTGAGAAAATAATATTTGGCACGTTAATTCATTCCGTTGTGATATGTGTAGTTTCAAATAGTTGTGCGAACTGGACATTCATACTAAATGTGTTATGGAGTTCATATCAACAGTTAGATCAATTTAAATATCATGAGTGCAACTGCAATTAAACCAGGTTATAATAACTCGAAGCATAACCATTAGTTTGTTAGAATAGTTATCAAACCAGGAATGCATTTTCCTGCCTATAGCAATGATTTTAGCCTTCATGGCTTGACAGTTATTTCAGGAATCCATATTTAATGTATTCAATGTTTGGGTCAGAGCAGCCTGCATGTATCACGAGCCAGAATTGCAATCTTGACATTTGATTAACGATTAAAATAAGTGGCACTTTTCAACGAAATCGACAGTGGTCATTTTATAGAGAAGCTGGCTCATGCAGTGGCAATATGGAATTACCAGCTCAGGCTCAAGGCCCACAAAAGAAGTAATTGTTGGTTGGTTGCTCACGGAGCATGGAGACTATAATTTCAACCAAGGGTTAAGGATATTTTTTCTAAAGCATATTTTTCCACGTGGTATTACTGTAGTCATCCTTCACTAATAATTTCCAACACACGCTTACACCTTCGTCAACCCTGCTGTGATGATGGATGAAGAGATTTAAATTGCAAGTTACTGAGGGACTTGGTTAACAGGCTTTACGACAAGTGGAGGAAGATATACAACCATACTTCACCACGACGGTCAGGGCGGGTTGGCAAATCTACTCACCTGACACGGGGAATTCACGACTCGCATTTAGGTGACCCCAATTACTTGAGAGTTTGCCAGGCACACAGCACACATAATGCACTAGATGAAATGTTATAGTGCAAGGACCATGAAAGATAGTGACGAATTAGGGAGGCTTTCATCCAGCAGTTGATTGATCATGGCTGATTATAATAATGATCACTACAGTAATTGTATTCAGACTGCTATATGACATGAAAAGTAAAGAAACATCCGTATCTGGCGGTGCCTACCGACAGCAGAGCCACATGTGTTTGTTAAAAGAAAATGTTAAGAAAAATACAGCTTGATCCATTTATAGATATCTCACTGAAACGGCTCGTCTCTACTTTATTCTCAACAGGTGATTGGATATTGTGCAAGCGATGGCTGCATCACTCACAAGACATATACGTCTTCAAAGATGTGTAAGTGTTAACACATTTATACGTCTATTGATATTGGTGGGAGACATGACGAGGCTTTGAAATAAAATAGTTTTTTTCCGTAAATCATCCATATTTTTCGTGGGATATCTATAATTGGATCACGTGTTAAATTGCAAATAAAATTGGTTTTGGTTGCCACTTTTCGCCACCACTTCAATATTGAACACATGACAGCAGCACACTGCGGCTGATATGAACACCCACTTAATTATGTCGACGTCGTGCCTTGGAAATTCCATGCAGAAAATACCACCAAGATAGCTGTGAGAAGCACACTTCAAACTCCTGGCACCTTGGCCGCGATAAATGTACTTGCATTCGTTTCAGTTGAGATGTAGCAGAGAAATGCTTTATGTTTTTTTTTATAACACGGAATCTGGCCAACATCACGGTGTTGTCAATTACTCACTGTGATACACAAGTGCCAAATGAAGCTTTGATCTTTTCTCGGAACTTCCCTTTGTTAAATGCCGTATGGCACTAGGCAATTTTATTTTATTATTTAAGTGAATCTTCTTCACGCCAACAATTATTTCTTCAATTTATACACATGGGACATATTTTATGTTGTACTTTTCCACATGATCTTTGTAGATTTTTTTAATCGTGTCAATGCGCAGGCCCCGTTACACCGCGTTGTGATGCATGTACACACCATCAACCTAAACTAAACCAGTTATACTATGGGAACCTCGTTTGCCAGTAAAAATATGATAATTGGTGTTTTACCCTTCTATCTGGCAACAAAACTGACACCTTTTTACAAGGAGTCATGTTTGCATAGACCGCAATACCTGCAGTCATAATACAAACAAAAGACATAACTCTGGCAAGGGCAGTGCACATTATCAGAGTTATGTCTTTTTTTTGTATCATGACTGCAGGTATTGCGGTCTATGCAAACATGACTCCTTGTAAAAAGGTGTCAGTTTTGTTGCCAGATGTAAGGGTAAAAAACCAATTATCATAAACCAGTTATATATATAAAAAAAAAACCAGGGGATAAAAATGTGGCAAACGAACCTCTGCCCCAATGTTTGTAGATTTTAATTTATTTTAAAAATGTTGCTACTGTTATGACTACAACTACTAAGACTGATGATGGAAATGATGATGACAATGATCTTGAATCTCCACTTAAACAAATTAAATAAACCTCGAACTTTAAAAAAAACTGAAAAAAATCTAATTGCCAAGCACTTTTTCCCAAAGCAATTAGAGCTTTAAACATTTACTATCTACAACAATATTGTAATGTCTAACTTTGATAAGTGTTCATAAAAAAGTGCATTTGTATATGTAATTTCCAACAATAATGCGGTGAGGGATACAGTGACAAAATAAGACCTTTAAAGAAATATCATGGATATTTTACATCAATTACATTTATTTAAAAAAAACAATCAACAAGTCTTGGCAACCAATGCCACTCATGCCACTGCACCTCACCGATCCATCACTTCCTTCTTAAGGATGTTTCAAATGTTGCACAGTTTACACCTGGTCTCAAGGGCCTACTCTTGCGGTTTTCAACCATCTGCCTTCAGGTCTTCCGCTCATTTGCTAACATGTGGTTGCCACACTTAATGCCAGTCTCAGTAATCTGCCCACCTCCATCCTTTGCACATTCACCAACCAATGCAACCTTGTATTCCGGATCAAGTCTACGGTGATTTTCTGCTTAGTACAGTAGGCATGTGAAATACTTGGCTGTTTTGTGGGTTCGGTGATACAAACATGACATATGACACACAGCTAGGGTATTTCCTAAGAAATATATTTAGCGATGGGATTTTCGCAATTTTTACTTGGGACGGAGATGGCAGCCATTTTCCAAGATGGCCACCATCTGTTGTTGCCCTTAATCCGGTAGACTGGATCCACTTTTGTGGGTTTTGCTGTCCTCACATTACGAGCCTCTTTCTCGTGCATCTTGAATTCAGAGACCAAAACCAAGGGCGCAGCTGCTGTGGAAATCATGGGTGTCCAGACACCCACAACAGTTTCATACAGAAATCATGGTTACGAGTCCGCTTCTTTTTCCCCTGCAACAGGGTGACAAATGTGGATTAATGAATGTTTGTTTAACTTATTTTGCACCGTACGTAGCCAACCGTGCTAATCGGAGGTGTGGGGGAAGGACAACAAACTAAGCATAAAAATCCCGCTTTCAATGTATATTTAAAAGTGCGTATCCCTAGTGGGCTTCCTAATTATGCCGTCAGTGGAACCTTTAAATGCACAGTAACGTACGAAGAGTAGGCTTAGTATCGAGGCAGTAACCTGTAGTTGAGTAGACTTTATATCATTTTGGTGCAGTAAAACTTACCCTATCCGTGAAGTGAGGGGAGGGGAGGAGGTGAAAATTGCCGATCCCGTCTGTAATTTAACCAATAACCACCGTCAACTGTTCACTAATAGGGCGTCCCCAAATTCCAAAGTGTGGCTGTAGAGGACCACGATTGGCCAGACGCTTGTTTTGTTGTAACTGATGGGTTAAGTAAAATAGCGAGCTCTGAACCCAAGAGAAAAATTTCACCTTTAGGCCACCAACCTCTTTAAATATTGTGTTAAAAAAAAACGTAACATTCTTAGCAGTATTTTATTATGAGCTTGCTTTCTTAGAAGCAAGTGGCTTATACGATCAGGGATTCTTTGAGAAAGAGTTGTGTTGATCTTCCCTGGAAATCAGAGATAATGCACGCCAGGTTACATGAAGGCATCTCTCGCCATTGTCTATCCAAGGTCACAGACGTTCCACTTCTTTCGACCATTCACAGCAAATGTAGAGGCTTGTCTGGCAGGTGTATTGTAGTGGATATATCATGAGCCATTTGAAGTACCACACCAGCTGCAGTGCTTTGAGAGACCTTCCATACAAGTTTTCTTGAGTGTGAAAATACCCTTTATACATTCACTAGGGTTGTGTACACACTATGGGTTTTTTTGCGATGAGACTCAATTGACGTTGGAGCCATCTGACTCAGAATTGTTGGAAGGATGCCGAGTTCATGTTCTGGTCAACGATTTATTCACCCCATAATCCCTCAATCCAGGGTTGTCCTGCCCGCTGCCAAAGGAATGTGACACATCCAATACTGGCTCAGGGTCATCCCTGTGGCACACTTCCTTGACGAGGAAGACACTCGGAATTTAATTTCTATGCACACAAAAAATGGGAGCTGTTGATGTGCAATGGCTAGCTCACTGTGGACTTCCAGCAGTTGCGAGTTCAATCTCCAGGCGTGGCAAGTGAAACAATTGGCATGTTTATTAAACCCATCACACGATTTCCCTCTCCACCCAGCAGTGTAAATGGGGAGAACAGTCAGTCAAACGGCAAATCACGTGTGGTGGGGTAAAGTGTGGTTAGTTTCGCCTCTTCCAATACATCTGGCCAGCGTGGAAAAGTAGGCCAAATACCATGGATCTCCAGACAGGGGCTCTCTATAACTTCCACTTGTTACACCTATGACCATGGACAATGAACAGTACACAAACATGCAACAGGATTCTTGTCACAAATGTGTACCTTTAATGTGCACAGGCAAACTTTGCAGAACCAGTAGCCTCTACGACCTGTTATCTCTCTGATTGTCATGTCCTTTCTCAGAAATCATGGCCTGGGCTTTAATCATTACACAATAATATATTCATGAGCATCGCTGGGGAGAATAAAAGTAATAAAACAGACGAAAAAAATCCTTCCGATATTTGTCTCTCCACGTGACGCCAAACTCTGCTGATGAGACGCTGAAAGTCAAAACCAGTCAGGAGTTTGCTTGTCACAGACAGATGCTGCTGAATAAGACCACAATTGCGGATACAAATATGGGAAGGAGATGTATTGCCTGTAGTTTTTGTCACATTCTCCAGCGTCCATTAGACACGTTCAATTCCGGAATCAGAATTTCTATTTATCCTGGAGAAATCCGATGAGCTATGCATCTCTGTTTCACAGACGTCCAGCAGTGTATAACTCACCGACTCGCAATAGCATCCTCATCATCATACCTAACATCAATATAATTATCACATTCAGCAGTGGCAGCAACAGCATCAGTAGAAGAAATATACAACATTTTTCTTACCCTCCTCACTTCAATGGCTTCCACAACTCCGTTGTACAGCAGCGCCTGAGCCATTTACCATCCTGAGCAATGCATGGCCTCTCTCACTAATCAGGTGAGCATTGTCTTCTTTACCATTCATCCATCTTCCCAGCTCGATTGGCACAAGGCTGCCTGCTTCACAAGAGCAGATTCCGTTCGCTTCTTTGACAGTGAAAACAAAAACGAAACGTGTGCCGCCTTAAAGGAGCATGCGTAATCGGAAATGTTTAGAGAAATAGACGTTCTTCATAGTACAGAAACGGAGAAACCATATAGATGGAGTTCATAAGGCTTGGGGATACACTTGTTTACATATGTGGGGAGCTGTAGTGTAACGGTAAGCGCTCTGCGCTGCGAACTCGGTAACTGGAGTTCGATTCCCGCTCACCGGCCAACAGCAGTCATCTGGGCCACGCCTAGGTCGACTCAGACTCAAATGAGTACCTGGTATAGTGTGCAAACATCACCACTAGGGAGACAAATGCGGCCGGGCATGGTGCTGTCCTCTCACCCCGTCGTGTGTCGTGCCAGACTTCATAGGTGCTCACGAACAGCACTTGCCCCCATAGTCTGTTAAGCTAAACGGGGGATCTTTGTCCTTGTTTGCGGGTCAATGTCTTATTTTCAGGCAGTGCTTTCAACAATAAAGCTAGTGGCGTTGGCCGGCCAACACCATTCGGCAGTGACTCCCATCTGTTACATCTCCCCAACGACTCTAATGATTATTTTGTCTTGTTTATTGTGTAGTTTGACATCGATCTAGGGCCCATATCTTACAGAGGGGGTTTTGGGGGTAAGTCCTTGCCTCCAAACATGCCTATATTGAGCACATTCTCAAAAATGACAGGATATACCCTACACCTCGCAATAGCAATCAATTGAATTGTTGAAAATCCTCAAAGCAAATTAAGGCTACGTCTGAAAAAAGTGTACCATCGTGGCAATAATACAATATGCAGTTATGCCCCGTAAAAATATTTTAAATCCACTGATGAATTGTTGGTTGATTCATATTTTCATCCATTCTAAGCCAATAAAACCGTGATTTTTCTCGGCAAAAATCAGATCATGTTCCAAACCAAACGAAGTCTGAACTGAAACGAACCAATAGTTCGCCACCGCAAAGTGTAAATTCGCAATGACAACTCCAGTTGCTTTTAGTCCAGTATTTCACAAGGTCTATTGAATTGCAATCACCTACTTTGTACCTACTCCATAATTTAAGTCAACATGACAGCACAACCTCGTTTTTGAATACTGATCCATTATTAGCAAAGCCAAACAAATGTCGCGACATTGTTTTATAAGCCAAAACTCATTTTCGTTGAGGAAAGAATCGCGACAATGAGCAGTGACGTGATGGAATAGAATGCCAATGTCAGTAATAAGTGGTGTCTCTGTAGCTATGGTGGTGCAGCGGTGAACGCACCGTGCTGTGAGCTTGGTTCCCACATTATTGACAAGCAAGGTCAAGCAATCTTTGCTTACTCGAGCCCAGGCAAGTACACAGATATTTTTTAGGGGTCCTTTTCTACCCTGAATACCATGGCTTCTTCAAGATAATTCACGGACAATGCGTCACCCGTAAAAAAATCCCAGCCCAAGGAAGTTTCAGATATGTTTATTTCATATATAATTTAAATTATACAATGTTTCAAGATGTTAACTACCTCGCTTGGTATTCAGGTGGTCGTGGGTTCGATCCCGACCTTGACGCCTGTATATTTGGAGTTTGCATGTTCTCCCCGTGATCCTCTGGTTTCTCCCTCCACATTTAGAAACACGCGTTTAGAGTATTTGGCTGCTATAATACATTTCCACGTGATGAGCCACTTCGTGGGGCTATCATTTGTGGCCAGGTCGCTTCTGAAAAAAAGATGTATTGCTCAGCGGGCCTTACCTGGTAATATATATGTATCCTTTTAAATGTATTTTAGTTTACTAGTTAACACGCTGTACTTGCAATTCAAAGTTTGCTCGTCTGATTTGATGTCCTGGCGTGGTAATTAAAGCAATGGGCAAGTTTCTTAAATCCCTCCACCTCTGTCCACCCAGCAGTGAATGTAATTGCTACGCGACCACAGTTAGTCAATCGGCAGGTGTGTGTTGGGGTGTAAATTGTAGATACGTCCACCACTTCCAAGACGTCTGGCCAGCGTCAAGGACTTGGCCAGGGGTTAGCAACCCGCGACTCCGGTGCCGCTTGCGGCCTTTTAAGGGCTGAAGCGCGGCTCTTGAAATTCGAAAAGAATGGCTCTTCTTGTTATTTTTCGTTGTTGACCACTGACCATGGAAGTCCATACTCTTTGGTTCTTTCGGTAAAGTTACGTAGGTAGAAAAATAATAGATCACGACGTTTCTATCGCAACACAAGCAATCGTCATCAGGTGGGACAACCACAGCAAGAAAAAACTGCTTGTGTTGCGATCGAAACGTCGTGATCTATTATTTTTGTACCTACGTGACTTTACCGAAAGAACCAAAGAGTATGGATTCCTGCAGTCACGAAAGCTTCAAATCAACATGGAAGTCCAGTTCACCATGGCAGTCCAGTTTAGCATGGGCAGGGGTCGTCGACCTGAGGCTTTGGATCGACATGCGGCTCACTCAGGACTACTTCCTGACGTTATTTCCGAATGACCACCATCTCGTATTCCCATGCATTGTGGGTATTGAAATATCTATTTTTTTTTTACCGGATTCGAAACAAAAATTGCCGTTAATGTTGCTTTGGTTGCCGACCCCTGGACGAGGCTCATCTCCTCGAGAAGGGACTCTCTTAAGCTTCCTCTAGTGGAGGTCCTTTCACCAACAGTGAAGTGAGCAAGCAATTGCAGGGCTGCCCATTGTATTAAGCAGCAGCCACAGCCACTTCCTGCTGACTTGCGTGATTTTCGACACGCGAAGTCTGCACCCTGGTACCCATTCCCCTGGTCCCTCGTTCTCACGCTGCCACTAAGCAATCCCACGTTCTGTGCTGGTGCTGCAAACACGTGGCAATTGACTGCATAGTGGCAGACTTGGAACAATTTACTCACTCGGAATCTGGCCTGTGCTGTGTGTGTGTGTAAATATCAGCACTGGGAGACAAAAGTGACCTGGGAAGTGTTTCGGCCACAGTTACCTCCTCGTCCATTGCGTCGGCCTCACCAGTTGCTCGCCAAGAGAGAGAGAGCATGTTCTTCCGAGGTCTATAGCTGGTGAGGCTTCGCGATGAAGAATGTTTGTCCCCTTCCCCATTATCCGAAGAGTCAGCATGCTCGTTCGCCTCTTTCGCAGCACGATATTGGCACGGCGCACACAAAAGGGCAGATCCTTGACGCATTCTCAATACATAGTAACGCTGCACTCAGCAAGGCGAGTGCAAACACGCTCAAGCGAAGCGTGCCGTTTGACGATCCCCCATTTGAAATCTCTATCAAAGTGGCGCGCTCTGCTCTCATCCCACTGCTCACGACAGCGGGGAGAGTCGGTGTGGGGAGGGGGGGGGTCACTCTTGTTCCCAGGTCTGAATCAAAAGCATTGCTCGCATATTTCAGCAGCAGCAGCAGGGTTTTCTTTCAGAGACCTTTGAGAGGGCGGCCTCTCCGATGCTTTTTCTCTCTCTCTCTCTCTCAAACAGATGGTTATCTCTGCCGCAGTGCGCCACGTACAGCAGCAGCAGCAGCTGTGTGGGCCCCCAGACACAAGCAGCAAGCCCACAAAGAACCCTTGCACGCCATTCGTTTATCAACAGGAGCAAACATTACCATTGAGCCACGTATTCGCTGCGTGTATTGAATTACCTCCCTTTTTGTATTTATACAGAGGGCGAACTTTTCCACAGTAGGCACCTACTAAGAGGGCTTAGCAGCGGCAACAATAATACTACTACTACCGTGAAATATTTCAGCCGTCTGTCAATCCACTGCTGGATGACTGATTCCCCACGCCGTGTTAATCTTGTCGGTTGTTCGTACACTCCATATTTCACCAGTTTGGTCAGTGCGCGGTTGGTGAAAGGAGCAGGGCGCAGGACTCAGGGTTGATCCAGATATCACTCGCCACTGATATTAGCCATGTATGGGAACTGAATTCTGGACATCTGTGAAGAAGGAGCTTCATAGTTCATCGGATTTCCCCAGGATAAATAAAGATTCTGATTCTGAATTCAGCTTTCCAGTCAAAGTGGGTTTGTGAAAGTGGATGGGGGTGGGGGGCACCACGGGCAGAACCAGTTTGAGGTATCACGAATAGTGGAGTGCACTGACCACTGCACCACCGCTCCACTGGTATTATTAGAAGGCGTGTTGAGACTAAAATTATTCATCCTTCGTGGTGCATGTCTGTGGGTGGTTTGTGAACATAGGGTGGGGAGCGGTAGTGTAGCGGCTAGTGCACTGCGCTATGAACCCGGTAAGCCGGGCTCGATTCACGCTCACGGCCAACACCAGTGACGATTATCTGAACCGGTCCTGGGCCTCTCCTAGGTCGACTCAGCCTGAAATTAGTACCTGGTGCGGTGTGTAAACATAGGCCACTGGGGAGACAAAGGCGGTCGGGCGTGGTGATGGCCATCCACCCCCTCGTGTGCCGTTCCGGCCTTCATAGTTGCTCGCTAACAGCACTTGCCCCTACAGTCTGTTAAGGCTATACGGGGATCTTTGTCTTTTTGAACATAGGGGAACTTTTAACTCTTGAAATGTACCTTCCAGGGGATAACGTTTTCGGCCACTGCTTGGATAAACTTGTCGCTCCACTTGCTTGCAGTGATCGTGCATGCGGATATTTCTAATAGCTATCATACAGTAAATAGTAATAACAGGATATGGCCAGATGGTGATCGGTAAAGGTGCAGCCCTGCAATGTCTTGCCGCTGGTCAAAGGGCCTCTGCTCGAGGGAGTTATAGAGAGGCCATCTAGTCCAGAGGCTATGTTGGCCGATTTTCTTAAGTAAGCAGTGGTTGTCCAATTCAAAGAATGGCCCTGTGTATGTATGCGTGTTGAACTTCTTTCGCTCTGTACGTAGCCAACCGTGCTCATCGGAGGTACAAATGTGGAAATCCCACTTCGGGATCAGGGTCCACCAAAAGAGTCGAGTGGGTCGGTCGTGAACCCACTTTATTTTATTTATACAGGCCTTGACCTTTGCCACAACAGGTATTAGTGGCAAGTGGGTCACGAACCCGCTTGCTGTACTGTTATTCTCTGGCCACCTGGTAAGCCAAGCCGGTTGGCAGTCTCATTCACGCATGTGAAATGCTCCGCGTGATCCATGATCACGCAGCTACAAAGCACTGGATTGGAGGTGCACACCATTACGCTGAGCTGTTACCAATGCAGTGAGGGTGTTGTGCGTGCCTGCTGTGATGGAAAAATAAGTCTCATTTTGAGTTGTAACGCATTTACTTATTGGCTTATTGAGACCGTTAAGTGATCCATGGGATATTTTTTTTTCATCGCATTCCATTTACCAGGTGTGGTCTGCGGAGGTAGATGTAACAATGCGTGCACAGTGACTCTATTGGACCGTGTCTCGTGTAGGAATTTCTTTTTTTTCTATAACAAAGAAACAACAGAACAGGGTGATGGATCACTTTGTGGGCAGCAATTCTGCGGTGCGGTGCAGGTCCCCGGTGTTAAGTTAGGGTGAGCGTGAATGTTGTCGTGTCACCATAGGTCAGATGTGTGCATACAGCACGCCGTAGAATGATGGCTAAATGTTACTTTGAGGGTGTGCGTGTGTCTCTCTCCCGGTGGCTCACAACTCTGTCTCTACAACTATTCATCTTAGGAATGCTCAATGATGATGATCATCAATGGCAATGATCGATCCACTGCTGAATAAAAGCCTCTGCCTCTCAACAGCTCTCGCGATCCTTTCGTTGTTACAATCCGCCCCGCACCTGCGCACAAGCTGACTTCATCGTTCTGTCTACTCCGTGGGTGTCCTGTCGGATGCATCCCATTGGCTGCCACTTCATCGTTATCCTCGACCGTCGGTCCACTCCACGTGTCCTCGCAGTTTTGGTGACGTCCTTTAACCTTTGCACGTTCTCTCATCCCCACGTTCCTCGCTTTTGTATCTCAGTGCAGTTCTCAAGCGTGCACCCTCTCGTCGTGCTTATTTGTGCACTTTTCGGCCTTTCTTCCTCTCGCCATTAAATAGACAATAGGCGAACGTGCATTTTCAGGTCAACGTATAACACGACTCAAAACGAGAAATGGGGTAGTGCTTCATTCTGTTGGAAGCCCTGACGCAGCGATATATATTCCACATTCCCATGGCAGCAGCGAAGCAAGTGTAATCTGTAGAACAATCTCTCTTGGCTTCCCGCAAAGTGATAATCATTCTGTCAGCGCGGGATAAATTATGGGTTGTACCTACCCATGGGGAGCCCAGTGTTCTAACTTCAGCCACCCTCTGCCAGATATACGCATTAGTATCTTAAGACAAATTGCGTAAGTAAAACTATTTTTAAAAAAAATAATTTTAACAAGTAAGGCCCACTGAGCTATATAGCTATTTTTTTTAAAGCGACCTGGTCACAAATGATAGCTCAACGAAGTGGCTTATCATGTGGAAATGTATAGCAGCCACATACTTTAAACGCATGTTTATACATGTGGAGGGAAAAACCGGCGTACCCAGAGAAAAATCCACTCGACCAAACGGAGAGAGACACGAAAACTCAAAATATACAGCCATCAGATCGGGATCGAATCTAGGATCTCCTGTATACCAGGCGAGGTAGTTAACATCTCGCCACGGTCGCGCCCTGAGGTTCTTTGAGTGATGGACCATCCTCGATAAACTGCTCAAATGACTTTACACGTGACTATACCCAGAAGGGACTGTCAATCGAAACATTGTGCTCACATCAATATGATGTCCGTGATGTATGAGGATTTTTTTTCATTGGTCGTTGCTTGCTGGACTCCGTGTCATTTATGCCGGGAAGAAACGTGACACTGGGCGGTGACGTGCCTTGCTCGGTGCTTTGATACAGCCAGCGTGGAGCCCAAAATCCACTTAGGCTGGTCCTCCCACGGCGCAGTTAAGCGCATTAAATGTTGTGCAAGGTCACCAATCTCGATTAATGGAGTATGTTTTCAGGATTCCAATGAGAAGCGGTGCGTAGCATGTGCTTATGAATGCATGCTTGTGCGGGCGACTAACAGATTATAAACTAGCGCTAATTGGTGAGCTGGTTGCTGGGATGGTTTACATGAGTCTGCTTGCTCCATCGTCGTCATGATCATCAACTGTGGTCAATCCACTGCTGGATGATGGCCTCCTCGTGCCGCCGCCTCCACCACTCTCGTGCATTGTCACTGCTGATGGAATTATTTGGCCACGCATCATCATGCTGTCCAGTGTGGGTTGGTGAAGGGGGAATTCAGGACTGCTATAGATATAACACAGCGCTTACGTTAGCTTTGGCCATGAATTAAGTGTAACAAGGTTGTCAGGTTCATAGCACAGTGCGCTATCCAGTGTACCACCACTCTCCACTTGTACTGTAATTCATTCCAGAAATTGCCCGCTAAGTGACTGCATGAAATCAAACTGGTCACTTTATGCAACTAATCCCAACGTCAAACGTTCTAAGTGCATTGAACAAGTAATACGTACACGTGCAGCCCTTTTGACGTTCCACTGCTGCACGAGAACACCTCCCTTACACCGTGCCGGTCGTTGGGGATATTTGACCATCCTTCACCACGCTGGTCAACGTGGATGGGTGAAAGCGGCGCGCATAAACGTGGAAGCGCAAAAGTCCAACACAATAATGGATTTTTTTATGCACTGCCCTCTGCTGACCAGCATGCAGTTCAGACCCGCAGCTGCCTATGATCACCTTGTGTACAAGGTGGCCCATCCATACGAGGACTATCCTGGCTCAAACCCTGCTTATGGAGTGACTAGTGCCGCCAGCTATGGCTGCAAAGTTTGGTTGTACATGCTACGTATATTGTTTATTGTTAAATTTGAATCACAGTTTCTACAATCGCTGTTACATTGTTTTTATAGCTTTATTTTGGTGATTTCGAAAACGTATGGTTAAGCCATGTTTGTTTGTTGAAGTACGGAGTTAGCCTGATAACTTAATCTAAATTGTCTTATGGTTGTTATTGTTCGACTTGCATCCCACTGGGATTTTTGCACACAGCGTTGATATACGGTGCTTTTTTCTGGAAGATTTTACTGTTTTTTTATGGATGTTTCTGTTGCGCGTCGTCACTTTAAAGATGTTCTTTGTTAATGTTTTTGTTTGTTGCGGTTGCACCCGAGTCAAGAACCTCACAGGGCTATACCGAAAAAATTAAACTGAAAACTGCTTAGCTTCTGACATGTATTGGCAATTGGCTGAATATGTAAATACGTCCTGAAATACACACGACTGCAATTCAGAGTTGTGAGTACAAGCAGTAATGCTTATCGTGTGTGTTTCATATGTATTATTTTCTTGACTCACATTTTGAAGGTTGCGTGTTAATTCCTGTTTTCAGGATAACTCAGTCCACTGTCTCTCCCAGTTCAATCAAATAAGTACCGCTCGGTGGCAAGTAAGCAAGAGTTGTCCTATGGATGTACTGACACAAGTCATTGGAATGTGGAATGTTCCACTCCTGGCTAAGGGGCTGCTCACAGAGAATAGCTCCATCAAAGATAAAGATCCCCCGTATAGCCTTAACAGTCTGTTGGGGCAAGTGCTGTTAGCGAGCGCCTATGAAGGCCGGCACGGCACACGAGGGGGTGGGTGGCCAACATCACGCCCGGCCGCCTTTGTCTCCCCAGTGGCGATGTTTACACATCGCACTGGGTACTCATTTGTGGCTGAGTCGACCTAGGGGATTCCCAAGACCGGTTCAGATAATCGTCAATGGGTGTTGGCCGTGAGCGGGAATCAAGCCTGGGTCGTCAGGTTCGTAGCGTAGCGCGCTAACCGCTGCACCACCGCTCCCCATTCACAGATAATAGCTCAAACACACACGCACACACGCGTTTCTCCTGCGACGAAATAATCCAGAGCGAGCCTGATTTGACCACATCTCGGAAGCTAAGCAGACATGAGCCTGGTCAGTGCTCAGACGAGTGCATGCGGAGCTCCACGGTAGACGGCAGCGCAGAAATAAACAGTGCATTGTTGTCCTGTGCTTCTATGCTTCCAAACATCTGTGCTCCCCACCTTTACCAACCGGCACTGATCAGTGTGAAGAAGCACATTTAATCACAACAAAAAACAACACACTCGTCGACAACACTACGTTAAATGAAAAACAGACGGTGTACGTATATACAGCGACGTTTTAGGCTATGGCCCTTCTCCATAGCACATGTGCCACTAAAAAAGGGCCATTGTTGCAGTGTTATGAACGTTTTTGTTTTGTTTGTTAATTGTCCTTTTGCACCACCGCCAACGCAGGGTAGTGTATCACTGCAATGCCCCCCCTCCCCATCCTTCTTTGTATTTGCGAATTTGGCATCTGTTCTGGGTGATAACAGTCACACACTGGAGATTTATGAACATTATTAATGTTACATGTTACGCATAATGCACCCAAATCTGCTGCTGCTGCTGCTATGGTTTGTGCAGTGGATGTGGTTCAGGGGATGCGGCCCAGAAGATTTTGCAGAAGATCAAAGACGGGTATCTTCTGCGTCGTCTGGTTCTGTCACGCTCAGATGATCCTCACGGCCCACGCGGGCGCGGGTGGGGTGAGAGAGGCCCTCATCCAGCAGCGGCATGACAACAGTGGTGCGCACACAATTGAGCGGGAGACACGTTGGCACCCGAGGGATGTTATCCTAAATTGATCGTACACAGAGCTCGACATGGCGCGCGGCTATTGAGCATCTAACTCACGCTCGTCGTAATGACCGAGACGTTCGCGTGAACGTCTCAGCATGCGGGGAGAGACAACTGTGGCCGCGCACGCGAAGCCCATGTCGCTAGTGCCGTAGCGCTCGCGGGACGAGCTGAGCTGCTGCCCGTCCCACAAACGTGGCAGGCGCGTGCACGGTGACCAACAACACAAAAAAACGCACGCCGACAACTCCGCCAACTAAATTATTACGCCGCGAGCGATTATAGTACGCGGGAGACACTGTTACTTTTTGGGCAAATATTCCTTGCAAAGGAATCTTCCGCGTTAATGAGGTCTTTGGAAGCAAATCTGCCTGTCTGCGAAGGTAAGGATACTCTTCTTGGAAGCAGAAATACGAACGGCAAAACGAAAACAATGGCGTGGCAGCGTGTGCGCGCGCGTGTTTTTTTTGGGAACCAAGTCATCTCGATGCACATGTTCTACGCAGCAGCCTCATCAATTGCTTGAGGTCACACAATTGGTTCATGATTTTTCCCAATGTTTTTTTAGCCAATGTAATCCTAATCTCGATCCCATTGCTATGCCACGAGACCAAGTATCCCTTCGGAGCTCTCGCAGAGACAAGTGCGATGTTTCACGTTGTTGAACAGCCCCACAGAAGCGTGCATCACAGAGCTACCTCCGAATCCCCCCCCCCCCCCCCGTTGAAAACTGCTCCGTATAGTACAGGGTAGAAATTTTTCCACCCGCTCTGCCAACTGAGGGTAATGTCCGTCGCAAGACAGTGAAACCGATTATATTCGTTGTAAATTAGCCAAATTAACTGGGGTGCAAGTCTATTCTGTGCTTGGTGCTGAGACCGTAAACTCACTACACTTGAGAACTCAGTTTAATCACAAGCGGCTGCCTGGAATCACACCCAGGTTCTCAACGGTGCTAGCTAGGTTCTCTGACCTCTGAGCCACCTCCAGTTAGATTATTTAAGGGGGGCTATCTTGAACGTGGTGGCCCAATGTACAACGTGCAGTCACGAAAACTTCAAATATAGAACTAACGTGCAATGCTTCAGGCAGTGCTGTTTAGTGAAATTGATCTCGTAAAAAAAATTGTATTTGCAGTCAACAAAAATACTGGGAAAATGGTATACCAAAGCACGTATATATATTTTAATTCAGTCTTAAATATTAACTTTCAATTGTGTGCGCGGATTATGTTTTGTTTTCACGAAGCACTGATTTGCCTTTCCAACAAGAGCAGCAGAAGGAAAAAAAAACGAAACTTGTGATGTGTTTGTTTCTTGCCTCCAGAAGATATTATGTTACTGAATGTATTTAACATCTGCGCTCTTAACAAGGCCACGCTAATTATTTCTCGCCGTACTTAATCCAGCAAAAGCACCTCATTCATTTTTCATTGTTAATGTGTTCCCTTTTTTTATACTCGTTGTCCATTTATCCAATCAGGTTAACGGTACAGAGACGAATGCCTTTAGGCTCTGAAATATTGACGTGGTGCCAGCACTACAGATTTAGACGTGGGGGGGAAAGCGAGGAGGATGGGGGTGGGGGGCATCAGGGTGGGAGGCACTGGGGGTCGAGGGTGGGAGAGTGGGCCTGTTTTAAGGGGGTTGTTTGGGGTGCGAACACAAAGTTTAATGTTGTCTCAGGATGTTGGCACCATTTCCACCTTGGCAGCGGCAACATCCTGATTTTGATCCCAGGATTAGATGTCCACGTGCTCCAGCTGTGTGTGATCGAGCTGTGGCTCTGTTGGGCTTTGGGAGGAAAAGGGGAGTGGGAGGGTGCGGTGGGGAGGGATCGAGGGTTAAGGGCTATAGGGGAGGAATGCTGGCGGGTAGTTTACATGGGTTTGGGGAAAATTGTAGAAAGATGGGCAGTGGGATTATTGGGTTTTTTTGTCGCGTAGGATCTAACGGGAACACAAGCTCAGTGCTAATGCTGAAGGTGGAACTGATGTTAACTGTTTTATTCAATGAATTCTTAATTTTGAGAAAATAATCGGGTTTTTCCCCGAGCGCCATTTATTTTTAATTGCTGAACTGCTGCATAATTGTCACTTCTGAAAGCTTTGAAATGGGTACTACTGTGATATATATATAACATCGTCCGGCACAAGTGGCATTATCTAAAGCTGTTGACTATCAATTGGATATTCGTGAGCTCAAATCCCAGGTGATAGTTGATCTCGCTTCATTATCCGTTTGGAGTCAATAGAGAGACGACCCCTTTGTGAGAAGTCAACGTTGGTCCTCAAGCAGAGAGAGGTTGTGGCTTTTATTGACGTGGTTAAAAGTGCATGCCTGCAATTTGCTTGCTAACGACACTACTGGCAGAAGGGACCTCTCGTTTTATTTTGGGCCTACTGTTCCATGCTGGCCAGCCTGCTTGGAAGGAGTGGAAGTACCCACACTTTGCCCTTCCACACGCAGCGAGCTGCCAAATCGACTAACGGTGGTGCAACCCATTTGTACCGCTCGGTCAACAGAGGCAGCGCGGTGTGGGGGTGAGTGTGAATTGATCAACTTGTCACCGTTATTTCCGCTGCCGCGCCAGCTGATCCAACTTCCGGATTGCAATTCCGCTGCGTTAAACATTTTGACCGCGAACGGCAGGCAGCAGCATAATTTGTTTGCGAAACGTCCTACGCGAATTGTAAATGTTTTGGGTTTACTCTCCAACACACAGGTGTGCTCAGCGAGTAACTAATTGGCACGTTTTGTTTACGTGACAAACCTTACTAATTGGCTGTGTCGGGTGGTGGCGAGTTTAACGACACATTTATATTTAACCCAAAAAGACATGTATTATGGATAATATTGGATTTTCCTCCGGGTCCTTCAGGTTTTGCCTCTACATTTAAAAACATACGTTTAGAGTGAGAATAGGGTTTCCCCTTTTTTCTGGCAACAAAACAAGTGTTAAGATGTTAAAACACCAAACTGAAACCTTTTACAAGGAATCATGTCTGCATTAACCACAAATACTTGTGGTCAGAATTCAAACAAATAAACATACTCTGATAGTATATGCATTGGCTTTGAAACTGATTGGTCCACACCAAAGACAGCTTTCTTTAGTCTCAAACAGTGTCCTCTGAGCCACAGACGATCGCTCAACGTTTCTAAACGCGATCACGGGGAGAACATGCAAACTCCCAATATACAGCAGGCGTCAGTGGTCGGAATCGAACCCACGACCTCCTGTACACCAGGACGAGAGAGGAAACATGGCGCCACCACGACCAACCACACAATTCCCTTTCGCACCTATTCCTCTCTTGTTCCTGCAGTCTGTAACGGTAGTTTTTTATCTTACGGCCTGCAAAATGAATCATTCGCCTCTGTTTATATGCCACGCGACCACACAGAGAGAGAGAGAGAAACACGCTAACTCCCAATATCCAGCAGGCGTCAGTGGTCGGGATCGAACCCACGGCCTCCTGTACACCAGGCGAGGTAGTTAACATCTTCTAGTCATCGTGATGATGATGAGAGAGAGAGAGAGACACGCAAACTCCAAATATGCAGCAGCAGGCATCACAGGGTCGGGATCGAACCCACGACCTCCTGTACACCAGGCGAGGTAGTTAACATCTCCTAGCCACCGTGATGATGATGATGAGAGAGCGAGACACGCAAACTCCAAATATGCAGCAGCAGGCATCGCAGGGTCGGGATCGAACCCACGACCTCCTGTACACCAGGCGAGGTAGTTAACATCTCCTAGCCACCGTGATGATGATGAAGAGAGAGCGAGACACGCAAACTCCAAATATGCAGCAGCAGGCATCGCAGGGTCGGGATCGAACCCACGACCTCCTGTACACCAGGCGAGGTAGTTAACATCTCCTAGCCACCGTGATGATGATGATGAGAGAGCGAGACACGCAAACTCCAAATATGCAGCAGCAGGCATCGCAGGGTTGGGATCGAACCCACGACCTCCTGTACATCAGGCGAGGTAGTTAACATTTCCTAGCCACCGTGATGATGATGATGAGAGAGAGAGACATGCAAACTCCAAATATGCAGCAGCAGGCATCACAGACTCGGGATCGAACCCACGACCTCCTGTACACCAGGCGAGGTAGTTAACATCTCCTAGCCACCGTGATGATGATGAGAGAGAGAGAGAGACACGCAAACTCCAAATATGCAGCAGCAGGCATCACAGGGTCGGGATCGAACCCACGACCTCCTGTACACCAGGCGAGGTAGTTACCTTCTCCTAGCCACCGTGATGATGATGATGAGAGAGCGAGACACGCAAACTCCAAATATGCAGCAGCAGGCATCACAGGATCGGGGTCGAACCCACGACCTCCTGTACACCAGGCGAGGTAGTCACCATCTCCTAGCCACCGTGATGATGATGAGAGAGAGAGAGAGAGACACGCAAACTCCAAATATGCAGCAGCAGGCATCACAGGGTCGGGATCGAAACCACGACCTCCTGTACACCAGGCGAGGTAGTTAACATCTAGCCACCGTGATGATGATGAGAGAACGAGACACGCAAACTCCAAATATGCAGCAGCAGGCATCGCAGTGTCGGGATCGAACCCACGACCTCCTGTACACCAGGCGAGGTAGTCAAAATCTCCTAGCCACCGTGATGATGATGAGAGAGCGAGACACGCAAACTCCAAATATACAGCAGCATGCATCACAGACTCGGGATCGAACCCACGACCTCCTGTACACCAGGCGAGGTAGTTAACATCTCCTAGCCACCGTGATGATGATGAGAGAGAGAGACACGCAAACTCTAAATATGCAGCAGCAGGCATCGCAGGGTCGGGATCGAACCCACGACCTCCTGTACACCAGGCGAGGTAGTTAACATCTCCTAGCCACCGTGATGATGATGATGATAGAGAGAGAGACACGCAAACTCTAAATATGCAGCAGCAGGCATCGCAGGGTCGGGATCGAACCCACGACCTCCTGTACACCAGGCGAGGTAGTTAACATCTCCTAGCCACCGTGATGATGATGATGAGAGAGAGAGAGACACGCAAACTCCAAATATGCAGCAGCAGGCATCGCAGGGTCGGGATTGAACCCACGACCTCCTGTACACCATGCGAGGTAGTCAACATCTCCTAGCCACCGTGGCGCTGCTTGCTGCCGCCCGCTCACCGCACCGCCTGTCATCGCGGCCTTTCGTTCCATCCGGGATGGGGAAGGGGCGCACTCGGGGGCTTTTCGGATCGCTGGAGCACGGCCGGAATGCACCGCAGCTGTTAAACCACTACGGCACTTGCAGGTGACCGTCTCTTTTTTTGTTGTTGTTGTTGCACATGTTAAAGAACACGTCCAGTGCCTTAACGTGATCAAATTGTGCACACGCGTGCCGGGGTGCGTGTTTTTTGGGAAATGTCGATGTGGTCCCGCGGCTGTACCTTCACGAACGGGATGGCTGAGCTTGCCTGCACAGCGGTTGATTTACACTCCTTTCCATCAATGTGTCTGCCGGTGTCACCTGTTCTCACAGATTAATCTGGCTGCCCTTCAGTTCAGCGAACGCTGTAAGAAAAAGCGCTGCACGGGGTAGTTGCACGTGTCAGGGAACAAAACATGTTGCTACATTGCTCAATGCTTCCCGGACCCATTAATATTTTTTCCCCACTCGATGGAATTGAAAGTGCCACCGGTTGCATAACCTTCCCGTTTCAAGCAAAGCATTCAAGTGCAAAGTGCTCCGTGAGATTCCAGCGCGCGGCTCTGAAACGTTTCTAAATTGTAAACAGCGTTTGCTTTGTTTATTTTATTCCATTGCTTTGCATGCTGTTCCAACCCCGCGGCAGGCATAGTTAGTAGACGTGGTGAGATGAAGGTACGTACAATAATGGTATGCCCCGACATAATAGCCTAAATGTGTGCATCCCTGCTGCAGTGTTTGATTTACAGGGAGGAGGTAGTGGTGTTCCTCGTGGAGCATACCACTCTGCCGTCGTTAATGTACACCACAATGTGACAGCAATACGTTATACGTTAGCTATCATATTGCTATCATGTGACACGCGATTATGGCGGTACATCAAATAGGCAATGGGACATTGATCATATCCTTTGGTGGCTATGAGAAGGGGAAATACCAACACGTACATGGTAGGGGCCAGTATATTCTCAGGAAAATAATAATAAATGTGGCTTCCTTATATAAAAAAAAAACTAATGTTGGGTACCACTCATCTCTCGTTCACAATCCTGAGCCGTTGGTGGAAATGTCACATTCCTATGGTGGGGAATATATATACATGACTTCACTTGAAGTGGTACTGAATGTATCAACCGCCTGAGGGTGGAATGGCCGAACTGAACCCCAACCAGGATTTCACCTCACAACCTTCCTCTTGTAATCAACATGATATCACCACTGCACCACCCAGCCAGATATCAACAACGATCACACAAATTCCCACCACTCTCAATGTAACAATGGATGAGGGTCTTCCCATGCAGTGTTGATCATGCGGGTCTTTTGAACACATTCGTTTGTTTGTTCGTTTCTCAATCCACTTGTCCTGGTGATGGTCACAGCGGCAGCGTGTTGAGTAGGGTGGTCCAGACCTCCCTTTCCCTGACGACAGACTCTAGCACTACATTACTATACACTACTATACATTACGTTATACACTACTGTACTATACACTACACTATACATTAATTTTCATTATACTAGACACTACACTATATACTACTATACACGACACTTTACACTACGTCTATCAACTCCTATTCACTACACTATACAGTACTAGACACTACACTATACACTACTATGCACAGACTGTAGCTCTTCCTGGGGAATTCCCAGGCGTTCCCAGGCCTGCCGAGCGACATCGTCCAGCGTGTCCTGGGCTAGCCCCGAGGTCTATGGCCACATTTTTTTATTTGACCAGGTAAAGCCCACTGAGCTCTCTAGCTCTTTTCCAGAAGCGACATGGCCATACATAATAGCTCAACGAAGTGGCTTATCAAGTGGAAATGAGTGGTGGTACCACGATTAACTGCACTGCGCTATGAACCTGGTAACCCGAGTACTCTTCCCAGCCACAGTTAACATCAGTGGCGAGCAAACCAGTCCTGTCCTCAACCCCTTCACCAAACTACACTGACCAGTATAGGGTGCCATGGTGGCGAGATGTTAATTACCTCGCCTGGTATACAGGTTGTCGGTTAGATCTCCACCGTGACGCCTGTATATTTGGAGTTTGCATGTTCTCCCCGTGGTCGCGTGGATCTGTTTTCCGAGTCCTCCGTTATTTTCCCCTCCACATTTTTAGAAGTATGCGTTTATAGTATTTAGCTGATTCTACCTACATGACTTTACCGAAAGAACCAAAGAGTACGGATTTCTGCAGTCGCGAAAACTTCAAATCAAGATTAGGATATAATTAAGTTTTAGAAGATACTGTGGTATTAATGCTTAAATATGTATACTTGAAATGAAATAGGAATGCACCTAATATCACCGTATTTCAGCTGTAATTTTGTGGATTGTTTATTTTTGATACTCTTTGAATATGTCTCACTTTGTAGTTTCAGTCACAATTATGTGTATATTTGAGTTACAGACTAATACAGAAAAAAAAAGAATTACTAATGTGATATGCAAGCCCAAAGCATGAGCCACTGGATTGAGGATGTATAAGCTACAATGTATGCAATATCCATCACAAGCACAATAGAGCCTTCAATAGCCAAACATCAACGTGATCACTGACCAAAGGGGCCGTACATTCTGTCATTTCAAAGCTACAAAATGAACAAGCACACACGTGTTCCTCCATCTAATCAATGTAGCGCCGCTTGTATAGCAACATGTGCTTCCTCGCTCCCATGAGATTAGGCGTCTGCCAATGCAAAACATGCGCAACCCCAAATAAAAGTTTCCATTGAACGTTGTGCAAGAGACACGTGAATGGATTTAGAAATAATGCTTTTACTCCTTGAAGTTGGCCGTTTTTGCTCGCAGATGCAGTGGAAGAATCCTGTTTTCGGGGACATTTTCGCGGACAAAGAGCGTGCCGATATGCGGAAATGTCAACACGAAGGGCTCCATTGAAACAGGTGCCTCTCCAGCGCACAAGGGGTCATGGCACTGGGAGCGTCTGCTGGTAGGACCAAAGCAAGAAACGGAAAGGAATAAAAATTAACCCGTAAAAACAAAGTTTTTCACTATAATTCCTTTATATGTGTGGCATCGGGGCGGCTAGAGTCATCTCGTATTCTGGCTTGAGATGGCTGCCACCTATGGGTCAGATGATTGTCTGGCAGCATTAAACAATTGGTAATTAATTTTTTTTTTTTCCCTAAACAGTGTACATTTTTTGAAAAATTCTTTCAGGAAAATGTATTGTCACGCACAACGAGTCTGTGTGCAAAATGTCAGCTCGATTGGATCACGGGAAGTGGGTTAAAAAACGACCGAAAGATTTGCACGGTCGCAAGCAAGCAAGTGAACTTAATATAAATGATTTAAAAATAGGGCCGAGCGTGGCAGCCGTGAGATTCTCTAGCTGGGTTAGGGAGCAACTCAAACTCTCAATTGCAAGGGTTGTTAATTCGAATGCCGGCCGTGGGTCGACTTGGCACATCGGTCCTCCAGGGTTTATTGGAGGGGTTTCCACTTTCTGCAGGAGATCATAAGTAGTTATGATGACAGGTTGACTTTTTGTCATTGATGGACTGAACCATGAACTTTCACCCTTGGGTTTACGGGACCGCAAGAGGAGAAGACTCGTGTACATAGATTTCTCATGTGAGCGAAGAACACTTTAATATTTATTGAGGGTTTTTTTTGTATTTAGATTTAAATAAATTAACGTGAACATAAAACAATTGTACACGTGTAGCCGTGAAATATCTTGAACTTATTTCGCACTGTACATAGCCAACCGTGCTACTCGGAGGTATTGTGAGCATTGTATGAGGATTGTGTGAGTGATCTGCCAGTCATCTTAGTCAATCCATGGCACCCGGGTCTGTCCCTTGACCTGTCAGCGAGTCTTCGACACTTCACACGCTCATGGCACTGCTGGTAGAAGGACCTCCACTAAGAGGGAGCTCAAGAGAGAGAGAGAGAGAGCCCCTCCAGAGAAATAAACAATGATTACATTTTAAATTGAAAGCTGAACGCATTTGTCAACTAATTTTTAACTGAGTGTGATGCCAGACACATACACGATGCTCGCATTTAAAATGTCCTGCCTGGTACAATTGACACAGTAGACCTTTTTCCATAACCCTCTCACGTGGAGTGGCATCCGCAGCATTGGCATGGGGGAGGTCATTGTGGCCTGACCCACCAGTGCAACGGTTTCCATCCACGATGAGCAATAACGTTACACTCTGCGTCTGATTGGAGCGTCACTCGCTTATAGATTATCGTGCAAAGATTTCCTGCACGAATCTAACCGTGACCTGAGCGTGCTGGATACATTTTACTTTTTAAATGTCACACACATGCATTTCTTCAAATGCCTCGTCAACGGTATTGCCAGGCCTTTTCCAATCCACTGCAGGATGAAGTCCTTCCCATGCCTCCGATTTACATGGTCGGCTATGTATGGTGCGAAATCAATTCAACATACATATATGCCGTGTTGGTCGTGGTGGATTTTGGGTATTTTTTTTACCATATTTCACCATGCTGGTCAGTATGGGACGGTGAAACAGGTAGGGGGGTGTGTGGGAGGGGGACAGGGGGTGCAGACTCAGAAATAACCCACCATGGAAATTGAACACAGGTCACTGTGCAACTGTTCCACCCCACAGTATTGTTTATTCATCATGCTTTACCTTAAAAATCAGTCAATAACACTGCCTTTAAATAATACGTATATAATAGGCAATATTTTGAGCAATTGTTCTTCACGGTATGTAGAAATGTGCTATGAAGAAAAACCATTGCCTGAAATATCGCTTATTATAGATGTATATTTTAATGCAGTGCTATTGATGAGTGTGTGTGTTTTTGTGAACTGCACTCATGCGCACCACTGCCAATGCAGCATCACCAATACGTTGTTCAACTTCAAAAGGAGGGAGGGGGTGTTTAATAATGTTCCAGTGCTTTGCTGTGGATGTGTATTTTCGATGTGTTTTCAGCTGTTTTAGGGCAGCCATAAAGAGCTAATTCATCCCACGCGGCACACTTTAACCGAACAGATACCGAGATATAGAAGATTAATATTGTTTGGAATAAAGATCCATCATTCGTCTCTTGCGTGTGATTAGATCATTGTAAAACCTCCCTCTGCTGTGGTTTATTTTATTGATGCAAAATATTAAAAAGGCAGTGGGCAAATGAGCACTGAGTATTACTAACATGCATTTGTAATCTTGAATTAGTGAAGGACATTCGACATTCCCACCATTGAATTTCCACTCAGTAGTGCAATCTCACCAGGTGATACTCATTTTATTTTCTTGGGGGGGGGGGGATGATGATGAGCCCATGTTGATCCTGGCCAGGATTTGAATTCATAATCTCACAATAGGAATGCTGCTGTTTCAGCAACTGGCAGATACATGTTCGCATGCACGTATGTATGTGTGGCACATTAGGAATGGACCACTATTTTAATTATGTCCTCGTGCAGCAAGGGAGTCAAGTGTGGTTTTGTGAAAGTCCTTATGTGCTGTGCAGTACATTAAAGCACGTGTGTACACCAGCATGCGATAACTGACTTTGACCTGTGGGTGGCTGGCAGGGTTATTGATTAACCAGACTTGTGCTCCAGTCACGTGGTTAATGGCGACTCGGTTGAGGATTGATGTGTGTGACACACGTGCTGTTGCATCTTACAGGTTAAGGACCCAAAGGTTGTTTTTGATTGTTATATAAATGTTCTACACTTGTTGTAGACTTCAAGCTTGGCTTTGCATTGTTAGTTTGTGATATATTCAATAAGCGGGGTTTTATCACTGTAAAGATGACGTACTGTAGTTAATACTGTACTTGTAATTCTCTAACCCTAATACTGTTTATTCTATAATCATGCCCATGCACCCAGAGCATGACTAGTTGCAATGCTATTGAGAATAGAACACATGTACAGTAGTAAGTTGTACATTGGTGACAAGTACAGTACACATACAGTGCAATTAATGGGTGTAAGATACCGATATAAGTGGATGTATAGATAGACATACAGCTTAGGATTAAAGTAATATTTGAATACATATTCTATGGGTCTTTCGGTAAAGCCACGTAGTAAAAAATATCACGACGTTTCGATCGCAACACATGCAATCGTCTTCAGGTGAGAGAATATTTAATATTCGAATAGGGACGTGCAAATGTTACAGTCAAAGACATAGATGGTTTGTCAGTAGAAGAATTAGGTTTAAGAGAAACTGTAATTGATTAACCGCACGTGTACACCAGTCACATGGTTAATGGCCGACTCGGTTGAGGATTGCTGTGTGTGACACATGTGCTGTTGCATTTTACAGATGGACCACAATAAATGTGTTTGCCCTCGATTTGGAGCACCTGCCCACGTCGTTCATTTCGAGTGTGCAACATATGTATGTGTTTCTAGGAAAAGTGTTAGCTGTATAGTCAGTGTGAAATCTAGTTTATTAGCATTAAATACAATTTGGATTGTCTTCCGACTCAGTAGAACATTGGGTGATGTTCATCTCCATTGGTGGTCCCGATTGAGTGATGGAAATTCTGCAACCTCATGACAGGGACCAGTCTTTAAATAGAATAACCACATTCACACGATGATAATTATTACATTGACATCCATAGGGATTGTTGATCGGTATTCGAACTCTGCGTACCTCTCATATTTTTGAATACGTTGCATTACTTAATTTACTTCTCTTTTTTCCCATCATCGTTGTACTAAACATCTTTGAAAAAGAGCTTTATAGCTCATCGGATTCCTACAGTATGAATAGATATTATGATTCTCATTTTGATTAATTCTAACCATAACTGTGGAGATTAATGAGCAAATTGTGCGTGGCTTATTAAAAGCCGACACCCCAAACGTTTGTTTTTGTTTCACGTGATTTTTGCAGTGAAAGGGATCATTTCCCCAGATATGTTAAAATCTTTTGAGTAATGTCAAAGCAGTCACATTTACATACATATACACACACACGCACACACATAGAGCGCAGTCAACCGCAGTAGAGGCGATGCGTGAGAAGGATAATAAAGAGCACACACACACACGTGTATGCCATTGCCAGCCCTGCATATGTAACGTTTGGCAATACGGGACAGCTGTTTTACATCCGCTATGCTTTGTTATCAAATCCCACAAGGTATGATTTGGTGAACTCGCTTTTAATCGCCAGCACATTGCAAACCAAACAAAGTTGTATCCAGTGGAATTACGTGCGAAAATATAGCGGTAAAGTGTGATGGATAAAATATTGGACTCCAAAATAAATGTTAAGGCGATCAATAAGACACAATCAGAATGGTTAGTTTGATACTGCGTGTATGCACAATGATGGATATCTATTCGATAAGAAATCCTACAGTTCTGTTTTCCCATACGCAGGAAAATTCAATTTCACAGTGCCATTTCCCTATATCCTTCCTTAGCCATCCAGTTTTTTTCTTCTTGGTTCTTTCGGTAAAGTCACGTAGAAGGGAAGTAATAAAATAATAAAAATAAAACATAATAATGTTATTAAATAAAACATAATAATGTTTTATTTTTATTATTTTATTACTTCCCTTCTACGTGACTTTACCGAAAGAACCAAGAAGATGAATCCCTGCAGTCACGAAAGCTTTACATCGAAAAATAAAACCATCCAGTTTTGTTCAGTGTTTCTTTTTCGCGAGCACGCGCACAAAATGTGCCGTTGGATAACTTGGAAGCAGCGCCCGTGTCACTTCACTTGCCCAGAGATGCTGGCCACGCTGTACGTTTTTTTTGTCTCCCACATTGTCATAACTGCCATCTCATTGCCACGTCAACTGCAAAAGGCGACGATTCCAAGGAAAACGTTTCAAATTGAGCTCAACGCAGAGTCCCTGTGCAGTATTTTACGTTGGATTTTGGTAGTATTAACGATTTATGCGAATGGCAAGCACAACGTCAAACGTCAACAGGGTCAATGTCCTTTTCTTCCTCTCCTTCTTATAGATCCCGTGGGTTTACGCAAATTCCCCACCTAACCTTCATTGCCCCCCTTCATAGCATATGATCATTTGCAGAGGTGTGGACTCGAGTCATGTGACTTGGACTCGAGTCAGACTCGAGTCATGAATTTGATGACTTGCGACTCGACTTGGACTTGCATAACAATGACTTTGTCCCACCTATGAGATGTGGACTCGAGTCATGTGACTTGGACTCGAGTCAGACTCGAGTCATGAATTTGATGACTTGCGACTCGACTTGGACTTGCATAACAATGACTTTGTCCCACCTCTGATCATTTGGCTTTAGGTCTTCTCCCCTTGCTCAATGGTGAACTCTGGTTCCACTGTAGGCCTTGTTGCAGTAACCTGCCCTCCTCCATACTCTGCATGTCCCAGACTCACCATGTTAAATTCACTTTCGAGTTGAATGTACTGTGTCCTCTTGCTATGTTGTATTCCTGAAAAAATATTAAGTTGCTTACCTTATCCTGACATGGAATAACTCACGTCTTTTGATTGCACCTATTTGTAAAGGGCCAACAGCCCAGCTCTGATCCACGGTGTAATGGGGTCATTATTACGCAGTACAAAAACCAACTGCCCTTCTGATACAATATAAGCACAATGCACAAATCGATTTGGCTATCATTTGGCCACGTTTTGCTGGGCAGTCATCACATTCCACATTTGGCAATTACTATGCATGGCTGTTTCCACCAATAGTGGGCCACATTCCATGACAACACAATAGTCGAATGGGTTAAAGTGAACGGGACTTAGGCCGAGTTACAGCACTGTTATAAAAGTGTGGATTTTGCGCAAGATTTAATGAGGGATGTGATTTAAGAATTCCGTATTTGCAGACGGCCCAAACCTGGGAAATGCCGAGTGGCCGTGGCACCTCCGATTAACACGGTTGGCGACATATGGTGCAAAATAGTTCTACATACATGCATGAATGAGACTGCCAACTTGCTTGGCTTAGAAGGTGGCCAGAACATGACGGTACAACAAGTGGCTTCCCGATCCACTTGCTGCAAATATCTGTTTGTGCCAAAGGTCAACGCCTGTATAGAGACAATAAAGTGGGTTCGTGACCAACTTGCCACGAATACCTGTTTGTGGAAAAGGTCAAGGCCTGTATAAATACAATGAAGTGGGTTCATGGCCCAGCCACTTGAGTGAGCATGCGGCAGCATTCAACTTTGTTGATGGCCCCTGATCCAGCGGTGGGATTTCTGCATTTGCATGGCTAGTCCCGCACCTCTGCTTAGTTCAACATCCGTACGTACGTACGTACATGGCAATTCAATCCATGCTATTTGTACTAATGTTTTACTCGCACCCAGTTATTCGGATACAAATTGTCAAAATTCAAGCTGTTAAGAAAAGGCTTGGGCAGGACACGTCGCAAGAAGGGATGGCGACCAATAGTCAAGGATAATAACGGAGTGGCAGCCGAGGAATGTAACGCATCCGAGATGCGAATGGACGAGGTCGATTATTACATATCGCAGGATCGTGAGAGGTCGTGATGGTGGCTACGGGAGGCCTTCAGTCAGCAGTGACCATGGCTGATGATAACTACGTGTTTTAATGGGGTTGTGTACGTCAAAAAAGTCAGATAAAAGCACTGGTTATCATGATGATGCTCGTGGTGATGACGAAGACGATTGTGATAAGAATGATGTAATGCATTCCAACGGTAAAGGCTCGCTGAGTCTCAAGAGTAATTTTCCATCATGGTCCCGCATACAGATGTTTGGCCAGATTATTTTTGAAGGAGTGTTTAACATGGGGGAGGATATTGGAATACTTCACTGTGGTCGCGTGGATTTTTTTTTTGCCTCCACTCTTAGAAAGTGATAAGACACTTCGTTGAGCTATCATTTGTGGACAGGTCACTGCTGAGAAAGAGCTGTATAGCTCAGTGGGCCTTATCCGGTAAAATGCAAATTTGTTTAATAGGTTTTTAGTTGATAAACTCATGTCAAAAACGCATCTATCAAGAACTTCCACAGCAATCACGTTGTGTGAGGGTTAGATCACAGAGGATAATGCTGCTGAGCAATATTTTAGTAGCGTAGTAAGTCTCGCATAAAAGTGCTTGCCACAAATGAACCACAATAGCTTGCTGATCTCGTCAAGGAGTATAAACCATCATGCGGGCTCCAGTCATCCTTGCAGTGGCTTTGAGCCAGCAATCGTGGTCATTGCATCTTTCTCAGGGGTACATCTGCGGCCGTCTGGAATGCCCTTCCTTCAGATACTAGGAAGCCACTGAAACTGTGCACTTTTAGATCATCTAGTTTGAAAACTAATTTCTTTCAAACTACTTTTTGTGTTTAGTTTGTCGTCCTTCCTCCGCACCTCCAATTAGCACGGTTAGCTACGTACGGTGCAAAAGAAGTTCAACGTACGTACAAAAAATACATGGGCCCTGTGGCAAGGAATGAAATGAGGGACCCGCTGTCAAGTGTCTCCCCCTCTTGACCCCTTGACCCCAGTGCAATTCTGCCACCTGCACACGTGACAGCTAGGCCAATGCTGCAATCCAACACTGGGTGGCATTTCTTTACATATTCTGCAAAAAAGTGTGTGTTGCAAAATTAAACAAAATATGTACTTCTCATAGCTCAGATTTGCTCAATTAAGCGATGCAAATGAGATTTCCATACGAATTAATTAGCCTCGTGTGTTGAACATCTTTGAAAGCAAGTGTCTGCTTCAGATGATAGTAAAACAAAAATAAGTGGAATTAATTGTCCTGAAAGAGTGATTTTCTGAATTATCACTACACGACTCAACGAGTGAATTCTACATTATCATGTTGAGGGTCAGTCACTACAAAAGGAAACGAAGGTTGAAATTTCCTTACAGCAGAATTCATTCTCATTGACCCCTGACAGCCGATGGGCTGAGGTGACTCACAACTGGGATTTTCGTTTTCGATCTCATGATTGTGAGAGTCGAGTTCCAGCTTGGGTCAGTGCTATACGGCTGGACGCTCATACAGTAACCACCCGGAAATCCATACCGAAAGTTTTCGACGCCAATTGGTGGATGTGTGGCGCTTCAAATGTGAGAGGAACATTTCACTGCACTGTGGAGCAAAGTCGGTTGCAGCAACGTCGATTGCTGTTGATCGTTCCTTCTTTATCAAGAGCAGAATGCCCATCAGACAACTTTGCATAATTTCTGCCATCTTGAGGGGAAATATGTAAAACTATGACTACTACTTCTACGACCAAGGCCATGCCTGATTTAGTGTGCAATGTCACTAACATCACAATGCCAGAAGTTTCAGAATTCGTAAAATTCCTTTTCGTTGTTGAAACATCCTTGTCGCGTGACATATCTATATATCTCAATAACTTAAGCCTCCTGTAAATCGCCTGACTTCTGTGTGGCCACCCTGCCTCCTGTGATAACACGCTTTGCTAGTTGCAGTGTTGAGGTCCTCATGTAGCCTCTTCCTCCCTAACCTCAACTTTCCTGATCCGTTGGTTCAATTTTCCTTTGACTTTCCCATCCTTTTTCTCTCTTTATCCCATTCTTTCTCTCTTCCCTTTTTTTCATTTTTATTATTCCATACATTATACCCTTGAATCTGCTCCCCTTCCCATCATGGTAAAAAGTTGCTGCTCTTGTATAAAATCTCATTTTGTGAATGCGATCGGGTTGTGCTGTGTTTCGAGATCTTGACTCACGATTGAGAGTTGTGAGTTCAAATCCTGGCCAGAGGTCGACTCAGTCAATTGTCCCAGTAGAGTCCGTGAAATGAGACTTGTTGAAAGGTAACAGCGCTCATTTCAGTGACAAACCGGCAACATCATGGCAACGTGGAACCTCCACCACGAGCTCTGGGCTGACAATAGAAGACAAACATCGCCCGAATTTGTGTGCGTGTGCGTGAGCAGGAAGACTCTGTGATCAATATACCGTCAACCAATCCAGAATAATAATTGGGACATTCGATATTTTACCATGTATATTGTAAACAAAAAAACATTGCAGTCGTCACTCACTTATTTAAATGCTGAATATCAATAATTCACATACTTTTCGGCATTGTCCCACGCACATGTAATTTGATGATTCTTTTTTAAGTACAGTTGCTGTCGTTGCATAGTGCTTTAAAATTCAAAGCAGATGACTTTCATTCATTCATTTTTTTCCCTCCAAGCGACAAACACAACAGCACGTGTTCCTCTTGGAAATGGAGCTGCAGCAACATGTGTTGATTATAACTGCAAATTAATTCCTTCCATACGCTTGATTAGCTGCCTTGCAGGGCTGACCTAAAACTGTTAGAACACGGTGTTCTGCACAAGAGGCAGTGGAGACGCACTTATTTAATGCGATGGACAACGGCAAGTGGAATGGTTGGGAGATTGCAGCTCAATCTATAATAGCGCATAGCAAGTCGAAGTTTGGATGATAAATTGACAGATACATTTTTTTCAAATATACATTAGAGTTTACAGGCATTTGTCGAGGAGCATAATTGTTACTGCACGACTGCGATTTCCATTCAGGTCAAGCTTGCATGGGGTTGACGGTTCGTACCGCACAGCTGCATAATAATATGTCCAGGATTAAACAGCGGTGAAGGCCATAATGCACAGTGTCTCCCTGCTCAAGTGAGTAATGGTGTGATGCTCATTCCTGTTGGTGGCCTTGAGCCAATGGTGGGATTTCCACATTGTCATCACAGGGGCCACCCTATCCAGAGGGTCACAATTGGTAGAAAGTCAAGATATGACCCCTGCAATTGCCCGTTTATGCCACTGCTGAATATTTGGCCTACTCTTCCAAGCTTGCCTGACGCCTTGGAATACGTGGGAGTACCAACACTTTTCCCCACCACACGAGACCTTCCAATCGACTAACTGGAATGTACCCATATTTACTGCTAAGAAGATTGAGATCGGGCGGAGGGATTTAAGAAACTTGGCTATTGTTCAACTGCCATGCTGTTCTATGCTGAACATCAAAGTTGCCATCATCTAGCATTTGTTTATTATTTAATGAAAAGAAATCAATCTCATTGGCAATCATGTCTTCTGCAAGGAAAAATGGAAAGCTATGGTTATATAAGGTTGTTGTGTATTATAGCAGACTCCAAATATAGGTAATTTCCTGTATAAATTACCGGGCAGTTGTGGGAATTGAGCCATACAAGCTGTAAGTATGCTGACCACTGCACTAGTCATCCATTCATTTGCTTCATCCTAGCTTCGAGTGGAATGATTGTTGTTAACGACAAGTTCAGACAATGGCCAATAAAATCAACTTTTGTCCAGTTCAATTTTCACAAGATGCAATGCCAAAACAAAACAAAAACATGAATCGGGCAGAGACGCGAAGCCGTGGCGTCAACACTGAAACGCAATCCGCTGAGTTATTAGGCTCCAAAAGTCACATTTCTGTTTCAAATCTGCGCTGCAACTTAAGGTAAGACAAATCGAAGGCTGTTGGTGATTTTTACTTCGGATTCACATGGAAATTACGCACAACCCAGGCCTTATTCCTTATCGTGTTTTCGTGGGAAGAAACCCTGGAGGCTTCTTGGCGTTGCAAAATAATTCAATTAATAACGACAGCGGTTGGCGGACGTCCCTTGCCTGGTGCAGGGGAGAAAGGGTCATGCAAATCTTTATTCTGCAGGATCGTTGGCCGGTGTTCATTCCAGCTCCTCGTGTGCACGTGCTTGCCCGTGTTCACTCCAGCTCATTGTGTCCACGTGCTTGCCCGTGTTCACTCCAGCTCCTTGTGTTCACGTGCCCGCGAGCTCTGCCACTTCAGTGGGAAATACACGGAGCTATGTCACATGAGAAGGTTGTGGGGAGGCGTTCACGTTGCAGAAACTAAACTTTGTACGTGCAAATGACTTTTTCCCCTGCATTGACTGTCCCGATGGGTTGCTTAAACGTTTGAATGTACACGCTTCATTGGTGGTTTTGTGAGTAGATAATATTGCGTTGCAAATCATCGTGTTTCATCCATAATAGAGGGTGTTTGGGGGGGGAGGGTTAGTTCGCGTGAATATAATTGTGTCGTTAAACCTTCCACCACCCGACACAGCCAATTATTAAGGTTCGACACGTAAAACCCACAACATTTACAATTTGAGTACGACATTTCGCCGGTAATTGTAAATGTGGGTTAACGCTGCAGCACACCGATGTGCTAAACTAGTAACTAATTTACACTTTTTGTTTACGTGGCCAACCTTACTAATATTCTGCATTGGGTGGTGATGGATTTAACGATGCATTTATATTTACATAATCTTACCCAACAAAAACTTTATTTTGGATAATATTTTATGCGTTTAACAAAAACGATGTACATGTTATGTATATCGTTTATGGTTAAATTTGAATTACAGTTCCTATGATCACTGTTACATTGTTTTAATAGCTTTATTTTGGTGATTTTTAAAACGTTTTGGTTTAGCCATTTTTGTTTGTTGTAGTACAGAGTTAGCCTGCCAACTTTAATCTACATTGTCTTATGGTTGTTATTGTTTGACTTGCATCCCACTGGGATTTTTGCACACAGCGTTGAAATACGGTGTTTTTTTCTGGAAGACTCTGCTGTTTTTTCCAGGATTTTTATTTTGCGTGTAGTCACTTTAATATGTTTCTTGTTCATGTGTTTGCTTTGTTGCGGTTGCACCCGAGTCAAGAGCTGCATGGCTCACAGGGTTATACTTAATAAATGACACTGAAAACAGTTTTAACATAAACATTTGCATACCTTTTGTTTAACACCCGTAACCCAGGCAATTATCTGGACTCTATCCTTATCAAGCACATCGCTGCAATACGCCTATGTAGATCACAAGGCGTTGGTTGCACGGCTTGCTCAACCGGGGCGACACCGTTGGCGGGAAAGGATCCCAACGCGACTGAGCCGTTGAAGAGAAGAACAGGCGTGAAACATCACGACGGGGGAACTTTTACATGGGGAGGGGGGGGGTAACTGGGGAGGTGAGGTTGCAGGAGAGAGAGGGGAGGGGGGTAGAGACATCGCACCTCACTTTTAAACAAACTATTTGGTGATCCATAATAGAGGTTTATTTTGAGTTAGATCGCGTAAATATAAAAATGTGTCGTTAAACCCGCCACCACCCGACACAGCCAACTAGTAAAGGTTGTCACGTAAACAGAAAATGCCAATTCGTCACTAGTACCGGTGTGTTGGAGAGCCAAGCCACAACATTTACAATCTGAGTACGACGTTTCGCCAGTAATTACAACTATCTTCATGAGGCTACAGCCAAATTTGTGAAGTCCACCTGTTTCGTTCCTTATATAGAGGCGTAGATGTGGTGACCACGCTTCTGCGCTCTTGAGTCAACATGCATTATTGCACGCGCATTATTCGGGCCCATTGATCTTGTCCTTCCTGTCCATTGTGTGTATTAAAATAGCCGTACCAACGGGATGCTGCGTTTGCATTGGTGCACAAGCACATTTAACAACAACACAAAACGCTCGTTTGCCAACCGCCTTACATATTATCCAAACATACAATCGGCAATGTCCCTTCTTTATAGCACGTAAACCGAGGTGCCGGTGAAGAGATCGTTAATTACGATTGGAGACCGCGCTTTGATACTTATGGGGCCTGAAAATTATATAAAAAAATATATTCTTGAAACCAGTGTTTTTTTATTTATATGGACATATTAATAGTTACACAGTAGCTACTGAGTACGAGGCAAATCCTTCAGCAATCGAACGTAGGACTCCTAAATTCACAGTCGCACACTGGAGAGTTATTAAAGTTCCATTTGTGCATCAGGAATCCGCATCTCCCATGGTTTGTGTGGATGCAGTATAGGGTGAACCATAAGCTTTGTGGAAAATCAAACCCAGCGGTCTTCTGCGTTGGGTCTTTCACAAGGTGTTCGTTTGTGAGTTCTTTTGAACTGCATTCAGCTCTCCAAGCTTCGTCGGGGTTGAACTTTCATTGTTGAAGGTTAAGCGTGTAGGTCCAGAAGGGCGTGCGTGCCTTCAAGCGATGACGAGGGACATTGTGGAGGTCCTGAGACTTAACGGGGGGTTGCAGGAGGGATGTGTGACAGCACGGGCAGCCAGGCTGTTGGAGTCGACGTGAAGATTCCAGTGATACACCGTGCATTGCAGTGCTCAGTTGGATATCGACAAGTCGAAAGTGATGACTTCTGGTCCATGCTGGTGCACAGGAGTCGGCTGCAGAGTAGGAGGCCATCGTTGAAGTCCGTAGCGCTGATGCTGATGCTCCCCAACTTGTGCTTGCCAGTTTCTGGACCAGCTTGACCCTTGCTTTGGTCTTGGCAGCTACCTTTTTCAGGTGGTCGTGGAATGTTAGTGTACGGTCCGGCTTCACTCCAAGATAGGTCGGAGTGGGGTCGTGTCCGCACGGTGTTGCCGCAGAAGTGTATTCAACTTATGTCAAATCACGATTTAAAAGTCATTGGCTTGGCCTAAACCATAAGACTCACTGCACATGGGAATCCTTCTGAACCGAATGGGGCAATGTTTGTGTTACGATTTTCCATCCCAGGGCTCAAGTCCACCATCGCAGCGATCCTGGCTTGGTATCTTGACAGGGGAAATAACTCCCGAAGCTTCCCAGCCAGATCTTGTGTTCTTTCTCAATTGTGAAGCAGGCACTTCCAAACTGCAAGTTTAGTTTTGCTGAACGTCCGTTGTCAGGCACTTTTTTTTGGGTGTGCATTAATGGCTGTGCATCTATCAAAATGAATGCCCACATAGACCAGGCGAGGAGGTTGAAAGATTTGTACAACGTGCGTGTGTAACTGTGCGTGTGTAACTGTGCGTGTGTAACTGTGCGTGTGTAACTGTGCGTGTGTAACTGTGCGTGTGTAACTGTGCGTGTGTAACTGTGCGTGTGTAACTGTGCGTGTGTAACTGTGCGTGTGTAGTGCTACAGTGGTTAAAAATGGGAGCGGCAATGCGGTGGTTGACACACTGGTCTACAAACCTGGCGACCTAAGTTCGATTCCTGCTCACGGTCAACATTGCTGACAAGTTTCTGGACGTTCCTGGACTCCCCCATAAACTGACTAATCAGTGAAATGTGCGTTGTGTGTAAACATTGGAGCGTCAGAAATTGCCGCTGGGGAGAATCATGAATTCGGGTGAGGTGCTAGACACGCAGCTCTCTCGTGCGCGGTGCTGGCCTCATATCTGCTCGCAAACAGCACTTTCACCGACGGTTCATATGTCTATATTGGGAATTTTTGCCTTTGTTTTAGCAGTGGCTAATGTACTGTACTGCAATCCTGATGACCTGAGTTTAATTCCAAGACATCTGTAGTGACATCTGAATCTGTCTCGGGCCTTAGTAGTTTGTAAACATTAGATGAGCCAAACGTAGCCAGGGTGGGGTGCTAGCAATAGGTGCTTGCCAATAGCACCAATATAATCTACTAGCCTTTTGCCCATCCAAGGACGGGTGTATCTTACAATAAATCTGAAACTTGCAAGCGAAAAGCAGACCGCGACTTGATATTCACTGCATCAATGCGTGTGCAATTTGTAAGGGCGCGGTGACACAGACCTATTCCGTTTTAAGATGATAATCCCTTGTTCATCATGACGTCCTTTTTACTTCGATGTCTCAACAGCGTGACGGAGATCACGTGACGTGAGGGTTCTGCCTTTGTAGCGAGGGCTGTAAGTTGACACCGAGGAGGGGGGAGGATGCGCCTCGGCCCCCCATGTGGAGTGACGTCAGCCGCTAATTATGAATGGGGGGGGGGGGTCCATTTCGAGGACTTCACCTTATAATGATTATTAATGAGGGGAACTGTTCGATGTGGAGTGACGTCACCTGCTCATGATTATTAATGATGGAGACTGTTCGATGTGGAGTGACGTCACATGCACAGGATTATTAGTGAGGGAGGGGGAGTACTCCATATTGAGTGACGTCACACGCTCATGATTATTAATGAGGGGGGAGGGTGCTCCATGTGGATTGACATCACCTGCTCATGATTATTAATGACTGCATGAATTGATCATCTTTGGGTCTCTCGGTAAAGTCGCGTAGATGGGTTCAAAGAAAATAACAAAAAAATAACACAAAACTACGACGTTTCGATCACAACACAAGTGATCGTCATCAGAAGGAAAGAGGATGAGAGCTGATAAATGCAGACTGTTGTTATAGGGTGCAGTCCTAGGGTCATAAACGAAGTGGGCAGGGCTAGTGATGTTAATGTGAGAGATTAGCATGTTAATGTGAGATCTCAGAGCAGCAACGTCGAGCCCTGCGAGCGAGGTGGCTGTGTGCGAGCTTGGTGATGAGATGGCAGAGGTCGCAACCGGGTACCCGATACCGTACCCTACCCGATACCCGGCTACCCGTACCTGGCCGGGTATGGGTACGGGTACCCATTTGCGACCCTGGTGCGGCCGGGTACGGGTACGGGTTGACCGTGAGTCACTGGTGAGTAACTGTTTGTCACTCATTTCCCAACGTCTTGTCTCTTCTCACAATTCAAGTTCCTAGAATCAACCCACCCGCGCCTGCAACATGGCTTCATCCCAGACGTCGCAATCAGGTACCCGATACCCGTACCCTACCCATAACCGGCCGGGTACGGGTAGGGTACGGGTACGGCCGGGTACGGGTACCCGTTTGCGACCCTGGTGCGGCCGGGTACGGGTAAGGAATCAAAACCCGTTTGTGACCTCTGTGAGATGGTCTCACGGATCTCGATTTTGCCGTCGATCGCGACTCTCTTCTTGCGTCGCCCCATGGAGCAGGGGGCTTCATCCGTCATGGTGCAAGAAGACAGAGATCCAGAATGTGGCCATTGAAAAGGCTTGCCAGTGATGGGGTTAAATCTGTCCGGATGTTCACGCATATGTGCTGCGATGTTCAATCCTCAGGGCGACTGTGGTCTAAACGTTGTGTAGGCGTATCGGTTTGGCAGGCTCAGTGATACATCAGCTTAACAAAGTGTGGAGGCAGCAGCGGCTTTCTATCAAATCATAATAGCGCCCGTCACAAGGCCCGCGTGATGTCGGTGATGCCAGTATGAGTGCGAGTCATGGACACTTTTGAGGAAGTATTTGGACAGCGTGCTTTTCACACGCAATGTCAATACATAAACCTTAGAGTGCGACAGAATGAAGCAGTGGTGAGTGGAAGAAAAAGCTTCCCAAGATTGGAACCGCAATGGCGTGAAGCCTTCACTTGCTCTTCGGTCAAGTGTCCCGGATGAATGATCTGGTACTGGCACAGCTGGAATTTCACTTTGCTGGTTGAATGCTCCATGGAATGAAACTGGAAAGAACCTGGAAGAGGCATCGTGGTCATCACAGGCACCGCCTGGTTGTATGATACACTACACTGCAACACCTTAATTGCTACAGAAGTCGCCATGGCCTACTGCTAGTCACGTTTATTTGTATTTATTTAGGTGATATGTTTACCTTTCTTGTACTTTGCGCAACTATCATGTTTTTGTATCGTTTGTTGTAACGTCCAAACCTGCCCCTACTGGACATCTGTGAAAAAGAGCTTCATAGCTCATCGGATTCCTCCAGTACAAATAACCACTGGTCTACAATTCTTTAGACGTCGTCAGTTTCAGAGATGAAATGTGCTTATTACTATGGATTTCGACGTGTTGAATTCAAATATGGCAATTAAAATAACTGAATGTCTACGTTTCCAAAGATATTTAAGTGTTTACATTTTACATCTATGTATATTGTGTAGATAGAGTTTTATTCATACATTGTAAACCTCGGTCTTTTAATGTGTTTATGGTTGCTTAACATGATAACATGTCACCTGTTCTGTTCATGTAACACTTGAAAAATCAACAAAAGGGTTTTATAAATAAAATGTATTATAAAACAGAAGGCAAAAAAACTATTATGTATATATAAGTACATAGTTTAGTCCTTATTCAGTGTCTACTCGGCGCTTCTTGGCTTGTCTCTTGTATTCATCAAATGGAGCATCTCTTGTCACTGTCCAGCAATAGTCTGCAGGCATTGATGGGCTCCATTTGCCCTGATAGCGTTTCTCCATTGTTGCAATGTCCTGGTGGAATCACTCACCATGCTCATCGCTCACTGCTCTGCAGTTCGGTGGGAAAAAAAAATCTAGATGAGAGTGCAAACAAGTATATTTAGTGACATGTTGCAACTAAGGCTTGTGGATGAGGCTTTCCACCAACTCTCTGTAGTTGTCTGCCTTTCCTTGCCACGCGGTGCACTGTCATATGCATCATCTCGAAGAAGTTCACGAATCTGAGGACCAACAAAGACACCTTCCTTTATCTTAGCTTCACTTAACCTTGGAAATTTTCCCCGGCTTTGACAAAGTTCTTCATCAATCCCAGCCTGATGTGTAAGGATGGTAACAAAATCTTCCTTGATTCAACAAGTGGTGGATGCTGAAGACTTTTCCTGACTGTCGTCGGAGTGGCCAATCTATCTTGATGTTGTGGGACTCTCTCGCACGACTATCCCATTCGCAGATAAAACAGCAGTACTTTGTGTATCCAGTCTGCAGACCAAGCAAGAGAGTAACAACCTTCAAATCGCCACAAAGCTGCCACTGATGTTGGTCATAGTTTATACACCTCAAAAGTTGTTTCATGTTGTCATAGGCTTCCTTCATATGGACTGCATGACCAACTGGAATTGATGGGAAAACATTTCCATTATGCAGCACAACAGCTTAAAACTCATCTTCGATTAATCAATGAACAGTCTCCACTCATCTGGATCATGAACGATGTTGAGGGCTGCCATCACACCATCCACGTTGTTGCAGGCTACAAGATCACCTTGCATCAAAAAGAATGAGACAAGATCATTTTGATGGTCACAGAACATGGAAACCCTAACATCACCTGCCAGGAGATTTCACTGCTGCAGTCTGGAGCCCAACAGCTCTGCCTTACTCTTGGGTAGTTCCAAATCCCTGACAAGGTCTTTCAGTTCACCTTGTGTTATGAGGTGCGGTTCAGAGGAGGAGGATGGGAGAAAATCTGGGTCATGTGACCTTGATGGTTCAGGACCAGAAGTTTAATATTCTTACTCTTCCTCGTCTGACTCAAGTGAGAATGATTCTGGTGCATAAGGAACCGGCAGTCCTTCTCCGTGGAGTACTGGGCGTATAGCTGATGGAATGTTTGGATAATGCACAGTCCACTTTTTATTCTTTGACACAACTTTCCCAACTGGAGGCGCCATGCAGAAGTAACAATTACTGATATAATCGGTTGGCTCTCTCCAAATCATTGGCATTACAAAAGGCATATATTTCATTTTCCTGTTCAACCACTGGCAAAGATTTGTTGCACAAGTCTTGCAGCATATGTGTGGGGCCCACATCTTGTCCTGATCTCCAATTTTGCAGCCAAAATTAAGGTGATAGGCTTTCTTAACCATAGTGGTTTCACTGCGCTTTTGTGATGCAACAGTCACTTCACCACAAACATTGCATAAGTTATCTGCTTTGTCTATACAAGTGCGAGGCATCTCTGCTCACTTTGGCTAAACAGAAATGTGTCCCTTTGCAAAATAAAACACTGACAAATAAGAGAGCACGACACTGGATGATTTCTCGAGTTGATATAAGCCAATTTGTTCAGCAGAGGTATGTAGGCCTAGTTATGATTGCATCATCCATGACTTCTAGAAATAACATGATACAATTCATATCATGTATGAAACAATACCAGGTGTAGATTTCATCATTCATTGTTTTGCTCAAAAAGCAAGTACTGTCCAAACCCAGTCATAGATTTATTCATAGATCCAGTCAAATATGTATTTTAGTCATTTCTGGTTGAAATTGAGATCCGCCATTCCCAAGTCAAGGGTCGTATATACTGACCCAGTAGCATATATTGAGAACTAGAGGCAATACATCATTTTCATTCTCAGTGACCCAGTATCAGTAAAGTTGGACTACATTTATTGCGGAAGCATTTTGGCTGTAGACCAGTGTAATTATTCAGATTCTGTTCATCAGCAGGAGATGACGAGGTCAAGATATCATCATGGCCATATAACGCCAGTAGCCGTAATATGCAATCGGATGGCAATTCTTTGTTTAACACTGCAATACGATCCCAACAAAATGCAAATAAAAACTGATCAAACAGGTGGGTAGCCACCGGCACTTCATACGGGTATCCCCACGGCCAACTAAAACTATGCCAATCAGAGTCAGTGATGTGGCATACAAGATGGAAATGGGACTTAGATTATGTGGTGATATCTCCATTGTCCGTGCTGTGCTGTGTGCCACCCTCGCTAGTTGCTCGCTAACAGTTCGTTGCAATAGCACTCGCTTTTTTGTTGTTGTCCGTGGCAATGTGCGGATGATGACAATGATGATAATGATTCTCAATTTAGCTCAGAAAATGTAATTTATTTTTCGATTTAAAGCTTTCGTGACTGCAGGGATTCATCTTCTTGGTTCTTTCGGTAAAGTCACGTAGAATGGAAATAATAAAATAATAAAAAATAAATTATCACGACGTTTCGGCCACAACGCAAGCAGCCATCCTCAGGTGGAGAACAGGTCTGTCGAGAAGACAGAGTCTGAATGACACACCCCAGGCTTGGAGCGACTATTTAAGCTGGGATTGAGGGGAGAAGAGCGCCTTGACAAATGAGTAGTACTAATCGCATATCTGCATTTCCCATAAATATGCTAAATTCTTCTTGATATGCAAATTATTTTGTCAAGGCGCTCTTCCCCCCTCCAACCCAGCTTAAATAGACGCTCCAAGCCTGGGGTGTGTCATTCAGACTCTGTCTTCTCGACAGACCTGTTCTCCACCTGAGGACGGCTGCTTGCATTGTGGCCGAAACGTCGTGAGAATTATTTTATTATGTTTTATTTTTATTATTTTATTATTTCCATTATACGTGACTTTGCCGAAAGAACCAAGAAAATGTAATTAATTGTCTGAACAGTAAACAGTCACTGATGCGGAATGCCTTCTGACAGGTCTATAATTGAATCCAGAATTGCGCGAAGCTGTGCTGTATTGTGCTGCTCTTGACTTCAGATTTCTAGATAACGCAATTCCCAAAAGACCATTAAAAGCCTGTTGGCCAATATGTCAAACATCTTAGGTTTTCTTCTCAGCATTTACAGAAATTCCCTCATGTGTGGGATTTTTTTCCGATTAAGTATGTGTGTACCAGATCAGTTTGCACATGGCTGATACAGCAAGATTCAAGGCACAGCAGATCTTGAACAATTGCTACTACCATATCATCACCAGAACCAATCCCAATGGCATCATCATCGATAAAATACGTAAGCTGCAACAATAATAATTTAATCATAGAAGAATGTCTGCAGATGATTTTCATAGAAAACTACTACTCCTGACACCATGATGATGATGATGGCCATCATCATCATCCATTCGCAGTAAATTACTGGTGTAAGGCACCTGCAACCCCCCCCCTCGCACCTCTGATTCGCACGGTTGGCTACGTTCGGTGTGAAAGAAGATCGACATAAATGCATCTCCTTGCCAGTGCAGTCATGTACAGCTTCAGTCTATTGTGCTGACCTGTGCCTTGTGCTCTGATTTTTCACTGAGTCTTATCTTGGTTTGTCCGCGGAAATTATTATAATTATTCAAATGCATAATGCGCATTCCATCCGAGGATCCCAATGCGCAATACATTAAAAGGAGGAAACAAAAGCAGAACCCCATGGGCAACCGACCAAATTAAAGAGGAAAGGCTCAATTGAAAGAGATGCTGTTTCAAAGCAGACGTATATATATCTACCGACTCCCGAGTGCAAGATTTCAAGTGGCGAGGCGTTCCATAGTTTGGGTGCAACGCGAACATAAAGCCCGAAATGTAACCCTTCTCCTGACAGCCATTCTATCATAGTTTGGATAAAACACAGCAAGAATTCGGCTCGGGTCCACACGAGTACTGTGTACGCAGGCTTCGTTGTTACTTGCCCAGTTCATACATACACCAGGTTCCATCCGCCCCCCACCCTCTGCCGACCATCCCTGTGCAAAGACCTCTCGACTAATGGCCCAATTTGTCAATAAGTAATAACATATACCCCCACCTGGCTTGTCTCGAAGAGGGTAGTCGAAACCAGAAGCACCCGGTCAACCCCCACCTCTACCTCCACACAACCCACCCCCAGTGTGGAACGCTGCAATGCACAATATTCAGCACCTGCGCTGCTTTGCGTTTCATTTTCACATGTGGAGGATATTAATTTGGAACGTTTTCTCGATCACCAATTAGATCCCAATTGTGCTTTCAACGGTCCCCGCGTGCAGTGAAGCAGGATCTCATTACAAAGCTTTCTGCCGCCAGAAAAGCCACGCTCCCATGTTAAGCAACGGCACACGCCCTCAACCTCAACCTCAGCTCGTGAACTGCATTCTAAGTTACGTGATATATTTTACGAATAATCCTTCAAGCATATATATATCGAGTTATACGTGTAGCGGAGTTTGGAATACGACGAAATGTAGATGCTATAACAATGGTAAAGGTGCAGCCCTGCAATGTATCGCTCCTACTGCTGGTGGAAGGGTCTCCACTAGAGGGAGCTCTAGAGAGCCACTCTAGAGATTGTCTAGGTCAACTCTTCCACGCTGACCACTGGACATCTGTGAAATAGTGGACATCTGTGAAAAATAGCTGTGTGGCTCATTGGGTTCCTCCCGTATATTCTTTGGTTCTTTCGGTAAAGTCACGTATAAAGATAAAATAATAAATTAAATAATAGCATACGACGTTTCGATTGCAACACAAGCAATCATCATCATCAGGTATAATGAAATAGCGACATAAAATCTAACCAGAAAACTATAGACAGACATATAAGCAGACAGATATCACCAAGATACATAGAGCTAGCAACACAGGTACAGAGAGGGGTGATCGTCTCTGTGGGGTGGCCTTAAATAGACAGAGGGGGGCGGAGGCAGCGAGAGGGAGGGGTTAGAGACAAAATTTACATGTCAATGAGTCACGAAAGCTACAAAATTAAGATTCCTCCCGTATAATTAAACATTCTGATGTCCTGGCAAGGGTTGGAGCACTCGCACTTTACCCTTGCACGCACGATCGACTAACTGTGGTTGAAGCCATTGACACTACCGGATGGGCAGAAGCGTGATGATTGAAGAAAAGCCGCCCCATTGTTTAGTGAAACTGCCACGGCCGGGAGGTCAAATCCAACCGGCAACCTCTGAGTTGCAACTCCAATGTGCGAAACAATTACACCACGACAGCATCCCCCCAGTGCCATGTGCACGTAGAGATGTTGTACTTTTTGTTTACAAACGCGTAATAAGAAATAAAATTAATTGCTTTAGTATTTCAAATCCATCTGCACTGAATCATGTGTCTTTGAAACTTCGGTGTTGGTAGATATGCAAAACAATAAAGGACTACACGAAGTATACTCTTAGGTTCTTTCGGTAAAGTCACGTCCGTAAAAATAAAAATGATAATATAAATAAAATAATAAATCACGACGTTTCGGAGGCAACGCAAGTCTCCGTCATCAGGTGGGACCGTCACAGCTAAATTTACTGTATCAAGTGAGGATAAAATCCAAGAGGCAAGCTCTTAAATACAAGTTAAGTGGGAGGAGGGGAGGGGCTTATGTGAATGTGAATGGAACAGTCGGGGGGCAGAGCTAAAGGAGAACAATTGGTAAGGACACAAATGTCGGTAGGTAGATCGATAGATATGTAGAAAGGACATCCTTATTTTAACTGTTTAAAAATTAATTGAGCCTTTTTTTTTTAAAGGAGAGCTTTGACAAGGAAGTCTTGGCAGATGCAGTAATTACAATGGAATTATATATATATATAACATAGCGTAACTGTATGAAGTGTGTACCAACATAAACACATATACAGATGCAATGATGACTTCATTAGTCAATCCTCTACTGGATGAAGACCTCCACGACGGCATATTGGTCATGGACGTTGTTTAATTAAACCTCACCACTCTGATTAGTGTGAGTTGTGAATGGGAAGCCCACACCAGTTTAGAGATTTCTCACCACTGATGTTAGTTGTGGCCAGATATCGAACTCGGAACTATTAGATTCATTCGATTCGCTCCGTTGGCTACGCACTGTGCGAAATAAGTTAAACATACATACGGGGAAGTGCACTAACAACTGCACTATTCCTCCACTGCATATGCATATACACATACATACACACATATATATAGCGTGCAGTGTAAACATCACAAATAATATTATTTTGGTCTTTCGGTAAAGTCACGTAGATAGCTTCAAAAAGTAATAAAATAAACAAAAAACTACGACGTTTCGATCGCAACACAAGCGATTGAACCTATCTACGTGACTTTACCGAAAGACCCAAAGAATATGAATTCCTGCAGTCACGAAAGCTTTAAGTCAAGATCACAAATAATTCTAGATTTGAAGCTTTCGTGACTGCAAGGATTCATACTCTTAGGTTTTTCGGTAAAGTCACGTAGGTAAAAAATAAATAACTATAAATAATATAAATAATAATAGAAATAAAATAATAAAACACGACGTTTCGGAGGCAACACAAGTCTCCGTCATCAGGTGGGACCGTCACAGCTGTCTTGAGACAGTAAATCTGGCTGTGACGGTCCCACCTGATGACGGAGACTTGTGTTGCCTCCGAAACGTGATTTATTATTTTATTTCTATTATTATTCATTTTATTTTTTACCTACGTGACTTTACCAAAAAACCTAAGAGTATGAATCACAAATAATGGGTTTAACTCTTTATATATGTAGTGACATCGCGGGATGTCGCTGGGTAATGCCGGCACTAGAGAGGCACGGCGTGCGGTGTATTGATATCACGGACATCTCTAGGATGTGGGTGCAGTACTGGCCCTAGAGGTGCTCAGTGAGCACTGATTGACAGTGCTGAATGGCACCACGCTTGGCGTGCAGTGCCGGCCCCTACAGGATAGGGTGTGGGAGTGCCGGCCATGGGAATGGGGTTACTAAGGGCCGTGGCACTCTGGTTGACCCCAGAGGACACGTGACCGGTTACGTCTAAACAGGGGCCCCAAGTGGGGGCTAGGGGTGGTCACGTGTCAGGGTCGAGATCCTGCTCGAGGATTCTGGAAGGTGGTCGGGGCCAAGGGTGGAGCCAGCCACACCACAGAGGATATAAGCCAGTTGCCCCAGAGGGACCGGCGTTGTTGTACATCCTGAGGAAACCCTCATCTACGTTCTACGTCCTACAGAGTCTCCAACACGTGAACCTGGACCCAAGCTGTGGTCTGGTCTGTTATAGCTAGTTATGGTGTAATTAGTGAAGTTAGCCTGGTGGTCACCACCATAGGTTGTTATTCTATTAAGGGGCAGTTAACCCGTGTGTTGGTGTTAATAATGTGTTGCCTCCAAAGAGTACGTCTGCGACTCAGTTGAACTCACTACATATACATGCACAAGACAAAAACAAGGAACCATACAGACTTCTGGGCTCAAGTGTTATCGGTTAAGTTAGCAAGCACCTATTAAGTTTGGCAAAGTGCACCAGGTGGTGGTAAGACCAGCATCATTCCCGGCCGCCTTTCTCTTCCCATTGATGATGTTTAAATAGTGCTCATTTAAGGCTGAGTCGACCTATGAGACTGGTTCAAATGTTTGCCACTGATTTCAGTCTTGAGTGGGCATTGAACTCGTGTCGCCGAGTTCGTAGCACAGCACACTAACCATTGAACTACCGCTGTCCACATATGCACACAAAAGGCAAAGATCCCCCAGCCTCAAATCACTGTTGGGACAAGTGCTGGTAGTGAACAACTATGAAGAAGGCCAGCACGGCATGCGAGGGATGGGTGGCCAGCACCACGGCCTTTGTCTCCCAATTGGTGATGTTTACACACTGCAGCAGGCACTAATTTGGAGACCGAGTTGACCTAGGGGAGGCCCAGGACCAGTTCAGATCATCACTGGTGTTGGCCGTGAGCAGGAATCGAACTCGCTTCACCGGGTTCGTGCCACATCGTTGAACTACCGCTCCTCAACCTATACATACACACAATAATACATACGTGTATATATGCACACAATTAAACATGCACGTATACAGGCGCACACTTATACGTACACTTATACATTCACACACATATACGTACACATGCACACAACGATATACACACGTACACACGCGCTCAATTATACATACACGTACACGTGCACAATTATACATACAAGTGCACATGTGTAGTGACGTATAATTGGTCACTGCGGCGCTTAGCGCAATCTACCAACAGAGATAGGAATAGTGGGTATGGTAGTGCTCTCTGCCAGCAGAGTATAAGATTTCATGAAAGAGGTTTTTGGGGCTGGCAGAGTAGGGGGCCAATCGAGGATGTAGTAGCCCGATTGGCCGGCAGGGGCGCGTGATGGGATGTAGGCCAAAGGTGACAGAGGGGACACGGTATAGGGCCCAAAAAACTTCTGCTGAGTTCCAGAAGGGGGCGTGGCCAACGGCGGAGCCAGGCAAGGGACACGTAGAAGGTGACCCAGAACCTTCTAGTGGGTTCTGGAAGGGGGCGTGTCCGAGGGTGGAGCGGGGCCGTGCTGAGCGGCATTAAAGGGGGGTCGCGGGGCTGCATTGGGGCTGTTTGCTGGAATGGAACCTGCCGTGCTATGTCTTCTCTTCGGTCTTCATGCTCGGCATCGTGGGTCAGGCAGTGTGCCAATGGACCTGACCCGTTTGTGTAGTTATCCCGTTGTGGTTTATGTAGTTACCCCATTGTGGTTGTAGAATAAATGGTGTTGCCTCCTGAATCAGTGTGCCTCTCAAGTTAACCCACTACACATGCACGCAATTTTACATACATATACACATGTGGACAATCATACATACACGTGTCGGCCTGAAGAGGTAATTGCGGTTGTGGGGGTATTGCGTAATGCCTTATTATAAGGGGAGCGTATCTGGGGTAAAGGTGAAAGGCGGAGTTAGTCCAGAGTCTCCGGGAACCTGCTCGAAGGTTCTGGAAGGGGGTGTGGCCAGAGGCGGGGCTTAGCCGCGCCGGGGCGCATATAAGGGGGGTCTAACCAGAGGTTCGGGTGATGTTGCGGGTCCTGGGTCCTGGCTGCGTCGCTGCTCGTCGTCATCTCTTCGTCTCCGACCACGTGGCTGATCTTCTGCAAGACCCTCTCCGTCACCGTCGCTGCGCTAGTCAGACAGCTAGCGTAGCGTATGCAAGAGATGGGCTATGTGTTAGGATCGCCTATGTGTAGCTGCGTTACGTAATGTATCGCCCCGTGTGCTCTTCATAAACAAGAAGCCTTCTACTGGACATGTCTTGGAAGTCGCTCACTACACACGTATACATGCGCACAATTATACATACACGTACACATGTGCACAATTATACATACACATACTATACATGCGCACAATTATACAAAGACAATGCTCAATGCATACACACACACACACAGCCAGTTGCTCCATTTGCATTATTGTGTGCTGTACTGATTTGTAGTGAATCAATGGGAGTTCGCGCTAATTGCTTCCAGAGGGCAAAGAAGCCAACCAGTCACGATCGAATGTGACACGGAGCCATGACGTTGAGGCTGGACAGAGTCTCTGGGCAATGCACGAGGCGGGCCAAACGTCCCGGAAGCAGCTGGTCTTAATGCGTACGCTCCGTGCCCATGCATGACCATTGCATTTACTGTAACTGTGTGCATATAAAACGGTGCTGTGGGTTACAGAAAATATATATGTTTGCTCTTCACCCTCCCTCGTCCCCCTCCCACCCCTCATCCCAATTCTTTTTTATTGTATTTCATCCAAATTTTCTTGTCTATATTGAGTGCAAGGGTGTCAGAATTATTATCTTTATTTTACTATTAGAATTCGTTTTCCCCGGAATAATTAATGGTGCAAATGTGTGGGTGGGTGTGCCTGACAGTTCAATTTGATGTCATTCCTTTCGCCACAGTAAGACACCATTTCCATGCATGATACATTCTGCTGAAGACGAACTAAGTTACGTAAATACACTTTTGAACGTTGGGGATTTTAACACCACCACCACCACCCCTCTCATGCATCATATTTGTTGGGCTATACCACGACCTTTTTATTTGAATGCACGCCTTTATTATCCATATGTTATCGCTTTTAAGCGCTGCAATTAGATTTGGATGAACATTCAACCACTCGTTCACATTTACATACTAATTGCATGTAAGGTAGAACAAAATCCAGTATATATTTAGTTTGGCTACATTTTTATAAGGTATTGCTAGCGTAAATGTAAAACTACATTTAAACTATTATTATTTTACCGGGTAAGGCCCACTGAGCTATAGTGCTGTTTTGAAGAGGAGCCCTGGCCACAAATGATAGGTCAACGAAGCCAAAAATCCTAAACACATGTTTCTACATTTTGGAGGGGAAAATCGGAGGACCCGGAGAAAAATACAGGCGACCACAGGGATTACAAGGAAATTCCAAAAATACAAGCGTCAGGGTCAGGATCGTGATCAAACCGACGTCCTCCTGTATTCCAGGCGAGGTAGTTAACATCTCGCCACCGCGGCACCCATACGCTTCCCGTTGTAGCTAATGTTGCATCTCAAGCGTGTTTACTCAAGAGTTGTCACGTGAGCTGGAGGCACATTAAATACACTGGTAAACTCTGTCGGACTGAAAAGAAAGGGTTGATCGGTGATCCGTGGCAAGCTTACGTTAATACTTGTTGTTATTCCCGCCAAAGTTTCCGTTTTTGCCTCCCGTTAATTTGCAAGGGGTCGACCCGTATTTCAGTTCAGTTAAAACACCACGGGGGAATTGTGTAACCGAGATCCGTATCTAATCACAGTCAGTGCGCAGTGCAATAGGGGATTGTATGTTGTCCTAAGCGTATTTTTGCCAAAAATGCTAAACACACACTCATGCCAACTTGAGCGAGGAAGTGATGTTTTTTTTACAGTTCTTCCAGCGTTTACAATAATTGTAAACGATCTGTTGCCTTGCTTTCTCCTGCCAATCAAAATAAAAACAAACAACAGCTTTCCATTAGTTAATGAACAGAAAGGCAGTACAGTACTCGCCAACACTGGCAGTCCCAGAGCCAGTGGTGGACATTCCACATTTCCATGACAGAAGCCAAATCTCTCCATAGGACATCTACCGTTTACCTCCTAGAAAGCGGTTCTTCTCATTTTTTTTTATATCAGCCATGATCACGATCATGTAGTGAGTTGGTGAGCCAGGCTGGACAGGATTGAACAAAGACCATCATCCATTCTAGATTTGAAGCTTTCGTGACTGCAAGGATTCATATTCTTAGGTTTTTTCGATAAAGTCACGTAGGTAAAAACATTCAAATTAATAAAAGTAAAATAAAATAAAAATCACGACGTTTCGGAGGCAACACAAGCTTCCGTCTTCAGGTGGAACCGCCACAGCCACGACAGCTGTATCAAGTGGCTGTGACGGTTCCACCTGAAGACGGAAGCTTGTGTTGCCTCCGAAACGTCGTGATTTTTTATTTTATTTAACTTTTATTAATTTGAATGTTTTTACCTACGTGACTTTACCGAAAAAACCTAAGAATATGACCATCATACACTTTTTACCGGAGAGCATAGACGTATATATTTATTGACTTATCTCTCAAACAACAAACAATCACACGTATTTAAGAAGGCACCGTTTGAAATAAATAAATAACAAACGTACAATTAAGAAGTATTTGAGAAAAGTAAAAAAAAACGTGCAACATTAAATCTTATCAATGATTCCCATTGTAGCTCGGGCAAAATCAACCATATTTATGTCGGGTTAAAATATATCTACAGTGTGGTGAAGTATGGTTAAACATCCCTAAGCCTAGAGGGTGTGGGGAGTTTCCTTCTCCAGCAACGCATTGACAAAAACGATGCGGTACACGTTACATGTCACACGTAATCGAGCGTGTGTTCAAATCACAGCTGCGATGTCAGTGACTCGGTTTCTGCACTGTATATATATTTTTCCATTCTTCTTCTGTTTGTGTTGCTGCTGCGACGAACTCCCCTTGTAAAATTAGACAGCAGGCAACTTGGCTAAGCGAGACCATCCGTGTAACAAATCGAGTACATTCAAACTCGAACCCTTTTGTTGTCCGCGACTGAATACGAGCAAACCTGCCCCCTTTTTTAAATTTTAAACAAAACGTAGAGACGACGTGAGCCAGACAACTTTTTTGTCCGGAGGGATAGCTTGACAACTGGGTGACATTTTACACCCTTTAAAACAGGATCACAGCAACCGCGATGTTAATTATGGCCATTGTCCACAGAGCACTTAAACCCCCCGCTCGCAATCGCGACCACCGATCTTGAAGACGTGGGCATCATGCGTGCTATGAGATTGAAATCGTTTTCCATCCCGAATGTTTACCATTCCAGCAAGTGACGTTCTCTGTCGAGAGTGATGAAGGACCATCCGCGCCACCTTTTGATGTGGCCACTTCAAACGTTCACGCGACACAGTACAAGCACCTGCGCCCCCATATCATTCCTGATATGTGTTCACGCAGGGCTCCCGAATATAATGGTTGATTTGTATTTTAACACCAGTCTGACTGCTGGGCAAATAAAATACCTCAAACATTACACGATCTTGATGGAGATAGATTGGCCCACACACGAGACTCTCCAAAATGCATCTGTCCAATATATTCGTGATCTAATTATTATGGATGGAAGGGACATTTTCACAACGCTGCATGCAATGCTGCGGTCGTGTAATGGTAAGTGCACGGCACTTGCAATAGAGACGTTGACGTTTCGATCTCCTGGAGTGGCATGTGAAAAAATGGGCAAGTTTCTTGAATCCCCCGTCCCCCCCCCCCCCCCCACATCTGTTCACCCTGCAGTATAAATTGGTTCACCAACAGCTGGAGCGGTGTAGTTAAGAGGTTGTACACCCACCTCGTCAAAACTGTCTGGCCACTGTTTAAGGTGAGGGGCTCTGTAGAGCTCCCTGTAGTGAAGGCCTTTCCTACCAGTCGTGCTGTGAGCAAGCAATTAAGCTAACTAAACTGAAATGTTTTTTTTTTATCTTACCAGGTAAGACCCACTGAGCTATATAGTTATTTTTCAAAAGCGACCTGGCCACAAATGACAATTCAATGAAGTGGCTTATCACGTGGAAATGTATAGCAGCCAAATACGCTCAACCCACGTTTTTTTTACGTCAAGGGAAAAACCGGAGAACTCGGAGAAAAATCCACGTGCCCACGGGGAGAACATGCACACTCGAATATACAGGCGTCAGGGTCGGTATCGAACCCACGACCTTATCAATGATGGAAATATTGGAGTGGTGCTCATCTCTCGGTTTGGTGACTCAGTGGTTTTAATGTCACATTCCTATGTTGAGGGGCAGTTTGTCGCCTTTATGTTATTGACCCGGGTGGACTGATAGGTTGAGTTGATGCTCCGACTGGGATTTTGATCTCTCAAACTTCGAATTGTGAGCCAAGTCCTCTTGCCACACCGCCACCCTGTTGGTCTGTTATGCAGATGTTTTTTCGGTAGAAAACATTCGTGTTTAATTCAAAAATCACATTGACTTGAAGTCATTAAAAACGTATGGCAATTACTAATGGAGATGAATGATGAAAACAACACATTGCAATGGGAAGCAGATATGTGCACCTCCTGCCAAAATGACTCAAGTTTTCATAAACATGGTATAAGGGTGTCTGTACAGAAGCAACATTTACTGTAATGCAAAAAAGCCATTTAAAAACGCATGTGCTCAAGCAACACAGTGGCACTTCTTTTTCCTTGCAGCTAATTCGACAGGTGTGTGTGTGCCGTGGAAAACTAAACTATTTTATATTACCAGGTAATGCCCACTGAGCTATAGAGCTATTTTTCAGAAACGACCTGGCCACAACTGATATCTCAACGAAATGGATTATAACGTGGAATGTGGAAGGAAGAACCGGAGAAACCCGAAGAAAAACATCCACGCGACCAGGGGAGAAAATGCGATCCAAACCTACAGGCCTCACGGTTGGAGTTGAACCCACGACCTCCTGCATACCAAGCGAGGGAGTAAACTAGGCGCCACCACGACCAACCCACACAATTCCCTTTTGCATCTTCTTCTGTCTTGTTCCTGTTGGAATGTAATGGGAGGTTTTTTTTGTATTCTCATGGTCTGAAATATTAATAAATCACCGCTGTTTATCTGCCCAGTTTGCCTGGCCCGGTCAACCTGCCAATGTAGTAGCGCCAGCCGTGTCGTCCTAAGTCTCATCACGCAACCTCCGATATGCCTCAAGCAGCCTCCTTGTTCATCCCGGATCTCTGAAACCAGGCGAATGGCGCTTCTCTGTCGCATTCACTCCCTCTTATCTCACACTGGAATTCACTCCCATTTTTCTCACTCTGGAATTCACTCCCTCCTTTCTCTCACTCTGAAATTCACTCCCTCTGGAATTAACTGCATCTTATCTCACTCTGGAATTCACTCCCTGCTCTCTCTCACTCTGGAATTCACTCCCACGTCTCTCACTCTGGATTTCACTCCGGCCTATCTCTCTCACTCTGGATTTCACTCCCGCCTCTCTCTCACTCTGAAATTCACTCCCACGTCTCTCACTCTGGAATTCACTCCATCCTCTCTCTCTCTCTCTGGAATTCACTCGCACCTCTCTCTCACTCTGGAATTTACTCCATCCTCTCTCTCACTCTGGAATTGACTCCCTCCTCTCGGCGTCGACCTTTTGTCAGTAAATCTATATATGTTTTTTCCCCATGCCTCTAAACGTCCTCTTTAAGTTTCAATTTGTGTGCGTTGCAAAAAAAAGATTGCTAAATTTTACGCTTTAGACAAAGAAAGTGACTCACAATCGGAAGGTAATTAGTTACGATGATAAATTCCTCTTTTGTGATTGATTCAGCCTCATCATCCCTCCAGTTCAATAAAATAGGTATCGTTTTTTTAAGACGTCAACAATGGTCGTCCTGTAAACAGACAAAATATTTAATTTTAATATGAATAATATGACAGTCTATCACCGATTTAAAGCTTTCGTGACTGCAGGGATTCATCTTCTTGGTTTTTTCGGTAAAGTCACGTAGAAGGGAAGCAATAAAATAATAAAACATAATAAAATAAAATAATACAATATTTTATTATGTTTAATTTTTATTATTTTATGACTTCCCTTCTACGTGACTTTACCAAAAAAAAACAAGAAGATGAGTTCTATCACCGCTACAGAGCTGCAAGTAGACACGAGCATTACCCCATTGCTTTTGCTGAAGCAGGGAGACACGTTCACTTTGAATGCACATGTCGCCAGACATGCGGTGATTGATGGCCAGGAATAGTGATAGAATGGCAGCCAAATAATGGAACATGTCTGAAAAGACACAAGCGAGGAGACAGAATGGTGAAAATCCACTCACGTGTGGGTGTTCCTACGACTTAGTACTGGCTTTATACTGGTAGGAACCCACTGGTTCCACCAGCCCACAGGGGATTACTGTGTCCGTCCGTCGTGCAGAGAGGGGCTGCATGGGGAGGGATGGGCTGGGAGGTGAGGGTGGGGAGAGGCTGGGTGGGGAGGGTGGGGCTGGGTAAGGAGGGGCTGGGTGGGGAGGGTCTGGGTGGGGCTGGGTGGGGGGTGGGAGGGGTGGGGCTGGGTGGGGAGGGGCTGGTCACCCCATGGTGCCCTTATAAAACTCAACGTTTAACCTACTCACGCCGGCTTGTGCCCGGCCTCACAGTCAGGCATATTTGCGGAATACACCACGCCGCCGTTGACCCTGGCCATTGACCGAGCAACCCAACGTTCCTACCAGCTCCCTCCGCAGGAATGTGTTTAGTAAAACGGGGGATGATGACAGCTCATGGAGGTATTCATCCAGCAGTGCACGGATCGTGGTTTATTGTGATGGTGATACCGAAAGAGTGATAAAACACACGAGTTAATAAAATCTGTGGATCTGATTCGATGACAGGAACATTGTACCGTTTTTTGTAACTGCAATCTTCACTCTTTTCTTCCCACGAGTCTTTGGGAGTTTACAGCAGAGTTTACCCCGTTGTCTAGAATTAGTTTTCAATTGTACAGCATTATACATCATCCAAAATCATGGGCTCTGTGCTCTGTTGTTTATGATTTATCATGTTTTTAGTTTTTGTTAAAGGTTTATTTTTCTTTTTGTCATATATATACGAATGGCTCTTGTTAGACGCTGGAAATTACGGCCCAAAGTTTAAACACCAACTGGGCCAGGGTTATGGTATTTCCGCAAATGCTTAACTCTAATAAAGTTTTCTAATAAAATCTTTCGATGCTTGAAAAAAAAACATTTCCTCCCCATGTGACCCAGGCTTTTGCAGACCCTTTGGTCAACTCCCATTTCCCCTCTTGTCAGGGCCTTAGCCGAGGAGTTGACATTAAAACTATGGAATAAAACACCCATACACAAATACAACGATCCCCGGTATAGCCTTTCACAGACTATTGGGGCAAGGGCTGTTAGCGAACACCTATGAACGCCAGAACGGCACACGAGGAGGTGGATGGCCAGCACCACGCCTGGCTGCCACTGTCTCCCCAGTCCTGATATTTACACACTGCACCAGGTACTCTTTTGAGGGCGAGTCGATCTAGGGGAGGCGGTGGACTAGTTAAAGTATTCTCAACTGGTATTGGTCGTGAGCGGGAATTGAACTTGGTTCGCCGGGTCTGTAGGGCAGCACGTTAACCACTACACTATCACTCCCCAGACACAAACACACAAGCACTGATCAGTGTAATCCAATGCAGAGCAGTAAGCAATTCTTAGAACGTAATGGAAAAATGTATAAACATCTCAGAAACTCATTTGTTCAACCGAGTTTGTGCACAGAAAGTATAAATTCACCTAAACCAGCACCTCACATCTCAATATCCTTAAACACACACTGATTTTCCTGTGATATATAAAACAAAATAAAGTATCAGTGTTTCCCTATTCAAACAAGAGTGAGTCAATGCTCATCTTTAGCAGCAACCATCTCTGGGGACCAGGTTCTTGTTGACTTCACTGAAAATTGATGCGGAGTTTCTGACCATAAAGGTAATTGCAGAACGAGTGAACTCTCAAAAGGGAATTTAACTCATAGCCGTTTGCCCAGAGATGTACACGCTAACCCTGGTGCCACACAACCCAATATACATTTTACATATTTTCTACAAAATGTGGATTTGGTTCAAAGATGGAAAAATACATTAGTAAAAAAATGTGCATATATTATTGTTATTGTCTTCATTTACAGCGGTGAGCCAGTGGTGAGCTTTTTCCATTTCTATGACAGTGACTAGAATCTATCACGAAAAGGACAACAGTTTTTGACTTCCCACAAAGCGGCACGTTGGTCGTTTTATCAGCCGCAGATAGATGATGGCGTGAGAATACCCAGCCAGCATTTCAACACGCAAATCTACGGAGTGGGAGTCAGAGGCTCTAACCTCATATAATTGGTTATTCTTCTCAGACAGCAAGACGTTTTAAAATAAGCATAGCTTATAAAATGCTTAACAAAATATAGTTACGTGTATTATGTGTTTAATAATTACCATGAGGCATGATTCAGTAAATCTGCAATATTGCGGCAACTATTGCGTGTGGTCGGAAACAGTCTACCAACTTTTGCCCAACTTTTACCCCATGTTCCTCCAATGTCCCATGTTTACTGGGGGGTGGGTTGGAGGGGCATTGTATGCCGTAGTATGAATGAAACTCCAGCCACCGCAGCCATTAGTTGAGTAAAAAAAGACACCATCAACATGGCCGCCATCATTGCCCTCATCACCATCAACACCGGCACTGTTATCATTCCTGCAAATCGTCACCACCACCACCTTCAACACCTCCACCAAAACCACTGCCTTTATCTCTTTCACAAATACACTAATTTTGACGATTAACACCACGCTTTCCACGTCGGCCATCGCTAGAATTTGATATCGAAGTCAATGGTCTAGCACGGAGGCTTTTGAGGTCAATGCTGCGATTCATAATTGATTGATGATTTCTGACCCAAAGCAATGTCGATGACATTATCAACATGACCAGCATCACCTCTGAGCACCACGCAGTCAAATCGCCGCAAGTCAACGTTAATCACAACTCTGACACATGAAAATGCGATATATATGTAACATAAACGTAGCTTGTTGGGTTTTTTTTTAAGCGAAAGTGTTACCATGTTTTATAAGTGTTACGTGGACCTGATGTGTTGCTTAGTCCTGTGTCAGCGATGGAAATTCCATAGTAATGTATGTATGTATGTTGAACTTCCTTCGCACCGTACGGAGCCAACCGTGCTAATTCGAGATGCGGCGGAAGCACAACAAACTAAACACAAAAGCAGTTCGAAAGAAATGAGTTTTCAATCTAAATTGGATAGCTCCAGTGGCTTCCTAATATCAGAATGAAGAGCGTTCCAGACGGCCAGAGAAGCGCATCTGAATGCGCTCAATGCAGTCATTGTTTTGTTCCATAAATAAGGCACCGATGGAATACCACAAACATGTTTGTTTATTTATATATTATACCAAGCCGAACATACAATATAAACATGCGCATGGAAATATGCACAAACGTTTTCATGGATATATTTGCAATGTTAGCAAGTATTGAGTGTATGGGTAACAGATGTGTGTGTGTTTGAGCTTGTAGATGTATGGGTACTGTTTATCAAAATGTAACCCGACAGATGTTTGCAGCTGTGTGTCCATATATATACACACACACTATATTACATTAACTTCAATAAAAAAAAACTCATGGATTGAACTGTGGCGTAATTATTAGTGCGTAACACTGAAATTACTGTACGTCGGATTCCTGACCGTGCATTCCAGTAGCAGTTAGTGGCTCAATATGGTGATCATTTATCCGATGGAAGCTCAGCAAATAAATTAGTATCCGTGTGCTATGATGGATTGGCAAATTTGCCCAAATTGCTCCAGCATAGATGTTTTTAATGAGTATTTGCGCTCTCTAAAGTATTTTCAGGTTGTCACGTTTTTTCCATCTTCAATCGGTTACCTCTTTCTGGAGTATGTGAAGCATGGATCGATGCTTGCTGTTTATTTTACAACCTATGTAACCGTGATCAAAAGCAAGATCTGTAGTGTGCAATGACATCTGTACCGTCGCAAGATGCACATAAAATTGAGCCGAACAGCATATTGGACCCTTATACAATCTGGTTATCTATAAAATATAGGTATATCTGTTCGGCAAGGCGTCCAAAGTTTTGCTCCACGTGCTGGAAGCTTCTTGAGGAACTAAAAATCTCCCAGCATGTGGAGTAAAATGAAAACATATTGAACAGCGTCTAAGACAGCTGGCTTGGCACGAAGCTAACTCTCACGTGCTATACTATCAATAATATATGCTCACGAATAAATACGAGTCCCCTCTTGTATAACTCAAAGCAAGAGTGTCTTCCTGCTCGAGCGAGGGAGGGGTGGTGCTTATTTCCATTGATGGCTTTGAGCCAGTGGTGGACATTCAACGTTACCATGGTAGAGACAAACATGATTGATAGCACCACAAAGCGATGCTGATTTTGGCAAATCAAGCACTCTGCAACATTATAGGTGTTACAATCATTGGCATTGCATCACAATACGAATGCTTGTTTTGTGCTATATTACGACTCTTTTCAAACGGTTACTAATGTATGTGTATGTTAATTGACGCAGGCATGTGCTATGCGTACACCAGTGTCGAATGCGTAGCTGTGACCAAACGAGTCTGAATGTACCTGAGTGAGTTGCAAGCAAGAAAGGTTTGGCCCAATTGTAGTACTTGCATGGGTGATGGTCTGCAATTCCTGGTGTTTGTCGACCTGGGATGTGAGGTGGCCAGGAGATTGCATCAGAGCCATGGATTATTGACTCCGGCAGCATGAATCTTTCGGTGGTTAGCACAGCCCTGCGCCATATGCACCGTGCGCTATGAAACCCAGTGACCCCGATGCTGATGTTGCTGACATCAATGGGTGAGCGATATCTGAAACCGATCTCGGACTTCCCCACTTTCATCGACCAGCAACGACAGTCGAATGACCCCACGACCTCCATGGCTTGTGGAGAACCTCCATCCATCAAGCGGATTGACAAAAAGAGCTGTCAAGTATATGATAACACTGTGTAACAATTTTTTTGTTCCCGGGTAGTAAGTGTTATTTCCTAATTGCTTATGCCTCAAAATTACAGAAAATAGCTATTTTTCCCCACAAACTTTGCTTTTGAGACCAGGGCATTGATCTTTTAAAATTTACCTATTTTCCAGAACATTCCAGATAGATTCAGTGCTGGGTAAACTTGGAGTAACTTCTAGAACATTCTAGACCTTTCCAGTAATATAAATTGTAGTATAAATACAGGGGCCTTAAGCCCACCAGTTCAGTTTAGTTCCAGCTGCCTAAGTGGATACATATCTGCATTATTCTGAGATGGCATCAAGAGGCTGCAAGCATCCGGCAGACACATTTTGTTATGTTTGCGGCCAATTTATCAAGACAAGAGCGAAAAAGTACTCTGTGGGAGTATCTGCTAAGATGTGTGAGACCTACAAGGCATATTTCGGCATGCCTGTCGGGTATCAAGACAAACCCTGGGCACCTAATTTCACCTGCGACCAATAAAAAAAAAAGACTCTGGAAGGTAAGATGTACAATTGTTGCTCGGAATTTTATGCTATGAAATGTGTGAAAAACATTTACATTGTTAAAGTTTTTAATTTTCAAATCTTTTACAATTTAAAATGTTATTGAAAAAATATATCATATATGAAAAATGTTGCGAGAATCTCTTACAGATTAGTCATGGGTGAAATAAATGTATTTATGTAGGATGGTACAAAGAGAGCCATGAAGTTTGCTATCCCAAGAATTTGTTGGGAACCCACTGAACACTCAAGCAACTGCTACTTCTGCATGGTGGACCCTTCCAAACGTCGGACTGGCAAGAATGCACCTGCTATCACCTTCCTTCATCCATCGCCCCGGTGCCACACTGCCATGAGCTCCCCTTACCCACTCCTCTGGATAGAGAGCAGCCGTCTTTAGAAGAGAGCAGCAAGTAAGAGAGCGAGGAAGACGTAGATCCAGATAACAATTTCAGAGGTGGAGCTGAGGAGAGAAACCCATACTACCCCAACCAAAAATACCTCAATGACTTGATCAGAGATCTTGGTCTCACCAAGTCCAATGCCGAGCATTTGATGTCAAGGCTCAAGCAGTGGAACTTGTTGTATGAAAGTGTGCAAGTGGCAGATCAGAGGATGCTTCACCAACCTTTTTGCAGCTTCTTTACCCGTCAAGATGGACTCTGCTTCTGCCACATTGTCACCAGTTTGTTCGAGGAAATCGGATTCACCTGTAACCAGAATGAGTGGCTTATTTTCATTGACAGCTCATCCAGGAGCCTCAAAGCCGTGCTGCTCCATAATGGTAACAAGTGCCCGTCTCTTCCCCTGGCTCACTCGGTGCACCTCAAAGAGGATTACAACAGCATCAAGACTTTGCTGGACGCCTTGAAGTATGATGAGTACGGCTGGGCAGTCATTGGAGACTTCAAAATGGTGGCATTCCTGATGGGTCTCCAAGGCGGTTTTACCAAGTTTCCCTGCTAGCTTTGCCTTTGGGACAGCAGGGAGACCAAGGCGTACTACCACAGGCGGGACTGGCCACAGCGGACCGAGTTCTCTGTGGGGAGGAACAACGTCAAGAGGGAGCCACTGGTGGACCCCCGGAAAGTGCTGATGCCACCACTGCACATAAAATTGGGCCTTATGAAAAACATTTCAGAGCTGTAGATAAGGAGTCAGCAGCCTTCAAGTACTTCAAGACTTATTCCCTAAGCTGTCTGAGGCATATATCAAAGGCGGTGTCTTCGTCGGACCACAGATAAAGAAGATCATAGAGTGCAATAAATTTTCCAAGAAGCTCACTAGTAAGGAGAAAGCGGCTTGGAACAGCTTTGCCGCAGTGGTTCGTGGCTTCCTGGACAATCACAAGGTCGAAAACTAATGTGAATTAAAAGACACAAATTTGCCCGTTTTATCATTGAAATTAGGTAATTTTCCAAATATCACTGTCTTGGTCACAAAAGCAAAGTTTGTCGGGAATAATAACCATTTTCTATACTTTTTAGGCATAAGCAATTACGAAATAACACTTACTACCCAGTAACAAAAATTGTGTTACATAGTGTAATCTCAAGGTGCCTTTTAAAGAGAATGCTGATATGGCGGCAACAACAACAAAAATAATACAAAAAACATCCTTGTAGATCAAGTTGTTTAGCGGTTGGAAACGAGGGGGTTCGATGGGGATACTTCGAAGTTGGCTGTGCCAGGTGATTGTTTTCTGTGCGTAGATGCTGTTGTGCTGTCAAGGTCGTAGATCGGGACGGCGGCACTGTTTTGTGACCCAAAAGGCAGCTCAATTGTGGAACTTGTGGTGGTGAAAGATCCATTGAGTAATTCAGGTAAGGACACAGATGTTGTGCGACATACAAAAGAAGAATGACCAACTTGAAGACACTGATCGTTTGAAGCTGAGTGTCTGGAAATCAGATTGTGAGGGCTGTACCGGAAATAATATTAGAGACGAACAATTCCGTCACAGAGAGTCAAATATAATCAACGTTTTTTTTTTGTAATTCGAGCCAAACACATGTTCGGTGTTTCAATGTTGTCATTACTTATATGTAGTGATGTGTAGTGGCACTTCATAGCATGCAGAATTTCCTTTTAATATGTGGTTATTGGGGAAAAAATCGTCAACAAAGTTTATGAAATCAATAACTGTATTGTTTTCGACATCAACCAACTTATGTTTGTATGAGGCAATAGTTTAAAACAATTGTTTTTTTACATATATATACATAAACCCAAACATGTAGGTTTCATAGCCAAAAGTATAATTCGCAATTGGTGTTTCGGATTACGCCGCGTAAATGATCTGCCCAAATTTAAGTCGTGAGATCTGCCAAAACTGGACATAGCCAAGAAATGGAATTGTCACGCGCACAAGCATTTAACAACATGCTCATTATTATTGTTGTTACAGCTCGCCAGTAGCTTCAAGAACAATCCTGAAAACCGAATGTCGTCATTAGAAACACTAAGCTGCATCAAGCATGTTCACGCCAGAACTCAGAAAGTTATAATGCCTTCATAAACATGTGATAAAATGCTGCAATGTAATTGGCTGAAGCCAACAAGCCACCGAAAGATTACTGGCTATATATCGGTATATTTAGTTGACAAAACTTGTGTATATAATATCTGCTCTTGCACATAAAGAACCCTTTAGCCCATCATTCCTAAAATCGTGGTTTTGTATTGCCACATACTCTAGATATATAATACTTCTTGGTTTGAAAAGTGCTAGCTATTACTCTAGAACTTTAGGGAGGATGGGGGAATGAATGATTGGAGCCAAGCCCTTGAGCAGCTTATTTTGCAGTTGTGACAACCCAGTGCATGTACGTATCACGCACTTCCCATGCATCTGTTCGGTTGGCCCACTGCATATGGTGTTCAGATTCGACTGCGTCAGTGGAAACTCTGACGCAGTCAATAAGCGGGGCTGTCATTTTCACCGTATCGCGTCTGCAGAGGTACACTCGAGTGGAGAAATTATATAATGGCTTCGGTGCTTTTATGATATTTTATTTTCGTAACGGCTATTGGTGCGTATTTTGAAGGGCCGTCAAAATGTGTTCGAGAATTATATTTTTTTGCCCTATTAGGAGAAATGCAGAATGAACCAAATGTTTCATTTGAAGCCAATGAACATAATAACCCTTGCAGACAACTGAATTCCCACGCACAATATCCCGAGGCTGAATGTCATATTGTTTAACCAGATGAGAAGTTAAGAGACCAGGACGAGTCACCAAAAAAACAAATAACGGGAATAAAGTAAAGCAATCGAAAACGAACATGAAAACCAAAACACTGTTTCATCGAATATCGGAAGCTAAGTAGGTTGGCGCCTGGTTAGTGCTTAGATGGTTGACCACCAGCGCATAACATGTGTTATAGACACGTGGCTGTGGGGGCTGCAGGGTATCAGGAAATGACAGTGCAACAATGGGTGCAGTCCACAGAGAGATTTGGTCCGCTCACTAGATGGAGCCTGTCTGTGGATCGACACCATCTGTGTGGAGCTTTGAGTGTTATGCTACGTACGCATGGATTTTCTCCGACATCTCCTGTTTCCTCCTGGTTTTCCTATTCCCTCTCCCACATGCCAAATGCTAGATGTGAAGTTTACGTGCCGGCAAGGATCCATAATCTTTGGTTCTTTCGGTAAAGTCACGTAGATAAAAAATAGAAATAATAATAAATAATAAAATGAATATAACTCAATTACATCTATAGCTCTCTCTACGCACTACAGTAATTTTGCTGTGGCTGTTCCACCTGATGACGGAAGCTTGTGTTGCCTCCGAAACGTCGTGATTTAATTTAGTTATTTTCATTGTATTACTTTTATTTTCATCTACGTGACTTTACCGAAAGAACCAAAGAGTATGCCAAATTCTCTTTAAGATTATTGGCCGATTGTCCTCATGCAGGGCCCTCCTGAAAAATACTCCTCAGACTCAGCAAGCCTTTCCTGGGTAAATCATCATACAAATAATTATACTGGGACGACTTCATACAGCAGTGGATTGACCACGGCTGATGACGACGGTGATTATGACAACAAAAATGAATAACGCAATATTAACGCATAATGTAATGGATGAAAACATTTGAATCGAAGTCAAAATGGCGTCTTGCGCATCTACACTTCAGTCTTGAGCCATTGGCAAATATTCCACATTGCTATGATGGGACCTTGGCTGCCCATAGCACAACCAAAGAAGTAGTCCTCGTTGTATAGCCTTTAGAGAAATAACAGGCAGGGTCAACCCACAACCAAGATTTGAAGGAGCAACCTCCCTATTTGAAGTCAAGAGCTATAGACTATTGGGGACAAGTGCTCTTACTTAGCAAGCACCCTGCCTGGCTGGCCATCGAACAAAGACGGTCACCGCATCACGCCCTTTCAGATGCGCCGCCGTCTGGAACGCTCTTCCTTCCGATATTAGGAAGCCACTGACGCTATGCACTTTCAAATGTAGATTGAAAGCAAATTTCTTTTAAACTGCATTTTTGTGTTTAGTTTGTTGTCCTTCCCATGCCCCTCCAATTAGCACGGTTAGCTACTGTACGTATGGTGCGAAATGAGTTCAAGATGAATACATACAAGTGATAGGGCCATATGACCGGCGACACTTACCACTGTTTTCACTCATTTCAAAGGCTTCGTTGACCAAGGAGAAACCCGGGAAAAGTTGCAATACTTATTTTCGCTTACTTACGCAGCTGGGAATTTAACTCATTGTTGCAGGGATTGCAATCGAAGTGCCAATAATCACCGCGCCACTACTCCCTACAATACATGAGCTCTCATACACAAAGACAAAGATCTTCCGTATAGCCTTTAACAAACTTTAAGGGCAAGTGCTGTTAGCGAGAACCTGTGAAGGCTGGCACGACACACGAGGCGGTGGGTGGCCAGGACCACGCCTGGCCGCCTTTGTCTCCCTAGTGGCGATGTTTATACACCACACCAGGTACTCATTTGAAGCCGAGTCGACCTAGGGCAGGCCCAGAATCCGTGCAGATAATCGTCACTGGTGTTGGGCATGAGCGGGACTCCAAGCCGGATTGCCGGGTTCGTAGTGCAACGCGCTAACTGCTACGCTACCACTCCGCATGCACTCTCATACATCGTTGCTATCGGTGTTGTGACACATCTTGCTTGGCTGGAACACGGATGTACAAAGCGCATGCAGCTGCATGGCATACATTCACCCAGAGTCTTCAGTCACTGCTGGATTTTCTGACCTCAACCATTGACGATTTTATTAAGGCTGTGCCAACTTGTTTTGACCTTAGTCAGCCGACCAATCGCGAGATTACAAATACAAATACAGAAAATGCTTGCATGTTTTACTTAGAATGTAAATAGCCCCGAAGCAGACTATAAATTACGTAATGCATTGTAGACACGGTGCTGTGTTAGCGTGTGTGTTTCGCTTTGCTCGTACTTTGCTAATGTTAGAAAAGTGGCTTGTGTACAGCGTTCACGGAAATGGATAACACTGAACCCTTGTCAAACTAGGGAGGCTAGGGACGCTTTCCAAAATGTGTTTTCCCGTGGTCTCCAATTGCATTAATGGTGCACAGCTGCGATGTTACCGTCTAGACTGGAAACGCCATCAATTATCTTACCTCCAGAAATTAAGCGGTTAGTCGTCAACAACGTTTTGATGACCCATGACAGGATAGCAGGCTGTGAGCGACAGATTATTACATGAGGGCAGAGGGAGTCTAAACGGGGTCCACACATTATTAGTTTAGGTTTTGGCAGGGAGCGGTAGCGCAGTGATTAGCGCACTGCACCATGAAGCCTGTTCCCCGAGTTCAATACCCGGTCATGGCTATCAATGGTGGCGGGGGTCTTGGGCGCCCCCCCACTGACCCTTATTTTACACAAAGTAACCAGTGTAGTGAAGTATGGTCAACAACCCTAATGGCTGACACATCATGTGGAGTCCTTTGCCCAGCAGTGAGCCAACAAAGGGCTGACAATAATTTTCATAATTTTTATTACGTATAGTTTAGAGTTGTTGGCATTATATTTAACCAGATGACACTGTGGTTGGAGCACTTATTTGTGAAATGATGAGTTGAAATTCCATTTGGTGATCAACCCATCCAACCATTCCCCCAGGGTTACAATACAGACACCAATGACCGTATCTAAAGTACATCATCTGAATAAGGAAAGTTGGTTTAAAATAAAGAGCTAAATAACACAAGTGAAGGTAAAGGTGCGGTCCTGCAAACATTTTCTCACTCCACTGCTCGTGGATGGGCCTTGACGAGAAGGAGCTCTGGAGAAGAGAAAACCTAGAGGGCATTCGGTCCCCGCTTCCACGCTGGGCAGACCTGTTGTAAAAGATGAGGAGTACCCACGCTTTACCTCCATGTATGCGACCTGCCGATTGACCGAACTGCGATATACCGACGCGCTCATCCCGTGAACAGAAGTGGGCTGTTTCAGTCGACTTGCCCCATCCTTTCAACTGATGGTCACTCGATCAGAAACACGCGTTTATTGTATTTGTCTGTATGTACAGTATGTATGTGTACGGACAATACGGGGTGATGTAAGGACAGTACGGTTCCCCGTACCCATGGTTACTAATTCACGTAACGGGAACAGACAGGGTCACGTTAGGGTAATGTGGGACCTAAGTGGTCGCTAAGAATTATTGATGTGACAAGCGTTGACAGGGTCACGTGAGGGGAAGCACAGGACCTAACGCTCGTCAAATTGCAATAAGGGCAGAGACAGACAGGGCCAGGTGCTGTGAGAGAGGGTTCGGGAATAGGGGCGTGGCCGGGTCGTGAGGGGAATAAAAGCCGGCGCGAACCGGGGCTCTGGGCTGCTGTTGTGGGGGAACTGCCGTCGCCGTCGTCACCTGGGAGCGGGTCGTCTTCATCATCCTGGAGTGAACACCTTGTAGTCTTGGAAGGCTAGAGTTATGTTGTCTCAGAATGAGCTATCTACGTTACCCAAGTGTATATAGTCACTTGTGGTTACTCGTTAATTTATCAGTGAGTCGGTGGACTTTTTTCTTAATAAATATGCATAATACTGAACAAGACCGTGTTTCTGAGAGCTACATTACATATGTATATTGCATTTCATTAGCACCGTACGTAGCCAACCATGCTAATGTAATAGCTGCTATCAGTGTCCACATGATAAGCGACTTTGTTGAGCTATCAATTGTGGCCAGGTCACTTCTGTAAACGAGCTATATAGGCTCAGTGGGCTTTACCTGGTAAAATAAAATAAAGACATTGTTTGTATTTAACAGTTAGGTTGCAAGTCCAGTGCGCTAACCGTCGCACCACAGACGATTCGATGGTCGCTGTTGGTTGGATTGCAACAAGGGCGGTTGTGTGAGCGACCCCTCGAGGCCTGGAGTTTGAAGGCCGCTGATCTATAGAGCATATAGAGTACAAAAGGACAATGAGGCCGTTATGTGGAAGCAGAGCGCTTGCACTGAGCCTGTGCCTCCTTGCGGGATGAGTAGGCGTCAGCGCAATGGGCTCGGTTTATATTTAACTCTCGGTTAAACTTCGCTGACGGTTTGACATGATGAAGGCGCACTGAGAAAACCTGACCCAAGTGTGGTTTTCGCTCAGGCAGCTGGACTCTGGCTGCTCGAGGAGTCCGTAGCTCGTGCAAAAACAAAGTGTGCCCTAGAGTAAATCCAATATGTATCTTAGGCTGGGTATGAGTCAAGCGGTGGGCTATAGCGCAGCAGTTTGATAACACCGCTCCCTTTGCCAAGATCAGCGCTTCTTTGCATCCGGATCCCAAGGAAATGAGGAACATGTCATATTCAGAATGATTTCCTTTTTTTCGTTCTGGCAGTATTGGGGGAGAGGTTAAAAGTGTTTGAACAAAGGGAGGGAGAAAAAAATATAATTTATTCCAGATTCGAATGAGTAGCAGGTCCAGTGTGCAGTGTTTTAACTCACATTTCTCACGTTACGGCTTCGTTGTTAAATCTTGAAAACATCACCGCTTGCTGGCTTCGTCCTCGTATATTGACAACCGTGGGATTTGCATGAAAGTGTCTCGCATCACAAAGCGCTCGACATCAACAAATGTCGCAAACAAAACGGAACGACTCCCTGCTGATATGAGCGGCAGGTTGATGTTCCTCTCTGTTGGTGGAATCTCCACAGTCTCATGGCGGAAACAATTTACCCCGAAGGTCGACCGCTGCTGAATTCCTTCAAAGTGCTTCCGTTTTCTCAAACCCAGAGGGATGATGGCATCGGTTAACCCTTGAGCATTGCTGTTGTTTACCTGCAAACTTTGCATAGTGAGTTAAGTGCTCTGACACCACTCAGTGCATAAAAGAGTCACTCTAATGCTATATGTATAACCTATATAACCCAGTGCTTCTAATATGTTTGACCAGCGTGGAAGAGTAGGCCAAGTGCCCTGCAGAGGGAATCTCTAGAGCTCTCTCTAGCGGAAGACCCTTCTATCAGCAGTGGTGTGACCAATCAATAATAGGCTTACACTTGTATTCCATTTTGAACTATACACACATTTTATTTTCAGGATTGTATATAAAAAAGTGATTTCTGTAACTTTTGTAGTGACAAACATTGGCCAATTTTCTCAACTTGCCTAGGTTCACGTGTGCAATTTTAACAGGTATTTGTTTTCATTGAAACGTGCTATATTGAGTTTTAGATTTTTGGAGAGATTCCCGTAATCGTTGAGAGTATTATTATCGTCAACGTCCTGCCAGCACGATGCATAATGATTGAAAAGCTGATGCATAAAGCTGTCACATTAACAAAGGCCCTTTTGTATAAATAGGCGTGTAATTCAATATTGAAGGGATGGGTCGGAGAGTTTCTGTATATTAACATTGGGCATTCTCCAGAATAAACATCCTGCGCAAGATATCTGTTCCAGTGAAGCCCTCTCCCTCTGTTGTGCTCCCGCTACTTAAATCAATTATATTTGCTTTAACCGCAGCATTGCCTGAGACAGTGTGGGAGACTCGCCGTGCAGTTTCTCAGCATGTTGTACTTCACACTCATATTTCACTGCGTGCGCAATGTCAAATAGAATCGGCCAACGGGGTGACACGCGCAGGATGAGCGTCGTGGACCCTGAAGTTGCTCCACTTGTTCGTGATTAAGCATATTTTGCATATCACTGGATGCAATTTCTTATGGATTCCCAATAACCCGTAAAAAATGCAGAAAATAGAAATACTAAATGCGGAAACTTCCTGGATAATTGCAGATAATCGGGTTTTTTTGCAGACCGTAGAGGTCCATCAGATAAGAGGACTGACACGGAATAAGGTTGCTGATAAAAGTGGTGAGTTATAGTGTAGACCAAACTCCGCCCGGCATCTGTATGCGTCATCAGGGTATGCGGGGAGTGTCACGTGCGGCCTTTACTTGTCTTGTATGGTGAGGTACAGAAAAAATATTTTGGTAAGAAAATGTTTCTCACCATTGTGAAAATTTAAATATATAAAGGGGATCTGCCCGGGCGGAGCCGGGGTCAGGGTGCACAACTCGGAGCAGAAGTGTCCGGGTTCAAATCCCCCTTGAGAAATGACTCAACCACGGTCATTCATTCACTGTCAAAACATTTGCATCATTTTATGGGAAGTCAAAAAACACGTGGTCCCCAGGGATGAATCCTTCCCGCAACGAACATTGCCTCACTCTTGTTTATTCAAAGAGACACTTCAACGTGGGCATAAAATGTAACACAATTTCAACGGCACTGAAGTGACTTCCTCCTTCCAGACGACTTTCTAGTGTGGAAGAGTAGGCCAAACACCTCGTCGTGAAGGCCACCAGCAGTGGTTGTGAGCAAGTAATTGTAGGGGTTGGATTTGTATCTTGCCTGTAGAAATATGATCACTACGACTATTGTCCAACCTATGTACGTACAAATAAGTGACATCAGTGTAATGAGTGTGTATATATAATGAGTACATTCTGATTTTGTACACATTGGTGCTCGTCGTGCCAAGTAAAGTCAATTGTATTTTTGCTTACACACGTGGTGCTTTTTTGGCACAAATGTACCACTCAAAGCGCCATCATATTGTGTAGAATTAAAGAGTGGTTGTCCTATGGATATACTCATCCCCGTATTAGGAATGTGGAATTGACACCACTGACTCAGGGCTGCAAACAGGAGATGATTCCCACTTCGATGCTCATTTAAGTAGGAATCTATTGGCCAAGCCCGTGGCAGACACAAACAATGAGATGCGCCTGCATTCAATTTTCCTCTTTCAGTGTTTTAATTTTCCCTTATGTTCGTGATGAACTAAAGGAAACCACCCCAGAAGTTTGCCGTCATATACAGGCACATGACCCTTTGATCCGCAACCAGGGGCATCTGAGCAGAGGCAGTAAACCGCATACATATTCTCGCAAAGTACGTTTCCACGTATGCATTGGCCGTGAATCAAAAAGAAGTTGTCATTTTTTGTCAAAGTCCCAGGGCATCACTGCAAGTGGGATTGCGGAAAAGGCTCTGGAAATGAAACGGTGGAACTATCTTCCATTGTCGTTCTACCAAAGTATCTTGCATCAGGGTGTCACCTGTGCCGGTTAGGCCAGGACAGCCCAGGAAATGAGCTCTGTTTTTGGGTGACGGGAAATTATTTGTACTGAGATCTGGTACCCAGTATTAAATTGAACTTCATCCCAGTTCACTGCACAGTTTTGATGGGCCTAGGCCAGGGGTCGGCAACCTACGGCTCCGGAGCCGCATGCGGCTCTTTACGGGCTGCTTCTTGACGATATGTACGTATGTACATAGATGCATTGCGGCTCTTGAAATACTGAATTTTGTACCGAATTGGAAAGAAATGGCTCTTCTTGTTATTTTGGTTGCCGACCCCTGGCCTAGGCTTACTGACAAATGTCTGGGCTCTTTGGTCTGTGGAGATCGCGGCAACCGTGCTCTTGCAACTCGAGTCACAAGGAGACGGCAGTTTAGCTGTGCAGATCGGTGGCACGTGCCATGCCAAACACATGGCGATGACATTTTGTTACATTTTATACCCAGGTTGAAGATTCACCATTTGCAACGATCATCTTTGGAAAATTATACGCAAAACTCACTTTTGATATTCTTGGTTCTTTCGGTAAAGTCACGTCGATATAAAATAAAATAAAAATAATAAATTAGAAAATAATAAAAGCAAAAAACCCACGACGTTTCGATCGCAACACAAGCGGTCTTGTGTTGATATCGAAACGTGGTGGGTTTTTTTCTTTGATTACTTTCAAAAATTTTTTTTTTTAATAATAACTTATTTTTTATAATATTTGACTTTTTATTTGATATTCTATCTACGTTACTTTACCGAATGAACCAATAATATGAATTCCTGCAGTCATGAAAGTTTTAAGTTAAAACTCACTTTTCATAATTTATTTATGCTTTAAATCATCACGATGGCACTTTTAAAATTGCTGTACGTAGTTACTTGGTTTATCCGAAGTGGAGATGTCGAATGGAAATGGTGGCCCTCAGCAGTGATCGGCATAGAACACTGCTCCAAGCAATAACCCGTCAAGCCACCTAGACACCTCACAGCTGAATGAGCATGCAATTGTATGCATTTCCCAATGCAATGTAATGTGGAAAGTTACGTAATAATCAGAACAATACAACTTATAACACGCAACATCTTCCAAACGGACTAAACTTCGAACGGAACTCGAAGGCCTTACATAGAAACAAGTGGCAATCCGTGCTAGCTTTGTGTGGGAACATTTTGACTGTTTTGATCATTAGCATTCAAGAAAACGGGACATTTTGGCAATGCTCTGGAGCATTTTCCTGCAAAGTTTGAGAATTAAAACCATTGTATGAGTATGCATGTGTTGATGGGAGAGTGTGTGTTGGCCGCTAAGCTCCCTGCCCACATCAGGGACACGCTGCACCCGCGTCACCTCAAGGCCTCTACGATCTGGGGATGCAGATCGTCTCTGCGTTCCCAAGTCGTGGCTTTGAGTCGATGGGCAACCGAACGTTGTCCCCTGTGGCCCCCAGACTCTGGAACTCTGTATTGGACATCTGTGACATAGAGCTTTATAGCTCATCGGATTCCTCCAGTCTAAATAAATATTCTGATTGTGACTCTCTCACACGAGATATGAGGATCTTTGAGTCAGTGGACATTTATAAAGCTCATCAGCAAATATATTTTGGTATTTATTTATTAGTTTTGCCGTACTTTAGTTTTTGGTTTCACGAGTTATTGTAATTTATGAGTATCTGCTGCTGTGTCTTTTACAGTGCTCTGATACCTTTTTATCAAATATCCTTTAAAATTTGAATCATTATGACCGTTATTATTATAAAACATTTGACTTTTTTTCTGGTCATCCTTTTCTATTCCGTGTTAAAAACATGTCTACGCAAAACTTATTTCAAATGACCACTGCATGTTGACCACGAATCGTTTCACTCTGAATGACTATTGTTTTCTACGTACGTACGATGAACCGCTTTCGCACTATGCGCAGCCAATAGTGATCATTAGAGGTGCGGGGGAAGGGCAACAAACTAAACACAAAAAGGGGTTCTAAAGAAATTCGTTTTTCATATAGATTTAAAAGTGCACAGCTTCAGTGGCTGAATAATATCGGAAGTAAGAGCATTCCAGACATCCGCAGAAGCGCATCTGAAAGCGCGCGACACAGTGACCATTTTTGTTTGCTGGCCAGCCAAAAGGCTCTGCGCCAGATGACTGGAGTTCGCGTGATGGTTTATGCTCCTTGACGAGATCAACGATGCATCGTGGTTCATTTGTGGCAGGCACTTCGTGTGTAATGACTGCGACCTTACAATGCATTCGCTCGGCAATGGTGAAGAGCGCTTCCGCAGAACTACTTCGAGAGGCGGGAATGCCACCGAGCGCGACGTTGACCGCCTGGGTGCTCGTTGCGCGTGCGACTGGCCCCGCAGGTACTCCATGCTCGTTGAGGACGGCGTCGTCAAGCAGCTCAACGTGGAGCCAGACGGAACGGGTCTCACCTGCAGCCTAGCCGAGGGCATACTTTCCCGCATGTAGGCCGACCGATGCTGTCATCCCCGGCGCCCTGGAGCCAGCCCATCGCCTCCATACTGGTGAGGAAGCAAGGGTCTGTTCCCAATGTGAGCACTTGCTTTTGCCAGTTTATTATTATTATTATCCCCATTTACTCAATGCTCACTGACGAGATTAGCGAGATGTTGTGGTTCGTTTGTGGCAAGCACTTTGTGCGTAATGGGATGAGGTGTTGTTTGGGTCCTTGGGTTAGTGGGAGATGTTATGGGAGTTGTTGGGGGTGGGAGAGGGGAAGTGATGTTGCGGTCGGGATGAGAATTCGTGGAAGGCTTAAGTGCGGAGCAACGTTTGCGCAAAGCGCACTTCCACATGCGCTGTTGGCAGACTTTCGTGGTCCCAATGGGGAAACTTACGGGCCACAGGTGGATGCTGTTTTTAGAAAGGGGGAAGAAATAAAATAATAAATGCGCATTAATGCCATATGTTAATATACCGTGTCCTCTAAAGGCAATTTTGATGCAGCTGCTTGGAATATGGCAACACACAAAAAACTAATCTGATATGTAGGCGAGGGATGTATCTGAAACTAAACTATGGTGATGCGGATTTAGCTAGTGGCGGCGTACGCAGAACTGCTGACTGGTACAGGCTACATATGCAGCTAAGCAGGAAAAAGTGGTGCGTGTGCTCCAAAGTGAACTGTGTTGCGTGAGGTCAATCGTTTGATTCCCACTGCGTTTGTAATGCATACAAAGGATTTAGCAACGATTTCGATCTGCCGAAAAATGAAGTTTTTTGACATCCCACGATTATTTATTTTCATGGATCAGGTGGCACGGCACACGAGAGGAAGGGTGACCATCACGCCCGGCCGCCTTTGTCTCCCCAGTGGTGATTGTTACACATCGCACCAGGCACTGATTTTAGGCTGAGTTGACCTAGGGGATGTCAGGACAGGTTCAGATAATCGTCACCGGTGTATGTATATGACATACAACAACCGCCGTTCACCACGACATGGCGGTGACGTTACCACATCGCTTGTGGCATGCTAGGTGCGCTTTGAGGTCAGGTGAATTGTCGAAGGCCCACTGAGGAACAGACTTAAGTGCCATGGATTGACCGACTGAGATTACTGGCAAATGCACCAACTGTGCTTCCCACTGTGCCAACTATCTGAAGTGTAGCCACCCGGCGCTCCGCTCGTTGTTGTGAGCGTTGTTCCTCTGCCCTCCGTTGTTGCTGGAGGGCGACTGCCTGCAACTCCCCAGCAGAATTTTTTGCGAATCTCCTCCACAGAGGCTGATCTTCACACTGCTCGTACCAGTCATTGGCAGATCCAATCAACTCCTCAATCCTTTTGTACCACATCAGTCCATCTCTTCTCTAACCCGTGCCGTGCCCATTTAGCCTCATCTATCCAGCAGAACAGAAGCTGATTAGGCATGCGGTAGCTGGGCGTGCCGGCTACATGGCCCAACCACGGCAGCCTCACTTGCCGGAGGAGCTCACTGATGGGACTTTGTCCAGATTTTTCAAGGATCTGTGAACTTCTCTCACAATACAGTTTGGTTAGATCGTAGGCAGACCCAGCCTGAATATTTCCTTCAAGGGCTCCAGGTTTCGCAAGCACGGGGCAGGGAGGGCATGGCTGTGGCCAAGAGGACATAGCTGTGTGACATATGTAGTGGGTTCAATTGAGGCGCACACTTGAACTTGGAGGCAACACGTTTTATTAACTAACACAACGTCAACAGGATACAACATAGGAACATGACGTCACAAAGCTCTCCCCCCCTCCACAAATTGTTTTTAAACTTGTCGTGCGTATTTAATGTGCTGCTGCACTCTGATGTTGTAGGAGAAAACATGTATTAAAGAGTCTATTTAATTAAGCAGAACGTGTTGTCTATATTAATTTAAAGTTGCGCATTTTGATGTGACGTCACATTTCTCAAACCCCACCCCCCTCGTCACACATCGTTACAAATGTCTGCCCCCCCCCCTAGGTGCGTGACGTCATTTATGTACGAGCCCTTACATGCTGGATGGGACAACTACTAAATGGGACCAAGACAGCCAACACGCTGGCTGGTCCACGTGCGCGAAGACCGGAAACCGAGGACCCACGAAGACGGAGGATTCCTTCCCAGAGATGAACCACCACGATCTCCGCCGAGACTCGGCTCCGCCCTTGACCACGCCCCTTTTCCAGATCCTTCTCGACGACTCATCACGTCTTCTAGATTTGAAGCTTTCGTGACTGCAAGGATTCATATTCTTCGTTTTTTTCGGTAAAGTCACGTAGGTAAAAAAATTTAATTAATAAACGTTAAATAAAAATAAAATAAAAATCACGACGTTTCGGAAGCAACACAAGCCTCCGTCTTCAGGTGGAACAGTCACAGCACGATAGCTGTATCAAGTAATTTAACAAATTTTTACCTACGTGACTTTACCGAAAAAACCTAAGAATGTCATCACGTCATCTTGGTTCTTTCGGTAAAGTCACGTAGAAGGGAAATAATAAAAGAATAAATAATAATAAGTAAAATAAGAAAATAACAAATACATATTAAAAAATAAAACATAATATTTTATTATGTTTTATTTTATTATTTGTATTATTATTATTATTTATTTTATTATTTCCTTTCTACGTGACTTTACCGAAAGAACCAAGAAGATGAATCCCTGCAGTCACGAAAGCTTTACATCGAAATTTGACTCATCACGTGTTCCTTTCACCCCCTCCCCGGTGCCCTCTCGGGTTCACCCAGAGTGTCATGACCTCACCCGACCTATTCCCTGGTATACTCACTCAGGTGCCAGGGAGAGACTCCGCACATACAGAACCACTCACTCGGTACTGTCGCTACACTATAGTGACATCATCTATGACACTACACATACAAGACATACAACCCCTCTATAGCGTTCAATAGATTCATGGGCAAAGTGCTGCACCTATGAAGGCTGGCACGGAACACGACCACATTTGTCTCCCCAGTGGCGATGTTTCTATACCGCACCAGGTACTCATTTGAGTCCGAGTCGACCTAGGGGAGGCCCAGGAGCGGTTCAGATAATCGTCACTGGTGTTGGCTGTGATTGGGAATTGAACTCGGGTGACCAGGTTCGTAGCGTCAGCGTGCTGACCACTACACTACCGCTCCCCACACACAGATACACGTCCGCACACATTCACATTCATACGTCATTGTTTCAAGTGAGTTGTTTGCTTATTTTTTTCTCTGCCGTCTCTGTCTTAAACAAACTGTCCTCAACATAGACGTTCATTCACCAGCTCAGCCGTTGGCTTTGCGGTATACTGAGTGAGTGTGTCCAACTCAAATGAGTCACTGGCATTTGCTGCGAGGGTTTGAGCACATTTTATTTTGGAGAAACATTTTTTCGTTTGTTATTTTGTCATTTCAGCGAGTGAATGTCCATCTACCGCTTACCACTGTGCGGCCGTTCTTTCTTGAGCTCAGGCTCTCTGTATTTCCGACAGATGGACAATCCTTGCTTTCAATCCACACAGGGTGCTTTTTCTTCTTCGCACGATGTCCTGAGCCAACCTTTATTGTTTCCATTGCATGTTTTCACTGACAAGACTCCCCCACCCCCGCGCCTCCCAGGTCACTTTATTTGTGTACAGGCGAGCTGAATTTAATAGCAACGAGCTTGTTTGCACGAGCGAGCATCGGTTCAATAATAAACAAAGGCGATCTTTATAACAGTATGCGTAGAATATGTGGAAATACGAGGAGTAGTGTGGCTTTGGTGGTAAGCACGGAGTGTTACAATTCTGCCAATCCAGGTTGTATTACTCGCCGTTGATATTGCCAATAAGCTTCAGCATCTGATCCTGACTTGGTCCTGCCGCACTATGCAATTCCACTGTGATTTTAAATCAAACCCTTGCCATGCCTAGCCAGGCCAATCGAGGAACAGTAAACCGCCGTCTGAATTGAGTACTGGTGTGGTGGCAGTGTACTATATATATGTGTGTGTGGACGTGCATCAGACACGTTCGAGCATGATAGGTTGCCTCTAAGTAGGGATTGCTCTTCCACATTGTTCATCACTCATCTTCAGAGGAGTGAGGGGGGGGCGAGGGCACCTTCACCGATAAGACATGAGCGTGAGGGCCACCACACATCTGAAACCATTGGAGTTGAAAGCCTTACCTGTTAAACTGAGCATGATGGGGCGTTGTCACGTGTTGTGCATTGTCGTGGGCCACGCTCCAGGGGCCGCACTAAAGGCCACCAGGTGCGGGCAGTAGCCAGCAGGCCTTGCAATGAAGAACGCTGCTCGATGATGTCAGGACACTGTTATGTAGATGCCCTTGCTCTGACCCTAATTTGGGATTGGTAAAAACAAAACATTTGAAGTGGAATTGCATTTGCCTCATTCTAGGGGGGGGGGGGGGGGGTAGCAGTTCACGAATTGCCATTCTCACTATGGTGGAACGTTGCCCACCCAGCGGCAGGACTTTCTACCGCAGCGAAATCCACTCCGCCGGACATGAACTGCACCCATTGTCTTTGCCTAGCTCTTTCTAGAGGAGCCGGGCTCTTCGTCGTTTTAATGTAGCTTTACAGTGACATGCGATGCCCGGTCTAAAATGTGATATCAGAGATAAAAAAAAAGGAAATTCTTGCAGGAGCAGACTTGTGGAGCAACATAAAGACACACCTTGTTCGGTTTTTTTTTTTGCTGCATGCAATTATGATGAAGATTTAAAACTACGATTAACTGTTTTTTTTATTTTAACCGGTAAGGCCAATTTTAAATGTATCTCTTTTTCAGAAGCGACCTGGCCACGATAGAAAGCGCAACGAAGTGGAAATGTACAGCGGGCAAACACACTCGCCGCATGCTTCTAAATGTGGAGGGAAAACCCGTAGGATCCAGAGAAAAGTCGACGCAACCACAGTTATAACATGTAAACTCCAAATATACAGGGAGTTAACATCTCACCACCGAATTGTTTTTTTTTTCACGCCAAGGTACATGAGAGTGGTTTACATCACATCTCAAACATTGGGAAGGGCACCCCTACTGGCAACTTTCCCCTTGGGTTTGAAACAAGGTGACTCAACACCTGACCTGCAAGTGGGCATTAGGCTCCCAAGCAGAGGGCAATGAATTGTATGTATAATGCCAATTGAATAACACACAATTTTTGTTCCTGGGTAGTAAGTGTTATTTCGTAATTGCTTATGCCTCAAAAGTACAGAAAATTTCTATTATTCCCCACAAACTTTGCTTTTGTGACCAGGACAGTCACATTTTGAAATGTACCTATTTTCAATGATAAAACGGGCGAATTTGTGTCTTTTCGTTCACATAAAGTCAGAAAAAACTACATATTAATAAAAATTAACATGTATTTATACATGTTCATTTCCAATGTCCTGGTCACAAAAGCAAGGTTTGTCAGGAATAATAGCCATTTAATGTACTTTTGAGACATAAGCAATTAGGAAACAACACTTACTACCCAGGAACAAAAAAAATTGTTACACAGTGTAATGAGTGGGTAATGTTCTAATTTGGATAGCGTACGTAATTTCACAATGCAATAAAATGTGTAATTCTAGTGTGTGTCCTCGAAATACTGGGTTAATGCCGAAGAGAGCAACCTCAGTATATCATTCTAGTAACAAAACCCCGTTATTTTCAGCAAGATAAAACACTGGGAAAGAACGTGTCAATAAGGTTCCATCATCAGACCAGATACTTGATGCAAAGTATGTAAAATTGAGCAGTCTGTATAATTGGGCAGCTCAATATGATGACCGCGCATATTTTAAAAGTGTATTTAGCTGGGTGATGCATTGTTTGAGAATGCAAAACTCACTGGAAGATTGTGCAAGTTCAAGTCTCATCTCATTCGGGGAAAAAACTCAGCTCTACATATCCAAGATAAGTAGGCTATACCTTTGTGGTCGATGAAGCCAACAGTGGCTGTAAATATGGATTTACTCACACCCACCATAGGAATGTGGAATTTCCAACGCTGACTTGGAGCTGTAAATAGGATGTGGTCACTGCCCCATTGTTCTTTGAGCATGAAACTACTCCGGTACATACTTTAAGTGGTGTATGTGTGTATGCATATATGTGTTGTACCATCAATGGTTGTGCTTAGTAAAGACTGTTCTCCACCATAGAAATTTGGAATTTCACACTTCAAGCTCAGTACTGGAATTGAAGGTGAGCAGTACCAAATGTGTTTATGTTTTGATTATTTACGCAAAGGTCTTAAATCATTACTTGCAGGCTTTACTTATTTTATGATTCATGCCGTATGTTGGGTTAGGTGTTAGATTGACTCCATCGCTTTAAAGATAAGTGGCAAGCCCATGCACCATGCATTTTGCATTTTAATGGTTTTTTATATTTTTGCAATCGGTGAGTGTTGATAATTTATATTGGATTATTTATGCAGAGTAAACAAATAGTCGAATAACTTGAATTTAAATTGTTTTCATAAGGAACGTATGAACGACAAGATTTCACTTAATCTTTTATTTGTTTATTTGTTGAAGGTAAAAGCCAAATTCAAAGTGTTGTTTCCAGCTTAGTATGTGGTAAGGCATCCATATCCAGCCCTGAGCCAGTACTGGACATTCCACATTCCTATGGAGGGGCTCGGCTAATCCACAGGGCAAAAACTGTTAACAAACCAGAAAATTGTAGCAGGTTTTTTTTGCCATAGATGGATGATGGGCTGGGTGAACAAATAATTAGAAATTTGAAATCGCAAACTTCAGATTTTGGGATTTGTGCACTTTAACCGCTGTGTCTTGACAAAAAGGTAAAGCTACAGCCCTGCAATTTCTTGCCACACTGCTTGTGGAAGCACCTCCACTACAGGGAGCTCTAGAGAGCCCCCTAGAGGGTATTTGGCCTACTTTTCCACACTGGCCAAATAACTTTTAAGGGTTTGGAGTACCCACAATTTACCCCACCAAATCGAACCTACCAATAAACTATATGTGGTCTACCCATTTATAATATGCTGGGTGAACAGAGGTTGTGAGAGGTAAGTGCCATGCCTGGAGATCGAAGCATGTATATCTCACGGCAGCATCTCCAAAGTAAAAACTATAACTGCAATTACTCGACTATGAATGGTATAACTGCATCGACGTTAAATGTTCACCATCTGCTTTTTTTTTCAATAAATAAATTACACATTACAAAAGTAACAATGTATATTACAAGACAGGCAACAATAAATCACCGTTCCACAATAGCAAAGGTGAGTTTCTTTGATAAACGTACCGTTTAAAACGACCCCGCACCAAGGAAGACAATCTGCCTATTAACCAAACAAACGTGCAGCGAATTTGTCCATGATGCCGATGGTGTTATGGTTGACCCTTCCAGTGGTGTGCTGTTGTTGTTGTTGTTGTTTACAGCCAGTGTCTCTCTGTTTAACTGAGCGATGGGCGAGGTTGCTCATCGCAATTGGCGGCCTTGTCCCAGTGATGCGAATTCCACATTCCCATGGAAGATGCTGATCTCTCTCTATAACACGGTTATCCTGTTGTTGTCTCCCCACAATCATGTGCAGTACGATGTCGCATGTCCGCCCTGCCAGTTAACCGCCAATACCCAGTGCGCTATTCGTGCACGGTGTACGCAACCGGCGTTTGCTACAGACGTCCGCAACATCCAAACCTATCACCACACACAGTCATGTATTTAACACGGAGGCTTTCGCGACCAACATTATGCATACTCTTTGGTTCTTTTGGTAAAGTCACGTAGGGAATAAAATAAAATAAATCACGACGTTTCGGGCGCAATAGGTGGGAAAACATTATGCATAGCAAAGGGTTTTTTTTTGGGTTCGATTGTGTAAATATAAATGTGGCAAAATCACCCGATGAAACTGGTTGTAATTACCAGGGAAACGTCGTACTCAAGTTGTAAATGTTGTGGGTTTACTCTTCAACACATCGGTGGGCTGCAGTAGTAACTAATTGGCACGTTTTATTTATGTGACAGCTTACTAATTGACTGTGTCGGGTGGTGGCGGGATTAACGACACATATTTAGGCGATATTACCCAAAAAAATACCTTCATTATGAACATTAATGTATTATTAATCTCGCGTTTAGTCGCTAACTTCAAAGGCACAGTAAAGCACCATTCCATAATTAAAAGTATTTGTGCTTCATTTTTGTCCAGTGACATATTCGAATGGCCTCACGATCATTTTCTACGACAGTCATGGGGATAAATATGATAAAATATCCAACCATGTCACAGGTCCCTTGCCCATGTCTTAAGTCTCCCCGCAGATTGGATGTGCGACTCGTCGTACTCCGATTGTTTTTTTTATCGCACTCCGAGGGACGATAGGCTGAGTTGACTCACAAACCACTTCTCGTTGTGAGCCTTGTGCTCTTGCCACTGCAGCAAAAAATGCGCAGAAAATAAACCGCCAGCTTAACAAGAGCATTTACCTCGCTATACATAAACTATGCATTTTATTTTCGCAAGTTATTTTCGTTCCGAGTTGCCAATCTGTCTGCAGAGAAATCCATCATGTGTGTGTGGGAGGAGGTGGGGGGGAAGAGTCCAGTAATAACAACCCCCTACCTCCACGTTGGTGCTGGACGGCAACGCTGTTGTGAGAAGTGCCATGGGGGGAGGGCCGATTTAGATTGGCCTTTCCCCTCATGGCGTTTGTAACCACCACAGTGGCCAAATGGGGGCTCTGGATGGGTGCGAGAGGCTGGTAACCCCTCCACCTTCAATTAATTACCACTAAACCACAATTTAAAACTTTAATCAAGCTTGTGCCGGAGGCCCCGGCGGGACAGGCGACTATGACGTCTCCTGGCCAAACCCTATTTGGCGGAGCCAGGAGACTGAATCCTTACCCTCAGGGCTCCTCCAGAAACAACTAAAAACCACTGCGGGTGGCCACGTGGAATGTTTGAACGCTCACTGCGGAAGAGAGGCTGCCACTCCTCTGTCGGGAGCTGGACCAGTGCCGCCTGGATCTATGGTATTCAGGAGGTCCGGTGGACAGCTCTGGCTCCTGCCACCATGAGGGGTGTACAGTCCTCTACTCGGGGCTAGAAGACTGCCAAACAACAGGGAGTGGCTCTTCTTCTGAACAAACGAATGAAGGGGGCATGGGAGTGTGGCAGTCAGGTGTGGAAAGCTGTAAGCCCCAGGCTACTTTGGGCTCGCCTTCTCATCAACCAGAGGCGAGGAGTGGTGTTCATGGTTACTTATGCCCCCACCGAAGACGAACATCCGTGGAGGGATGCAGGCAAGGCTGATGAGTCAGATGCCTTCTATGACCTCCTGTCACAGGTGCTAGCTAAAGTGGCCCCTTGGGATAGAGTCATCGTGTTGGGCAACTTCAATGCCCGAATTGTTCATGCTGCTGGCACCTGGTCTGGAGGTATTGGAAGACATGGGCCAGATCAGCTCAATAACAACGGTAGGAGGCTGCTAGATTTTTGTGCAGCCCATGGACTTGTAATTACCAACACGCTGTTCTGGCATTGGCGCATCCACAAAACATCATGGATGCAAGCCGGGTCCAAGCAAGAACATCTGCTGGACTACATAGTGATGGAATAGCGGATGCGGGCCCATGTCTTTGACACCAGGACCTACCGTGGAGCTGATCTGCCCACTAACCATCGACTTGTCATCTGTAAGAAGCGCCGGCCATTTTTCCACTCTGTTGGTGGGTGTACACCCAGGTCCCGATTCAAAACCATAGTGGCATGGTTTTAAATAGCTGATGAAAGTTGCAAGCGAGAATTTCATCATCGCTTGTGGATGGGGTTGGCATCGTCCCTCACTTCTCCTTATGTTGAGGGGAAATGGACGAGGTTTAGGACTGTGGCTAATGCAGCTGCAATGGCTGCTTTTAGCACACGGTCCATACGTCCTCAGAGACCCTGGCTGACAGAGGAGGTGTTCATGCTGGCTGAGAAAAAGCGACAGGCCCACTCTCATCATCTACAGAATCCCACGTCAGATAATGAGGAGGCTTACTGCAACTTTTTCTTGGATGTTCGGATAGCCATGAGGTGCTGCAAGGATGGGTGGTGGTCACGGGTTGCTGAGGAGATGGTGTCTGCCTCAATGGCACATGATCACAAATCGTTCTTTAACTCCATAAAAAAATAACCTGCAGCCCCACACCTATTACCATCATTAGGGGAAATAACGGTGATCCAATCTCCGCCCCCCAGGAACAGGTTTGCAGATTTTCTGAACATTTCTGTGAGGTCCTGGGGGAGGGGAAATCCCTCAGCCTGGAAAACATTGTGGTACAAAGTGGGGATGACCCTGCTGAGGCTGGAAGAAGGCTTCACCCCCTGTGAGTGGCTGGCTGAGGTGCCATCTGTTGAGGAAGTACTGAAGGCAATCCAGAGTCTGAGACCAGAAAAGGCACCGGGCAGAGATGATCTCCAAAGCGAAATGCTGAGGGAGGGTGGCATTTGTGCACAGACTGCCCTAGATGACATCATAGCAACAGTCTGGACCACTGGACGGGTTCCACAAGATTTGAAGGATGCCCTGGTAGTCGCCCTTTTTAAGAAGGGGGACCACCAGGGTATCCTTTGAATCCTCTTTAAGAAGGGGGACCACACAGACTGCAACAACTATAGGGGCATCTCACTACTCAGTGTGCCGGGAAAGGTCCTGGCAAGGATTATTCAACATCACCTTGCCAGGCACGTTGAGGAGAGGCTTGTGGAGTCCCAATGCGGTTTCAGCAAAGGGCGGTCCTTCACAAATGCCATATTTTCTGTCCGTCTGCTACAGCAGAGGTGCAGGGAATTCCAACAAGCCCTACATCTCTGCTTTATTGACCTGGTCAAGGCCTATGATACCATCAGTAGGCCTGGGCTCTGGGTTGTTCCTCGTGCTTTCGGAGTCCTTGACCCTCTGATCATGATGATTAAGGACCTTAATGATGGTGAGCGGACTTGGGTTAAACTACGTGGCCGGGAGTCAGAGCCATTCCCTGTTCACCTTGGGGTGCGACAGGGATGTCCTTTGGCTCCAACATTATTTAACATCTATTTCGACCACGTAGTTTGTGAAGCCTTCGATGGCTGTACTGGAGGAATTTCCATCTGGTACAGATATTATGGGAGCCTGATCGATGCTCGGGTGCAGTCGAGGGGTGGCTCCCTATTGGTCAACCATGTTATGTATGCCGATGATCTGGTAATTGCTGCTCACTTAGAGGAGGAGTTGAAGGCGCTGCTGCCTTCCTGGAGCTTGCCACAAAGAGGTGGGGCATTACCATCAGCCCCACCAAAACTAAGCACCTGCCTGGGTATTTTATACCATCGGAACCTCCACCCCCACAACTCCCAATTGGTGATAGGACAGTTGTGGAGAGAGTGGAGAGTTTCCCATACCTGGGCAGTTTGCTCATGTCTGGCTCCGGTTTGACAGCAGAGGTCTCACTCCGAATCAGTTGAGCGGCATTATTTTTTCATCAGTTGCGTAACACTGTGTGGAAGCTATCTGGTCTGTTGCTCCACACGAAGCTTCAGGTCTTCTCGTTGACAGTCATTCCCTCCCTTATCTATGCTTGTGAAACGTGGATCCCCCAAATGGAACATCTTCGCCGGTTATAAACATCTAGGCTGGCCTGCCTACGATCCATCCTGGGTTTAACCAGGCTGGATTGTGTGAGGAGGTCACAAATCCTTGAAAGTTCTGGACAAAGTCCCATCGGTGAGCTCTTCTGGCAGGCAAGGCTGCGTTGGCTGGGTCATGTAGCCCACATGCCCAGGCACCGCATGCCTAAAAAGCTGTTGTTCGGCCGGATCGAGGGGGCGAAATGGGCGCAGCATGGGCTAGAGAAAACATGGAGTGATGTGGTACTGGTGGATGTGGAGCTGAGTGGACTGCCGATGACTGGTACCAGCCGTGTCAAGATCGGCCTCTGTGGAGGAAGCTCGTGCAGGACGCTCCTGGGCAGTTGGATGCAGTGACCCTCCAAAAACAATGGAGGGCGGAGGCGCGACGCTCACAACAATGAGCGGAACGCTGGGTCGCTAAAGCATAGCAAGTTGGCACAGTAGGGGGCACAAGTGGTGCATCAACCAGTCATCTCAGTCAGTCGACCCGTGACACCTGGGTCTGCCCCATGACCTCCTGCCAGTGGGCGTTCGACACCTCACGTGGCCTCAACGTGCACATAGCCTGGCACAAGTATCGTGGTGACGTCACCGCCACTTAGTGGCGAATGGCGGTTGTTGTTGTTGTTGGGGGGGGGGAGATCATGGGGGCGGTCAGGGGGACGAGGTGGTGGGGAGAGGTAGTGGAGAGGGGAATAAGTAGTGGGGGTAGTGGGGGAGAAGAGATGGTGGGGGGAAGAAGGGGGGCATATGTGGTGGGGGGGAGGTGGAAGGGTCATGGGTGAATTCGCAGCTCGTGTTTTGCTGTAACACGAACTCGCGTGTCGGTCAGTCACGTGCCGAACACTCTTAATGGAAAGCTTAAATTGATCCCGTGGAATTGCAGTGCCCGTTCTAGCTCAATGTCAATCGCTGTTGTTTGGCAGCCGTGCTGCCACTGACGCTCCGAGTAGAATGACACGTGGCTTTTTCCGTCTTTACAGCGCGGCTCACGAAATACACCCCTCATGTTTCAGGCTATCGGCAGGATTACTCGGAAAGTAAACATGACGAAAATGTCATTTTTTTTTCTCTCGACTAAATGTCCAAGAATAGCATACGGAGTATAAAGAGGGTTCTGTAGCACATGTGCATATCACGTTTTTTTGGGGAGGAGGTGTAGGCTTTTAATAAGTTTTATTTATATACTTATTTTACCACTTTTTTATAATTCCACCACCTTGTATAATGCATCTTTTGTAATTCGGCGGAGTTATGTGTTTTTTTTTACTTTGCAGGCTGTAGAAGTAAAAAATACAGCTTTGCATGCTTGCACATGTGATCGTAAGCTGACATACGATCGCCTTGCGGGTGCTTTTTGTGACAAAGAGTAGGCGGCCCAGAGGTTCGCTTCAAGGGAGGAGACCTTCATCCAGATGCAGGGATGCTGAAAAGAGTGGAACGCGGACGCTGCATGGCTGTGAACTTTTCTCCAACAACAACAACGGCATCTAGCAGAAGGAAGGAAGTGATGACAGTGAATGTGCCAGCGTGAACCCATTCCTTGACCTTGCCTCCTTAAGTATAAACTATAAACTATTTATTTTAGCAGGAAAGGCGCACTGAGCTATATAGCCCTTTTTCATGAATTCAGTGCTGGGCTCCACATTGAGTAATAGCACACTTTGAATAATTTAGAGACTGCGCTGATGTGATTAAACATTCTTGACAGAGATAATATGTTTGGGATAGTGGATGAGGTGGATTGCATAGATTTAACTGAGTTACCTTGGAAGAAAACTGGTTCAGTCGTTCTGCAATAGGTGCTATCCACCTGAGCCACTCAACCTATGCATTCTCATTTAATTTGAAACCCTTAAAAACGTTGGGCATTTTATAGTAAAGGGTGCATCACTCGATTTAACGTTATAATCATCACGGTTGATTAACTCCTAACACAGGTAACTACAGGCAAAATAGTAACACGTTCCAAGTCTCTTCAAACGAAAACGCAGTTATTTGTTGTGCTTTACGTAACTTTACACTCAGTTGGCGGACAGAAATTACGAACAAAAAGGCAAAAAAACAGTTTAAAAAAAGTGTTCGTCTCCGTTTGCAGTCGATGACGTAACTTGTGGCAAAGTCAACAGCAGTTTTGTTTTTCTTCGACAGACTGGGCCTCATCTGTGGGAACGTGGAATTATCACCAACGGTTTGGAGCCATCACCGGAGATGAGGACGACACCGTGGTTCAATTGTGCAATGAGACGTGTTTGATGTGAGTGCGAAAACACTCTCCAATTCTGGATGAAATTTTTTATAGATGTAAATAATTATTGTCATTAACGAACCCTGCAGAATACGAGTGGATTTCAAAGAGAGGAAAATATGGATAACATTTGAAGCTAAACAAATTGCAGTTGGCTTGTACAATGTTGAAAAAGCCCTAATTTATAGTGGGTTTTTTTTTGTCAGGAGGTGTGCTTGTTGTTTACACCGTCCAATCAAAGTTGTGAATTCTATATGTCAAACGTACGCAGACATAAAACATACTATGACTTTTTATTTTACCAGGTAAGTCCCACTGAGCTGTGTAGCTCTTTTTCAGAATCGACCTGGCCACAAATAATTGCTCAACGAAGTGGCTTATCACGTGGAAATTTTTCGCAGCTAAATACTCTGAACGCGTGTATCTAAATGTGGAATGGAAAACCGAAGGACCCCAGAGAAAAATCCACGCGACCACGGGGACAACAGGCAAACTCCAAATATACAGGCGTCAGGGTCAGGGTCGAACCCACGACCTCCTGCGTACCAGGCGAGGTAGTTAACATCTGGCGACGGTGCTTGCACGAGCGAGCATGTCGTGTGAGTCAATCAAAACTGCATGCCTGTGATGCAGAGGTCGCAATCGGGTACCCAATACCCGTACCCTACCCGATACCCGGCTACCCTGGTGAGCCGTGAGTCACTGGTGAGTAACTGTTTGTCACTCATTTCCCAACGTCTTGTCTCTTCTCACAATTCAAGTTCCTAGAATCAACCCACCTGCGCCTGCAACATGGCTTCATCCCAGAGGTCGCAATCGGATACCCGTACCCTACCCGATACCCGGTCGGGTATCGGTCGGGTATCGGGTAGGGTACGGGTATCCGTTTGCGACCCTGGTGCGGCCGGGTACGGGTAAGGAATCAAAACCTGTTTGCGACCTCTGCTGTGATGGCATCAAGGATGGAAAGAGTAACAAGGAAACTGGAGCTAGTCTCGTGCCAGCATATGCATTAATGGTAAAGGCAGAGTGGGGTGAGCCACGGAAGGGAAATGTTGAGTTCAGCCAGCACACTAGACGTAAACGGGAATCATTATATTTTTTCAGTACAGCTTAGAAAATAATATTTATATAATCACATGCAAACACATCAGATGTCAGGGATTCACCATATATAAGTCACACCAGGTATCCCAAACGTTTTAATTCTTCATATTGTATGAGTGTATTTTAACATTCTCACTCAAGTCTCGATTCTCCAACATTACCTGTCCAATAGGCTGTAGCAGAGGTGTGGACTCGAGTCATGTGACTTGGACTCGAGTCAGACTCGAGTCATGAATTTGATGACTTGCGACTCGACTTGGACTTGCATAACAATGACTTTGTCCCACCTATGAGATGTGGACTCGAGTCATGTGACTTGGACTCGAGTCAGACTCGAGTCATGAATTTGATGACTTGCGACTCGACTTGGACTTGCATAACAATGACTTTGTCCCACCTCTGGGCTGTAGTCTGTAGTTTTGCACGTAAGCGGAAATCTCTCTGATGTGTTTTCAGGTTGCACCGTGCGTTGCTTTGCATGATGTCCCATATGTCACTCCACGTGTCCTTGGGCAGCGGTAGCAAGATGTTACCTCCCTCAGCTGGTATGGAGGAGGTCGTTGGATTGATCCCGACCCTGGCTGCAGTACATTTGTAGTTTGCTCTTGTTTTCCCTCCACAGTTAGAATGAACATGCGTTTAGAGTATTTGACTGCTATACATTTCCACGTGACAAACCACTTCGTTGAGCTGTCATGTGTGGCCAAGTCACTTCTGAAAAAGAGCTACACAACTAAGTGGGCCTCACCTGCTAAAATAAATGAAATAATTGAATAGTTTAGTTCTTCAACAACTGAATTTGGCACGTGGAACAAAACGTCGGACATTGTTCCCAACAGCACTCGGTAACAACCCAGCAATACACGGCACGACCACGAAAACGCAGTTGAGTATTGTACGTGTTAGTCTTCGTGGAATATCGAGCAACAACGAAACAAGGGATTGCTGACAAAGTTTACGATGCAGCCTCGCTGCACTGTGACCAGAACACACGAATTTACAATCCAAAGGAAGTGAGTTCAAGATAGTTGAGAGTCAGTGCAGCCTTCAATCCCTATGGGGTTAATAAAATTTGGACCAATTGTTTTTTGGGCTGTCAACAGTGGATGTCTCTTTGAAATATAGAGGACTCCTTTATGGAAATGTGGAATGAGTAAATAGACACATTAAAACATGTCATAGTTGTTTTTGTACTGTGCATGGATAGGCTCAACTCTGTGAGTAAATTACAAAATAAATAAGTATACAATGTAACTCTTACATGTATGTCTCATACAACACATCAGTCACACAGCCTTCCGGGAGTATATATATATAATTTAAGCAGCATTTGTCTGAACACGAGAAAAGCTCCGGGCCGGTTTTGACAAAGCGTTTCTTGAGAAGCAGCCCTGCTTGAATTACTGCTGCTGCTGCACTGCCATTCCTACAGGCAAGGACTCCTCCTTTTATGCTATGTGGTGCCGGAGTGGTGAAAAATTACGTAATACGGAACTTTAAATAATCATAAAACATCATTGTGGAGAACATAAATAACTAAATAACTAAGTATACAACACGTCTTCTTCACGTAAAAAAATCGCGCCCCTGATTAGCGCGGTTGGTTATGCCCGGTGGGAAAGATGTTCAATATACATACATAACATTTTTTTAAATATACAACCCCTTAGCTGCACGCCCTTCTGGGAGTGCGTAACTTTCAGCAGCATTGTTGCAAGACAAGCAAACTCTCCTCTGTTGTAGAATCACCATCAAATATGCTCAATATTTATTTTCTTACCTGCTAAGAAATGTATTAATATGGTGATAAATCGCATGCAACGTTTGTCCAAAATCAGTTTTCATTTCACGAGGTTTTTCCAATCAAAACACTGTTACACGAGTGTGCGCACAAGGCTTAGTTTGAGTGCAGCCGAAGCATTTTAAGTCACATTTAAAACAAATTGTTTATGCACGGTCTGCGGTGTTCCATTCAATGAATGTATAATTATTACTTTATTTTATTTTACCTGCCCTTCTGGCTACAAATGTTTACGATTATGCATGTCTCATATTTAAGGGTGCAGTTTTGCCAAAAATGTTATTTCAAACATTCCTTTCAAAAAATGTCTTTTATGTTCCAAATGGGTGGTCCGTGAGGTTAAGATGCGGATCTGGAACCGGATGCAAAAACTCAGTCCCGTGACTTTGAGACCATTCGTTTTGCTGCTGTTGTTATTATTATAGTAATTATTATTATTATTTTTAAAAACACAGCACACATACCAAGCTAAGTGATTCAGCCACCATTTCACATGACGGCCACAGCTGTTCCCTGCTCTAGTAAGCAACAGCAATGCCCCTGAGCCAGCAATGGAAATTACACGTTCCCATGGCACCAGGGAGGCCACGTGTCTTCACAGGACTATCACTGCAGATTTTTGCTCACACGTGAGAAGCTGCACAATGCTACAGTGACCACGAACGCCTTTTTGCGCAGACCTACATTTGTGCTTCTATCCGAGTGTAAAGATGCTCATTATTTGGTCTGTGAAAAAAAGGTGTGCAACTCAAACTCAGAAACTAAACCGTTGACCGCACAAAGGCTGCCAGCCGCATCTCGCACTGCCGGTAGATGTGCGCCGTGTAAATGAAACGCATCTCTCGCTGGAGACCCGCAGCGGCGATAGGACGCACGAAGGCAGCGAGAAGGAAGTCGGATCTGGCCCTCGGAAGTGGCGATATCCGCACGACGGAATGAATGATTTTTTTCGTCTTTAGTTTCCCGAAGAAAGAATTTAAATGCACAGCGAATGGACGAACACGTGTTGTGCAGCACACCGTGTGGAGCGGGCCACACCGTTTTATAGTGTGCTGTTTAGAGACAGCTCTCTCATCCGCAGTGCGTTTAGCTATTGCTGGCTCTCGTGTTTAACCTCTAGCGTCATTCCTTGTTACGCAATCATCTTGCACCGTGTGTCCGTGTAAATGGAATAAGAGCTATAGTGGTCATAAGTTATCCTGGAAATTTGGTCACGTGGCGCTTTGGTTAGAACACTGGCAAGTCTTAGGAAGGAAACAGCTCAGCCCAATCGGCGCTCTTAGGTCGACCAATTCGCACTACTTTGTGGGAAGTCAACATTTGGTAATCCATGGAGTGACTGACTCCTGTAGTAACTTAATTAACGTTAATTGAATGGTAGCTATTTTCACTCTTGACTTTTTCGTTAACGCTTTACAAAATGGGACGCTTTGGCAGAGGTCCAAAGGATTACCTGGAACTTTTGTGACTAAAACCATTAAACCCATTAAAATATGATGACTGGAGAATGTGTTAACCACTAAGATTTTCATACATTGATGTTGCTTAAAAGCATCACATAAAATGATACAATTTGCAGCAATGCACCGTCCATTGCTGTATGCATCTGAGTCGCACTCTGGATTTAAAACTTCACTCACACTTGGGAGCTTGTAAGTTCAAATCTTGGTTTGGGGTATGTGCAGCCTCCCATGCATCCTTCCAGGATCAATAAAATCAACAACACTTTATGAACAGTCAACAGTCAACTTCCAAGAGACTTTCATCTGCCATTGGAATGCGTAATTTCCACCCCTGGCTGATGACTGGCAATGGAGAGGAGTTATCCCAGGTACCAAAATTACAATTTCTGGGTCTCTCTTGCAAAAGGTAAAATACATCTAATGGGATCTCACCTGGTTAAATAAAGATGGGGTTCACAAGTGTGAATCACGTGCTTACATGGTAAAGGGTGGTGCTTGTCTACCTCGTTGGTCCTAAAACAGCGAAAACAAATTCCACATTCCCATGGCGCAGGCCAGTTTATCGATAAAGGATCACCAATTTTGACCCCCCCCCCCTTCCCGCGATGTGGCACTATTTTATCAACCCTCTAGCGATGATGGGCTAAATTATTTCTCAACTGTACCCCGGTACGATACAATTATTTAATTTATTCAGAAATCATACTACTATTTAACATATCCCATGCTTCGCCTCGAGCTTCCTGGATGGCTGCTGTCTGGGCCATCGAAACCAGCTGGTTAACTGGCTAAATGGAATTTTCCGTGTATCAAATACATGTTACATCTCATTAAATGAACGGAAGACGTTCAGAAGACATATAACAGATTGCGACACTGAAGAGGTGAGAGTAACGGATATAGAATGTCTGCTCCTACTAATGCAATTATTTCACCAGAATATCCTTAAAATTCTGGAGAATATGAAAAAAAGCACAATACGTATTGTAATTTTATTGCGTAAAAAGGCAGATTACTTTTTGTGCTTGAGTACGGAATTGTGAGAACAGTCTCACAATTACAGCTCTTAATTTTTCCCTTGAATAGCAATCTGTCCTCTACTGTAACAACAATAACTATGGTAACATGTAAAGATACATCCCTTTGTAAATTCACCGCCAAATGACATGCTTCCCTTTGGATGTCGGTCACGGGGGTTATTATGACCATACTTCACCACACTGGTCAGTGTGACCTGGTGTCGTGGGGGCACGCCGAGGACCATTTCAGACATCACTTGACTTGCCACTGATGTCGACCATGACCGGGAATCGATCTCAGGTTGACCGAGTTCACAGTGTTGTTACGAAATGCTGCACTCCATTGTTGTTAATGATGCCAAAACGCGTTACAGTGTCGACTGAAGCTGCAGTGACTCACAGTCTGTTATGTACGTCGCATTATAGCATCGCCTATCAATTGTTTAAAGATGATAACAGAACTGGTGACCTTAAAAGGCAACTTTAAAACTTACAAGCAGCCCCCTCCTCCTGTTACGTCGCGTCGTTGTGTATGTGTGTGTTGTTTAGAAGGCCTTATGAATTATGCAACGCTTTTGAATGTTAACACTGGTCCGGTAACGTACGGCGAGTGGGGCATGGGGGGGGTGTTTAATTTTCTAGGGTATAAAACAACACGAACAGTTCCAACGGCCACGGAAACAAATACGACACGCGATTTACACAAGTGCGGCGCGTGTCATTATTTTCGGCCAAAAATGAAGCCCTGTTCCAATCCCAAGTGCCATGACTTCACTGCCCGCTCCGGCAGCCCCGGCACGAGGCGTGCACTTAAAGTCACCGCCCGTATCAGGTGGTTGAGGAGATGGTTTTAATTTTACTGCTCTGTTTACGTTGGTGCTCCCAGCACGGAAACTTGAAAGTTGACCCACTCCGCTTGGCATCCCTTGAAAGTGTTTTTTTTTTCTTCAAGTAAAGATCTGCTCTGTTCTATATCCCTGATGCTTCCTGAGTATTGCAGTCTTCTGTGAATGCTCTACAGATTTTGTGGGTGGTGTTTTTTTCACACTTTCCTGGAAATTGGGGCATTCTGAAGCTGTGTTAAATAAATATGTACATTTTTACGTGGATTTTTTTTTGGGGGGAGATTACAGCCCAGTGGTCAAAGAAGACAGTCGATGGGAGTGGAATTGCGTTGCATTTATTTCGCGATGAAACATCTCTATTTTGTTTCCTACGCCATTCAAGTATTAGACGAAACATTACACTCGCTCGTCTGTGGTTTCCCACTCCTTCGTGTGAAAATTACATGCGCTAAAAGTTCTACGGCATTCTGAGATGCAATTTGACACTACATAAAACATGAATAACAATATATTACTGATCTTTGTAGTGGTGTCTTACCTTCGGTGGAGGCAGGAGGTCAGCTCAGCCACCATTTTTAAAGGGACCCGAGTAATCAACCACAAAAAGTTTTTTTTTTTTAACACGTACGTTAATAATGTTGCGGTCTTAATTTTTTAAATATCTATTATCGATGACGTTTTGCAAAAAAAAAATGTTTCCTTTCAATGCGGTGTTGTTGGCTTTTGCGTAAATGTTTTTGTAATTTGTGCTTGTGCACAATTGCCAACGCAGCATCACTAAATAATTTGTACAAAAAGCAAGTTTGTTTAACACGGAGGCTTTTGCGACAAATATTATCTATGATAGAGGTGTTTTGTGTTAGATCATGTAAACATAAATGTGTCATTCAACCCGCTACTGCCCGACACAACCAATTAGTAAGGTTTTCCACGTAAACAAAAAATGCCAATACTTTACTAGTTCATCACACCGGTGTGTTGGAGAGTAAACCCACAACATTTACAATTTGAGTACGACGTTGAAAAAAATATGTGATCATAATTTTTACATTATTGTCTAATAAGTGACTGAACCAACGAATCGTCCCAGCTCTACTCCCTGACAATGTGCTGACAAGTGAAGTGGTCTAAAATGTGACCTGGCATAGGGCCCAGATGCCCGAATCAGGGCCTGGTTGCCACCTATACAGAGTGAAGGTCCGTAGCTGAAGTGCACTTGGTGATTGCGTTTTGGACGGCTCAACAGAGGCCGCTCTGTTTCTGCAATGTTTGACGCCTGGTAGCTGTGGAAAAGAGAGCGAGAGAGAGAGAGAAAAAAAAACACAAGATTGACGCTGCAGTAGTGTGCCGGACAATTGTCAGCTTATATTTTGAATGTTTGTTTTGAAGCCTTCTTAATTCGATCGTCCGGAGTAAACACCGCGTATTGATCTTGTGCCGGGCTTGCAGAGCTGGTTATAATTGACGAGCTTATTGGCAGGTGCTTGATCTTAACGAGTGACTGGTGAAGCCTACTGGCTAAAGCCACTGCATCGGGACACTTTTTATAGACATGCATTTGGTTTAGATGGCTTTTTTTTAATAGGCTTGTACAGTATTCATTTTCAACTTCCTACAATTTGTAATAGACAGCTAGATGGCACTGTGTCACGAGCGCTCAACTCAATTGGAAGGTTTGCAAGTTGAGATTTCACTTAGCAGTAGGGTTGCCACGTTTATCCACAGATCAAACCCGTATATATTTCTCAGACAGCCAAGGTCAATCTGAACTGAGCAGTATACTGGAATAAAATCAATACACTACGGTACCAGATATTGGTACAAATTAATTCCTGCTCACCTGAGCAGTCCCAGGACTGTCCACGTCAAACATGGACAAGTGGCAACTCTAGTGAGGAGATAACTGAGCCAATCATCCCTTCAGGGTTAATACAATAATTACAATAATTACATGGTCGCATGTTTAAAAGTGGTTGTTATTGTGTTGAGCGGCGGTGTAGCAGTTAGCATGCTGCTCTACGAACCCGGCGACCCGAATTCGATTCCCGCTAACGGCCAACGCCAGTGACGATTATCTCAACCGGTTCTGGGACTCCCCTCGGTCGACTCAGCCTTTATTGAGTATCTAGTGGGATATGTAAACACATGAGCACTCTAGCGAGACAAAGGCGGCCGGGCGTGGTGCTGGCCACCCACCCCCTCGTGTGCCGTTCCGGATTTCATAGGCGCTCGCTAGCAGCACTTGCCCCAACAGTCTGTTAAGGCTATGCTTGGGGGATCTTTGTCTTTGTCATATTTCGGACTTGATTCGGCAACAGAAATTAGGTATTTCCTGGCTCAGGGCAAGTGAGAGGATATGAATGCCTCCCGTTGCTTAGTTGAAACACGAAGGGCACCGTGGCTCCGACTTGAATGAAAATTAGCACAGAAGCACGTCGTGCGTGTTATACGAAGGGAACGGCTGCATGGAATATATATATATACGCAAGCAAGTATGTTTGTGCGACGGATCGGATGCATAAATCGTCGGGCAAATGAATTAGTATGTGCACTCACATAACTTGGGTGGACTACACAGGGCTGCAGTTTGGCATGCAATGTTCATTCCACGGATTGCATCTCTTGATTTATTCTCTATTTATTCACTTTGTACGTTCTTGTGCTGGGACACCTACTTGGAACGCTATGTTGGGCAGTAGGGTACGATTTTAAGAGCAGATTCCTTAAATTATAGGGAATAAATTATAACATTATAGCTGGCAGTAAAGTTCACAATGAATCAAAACTCAAATTAATTTGTGGGCAAGCTTTTGATTTACTTTGTACATATTGTACCGCCACGAGGTATATGTTGTACTTTCTTTGTGATACTGTACTTCTCTACTAGGATATTATCCTATTATATCTTCAATCGAGCTGTTTGTTGCTGGCATTGAGGCCTTCGAGATCTGTGCTCAGCAACCATGAGAAAAAAAAACTCAATCAAAAAGTTGCACGTTCCAACACACGCTTACCGACGTAGTAATGTAAGGTCAAATAACTCTGGCAGTGCGAGGAGGCCAACTCATCCAACAGTACTTATGTATTAAAGATAAGTAATTAGAATGGGGGTGGTGGTGGGTATGAAGAGCACTCTGCCACAAGATGATTGTGAACACACTGATTTACAATGGAGAGATATGTCTTCTGGAAAATTAGTATGATTAGCTCATGCTGGTGGTCTTCTGTGCTCTCGTGGTGGCAATGAAACATATTCCATAACGCAACATATTCTCTGGATTACAATATGCACCCCTCAACTTTTGATTTAAAAAAAAATATAGGGGAAATGTAGTTCTTATCATCTGCGCGGTGCAAGTGGCCTGGGATCGAACACGGTGGGAGGCGAGGGCTGGTGGATCGCATACATGTTGCGAAACTCATGGTCATCGAAGAGGCGCTTATACCCTGGCTCGCCAGGAGAATGCTGTACAGCAAATGCGAACGCCACCTGTTCCGTCAGTGTGGGACAGGGTGTTGCCCTCTTGGCATGTGTGGGTATTCTCCGGGTGCTTCGATTTTCTCCCACGTGTAAAGCGCTCATTCTTTGGCTGAAAACATCTTAATACATATAGAAGGAGAGATAACCGCAGAGCTTGGGCAATTGTTGGAGCTGGCTCACTACGTACAGTTGCTGCCGCCTTCCCGCTTGCCTGTGTGGCTCGTCGCACCGCTGAGAGTCGTTCCCTCTGCCTCCGAGAGTGAGCGGATGCGTCGCGGCACTACGCAAGTTCGTAATTATTCCTCGTACGATGATTCTTGGAAGACGTGCACTGGGGGATGTAACGGTGACGAGAGGGGAAGATGGCGCACTTAAACATACCTGCAACACGTGACTCTACCAAAAGCTGAGATAACAAATAATTAGATAAAAACATGTTTTGACTGCTATGCCAAACTTCCACTCGGCCGACAAAATACCACAGGCTTCGAGTTTAATATTAGCCGTTCATTTTTAGCTCCGCCTTATAGGCGGAGCTAAAAATAGCCCCGTGTTCTGTGTTTAATATTAGCCGTTCATTTGCTTGACGTAGAGATATCTAACGACGTCTAAATACTCGGAGGGTGACACTTATCATCAAGGATGAGCCTGTCACACAGAGGCGGAGGTTGCTAAAAATAGCCCTTTGTTCTGTCTTAATATTAGCCGTGCATTTGCTTGATATAGAGATATCTAACGACGTCTAAATACTCTGAAGGTGACACTTATCATCAACGATGAGCCGGTCACACAGAGGCGTGCCTTCGCGAGCCACTTTGGCAACAAACGATGGTGGAGAAGAGACAAAAGCGTCGAGGAGAAAGTGAAGTGTGCAAACGGCACGTGCGGGGTTTTTTGGAATCGGCCTTGTTTAGTAACCACCACACCGGTTTTGGGTGGCCCTGTTTTGTAATACTTCAGTGGACTGCACATTTCGACGGTGATATCTGGACAGGTGGCACCGCAGATTTATCATCGTGGGAAGACCGATTTAGGTTATAATCTCGGGCCGATCATCACGCCTCCAGGATCGACAAAAAGAGTACCAATTCTTGAGAAGTTAAAAGTGGTGTTCCAATTCAACGTTTTTTTCCTCTTTCCTGCCTTAGGAAGGTATAATACTGGTAAGAACCACTTGGTTCCACCAGCCCACAGGGGATTATTGTGTCCGTCCGTCCGTCGTGCGTCCAAAAATGGGAGGGGTCGGACTGAGTGGAGAGGGGAGGGTGGGGAGGGGCTGGGTGGGGAAGATGGGGAGGGGCTGGGTGGGGAGGGTGGGGAGGGGCTTGGTGGGGAGGGTGGGGAGGGGCTGGGTGGGGAGGGTGGGGTTGGGTTGGGTGGGGTGTGGGAGGGGTGGGGCTGGGTGGGGAGGGGCTGGTCACCCCGTGGTGCCCTTATAAAACTCAACGTTTAACCTACTCACGCCGGCTTGTGCCCGCCCTCACAGTCGGGCATATTTGCGGAATACACCACGCCGCCGTTGACCCTGGCCATTGACCGAGCAACCCAACGTTCCTACTAGCTCCCTCCACAGGAACGTGTTTTGCGCCACTGGCTCAGGAAGACCAAGAAGATGCTCGTGACTTCACACTCATTAAGCAGGGAGGACACGTTGACCTCTATATGTGTATTGTATATATATAGCATTTCTCTTGAAAATGTGCGGGCCTGTCATTTTCTTACAGACGAAGAGCTGATAGTACATCGCATATAACTCAAAGTATGCGTCAATAGCACTGCCCGTGGGAGTAAAACGAAGTTAGTCGGCAACCATTCGGGACAATGGCTCTGCTTCATAGCAGCAGAGCCAATGACAAAAAAGCATGTTTTAATTATTTGTGTTTGTACATTATGTGTACTGCCAATGCAGTATAATAAAAAACAAGATAATATATCGGCCCATCGTAAACAACGTTAGAGCCGTGTCAGAGTGTTTAGAGGTATTTTTATTGCTTGTAGTTTCCAACAATAACTTTGCCGTTTGTGAGTTTGACAGAATTTGGCTTTGTTTCGATGAATGTACGGGCGACATTCGTTAACGTTGGAAAGTGTGCGATAAATGTGGCCATCTCCCTGCGTCCACCAATCGCCCTGCAACTGGCCACGTGAGTTTGAGAGCATTTTACTTCGTTTCAATAAATGTGTCGACAACATTCGTGAAAGTTGTGAAAGTGTGCGATAAACGGGGCCCTCTCCCTGTGTTCATCATTTGCCCTGCAACTGGCCACGTGAGTTTGAGAGCATTTTACTTCGTTTCAATAAATGTGTCGACAACATTCGTGAAAGTTGTGAAAGTGTGCGATAAACGGGGCCCTCTCCCTGTGTTCATCATTTGCCCTGCAACTGGCCACGTGAGTTTGAGAGCATTTTGCTCCGTTTCAATAAATGTGTCGACAGCATTCGTGAAAGTTGTGAAAGTGTGCTATAAACGGGGCCCTCTCTCTGTGTTCATCATTTGCACTGCAACTGGCCACGTTGCACCCTCGATCACTTCGAAAGCAGCCTCCTTCGTTCCCATGCCGACAAGAGCTCGAAGCCTAAACACTCCCAAGTCAGCATAACCGCGCCCCCCCCCCCCCCCCGAACTGGCGTGATTTACATAACTTCATTTGGGACTGTATTTTATGAGGACGTCATGCAACCCATACTGCAGTGACTGTTTGGCAGGCTGCACAAATGAGAAAAATAGGTTCATGCCAGTGCACTGCAATCAATGCAAACGTGTGGCCGCGAGTAAGGCAAGACACTTTGTGGGGTTTATTATGGCCCTGTGTGGATTTACGATGCGGGGGTGGGGGGGGGTTAACGCTGGTGCCTTGCTGGATTTGGCGGTCCCCGACCAATGCTTAGAGTATGGGCTAGTGACAGTTCATCTGGAATTAGTTATGCATAATATAGGAGAGGGTAGTGACCTACGGACAGTTTATGCTGTCCAGCTGAAGAGCACAGTCTAGTGGCTGCTGGTAAGACAGAACCCTGGACGAGGTGTTGGTTCGAGCCACTGATGCACCTTCAAGGATTATTCACCCATTGTGTCCTCCAGTTCTGCTGTCTGAGGAAGATTCAGCAATAATATATAATAATATTTTTGTTTTACTAAATTAGGAAGCCACTGGAGCTATGCGCTTTTAAAATCTCTATTGAACACTCTTTTCTTTAGAACTGCTTCTTGTGATTCGTGTTTTTGTCCTTCCCCGCACCTCCGATTAGTACTGCTGGCTACATACGGTGCGCAAGAAGTTCAACATATAAACATAAACCCGTTGGGTCAAGTGAAAAGAAGTCAAATTATCTGATGTGCTGTCGGGTGGTACCGCGTTCTGGTCAGTGTGATGTCGTTTCGCTTCACGTGCTAAAAAAGCCGCCAGCACGCGGAGCAAAACGTCGGACATCGTGCCGAACTACATTCGCTCACAACCCTGAAAACAAATCCAACAGAAATACAGCACGACCCACAGTAGTAGCAAGTCTAATTCTCTCCCCCCTGTTACACTTATTTCTGCTGATTGCCTGGAACCATTCGTGAAAATTCCACATCCCCATGATGGAGGCAGAACTCTTACAAAAGATGAGAACTGCCAAGCTGCCATGGAGGGATAGTCGTGTTATTGAGCTTGCAATATTGGTTAGGTTGAGTCGACTCCCAAACGAGATTTTGAACTCACGACCTTACGGTCGTTCCAACCAGTGCAGCACTTGCCAAGCATCTCATTTTGAGTAAAACCCACACACAGTGTCGCTAGGGTTCTGTTTTCATATATTCACATGCAGCACTCCACGTGGAGGAAACAATTTAACTCGGTCCAGATTTTTCAAATTTTCTGCAACAGGTGCGGCCTCAACTGCCCAAACATGCCAGTGATGATAGAAAAAATAATTTCACGTTAAAAAAACAAATCTGCGGAAAGCTGATCCTTCTCGGTTATCTGAATAATTCAACACCTGTTGCGATAAATGTGAAAACCAGTACATCCCCTCCCCTCCCCCCTCAAAGATTGTCACTCTGCGATGTTGTATCTAAAGGATCTTCATAGTGAAAGAATGATGCAGTGTGTGACAGAGTCGAATGCTTCCTCTCAATATCTTTAATGCGTCCAGTCAGGGACACCCAGATATTCAGAATCGCCCAGGACAGAATATCGCATGTGAAAGAGAAAGTGATTTCCTGCCGAGGCAGTATTCAGCTCCGGTTTACATCCCTAAAGCCAGTGATGGAAATTCCACATTTCTATCATGGGGGAAAAGTCTTATCCATGAGACAACCCACAATTGACTTCCCCACATTGTATCGACCCCTGGAGGGATGATCGGCTGAGTTAACCAGGATTTGAACGAGTAACCTTGCGAGCCATTGCGAGCAACTCGCCTTATCCCTGAGCCACGTGGTCGATCGACACCATCCACCACGCCAAAATACCTACATCCACATTCCTTTAGACCAGCGGTTCTTCTTAACCTGGGGTGCACGCACCCCCTGGGGGTGCGAGATGCTCTTTCTAGGGGTGCGAGACATGGACAGATTTATTTAGAAGGTAAATTATCGAAAAACGAATTAAGCGCGGGCACGTGAGTGCAACTACTTTGTTTCATCAAACCTATGTATGAATCAACATTATAAAAAAAATTTACGATTGAGAACCAGAGGGGTGCAAGGCTGCACTAAAGGTTAAGAATCACTGCTTGAGACAAAGGCCACTTTTTCTATCATTAAACTGCGAGTTGGCTTGTCGCCGCGTCTGTGGCACTGACGAAGCATGATGCCTGTCGCACGGTATTTAATTTTCAGCTTTGACCGCCTGAACTCAAGAGGAAAGGTTCAACCTCTGTATGCCCTGCCCCTTCTTCTTTAGGCGCTGCCCCCCCCCTCCTTCCTCCTTAGCCCCCCCCCACTCCTTCCTAATTTGGGCTCCCCTTTAATTTTGTGTCCGCACTTTTCCTTTTTAAGACCCCCCCCCCCTCCTCTTCCCTCTTCTACAGGTCCTGGCATTTTCCTGTTCAGGTCCTGCCCCTTCCGACAAACACAAGGTTGGGCTTTGTTCGGGTGGTAGTAGGCGATTGTATGCATGTAAGTATGTATGCATGCATGTTGAACTTCTTTCGCACCGTACATAGCCAACCGTGCTAATCGGAGGTGCGGAACGGTGCAGTGAGTTTTCGCACGTAGAAGTAAGGGTGCGGTGGCTTCACCACGTCGACGACGGCATTTCTGTTAGAGCAACGTAACAATAGACGCATTTAATACAATGCACACATCGGTGGAATGACAGTAATAACGCTTTCAAAAAAATGGACCCACTGTGTGGACCCTTATTTGTGTGAGGCCCAGGGAAAATTTCCCATTTGGCCAACCCCCCCCCACCCCCCTCCTGGCCACGCCACCCCAAACTCTGGCCAGCCCGTGTGTCCCTGGTCAACACAACAGGAAACCCACTCAGATATCCCAGCTGAATGTAATATCCAGTGTCCCACAGCCCGGCCCATTAGCGCTAATGGCAAGGGGCATTGCCTGGCCACCGGCAAAGCAACTGCCGCTATGTCCCCTGAGCACGCATACACATCTCAACGTTGGATGACAGCTCATTGGGGGGTGGAAAAGAGCTTTAGGGACATCTGACTCGGAGACAGGTTATCCTTCCCACTAGACTGGGGGGGGGGGGGGGTAGGAACATAATGCTTATACCATCGTCCAAGTCGAGACCTGTTCCAGATTATTGTTGCTGCTTCAGATGGGCTAAACCAGCCGGAAAATCAGCCAGTGACCAACAACCGCCAATATGCCACAAAGTAGCGGTGACGCCACCACAGCGCTTGTGCCAGGCTAAGTGCACTTTAAGGCGGTGTGAAGTGTCGAACTCGCGCTTGCAGGAGGTCACGGGACAGACCCAGGTGCCATGGGTTGACTGACCGGGTTGACTGGCCGATGCATCACCTGTGCCCCCTATTGTGCCAGTGAGCAGCGACACACACACACACACCACTTTCATGGGACTCGAAGATAATATGGGTGGGGCGGTGGGGGGGGCAGAGAGAATGGGTATTTAAAATAACGCAGTGAAGTGCAGTCGTTGCATTGCAAATTTAATTTCTGAGACAAATGCTTCCCAATGTTGTCTTGCTATGTGTGATCAATGGCCAGTGTGGTGGCATAGATTAAAGCAGAATTAATATACAGTTGTTGTTTTTTTACAATTGTGCATACTTTTAACGCATTACTCTGTGGTGGGGTCACACTGGACTTGGAATTACGAGGTCGCCGGTGTGATCTCCCAGCATATGCATTTTGAACTTCGTTCGCACCGTACGCAGCCAGCCGTGCTAATCGATATATCAGAATCAGAATATGTATTTATCCTGGAGAAATCCGATGAGCTATGAAGCTCTTTTCCACAAACGTCCAGTTGGGGCGGGGCCATAAAGTTACGACAACAGTTTTAGAAACGGAGCAAGTTTGTTCAATCTCCGCACCTCTGTCCACCAAACAGGTAAACATGAATTCACTGCAGTTAGCTGATTGGCAATTCACGTGTGGTGGGGGTAAAGTGTGAATACTCCCATCGCTTACAAGATGCCTGGCCGGCGTGAAAGAGTAGGCCAAGATACTCTTGATTGAGGCGCTCTCTGGAACTCCGTCTCGTGGAGGCCCTTCTGCCAGCAGTGGCATTAGCAAGCAATTTCAGGGCTGCTCCCTTAACTTTTAGTCCACTGTAGCTCATTTTATACAGCACTTTGCGATCGACTCGCATGCTGATACAAAACAAACATTAAATTGCCATCGAGAAAGGTTTGGGTAACGCCCATACGCACATTAATGAGGTGCAGTATTAATTTCCCATAAATCATGAATTCAAAAATCATATGGTGGGGTGGGGTCACAGTCCGTAGGACGAGCACTGTTGTTTGCCTTCTCACGAAGTGGCACCCGTGGCTACACACCGAAAACTACATCGCACAACTGGCATGATGATATGCTTTTAATGATGGCCTTCCGGGCATGTTACATGAACCCGTTTGGGATTATTCCTTACAGGACACAGCCATGTATTCCATTTTGCACAGTTTACATAATGCCCCGAGGACGTTACCGCGCCGTAATAAGATGAATGTGCAGCTCTGACATCTGTTGCATCTGTTACAAAAAAAGGGTCACTGCTCACAGCACGATTTGACAGAAATGCGGAAAAGTATCTGCGAACGTGATTGGCAAAACTCATCTGTGGATGGAGTTATTTCACAGGTTCTCCTGCACGAAAGCAGTAACGTGCCTTTGTGTGTTCTCGTGAACTCGTGTGGAATGGGCTAAAATGATGATACAACGTGAAGCAATTTTTTCCATCGTACTTCCACAATGAGGGTTTGTTTGTTTACTTTGTCACTGAAATGACCATCCGTGGTCTTGGCTCCTAACTACTATTGTCGGAGGGGTTTTTATTATTATTATTACACCAAATGAGGCAGGAGCCTGATTTGAAGGAGAAAATTATGTGGAGATTAACTTTTTTACTTATTGTTCTTTCGCGGAACAGATAGGAATGAAGGTCAATGTTTGGTGACCAAGGGGATATGATGAGTGTAAAGGCTAAGCTTAAAATAGGGCGATTATTATGGAGGAAATACTGATGTTTGGGAATCACGATGAGGTTCACATTGCCACGGCGTACGTGTATGAAGCGTGTCTGTGGAAATAAATGGCTAGGAATTCTCCATCCTTGAGAATTTCTAAAATAACATCCTTTAGATATTTTTTTTAAAGACCATTTTTGAAGCACTGGAAGGTTAAGAATGTTTTAAATATAAACATTCAGAGGATGTGTTTAAGGAGATGACTTTTTAAAACGTTGTCAAGAGCAAAAGCCACGGGACATGGGGTTGTTTTTTTTTGCTGCAATGAAAAGCACGGAGAAAATGTGGTAGTAAGAGCTACGTTTAATTCGTTTCATTCCAGAATGATTTGTATTTGTGTCAGAAAGGCTGCGAGTTCAAGTTGTGATTGGATCAACTCAGCCCATCATCGCTTATGGCCATGGAGAAATGGATACCACATTAGAGGATATCAACAGTGATCGTTATACCGCCGATACTGATCCACACCACAATACAATTATTATGCACTCTTTGGTTTTTTCGGTGAAGTCACGTAGGTAAAAAATTAAAATCAAAATAAATTAAATCACGAAGTTTCGGAGGCAACACAAGCTTCCGTCTTCAGGTGGAACCGTCACAGCAAAATTACTGTATCAAGTGAAGGATACAGTGTTGCCTCCGAAACGTCGTGATTTAATTTATTTTTATTTCATTTTTTACCTACGTGACTTTACCGAAAAAACGAAAGCATATGGACCCTTGCTCTCACGAAAACTTCAAATCTAGATAAAATTATTATGTTTCAGTCACTGGCTTAGGTGTTTCAGTGGAGATGAGCACCACCTTCATGGAGACACTTTCAATGCTCACTCTGTGAGATAGCTCTCCAATCGCATTCTCACTCTGTACCGCACAATGTCCGGCGTTTTGTTCCACGAGCTGTGGAGAGCTTCTTCAGAACATCACGTCATCACGAACATGATGAACTATACTGCACAACAGCAGAAAAACCTACTCAATACAGTACTGTATGAAGTCTATGATTGTCGCGATGTAACACTTTAAATTGACTGCTTTTAGAGCAAATGAGAATTTGGTAGACAAAAGATCTCTCCGTCGCTGCTGGTAAAAAATAAAAAAAAACACATATCCGTAGGGAGGGCATCCCGAGGCATTGCCACACACGTTTAACCTCATCCCCCATGCTTCCCTGAAAATTTGACAGCTTCGCAGTGCACACATATGTTGAACTTTTTGGACTCCAGCCTGGCTCACCATCAACCTCCAGAGTTCTTTTTTTTTCTTTCTCCCCGGCAAGCGTGTAAGCGCAGATGGGCGGTTATGTGTTGTATATCATTATTATTGTTATTTCTGGTGTCTTCTAAAGTGAAAGTAAATATCTAGCTTGGATATTAAGTGGGGTAACGCATGCCACATTGCAATAACGAGCTATTTGCCACAATGTCACGCAGCCCGACCCAGGATATTTAGAGGCAGCTGTAAGTGTTTTAGTAACCCATTCAGCAAAGGCATAGAACAATTAAAATTGAAACAGCGAAGAACAAACAGCTGTATAAAGTATGCCTATGCAATATTCAACATTTTACAAACTTTCATAATTTTATTCTTTGGGTCTTTCGGTAGAGTCACGTAGATAGGTCAAATTAATTACAAAAAAATACGACGTTTCGATATGCAACACAAGGGATTTTATTTTATCCACCTGATGACGACCGCTTGTGTTGCAATAGAAAAGCAGTAACTGTTATTGTTTATATACACATAATCCCCATTGATGAATGGTGACCTGTATAGGCATGCATTTAAACAATGTATTATTTTATGATTCGCTTCAAAGCAGTACTAAATCTGTAGCTATCCGAATGGTTAAAATCATTTTTATTTCTCTCAGTTTCGATAGATTGTCTAATTAGTATTGTCTAGTAGTAACTAGTTTTGCACAGAACTTCAACATTATAAAAAATAATTGAGTGTTCTTGTTGGCACGCGTGTACTGCCACTGCCTAAAGTTGTATTTTGGAGTATTTAATATTTCTTTGGTGTTCTTTTAGTCTCGTGATGATCATTCTTCCTGTCTGCCCAACATAACATTTGCCACAAGTGCGATTAATTCGATACACACCTTCTGTTGATAGCTTCGGTAATACATATTTAATACCAGATATTAGTTTCTGTATTTTATATACCGTGCCACATCTGACTCGTGTGTTTAGTTTATCCAAAAATCTGGCTAGTTTATCAGTTACTCCCCCAATATAAGTTATTTTAATAGATTTAGTTACTTGGTCAGTTCGTGTGTTGCTCTCCAACACACCAGTGTGCTGTACTCGTAACGAATTAGCATGTTCTGTTTACGTGACAAACCTTTTCTAATTGGCTGTGTCCGGTGGTGGTGGGTTTAACGAACCATTTATATTTACACGATCTAACCCAACAAAAACCTAGATTATGGATGATATTGGTCGCGAAGGCCTACATGTTAAATTTTACAAACTGTTATTTTGTAATTCATGAACTGACTAAAGAAAATAGACTCTCTCTACCAATATCCAAGCTCAATTACAGTAAGTGTTTGTTGGTGCTCATGTCCATTGGAATGTCCTGACACACATGTGGAAATTCCACATTCATTTGATGGGAATGGGGGGGGGGCAGTTCATTCGTTGAATGACCTCTCTGAACTTCTCTTATCTTGTCAAAGTATATGGTTGATGGCCTCACGTTTAGCAATAACGGCATCGTAATTACCAAGGCAGTAAAAAACTTTATTTAAATTCACATGAGACTACAAGTCTCCTTTTCAAGGTAAAGCTGGGTCACAAAAGCAACTTGCAAAAAAAAATTACATTGAAACAAAAATATAAAAAAACAAAAACCTAAACATTTTAATTGCACAAGACATCAGTTTGAATATTTGACAGTGCAAAATCTCAATATTTTACAGTGCAAAATCGCAATGCCAAACCACTGTATATTGCAAGAGGCAAACCAGTTGAGTTAGACAACAACGCTCAACGGCCTTCACCTTCACATTGTGCATGCAGTGAATGCAGCTCACCATGGACGATGCACAAATGGCGCATCAAAGATTCGGCGGCCCACGAATGAGGTGACCCATCCCAAACCATCGACCGCGTTGCAAACAGCTGCTCTCTTCACTCATCTTCTTGGTTCTTTCGGTAAAGTGACGTAGAAGGGAAGTAATAAAATAATAAAAAATAAAACATAATACAATTTATTTTTATTATTTTATTACTTCCCTTCTACGTGACTTTACCGAAAGAACCAAGAATATGAATCCCTGCAGTCACGAAAGCTTTAAATCAAAACTCTTCACTCATGTAAAGGAGGGACGGACGAGATCCAGAACAAGAAGAAGACGGACGACCAAAGTGAAGAGGACATAGTCATTACATTTGTTACATATTGCTACATCTAATTATATATATATATACACATGCACTCATTTTCCGGAACGCTTACGGATAGGTTACACCAACGTAATTGTAAAACAAAAAATTTCCGTGTTTATTTTTTGCAAATACTACTACTGTCATGGGTAGCTGAATTGAAGCCAGCCCACGACCCACTGCAATGTATAACCGCATGTTGCGAGGTGTCCAAGGCTCAAGCCCAGGAGTTCAGAGAAGCTGCTGGCACAGTACCCACACAGATATAGCGTGAGAACCAGCCCCCCCCCACCCCTGAGCCACTCATCCACCTTTTACCCCAACATTTACAATACAACAATATGGACCAAAACAAAAATCCAGCCTTAAACATCCACTTCCTAAGTCCATATTTTATCCCTTTCATAAATCAATGCCAAGATTTGCTGATCTGCCAGAGAGTTTTTCGACTGGGTGCAGAGCCTCAATGTATCTTTGATCCAATTTTCCATCCGATGCTTCGGGAAAACACGCGCACGCTTGTGGCTCGATATACCTAATGGGAATTTGGGCTGTTTGTTTCCATGTAAACCTTAGCAACAGTAACCTCCAGTGGCGATCCATTCCTTTCAATAATCCCAATTGGCTCCTCTCACGTTACACACACTTAAAATGTGTGGCCATACACACCAGTGCACATCGTGCCAGCAGAGAGAACATAGCTTGCCGAGCCTCGCTGTTTGGTGTTTTTCAAGCCTTTAAAAGCAAACAGAGGGGAAACGTGTAAATTCAAAGATAGGTTAACGAGACACATTGGCACGACCAATTCCATCGCAAACTTGTTCTGTGTGTCTTCTTGGTTCTTTCGGTGAAGTCACGTAGAAGGGAAGTAATAAAATAATAAAAATAAAACATAATAAAATAATTCTCACGACGTTTTGGCCACAACGCAAGCAGCCGTCCTCAGGTGAAGAACAGGTCTGTCGGGAAGACAGCGTCTGAATGAAACACCCCAGGCTTGGAGAGTATATTTAAGCTGGGTTGGAGGGGGAAGAGCGCCTTGACAAAATAATTTGCATATCAAGAGGAATTTAGCATATTTATGGTAAATTCAGATATGGGATTAGTCACTACTTGTGAAATGCGTAGGAGGTGGGCGGGCGGGGGGTTTCAAAGTCATATTATGCCCGTGCATTATGCAGGATTAGCAGCATCAAAGGGAGGGGATAGGGGTAGCATTAATAAAGGGAAGGAATGTTAATAGTATGTAAAACTTGTTCTGTATGATCTTCGCAGACAGCTGGTTTCAGTGCTCTCTGCTGCAATACTCACGGAGCCTCTACCGGTCGACAGCGTAACATGCTGGACTCACAATATCTCCCACGTAAAAGTTAATTGAACAGTTTCCCTCTCCTCCCAAACTTGCAGTGCAACTGAGACTCACGCGAGCGCCCTGAGTTAATTATAATTTGTTGCTATTTTTTCATATCACGGTTGCGAAGCAAAGGCTCAAAGGCCCCAAACACAAAGTGGCCAGCAGCAAACAGTACGATAGTGGGGTGTTAATCAATAAAAGAGTAAATGTGTTTTATTGATTTAAAGCTTTCGTGACTGCAGGGATTCATCTTCTTGGTTCTTTCGGTAAAGTCTTAAATATACGCTGCCAAGCTTGGTGGTGCCCATTCAGACGCTGTCTTTCCGACAGACCTGTTCTTCACCTGAGGACGGCTGCTTGCGTTGTGGCCGAAACGTCGTGAGAATTATTTTATTATGTTTTTTTTTTTATTATTTCCCTTCTACGTGACTTTACCGAAAGAACCAAGAAGGTGTTTCATTGAGTTGAGCAAGGTCGTGTGAACTTGGGAAAAGAGGCGAAGGGAGAGGATTCAAAAAAATGTGAGCAATGCGAGGCAAGGAAGCAGGTTGAGTAGTGTTGTGGCCTGGAGCGTGGCGCTTGAACACACTACGGGTGAGAATAGACAGTCAGCCTTCCAGACTCCGTCCTCAGCGTTGGTGCATTGCCTCAAGGAATGGTGTCCGACCAGGCGGCACTGCTCGACTCACACTTGGAAGCCTGCAAGTTCAAATCTTCGAGGTTTTTTTTTTTTGGGGGGGGGGGCGACTCCGGTCACAATTCCCCTTGGGGTCAGTACAACATTTACCAATTTGTTGCGATAACAATTAAGGTATTAAATCTTGACTGAAAGCTTTCGCGACTGCAGGAATTCATATTCTTTGGGTCTTTCGGTAAAGCCACGTAGATAGCTGCTGAGGTAGCTCTCACCTGATGAAACTTGCTTGTGTTGCGATCGAAACGTCGTGATATTGTTATTATTTTTATTATTTTATTATATTTTTTCTATCTACGTGGCTTTACCGAAAGACTAGAATAATATAAAAAACAATGGTATTATTCATATATTTTTTAAAGAGGTGCCCCTCTTCCATGTGTAGATTTGTGACCACAGGCCGAGGCCCACCAGTGCAGGCAAGAGAATCCCCATTGATCACTGGAGCATGGAGAGAAATTAAATGAGATTTTGATATGAGTGGAGTTTGGAGGGGGGGGGGGGCTTGCACGGGGGGGGGGGGCAACGCCTCCTGCCCCAAACTGTCCTAATGTGAGGGATAAAGCGTGCCCCGTTCCCCCAAATATAGAAGTCAAACTCCACCTATAGATTTTTATACACGTGAAATGCATTCTGGCGATTATTGCGCAGTTTACTACATTTCCTTACAAATATTCTGATTCTGAACTTTGTGCACGTGCAATGCATCAACTTACACAATAACCAGAGGTGCTACTCTCTTCAATATTGAAGTCAACTTCCTGAACAGGATGCCCCGAAGTAAATCTCCTATACTGATTGAATTTGAACCACTGATTTCCCTTTCATGAAGTGCTCCCTAACAACACTTGTCCCAACAGACTATGTAAGCTATGAAAGACAGTTTTTTTTTGCATATATATTATATAAGCAGGTGGACGCACTATTAGATAATCATGCTATTTGCTGGTTGAGCTGAAGCAATGTAGTTTAATACATCAATTAATGTCTTTAATTTAGCCATGACATGTTTTTTTTTTCTGAAATCATTACCAAAGAACACAGTTTGTATGAAAGACTGACGTGTTGTCAGTCGTCTGAAGAAGCAAACAGCAGTCGCCATTATCCGCTCTGGCCAAAATTTGTTTTGCTGTTCGTGGAATCTGTGACATTCGTGGAATGAAAATTGTATCAGGCAGTGGCCAGCAGAGTAAGTAAACATTTGGCAGTGCTTCTGCTGCTAATATCCACTTACGCACCCCTCCAGCCCCATTACCCCACAAACCCCGCACTCTAAAATTACATTTCTAGAGGATTTCGCTGCGGTTGCACTGGGCAAAATATTTTATCTGAAATAAACATTCCTGTAGCGAAAAAAAAAAACATTCCTACATTTGACACAACAGCGGTATGAGCCTGGCTGTGCCGTGTTGTATAAGAAATGCTTTACCCACAATCCAAATGCTTGAGAGTTTAAATCCTGGTCAAGGGTTTGACTCCGTTTGCCATCCTTCCATTGTCAATGAAAATGAGAAGTGCTTTGTGGGAAGCCACCGTGCACAGACTGACCTCTGCCAATGGAAATGGGGAATTTGCACCGCGTGTCACAGGGTGTCCACACACACCCCCAGTGCCCATTCCTTTCTTAGCCATGGATAGCCTCACTGAGGCTGTAGCCTCACTGAGGCTATCCTGGATAAATAATTAGCATTTTTATCATCAGATATTGCATGTGGTGGGGTAAAGTGTGGGTACTCTCGAGATGTTTCTCTAGTAGAGGACCTTCTGCTAGCAGGATGCATGGGCAAGACATTGCAGGGCTGCACCTTTATACCCTTCACCAATTATAATTCCAGCGTTATCTTTTTTGAGTAGAGAGAGACGTTCTTTGTTGAGTTGTACCTACCATAGAATTAATGTTAAAGGCTGCCATAGACTTAAATGCTGCCATAAACTATAAATATTAAAGGCTCCTATATACTTCGATGTTAAAGGCTCCTATAGACTTCAATGTTAAAGGCTGCCATAGACTTCAATTCTAAAGGCTCCATATAAATTTCGATTTAAAGCTTTCGTGACTGCAGGGATTCATCTTCTTGGTTCTTTTATTATGTTTTATTTTTATTATTTAATTATTTTTATTTTATTATTTCCATTCTACGTGACTTCACCGAAAGAACCAAGAAGAAGAAGGCTCCATATACTTCAATACTTCAATGTCGAAGGCTTGCAAATACGTACGGAGTAAAACAGTGCCTCGGCGTGGCAAGAGTCACGTGATAAAAGTTGCTCCCCGCGGAGCAGCCGGCCGTGGCTTGGTGTTAACTTCGGAAGCGACGGAGAGAGCCTCTGTATGGCAGCTCCCTCCCGTTTCAGGCTCAAGCTCGCAGCATTGATCCCCCCCCTCCCCCATCGTTGATGGCATTGGGTCAGGTGGACGGGGTGCAGCCCTGCAATTACTTGCTCACTGCTGGTTGGCGGAAGGGCCTCCGCGAGAGAGGTTGATCTAGGACAGCGGTCGGGAACCTATGGCTCGCGAGCCATATATGGCTCTTCCAGTGACGGCATATGGCTCCCAGACAATTTTGAGTTGAAAAAAAAATCAGTTTGGAATTGATTTTTAATACTTGTGATATTGCTTAATAATACTGTGTCATTTTAAAGTAAACAGAAATTAGTTTTGAAGATAAATTTCACGGGTCACGCCTGCATGAAGCTCAACCTCACCACGTATGAACCAGAGGCCATCAGCAAAACCATGCAGCACCAGAAGTCGCATTAAAAGTAAGACATATTTAATTTATTATACGTTAAAAATACTATATGGCTCTCAATGAAATATATTTAGAAATATTTGGCTTTTATGGCTCTCCCAGTCAAAAAGGTTCCCGACCCCTGCTCTAGGAAGTCCCCCTCGAGCCCACGTGTCGGCATTCTGTGGCTACGGAGCCACCTGCAGCTGCGGAGCCGCATGCGGCTCTTTAGGGACTGCTTCGTGACCGTTATTCATCAAGGAACGCCGTCTCGTAGTCCACCTGCATTGCGGCTCTTGGAATATCGATTTTTGTGTTTTTACCGAATTAACCAAAACAATTTTCTTCTTTTTTTTTTTTGGGGGGGAGGGATATTTTGGTTGCTGCCCCCCTTGCTCTCGAGCAGTGGTTCTCTTCATCTGCACTGCTGCCTCGCACGCCTTTGGTTCTCGATCGATTTTTTTCATAATCTTAATAAACACAGAGGTTTCATGAAACAAAGTAGTTGTACTTACGTGCCCGTGCTTAATTCGTGTTTCGATGCTTAACCTTGTTTTTTTTAATCTGGCCATGTCTCGCACCTTCAAGGGGTGCGTTGCACCCCAGGTTAAGATCCCATGCTCAAGTTGATGTGTTATGTCTACTCCTTCAAACTGCTCGGATGTCTTGGAAGAAGTGGTAGTACTCACGCTTTAAACCCCACCACAAATTAAATAAATAAACATTCCTAAGTGGAGTGTGCCTATTAGGCTGGTAGGGGCGGGGGGATATTTGACTAACTCTCCAATGTCGCGGCCACTCATCAAGTATGCACCGTTATTGACTGGTTAGACAAAACATCCAATGCGAATGACTATTGGTTGTATCAGGTAAGGCCCACTGAGCGATATCGCTCTTTTTCAAAAGCGACCTGGCCACAAATGATAGCACAACTTCGTGGTTAATCATATTGAATTGTATAGCAGCCAAATACTCTGCACGGATGTTTCTAAATGTGCAGGGAAAAACCGGAGGACCCGGAGAAAAAGCCACGCAACCACGGGGAGAACGTGCAAACTCCAAATATAGAGACGTCAGGGTCGGGATGAGGTAGTTAACATCTCGCCACCGTGGTGCCCTAGATTAGTAACTTATGGAATGATAATGATTATAATTTACAGCCCTCGCTCATTCCACCGCTGGATGAAAGCCTCCCTAATGCTGTGTTGATCACGAGGGTCGTTAGACCATACTTCATCACGCTGGTCAATGTGAGTAGATGAAGAGTGGGGGGAGCCTAGGACCAATTCGGATGTCACCCACCGCTGATGTTAGTTTTGGCCAGGAGTGAAACACAGGGCACCGGGTTCATAGTGCAGCGTGCTAGGCATACAGCCACCACCATCACCACTCACAGACTATGGCCACTAAATGTAAATTACGGCAACATAACGTACGGCTTCTTCATTTTCTCATACCTCCTTCTGTTTGCATAGGCTCGCAAAAACAGATTTTTGAAATGTAGCTTCCCACGAGGGAATGAGGGCTAAGAGCATTCTTGATTTTCTGAAATTTACTAAAGCTGTAAACTCATTTCCGGATTGGCGGCGTTGAGTGTCAAACAATTAAGCTATTTCTGCAGTGAAATGCAGCGGCACCGAGGTTGATTAAGGCAGCAGAGTGATGCGCCATAATCAATCAGGTGTAAAGTATGGTCTTTAGAAGTTTTATGACCATATTAGCAATAAATTACCAGAGTTGACAGTGAAATGTTACATTTACACACAGTGTATTTGTGTATGTCAGGGTGTGGGGAGCGGTTAGCGTGTTGCGGTACGAACACGGTGACCCAATTTTGATTCCCCCGCTAACGGCCAACATCAGTGACAATTATCTGAACCGGTCCTTGTCCTCTCCTAGCTCGACTCAGCCTCAAAAATTAGTACCTGGTACGATGTGCAAACATCGCCACTGGGGAAACAAAGGTGGCCGGGCGTGGAGCTGGCCACCCACCCCCCTCATGTGCCGTGCCGGCTTTCATGGGTGCTGCTCGCTAACAGCACTTGCCCCTACAGTCTATGAAAGGCTATATCAGAGATCTTTGTCTTTGTATGTAAGGGTGGTGGATATTTATACGTGTGCTCATAACTGCGAGTGGACTTTTCCCCTCTTTCTTTCACCTTTAACTTCACCCTCTTCTGGAAAATACGATGAGAATAAAACGAGTTTTTGAAAGCGTCATGTCATGTGTGCATTAAGGGCCCATCGGAACCTCTAAATACAAGCCTGTGGCTTCCTTCAAAAAATTAAACATTTCACAAGTTTGACCCCAAACTTTTCCCAGGCCCAAAATATTAAATTTGCGTTGTTTCAGATTGTCCTTGCTATGAACATTGACTATGCTGTATTTGTGCCAAATTCAAGCCCTGTAGTTTTCATAGAACACCATCAGCGTTAACATCAGTCACTCACACTCATTCTCAGAGATGTCACCCTGCCACTGTTAAAAGTCAGTTTTTGTTACAAAACACTGTGAAGGACAATGGTGGTGAGGGTTTCTTTCTACGCCTGGGCTTGTACACCGCTGCCAATGCCATTCATTGCATTTTATTTGATGGCAGGATTGATGGGCATTTGGGAAGAGGAATGTCAGGAAAAAAAAGTGTTAAACACGCTCTGCCAGGCAGTGTGCTCCTGCTGCAGTTAAAATAGCGTTCATATGTCCAGAGAAAGTCAAACATTGGCCTGCCCGAAAGTGCACACGTGAACGACAGCCATTTGACTTGTAACCGTAACCTGCTGCGTACGAGACAGAAACCCAATCCATAAGCCAACGGACCTGTCACCCATGTCACGGCTTAATTTCATAATCACATTTTCAGCATTTAAGCCGATTCGGCGACTGTGGCGATTTGAAAGGGTTCTTTCTTCAGGTACATTTTGAGCTGGCCTGGCCAAAAATCAAAATCCCTTCTCAGACGAAAATTTATCGGGCATGCACCGGCCAGATAAAAAGATAAACGCAGTCGCATACCTGTCCTGCAAATTGTGAATAATTGAAGGATTAGAACGCACGGTCGCCAAGCCTGAGTGCGCCCCCCCCCCCCCCTCTGCGGCTTGGTGCATTAAACTGACAGCGGTAACTGGAGGGGCATTCTCCACGCCACAGTTTAATCACAGATGCAGAGAAGCATGCAGGCGGCGGTGGCTCTGACATGGCACTCTGCATGGCAAGGGGCGCCATGGTGGCGGGATGTTAACTACCTAGCCTGGCATACAGGAGGTTGTGTGGATTCAATCCCAACCCTAACACCTGCGAATTTGGAGTTTGCATGTATCTCTGCCCGTGGTCACGTGGATTTTTCTGTGGGTCCTCCGGTTTTCCCCCTCCACATTTAGAAACAGGCGTTTAGGGTGTTTGACTGCTATAAATGCCCACGTGACAAGCAACTTCGTTAGGCTACAATTTGTGGCCAAGTCGCTTCTATAAAAGAGCTATATAGCTCAGTGAGCCTTACCTGGTAAAATACAAAACATGTGTTTATTTTTTTGTTACAGTATATCACCCCAGAATGTGCATGGGTCAGCCACCCCATGTGTAAAATTGCATCCTTTAAAAAAACAAAACGATATAATGCCACCGTATATTTATCAATATTTTAGTGTGCATAAGCGGTGGTGTGTTTTACCAATGAGCATGTTACACCATGGATGGCCTTAACTTAATACGACTGCCACCTTCTGACATGCCAAGGGCTCCCATCAATTACACATTTGGTGTCATATTATTGTTGTTAATGGGCGGTTCCATGTGTTGCAATGTTTCGTGTGCAGATTGAGGGCTGGTGGCTGTTACTGACATAGAGTTAAAAGCAAAGAGTTTTGATTAATAATTCAAGCCAGCTGGTAATAGCATAATTACCGTAGCAGATGTTTCATATTCCTATTCGAGTCTGTCCAAGTGTGACCTATTCAGAACACTGTACCGCTCGGCACATACTCCCATCTGGACCCCATTATTAAACCTTCTAGAAGTCATGACAGCCAATTCTTCTGATGCCACCGCACCTCGTGATTGCTTCCTTCCTTCTGCCAGATCCCTCCGCTGTTGCACAGTTGACACCTGACGTCCAAATATTGACTTAAAACTTTCGTGGCTGCAAGAATTCATATTCTTGGTTCTTTCGGTAAAGTCACGTAAATAGAAAACAAAAAATCTAAACATTTTTAATAAAATAATTAAAAAAAAATTAAATTATTTAAATAATACATGTAAAAGAATAAAAGCATTTTGTTTATTTTTTATTTTACTTTTTAATTATTATTTTATTATTATTATTTTACGTGACTTTACCGAGAGAACAAGACGTCCACTGTAGTGTTTTGCAGTGTCTCCCTGTCTCAACTCCCCAGGTCTTCTCTTTGCTCATAACCTCCGTGCATTGTCCCCAACGACTGAGACACGCCGACCTCGAAGTGCGTTGTATGTTGAACTTCTTTTGCACTGCACGTGCTAATCGGAGGTGCTAATCTACTCTGCTCAAGCACCCCACCCAACGATGCCTCCTCTACCCAATTACCCCCCCCCCCCCCCATTGCTTCCCTGCCATGTCACAGTGCTGACTATATCCAGCCACGCAATTCCTCACATCTTCCACACATACGTTTCTATTACATGTCAATGGAATCTGACTATAAAACGGTTAACACAAAAAGAATAAGCTGTAGAGGACAAGCTTGGTTAGCGACTACAGTTCCTCTGTAAGGCTGGTACATCATCATCATGATGCCAAATAACAAACAAGAAAAGCAATTGGGTAAACCCACATAGCAACCTCGCTGCCTACTTTGAAAGAAACCATTGCATGTGGTGGCTCGTCAGGGACCGCAGTGCGGCTCTTTTGAAATTCGAAAAAAAATGTCTCTCCTTGTTATTTTGGTTGCCGACCCGTGTCAATGGAAGTCCCAGTTCACCGTCGGAGTCCCGTTTATCATGGGTAGGGTCTTCTTGTATTGTATTTTTACATGCATTGGCGGCTCTTGAAATATTGAGTTAAATTTTTTTTAACCAAATTCGAAAGAATGTCTCGTCTTGTTGTTTTGGTTGCTGATCCCTGTGCTAGAAGAATGGTGCAACAAGCAAGTGTACAAGTGATTTGGTTTGATACTGGGCTGTTATTGTCTCCCCCGTGTTGAAAGTCACGCAATGCACCAGGTGTTCTATAACGTCTGGGGGCCTCATCCACGTTCAAATACAACCAACCACTGATGTTGCACACATTCGGGTGCAGTACATATGCTGAGTGTAAAAACATTGCTCTACAAAAAAGACAACCAGCCCCCCCAAGTAGCCTTTTAAAGACTGTTGGGGTGAGTGCTGCAAGCTTCTTACAAATGCGACTGGGTTGCCAAGATGTGTTGGAGCCAGAAGATGAACACCGGTCCAGAGTTGTGTTGCTTAAACAAATGCCGCTGCTGCTGGATACGTATGTGTATGTCTGTTGAACTTCTTTCGCGCCGTACGTAGCCAACCATGCAAATTTGAGGTGCCGGGATAGGACAACAAATTAAACACAACAACACGCAGTTCGGAGCACCTATGAAGGTCGTGACCAACACCAACGCCGAGCCGCCATTTTCTCCCGGGCGCTGATGCTTACACATCGCACCAGGTACTCATTTAAGACTGAGCTGAATTAAGGGAGGCCCGGGACCGGTCAAAAAACTTGCCACTGTCTTGCTCGTGAGCCGGAAATCCAACTTGGGTCGCCGGGTTTGGGGTGCAGTCGCAGTGCTAACCGCTGCGTGACCGCTCCCCTCAGATACAGATTTTTGATTTAATGAGATGTGCAATCATTTTAAGCGTTTAAATGTATTAGTGTTTCGCGTTAGGCTGTCAGGCCACATCATATGCCAGACACCATCGGCATGGCATCTCAATGCATATGAATACGATTTGCAACTAACACCACACAATTAGAAACACATGCACGATTTATTATGATGCATTACAATTTGTACGGCAATTATGATTCGGTAGTAGAGGCCAATACTTATTTGGGCCAAAATAAAACTAAAGTGCACTCACAAGGACAAGGGTTCAGTATGGACAGATCATTACAGCTGTGTGCAATGTGGCTACTCGTTTGCTGTAAATTAATTGAGTTTGTTTTTACGAGGTTTCGCAGTGTGTATAACTTGTCCACGACTTCTCAATGCTGGTATGGCCTGCCAAACCTACTTGACATCATGAGTAACGCTCGGCAAATTAATGAAACATGCTCCACATCGCAAAATAGTAAAACCCGCAGAAACTCGCCCACCCATGGCTAAATAAGTGAATTTACACATCTCGCGTTGTGATCCACAGCAAGAAATGCATTAGTAGCCCAATGGGAGCATCCATTTTGTAAAATGTTAACTTCCAAGTTCTCCGATGCGTTTCTTCGGTTTTGATACCGTGTGCGGTTCGGCAAGTTGTCCGATATGTCACTGCACGTGCCGGAAGCGCCTTCAACAATTGAAGGGAGTAACTCCCTCGACACATGGAGCGTTGCCGGCTGCTGTTGCTGCCGGTGGAGGCCAGCCGAGGTTTGTCTGTGAGCTTCGTCCACTGGTAGCACACACGAGCTCGTGACTCGTGCTGTACGAGGTGACAACCAGAGGAGGGTCAACATCAGGCATACGATGATCTATGTTTTATCAAATTATAATGGTCCCTTCTAGATTTGAAGCTTTCGTGACTGCAAGGATTCATACTCTTAGTTCTTTCGGTAAAGTCACGTAGGTAAAAAATTATGCAGCAAATCTGGCTGTGACGGTCCCACCTGATGACGGAGACTTGTGTTGCCTCCGAAAAGTCGTGATTTTTATTTTATTTTTATTTTTATTAATTTTAATTTAATTTTTTACCTACGTGACTTTACCGAAAGAACTAAGAGTATAATGGTCCCCTCTTTTATTGTCTTAATTCGATTAACACCTGACGCCTTCCCAGACTGTTTTTTTTTCATAATCTCCTCTATTGTCGGAAGTATATCAACATGATGTAGAACGGGACACTCTTAGACCCTCTGAAGTGCAACCTCCGAGATTGTGCTTGGCCTACTAAGAAGATCAAAGAAACGCTCCCTCCAGCGGCTGAGGATCTTATTGATGTCCGTGATGAGACTTGGCCCATCTGCAGACCTAAAGAAAGCTGCCTTCATTCATTGAAGGACCTACATTTCTTGCACGGGCTCATAGAAGCCCTGCACCTCCGATTAGCACGGTTGGCTACGTACGGTGCAAAATAAGTTCAACATACGTACGTACGTACATACATTCTGGCCATGCAATTCCACCAAGGCCTGAATCTCTACTGCCGGGGAACCAGCCCATATCCTAATGATGAAGCAGACTACCGACTCTCCTCTGCTATGCGCTGGACAACCGCTCTAAATGAAGGTGTAACCGCCCCCTCTCTCCCTCCCTCCTCTTGCAACTGCCCCTGCTACGTCCAAGCCATATTTCCCGAGCTCTCCAGCCTCGATGAGAGCCCTACGACGTTGCCAGTCTCTGAGAGTTCTCCGAGCCCAGTAACATTCCAACATTCCACGTTGCCATTGCCATTCTCGGTGCACTTCCTCGATTTCTACCCCAACATCGGAGCCAACTTTGACGGTGGACAAGCACGATGGGCGAGCATGCGCTTGAATAGTTTTAGATAGTCTGGGGACGACGCAGTGGCCCAGAATGCGCCCCCCACCTCCTTTATGAAGTGGCACGGAATTCAACGACAGGTGGAGGATGGTTCATCGCGGTGAATAGCCTTGCCAAAGTCTACTGCCGGTGATGATTTATCTGTGTTCCGCAACATAGTTTAGTCCATTGGGATGTCATCGAGTAACCTTCTTCAAACCTACGCAATGCTTCTATATATTATGCAATGACCGCCCACACCAAAATTTATTTTGCATTGATAAATACAAATGTACAGAAGAAAACCAATGCTACTGTGATGATTTCCCGGCAGTTCTGGTTACCGGTTACAAGTGCGTGCATGTGTTTCTGCATTGAGGCCCTCAGAGACGTCAGTAGAGCAACGCACATTGTCTCAAGTTCGGTTATAGCTGCGGAGTGCCTCGTTGAAACCAGGCAGGGATATGGCCCTCTGCACACGAGTAACAGCCAATTGATTTCGCATGCGTGGACGTCAACCAGAGCTCACCAAAACGAAAATAAACTCATGTAGAGGCCAATTTGGCCACATCAAGCCTCGCGCCAACATGGACAAACGTCGACTGTGTATTACGCATCCCTCCCAACCAGCAGCAAACTTTCGAACAAATCAAACACGGGAATAAATGGCATAGCGGGTAAAAGAGTGGAGCGGTAGCGTAAGCGTTTGGTGCACCAGACTATGAATACAACGACTTGAGTTTGATGCCCGGCCACCGCCAATAGGTAATACCTGCACCACTCCTGTACGTATGTATATATGTATGTTGAACTATTTTCGCACCGTGAGTAGCCAACCGTGATCATCGGAGGCACACCTTTATCAACATGCACTGACGAGCATGGGGATGTACGGTCATATAATTTCCCCGCAGACCCTCATGGCGTGGGTTATTGAAGGCAGGGCGGCATAGAGGTAGGGGTTAGTAGTACAGTACAACAACTTATTTTTCAGCACCGTGCTTCGCTTTTCAACGAAAAACCTTGCAGTCTATATCGACTAGCTGTGGATAGTGGTCACCCATCCACGCACTCTCCAGGCTCCAACCTACTTCGCTTCTGAGATCTGACAAGATTGGGTGCATCCCAGGATTTTAAAACTACCACTTAAACAGTTTTAACTCACCATGTACCATAGAGATCCTCGCCAGGGATGCACACCGGGCCCATATGATCGCCACAGGCTCGATACTGGATAAACATATTACTGTGATGGCAGTGCATGCGAAGATGGTAGAACAGTCGTAATATCTTGACTTAATTAGAATCACATCTCAATGGTTCTCAACTCGAATGAGTTCAAAACGTTCAGCGAATGCATTTGCTTGCTTGAAGCGAAGAGCCCAAACGACCCCACGTGCAGTCATCTTATTTGACGCAAATCACGGTCATTTGCACAGCCAATCTGAACATACCGTGGGGAATTCTGGACGTGACAGCACAGAGAGACACGGGTGACGTAGAATCCGCTTTGCATTATGTACAGTAAGCGATTTGCTCAACATGAGCCATGATTTAAATTGTTCGTAAAGTTTTGACAGCATTGACCTCATCACCGATGCCTCTGCCCCAGGCTCTGGCCAGACTTGCAGACATCTTTCCTTCTGCTGAGTCCTCATTGGATGAATGCATGACAACTTGTTAGACACGACTATTGAGCGTAGGCCCAAAGGCGCATGATTTCAAACAGCCAGCGACAAACAGCAATGCAAAATTTGGAAAAGACAAGAGTTATCCACGTTTTGCGTTGGGAAAGGTTAGGAAAAGAGAGAGGATGGAAGGGAATTTGAAGGTTTGAGCAGGGAAGACGCAGCAAGAGAAGCGTTGTGACCCTGCAGTGTGGTGAGCTAAGTGGGTGGGTGAGTGAGGTAATGAATGGGTGAGTGAGTCGGCGAGGTGAGTGTGATGTGATCTACATTGTGGTGGTTGAACACAGTGTGGACGAGACGGAAGTAGTCAGTCTGAAAGACTGAAACCTAAACATGGGTGGAGGTCTCATGGGAAAATCGCCACAATCGTAGTAGCGATAAAAGGGTGATAAGGAGGCAATTGGTTGCTGGTGAGTGAGTGGCTGGAAAGAATCAGTGAACGTTGTATCCTCAATCAACCTGATTGCTAAACCGTGAATTCTATCACGTGATACAATAATTAACTTAAAAGATCAATCCAAATTTGTTCTACGTTCTGTTCGTGTAATGTTTTCGGCATTAACAATTGCCACAGGTTCAAGTGGCCCCTTTGTATATATGTTTTTACTTGCCACATTCGTTTTCAATACTTTCGAAACGTATAAAAATGTATTGTAAGTGTAATGTACAGACTTCAAAAGTAAAAATTAAACAGATTTTTATCCACACCTCTCAAGGCATCCTAGCAGTGTGGAAGAGTAGGAAAATAATTCCATCTCGAGCGGCTGTTCCAGAACTCCCTCGAGTCGAAGCTATTCCACCAGAAGTGGCGCAAGCAAGCAATTGCAGGGCTGCACCTTTACCTTTGTGTCCAAGTAACCATATTTTATATGAGCACCTTATTTGTATTTTAAATAGTTGGTCATATTACTTTTTCCGAAAATGTACGAATGTTAGGCTGAAATACGTAGTGTGTGGTGCCCTCTGTTGATCAGATATTCGGTCCTTGTCAAATAACATGGACTCACCCATGGATATTGCACACTGAACACAGTAACATGATGTATATACAGTATTAGGTCATTTCTGTCTGTTAACATTTTAAAGTAGTAATGTTTTGGTCATGATCATTTTGAATGTAGAATATTTTTTTAATTAGTTTTTTCTTTCGACGTGACTTTACCGAAAGAACGAAAGAGTAATTGTGTTTAATTGTCTAATATCCAGTGTATAGAAAATGGCAGAGTGCTCAACTCGCATTTATAAGGGTTTTTTTTTAATTCAAATCCCAATCAGGAGTTTGCTCAGCCCATCATCCTTCTGCAGTTGACAGAACGAGTATCACTTTGTGAGAGTCCAATATTGGTCATCCTACACTGGGTGGAGTGGTGGCATCGTGGTCAGCCTACTCCAAGATGAACTCAGCCTTCGTGCAGCAGCAGATTGACAAATGGCCAGGCTGGCCCTTGCCATGGGAATATCGAATTTCCACCGCTGGCTTAATGGACATCAGTTAGGAGGAGCACTGCACCAACATTCACTTGAGATGTGTGGGGCAATTTTCACCGGGACGTTTGTTCTTTTTGTTGGTGAAACTTGTAAGAATAAACACCTCCGTTTTGTTGAATACACGGTAGCGAGATGTATACAACCTCGTGTATAGCTCTTCTGGTATACAGGGAGTTGTGGGTTCGATCACGGCCCTGACGTCTGCTGTATATTTAGAGTTTGCGTGTTTTCCACGTGGTCACGTGGATTTTTTTTCCGGGTCCTCCGGTTTTTTCTTTCCCCATTTAAAAACGTGCATTTAGAGTGTTTGGCTGCAATAAATGTCCACGTGATAAGCCACTTCGTTGAGCTTTCATTTGTGGTCAGATCGCTTCAGAAAAAGTGAGCTTTAGTTGATGAAATAAATAGTAAACAATAACAATGCCAAGAGTAAACAATAATGTGTCATAGGATCCAGGGGCCAGTTGAATTGAATATGAATAATGTATAAAAGCCAACCGTGATAATCGGAGTTGAGGTGTGTTGTGCATTCTGTGGTATAATTTTGCAATTTTTCTTGCTACCCATCACGAGCGAAGGATCAAAGGCCCTGGTTAATTGTTCCTACGAGGTATAGATTTACTTGCAGCATGAAGTAATCTCCGAGAGTCCGTTTTAGTTTGGAAACATCGGTATTCTGGTTTAGTTTTGCTGATAATCTGCTACTAATTCCGCACATGTGTGCGATTAAGTAATTTTCATTTGGGGTTGGGTCGCCTTCAGAAATGGAGAGAATCGGCTGACAATGGGAGCCGAATTGGTATGGAGGCAATGTGCGTGGAGGTAGAAAAATACTGCTGTAAACAATTTGGATTTAATAATACAGTCATGCCTTCAGAACTATAGCTGCCCTGGGACAAATTGTGGAACATGTTTAGAGGCCCACAATCTCCAGTAGTTTTATTTGTTTTAACTCCGCTTTGTGCACGCACTCGGATGCTCGTAAACATCACCCCACAGAGGCCAATCCATGCGCCGTTGCACCTCATTCGTCACCGGGCTCACGCGCGAGGCGATCTCGGTGAATGCCTTGACATTATCGCCTTCGCTTTTGTTGATGCCAACGCACGGCGCTGTGAAAGAGGGAGCACGGGTTGCCAGACGCGGGGCTCGCGGTGGGTCCTAAGACAATTCGGCGCCGTTGCGTTTTGCAGATTACGGCCATGCCCTTGGCAGCCCACCCCCCCTCTTCCCCTACTCCCCTACCCTCACTTTTAATAATAATAATAATTTAATTTTATATGGCGTCATTCATGCAATTGCATGCCACAACGCTGCACGTCAATTAGCAAGTCCCTTACGCGGATGATACAAAAACAAAACCCCACTACTTAGCAAATACAAAAAAAAAGATGAATACATACTCATGTACTTATTCATATTTACATCACAGGAAAATTATCATCACAGAGAAAATAAATTAAAATAAATCCGTTCGGTATGCATACCCCACACCACAATCCCAACATTTCGCTGAATTTAAGAGAACCATAACAGAAGGGGTGGCTGAGTGGCCAAAAGGTTATGAGCCACCTGGACCGCTATATAAATTTTCCAGCGTATTCCTGGACAAGTAAATAGGCCTTTAGTTGAGATTTGAATAAGGTAATTGATTTGATTTGTCGGACGTGTCGCGGGAGAGTGTTCCAGGTGGTGGGGGCTGCACATGTGAATGCTTGTCCACCAATCGATTTGTTTAAAAATGATGGTGGACAGAAAGTCTAGTGAAGAACAGGGGAGAACCCGATGTGGGTAATGAACTGAAATGAGAGGGGAAAGATAGGCAGGGGCTCGCCCATGAAGAGTTTTATTCATGTTAGAAATGAATAATGTAAGAGATTAATCTCCTGCCTCCGTTGTTTTGCTCCTGCTTTAAATTCTCACTGCCTGTAAAAACAAAATTCCCGTGCATAAAATGAAGCGTGTTACATTCGGGGAAAAGATCGCACGCTTGGATAAAGAGTACAAATGAAACGGTGATGGGAGCCCACGAAAACTGTGATGCTCTAATTTTAGAAAGTAGCAGGATTGGGGGGATAAAAAGTCCACGTTTCATGTACTTCTAGAAAATCAAAACAGTGTTGCATTTTGGTGAAACGAGCATTCTGTGGCTGAACATGAAACTCAGCACGCACTCCAAATTAAGTAAAAGCCCTTTGTTGGCATTTGCTGTTGTCAGTAGGTAGACACGAAGCAGGGCCCTGTGAAAATTTTAAACAAATGGCATAATAGACAAATAAATGATGTGCGACATGTATATAACATGTTATAGTGTTCATAACTTGATAAAATCGCGTAAAAGGTGGTGACCAGATAATCTAAACTTTGCTCCATTTTTACTTTGTTTTAGGAACGACACAAAGCAACAACAACAATAGTGCACACACGGTACCTAAGCTTTGTCGTTCACTGTCCAAAACAAGTTCGAAATTCCCAATTGAGAGACGTGAATTTCGCGTGAATTTACTGCGGAGTGTTTCACTATGGTACTTCAAGCAACCAAAATGTATCGATGTCCAATTAAAAAACGCAATGCACATCATAACTGGACCACTGAAATAGACACCAATCCCCGTCTCCCTATGCCCGCGATCAAGCCGCGACTAAAGATCCGCAGAGACATGCAAACAGCAAAAAGAGTCGACGCGTTTTCTTGCCAATGACAATCGACCCCAACGACCTCGACCTCAACAATGCACCTCACTGCCGACACTGTTGCGGTTGCACCCGATTCAAGAGCCGAATGACTCACAGGGCTATACCTAATAAATGAACTTGAACTTGAAGTCCCAGATCCCCCCATTCGTGGGTCCGTGCTGTCACAATCCTAGAATCTCACCGAGATGCGCAAGAATGCTGGCAAACGGAGTGGAACAACGCGCACGTCCAGAATAAACACCTAAATTCGAGGACCAAAAAGCATCGCGCGCCCAGGCTCTGGCATTCCTCGAAGACACCGGTGGAACCATCAACCGCATCACAACATCAACATGCCGATGTGCACCATTTTATTCATGAATGGAAAATTAAAGACGCAGGCCACGTTAGTGCGATTGTAAGCCATTCAACCCAAACTGTGAACCACGTAGTTAAACCCACTGTAGGATGTGTGCTCCTTCAAAGGAGGAGGAATAGAAAAACTACACGAACCCTCTCTCCTGATGCCATCTCGTGGTTAGCAGACCTCGACATTGGCATTTCGCTCCTGAATCACATTGCCCCATCACTCCCATATATATAAACTCATCGATGCACTGACGTCACTAGATCACTGGAGATTGAAAAGTATTTTCTCAATAACGAAGCTTCATTCCAACGTGGGACAGCCCAGGGACACATCATAGCTACATTGCTATGAGATAAGAGCCGCTTGTTTTTAGGGTAGCGTCTTATATTTAATCAGGCAGGCTAGTCTGGGATATGCATGATATGTACAATGTTGATTTGTCAATGTTGAAAAGTGCACCAATGTGAGCAGGGGAGTACAGGAGCTGGTAAACGCTGCATTTTGGCTCAGGTACAAAATAGGCCAGCATTTGGCTTAATATCCTTCAGAAGCTTCATTGACCGAAACGTTTTAGCCTTTTTTATTAACCATAATATGTACAGCACATATGTAATACATATTATCTCCGTTGAATACCAAATCGTTCATATTTACATCCCTTTACAGTATTTATGTACTTATGAAATTTGAATGTATATGCTTTATTCATTTTATTATTATTTAAAGGTTGCCACGGTGGCATCAAGTAATCTTCCTCCCGCGGTGTGCTTGAGTACTTGGTTTCGATCCCGATCCTGACACCTGTGTATTTGAAGTTCCATGTCTTCCTCCCTGTGGTCATGTGGATTGTTCTCAGGGTCCTCCAGTTTCTCTTCCACATTTAGAATCAACATGTGTTTAGAGTACGTGGCTGCTATATATTTCCACGTGATAAGCCACTTCGTTGAGGTATCATTTGTGGCCAGGTCCCTTCTGAAAAATAACTAAGAGCTCAGTGGGCTTTACCTCGTAAACTAAAAAATTGTATTATTGTATTTATTTATCTTTTGTGATTTTCTTACCTTCCTATACTTTGCCCTCCTGTCGTGTTTTTGTATTGCTTGTTGATGTAACTTTCTGACCCGCCCCTGTTGGACAGCTGTGAAGAAGAGCGACAAAACTCATCGGATTTCTCCAGGATAAATAAAGATTTAGATTCTGATTCTTTATCACGCCACCGATAGATTTAAGCCCTGGCCATGCCGCAGCAGTCTTTGTGAACATACGGCATGCAGCCTTGTCTCGACGACCCTGACCGACGATGGGGAAGAATTGGTAATGAGCCGCAAGCTTCATCCTCAGCTTTGTCACATACTCCCGCCTGCTTGGGATACCGATCGTGCCATATTGGTAGAAAACGGAACCCTTTAATCTCTTTCCTGTCAATCGGGTTTCTTAAACTGTAATCTCAGCAGCATTCCAGGCAGGGTGATACACAATGCTCCACTCGGCTGTGGCCAAGAAAGATATGAGTGGCAGTGGTAGCTTAGAATAATAAACACCATTGTCCCGTGCACGGGAGCCGGAGCCAACGCTAACATCAGATAGTCCTGCATGGAGAATGCGTGACCTGTGCTCAATAACGGTAACTGGAGGAGCGGTTAACGTTGCAAATAAAAGCGCTATTATTAAAACAGAATTGGCAAATGTACAACACGTTACTAATTTGGCTGGAATGTGGTGGGTGGCAAGTCAGGAATGCGAGGATTGTTTAATTGATGTGAATTAAAAGCCAAGTTCAATCATACGTTCAGTTGCACACTGACGCCTGCGGGGTAAGCATGACTTAGCAAACAAGGAATGCGCTGCTTGTCAACAGAAACTTTCAATGCATTTGTGTTGCATTCTATCCGTTACAATTGCTCTCTATACCACGCTCTATGCATATAAAATGCATTATAATGTTTTTATATACTGTAGTTCTGTGCGTTTTATGAATAGAATTCCGTGAAAAGTTAAAGGTGCAGCTCTGCAACGACTTACCCACACCACTGTTAGTGGAAGGGCATCCACTAAAGGGAGCTCTACAGAGCCCCCCCGGAGGGAATATTGGCCTACTCTTTCCCGCTGGCCGGACAGATTGTGAGAGGTGGGAGCAACCCACACTAGATGTGAACCTGACGATCGTAAAACGGTGGTTGCCCATTCATACTGCTGGGTGGACATAGGTGGCGTGGGATGGGGGGGAAGGATTTAGGAAACTTGTCCCATTGGTTCAACTGCCATGCCACGAGGTCGAACTCGCAACCTCTGCATTGTAAGTGCAGTTTGCTACCCGTTACACCACGGGAGCATCCGTATAGTTCTATACCAAGTCAATAATATAATGGAATATTAGCTAATACCGTATTATGCATATGTATATAATGATATCCACGTGATCTAGACATATGCATCCTGAATGCTTCTATGTCAAATGGAAACTGAAACTGATGCAGCCACTCAAGCTGTCACCCAAGTATAACATACCTGGCAACCCCTGATCACTGCCCTACCTCGTTACAGACCAATTCAGACCTTCTTTGTCACCCCGTGTCCTTACACATCTCAACATTCATCCTACAAAGTCCCATAACAAGGGAGAAACGCAAATAAATAGACCAACACATTTTTGTTGCCTGAATTGAAACGGCTGTATGCCATATGGACCTGAAAACTCAATTTCACCTGTACAAGAATACGGAATTACCGTATGGGTTGATAGGTATGGTATAATTCGTAATAAAATGGTACAGCTATAATTGATATCAACCACACCGGGACCTAAATATTACTTAACAATGTCGCCGTCAATACCAATTGACGACATTTTCGTCCGTGACTGTAGAATCATCGAGGAGCACTGGGGCTAAGTCCCCGGCATAGATTGATCACCTTGCCTGGTCATTTCTCCGATTGCACGCATTTCTTTGCGATTTGCAAACCTACAATTTCAAAACGGTGTAATGTAATTTCAGTCCACATCGTCGAGACAGAGATACTTCTCAGCAGTTGAGAAGCGCTCAGGTGTTCATAGTTTTCACCCAGATGTTATCAAAGCAGCTTGGATCATCAACAAGGATGTGATTAGGCTTGCTGCCAATGATGAAGTTGGTTTCAGACTACAGAGGAGGAAACCTTGGTTGTCAGATGTTACTGTTAATATACTTGGGCCTTGAGTTGGTGCTTGTTATCAGGACAATGGTGCAGAATGTCGAAGGTTGAAAAATGTCTTTCTTGACCAACGAAGCTGAAGAGGGCTTACAGCACAATAAGGTGCACTCCTCCTTTCAAGCAAATCCGTTGTCTGCAGAATGGACTCGGTCATCATCCACTACCCCAATCATTAAGGCAGATGGCTCCCCCTGCAGCTAGACTGGTGAGATTTTGGAACGATATGAGTATTCTAAACTTACCCTCAACCTTGCATCGAGCTGCAGGATATGGTCATCTACGAGATACCAGGCATTGACACGAACACTGAGCCACCTACCCTGAACAGGTTGAACAGGTCAACCAGAAGCTCTACAACAGTGGAGCTGCAGGGTTGGATCATTGACTTCCTAAATGGCTTAAATGCACCGTTCATGCTGTGAACATTGCTCTTAATCCACTCCTCCTGCTGGTCTGGAAGGCAGAAAAGGTACCATCGGAGTGGAACGATGACATCATTGTGTCCTTGTACAAGGGCAAAGGTCCTCGTGCTGAATGCAATATTTGCCACCCTCTCTCCCTTTCTCCCTGTGCCTGGGAAAGTCTTTGCTCACGTGCTGCGAGGCAGGCTCACTCCACTTCTCTCCCAACACCGCCGACCACAGCAATCGGGAATCACTACTGGCCGCTGGACAGTGGACGCTGCGCTCGGTCCTATGCCTGCTTTCCGAGTTGCACGGTGAGTTTAATAGCTCATTCGATTGTGTACATAGAGCGGCCATCTTGCTGGCACTAACGTGGGGGGAGGGGGAGTAGGCACCCATGCCTTCTTCTGGATCTGCTTTTTTAACCTCCACAGCAGCACAGAGGTTCCAGGTCACATCAGCTACAGCTTATCACCAGGCTTCAGTACCACTCACGGTTTTTTGGCACGGCTGCATTATCACCCCTGCAACTTTCTGTTATGCGACTGACCGGCTCGTGAAGTTGGCATCTCCCACCCTTGGAGTCAAAGGTCAATGACCAGTTTTCTCCGACCTAGACTATGCAGGTGGTGATGCTTTGTTCGGGCATGCCGCCCCCAGTGACTCGCAGACTGCTTTCCAGTAATTTCACGATGTGGCGCACACGGAAATTGGCCTTAACATTTCCTGGCAGAAGACAGAGGTGTGGAACCTCGCAGCTGAGTCCCCCTTGAGCCAAGCATTGGTGTGGGCACCAACACTAGAGGCTGCTGAGGACCGCATACACATTGGATAAAAATTAACGGTCATTTTATGGTCGCTGTGGGCCTGACATCCTCTGCCGAATTGGCGTTGTGGCACTGAGGATGAAGTCATTGCGCCACATGCAGGCTCGGCGATGGTTCGGCACGTGGTTCACAGATCAGAGTGTATGACCCCACAATACTCCAACCCGGATCTGACCTACCGAGAACGATCTGGTCCTCCCTGACTCGTATCCAGACACTCCATGGAAGATGTGAACACTTTCTCTGTCCAGTTTGTGACTGTGGTGTGATTTATCAGACAGTGCAACATATCATGAATGACAGCAGCCCAATCAGATCATTCAACGGCGATCTGAAACAAATTCACACAGCTACTCCTGAAGCAGTGGAATGGATATCAAATCTCGATTTTAATTTGTAATCCGTTACAATCCCTAAAAATGGCATAGGAAAGAAGAAGAAGAGGAGGAAGAAGAAGAATTAGACATGACCAACAGCACCGCTGTGACCCGAGGGCAGACGTCTGGTTGGATGCAACGGTCATTATTAACCCTTTCCCATTCCGATTATGTACGTGTATGTACGTGTACATAATCAGTTTTTCTTCCGATTCCTTTCCGATGACGTACGATTAAATAAAAATAACTTTATCGGTATTGAGGCTCCCACAAGGCCATGTGGGAGGGCGTATGGCACAGTTTGGCGCCAGCTATCATAGAGTGCAGTCGTGTCGCTCCAGTTCTGAGTGGTGAGTACAATGTCTTTAAAAATAACAGTGCTAACACTATCTACGCTAGCCACTTGCACGTTCCGAGATTCAGGGGTTAATGGTACCGACCCAGCAACTGGTAGTCGTCTCAAAAAGGGAAATGGTTAAATTCAGGATTCAAATTGATTGATTGAGCAAACCAGAGCACTTGGAGGAAAGCCATGCAGAACAGGGCGGGGGGGACATACAAACCCCATCAGAGAAAGGCGCCGGAGTCAGGAATTGAACCTAGGGAGTTCTTACTGCGAGGCATGAGTGTTGCTATTGTGCCAACCAGCCGCCCTGATAGGCATGGCTGGGAATTGAAATAGGGTCACCACGGACTCATAGCGCAGTGTGCTAACCACTGTAACACACCTGCGTCCCGAGTGTGTATAGAGGAATATCGATATATAACTACAGTAGCCGCTTTGTGACATCATCCTCTGGGAACCTTCTCTGAGACAAGCAGCTGCACTACTTAGCTGTGATAAATCCTTTTCATCTCATGACGTAATGCCAATAGCGTATCTGTTACACCTTCCAATGGTGCAGCTTGTCGCTGGCTGCTTGACATTTTCGCTCTCTGGGCCTTGCCCTTCGTAAGCATAATTTGATAAATAGCACGTTGGAATACAATTGTTTGGGAGTTAAAAACAAATATACCTTTAAGCCTCCATGCCATGTATATAGTTTCAACAAGAGCAGGGATGAACATGTAGATTTATACGTGTACGGTATTATACTCATTATTTTATATGGACAGTGGCCCCCAACATAATGTAAAATTTACACGGCTGGCATAATCACCCCATCTAAGATGTGCCCTGCCAAAGCCCAATAACAGGAACAGCCAACACGACGTCTGTGATATCGAGCTGTTCCGTAACCCGTTACTCCATCTGCACATCTGTCAAAAATGAGCTTCATAGCAAATCGGATTCCACCAGTCTGGATAAAGATCTCCGCGGCACATTCCCTCCTTGGCTGCCACTCCATCATTGAGCACCACCACGCCTCGTGCTCCTTAGAGCACGGTGACATTGTGGCTTGATTGGGCAGTTCAGTTATTTTTCAATACTAGCTCATCCCGTGTGCTTTACTGGTCCGCAAGAGACGTCTTGTTTCGTTGGGTCATAAATACAGGTCAGTGCGCACTGCATGTGTTTCATTAGCCGCAGTACTTTGAGTTACAAAGACAAAGATTCCCCCGTAGATCTTACAGCAGACAGTTAGAACAAATGCTATTTGTGAGCACCGATTAAAGCTGGCACAGTTGCACGAAAAGGCGTGGTTTGGTCAGTACCACGCCGTGTGGCTGCTTTTGTCTCCCCAGCGCTGATATTGACCTACTCATTAAATGCCGACTCGACTTAGGTGTGCTCAGGGCTAGTTTAGAAGTCACTTTTCCCCAGTGTCAGCTGTGGGTGGGCATCAGAACCTCAGATTGCTGGGTTAGCAATGCATTTGAATCCATTGTAGATGAGCAATTAGGTGACTAAAAAAGAATTGTGTTAAAATTTTATATTTGGACTTGAAGCCCCCATCCCATCATTTTACATGAGACCATCGTTCTGAAATAGAAAATTACCTCACTGCTCCCTAGAGAAAACCACAGCATCTTTAAAATACATCCCCAGAATATGATGGGGTTTTTTTCTCTCTCTCGTAAGGATACAAGGGTTGGAAAGTTAATAATAACAATAATAAAGGCCGTCATAAAGCCCGAGACAAGCTGTGGTCATACGGCAATGCCATGCATTGTCAAACGTTTCCATTCAATCCTACAAATCTATGATGAATTCCAACGTACTTTTTTCCCTTTTGTGATATTGAGTAATAACCACAAATTTGCTCACGATGATTAATTCCTACAAGAATGCTTTGACTCGCAAAGTGCGTTTGATGGAGCCCTAATTTATGATGCCTCTCAGACGCCGTCGCCTTTTGTCTCAGCATTCAACTTTCTTTTCACTTTTTCCATCATGACATCATGATTTGGCCAGACCCAACAAAAAAAAAACTACTTACCTCCTCTGGCACGTCAGAGCTAGCTCAGCCCAGATTAGCCCTGCAATATATACACGGAGATGAAATTAAAACGTGTTCAAAACGTTCAATGGGGGTTTGGCCTGGTGGCTTATGGGACGAACGCTAGGCCCATGACAGAATAACTAAACTAGTACCACCGAGATCCTGGTTTGAATTTGAGCCACCGCACAAGAATTAAAAACAGGTTTGCAAGTGAGGCAACTTAATGTTCTCAGCAGGTTGGCCATCAATGGCTGCACACACACACACAGAAAAAAATTGCCGTATAAATGTGGTGTTCTACTTCATTTTTTTCCCAGTTCAGGGGGATTCGTTTTTTCTTCTGAAGATTAGAACGTTGTGAAGTGCCGTACTCAACAGAAACAGCTAAAGGAGTGCAGTTTAGAGGCTGTGGCAATAGAGGTCATGTAATGTACACCATTGAAAGTTATCTGGTTAATGGGTGTGGTAACGCTTCCAGGTCATTCCCCACAGTGCAACGCAGCTCTCAAGTTCTGGAGAGATCCAGCGAGGAAATTGATTCACTCTGTGCCTAAACGACTGATAGCTCAATTTAGATGTAATTCGTGAATGGAGAAAAGAATGAATGGCACACACTGGTACCTAACTAATATACACCACTCGCAGTTGTGTTATTGGTTTTTTTTCAATCGCTTGCTGAAAAGAGGCCCAAAGCCACAAATTGTCAAGTGGACAGAAAAAAACTGTCTTATTAAATATGTAATCGATAAGTGTTGATACGTGTGCTTATTTCCATTGGTGAGTCTGAGCCAAAGGCAAACATTCTATGTTATTATTATTATTGGGCATGTTTACCCAGGAATTACAGCCTAACTTCGTCTCAAGACTTCATTTCAAGAAAAGTCCTGCCACATTTCCCATTACGGGGCACGGTTGCTACGTGCTATCCCACATAATTTGCAGGTAATGTTTAGCATCGGGATGTTTGGCCGAGAGTCAAGAATCAAATCCAGACCACTCTTGCTGTAGAGGCACAAGCGTTTCCACTGTGCCACCCTGACGCCAGTGGCATGGAGAATTCTTCATACATTTTATATTATTTTATTTATGTTTGCATGAAGCTCAGCAGACGATTGTTGTTTGACCTATAAAGTGGTACTCATTTTGTTGGATAGATCTTCAGATACGACCTTCTGATTGTGAGTCGGGTGTTCTACTGACACATTCATCCTAAAAATGTAAATTGGTGGACAAATAAACCAGATGAGCTGGGTTTGATTCGCCTCCATGGCTAACACAGGTACTATCATCACTTGTCCTGGGTTGTTGTTTTATTAGGTGAACTCAGATTTGAAAGATTCCTGGGTGCAATGTATGATGTTCGGTGCTAGAAGAGAGCACATCGAATTTATTCTGAGGCTTTTCCAGAAACAAGAGAAAGTAAATTAGACATGTTAAAAGAACAAAAAAAGAATAAAATGCATATAAAAGTCTGATCTGAATAACACGCTTCTGAAATCCGGACAGAAAGTAATGTCGAATACAGAATGTCTTCATCACTATCTATCATCTATTAGTGCAGTCCTTCCACATACGATGCCAAAGACGGCTTCTTGGCATCCAATGTTTCGACCCTCGTCAGAAATGTCACCGTTGCATCTGCGACCGGCCTCCTAGTGATCGAGAGCTCAGTTCGAGGGGGGAGACGGCCGTCACTTTGTGGGCACGTCGCCCCGTCTTGATGCGCAAACTCCAGCAGCAAATCGCCACTCGCTTCAGTTGGCGGTTGAAGTTCAAAGTGAGGAACGGAACCGCCACCCCGTGGTCTTGCAAGCCCCCCGTAATCCGTGGGTTCAAACAAATCGCTGGAGACGCCGGCGAATGGCAGTGAGAGCGGTTTATGCGAACGCTATCGCAAGAGGTCACACGTTTCAGGCGCAACGGTCCTTCGCTGACTATGCGTGATAAATGATTTGTTTCCGGCGTGATGCCGCACCATTGTCTGTCGCTTTAATATCGAGCGAGAACGCGAGCCGCCCAATTCAGTTCCTTAGCAAATAATAAGAAATATTAAAAATACTTTTTTTTTAAAACACGTTTGAATGAAATGTACCGTACTAGTAATGGCAGAACTCCACGACTCCCCGAAGCTTGCCATAACGTACGGGACTGTGGTGATTTACAGCCAACGTCAGTTTACCGTGGACAATTATACCCAAGCCGAAACATAACATATAAAAAATAATGTTTTAAAATATACATCTTTTTTATGATAGAATATAGTATTGTCATCAGTATGACATAAGTATACCAAGTTTGCAGTCGATACCACATTGGAAAGTGGGTAAAAATTGAGTTACAAGATTTGAGGATACAACAACGACAACAACAACAGACAGAGTGAGTTAATCAAAACCGTGCAAAAAAAGTCCCGGCGGGTACAGCTAAAATCTCTGACATCACGCCTAAAAGTGCGCGGTCCAACCCGAAGATGCATCAGAGAGATTAAAGAAACAACAGCGAGATGCCTACCCAGTGGATCTACTGAACAATATTGTTCCGAGGAACAAAGAGAGATTTAAAACCCTGACACCGAGCGAGATCAATGTAAATTACTTGAGATTATAACTTGATCATAAAAAAAACACCACATCCATATGCATAAGCCATACTTCAGATAATAATTACGTATCGCGTTAAAATGTTACATTAAGCAACAGTGCAGCAGATAAAAAACACACCTGCTGGTATGTGCTATAATAATGTGGGCCAAGACAGATTAATTAAAATGCCATGACTGCAACATATGTCAATGTACGTGAATAGGTGGTTTGAGATTAACTTAATGCGTATACACAAAGCAGCTCACTGGAATTACACAAACATGAGTCTCATAACCCTACAGCTCGTTATATACTGGGGAGTGATGCAGCTTATATATTATTTAGGGTGCAACTGTGGTTAACTACCCCACCTGGTATACAGGAGGTCGTGGGTTTGATCCAGACCCTGACACCTTTATTTTCGAGTTTGCATGTCTCCATTTGGCTGTTGTGAATTTCCATTCGATAACCCACTTCGTTGAGCTCCCATCTGTGGCCAGATCACTTCTGAAAAATAGCTATATATGCTCAGAGGGCCATACCTGGTAAAAATATATATATATATAAAACAAAGAGGAACGGTGCAATCTCCCCCCCATATGTGTGGTCAGGGAACAAATAATATATTGATTAAAAAAAGATAATTGTGATCAAGCCCACAATGTCTTCTTGGTCAAAGGCGCTGATGTCACCACACCTCGCCAACGCGTTCTACACTGTCAAGTCCCACGGCTGCTGCTACAGTAGAAAGGCAGCCTCCTAGATCTGCCCTAACATCATTCCGCCATCTTGTTTTCAGGTCTTCCCCCTTGGTCGCCAAATTCTTTGAGACCCTTCCAACGTCGGTCTCTCCTCCATCCTGTACACTGTGTCCTAGCCACGTCAGAATAATTGCCCTGATCAATTCCCCAGAACACCCACACACAAATGCCCTTATCACCTCAATAAAACGTTGTTCTTAAGAGAAAGTAAGGTGAGTCACCATTCAATGCACACACCTAGGAGAGCACAGCGCTCCCCTAAACCTCAGGAAATCCATAGATATCACATGAGGAAGTTACGTCTTAAATTAGGCACCCAATTTAAAATTGGATGCCTAATTTATCACCCTGCTACATCTAGGCTAAGTTGACCCTTGACCTGGATTTGACCTGAATTGTGACGTTAAGGTAGCGAAATGTTAATTCCCTCTTCTGGTATGCAAGAGGTTGTGGGTTAGTTCCTGACCCTCACGCCTGTATATTTGGAGTGTGCCTATTCTCCCTATGGTCGTGTGGATTATTTTTTACGTGTCCTCCGGTTTTTCCCACCACATTTCGAATGAACATGCGTTTAGAGTAGGGGGGTGCTATCAATTTCCAAATGATAAGCCAAATGTAGTGTGTCTATACAGTTCATAGATAGTTCTACCTTATGTGATGTTGGCAGCCCCAACAATCTGGAACGATATTCATCTGCACATTCGCAGCATCACCTCAATCGCCTCCTTTAAGAGAGACTTAAAAACTCACCTCTACAACCACGCTTTCGAGCGACTCTCAGCTTGGCTCCGCGCCTCTGATTTGCGGCCACTACGTCTGCAAATTTGCGCGCGTTATAAATTGAACTATTATTATTATTATTACTTGATCCTCATGGCGGTAGCCCGGGGTACCAAATCATACAAAATGGCCGAGGCAATTAAATGTTATATTTCTGGGACACTATTTTTCCCAGGGGTGTACTTAACTCCGCGACTGGGGTAACCAATCAATCCGAAATCAGTGCTACTCCGCGATGTCGAAACGCAGCAAGGACGATTGCGCTGAAATCCTGAACGCTCGCGGTACGCACCGTAGTGGTGCATCGTGTACAGCTCGTCGAGATGAGTCGATTGCCGCATCGCCGACCATCAACAGACTAAAAATGACTGCATCGCGGACATTATGCGAGACCCCAAGCAACCGCCATGAGGTTCACCCACACCTGGTATTGTGTCTAGCCTTGTATAATTAATCACACCTGCTCCATCTAGTTGGCATTTAGCTCATGGCATTTGCCTCAAAAGCAAAACTAGATGTGACTTTACAAATATACATACACTTTCCACAACAGCAATTGTAACTATGATGATGATGATGATTTTTTATGTATACATAGAGTATGCAGTGAAATGGGATGCTGCCATGGTGTACTGTTACACACTTTACTTAAAATCCAGAAGTCGTCAGGCTTGACGACTTATGAGATTGGTGCCAGAAAAATGTACTCACTACTTGATCATATTGACACAAGGCAGAGAGGAAAGTGGAAACAAATGATGAAATGTGCAGTGGACACCAACGCGCTATGTGCCCATGGATTGTGATGATGATGATGATGACGAAACAAATTGTAACGTGCACATTTGTCACAAAACGGACACATTATTGATAGGCCGGCCGCGAACTCAGAGGCACGGAGCACAGACTCATTGTTCCTCATCTGTTCCAGACTCCTAGTATGGCCATTTCAAACAATGGTTGCAAGTTCCTTATTTCCCACCGCCTCTATCCACCCAGCGGCATGAATGGGTCATCTACGGTGAGTCGATCAGCAGGTCGTGTGTGGCAGTGTAACGCGCGGGTACGTCCATGTCTTCTAAGATAAGTGGAACAATAGGCCAAATACCAATTTTTGAGGGGCTCTCTTGACCTCCCTCTAGTCAAGGCCCTTATGCCAGCAGTGGTATGAGAAAGCCCTTGCAGATTTGCAAACTTATCTATATACAGCGAAACGTCTTTCATCTGTATATCCTGTTATGTGTGATGACATTAATGCGATTGATAGAGAGGACATCTAGACGGTGATATGGACATTTTGTTTACGCAATTGCCTTTGAAAACACCAACAAATTCGAGGTATCGCATGCCTAGTGCATCCACACCGTGAAGCAGAACATTTAATGAGGGAAAAACCTAACCAGCCAGACAAAAATGCCATCTATTTAATCCAGAATATGATCAAGCTTACGCACCTCCACCCTTGTCTGTGGTTAATGATCTGCCTGAAAGCGCTATCTGGAAACTTTATGGAGATTCTTCTACTACACCCACGCACATGCCGGGAGGCATTCCTCTTCTGTGTACTACAATTTGTTAGTAATGGGCACGCAGGTATTTAAGGAGAAAAAAAACACAAATAGATTGGTCTTTCCATAGAACAAGGCCGTCCATTGCTGCTGTTACATCTAGCACACACAATGAACGGGCTTAACTTACTCTGTCCATCTGTATTGGATAATCCGACTGTTTATTCAGTGCAGAATGTAACTTAAAGCGAGTTCCAACGTCTCGGTTCATTTGTCCACGGGCATCCCTCCCTACCCGCTGCACACAGGCAAAAAAAAATTCCCGTCCCGCAAACAGCGTTTATTGGCCCGCTCAAATGTGCACTGAGCATAGAGACGTAATGAGACACACAGCCAGTGGAAAATGTGTTACGGAGATGCATTCTGGGGAATGTACAATGACCGGGGGATGCTGCCGTGGCGGTAATGGTTCGCACACCACACTTGCAATGCAGTAGATCACTGCTTATATCACGTTCACACCCCCCCCCCCTCCACTTCTGTTTAAGCCATTAGTACAAAATGGGTACCTCCATCGTTTTTAGATTGGCAGGTCATATCTGGTGGGGTAAACTAAACCATTTTTATTTTATTTTACCAGGTAAGGCCCACTCTGAGCTACATATCGCTTTTCCACAAGCGACCTGGCCACAAATAATAGCTCAACGAAGTGGCTTATCAAGTGGAAATGTATAGCGGCCAAATGCTCCAAACGCATGTTCTTTCGTTCGGTCATTTTTCAATCCGCTTGTCCTGGTAAGGGTCGCGCTGGCAGCATGTTGAGTAGGGCGGTCCAGACCTCCCTTTCCCTAGCAACAGACATCTAGCACTACAATACTATACATTACATTATACACTACTATACTATACACTACTATACTATACATTACACCAGTGGCGGCTCCTGCAAAATCTCTCAGGGGGGGCAAATGTCTGGATGATTGATAAGGATAAGGTCCACCCATGCAATGGATAAATTAACAGCTTAAGCATGTAAAGGCAACTTCACTTCTTTAATATTAATGAAAAATAAAGTGACTCTTACAATACATCTTGTTTGTTTCTATACTCACTATTAAAACAAATCACTCAAGTTTATTTTATTAAAGATTCCACTAGGTGGCGACAAATTATATTGTTGAATGAAACGTGCTTACGTATGATGACGTAAGCACGTTAGGGCGAGCCCTCCCGGAAGCCATAGAGAATGCATTGCAGCGCCCCCGTTCGAAAAAAAACATCTTTGAATGTAAGTATATGGGGCCACTCGGGGCGATTCTCAGCCGGAGGGAAATCGCCCAAAAAGAGGCGGTACTCCACAGAACGTAGCATGACGCTGATTGGACTATATCCAGAGGCACAGTGACGGCTAGCGTGACTCTGTGGTTGAATGACATTGGTGGTGCGTCGCCCAATCGCCCTAATGAAGAAACCGCCCCTGCATTACACTATACACTACTATACCATCCATTACTATACACGACAGTATACACTACTCTACTATACACTACACTATACACTAGTATACACTAAATTATACACTACTATATACTACACTATACACGTCTATACACTAGACTATACACTACTATACACAGACTCTAGCTCTTCCTGGGGAATTCCCAGGCGTTCCCAGGCCAGCCGAGCAACACAGTCCCGCCAGCGTGTCCCGGGCCGGCCCTGGGAGGTCTTCGCCCTGTGAGACGTTGCTGTTGCCCGGTAGAGTTCCAAGGGGAGTCTACCGGGGGACATCCTTACCAGGTGCCCGAAACCACTTCAACTGGCTGTAAATGTGGAGTAAAAAACCGGAGGACCCAGAGAAGAATCCACGCGACAACGAGAACATGCAACCTCCAAATATACAGGCATCAGGGTTGGGATCGAACCCACGACCTCCTGTATACTAGGTGAGGTAGTTAACATCTCGTCACCATGGATGCCCAGTGTGGGTTACTCCCATCTCTTCCAAGATGTCTGGCTGGCGTGTATGAGTGGGCCAAACTACCCTTGAGAAAGGCTCTTTAGCGCTCTCACCAGCAGTGGTGTGAGCAAGCAATTGCGGGGTCGAACCTTTATATTAACTGGACAGTGGGACAACACGTTGGTGTTGGCAATTGCATTACATCATAAACTCGGATAAACGTGGACGAAGTTATATTCTTGGTTCTTTCGGTAAAGTCACGTAGAAGGGAAATAATAAAATAATAAAAATATTAAACAATAAAATTATCACGACATTTCGACTGCAACGCAAGCAATCACCATCAGGTGTGAAATCCACAGCAAGAAAATATTTTTGCTGTGGATTTCACACCTGATGACGAAAATGTTCTTGCTGTGGATTTCTTACTGTGGATTTCACACCTGATGACGATTGCTTGTGTTGCAGTCGAAACGTCGTAAGAATTTAATTGTTTAATATTTTTATTATTTTATTATTTCCCTTCTACGTGACTTTACCGAAAGAACCAAGAATATGAATCCCTGCAGTCACGAAAGCTTTAAATCAAAATGTGGACGAAGTTGTTCACACCAAGTAAGCTGTGCTCTAATTGTTCTGATATTATGGGTGCAACTGAAGTCAAACTGAAAGCTCAAACACGCATTGAGAAGTTCTCATCTCCGTCGGGCACCCAAGAGCCAGTGGTAGATATTCCACATTCATTCCCGCACCTTCGATTAGCACGATGCAAAAGAAGTTCAACATACATGCATAAATGCCTTTTATGGGAGCCAAACTCTCCACAGGACAATGAAAGTTGACTTTCCACAAAATGGTACTCGTTTCATTGGCACTAAATGTTGTGTAAAATCAAGTCAACTCAAAGCTGCAATGTAAGCTCTTGTGGTTGTGAATTAAGTGCTGTGCTGACTTGCCACCCGGATGGATAAATGAGAATAAGGTTATTGGATGATAACTTAAGGTGAGCGTCACTCAATCTGGTAAAATTAAATCACTCCTCTAATGTTTTGTATTTTTTGTTGCTGTAACGTTCTTACCCATCCCCGACTGGTCATCTGTGAAAGTACAAATAAATATTCTGATTCTGAAATACCTGAAGGAGTGTGTCTATACATCTCAGTAATTGGCACCGTTTAAATGAACAAAAAAGAAAAGAAATATTTCAAAAATGTCACAGCAACATACTTTTACATTTTAACATCCGGAAGGAATGTAATTACATTTTACATGAAATGGAGAGCATTTTTGTTGAGTTTCGTAATAAGTCCCAGATTATATAAGAAGCCGCATTTTATATCAGATCAAATTTTCTGCATGAAGCAAAGATACATAATGAAATGTGAAATCATGGAAAAATTGTATCGAGAAATGTGTAAAAAAAATGGGCTTTAATTTTTTTTGTCAGAGCACGTTGTTTTTATTAACCCCCAAAAAATAAACGGCTGAAAGGTTTTGATTTTCAAAGACTGATGCCCTGTGTTTGTTCAGGCCTCGTATTTACTTGAATAAATTAGTCCTTAGCCAAAAACAGCCAGCTACTGGTATGCTCCGAGTTTATTTAAATTTGACGTCTGGCGCTTTAAGTTATTTAGAATATTCGAAATGCAACCTCATGTAACATCAGTTTCGCACGTAGGCTTTTCGCGACCAATATCATCCATAATAGATCGCGTAAATATAAATGTCTCGTTAAACCTGCCACGGCCTGACAAAAATTCTGGCTTTTGCCTGATGAAGCTGGTTGTTATCACCGGCTAAACGTCGTACTTGAATTGTCAATGCTGTGACTTTACTCCGCAATACACCAGTGTGCTGAACTAGTAACGAATTCGCACGTTTCTTTAAGTGACAACATTTTAATTGGATGTGTCGGCTGATGGCGGGGTTAACGCCATTATATTTACTCGATCTGACCCAAAAGCCTTTATTATGGATCATTTAACATCACCTTGTGAATAAGAAGAAGACGTTATAAATTTGTATTGCACTCCAGAACTTTTTGTCCCTGTGTGCACAGTCATTTAGCTGTCTAGCAATCCCAAATATGCTTGCCTTGCGCTGTCTGTCTGAGACGTGGAAAGGGCAAGAGGCAAGGTGACACTTGCAGAGGAAATTTAAATGGACTTGCGGTCCTAAAATTAAACTCTTGTACAAGCGCCATTGTTTCCATTCGTGATTTATAGTGATTTGGCTGGATTTTTAATTTGTTTCAGTGGAACACATATTTGTTCATATTAGTCTTTCATCCAAACCAAAAATTGTAAAAAAATTCCACGCAAGGCACTCGGAACATATGCATGAGCTAATGCATGCACTTTAATTAACCTGTGGATTGTGTGTGTTGCAGTTATTTGCATCAAGACGTAATGCACGCATTGACCTTCTAACCAAATCAACCAGAATGCACCCCAATCGTGTGATACCCGGTAAGCTAAACAGGGCTGAGTTATGGATAGTGCTTTGAATGGATAGTGCTTTGATTGACATCGTCCTTCTGCTCTGTTTAAGACTGGAAGCAGGTGGATTGCTTTACTATTCTGGCAAATCGCCCGATGATGCTGGATGTAATTACCAGCGAAACGTCGTACTACTCAAAATTGTAAATGTTGTGGATTCACTCTCCAACACACCGGTGGGCTGAAGTAGTAACTATTTCACGTTTTGTTCACGTGACAAATCCCTTACTAATTGGCTGAGTCGGGTGGTGGAAGGCTTTGACACATTTATATTTACGCGATCTAACCCAAAAATCTTCATTTTGAATAACATTGGTCGCAAAAGCCTGCTACGTGTTAAAGCTTTGATTGGTGACCACCAGGAGCAAAAGTCACGCACAATAGGCATCGCGGGCAGTAGACGACAATGCAGCTAAATGCATTCCTGTTCTGCACTCCTCCCACCTGATCAGTGTGGTGACGTAGGTCCAACGAGGCATAAGTAGTCCCACATCCAGCAGAGGAGTTGAGATAAAGTGCTTAATGTGGCGGTATAAGCTTGTAACTGCACAGGCGACTGCGATGTCACGTAACTGTATTGTTATAGATTTGAAGCTTTCGTGACTGCAAGGATTCATATTCTTAGGTTTTTTCGGTAAAGTCACGTAGGTAAAACTACTTGCTTTTAAGGGATTACATCTTGAATCATTGCCTCACTTGATGCAGCTAATCTGGCTGTGACGGTCCCACCTGATGACAGAGACTTGTGTTGCCTCCGAAACGTCGTGATTTTTATTTTATTTTTATTTTATTTTATTTTTTATTAATTTTGATGTTTTACCTACGTGACTTTACCGGAAAAACCTAAGAATATGTATTGTTATACTCTGATGTCTGGTTTAGGTGGCTCAGTCCACTTGGTTACAAATGAAAAAAAGAACTTGGATACTTGGCTCCAGTGCAATGAAACTAAAATTGTGGTTGAAAAACTAAACAGTTATCGATGTTTTAAGTCTATTGGCTAGGTAAAGTCACGTAGGTAGGAAAATATATATATATATCACGACGTTTCGATCGCAACACAAGCGGTCGTCCTCAGGCGGAAAAAAATTATCCAGCAGTGGAACTGCTGAACCAGCGAGAGAGCTGTTACAACAAGAGGCTATTTACGTGGCGATGGGCAAGCAAGCGGGGTCTGAGCTGGAAAGGAATTATATCCCCAGACGCAAGCACGTCAGTTGTGTTAATGGGGGAGATTAGGGAGAGAGAGATTAGGGACAGAGATTAGCATGAAGTGAGCTTCCGTCGCCGCATAAGAGTATCATCCCCGCATATGCGCACAACAGCAGTGTTGATGGGAGATTAGCACGATGTTGATGGGAGAGATTAGGCAGGGAGATTAGGGAGATTAGAAAGTTAATGTCATGTCAATGTGTAACACAAGCTGCGGCGCTGCCAACTGCGCTGTGAGAGGCAAGGGCGTCCACGCAAGGGAACCAGTGAGACACAAAGCCAGAACCATCGATACATCGAGGCTAAGGGAGCAGAGGTGGTCATGTTAGTGAGATCCCAGCCCGTAAATGCAGAGGCACCTAACAGGGCAATGCAACTCAGAGAGTTGGAGATAACAGCCAAACGGCAGGGAAGGAATGGAAGCACCACAGCAAGTGACGACTTTGCTTGGTTAATAACGTCCTTCCAATGATTGCTCAGCTCAAACCCATCTTCTCGGTTGATATTGTCTCCATGTTTTTATATCTGGATGGCTTCATGGACAAATCTATGATGGTAGCCCGAAGGTTTGCCGAATACCTTGGTCTCGGGAAAAAAACAATATCATGTGAGCCCACTCCATTATAACAATGATCAGCCATGGCAGAGGTATTGGTTCTGCCGTGTTTCAAATCTGCCTTGTGTTCACGAACACGGTCCGAGACATGTCGTTTCGCTTCCCCAATGTAACTGCTGCCGCAGACACAACTTAGTTTGTAGACACCAGGCTATTTTATGTTAGGAATGACATCCTTCACAGATGGGATCAAATCACGGATTTTGTGTACTGTATTGAATCAGACCTGGATCTTGCGTTTGTTTAAGATTTTAGAAATATTTTTGGTAACACCTGCTATGTATAGCAAGGTGATGCTTTTGATTGGTTCCACATATGGTTGTCTCCCCATGGTTGGGGCTACAGCCTTGCGGATTGTGCGGTCTGAGTATCCATTCATCTTGAGGGCTTGGTGTACGTGCTCGAGTTCACTGGCTAGGTGGCGCTGGTCGGAGATGCAGCGGGCCCTATGATGTAGTGTTTTGATGAGGGAGTTCTGGGCCGGATGGTGGTGGGAGTCAGGCTTTAGATAGGAATCCGTGTGGGTGGCTTTCCTGTAGACGGAATGTCCCAACGAGACATCAGGCCTCTTCTCGATCAAAACATCCAGTAATGGAAGCTTACCATCATTTTCCACTTCCATGGTGAATGTGATGAATGGTTGTATGGAATTGATGTGGTTTAAAAACTGGTTCAGTGCTGGCTGGCCATGTGGCCAGATGACGAAAGTGTCATCTACGTATCTCTTCCACAGGGACAAGCGGGGTGCGGGTGAGGTCCTGCCAGCCTGCCAGCCAGGCACTACAACTTTTATTTGTAAATAATATAGCATGATTTAAATGCATTTACACAAAAAACAGCTAATGTGAAAATAAATATACATTTATTAACATCCAGCAAAAAAATTTCAGAAAAAAATCTGAAAGGTTTATTTTTTCACATATATAAGGACACCTATTTAAATACTGTAAAAGGGTCTACATGCACAAGCACACATTTGGTTGATGCTCATCTCTGTTGGCAGGCCTGAGCCAGTAGTAGCCATTCCACAATCCCCTGGTAAAGGTCAGCTTACACCCAAAGCAGAGTAACTCTTTACTTTCCACAACATGATCCTAAATGCATTGACCATGGTTGAATGATAGACTTGTGTTGACCCCTAACCTGTATTTGAACTCACAACCTTCCCAATCAGCAGACAAATGCTCTTACTACAAAACGCACCGTGCCATTGACAGAGGTGTCACGTCATGTGATATGAAGGCAGGCCCATTGCCTGAAATGTCAACTATTAGATATTTGTTTTCTTTAAGGGCCGTGTCATTGACGAATGTGTTCAGTTTTTTGACAATAAAAAGGCCTTTGCAATAGCTTGAGGGAAAAACAATTTGCCCAAGCAGTAGTAAAAGAGCAGTTCTCGGCAAAGAATGTGGGAGCACTTAAACCCACCCTCCCCCACCCACCATTAATGTGGCTCTAAAGAACATTGGCGGATATGCACTGGAGCATGGATGCCGTCCGCCCCAGCTGTCTGCTGCCACAAGCTGACGTCTTCTTCTCTTGATGTGCTCCCTCGCTTGCGTTTGCGACCAGCCTGTGATTTCAGGAACACACCGTGATGCACGGCCACAATGCCACCCCACCACAATGTCTATGGGCGACATCACAACTCTGTGACTGTACGTACTGTGATGATGTCTAATGGTTAATCTGATTCACTTATCTACATCATCATAATAATTTAGACTTGTTACTCGCGGCACGGAATTCTACCACTGCTACTGCTTTCTCAGATCGAGTGAAATGTTCAATTCCGTTTGTGAAAAAGCTCCCCAATATGTAGAGTGAAACGTTGGACATCATGCTGAGCAACACGCGGTACAATCCGAAAACACATCGGCGAGCGAGCCAGAGAGCTGTCTATATTATTTCATTGAAAACAAACCCAATAGTAAGTAGCAATGCTTAATCCATAATGTGTTAAAATAAGAAAAATACTGTCATTAAATGCATAATATAGGCAGGCTGACTACCGAAGTATAGACTTTGAAATGGCTATTAAATGGAAAATAATGCAATATAAAGTAAATGTCATGGTATTTCTCAATGCTTAAATGCGTGACCCAACTTATTATTTTATTAAATGAAGTTGTATTGATATTATACATATATACACTTTTGTATTATACGTTACCCTGATAATGGAATAAAAAACAAATACCAGGAATGTTCTTCACTCAAGACTCCTTTGAAAGAGGACCCTGCATTGCAAAGTTTGGCCAATGGCCTTCATATGTGCTCGCTAACAGCACTTGCCCCAACAGTCTGTTAAGGCTATATGGGGAACGTTGGCTTTGTCTTCACAGATGGCAATGTACTGCATGCTATGGATAGCCATTTAAAAAAAAAATTGAAGAGCTAGATTAATACACGTCTTCCATAACATCTCTGGATTATACTGTGCATCCCTCAACTTCTGATTTAAAATACAAAGAAAAGTATATCTTATAATAATCTGGGTGGTGGTGGCTTTGCACGTGGCTTGTAATCCGACACTGAAGGTTGGTGGGTCTCACAAATGTAGTGAAACTCTCATTCGCTAGCTGTCGAGGAGATGCCATATCCTGGCTCGCTAGGAAAAGTTATTACAGCAAATATGTGGACTCCACCTCTTCCGTCTGTGTGGGATATCGTGTGTCCCCCTCGCATGCGTGGATTTACTTCAGGTGCTCCAGGTCCACTTCACATGTAACACTCATAAATTGGCTGATAAAGTTTGATATATATAGAGGACTGCAGAGCTTGGCAACAGTCATAGCCGGCTCTGTGGTTCCTCCTCGCGCCTTTGAGTCGTTCTGTCTCTTTGAGAGTGAGCGAATTATACAGTATCATTATTTATAATTTATAATACAGTACATTCTCCATAATAGAGATTTTTTTAGGTTAGATCGCATAAATATGTAGTGAGTTCAATTGAGTCGCAGACGTACTTCTTGGAGGAAACACATTAATTAAAACCAACACATGGGGTACTACCCCTTAACAAGATAACAACTTATGGTGGTGGACCACCAGGCTAACTGCACTAGTTACACTCGAACTAGCTACGACTGACCGGACCTTAGCTTGCAGGCATGCATTTAAATAATGCATTACAGTGATACCTCGGTTCACGAACGCTTCTGTTCACGAACAACTCGGTTCACGAACAGAAAAGTTCATAAAAATCTGCTCCGGTTCACGAACTCCGCTTCGGTTCACGAACAGGAGCCGCGGCCATTTTAATGCTATTTCCAGGCTGTCACGTGGTCGTGACTTCCTGTAGGAAGATCGTGGAGAGAAGAAGAGACACAGAAAGAAGTACTGTGAGTACTGTGAAGACACTTTCAGTGACTTTTTGCTTTTTGGTGTGCTTTTTAGCACATACAGTACTGTACTACTGTACTGTACAATACCGTACTTACTGTATTGTACAGTTCACCCGTTTGAGTGCTTACTGAAGTCATCTCAAGCAAGGTTAGTGTTCTCTCTTTATACATTACTATACTGTACAGTTCTAATGTGTATTGTAATTTGTTTCATATTTTTATGCTTCAAAAACCAAAAAAAACGGTCAGAACGGATTAACCGGATTTACATTGAACCCTGTGGGAAAATGTGCCTCGGTTCACGACCAATTCGGTTCGCGACCAGAGTCAGTTCACGAATTAAGTTCGTGAACCGAGGTATCACTGTATTTGATGATTCGCTTCCACGTAACACTAAGGCGGTAGCTATCCGAACGGTTAAAGTTATTTTCATTTCTTTCAATTTCAATAGATTCTCTCATTAGTCTTGGCCAGTAGTAGCTAGTTTTGCACGTAACTTCAACATTATTAAAATCAATTGAGTGTCCTTGTTGGTACGCGTGTTCTGCTACTGCTGACAGTTGCATTTGGGATAATTTAATATTCCTCTGATGTTCTTTAGTCTCGTGCTGACCATTCGTCCTGTTTGCCTAACATAACATTTACCACACGTGCAGTGAATCCTGTACACACCTTCTGTTGATAGCTGCGGTAATACATCTTTTGTACCAGATATTAATTGATGTATTTTATGTACCATGCCAAATCTGACTCGGATGTTTTGTCATTCCAAATATCTGTCTAGTTTATCAGTTACTCCCACAATGTACAGTATTTTGATCGTTTTAATTACTTGGGTAGTTTCAATGTTTGGGTTATTTGATTTGGTTTTGGCATTCAATGCCCTGTTGATGTGTACATCATTGTAACCGTTCATTTGCAGCACTTCTTTAACATGTTGAATTTCACTTCTCAGACTGTAACCATTTGACACTTTCTTAGCTCGATGAATGAGCGTCTTGATAAGAGCAGATTAATGTGTGAGGTGATGGGGTGACTCTGCATTCAGATAGGCGTCAGTATGCGTTTTCTTTCAGTAAACACTGTGTGTTATTTTACCATTTCGACCCCCCCCGAGCAGAATATCCAGAAATGGTAGAGTTCTGTCAGCTTCCACTTCCATGGTGAACTGGATGGATGGGTTTTGCAAGTTGAGATGATACTGGTAGGAACCTCCTGGTTACACCAGCCCACAGGGGATTATTGTGTCCGTCTGTCGTGCAGGGAGGGGCTGGGTGGGGAGGGAGGGGCTGGGTGGGGAGGGGAGGGTGGGGAGGGGCTGGGTGGGGAGGGTGGGGCTGAGTGGGGAGGGGAGGGTGGGGAGGGGCTGGGTGGGGAGGGTGGGGAGGGGCTGGGTGCAGAGGGTGGGGCTGGGTGGGAGGTGGGAGGGGTGGGGCTGGGTGGGGAGGGGCTGGTCACCCCGTTGTGCCCTTATAAAACTCAACGTTTAACTTACTCACGCTGGCTTGTGCCCGCCCTCACAGTCGGGCATATTTGCGGAATACACCACGCCGCCGTTGACCCTGGCCATTGACCGAGTAACCCAACGTTCCTACCAGCTCCCTCCGCAGGAATATGTTAGAAATGCGTGCAGTGTATCTTTGCCGTGTGGCCAAACCACCAATGTGTAATTCACATATCTTAACCAAACAGATGGCTTTAGTGTGCTTGAAGCTTTTGCTTTTGTCTCAAAATCTTCCATGTACAAATTCGCTATCACAGGAGACAAAATAGAGCCCATTGCTGCTCCTTCCTTTTGTTTATGGAAGTCACCTTGCCACAAGATGTAGGAGTTCTTTAGAGTGTTCAATTCGTCTTGGGATAAACTTTGGCTAAACCTTTGTTCGTTGCCAGAGTGTCGAGTAATTCAATTGACTCGTTGACCGGAAGTCTCGTGAACAGAGAAGTCATGTACAAACTCACGAGAATGTCATTACGGTTAGGCTTAATATCTTTGATAATATTTACGAGATGTTAACACGAGCATCGGAACTGCCCACGGTTCTGGTGACGGTCAGAGAGAAGGCAAGTAGGGACGTGACAGTCTGGATGAACCGCTCGAGGGACACATGATGCTCGGTCGAGAACCTTCTGGTAAGATCCAGAAGGCGGCGTGGCCGAAGGCGGAGCGAGGCCACGCTCGGGAGCATAAAAGGAGAGACCAGAGAACAATCGCGGCTGTCTTCTGGAATCAACCCGCCGGGCTACGTCTCTTCGATCTTCAGTCTTCGGTCGTCACGTTCGGCATCGTGGGTCAGGCAGTGTGTTTACTTCCAAGTTCAAGTGTGTGCCTTCGTGGAACCCACTACACACACAATAGACAGGAAGGACAAGTCCAAAGGGCTCGCATAATGCATAATCTACGTTGTATCAGTAATCCCCCCCCCCCACGTGGCGCAAGAGCGCAGAAGCATGGTCACCACATCTATGCCTCTATATAAGGAACAAAACAGTTAGACTTCTCCACAAATCTGGCTGTTGCCTGATGAAGCTAGTCGTAATTACTGGTGAAACGTCGTACTCAGATTGTAAATGTTGTGGCTTGGTTCTCCAACACACCGGTTTTGCTGCACTAGTGACGAATTGGCACGTTCTGTTTACGTGACCACCCTTACTAGTTGGCTGTGTCGGGTGGTGGCGGGTTTTAACGACACATTTATATATTTACGCGATCTAACCCAAAATACCTCTTTTATGGATGATATTGGTCACGAAAGCCTACGTGTTAAACAGTATATTCTGTTGGTCGTCTTATGCATAGACTTGCCACTGCTATAGGAGTAAGTCTGCCTGGCTCTGAGCCACCGACAGATATAAGCACAACCTAGTGCTCATTTATACACAGGATTACATTGACTTTTGACTTTACACCATTACAGATGTTTCATATGCCATAATGTTCTCCGGACAGAATATTTTTTCGATCTAAAAAAATAGATATATCTTTGCGATTATCAGACGTTAATCTTATCGGCGTGTGAAACATAAAAAAAAAATCAGATGCAATACGGTGACCGTGAAGTGCAGTTTGTATTACCGCTGGAGAAAAAAGTAAAACTGTATCAGGCAAATCCCTAAAACTCTGCACGCCGGGTCTCTAGGCACGGGGAATTAATGTGAGATGAAGCTCCGTGTCGCTGTCAAACGTTACAAAGGCTGGGTGACCCAGGATTTCATGCTGCTTAAAAAACCCTAGCGATTACGCCACTGGCTGTGTGATACCTCTCATTTCGGTCCAAGCCAAACACGCCAGCCCTTTCCCCGTGCGATGACCACGTGTTTCTGGACAATTATAAACGCACAATGAGGATGCCTGGCCGTGGCTTCGTGATGGCAGCAGCATGCTCACGCTGAGGACAGTTGCTTTAGCCATTAACCAGACTGTGAAATGAGCTCATGCAACTCTGCTAAGACTGCCGGGCGAAAGAAATAGCCGGTGCATGACGTAATGGCCCTTTTTTTCCCCCCCTGCAGGCAAAAGTGGCTTCATGCGTGAGACTTGAGTGACTTTGACTGCTTTCCTGTGCATTTTTTGACTCCTTTGTCATCGGGGGTGGGGAGGGGGGGTTGGTTTTCCAGAAAGGAGAATAAATGTCACAGAGGATGTTAAAAGACACGGCCGTTTCTGCTCCTCGCAGTCACGCAGCCTCTGCCGTGCGCTGGCGGCAGTGCTGAGCCTACCAGGGGGCCCTCTGCAATATGTTTTGTTCAATCCCACATTTAGAATCAACGTCCAGAGTTTAGAGCGTTTAGATTGTTTTGCTGCTGTCAATTTTTCCACGTGACGATACGCCACCTCGTTAAGCTATCGTTTGTGGCCAGGTCGCTTCGGAAAATATAAGCTAATGCTCAGTGTGCTTTATCTAGTAAGATATAAAAAAAATATTTTTATTTATGTTTTTCTTTAAGTGATGTGTTTACCTTTACCTTTCCTATACTTTGCACTCCTATCCTGTTTTTGTACCGTTTGTTGTTGTACGTTCTGAACTGCTCCTACTTGACATTTATGAAAAATAACTTTAGAGCTCATCGGATTCTTCCAGTATAAATAAATAGCCTGATTCTGATACAGCTTAGCAGACTACAAGCCACTGCCAACACGCCGCTAAAGGGCTTTTAGTTTAGGCCTCTTAAGTGCCTTTAAAAAAGCAGCCTTTTGTTAATCCGCTGAAAGATCAAAGGACTCCCCACACCATATCAATGAGGGTTGTTTGACCATACTTCACCAGTTAGGTCCAGTGTGTGATGGTGAATAGGGGCTCATTACCACTCCAGATTTCATTTTCCAGTGGTGTTAACCATGGCCGAGAATACAACTCATGTCGCCGGGTTCATAGGCCTCCCGACACCATAAAAATGATGAGGGATGGTGAATAAGGGTCCTGAACCAGTTCAGATTTAATTTTCCACTGGTCTTAACCATGGCCGAGAATCAAACTCAGGAAGCCGGGTTCATAGTGCTCAGCTATAATCCAGAATGCATGTTTAGCTGGTTTTGTTCTCTACAGATATTAATCTGGTCGATTTGATCTTGTGGATAGAGCATTTGAGTGATATGCATGAGGGCAGCGATTAACATCCCAAGGCGGGGTTCATCCTGGCTCATCATCATTATGGGGGTCAATAAAATGAGCACGATATTGAGGGAAAGTCAACAGTGGTTGATGGTAATGGTTCGTACACTGGACTCGTTATCCAGAGATCAGCCGTTCGGTTCGCCCTCCCGGCGCGGCAGCTGAAACAACGGTGCAAGTTTCTTGAAGCCTCCACTCCCCGCCTCTGTTCACCCAGAGAGTGTAAATGGGTGGGGTAAAGCGTAGCTACTCCCAGATCTCCAGATACGTCCGTGCAGCGTGGAAGAAGAGTAAGTGGATGAGTACAGGGCCGTTCTCGTTTCGAGCTCCCTCTAGTAAAGGGCCTTCTGCCAGCAGTGGCATGAGCAAGCAGTTGCAGGGTTGCACATTCACCTTCTACGTTGTATACATCTCTCCCGATATGCTGCAAGGGCTTTAACTGTGTTGGTATGAAAGAAGGACGGAGAATAAGGTGCAATACTTTGGCATATTTGACATGCATCTCATGTCGCTCTCACTTGATACAAAATGTTGAAACTGCAGTCCCAATGTAGGAGTAATCGTTGAAGTTTTTCGTGAGACCATGTACCTCAATTGACAGAGAAGCGTCCCTTTAAACATATATTTGAAATATGTACGATAAAATTAGTCGACTGATGAAATTTATACGGCGCTTTTTCGATCTACCACTGAATTAATGTGTCTCCTTATCCCAGCGTCAGTTGCAGGTGCCCATTAGACCATACTTCCATCTGGGTCAGTGTGGGTTTTTGAACGTGGGGTCCAGGACCAGTGCAGGTATCCCTCACCAACTGATTTCAGCCTCGGGTCAGGAATCAAACTCTGGGTCACCGGGTTAACAACACATCGAGCCAACAACCACTGCACGGCCGCCTCACAATTGTATATAAAGGTAAGAGGTAAACTGATGTTAGCATTGGCTTGTGTTGCCACTTCAAACTCTGCCCGGGTCTGTTTATGATAGTTCGGCTCTGTTAACTGCCAGCAGCAATTGCACACGCATTATAATGCACTGGCTGCCGACTGTTTACACGCTACGTCTGTTTTCCTTCTACGCTCTCCCCCCCACCAAGTCAATATCACACGGCCGCTTTGTGAAGGGCACACACAATCTCACTCGGTGACCGCCACATCCCTTCCAGCCCATTGTTATTTCTCTCACTTCTTTTTTGTTTCTGATCCTTCCTCTATCAGCAGAGCGGCCTGTTTCCTCCTCCGTGGATGAGAGGCGGCCTCTCGTCTCTTCCTCGTCGTTGGTCAAAGCACGGCAGCGCCTCCTCCTCAGATGGCTTGCGTTTAGAAACAATTTTTTAAAGTGTAAAAAACAGGACACCCCCTCCTCCCCCCCCCCCCCCCGTTGGTTCTGTTATCTTCACAGGGCGTTGTGCGGCACTGCTTTGTGTTCGAGAAGCTCGGCAATAGAGAATAAAAACTGTTGCACGTCGAACGGTCAATGTAATGCACGCAACACTGATGTTTATTTGATTTCTGTAGCAAAACAAAAAACCCGTATATTTTAATACACGTGCGAGATATTTAAAATGTCAAAGTGTCTCCATAAGTGTTATTCGTCGAAGAACAGGTTCTGAGCCATTGGGAGAAATCCCACATTCTCACGGTATGGGACGACGATCTTTCCACAGGCATGCAAAGCTGTACTCGTGGTATCTGATAGGGTAAACGGTGGAGTGAACCTTCAGATAACTGTCACAGAGCCACTCAGCCAAGCATATTAACGTATATTGAAACATAAAACAAATTATTTGGTCTTCGTCTTTCGCACGGCCGATGTGGATGCAGCGCAACGACTTGCAATTTCACAGTCACGTGGTCAAGCCCGATAATGGCGTCAGGAGCAGTAGCGGAGTGCGACGTCTGCTTCGTATTTGTGGATCGGGGCATTGCGTCGTTACACGTTGTACGGGTTGTCCTGGATGACCACAGTCGCACACTGGAGAGTGTACCATGTTCTATATGTGCCATGGTTTTTGCGGATGCGATTTATTTAGTGATGCAGCATTGCCCAGGGGTAAATATTGAAACATCCTGCGATAACATTTTAATGGAAATTTTTGAAGGTGCGTCTCAAAAATTCATGAGTTTACGTAATTTACAGCGCCTTTGGTAATCCACTGTTGTTTGAATGTCTCCCCATGCCTTATTGGTCATGAGGGATGTGCGACCATATTTCACCACTTTGGCCAGTGCCGGTTGGTTAAGGGGGCACCCAGAACAGGTTCAGAAATCACTCGCCACTGCTGTTAGCCGAGGCCATGAAGCCATGAATCAACTCGGGTCCACAGCAAAGTGCGCTCATCACTGCACCAGCACTCCATCAAGATAAATTATGCCCAGAAAAAAATCAGACAGGTATGTTGAAAGTCAGAACAATGTTGCCCACACATATTAACACTCACTGAGAGAGAGATTAAAAAAAACATCTGAGCTTCCCAGTTAGCTATAAGTTGAAGATTGTGCTGTTGGGAGGCCTGTGAATTAATTAGCCAGCCGACTGGCACTGGAGTTGATGTGCATGACTCACGCTCATGCAGTTGCCAGATCAAATTCCAGTCAGGGGTCAATTGTGTCATTCATCGGGAGTTGATGAAACGGGTAGCACGCCATGTCCTCTGCTACGTGGAGAACTGGTCCCTACCATACGAATGTAGAGTTTCCACCACAGGCTCAGGGCCGTTATTTATGTATACATCTGTTGTTGTTGCACAAAACATATGTAAATTCATCGCTTACACAACACCTATATGTAGATGGTTGTTTTTGGTGGGGGGGGGGAGATACTTACTAATACAGTACTAGAAATAAAGTCCATATGTAAACCCAAATCCAGCTAGTAAGTATAAATACATGTTGCAGTAAAATGTAATAATGGAATATGTATTGTACTGCAGGTTTTTATATAAAAAATAATAAAAGAGATTAAGTATACTACTTGGTAATGTACAATTTTTCTTCAGTGCCAGCTTCAACTCTGAATAGAATTGTGGATTTCACACTTAAATCACAGCGTTTGGACATTTAATACAAACACTACCCAATAAGTTCATGGACTTGCAACGTTTTAATTCAATAAAATAATTCCACAAATGTCTTGGATATTGCACAGGACGAGCCTGAAATCAGTCTTGCAGGATTACCGCAGCTATCTTCAGAGCCACTCTTCTGATACGTGGACAAGTTTGTGTAAATTTGCAGAACATTTAGCGGAAAGTCTAATGGATAAGAAAATGTTTCACAAGAGGGAAGATTCTGTATATAAAACGTTCCACGGAAATCACACTGAATGGTTCCACCCATTCGTCCATCAGAAGAATGAAATGCATTATTGATGATAATACTAACTTTCGATGTAAAGCTTTCGTGACTGCAGGGATTCATATTATTGGTTCTTTCGGTAAAGTCACGTAGAAGGGAAATAATAAAATAAGAAAAATAAAAATACCGAAAGAACCGAGAATAATTATAATATTGATTTTCTGTGATCTTTTCTTGCTAAATAATCGAATGAAATTGAGATGGTATGGCACATGGTGCATTCTACCGCATTGTGCAGTTCGGCGTATTAATATTCATAGCCCTCCTAGCCTCTGCCACAGGAATATCTCGACAGGGTGTATATTTGTCTAATGCTTCTCTCTTTTGTGCAAATATTTATAAGTGTTCAAATGTTTAAGTCACCGGTGTTTCTAATATTCCAATCATCACACCGGCAAATTAATTATTCGTCGTGGAAATATTAGACACAAAGGTGATGCTTCTTTGCTGGTGCAAACCACGTGGGCAGATTTATGCAGGTTTCCAAAACCTTAAGCTATGGCTAAGAATGAGGCATGGAGGGTTTATATTAATTAATTTCCATCGTATTTATTCTGGGGAGAATTATTTAAATATTAGACCTAATATACAGAGAAGCCCAGTCTTCATAAGAGAAATTGCGTTTCCATAATTTCTACATCACTGTGATCATTGTGCTACTTTATAATAAAAAAAAAAGAGCAAACGTATATGACCTCGATTTAAAGCTTTCTTGACTGCAGGGATTCATCTTCTTAGTTCTTTCGGTAAAGTCACGTAGAAGGGAAATAATAAAATGATAAAAATAAAACATAACAAAATACAATTCTCGGCTGCTTGCGTTGTGGCCGAAACGTCGTGAGAATTGTATTTTATTATGTTTTATTTTTATCATTGTATTATTTCCCTTCTACGTGACTTTACCGAAAGAACCATTTGTGTAACGAGGTATATGACCTCGTTACACAAATGGTATTGCATTGTCTTTAAAGTGACCCATTACATTACCGAGCACATCTCGTATTTTCGACATTCTCGTTGCAGCAAGCCTCTCACGGAGGTGCTAGTTTTCACAGCACAACTGCAGTTTGCTAACAGTGGGCTGATGCTGCTGTGTGGTTTGACACGATCAAGTTATTTACAGCATTTTGTTTTTACTTTAGAAAAAATCAAGTGTCACGGACCCACATGGCCTCCTCTTTTTCAAATAACGTCAGAAAATCTCTAAGTCTACTATGAAGCAAATGGAGCATATGTATTTGTTTGTTTACACTGTGCATCCCCAGTGTGCACCCGCAGTACTAACTGTGCACCCGCAGTATTAACCGGAGCGGCCGCTGGGCTCGAAGGACGATCCTCTGCACCAAACGAAAAGCACGCTACCGCTAGGCCAGGTCATTTTCCCGCTCATGTTGCAATTTCTTTACGTCCCTTGCCATTAACTGAGAGGTTGGTTGTAAGATTTCAACCATTGGACCTTAGCACAGTAGACTGGTAATAGTTAACAAATCGAAAACATTTGGCCGTCCAACGACGTTGTTTCTGCCGAAAGGGCAGTGTGAGGGAATGACCTATGGTGTCTGCAATATTCATAACAATAGCATTCCCACATTTTCAATGAATCCATCATTAGCCTGCACCCCTGAGAGGATGACCACCACAGAGATCGGTTTGCGTGCAGGAAGTGAGCTGAATTGTGGCAATATGGTCAGGGATGGCAGCAGTTATGGGAGTCCCTCATCCAGCAGTGGATATACAGTGACTGATGCTGATGAACACCGTGCCCGCCCACTCAACGTGGCGCTCTACAAGTGTGAAATTAGCAACATT